>NC_142656.1:29212500-30462500 GCF_055504915.1 Nelumbo nucifera | reverse complement strand
TTTTCTATATTTAATGAATTATTCTGTTATTGATAAAAAATGGGAAGGGACCACACATAAGTCACAAGTGCTTAATCAAGTTGCATGCAATCCAAACAACAATTTCCCATTCCCTCCTCTTGGCAAGGAATGCAAATCAACTATACAATACAACACAACATACTTATAAGTTTGTTTTTTCTTTTGTAGTTAAGTACCATCTTTGCGATGACACATATAAGCACACTCGCATCTTTAACCAATCAAACACAGCTTAGGAAGGTTATTGAGAGGGCATTTGGGGTTCTATCCTAAAGAGGATGGCACCCTTCCCAATAGGTGTCTAACGAGATATTTCCATTGCTTGCTTTGTGATACATATTTTCCTTAGGAAAGAAGCCACTGAAGATGAACTGCTACAATACTATGAGTAGAATGAAGTCCAAACTTAAGGCGATAATGGGACCTATGATATGGACATTGATGAAGGTGACGAAAGAAATGGCAGAATAAAGGGGGACCAACATTTCATGCATGCACTAGATGAAGAGATAGCAAAAACCTTGTTCCATGGGTAATTGGGATTTGATTAGGATGTTATATTAGATTTCTTTCCATGTGATGATACATTTTTTTGTGCTCATGGTGTTGTACTTTCTTAAATCATGTTATACTTTCATGCTGACGTACTTTCATATTGATATATTTCCATACCAGTGTTTTAAAAGCACAAGGTGCAAAAAAGGCATAGGGGTCAATTTGCACCCGAGGCACAAGGCACAAGGCGAGGCACGCGCCTTTCTGAAGCAAGGTGCAAAAATAAAAAAGAATGCAAAAAAATTAAAAAAAAAAATTGTCAGAAAAATCAATAGAAAATGCCAAAAAATACAAAAATATTAAGCATACTATTAATAAAAAATAAAAACTTAAATTTTAAAATAAATGTTTTAAAAAACCTATTATTTAAAATTAAAATATATAAACATAACATGTAAAGCATATTCAAATGAGAATTTAAAAATAAAATCAAGCATATAAAACATTTTCAAGCATGTAAAACCCACAATCTTTTTTTCCTCAATTGCATTACTTCAAGTAGCTAATGCGATGTATTCCTGATTCTACGAGCCACCTTTGTGCCACACCCCTCGAGGCAAGCCCAAACAATTCCATGTTAGGGTCTTAAATTCTTGGTTCTCACACAAAAATAATGATTTTAAGACCCTATTTGGTAATGTTGTTCATTCATTCATCCTAATAAAATATCTTCTTAAAAAAACAATTAAAATTATAAAATCATTATTTTTTGTGTGAAAACTAAGAATTTAAGACCCTAACATGGACTTGTTTGGGCTTGCCTTGAGAGCATTGCATGGGGGTCTGGGGGCAGAGCCCCCGGCCCAGCCGCTAGGTTCAAAGAAAGCAAAAAAGCATCAAATTTTCAAAAGGCGCACGCCTAGGTTGAGGCGCAAGGCGCATCAGGTGTGCGCCTTTTGAAAGGGCTGTGCCTAGGACCTAGGCGAGACGCCTACCCTAAAATGTGCTTTGCCTGTGCGCCTTTTAAATCACTGTTCCATACATGTTAAACTTTAATGGTATTGGGATCGTATGATTTGTCACTCAAGCACCTTATAATCTATATGCACATGTTACAAGATGGGAGCACACAAATACTATATTGTGTTTAGGGGAAGAGTTTCAGGTATCCATGACACATGACCCAAATGCCAAATACAAGTGTAGGGTAAGTGGATTTTCCTATTGTTCATATGCACATGTTGCAAGAGGAGAGCACACAAGGTCAAACAATGGATGGGATGCTGGTTGTCTTCATAGAGATACCATGGCTACTCTTTAGAAATCCATCCATGACTCTCTTCCTATTTTCCTCAGCCACATTAGGTATGACTTGGTCTTGGGTCAAAAGATTAGGTTTTGGGAAGACATTTGGCTTGGGAGTCCCCTTTGAAGGAGACGTTTCCCTCCCTTTACACTCTTTCCAATCTCAGAGGTAGACCAATGTCTGAAATTATTGGTCCTCCTCTCTCCCCTCATGAGTTGAACTAGAACTTGGGCTTCACTAGAACCTTAGACAATCTGAAATTCCTAGTGTGTCTACTCTGCTTACACTACTGAATCTTATGGTTCTTGGGGATGAGGGTGTGGACTCTAAGTCATTTTGGGCTCTTCACACGTAAATCTTTGTTTAATTCACTTGTAGCCTCCTCTTCTTCTCATTCCCCTTCCTTCCCAGTTAAGGAAATCTGGTGTTTCCCCATTCCTCCTAGAGTCAGTGCTTTCTGTTGGGAAGTATATCACAGCTGCATTAACACATGTAATAAACTCTAAAGAGACCAAACTGGTGTTTGTCCCCCAATGGGTGTTGTCTATGTAAGTTAGATGGTGAGATTGAATTTCACCTCTCAATCTCCTGCCCCTTTTTTGACCTTATTTGGGATTTGTTTGCTTCACTTTTTGGCTGCAGATGGCTCCCTCCTGTCAGCTTGGATGGATTGTTTAGCCCTTCAAATTGCAGTTATACAAATAAAAGAGGCAGGCTTACGTAGAGATGCACCAGGGCAGCAATAGTTTGGACAGTTTGGGAGGAAAGAAATTCAAGAACATTTGGGGATAAGGAGAGGAATGAGGAAGCCTTGATCGAGATCATAACCTAAGGGTGGTTCATTGGGTTAAAGCATTGGATCTGTTTTCAAACTTTCAGGTCAATGATTTCTTCAGATCTTGGGGGGCTATAGTTGCTTCCTCTTCTAGAAGACAGATAGCAACAGTGGACTCGTCACCTCCATCAATGGGAGTTGCGTGGGCAATCCTGGCCCCTCCGTAATTGGAGGTGTAATCAGAGATGAGGAAGGAAATATTCTTCTGAGGTCCAATTGAGCAAGGTGATGTGGCATCTGCAGAATTCTTGGCAGCTGTTTTTGGAGTTGAGAAAGCCAAAGAATTTGGTATTGAAAGATTAATTATTGAAGGCGACTCCAAAACAGTAGTAGAATGGCTAAAGAAGGGAGAGGGAGTATCTTGGCATCTAAGGAACGTCCTTATGCATTTCAAATGGCTCTCTAGGGGCATGTTTATTCAGGTTAATTAGATTAGAAGATCTGCCAATAGTCTGGCAGATAGTCTAGCTAAGCAAGGGGTTCAGAGACAGAGTATGTTTTGGGATCAGCTGTAATATGTTCAGGGGTTTAGACACTATGTGTCTTTTATGAGTTACTGATCAAAAAAATAGGAGAGCACACAAGTAATGTGTTGTTTTTAGGGGAAGAGTTTCAGTTATCTATGATGCATGGCCCAAATGCCAAATGCAGGTAATAGGGTAAGTGGATGTTCCTACTGTTCATATGCACATGTTGCAAGATGAGAGCACACAAGTACTATGTTGTGTTTAGGGGAAGAGTTTCAGATATCTATGACACATGGCACGAATGCCAAACGCAGATGGTAGGGTAAGTGGGTATTCCTATAATCCTATTATTCATAGGCTTCAAAATGGGAGGCTGAGCAAGAATCCCAATATCCTATGCACATAACAATGAGTATTCAGTTGGACCGAGGCAGGAGATATTGATTGAAAAATCTTGCAACATGTTAGCACTTAGCACCTCAGCAACCTGGGTTCCAACCATTCATATATGCATTACTCATCTTCCTTGTAGATGTAAGGTAGGATTCATAGCAGCAAACATCCATTATGAGTAGTTGCAATGTGTAGGGTATGTAAACGAATGGTAATCTCCAAATGCTAATGAAGCTTGGTGTTGATTAGAATTTTACAAGTACTATTTGCTAATGAATTATGTTACTGTCATTTATATATTTTTTAACTTGTGATGCATTCATTCTTTTTACACAAATACTATTTATATATTTTTTATTGTTTTCATATATTGGTTTACCATCTCTTAATATTCTTTATTTATTTTACAGAGTTTTAATTATTTTATTAAAGTATTTGTAATACTTTTATTATCCTTAAGAATACTTTAATTAATTGGTTAACCATTTTTAATATTTTATTCTTGTAAATAATAAATCCAATTTTTATTTTTAATAATACTACATGACCTTTCTTAATATTTTTATTTTTCCTTAAGAATTTTTAACATTTTATTTACTGGCTAACTATTTCTTAATATTTTATCCTCCTTAAATTATAAAGACAATTTTTATATTTTATCATATTTTTTAATAATATTATATGATCTTTTTAATATCTATTGGTTACCCCTTTTTTAGTATTCCATCTTTTTATTTTTCTATTATTTTATTTTTACCATTATTGTTTAACTTTTTATTAATATTATATTGCTTGTAAAAACCATTATTATTATTACTATTATATTTTATATTATTTTATTGTTTATATTATTTTTATTTTTTTACAATTTAATTTTTATTTTCTCATTTCTTAATATTTTAATCATTTTCATTTTATTGTTATTTAAATCACAATTTTAGGGGTAAATTTGTAAAATGCACATTCTTCAGATGTTGCACAGTTCAGATTATCAAACAACTCCACTACATTCGGATGTTTGCAAAAGCATAAAACCAAATTTTCTACAGATGCTTTCAAAGCTTTTTGAGTGTTTTTTTTTTTTTTTTTTTTTTTTGCTTTTCAAACTACAAAGTTCAGATTTACTGAATGCCACCTAGGTTTAACACTGATAGGTGCTGCCTTGGAAACCTAGGGCCATCTGGTGTTGGGGTGTTGTAAGAGATCAGTGGGGTAGTACTATCCTCAGCTTTCCAGGCTCAATGGGCCAAGATAAATCACTAAGAGAAAAACTGGTAGCATTAATTCAAGGTTTAAAATTTATGCAGCAGAAGCGGTTGAGGAATGTGATAGTAGATAGGGCCTGTCTAACTTCTATTTGCTGGATGAAGGCACAAGACCAAACACCATGGAAGTTCAAGTAGATGGTGAGGCTGGCTCTTTCCTTTGGTGCCACTTTGATGTTTGAGTTGTCTTTTCTATTTGTTCATTACAGTGTACTTTGCAGGCCTGATGTTCATTGTGTGAGCAGTTTGGTGTTTTGAGTAATGAAATTATTTCTATTCTTTATCAAAAATAAGTTGATTGCTCATGCATAGAGGAGACCATCTACAACATATAGTGAGATGGGTTGAAATAGTGAAAAATGACCCAAGGGCAAGGGCATAATTTAACAAGGGAATGTTGGAAACAGCCTCTCTGTGTATCTGCAGGGGTAAGGCTGCATACTCCCGTTCCTCCCCAGCCCCACATCTCATGCACTGGGCTGCTCTTTTGTATTGCACTAAACAGTGGAATGGCATAATAGGATTCATGTTGCCAACCCCATATAGTTGGTACAAGGCTTGGTTAGTTGAGTTGAATTAAGGTTTTTCTAAATGATTAAATCCAACTCTACCGAGAATCTTTGGGCCTATGTAACGTTCATTTACTTCTATCAAAGCCATAGAATTCCACCAAACCCATTAACTAAGCTAATTTTCATCATAGAAATCCATCTATCAAATTTGACACCATATTGTCAAAGACATAATTCCCAGTCAAACTGATCATAGTCAAAAGAATTGACTGCATTTTTAGGAAATCTCAAGCAAATTATTTTAAAAACTAAAACTAAAGCACCAGCCTAGCCCTACCAATTATTGAAGTCAAATCTAAAACTCACTCAAGCTAGTCTTGTCCACCTCTAAGGTTAACCTCCTAAAGCCCATCTTTCACCTTTAGATCCACTCTTTTTTCTTAAATCTTCAATGCTTGTTTCTCATCATTAAGTTGTAATTCTGTTAACAACATCTAATTACTTGATTCCTAATATCTAGAATCTTGACAATGAGAATTACTCTCTAATCCGCAAAGCTGGCAGCCTCTGTCTTGAAATGGGCAGCTCTATTGCTTATTTACTTTTTGTTATCCCCTTGCAACAACTCGGGACTTGGCGTATATGTTCTTGACAACGTAAACTTGTGATTTATTGATCTGACTAGGGAAAACTGCATTCACACACTGCTAATCAACAAAGATGAGAAGAACTAGGAGCTTTGAAACCGTTAACAAGCACTCATTTAATGATATAGATTCCCTTAAACCCTGAGACTGTGATTCGTTTGAAAGAAAAGGTAGGAAAAGGAAGGGAAAGGTAGGGAAACCTGTACAATGTCTACCTTTTCTTCAAACCAAACACAGCTTGAAAAAACCTCAGACCCCTCCACCACGTTAACACAAAACAGCCCAACATGTAAAGATATTGCATAACGTTCACAGAAAAAACCACAAGGCACAAATGAAAAACAGAAAAACAAAATAAGAGCAAGATGAAGAGTTACAATAATATGGCCTTCAATCCTTGGACCCCTCTACTCAAAAAGCCAAATCTGAATACGAGCTTTCTGCATTAGCCAAAAGAGAGAAACGAACTATATAATAAACTTAAAAGAAAAGCACACATATCCGATAGCAGGTCGACTGAAATAGGGAGAGGAAAATCCATAAAACTTACGCTCTGAAGAAACCTGAACATGAGATTCTGAACGCCGCATGCGTACCCAAGCGACCATACACCAAAATGATATAGTAAAAGGGGAGCACTAAAAATGAAGACAAATGAAACAGAAACAAAATCCACTGAGAAAGAGAGACTGACAAAGCTCGGTTTGTTGCCGATGACAGGAACGATGGAGAATGCAGATAGAGACGTAAAACCCTACAAAACCCAGGCTCCTTCGAAACGTGCTTTCAATGAGCCTCTGGTCCTCTACTCTGAGCTCTTTCGTTCGGAGAATCACGACGCTCTTGCCTCTTGGGCTCTTCCTTGGAAATAGGAGCGTCATTTGCAATTCGGACTAGCTGAGAGTGAATGCGGTAACTGTGTAACCAATGACAGCACAGAGAAAGAGTAGTTGTCTGCTTGTGGCTTCGTGGGCCATGTGCACTACTGACGTGGGGCGTTATCATTGGTTGCACAGGCCTACATACCTTCCGTTCAACGAATTAGGGGGTTATGTGTTTTTCTCAGGTGTTTGGTATAGTGGTGTGACAGGTTTCGGAGTGGCGATTGAGAAGGGATTTGGCTGACCTATTAGCTGTGGACTGCGGTATGGTATCTTCTATCACTTCTCTCGTGGTAGAAGCTCTTAGGTGTAGGTCTATTGTTACGGTCTGACACAGGCTTAGCCTTGCCTATGCTTGGCAGGCTTACGTTAGGGACACCATCGTCATTTTCGTCTATAAGATTTTTGGGAGAATTGATGTCATCTTTGGGCAGACCACCAAAAGCTTAATGTACTCTTTGAGGAGGGGTGGTCGACCTCCTTGGGTGCCTAACCTTGGCACTCTTAGACCTTCATCCCCTTGTGGGGCGGCCCTGGTTAATGGTTAACATGGCTACCAGGGTTCCTCATGGGCGTACACATGCTCATGGGGACAGTGTTGGACCGGCACTGTGTTGCCGACACTCAAGGGAGGCTTACCATGCGGGTCTGGCTCAAGCATGACCCTTCACCTCGCCAGCCCCTTGCCCAAGCTGATTGAGCTATCCCGTTGCCCTTAGCGCACGGGTGTGTTTTGGCCCAAGCGGTTGCCTAACAACATGGCACACAGATGCCCCTCATCATCGGCATACAGGAGACCCATCATATCGGTGCCCAGTCACCTCTCCGGTGCACAGTCGCCTTGCATTATGGTCGTCCCCATTTAGCACATAAGTGGCGCCTCCCATGGACCGATCTGAGCCAAAAGAGTGCCCCAGCCATTGGACTTGAGGTCATGATACAGTGCTACTGACTTTGGTGGAGCCATCCCATCGGGCAACTCCTAACCTCTAAGCACACAAAGGCTTGTCCTGTCCTACCTTGGCCTGGATGTCGCACGGGTTTCTTCCGCTGTAGAACTACCAACGTGACACTATGGCATCTACGACACTACGACATTATTTCCTTGGCTATTAGATTCTAATCTGTCATCTTTGGTTGTATCAACAGCAGGAATACTATTGCCCATTCAGTTGCTGCCACTCGCTTCGAGTGCTGGGGAGGTTCTGCATCTCTAGGCTCTAGCTCCTCCTTGGCTGACTAGTGGCTACAGCGAACTAGAAGTTATTTTCTTTAAAAAATAAATTACTTTTTTTTGGAAGAATGATGATTCAACCCAGGGTCAGAACTTTTAGGCCTAAAGTAGTGGAATTCAGAAATTTGTATTGGGCCTGTTCGTACTTTTCTGTTTATTAAAATGTTTGCAATTGATCTATTTAATTGATCCTTTTTACCACAATATTTATTAAACAAATTTAGTTAATGGAAAAGAAAAATTAAAATACCATTTTTACCCTTAATAAGATGAGCAATTCATGAGTCAACACATGTGTCAATACGTACATATGAACTAACATGTGCCAACACATGAATCAATTCAAGCATGGAAAATGTCCTCCCAAGGCCTTATATAGATGAAGGAAAGGCCTTTATTCTTATTCCTAAATAATGTGGGACTTAGGACAACAGTCCATGCTAACACTCATTATTGAGTGTTTGTTCCAAGTCTCACATTGTTCAAGAAAACGATAGATAAGCCAAGCCAAATCAATCCTAGGAATTAAAATGATGCCCCTACCTTATTTTTTTGTGCCACTAACCCAAAGCCTAGCCAAGCCTAGTCAAGGTTGGGCTTGTGCAATATTTTTTATGATGTATTATACTAATGGAGACTCATGTAATGCATGGGTTTTGTTAAAAAGAATTTGAGGCAAAAGGAGGTAAGGGTGTAACTTGGGCCCAACTCAATTAAAACTTTTGCACAAGTTTGGCTTGAATTTTCAAACTTCAAACTCAAGCCTACAAATATCTCATAACCTCATAACATATATATGTGTGTGTTGGGTGGACTCAAATTGGTTGGGTAAGGCTCGGACTACTTGAAGCCTCAACTTAATCCAACCTTAGTTTTGGTTAGGCTTGAATTTCTTTTGGCCTAAGCCTAGCTTGTATTTCAAGAACTCAAGCCCAACTTGTGTAAAATCTTTGGATGAGCTGGTTGGGCTCGAGTTGGGCCCACCCTATCTCCTTTTGCCTCAAATTCTTTTAATAAAGCTTGTGCATCGGATGGGTACCCACTAGTTAATTAATAAAATTATATTATGAATTAGCAACATAGTAATAAAATAATTAATTTAATTATTGATGAAAACAGTTACTAATTTTTAAATTTTAATATTAATAAAATAATTAATTATTGGCAATAATTAATTAATTTGTTGGTAATATATCACTAAATAATTAATCATAAATTATTAATATATCAATAATATTAAAACATTGGTAAAATGACTAATTCAATTATTCATGAAAACAGTTATTAATTTTTAAAATTTAATATTAATAAAACAATTAATTACTATTGATAATTAATTAACTTGTTTGTAATATATCATTAATGAACTAATCATAAATTATTAATATATTACTAATATTAATTCCTAAAAACAGTAATATATTTTGGTATTTTTTTAATTAATCATGACTATAAATAATAAATTTTTAATTGAATTTTGAGATTTTTAATTAATCCCAAAATAATTAATTAATTTTGATAAAATATTAGTAAGCTCTCGAAAATATTAATAGAATGAAAAATTTTAATTATTAAAGTCAGTTATATTGTTTGGAAATTTTTTAAGTAACCACAAAATAATTGATTAATTAATTTTGGTATGAGTTATAATAAAATAAAATAAAATTATTAATTATAAAAATAGGTAATATACCAATACCAATGCATGGGTCCTAATTCAGTCAAATTAATAAAAAACCCAAGCATACCTAATCTAGTAAACGACCTCACTTCAGTTAAATGGATCAAGTAGAGGAAAATCTGAGTCATACCTAACCCGGCCCATTTACCCTCTCTCTTTCACTCGTTTCCAACTAGAGTGTTCACTACACAACATATGTGAATCAGTGTTCAAAGTTTTTTTTTTTTTTTTTTTCCAATGGATTTAGTTGTTAATACTCATGTAATGTGGAAAAACAAAATTAAAAATGCCATTATCATAGTAAAAAATATGATGGGGATGAGATTACTGCACTTGAGAACAATGGGTGGCAAATCTATTCTATGAGAGAAACAAAGATGGTGTTTCAGATCCAAAAAACTGAACTGATTTCTGGCTTTCAAACGAACGAACTTGTGAGACTATTAAACTGAAATAAGAAGGCAATGCCGACTGAAATTAATACCTAATGAAGAGTTGAAGAGAACGTTGCTGAGCTGATCGATCTATATATCTTTAGACGAACAAACTGCTGAGACTAGTTTCCCTTCAAAGCTGAAATGATGTTACGTTTAATACGTCGAAAAAACACACTGGTGAAGACCCTGTTTTAACGTGTAAAAACAGAAACCATTTGCTCACATTAAAATATTTAATGAAGACGACAAAAGTTCAATAATGCCCTGCGCAATGTAAGGCTGAAGATGGCCATCCAATGTGAGAGAAGAATAAGTGGTTTATCCGCCTCTGTTTCGATGAGAAAATGTGAGTTTGGGAGGAGTGCAATTGGGGAAGAAAGATTCCAGTTGTTTTAGGTAAAAGAACAAAAATAGAGAGAGAGAGAGAGAGAGAGGAGAAAGAGTTGTGAAAAGAAAGGAAGGTTTCGTTTGATGCATAACATGGTTACAAAGAGGAAAGACGTGAATAACTGTGGCTCTAAAATTTACGGAAAAATTAAAGGTGGGAAATGGAAAGAGGCCCTGCGAGGTGGCTTCTTGAGAGTGCAAGAAAGGGTATTCTCAAGAGAGAGAGAATGCAGGATTGGGGATTGGGGTAAGGGAGAAAGGAAAGGTCATTTGACGTGGCCATCTTTGCTTTAATATATATTAACTAGCGGGGTTCTTGTGCAATGGACGAGCTTTATTAAGTGAAAATTAAACAATAGAAACACATAAGAGTAGAAAATTGTTTTGTATTGTAATTTTTAAAGAATTAATAATTATTTATATTTTATATAATAATTTTAATATTTTTTATAATACAAAAATCATAATAATTAATTTCAGCTAGGATTGTCCATCAAACTAATGAGCCCGACCAAACCGACAAACCGAACCCAACTCAACCCGAGTTAGTCGACTTTCTAATATTTCCAGTCAGCTTTGGTTTAGTAATTTTCCAACTCAATTAGGTTGGGTCAATTTTGGTTTGGCTATTTGTAAACTAACTAAATCAAAACCGACCCAACCATAGATATATATTAATATTTTATATTTTAAATATAATTTTTCTAATATGGGAAAGTGGGAAATTCTCATATTTCTGAGTCTAAAATATTTAATATTTTATATTATAAATTTAATTTTTAAAATTTATTATTTTAATAGTACTATTGTAATTTTTTAAATTAAAATTTTTAGTTTAAATCTTTTGAACCGACCAACCAAACCAAAAATTGACCTAAATTGATACACAAAAACCATCAGCACAACTACAAAGAAAACGAAGCCCCACTATGAGAGCGAAAACAGAGCCCCACTATGAGGGCCTGTTCTTTTCCTCTTAACTCTTATCTCTTAAAGATGAATCTTTTAACTTTAAGAGAAAAATGGTTGTTTGTTTCCTCTTTTCTCTTAAAGTGCAATCATACAACTTTTTGTTTTCTAATGATACCCCAAAAAGACTAACAAAACCTCTCATATATGGGGTCAAAATGGATATTTGATAATTTTCAAAATTTAGAATTCAAATTCAGAACGACATTCTTTGCATTCGGAGTTCAAAGGAAAGAAAAGTTCACCATTACCAATATACCTCTTAATGTAATTATTGCACTTTCAGATGTTAGACGTTAGAGCAAACAAACAGGTCTTGAGAGTGAAAAAATAATTATTTGCTTTGTGTTGGGAAACTCGTACACATTGGGTTGCCCATTTAAGATTGTGTAAAACTAATAAAACTCAAGTGTTAGACCTGGTTAACAACTCAAATCTAGCTAAAAATATGGAGCATTGG
The DNA here is from genome assembly GCF_055504915.1 of Nelumbo nucifera. Classification (NCBI taxonomy): domain Eukaryota; kingdom Viridiplantae; phylum Streptophyta; class Magnoliopsida; order Proteales; family Nelumbonaceae; genus Nelumbo; species Nelumbo nucifera. Next base: position 30,450,510 of record NC_142656.1, on the reverse strand, counting down.
GAATTCCTCTAGTATAAAAAGAATACTCAAATTACTTAAAGTCCAAGACATTACCACATTGTGTCAAACTTCCCAATTACACAACTACGTAAAAATTGTAATACTGGACAACATTGGATTGAGAGAAAGAGAGAAGAAATGAATGAAATGGAAAAATGGAAAAAATATAAAGCCACAACCAATTTAACTCATAAGGATAAAAGAAGAAAAGGGGGAGGAGGAGAGAACAGCCCTCCCTATCATATCTTATATTACAATTACCCTCATCATCTTGAAGACGTTTGCCTCCCTACCCATCTACACCCTACCTTTAGATGTGTAAATTGGGTCGTGCCACCCGCAACCTAACACAACCTAGAATGGTGGAACACGAGTCATGTTGGGCTTGGGGTTTCAAGTCCATGGGCCAGCATGGCACGACACGACGCCCATAGCCCACATGCTGGCACAACTCGTGGGCCCATAGCAAGTCGAGTGTGGCCTACCCAACGGCTAGTTTTAGCTTTCATGGGGGCTTTTATAAAATACCCCCCAACAACTATAAACAGCTATATAAGGTGTATTTTAGCTTTGGGGGAAAATGACAATAATGTCCCTCCAATAGCTATATAACAACTACTTTGAGGGGCATTTGGGTAAAGTGATAAATGACTTTATAATGACCAAAATACCCCTCCTAACAACTAAAAAACGAATAGCTTTTACGGTATTGTATTGAATTATTTTCAATTCTTATAAATAGCCTTATCCTCCACCATTCTCATCACACCAATTTAGCAATTCTCATACTCTTTATACTCTTTCAGTCACTCAGTCCCATGCATTCTAATACTCTCTCTACTCTCCAATTCAGCAATTCTCAACTTTATTCAAGTTTCAACAAGAAGAATGCTTACTCAAGTATCTCAAGTTAGCAATTTTGGAAGCTTGGAGGCTTCAACCCTTGAAATCAAGTTGAGATTCTGAACTGGCAATTTGAGTAAGTATAATTAAATTAATTTATTTTTTTAGAATTAAAAAAATGGTTGGCGCCTCCTCCCGAAAAAAAATCACCAACATGTTCAATGTCGACGATGATGATGCTCATTCGCAACATGATAGTATTAGCATCAAATATGAATGCGTTGATATTGTTGGAGTTCCCAGCCTTAGTACTAATACTAGGGGAAAGAAAAGGAAGGGCACTAAATTGAGTATCCTGCTTTGGAATTTATTGATGTATTTTATGATTTATTTGAGTTTCCATAGTGTATCTATGCATATCTCGATTTTTTATCTATATCCATGTATATAAAAAGCGTATCACGACACGTCACTTAAAATTATTTTTCCAAATACATTGCATTTCAACAAGTAGGACAACTTGTTTTCTCAATAGCTAGGGCACGTGACCACATCACCACCTCTACGAACACCACCGATGTAGTCTTGTTAGTGTATGGAGCAAATATCACCACTACAACTCCACTGCCACCAACTTCAACATGAACAAAACCATTCTCACTCTTGTTATGAGTCTTGTTTTCTCTATTAATGAATATAATCTTTCGATTAGTGTTTATCAAAGCTCAGTAAATGGGATTGAGTATCTATCAATGTGTTTGGAGAGTATGGACATTGAGAAATCAATTATTTACAACTGAAGTTGTTGGTGTTTGTTTTGAATGTTAGGTTGCATTCAAAAACTTAGTGCTCATAGGGGCAAAGGACTTATCTCCTTTTTGCAATTAAAAACTCGATGTTCATAGGGGCATTTTAACCACAAAAAGGAGATAAGTCCTTAAAATAGGGAATGCCAAATGCAACTTTAGAGGGCATTCATTTGTTTACATTTTGAGAGGGGGGAAGTTGGTCATCAAAGGGATTTTGGTTTCCATTAACCAAGATACCCATGTTCTCTTTTCAAATTTATGTGGGGTCCATTGAAAAATTATTTTCCCTAGGTATCACTTATCACCCATAAACCAGGTGGGTAAGTAACTTTCCCACTTGGGGAAAAGTTGTCAACACTTTGATGGGACAAAACTACCCCTTTTAATAATGGACTTTTATGTCTAAAACAATTATTGTCTTATTTACTTGAAAAATAAAAGAACATGAGTAAATGTAGTTACCCAGGTAAATGTTTCTTGATAAGTAACTTCTCGGAAAGCGAATGGGGCCTTAGTATTGGACCAAAAATGTGAGTTTAATCACATGCACAACGACAATTATGGGCATTTTTGTCTTGCCAAAGCTCCAATCTGGTGGTAGGAAGAAAAGAGAAAATGATGCTTGATGAGAGATTGAAGAAATGAGTATTTTGGGAATTTTAAATTTTTTTGAAGTGCACATGATATCATGTACTCAAGACAATTGAGGGTCTGCTAATTAATAGCTAAACTTTAATGTATATTTCCCAAAATTCAAAGCACTAAAATGTCGCACTTGAAAGTTTAAGCGCTTAATCATAACTATCCCCAAAATATGAGGTACCTATCTATAATTTCCCCTTAATATTTTATTAGAAATGAAAAATATATAGAATTTTGAGGGTCCTTAAAATGAGAGGGTGTTTTGATCGTCGAGCTTGTCGAGGACCATTTCAAATTGGTCCATTATGATCAGGTTCTGAGTGTTCCTGGTGTTTCTTGCCATGTTGGCTGATGTTTAGGAGTTATTTCTTTTAAGTGTTAAGAGTTTAGTTGAGGGAAGTCTTAGCGACGTTCCCATAGACGGTGCCAATTGTTGCTGGTCAAAATGGACTGAGGGCAACACTATCAATTTGCTCCTAAGTCAAGGTGTGATCGAGCTGTCCGAGGCCTAGGGTGGCTGAGGATTGGTAGGATGGTCTTGTAGGGAGTGAAGGAAAGAGAATGTCAGAGGCCTCGGGTTGGTACCCGAGGTGGAGACTCCGATGATCAAGTTAGTATGCGGTAGGTGTAAGGTGGATGAGGCCTGAGGTGTAAGAACTTAGACGAGGCCACAAGAATTCTCAAGTGCTAGCTAGAGAGTCTAAGTTGCCCCCCTTACCTTGAGGGGGTGCCCCCTATTTATACTTTAGTCCGCCAGGAGGTGGGTGCACTCGGATGGTCTAGATGTAGTCCGTATGCGAGGAGCATGGTATCCGAGGTCGCCAAGTGACGTTGCGCCATTGGCTCTGGAGTGCACATCGAGCTCTGTCCGTGCGCGCCCTGATTGGGTCCGCTCTGAACACCACCGCCTAACATGCACAGGCCCGCCATTGGGCAAGGCCATGTGCACCTACATCAATAAGAAACTTCCAATTATAAGTACTCAAGTTTTGAAACTCATATAAAGACTTAAAAGAGAACATCATGTGCTCATTTTTTAAATATTGCTTCAACAAAGCATCTTATATAAAAGAACACGATCATACAGTGATAGTTTTGAGTTCTACTTCATAGCTATCCTTTGTTTCACATTGAGAACCCCCAGTTGCCCGAGTACCGTCCAGGCAACCAGATCCATTTTACCCCAAACCCGATCCTTGGCAAAAAATTATTGAATCAGTCAACGACCTGTTGACCTGGGCAGTCGACTTGTTCAACAGTTTTGGCCATTTTTTATTTTTAATTATTTTTAATTTTTTAATTTTTATTGTTAGAATGGGCCATCCATTTGAACTAGATGGTTGAACCATCAACCTGAAAACCGGTGGCTAGAACGGTTTTGTTTTTGAGTCATTTTTTCTAGATGTCAATAATTAGGCAAAATACCTTTGTAGTCATAGTCATGGGAAGGGTGGACCTTGTAAGGAATTACAAAACCTTGAAAGATAAATCCAAAGTGACCTTAAACACAGAAAAAAAATGGCGGTAAATCCACCAAATTGGGAAAACCAAGGAAAAAAAATCAGAAAATTGAGTCCATAGTTCCGCTTTGAGATGGAGTTAAACATACATGCAATCAAAGGAAGAGATCAAGCAGATTGTCTTTAAGAAAATAAAGAAAAAACATTGCACAAGAAAACCCAAAGAAAAAACAAAAGGGAAGAAATAAAATGGTGGTAAACCCTAGACTGTTTTGGAGGATCTTGAAGAAAACAAAACACAAAAAAAAAAAGAACAAAAGTAGAAAATGAAAAAAAAGGAACATACCGCACATGCTCGAATAAAGCCCACATTAGAAGAACCTTTGAATTGTGAAAATCCAAAAGCATAAAAACCATGGATTTTAAATCGTCATTGTCCCTGACGGATGGACATTTCGGCCTGAGAACCATGTAGGCAATCGGTTTCATTTTACCCCTAATCCCGGTCCCTAACAAAAAACCGTTGAATTGGTCAACGACCCATTGACCCGGGCGGTCGAACCGTTCAATGGTTTTTTGCCATTTTTTTTTATTTTTTTAGTTGGGAACTGTCCAAGCAACCGGTTCTGTTTTATCCCAATCACGATGTCTGGCCAAAAACCGTTGAATTGGTCAACGACCCATTGACCCGGGTGGTCGAACCATCAACCCGTTGACCTGTTCAATGGTTTTTGGTCTTTTTTTATTTTTTTTAATTTTTATTGTTAGAATGGGTCGTTTGTTCAAACCAGACGGTCAAACGGTCGACCAAAAAACCAGTGCCCAGAATAGTTATGTTTTTGGGTCATATGAGTCACACGCTCAAATGACATAACACGTATGATACTGCTTAATGGACCTCACACACTCAATTTTTTGCTTGTAATTTTTGTTATCAGAACGGGCCGTCTGTTTTTTTTTTTTTTTTTTTTTTTTTTTTTTTTTTTTTAATTGGGAACCGTCTAGGCAACGGTTCCATTTTACCCCCATCCGGTCCTTGGTAAAAAACCATTGAATCGGTCAATGACCCATTGACCCGAGCGATCAAACCGTCAACCCGTTGACTAATTCAATGGTTTTTGGCCATTTTTTATTTTTTATTTTTTAATTTTTGTTGTCAGAACGGGCCATCCATTCAAACCAGACGGTTGAATTGTCGACCCAAAACCTGACCACCATAATGGTTCCATTTTTGGATCGTATGAGTCACACGCTCGAATGACATAACACATGATACCGCTTAATGGACCTCACACACTCAAGTTTTTGCCTATAATTTTTGTTGTTAGAATGGGCCACCCGTTCAAACTGGATGGTCGAACCATTGACCCGAAAATTGGTGGCCAAAATGGTTCCATAATTTTTTGCTTGTAATTTTTTGTTGTTAAAACGGGCCATCCATGCAAATCGGACGGTTGAACCATCGACTAAAAAATCGGTGGCCAAAACAGTTCCGTTTTCGAGTCGTATGAGTCATACTCTCGAATGACATAACACATATAATACTGCTTAATGGACCTCACAAACTCAATTTTTTGCTTGTAATTTTTGTTGTCAGAATGAGTCGTCTGCTTTTTTTCTTTTTTTAATTGGAAATCATCCAGGAAAATGGTTCCGTTTTACCCCAATCTCGGTCCTTGGATAAAAACCATTGAACCAATCAACGACCCATTGACCCGAGTGGTCAAACCATCATTCCGTTGACTCATTCCATGGTTTTTGGCTGTTTTTTATTTTTTTATTTTTTTTGTCAAAATGGGCCATCCGTTCAAACCAGACGGTCGAATCATCGAACCGAAAACCAGTGGCCAGAACAATTCCGTTTTTGGGTCGTATGAGTCACACACGGATGACATAACACATATGATACTGCTTAATGGACCTTACACATTCAATTTTTTGCCTATAATTTTTGTTGTTAGAACGGGTTGTCCGTTCAAACTGGACGGTCAAATCGTTGACCCAAAAACCGGTGGCCAGAACGGTTCTAGAACCTTTTGCTTGTAATTTTTTGTTGTTAGAACAGTCCCAAAAACCGAACGGTCAAACCATCGACCCAAAAATTGATGGCCAAAACGGTTCCGTTTTCGAGTCGTATGAGTCATATGCTTGAATGACATAACACGTATGGTACTGCTTAATCACACTCAATTTTTTGCCTGTAATTTTTGTTGTCAAAATGGGCCATTCGTTCGAACCGTCGATTCGAAAACTGGTGGCCAAAACGGTTCCATAATTTTTGTTGTCAGAATGGGTTGTTCGTTTGAACCGGATGATCAAACCATCGGTTGTTAGAATGGGCCATCCATTCGATCCGGATGGTCGAACCGTCGACCCAAAAACCAGATGGCCGAACCCTATTAAAGGGAAATACTGCCTTGGCGAAAGGGGAGGCCACCCCTTTCCCTTTAATATATATACTAGAGAGGGCAGTCGAACCGTTGACCCGTTCAATGGTTTTTGGTCATTTTTTTTAGTTTTTTTATTTTATTTGCAAAACAAGCCATTTGTTCGATCTGAACTGTCGAACTGTTGACCCGAAAACCAATGGCCAGAACGGTTCTGTTTTTAGGTTGCATGAGTCATACGCTCGAATGACATAACATGTATGTTACTACTTAATAGACCTCATACACTCAATTTTTTGCTTGTAATTTTTGTTTTCAGGATGAGTCATTTGTTTTTTTTTTATTTTTTAATTAGGAACCGTCCAGGCAACCAGTTTCGTTTTACCCCAATCCCGATCCCTGGCCAAAAACTGTTGAATCGGTAAACAACCCATTGACTCGAGTGGTCGAATCGTCAACCCGTTGACCCCTTCAATGGTTTTTGACAGTTTTTTTTTTATTTTTTTAATTTTTATTATCAGAATGGGTCGTCTGTTCGAATTGGATAGTTGAATCGTCGACCCAAAAACCGGAGGCCAGAATGGTTCCATTTTGGGGTCAAATCGTGTTCATCAAATTTAGATCTAAACCTTAAATCCTAATCCAATTGGATCTTTGGGTTAGATTAGATTTGGACACTATTGATTTTGGGATTGAATTCGGATTTGATCTAAGTCAACTTTATTTTATGTTTAGTTAAAAAACTAGAAAGCTAGAATACAAGTAATAAGTCGACTTTCCAATGAAGCTAGTTTTAGTAGCCTCTTCAATGTGGCTTAATAAATGAAGCTGAATCAAAGCTAAAATCCTCCCGAACCAGCCATGAGTTCATTTTGCTGTGTTTAATTGAGAAGCTTTCTTTTTACTTTCATTTTAGACTATTGGATACCAATCTCATAAGCATGACCTGAGGTAGGTTGGTTTCTCATTTTTGTTATATATATATGAACTATTTATCATATGATTTGAATGTGTTGTAAGTGCATGTGATATTTGCACTTGGCTCATTCATAACTATTTCCATACTAACCAAGATTGGGTCTCAGTGCTCATAGGGGCAAAGGGGCAAAGGATTTATCTCCTTTTTGTAGTTAAAAACTTAGTGTTCATAATGGCATTTTAACCACAAAAAGGAGGGAATGCCAAATGCCGCCTTAGGGGGCTTTCATTTGTTTGCATTTTGAGAGGGGGGATTTTGGTTTCCATTGACCAAGATACCCATGTTATTTATTTTTTCAGATATATGTGGGGTCCATTGAAAATTTATTTTCCTTGGGTATCACATACCACCCATATCCCATGTGGGCAAGTAACTTTCCCACTTGGGGGGAAGTTGTCAACACTTTGATGGGACGAAACTACCCCTTTTAATAATGGATTTTTATGGATAAAATTGTTATTGTCTTATTTACATGCAAAATAAAAGAATATGGGTAAATGTACTTACCTAGGTAAGTGTTTCCTAGTAAGTAACTTCTCAGAAAGCAAACAGGGCCTTAGAACTGGACAAAAAATCTGGGTTTAATCACATGCACAAGGACACTTGTAGGCATTTTGATCTTGCCAAAGCTCCAATGTTGTGGTTGGAAGAAAAGAGAAAATGATGCTTGACATGAGGTTGAAGAAATGAGTATTTTTGGGATTTTATTTTTTTTAAAGTGCACATGATATCATGTGCTCAAGACAACTGAGGGACTTCTAATTAATAGCTAAACTTTAATGTATATTTCCTAAAGTCCAGGGTACTAAAATGTCGCACTTGAAAGTTTAAGTGCTTAATCATAACTATCCCCAAAATAGGAGTGCCTATCTGTAATTTTCCCTTAATATTATTGATGTAACCGTTTCTAGTCATGTACCAATTTTTGTGATGTATCAAATTTTTTTTGGCTAAGTACCTCGTCATTTGACCTGCTCCCAGGTGGCCTGTGACTCAGAGGATGATGGAGCTCCCTCGTGGCGAACTGCTTGGTGATGAGCTACTTGGTGGCGAACTCCCTAGTGGAGAACTGCCTGGTGGTGAGCTCCCTAGTAGAGAGCTACTTGGTGGCGAACTCCCTGGTGGAGAACTGCCTGGTGGCGAGCTCCCTGGTGGAGGGCTACTTGGTGGCGAACTCCCTGGTGGAGAACTGCATGGTGGCGAGCTCCCTAGTGGAGAGCTACTTGGTGGCGAACTCCATGCTGGAGAACTGCCTGGTGGCGAGCTCCCTGGTGGAGAGCTACTTGGTGACGAGCTCCCTAGTGGTGAACTACCCGGGGGAGATCTATGCCGAGCTGCCCGAGCTATGCCGAGCTGGGGAGAACTATTTCAAGCTCCCTGATGGCGAACTGCCTGGGGGAGAGCTATGCCGAGCTCCCTGATGGAGAGCTACCTTGGTGGACTCGTCATTTGACCTCCTCCTAGGCGGCCTACAACTCAGAGGATGGTGGAGCTCCCTAGTGCAACACAACTCGACTGCCCTCTACATGAGGTAATCTCTTCTCCTTTGTAGGCGGCGGGAGCTGAGGGACTTGCGAGAACTGAATCAGAGGACCCGGGGGTGTTTACCCGGTGGGGACTTTTCGATGCCTAAGTTAGCATTCTGATTACAGAGAGCTTGGAGAGAAATGAGAGAGAAGAGAGCAGGGGTTACCATCCTTTTTCATCATCCCTTTGGCTTTGGGGGTCGGAGTCCTTATATAGTGGTGTCCTCGCGGGTTAGGTGGGTGAAAAGCCTTCAAACGGTAAGACTCGTCACATCCTATCAAAACCAAGGTACGGTGGTGAACTCCTCGAGGCTGTCAGGCTGGCGCTTGTGTCAGGCAGCCAGGTCAGTGCCTAGGCCAGGTTGTCAGGTCGGCGCCTGTGTCATTCGGCGGGTCGGTGTCTGGGCCAGGTTGTTAGGCAGGAGATCTTCCTACGATATGTCAAACTACTCTTCTATTCCGAGCTATCCTACAAGTGGTGAGCTACCCGGGGGAGCTACACCGAGCTGCTTGGGCTATGCCGAGCTGCTTGTGGCGAGCTCTGCCGAGCTGCCTAGCTCCTTGGTGGCGAGCTCCTTGGAGCTATCTGGATCTTTGGTGAGCTATCGAGCTCCTTGGCGAGCTCCTTGGTGAACTACCGAGCTCGTGGGGTATGCATGCCATTATAGTTCATCGGTGGGCGTCTTATGGGTTGCCAGGTCGGCCAGGTCGGGTCGGTCGGATCATGTGCTGGGCTGATCCAGGTCGACTAGGTCAGCCAGGTCGGATCATGTGCCAGGCTGATCCAAGTCGGCCAAGTCGCGCAGGCCACGCCAGGCAGTGCGTAGGCTGCATGCAGGCAGCGCGCCAGGCCAGCCATGTCGGTGCCCCGGTGGGACACCAACTTGGTAAGTTGTTGCCTAGGTGTCGCCTATTTGTCACGAGGTGCCACATGTCGCAATTTCACTGGAAGGCCAAATCTGCCCTCATCATTTGCCCCCCACTCCCGAGCTGAGAGTAACTCAGCGAAGGGAGTAGATTTCTTCTTTTGGCCCGTAAGTCGACGAGCTAGTAAGTGCTGATCCAATTCCTTAGGCTTTGGGAGTTGCTTGTATGTGGCGAGCTACCTGTAAGGTGAGGAGGTCTCCGCCAGTTCAGTAGTGTAGCCCTTAGGCTCTGGGGGCAACTTATAGTTCACTTTTGCTGATTTTGCTCATGCCGAGGAAGCGACTGGGTATTTAGCAATAGTGTGGCCTGTAGGCTTTGGGAGCGACTCGTAGTCCACTCTTCTTGACTTTGCCCATGCCGAAGAGGCGACTAGATCTTAAGCAACAATATGGCCCATAGGCTTTGGGAGCGACTCGTAGTCCACTCTTCTTGACCTTGCCCGTGCCGAAGAGGCGACTGGGTCTTAAGCAGCAATATGGCCCGTAGGCTTTGAGAGCGACTTGTAGTCCACTCTTCTTGACCTTGCCCATGCTGAAGAGGCGACTAGGTCTTAAGCAGTAATGTGGCCCGTAGGCTTTGGGAGTGACTCATAGTCCTCTCTTCTTGACCTTGCCCGTGCCGAAGAGGCGATTGGGTCTTAAGCAGTAATGTGGCCCATAGGCTTTGCTTGTGAGGTGCCGAGCCGACCAGGTGCCGAGCTACCTGAGGTGTCGGGCTGACCAGGTGCCGAGCTACCTGTGAGGTGCCGAACTGACCAGGTGCTGAGCTGCCTGTGAGGTGCCGAGCTGACTAGGTGCTGAGCTACCTGCAAGGTGCCGAGCTACCAGTGAGGTGCCGGGCTGACCAGGCGCCGAGCTACCTGCAAGGTGCCGAGCTGGCTAGGTGGGTGCCTTAGAGCTATGATTGCACTGCGTCAGCTTCGTAATGCCAGTCACCCACTCCTACAAGAAGCTACTAGGAGCTCGACCTTCGGGTGCAGCACTACTAACTTTAGGTCGCCAGCTCACATGGGAGTCTTAGAAGGCTCGACCAGTAAGGGCGCCCATGTAGTCTGTTGACCGCCAACTCCTGCGGAAGCCACGAAGAGCTCATCTTTGTAGGGGGACCTTGCGAGGAGGACTGATGATGCTTTATCTGAATTGAATGTAAACTTAGTCTGTTAGCTACCTGCATAGTCTTTGAGTTCATAAAAATGTAAACTATAAAGTGAGAGCTTCAATTTCAAAAAAGTGAGGACTTAGTTTTCTGGGAGAAGATGACTTAGCTTTTGTAAGATGAGAACTTAGCTTTTTGTAGCATTTTCCCACAGACGGCGCCAATTGATGTAACCGTTTCTGGTCACGTACCAATTTTTGTGATGTATCAAATTTTTTTTGGCTAAGTACCTCGTCATTTGACCTGCTCCTAGGTGGCCTGTGACTCAGAGGATGATGGAGCTCCCTGGTGGCGAACTGCTTGGTGATGAGCTACTTGGTGGCGAACTCCCTGGTGGAGAACTGCCTGGTGGCGAGCTCCCTGGTGGAGGGCTACTTGGTGGCGAACTCCCTGGTGGAGAACTGCATGGTGGCGAGCTCCCTGGTGGAGAGCTACTTGGTGGCGAACACCTTAGTGGAGAACTGCCTGGTGGTGAGCTCCCTGGTGGAGAGCTACTTGGTGACGAGCTCCCTGGTGGCGAACTACCCGGGGGAGAGCTATGCTGAGCTGCCCGAGCTATGCCGAGCTGGGGAGAACTATGTCGAGCTCCCTGATGGCGAACTGCCTGGGTGAGAGCTATGCCGAGCTCCCTGATGGTGAGCTACCTTGGTGGACTTGTCATTTGACCTGCTCCAAGGCAGCCTGCAACTCAGAGGATGGTGGAGATTCCTAGTGCAGCACAACACGATTGCCCTCTGCATGAGGTGATCTCTTCTCCTTTGTAGGCGGCAGGAGCTGAGGGACCTGCGAGAACTGAATCAGAGGACCTAGGGGTGCTTACCCAGCGGGGACTCTCCGATGCCTAAGTTAGCATTCTGATTACAAAGAACTTGGAGAGAAATGAGAGAGTTAGAGAACAAGGGTTACCATCCTTTTTCATCATCCCTTTGGCTTTGGGGGTCGGAGTCCTTATATAGTGGTGTCCTCGTGGGTTAGGTGGGTGAAAAGCCTTCAAATGGTAAGACTTGTCACATCCCGTCAGAACCAAGGTACGGTGGTGAACTCCTCGAGGCTGTCAGGTTGGCGCTTGTGTCAGGCGGCCAGGTCGGCGCTTGGGCCAGGTTGTCAGGTCGGCACCTGTGTCATTCAGCGGGTTGGTGTCTGGGCCAGGTTGTCAGGCAAGAGATCTTCCTACGATATGCCAAACTATTCTTCTATACCGAGCTACCCTACAAGTGGCGAGCTGCCCGGGGGAGCTATGCCGAGCTGGTTGTGACGAGCTCCTTGGAGCTGCCTAGCTCCTTGGCGAGCTCCTTGGTGAGCTACCGAGCTCGTGAGGTATGCATGCCGTTATAGTTCATCGGTGGGCGTCTTATGGGTGCCAAGTCGGCCAGGTCGGGTCGGTCGGATCATGTGCCGGGTTGATCCAGGTCGGCTAGGTCGGCCAGGTCGGATCATGTGCCACGCTGATCCAGGTCGGCCAGGTCGCACAGGCCGCGCGCCAGGCAGAACGCAGGCCGCGCGCAAGGCTGCACCAGGCCGGTGCCCCGGTGGGACACCAACTTGGTAAGTTGTTGCCTGGGTGTCGCCTAATTGTCACAAGGTGCCACGTGTCGCAATTTCACTGGAGGGCCAAATCTGCCCTCATCAATTATTATTAGAAATGAAAAATATATAGAATTTTGAGGGTCCTTAAAATGAGAGGGTGTTTTGATCCAACTTGAATCAAGTCAAATATATCTCAATCCAGATCAGGTAGGCACACACTGTAAACATGTTGATAAGCACTCGGAAGTGTTTTTGACGTATGTCCCTTAAAATGTCCCCAGCCTATCATTGAAAAAGATTAAAATCAATTTTTGATATAGGTGTAGAATATTTATTGTGTGCTCATTCGCTGTGCTTACAATGTTGTGCCTACTAGATCTGCACTCAATATAACTAGATATAAAATTGATTTTTTAATATTTGAGTTCAAATTTAGATCTAAACCTTAAATCCTAATCCAATTGAATCTCTGGGTTAGATTAGATTCGGATACTATTGATTTTGGGATTGAATTCGGATTTGGTCTAAGTCAACTTTATTTTATGTTTAGTAAAAAACCTGGAAAGCTAGAATATAAGTAATGAGTCGACTTTCCAATGAAGCTAGTTTTAGTAGCCTCTTCAATGTGGCTTAATAAATGAAGCTGAATCAAAGCTAAAACCCTCCCAAACCAGTCCTGAGTTCATTTTGCTGTGTTTAATTGAGAAGCTTTCTTTTTACTTTCATTTTAGACTATTGGATACCAATCTCATAAGCATGACCTGAGGTAGGCTGGTTTCTCATTTTTGTTATATATATATATATATATATATATATGAACTACTTATCATATGATTTGAATGTGTTGTAAGTGCATGTGATATTTGCACTTAGCTCATTCATAACTATTTCCATACTAACCAAGATAGGTCTCAATTTGTTTTTGATTTTCTCTTTTTAGCTGCAGTATCTTGAAGTCTTTTGTTATTTGTGTTTCACTTTAAAGTAAATAGTAAGCCCAAAATCTTGGCTCACTTTTTTTTTTTTTTTCGAGAAAAAAATATCGCAGGCTTGTATTTAAAACTAGCTAAGAGATGCATTAGAATGGCCATGGGCCAAATGCCGACCAAAACGGCAAATGAGTCCATCATTGTTGAGAAGAAATTCCATTGTGGCTTATTGTACAACAACCATGTTGTAAACTCTACACTTTGAGATTCAAATCTAATGGTTATGTTGGTGAGCTATATATATGTTGAGGTTGTTGGCAATGGCCACAACTTTGTGTTTTGATGATAACAAATTTGGTGGAATTACTAACTAGGAATTGAGTCTTGTCGTCCATAATCATTTAAGTTATCTTTGTTGCCTAAAGGCCGAATTCAAGAGGAGGGTGAATTGGGTTCTTCAAACAAATTTCACCTAAGGTCTCCCTATTTCAATGAACGAGTGTGTGAAAGAATGTGAGTGTTGTGTTGCAAGATGAATGATATATCGGATAATTACAAATATAATGCAAGAATGAAAAGCATAAGAATATCATGGATTACAGAGGTTTAGCTCTCTTGGCCTTCATCCTCTCCTTAAGGCTATGTTTGGTTTGAAGGAAAAGGTAGGGAAAGCTAGGGAAATTCATATAAGGTTTGTAAAGGTTTCCCTACCTTTCCTTTTCTTTCCCTACTTAGAACTTCAAACCAAACACAGTGTAAGCAAACCACCTAAGAATTTTAATCTACTACCCTCAGTTAGACTTATAGGTACCAACATGACCTACTACAATCACCGGATTGCTTACAAGTGCTATCCAAACCTTTACTATGGTTTAACCCCTAAACAAATCAACATTCAGCTAGCATCTCTAGCCACCTGATAACCACTCTCTTGTAAATACACGTGAGCTCTAGAAGCTCATGGTCGGCTCAAAACAAGGAGTCGCCACCTATTTAATTCAAGTGAAAATGGGTCCTTTATAAATTCTGGAAAATTAATTTTATTATGAAAAATAATGACTCCATTTCTCCATTTATGAGGCACTTAACCAAAAGACTCTAAATTAAATTGGATTAGGAGAGGTAAGGTGTTAGAAACCCCTTTTTCTAAGCTGTAAAAGCCTGTAATGATAACCTAATATGGGAGTTGTTTAGACGCTCATCTTCACAAAACTCGAATTAATAAAGATGTAATTCTAAAATCTTCGAAAAGAATCCTTCCTAGCATCTCTTAATCTTGGTTTTGAGGGGATGCTATTGGGAATCAAGTCCCTAAAACCTTGGCCTCTCTCCCTCTAATTCCGAAATTATAAAAATTTTAAGAAAGGCTTTCATAAATTTGGAGTCTAAATAAATCTGACTTTTTGGCTACCAAAATATGTGATAAAAACTAATATAATAATTAACTAAAAAGAATAAAAAACTGACAACACAGGTTAAGAAACTTACCTCTTTGATTTAGCCTTGACTAATCTTGACAATAGTTATTCCGGAGACCAGAAATGGCATTTTTTGAAATTCTAGACCTAGAAAATGACTTGTGATCGCTCCTTGATTCAAAAGAGAATATTTGAATGGGCTTTTCTTTTCTTGAAGCTTAAAGTTTAGAATGTAGATGCACAAGGAAATGGGGCGGTTTTGGCAAGTTCCAACTCTATATTTGGAATTCTAACTCTTAAGTTCTTGCTGAAAATGGTTAGGGATTCCAATGACGTGTCTCTTATTTTTTTCCCTTTGAAAATCATCCCCAATGCTTGATTTCTGCCCTATTTATAGAAAGGAAAGGTTGGGGCAGGTCTGAAACTTTTCCTCCACATGTCTAGGGTTTTAGAAAATGTTAAACATGTAAAATAACTTAAGAATCATGATTTGTCACACTTTTTTCAGAAGATCTTCAAAGGTTTAATCAATCAATCCAAGATTTTCATGAAATCTTTTGGGGTTTCTCATGCCTAATGGGGTATTTTTTGAACTTGTTCATGTCAGGTTCGAATTTCATCTCCTAGTGGTAAAAAGAATAAATTTGAAGTGGTCATATTGGTCTTTATGTCAATTTTTATGTTCAAGAAGGGTCACTTTAGGGTCTTTAGGTTCTTTTAGTCTATTTGCCTTGTCCTAATTGATTTAATGAGATAGGGAGATTTAAGTGAATGGCTAACATCAACCCTCAGTCTCTTGAGGTCTCAAGTTGGGACAAATGAAGGGGTAATTTAATCTGGTGCATCAAAACATAATCTTTCTTATTCAACGGTTAAACAAGTGAATTAGGTTGTTAAAATTGACATACTACATTTTTTAGGGTCTCTGAAGATGGTGGTGATGTTCGATTGGTCAAATGAGATTTGGATGATGGAAATCTATGGCCGATAAGCTTTAACCAATGAAATTTGTTGAAATAGAATATTAGCTTGATGGTAAGTCAAACACAGGAATTTTAGGATGAAATTTGGTGGATTAGAAATTTTAAACATCATGAATATAATGGAAGAGATTTCTCACTAATTAGAGGTGTAAATTTAAAGTTTTGCTTCAGATCAAGGTTTTAATTAATGGCTAATTATTTAATGAAAAGGTTTAAAGTGGAATCTTGCTTGTTTAATAGTCATATTGAGGAATTAAGTAATGAAATTTGATGTAGTAGGGTTTTTTGGATTCTAAACGTGGTGGTGAGATCTAATTGGTTAACTGAGGTTTGGATGATGAAGAGCTACGACTGTCATGCTCTAACCAATAAGATTTATTGAAATGGAATCTTTTCCTAATCGTGGGTTAAACGAGGGAATTTGGGATGCAATTTGGTGGATAGGCATTTATAAAGGTATTGAATTTGATGAGAAATTCGGATCTTTGATCAAAGTTTTGGATTGAAAGATTTATTTCAAATCAAGGTTTGACTTATGACTCATCAACTAATGGAAGGAAATGAATGAATTTTAAGAGTGAAAATTGGATAGGTGGGTTATTTTGAACTTAACAAGAGGTTCTTCCTTATTTGTACTACAATTTCTTATGCGATTAAATCATAAATGTCAAATTGGAATATTTTTTGATCATATGGTTAAACAAAACAAGGGAATTTTAAGTTGAATTTTAGCTTGTAAGCGTGGATTAAGATGAAGAGTTGGGTGGAAGGTTAAGATCTGAGAATGAGTTTTGGACCTTAGTTGTCTAGTTTCATTCATCCAAGGCTGTCAAAATGGAATCTCAACATTTTTTAGGTTGATCATTGTAAATTTATGGTAAGATTTAGGGGTGTGTCAAATTTTTCAGATTTAATTTTGTGAAGTCAAGGTTCAAACATTGTGTAGATTGATACCATTGGAAAGGATATAATAGTAGATTTTTGGATTTTAATCACAAAATTCCGTGTAATTGACATTTTAGATTCCTAATTCTAAAGATCATTTTTTATTAGTGTATTAAAGCCTATGTAGTGTCAGATGTTCACATTATTTTGAGTTTCAACAAACCTCAAGTTGGTTAGGTTATGTTTTCAAGTTTTGGGGTCTCGAAAGAGGGTATACAAAGGTAGGTGAAGGAATGAACAAAAATTGGGTGTTGACAATATGATAAGATAAAATCTAAGGAATACCAAATCTTTACCTTTACAAGGCTTACATAACAATACAAACAAACTATTTCAGTATGAAATAGCTTGAGCTCTGTAGGACTTTTGGGACTCAATGTAATATTGATTTTGCCGATTCAAAGAAAACTTAGAAATTTTTCTCATTTTCACTCTCTTTTTATTTCATGGGAATCTCTTTTTATCTTACTTGTGTTCCTTCACTTGTTCCCTCTGATTTTTCTTGTAATCTCCTTTCAATCTCTTGTCTTTTTTCATTTTCTCAAAGGTTATTATATATCAAGGATTCAAAATATGAGTAATATGATTATTTGAATCCATCAAGTCATTACTTTTCTTTAAATAGAGAAGTTTAGAGGTGATTTTGAAATGATTTTTGGGAGTTGACTCTTTAGTCCACCAAAACATGTAAAGACAATTTCTAATGAATTTTTCTGAGCAAAACAAGGTCCAGGAAATGCCTAAGAATATTTCCGAATTAACAATTGGTCTCTAAAGTGTTTGTTGACCAGGGCTGGTCTGCTATAAACTCATTTTGAGCGTCTTGCAACTGAGTTTCTGTTCTTATCTTTTCTTGCACTTTGAACTTGGTAGAAACCTGAATTTATCTACACAATTGAAATCCAATCACATCAATAGCTTAAATGAATTTGTTATGATCAAAAACATGGAGTCAACAATTTCCCCCATATGACACAAACATACATGAACATCAATTTTGCAGATATAATGGATTGAATAGTATGATCCCCCTCAATTTATGCTCCCTCTAATAAAAGAAATTGATTTTAACTTTTCAAGCTCATATTCCAATATTTTTCAAGATTTTGCAAATATCATTTTCAAGCACATATATTTTCGTGAACGAATACCTCTCTTATACACATGTATTTTCTCCCCCTATTTTTTCTCTCTTTTTCATAGTTTCTCCCTCTTTCTGCATATCTTCTTCCCTTTTCATGATTTCTTCCCTATTTCAAGACTATGATTTTTCATACATATATATTCTCTATTTTGGCACCAACAATAATTAGTAGGGGAAAAGCTATAAGAATAAAAACTAGACATTTTAAAGCATATTAATGGTCTAACCATCAAAACACATGGGGAAGAGGAAATATAATCATCCCATTCATTCCCATAAAGCAAAGTACTAGTATAGAAGAATGGAGAAATCTGAAGTAATATCTCTCCCCTTTTTGCATGTAATAGATAAAAATGAGTACAAAGTAAGCATCCAAATATTAAATAACCATAGTAATGAGAAAAGGTAGAAGATAAAGGATCACACATTAGTAAAATTCTAGACCTAAACTACACAACCAATAAAGATCAAACTTATGAAACACTAAGATCACTTCCAAGTAGTTGGCTCATGGTCACTGTTCGGGTAATGATCATTGTCAAAGTCATAGTTTATTAACCTTACATGCGTTGATGATAATAGAATCATCAAGAGTACTAATGATTGGTGTTAAGTGTGTAGTTATATTTATTCAGTTAAAAGTGTTTAATAAATTACTTTGAGAACCAAAACATGAATAAATGCATTGGGTAGCTGAAGATCAACTTGAATCTCTCCAAAGAATATTTTTTTTACAAAGAATTGAAAAGGAAGAAGCATTAGAATCTAATGGTCTATTGTGTGTCGTGTTTTAAGATTTAACGTAAATCTTTTGCATGAGATGCCCATTATGGGCTTAAACTCAACCAATCTTGGTTAACCTAACCTTAGAAACCAACGACTAATACTTAGGTGTTCCTAGACTTAAAAAAGTAATTAATCTAAGCTTTGAAGCCTAAAGAAATAATTTATAGACCTTTGTAATAGAAATCTTTATGTTTCTAAGATTATGAATAATAAATAGTTGACTACCCATAAACCTATATTTGACTACCCTTGACAATCGAAGCCAACTAATAAACCTATAGTTAACTAACCTTCACAATCGAGGCCAGTTTTGAATCGGCATTGTTAAGTAGTCGACTATAGCAAATCATGAGTCAACTATGTTGTACAACCAACATTGGGATTAAGTTATTAGTTGACTATCAAGAGGTAGTAGCTATTTACTAGAGAAAAATGATTCCTCCCTACGAGTGGTAGCTGACTACTTATAGAAATTTTTTATTGTTTGAAGACATAATAGGCTAATAGCTACTACTGCTTATAGTATGCCTTCTATCTTGTTGGGAATTTAATTTGAACATTTCCTATTATGGATTAATACCTTCCCATTGACTCTTTAAAGCTCAGATGTTCTCTACCACTATATATTAGTGGTTTTGGCTTGAAGAACAATTAGAACTCAATTTGTGAATATCAACTAAGAAAAAGAGAGCATTTTGTAAGCAAGAGTCTCTCTAAAAGAAGAAACTTTTGTTTTAAATTAATCTATAGTGAGAGAAACCAAGTAGCCTTCTTAGCTTAATTGTTTCTCACTGAGAATTGTTGAATCTCTTCAAGAATTTGAGCCTATATTGATTATGCATACTGTTACATTGATATAGTTTTGATCTATATCTATTTTGTTAGCCCAATTAAAGGCATTAGTTACATTTAAATTTACATTATTATATCTATTGTATTTGGGGTGTTCAAGAAAGGAACACTATTATAGGTGCGGTTGGCACCCATAAGTCAATTGTTCATGTTTGGTTGACACCTAAAAGTTCGATTGGCTAATGTATTGTAGGCACTTAAAAGCCTTGTTGATTATAAGGTTTGACTGGCATTCAGAAGTGTAGTTAGTTTTAGTAGGATTCTTAAGAGGTTACCTAAGGAGAAGACGTAGACCAAGGTTTGGTCAAACCTTTGTAGAAATCTCTGTGTTTTACATTCTTTCAATCATTAATTTTACTTGTTTAGTTTCATTTATTTGATTGCTTTGTTATCCACGGCATTTGCATAGCATATGCACAACCTTCCATTAATCTTGCATTCATTATCTTAGAAGGATTTAGTTGGGGTAATCATTTTAGTACTTAATACACCCCCTCTTGGGTTAAGCTATCTGGGCAACAAAGTCTTCATTGACCAACCTTCACCCAAGACATGATAGGTGTCTTCCTTGGAAAGGAAGAGCTCCGTATCAAACATATCCTCCTCTTTTAGGATAGAGGTAGCCTTTTGACTAATGGAGAATTATCCTGAGATTGCAAGTTTACTTAAATCAACATTCAAGTTGGATTTCATTTGTTGGGAAGGAATTTAAGCAAAGAACTTGCACCCATTATCATTAAGGGTTTTACAAAAATCTAAAACTTACTCTATCGTGCCCTTTCTCACTTAGATGATCTAACTCTATAAATATCTCACCAACAAGGACAAGGATTTAGTTCATCATCTCACAAGAAGAAAAACACAATTGGTGTCCTTGTCATAGTAATAGGGGTATGCAAAGAACCATCTTCCTCGGTTTTCTCGCTTTCCCTTGCTACATTTGATTGAGATGCACTCACCAAGTCATTTTCTTATTTAAATGGTGGGTCAATTATCCATCTTTTCAAAGAAATTCATGATGTTATAATTGAATAATAAATATTTAAAAAAAGGTAGAACATAAAAGATAAAAAGTATAGAGTTTTTCAATGACATTTTGAAACATTTCTAATGTTATATAATCATCATATTAAATAAAAGTAATTGTTAAAATAAAAATTACTTTTATTTAAGAAAGAAATGGAATACAAAATTTATTATTATTATTATTATTATTATTAGTAGTAGTAGTAGTACTTGTAGTAGTAGTAATAGTAGTAGTAGTAGTAGTAGTAGTAGTAGTAGTAGTAGTAGTAGTAGTAGTAGGTGCACATTTAATAATAATAATAATAATAATAATAATAATTGTTATTGTAATTTAATTTAAAATTTCAGTAGGTGCACATTTAATACAAGTATTTAAGTTTATTTTTAACCATATTGTTACTTTTATTAATTTTCAATTTCTATCCTAAATATGATATATCTAAGATTAAAGTAATTAATATGAAAAAAAAATCTATATGTGCAACTCACGTACTTAATTACTAGTATTTATAAAACCTTGAATCTAGTTTGTGAGATTCAATAGATAAAAGCATAGAAGTCTCCTACGTCTCTATCATGTTCTTGAAAATTAAGGATTTACCAAAGTAGAACCTCAACAAAGAGATATGGAAAATTTCAGTAGCAGAGCCTCCTTTGTTGCTCCAATGGCACTCCTTACTGTTTTCTTACTTTAGTGTGCAATGGAGCTTGGGGGTGGTTGTAGGTTTTAGGTTTCAACAACAAAGAGAAGAAGAGGAGGAAGAAGGAGAGAGAGAGAGAGAGAGAGAGAGAGAGAGAGAGAGAGAGAGGTGGCCTTGAGGCGGCAAGATCTCTTACTTTGATTGAGAAGTTTGAAGAAGAAGAAAGAAAAGAAGGAAAAGAGAGGAGAGAATGAACAATTAAGCCCATTTTTGTCATTTACGTTTTATCTGTTACATTTAACTTTTGAAAAGTCAATAAGACATGTTTGTGAAGGCAAATATCCATGCCTGCCTAGAAATTAAAAATATTCTTGATAATTTTGCCAGAGCCTCAAGGAAAGCCCCTAATTTTGCTAAATCATGCATTATGTTTTCCAAGAATATTCACTATAGAATTCAGAAAATTCTATCTAGAATGCTTAAAATTCTTCTGAATACCAAGAAAGATTTGTATTTTGGGAGCTCTAGTCTTTAATAATAGGCATTGCAAGGATACTTTTAAATTTCTTAGTGAAAATATCACAAATAAATTGGCGGGTTGGAAGCAAAACTCCTTATCCCTTGTTGGGAAAGTCACTCTCTTAAAAGCATCAACCAATATGATCCCCAGTATATAATGAGGCCCTTCAAAATCTCAAAATAAATGCCCTTGAGGAGCTAGATAAGAAGTAGAGAGAGTTCTTGTGGAAAAATAGCATAGGTAAGATTGTAAGGATTTCTTTCAAAAAAAGAAAATGTTACCTTCTTATTGTGACACTTATGGAAAAATCTAAATGAGAGTGTGTTTAAAAATAAGATTAACCCCCCTCCTATTGTTATAGAGAGGGCTCGGCATGCCTTTGATGAAACTTGAAAGTATATGGAAGATAATGATAATGTTTGTGAAGGGAAAAGCACTATCCCGGTTTGGTGGATTAGTCCTGAAATGGACTCTATCAAAATTAATTTCGACGCCTCCTTCATAAATGGTAAGTACACCATTGCAGGTGTGGCTAGAAATTTCTTAGGCCAAATTTTGGACCATAAAGCATATAGGGTTGGCGAAACCACTATCAATGTGGCTGAAGCCCGGGCTGCATGGGAAGCCCTTAATATGGGCTTTAAACTTCCCAAACAAGAATATTACTATTGAGGGCGACTCCATACTTGTTATCGACTCTTTGAAGAACCTTGTGTAATATTTTGGACCTTATTACCTTTGCAGTGGGAATAAAAAATTTGCATTAGGCCTGTCCGTACTTTTCCGAAAAATGTATCTAATTCCTTTGTTCCTAGACTCTTAAATATGATTAACTATTTAGATTTCTGGATACGCCCCTTTCTTGGCTTTATCAAAAAAATAAAGTAAAATAAATAAGGCACGTTTAATTTGGTTTTGAAAGCTTTTTTTTGGTATTAGATTCTACATCATCACTGTTGGAACAAACCAGCTAGCTAATACACCACCAAGCCACCTTGGTGATTCTGAAAGCTTAGGATATATATAAATGGTTTATCAAATATTATATATAGGATTATTATATAAGTAATGAATCCTTTATTATATGCTTCATGGGGCTACACAACGGGTTCGCATCTGTGTCCCCCATTCCCCAAAAACGTCCCATGGGCTGTGAGCCCTCCGCGTGTCCTATCACACGCGGATTAGAGGGATTCGTGCGTATCCTCCCCACACGTCCCACAGGACGGCCGTTAGCTCCCTCTCGCCCAAAAGATTTTCTTTCTCCTTTTTCTCGAAATTCGGCTCACTTCAACCCTCGACCTTCTGCTCTTAGAACTGAAATCCGCCGGAGATTGCCCCCCTTTGAGTTCCGCTGATCAACACCGAAGACCGTTCTGGAAGCTTTATTTATCGGAGATAAATATCCCTCTCTTTTCAAATAAGTTTCTTTTCATTTTCTACCTTTTCGCCGAAGCATTTTTAACAGTGAGAAACGATGAAGAAGATGTCCTCTCTAATGCCTCCTCCCGAAGGCGACGCTGACGCATCAGTAAGACTAACTGAGTGGTTTGTGAGCCTACACAGATTTTCTTTTCTTCTCTTTTTTATATATTTTTTCATTTCAATCATGGCAATTTATAGGGTGGGTGCTTTGTATCTTATCCTTGGCAGTTGATTACGGTTCAGTCTTTGGTTTCGCACTTTAGCTCTGATATCTGGAGGTGTCTTTCTTCAAGTATAGAAAGAACGAGGTATAGCCCAGATCAGATAAGCGAGAGACAGAGGGTTACTGTTGTTCAGTTTCCAATAGCAAGCTCTCTTCATTTTTTGAGGTTTGAAACAAAAAGGGGTTGAGTTGAGGTTGTCCTTCAAATCTCCCAGTAGAGAGGAAGAGGAAAGGAAAAGCTTTTATTCTTTCTCCGAGAATCAAAAATGTCTATTGTGAACGTTTTGTTTTCTTGTACTAGAAGAGAATCGCAACGTAATATGCAGCAAGGGGCGAATCTCGTGCTCCAGCAGAATTCAAAGGGGGCAATCTCCGGCGGGTTTTCTGAGAGCGGAGTTGTGGGGGGACACACATGTGATTGGAGCAGAGTTCTAAGAGCAGAGTTGGGCAAGAGGGAGCTAACGCACGAATCCCTCTAATTCGCGTGTGTGTGGACACGCGACGCGCTCACAGCGCATGGGACTTTTTTGGGGCGAATGCAAAACCCTACACAACGGGGTCGCTTTCCCCATCCGCTTAACCCCCGAGCCCCAAACCCTGGTGAAGCGAGATTTGAACCCAGGTGTTTACTACAACGAGACAAATTAAGGATCGGAATTTTATTCAGTGTTGATTTCAAATAAAATGGCTGATCAGCTGCTTTCTGAAATCCGGCTTACACGGAATGCCTGTGAGTGTTTGTGTTTGGTGAAAAACAGAGAGAGAGAGAGAGCCCAAACTCATTATCGTTAAGCTCCAAAATATGACTTCAATATAGTCACACGGGATCCTTTGGAATGACTTAAAAGCAAGTATTTTTTAAAAGAAAACCGGACAACGAACCGGTTAGGGTCCAGTTCCTGGGTTGAACAGTCCGATCATTTGAGTTGAGTAGATGACCCATTCTGATAAAAAATAAAAAAATAAAAAACGGCCATAACCACTGAATGGTTCGATTGATTCAACTGCCTGAATCAGCGATTTACTTATCGAATCAATGGTTTTTGACAAAATAACGATTCTGGGGTAAAATGAAACTGATCACTTGACCGGATTTCGGTTTTCCCAGTCCGACCATCCGATCTGATTCGATTTTAAAAACCATGTTTAAAAGTGACTCAAAAAATAACATAAAAATAGTCCGTTTAGGCTTTTTGCATTTTTTTCACCAAACATTCTTACTAGATGCCAAGTCTAGGTGAGCCCCACCTTGCAATACCTAAAGCAAAAAGTAACGTGTCCAATGGGTACTTAAATGTGAGGTCTGAGACTAAGGTTACCGGAAAACTGGACGGGTCTTAATCTCAACCGTAAGAAAGAAGACATCAAATCAATCCCCTCCCCCACAAAATTGCTCCCTAATAAGGTCCTAGAGTACATCCCCGCCTTATATTAGGAATATCTCTCGATGATATACAAAAAATGATGATATCGTCTTGGCAAAATGTTCTTAATATACCGCGGAAATGTGCTGTGAGACATCGTGGGGGCTGATTTGAATTCACGAAAGAAGTTGTTGCCTTGCTGGGACGTACCCTGTAGGGCCCCCAACTATGTGAAAGCTAGACGAGTCTGGACTCTGGATCTCACCGACGACCGTGTTAAACAAATTGCTGGGCCCCAGAAGGTAGGGCCCAACTGTGTGAAAGCTTGATGGATCTCGGAATTTGGATCCCATTATTCCCTGGGCCCTATCCCCTATCCCCTAGTAGAAAAACTCAACCAGTGTGAAACAAGTTGCTGTGGTCCATTTCTCCCAAACTGGGTATTTACTATTTAGTCCCTATTGTTACGGTTCAGCACAGGCTTAGCCTTGCCTACGCTTGGCAGGCTTACGTTAGGGACATGCCCGTCATTTTCGCCTGTAAGATTTTTGGGAGAACTGATGTCATCTTCAGGCAGACCACCAGAAGCTTAACGTACTCTTTGAGGAGGGGTGGTCGACCTCCTTGGGTGCCTAACCTTGGCACTCCTAGACCTTCATCCCCTTGCGGGGCGGCCCTGGTTAACGGCTAGCATGGCTACCAGGGTTCCTCATGGGCGCACACTTGCTCATGGGGACAGTGTTGGACCGGCACTGCGCTACCGATACTCAAGGGAGGCTTGGCATGCGGGCCTGGCTCAAGCATGTCCCTTAACTTCGCCAGCCCCTTGCCCAAGCTGAGTGAGCTACCCCGTTGCCCTTAGCGCACGGGTGTGTTCCGGGCCAAGCGGTTGCCTATCATCATGGCACACAGGTGCCTGTCATCATCGGCATACAGGAGACCCTTCACATCGGTGCCAAGTCACCTTATCGGCGCATGGTCGCCTTCCATGATGGTTGTCCCCCTTTAGCACGTAAGCGGCGCCTCCCATGGACCGGTCTGAGCCAGGAGAGTGCCCCGGCCATTGGACTTGAGGTCATGATCCAGTGCTACTGACGTTGGTGGAGCCATCCCATCGGGCAACTCCTAGCCTCTAAGCGCAGAAAGGCTTGTCCTGGCCTGCCTTGGCCAGGACGCCGCACGGGTTTCTTCCGCTGTAGAACTACCCCCGTGACACTATGGTCTATTTCTCCTATGTTACTTCCGGACCGTTACTTTGTCAGTTTTTCATATCAGACGAAGTGAGTGGAGATGCAGTGACCAAGCAGCAACTTTGGGCAGTCCCTATCCAATCCAAGCTGAGATTTTGCATGGATCGGACCTGTGTTTTCGGGTTGCGTTAAGGGCTCTAACTCAGCCCAGTCCAGTTCAGATTTGACCCAATCCGAGCCATACAAATAAATAGATATATATTTTTATAAACAAAATTTGTACATATTTTTTAATCAAAGATGACCGCCTTAAGCCCTTAACCCAATAAAAGATGACCATATAAAACTATATTCATATTTTTTAACTCGTCTGAAGCCAAAAAAAAAAAAAAAAATCTTTTTGAACTCGCCGTAACCAAAGCCCGAGATTTGCACTTGTAGATGGGCCTGGGTTGAACCTTAGCCCGAGTCAACCCGCCCGAATTGAACCCCGGAATGACCATGCGTGGATCCTTCGAAATGACTTAAAAGTGACTTCCCTCACATCCTTATCGACAGCCAAAGTTTTTCCATGAAAAGATCAGTCTCCATGGCGAGAGCAGAAATTAAACTCTAATTAATTGGAATTGCAGGTCGACTGAAAGATGTCAGCAAGCAGGTCTGATGTCAGAATTTTAAATGGCAAAAATAACTTGGGTTTAGTTAGAATTGACTTTCGTCTTCAACGCGACATTAACCGTTTATCAGAATTTTAAAAGGGGTTTTTATTGTTCAGACTTCAGTCCACCCCAACAAATCTTAGCCCCACCGTACAGGCGGGATGAATTCTGAGGTGGAGTATGATCCTGTGAAGTATTTAAGGTCTGTTTCAGTGTGCTGAATGAATCACGGGTTCGTTCTTCCGGTGGAAAGCAAAAGGCAAGAGAAACAGAGTTTTTTGTTCTCGTGCAAGAGTTCTTGTTCTTAGGTGAAGGTGAGCATAGCCATACTCCAAATCTAGTCTTTTGATTTGTTCTGGTGTAGTGTAACTGTAATGGGTAGCGTTTTTAGAGACTTCCTGTACTTGTGCTTGTGCTTCTACTTTGCTTTGCTCCATACTGCTGCTGGGTTGAGCTCTGATGGAGAAGCTCTGCTTTCACTACTGGAAGATCTGTCTGTACCTCCCTCTATCAAGTCGAGCTGGAACTCAAACGATTCCACTCCTTGTAACTGGCATGGAATTCAATGTGATGGCCTGAAAAAGAATGTGATCTCCCTGAACATGTCGGGTCTGGGAATCTCCGGTTCATTGAGACAGGAGATTGGCCAGTTGAGATCCCTCAAGAGGCTTGACCTTAGTGACAACAATTTCTCGGGTTTGATCCCGGTAGACTTGTCCAACTGTAGTCTGCTTGAATACTTGGATCTATCGATGAATGGTTTCACCGGTGATGTGCTTGGAAAATTAGCAAACTTGAGGGGGCTCAGATTTTTATCTCTGTTTGATAATTCCCTGAGTGGGGAGATACCAGAGTCTTTGTTCCAGATTCCACGTCTGGACACTGTTTATCTCTACGCTAATAGGTTCACCGGGTCTATCCCGTCGAATGTAGGAAACATGACTGATCTTGTTTCTCTGTGGCTCTATAGTAATCAATTATCAGGGATGATACCAGAATCTATTGGGAATTGTACTAAATTGGAAGAACTCTATCTTACTGACAACCAGTTAGTTGGAGTTTTGCCTGAGAGCCTAAACAATCTTCAGTTCCTTGCTTACTTGTATGTCAGTTCGAACAGACTTGAGGGCAGGATAAAGTTGGGGGGTTCTGGTAGTTGCAAGAATTTGCAGGAATTGGTCCTTACTTACAATCAATTTGATGGAGAAATACCATCAGGCTTGGGCAACTGTAGTAGCTTAACAACCTTGCAAGCCCTGGGTAATAAATTAACAGGTCAGATCCCTGCTTCCTTTGGGTTACTAACTCAGCTGGAGCAACTTTACCTCAATGAGAACTCTTTGTCAGGGGTAATCCCACCAGAGATTGGAACCTGTAGTTCCTTGAAGGAATTACTCTTGCATACAAACCAACTTGAAGGCAAAATTCCAAGTGAGTTGGGATCTTTGAGTAATTTAGAGGACCTTGAGTTGTTTACAAACAGATTGACCGGAGAGATTCCAATTAGCATTTGGAAGATTCCAACCCTTAAGTATCTCCTGGTCTATCAGAACAATTTGTCTGGGGAATTACCTTTAGAGATTACTGAGCTCCACCGTCTGGAAAACATTTCGTTGTATAGCAACCATTTTTCTGGAGCCATACCCCTGGGCTTGGGGATTAAGAGTAGTTTGGTGCAATTGGATTTAACTAACAATTCATTCTCTGGTGAAATCCCTCCAAGTCTTTGCTTTGGAAAACAATTGAGAATTTTGAATATGGGTCTGAATCTACTTCAAGGTAGCATTCCCTCAGATGTTGGAAGCTGTCCAACCTTGAAAAGATTGATTCTTAAGAACAACCGTCTCACAGGTCCCCTTCCCAATTTTATGAAAAACCCAAACCTTCTATTCATGGACATTAGAGGAAATAACATAAATGGGACAATTGCTTCAAGCTTGGGGAATTGTACCAATCTTGCGACAATAAATTTGTCCATGAACAACCTTACAGGACCCATTCCTCAAGAAATAGGAAACCTTGTGAACTTACAGCTTTTAAATTTGTCTCATAACCATTTGATAGGTCTGCTACCTCCACAAATCTCAAACTGTAACAAATTATTGAAATTGGATCTGGGTTTCAACTCATTAAATGGTTCCATTCAGTTGTCTCTGAGGAACTTGACAGAATTATCCAATTTGATTTTGAGAGAGAATATGTTCAGTGGGGGGATTCTTGATTTCTTTTCAGCACTTGAAAAGCTTTCAGAGCTACAACTTGGAGGAAACTTTCTTGAGGGTGAAATTCCTCCATCCCTTGGATTATTGCAGAACTTAAACTTTGCTTTGAATCTCAGTGGTAATAGACTGACAGGAAAAATTCCATCAGGGATGGGAAAGTTGAGTTATCTGCCAAGTTTGGATTTATCTTGGAACAATCTGACAGGAAGTTTAGCAGAGCTTGGTACCCTAAATTCATTAGTTGAGTTGAATGTTTCATATAATCACTTCAGTGGTCCACTACCGGACAGATTGATTAAGTTTCTAAACTCCTCACCTTCTTCATTCTTGGGAAATCCGGGCCTCTGTGTTCCTTGTCTTATTGGAGATGGCTCAAGTTGCATTGTAAACAGCAATCTCAGCCCGTGCAATCATGAATTGCATGATCAGAAACACCTCACCAGAATAAAGGTTGTGATGATAGCTTTTGGGTCATCATTGTTCTGTATTCTAGTGCTTCTCTTGTTCTGTTACATGTGTTTCAAGTTGAGAAGAGAAAAACTTAAATTTGAAACCTCTGTTCATGAAGGTTCATCTTCCTTACTGAGTGAAGTTATGGAGGCTACTGATAATCTAAACAGCAGATTTATCATTGGGAGAGGAGCCCATGGAATTGTTTACAAGGCAGACTTGGGTCCAGAGAGAATTTATGCTGTAAAGAAGCTTACATTTTCGCATCATAAAGGAAAAACCATAAAAAGTATGGTTAGAGAAATTGAAACTATTGGAAAGATCAGGCACCGAAATCTGGTAAGGTTCGAAGCCTACTGGTTGATGGAGGACCAGGGACTCATCTTGTATAATTACTTGGAGAATGGAAGCCTCTATGATGTTCTACATGAGATCAAGCCAGTTCCGGTCCTCAAGTGGGAAGTGCGTTACAGGATAGCACTAGGAACCGCCCATGGGTTAGCATATCTGCATTATGACTGCAATCCTGCAATTGTTCATCGAGATATCAAACCAAATAACATAGTTTTGGACACTGACATGGAGCCTCACATCTCTGATTTTGGCATTGCCAATCTCATGGATAAATCTTCTACCTCAACTCAGTCCATCACAGTTGCAGGCACCATTGGATATATAGCACCTGGTATAAATGAACTTCTATGTTTTCATTTTTGTTTGTTTCCATTGTCAGTCCATAGTTTCAATTTCTTCATAGCTCTTTCATCCAGAAATTTACTTGTAACATGTTAACTCACTGTGACTGTGACAGAGACTGCATTTAAGGTAGTGAAGAGCAAGGAATCAGATGTGTACAGCTATGGGGTGGTTCTGCTTGAACTGATTATCAGAAAGAAAGCTTTGGATCCTTCATTTCAACAGGACATGGACATAGTTCACTGGGCACGTTCAGTATGGAGCAAAACTCAAGCCATTACCAGGATTGCAGATCCAAACCTTATCGAAGAATTCATGGGCTCTATTGCCATAAAAGAAGTTATCAATGTACTATTGGTGGCATTAAGATGCACAGCAGATCATCCAAGTGAGAGACCAACAATGAGAGATGTGGTGAAGCAGCTATTAGATGCTAAGGACCAAGTTATACAAAAGTTTAGTTAGATTTGAAGTTTGTTGGTAACTTAGGTTTTTCTCACTTTAAATTGTATTTTATGTTAAATTTAATAACATATTTTGTACATAGCTATGTAATTCTTGATAGAAGTTTATGGAGTGAGAACTCTAACCATCTTACCATCATCATATTGTTGTGCCATAGATAAGTATACCCTTAAGCAAGTTGAAGGTGAAAGTTTAAGTTTTACCATCCTCTTTTTGTCCAGTGTAAACATTAAGCTAGGGGATGGTTACATAGACAGCAGGAGAGGTCACTAGAGTTGGTACCAGGAATGTGACCGACTGTATGGATGAAGAAGGTAACAAGTTGCAGAAAGACATGTACGCTCGCTTGACTGTATAGATACCCTGAGTAATTCCTTTTTCAGAGCAGTTTTTCAGCTTGAATATTTGGCACTTGGCCTCAGTTGTAGAATGTGTTCGACTGAGAGAGTAATTTGCCATTCAATCTCATATAGTGAATTTAATACACGTGGCAAGGGATTGGGACCTATGGCTAAGTTCAAATTCAATTTGATTTGATGATTGCAGATGAGAAATTTAATGAATGCATTTGGACGGTGGAGAAACATCTACTGCACTTTAATAAAAACAGTGGAAAATGAGAGATGGTCGAAAATGAACCGACCAAACTGTTTTCTTTTTTTTTCTGTTGGTGATCTTTCACTGAACCGACTAAATGGTTAATCACCATAATAGATCTATTCATGGGCCGGGTAACCCGCGGGCCCTTCTTCTCGGGCTCGTTTTCTAAATACCGGGCCTGATTATTTTTCGGGTCAGGACGTCAGGTTTGGTCTTTTCCAAATAAACCCACACCGAAGTCCAAGCCTTAGCTTAGCGCGATAATGTTTATATTTAATAAAATATATATATATATATATAAATATATTATATGATATTATGGGATTTCTGTCTCTAACAACTTTGTATTTTGCGGCACAATCTGTCAAACAATAAATAAAATAATAAAAAATGTTGATGCGGCACTATTAAATTCAAGAAACTAAAAAATTGCAAATGGGTTTCATTGAATAAAATAAAACTATTTAATATATAATTAATAAATATTAAATATAATATATAAATGAGTCTCACTTGAGCGTTTCTCTTTTCAAAGAAAAATAAGGTGGACCCTAACTTCTTTCATTAAGAGAAAAATAATAGGTGAATCTCACTTGGAACATTCTCTTTTAATAAAAAAATAGGATAAATTTCTTAAACTACTCTTATGGTTTAGTTAATTGACTAAGTGTACCCTTACTGTTGAAAATTGACTAACACTATCTTTACTGTTTCTGACACTTGACTAACTCTTACCCCTGTCATTAACATCCGTTAATACTCCATCACAATCTATGCACATGTGACCGCATCTGACCAATACAATTTTTTAAAACTTAATATTACCCTAGTACCCTGAGCCCCCTCCCCCCTCCCGTTCTAAGACCTCTCCCAATATTACCCTTGAGTCATGGGTACAAATTAATAGAGATTGTAAGACTCGTATAATGTGCTTGGAAGTCGTAGTGGAATCTCTTTCCTACAACTAAGTGAGCAGCAACGTTAAAGGCTACACAAGGAGTGAAGACTATTGGGATGGTGGAGATGAACATGATAGACCCCGAGTTGGGCACTAGACCACTAGTGTGAACGAGATGGGTTATCCCTTTCACTCTCTCTCTCTTTCTATCTCTCCTGACATAAACAAAATATGGACTATACAATTAGTTGTAAGCAATAAAGGCCTTTGATTACCGACAAGAAACCCACCATTAGAGTACTTTGTAAGACTTGAGTTTCATCAAAATTTAAGCCTTACCAATAATGGGAGCTTCAAGCGTGACAACTATTAGACAGTGTATGCCCTTATCTCAAATCAGAATGATGTACACTATGACATTTAATGTAAATGAATAAAGTGCATATTTGATTCATGTTATTATAATGTGTTTCTGTGTAATACCCTTAAACTGGACACATATGAGACACGTGTTAGTTTAGAATCTTCACAGTCGTTGGATAGATCTGGGGAGATTTATCCTACCAAAGTTGACACCGATGTGCCGCCAAGTTGGTTGGGGTGGATTGTCTTAGCTGCCATAGTGAGACCTGAGGTACATGAAGTGTGGGTTTTCTTGAAACCCTGAACCGGGCCAGAATTCTAGTATTGCCCTAGACCTTGGAGATAGATGGGCAAAACTGGAATGTTACACATAACCACTAGACTCGATTATGATACTACACTAGGTGTCAGATTGGGTTGTCTTTGATATGCCAATCAGTGAGATCCTTAGAGGGGGCCAAAACCTGGATATGTTGGGACAGTCTGAGAATTCATCTAAGTGGGTGATCATAGTGACAGGATCAACCCCTTTGTACTCTCTCTAATGGAAACCAAAATTGTCGACAGTTGATTTCAACCGTTGAAATTTGTTTTGCAAAATATATTTATATATAAATATACATATATAAATTATGGTTTCAAAATGTTTGTAAAATGTTTTAATTACCGGGATCCATGTGAGTAGAGAGTGCAACACTGTACCTTGCAGCCGAGAGAGAGGTTCTCTCTTGTCGGGCAGTGTTTGATCATTATAGGTTGAGAGGTTAAGTGTAAGACCATTGAGGGTAATACCTAATGGGCTAATTTTGCATCTGCCCACAGTCCTTGGGTTTTTATAAGGTGGCTTGACCG
The DNA here is from genome assembly GCF_055504915.1 of Nelumbo nucifera. Lineage (NCBI taxonomy): Eukaryota > Viridiplantae > Streptophyta > Magnoliopsida > Proteales > Nelumbonaceae > Nelumbo > Nelumbo nucifera. Next base: position 30,417,604 of record NC_142656.1, on the reverse strand, counting down.
AATGACCATTTAGTGTAAATGTTGGGCCCATTAAGAGCCCATGGTGATGGACCCAGGGGTTCACTGTTTCCTACAATGAATTCGGCCAGGCCTTGTAATAGAGGCTGGGCTGAACCCATGTGGCTGATGTGTAGATTAATGTTTGGGTCCCACGCCATACAAGGATAGCCAACTGGGCAGCAGTTATGAGGTTAAGTGAGTACATAGATTTAATGGGCCTAAAACCCATTCGAACTGGCTTAATAAGATTAATTAATTAGAGGCGGTTATGGGATTAAGATCAGTAGATAGGATAAGGGATTATCCCTATCCACTTAGAGAGTCCAGATCCAAATAAAGATTTGGATCAAGAAACTCCTAATTTGATTAGGAAGTCAGATCTTTACCTGTAGATAAGATAAGGGATTATCCTTATCTCTTAAGGAGAGTCTAGATCCAAATACAAGATTTGGATTAAGAAACTTCTAATAGGATTAGGAGATGCTCTCTTTAACGGCTATAAATAGAGGAGTATGGTGAACCTCTAATACACAATTCTCAGTTCATAGATTACAAAGAGAGAAGAATCTGCAGTTTGATTGCTCCTGTCTTTTGCTCTTTCTTGCTCTTGCCACCCCTATCAGTTCGATTTCCACCTGTGGAAGTGATCAAGAAAGGTTCTTGATATTACCTTTTGGTAGAAAAGGTAATATGAAGTCGTGCTCACCAATCCTCCATCACATTCTTGCTGAAGAATTTGGTTCTTGCTGAAGAGCCATCCTACTAATTCTGCTCCACCTCACACTGTGTCATTTTCAGTGGGAGTAGTCTTTGGTTTTCTCCTTGGGCGTGAACACCTTTGTTGGGAGTTATTGTTACTTCATATAAGGTATATCCCTCTCCAACCTTTTGGTTTCAGATCTGGTCCGATTTGGTTTCAAGATTAATCCTTGAAAATGCAGTTTTCTAAAATAGGGAATGTGATTCTCACATGGGAGAGAGAAATTTTGAAATTTCGCCCAACCTTCCTACAGGGTTCAACCATCCATATGATGAATCTCTCATCCTTTCAGACAACAAAATTAGACCATTATGCATTCCTTGGCGTTTCAGAAAGTGAGGTTCATCTTCAATTTTTGACCATAAAGGATTCAATCTGGGTGGAACAACTGTGATGATCACAGAGGTGAACGAAGACGACGTGTTCCGGGATTTCAGAGTGGTTCAAAAGATAGCACGCACGACGGTGGTGTCAGATTTCTCCTTCTTTCTCCATTTTCATACCTCCCCCCACACCTTACAATGTTCCAGGCCAACAGTTAAAGCTACCCGTAGGGCATGGAAGCTATGGGTGGGATCAACATTTGTCTCCGCTAAAACAACCCAACCATATTTTAACAGGAGGCACCACCTCCTGTGATGGTGTTGTTCTGGACCAAGTCGGCTAGGTTTATAGTGAGTCATGGGTACAGATTAATAGAGAGCCCCGCTTCATTCGTGTCACTATTTCCTGTCGAGAATCTATTAATTATGTCTTATCCCCCTCCATCTTTCACTTGGCACAGCCGTCGCAGGTGACGACAACCACTAACAAAGGGCTCCCTCTCTCTCTCTATTTCTCTCCTTCTCTCTGCAAGCTTTAAAACTCATTCAATCGACGAACTGTGAAACAAAATAAGAAATCAGATCCAAAAGTTCGTACCCATTTGGATTCCACTCTGTGTTCCGGCCATTTTGTTGAATGCTTGTGCTGTGCTTCTTTCTTTATCAGCTCTTTGAGTTCACTAGTCTCTTTGGATCTTGAGGCCAACAGTGATGGGTCCATAACCACTATGTGGTTTTTATAACCCCCATCCAAAGGTGACCAGGACTCTAACAATTCTTATCACTGATTGAGATTAATTCCCCATCAAACAAATCTCAATCCAATCCTACCACACTTAGAATCCCACTCCAAATAGGAGTCTATCTTCAACTTACAAAACACTTTCATAGACCCATATGTATCAAGTGCCAACCTAATAAATATATATATATTTTTTAAATTGACAAATACTAACAATCTCCCACTATTTGTCACAATTTAAAAAAAAAAGTTTTAAAACAAAACATCCATTGGGTTGAAACAATTTTTTTTTTTTAAAATCGAGTGGCCTCTCCTAAAGAAAGAAAAAAGATAAATAAAAAACATATGTGTTATGAGAGTGCAACATCAAATCAGTCCCATTTTCAATATCCTTACAAATGCCCAAGCAGGAGAGACCTACGCTATTATGTAGTAGTGACTCATTTCCATGGTCAAAGCATCTATAAGCATACCTTCCACAAGCCAAAACAAAAGTGGGAATGGTGGTTTGGGAAGCCATCAAAGGCTTCTCCAAATATGGTCACTAAACTTCATGTGTCAATTAGTTGATCAAACACGTCGCTTGGATGTCAAACCATGTGGTTAAAAATGCTACTTTCAACAAGCATTTCATCTGGTGAGGGCTTAATAGGTGATGTCCAGTCACTATGAATGCCCAAGCCATCAAATCTACATGGATAGTTAAACTCCCATGTGGGAAATCAAATGTGCACATATATATTTCTAAACAAATTATAAAATATTAAATGAGCCATCATTATTAATGAACATTAAATGATGTCAATGTCAAAACAAAACAAGATGAACATCATACTCCTACTAATCAAAACTAGCATCTATTACACCCATATTGGATACATGACGTTGAAAGGGTTTGATAGGTAAACCCTTAGTCAAAGGGTCAGATAGCATGTCTTAGTGGACATGTAAAAGATTGTTAATTCCTTTTCAACAACCATTTCTCTGACATAATGATATTGAACCTTTATATGCTTTGATCTTGCATGATGATGTGCCTCTTTAGTCAAATGTATAGCAGCAGTGTTATCACAATAAATCTGAAGAGGTCTATGAATGGAATCCACCACAATCAAATCAGTGATGAAAGTCTTAAGCCAAGAAGCATGCCTTGTGGCTTCACAACATGAGACATATTCAGCTTCCATTGTAGAGAGAGATGTAGATTCTTGCTTATGACTTATCCAAGAAATAGCACCACTGGCAATAGTGAAAATGTATCATGAAGTGGACGTTTGAGTATCAAGATCACCTTTAAAATCTGAATCAACATATCCCATAATCTCTAATTGGTCTACTTGGTTAAAAAGTAACATGAAGTGTTTAGTTCTTTGCAAGTATCTTAAAACCATTTTAGCAGCTTTCCAATGATCCATTTCAGGATTGTGTTGAAATCTGCCAAGCAAACCAGTAGCAAAGCAAATATCCGGATGGGTGCAATTCATGATATACATGATACTACCAACAACAGAGGCATATGGAATGTTTGTCATGTCTTTGCGTTCCAAATCATTCTGTAGGCATTGCCCCTTATCCAGTTTGTCTCCTTTTACAACAGGAGATTCACCAAATTTACAATTTGTCATCCCAAACTTTTTTAGCACTTTCTTCATATACCATTCTTGTGATAATCCCAACATTCTCATACATCTATTACGTTGAATTTGAATACCCAAAACATATGAGGTTTCTCCAAGATCCTTCATGTCAAAAGACCTAGACAAGGTCTTAGTATCAAGTAACAATGCTAGATCATTAGAAGCCAGGAAGATATCATCTATGTATAATATTAAAAATATAATGTTACTCCCACTGGTCTTAGTGTAAATGCAATTGTCGGCAGTGTTCTCCTTAAATCTGAACTCAGTGATAATGCCATGAAGTTTACAATACCACTGTCTAGAAGCTTGGTTGAGTCTATACAATGATTTGTTCAACTTTCATACCTGCCTTTCATGTCCTTTGGCTGCAAATCCCTCAGGTTGGTCTATGTAAATGTTGCTTTTACATTCATTTGATGTAATTCATAATCAAAATGTGCCACAAGAGCTAATAATATTCTAAGAGAGTCCTTTCTTGAGACAAGAGAAAAAGTCTCATCATAATCAATACCCTCCTTTTGAGTATAGCCCGTGGCTACAATTCTCGTTTTATGTTTCTCAATTTGACTACTTGAGCCTCGAGTCTTAAAAACCCACTTGCAACCAATGGACTTTGCACCTACAGGGAAGCTAACCAATTCCCATACAGAATTTTGTTCCATGGATCTCATTTCTTCTTGCATTGCCATTATCCAATCATTTGAGCTTTTATGAGTCAGGGCTTCAGAGAAACTATTCGGATCTATGACATTATCAATAAATGAGCCAGATAAATACACAAGAGAGTCATATGATATGGCAGACCTTCTCACTCTTTGGGAGCGTTGAGGTTCTTCTCTAGCAACTACAGGAGGATTAATAGATTCAATAGGTGAAGGTCTGAATTCTGAGAGTTCTTCAAATTCTACTTGTCCTCTCCCTTGTGATGTAGAAGTCTCTTCTAAAAATTCCACATCTCTAGACTAAAAAAATTGCATTGCTTAGGTTAGACACTTCAATCAATTGATAACCTTTAGATCTTTCAAGGTACCCTACAAACACACACTTAATTGCCCTACTAGCAGTTTTAGGTAAACTAGGTTTGTTAATCTTAGCCACTACTTCACAGCCCCAAACATGAAGATGATTTAGGCTATGTTTCCTACTAGTCCAAAGTTCGAATGGAGTTTTCAATGCTGCTTTGATGGGTATTCGATTCAATATGTAGGTAGCCATTTTGAGTACTTTTGCCCAAAAGGATTCAGGTAGGGTTGATCCAACAATCATACTATGCACCATGTCCATCAATGTCCTATTTCTCCTTTTTGCAATTCTATTTTGTTGCGGAATTCCTAATATTGTGGTTTGATGAACAATCCCATGATCTTGAAAAAAGGCATCAAAGCTATCATATTCTCCTCTCCTGTCAAATTTTATTACCTTGATTTGCTTCCCTAGTTGTTTTTCAACTTCAGCTTTATAAATTTTGAACGTTTCTAATGCATTAGACTTATGTTCCATCAAGTATATGTACCCAAATCTTGAGTAGTCATCAATAAAAGTCACAAAATATTTTTTTCCACCTCGTGCAACATACCATAAAGGGCCACATACATCAGAGTGAATTAGTTCTAAAAGAGAGTTTGACCTAGTACCCTTAGGATTAAGGTCACTGAAATCTAGCATAGGCAAGATATTATCTTTGACAGTCGTTCCAATCTCTCTTTAGAAATGTGCCCTAACCTTCTATGCCATAATAGGGAAGAATTATCACATTGTTTTTTTCTTTTACCCTTTTCATTTATCAACATAACATCATTTCTAGCAAGGAAACATGCATTTGACCTATTCAAATTTAATAGATATAATCCATTCTGAAGAACACTTGAACCAATAATGTTTGCATCATGTAAGATCGACAAAGTAGCAGAAGCAAAATGAAAGGAATATCCAATTGTATCGAATCTAGAAATGGAAAGAAGATTGCGCTTCATAGCAGGTACAAATAAAGTATCCAATAAATCTAGAACATATCAAGTATCCAAGACTAATCTAAAGGTTCCTATGCCGGTTGCCTTTAGTTTATGTGCATCTCCTGTATATATTAGTATCTCCTCTCCATCATCAATTCTTCTTAGCTTTTGGAACCCCTATACACAATTAGCAACATGAACTGTACAACCAGAGTTAATAACCTAGACATCAAATGGGGTGTCTAAAAAATTTACTTCAGAGATTACATAAGAAATACCTTATTTCTTTTTCTTCTGTTTCAACTTTTGACAATCGCTTATGAAATGTCCAGGCATTTTGCAATAGTAACATATCTCCTTATCTACACTGGTGGATGGCTCAACGAAAGTCAAATTCGGTTCAGGTTGTAAGGTGGGTGACACCTTTTTACCTTTCTTATATTTTTTTTCCCTCATTGTCCTTCTTTGGACCTTTCTTAAAGGGTTTCCTTTTAGGACCCAAGGAGGTGAAATGAGTAGATTCTATTTTCTCTTTTTTGCCTTTTTTCTTCGAAAACACATTGATTTATCGTCTCATTGACGGTCCATTTTGCTACACTTGTATTAAAGTTCACCACAAAAGTCTCAAAGGATTTTGGTAACTTTGACATGATAGCATACACCAAAAATTCATCACTTAATTTCATATTCAAATCTCTAAGTTGGTAAACAATTCCTAACATCTTAAAGATGAACTCTCTAACATTCATTTCAGGAAAACTAATAGTGAAGAATTGTGTGAACAAGCTCATTATGAGGGCTTTACTTGATCTAACAAACTGTGCCTCTATGTTGTTAAGTGTATCTTTGGCAGTGTTCAAAATGAGAATCCCGGGTCTAAGAGGTTCAAAGATAGTGTTTTGAACTATCATTAGTACTAATTTATTTGCTTTGTGCCAAGTGGTGTATCTTGTTCTAAGTGCCTCAGAAGCATTGGGAGCAGGCTCAGATGGCTCAAGTTGGGTGAGACAAAAGTCTATTTCTCAGATTCCTAAGTAGGATTACAATTGGCATTTCCATCTCTTATAGTTATTATTGGTGAGAAGCTCAATTGGGTAAGGCTGATTAGGTCCAACAAAGGTGTTCACATCAACTGCAATTTTAAACCATCAAATTAATCATTATTTCAAAAAAACTACGCTATCATGATGTCAAAGGAGTATATTTATATCTAAAGTCCATACATCATGCATCACACCTAATCACATACAAGAGGGAATGTCTAATGACTAACATAGAGACAGTATATCACCCTAGATGTTTATGGCTTATCTACCCCCTCCTTTGGGCTGAGATAAATAGCCACGCCATCATTTTCAATGAACAAACATTGCTTAATCAAAGCAAGTTCCATATATGAATGTATATGATCTCCTCTTACTCTTTTGGGCTTAAGAAGTTCACTTACACACCATATACTTTCCTCCCTTGTGTCATTCCATTTTTATCACAATGCTAAAATATTGCCTTTGGGCTAATCATAACAAGAATAAAGAAAGAATGGTAATCACAACCTATCTCAAGGTTCTTAAAATAACAAATAAGGGATTGAACTCTTGGTTATCATGTCATAAACTTCAAGCACTTTGGCACCATCCATTTATTAAATGTCCCCAGGTTTCAATCAATAATGCAGTCTAAATATATACCTTCCCTCTAAGCATATAAAACAAAAATACAATATTAGCAAATGTATCAAATAATTCATCTTAAACTTAAGGAGGCAATAAAATTTAATGCTAAAAAGAGAAATAAAATGAACAAATAATATTTCAGATAAATCAATTTGGGTTTACACAAGAATTCAGATAACTAAGACAGAAATAGAAGTAGTTGGGTCTAAATCGGGTCTAAATAACAAGGTTCAGTCCTATTAGAAATGCTGAATAGACTGACGAATTCCAAGGGCATTATCTTTACCTTTTGAAAAGGATTTTTAATACTTAAATTATCTTTGCCTTTTGAATACTTAAATTAATCAAAGGTAAAAAGCAATTCACAACGGCAAGTTAAAATATTTCGCCCCCTTTTCTTTTATTTATTATTAATTTTTAAACCTTTTGCTTTGATGAGAAAAAACCCCTTCACACAGCAAAGTCCATACAAACAAATGGTTAAAAAACTAAGAGCGGCAGTCATTATTCATACCCATTAGTTATAAACGCTATAGATGACAAGGAAGATTAATCGATTAAAAATCCAATTGGCTGTAAACTAGTCTTTCCTATTAAAATCCCAAAAGAAAAGAAAAAAAAATGACGGATGTTCAAGCGATTACCCACAACTTTCAAGACAAATCGTCAAATCCAATAAAGACGAATCAATCAAGAGTCTTGTTCAGACATATCAACTAGATACAAATTGAAATTTTGTTAAAACCAAGACGCAACAAAATTCTGATCAAGCCGTTCATCAATTAATGATAATTGGCTCTGATACCAATTGCAAGCTTTAAAACTCATTCAATCGACGAACAGTGAAACAAAATAAGAAATCAAATTCAAAAGTTCGCACCCGTTTGGATTCCACTCTGTGTTCCGGCCACTTTGTTGAATGTTTGTGATGTGCTTCTTTTTTTATCAATTCTTTGATTTCATTGGATCTTGAGGCCAACAATGATGGGTCCAGAACCATTATGTGGTTTTTATAACGCCTATCTAGAGTTAATCAGGACTCTAACAATTCTTATCACTGATTGAGATTAGTTCCCCATCAAACAAATCTCAATCCAGTCCTATCAATTTAGAATCCCACTCCAAATAGGAAGTCTATCTTCAACTTACAAAACACTCTCATAGACCCATACATATCAATTGTCAACCCAATAAATATTTTTCTTTTGAAATTAACAAATACTAACACTCTCTTCATCCCTTCATTTTCTCTCCCCCTCAGTCACCCTCGTCCCTGTTTCATCACACCACTGCAGCAAGTTCCTTTTCTCTGTTTCATTTTGAAAATTTGAAGAAGAAAGGGTAAAATAGTTTTTTTCACTTTTCTGTTAACGGACATTAATAACGAGGGAAGAGTTAGTCAATTGTCAAAAACAATAAGGATAGTGTTATTCAATTTTCAAAGATACACTTTGTCAATTAACTAAATCATAAAGGTAGTTTAAAAAATTTACCTTAAAAAAATAATAAGCGACTCCCACTTAAACTTATATATAGGCCCCATCTCTCTCTATGTGTGTGTCGAATCTCCCTCCCTAGTCTTCTCTCTCCTTTCCACCCGGTGGTCTGTAGGATGCAGATTGTATCGTGCACCCTCTAGTTTTCTAACGTTGATTTCCTATTGGCATAGATTGTCCTGCTTGCTTTTCTATCTCTAACAGGGAAAGTTCTCGCTGAGATATACCCCACCAGTAGGATTGTTCACGGGTCGGGTCGGGTCGGGTCGGTTTACTACAGTTTTTCCAACCAACCCGACCTGGTCGGGTTACCTGATATCAAAACTGAAACCAACCCAGTATTAAGCAAAACCAACCTGGTCGGTTTGAGTCGGGTTGGGTCGGTTTCGGTTCTAAGTTCATCCCTGTGATAAAATCTTGCTAATTTTAAAAACAGTTATAAATTGAACATCATTTCAGCCATCTCCTATGATAAAATTTAAATGAAAAGTTATTCATTAATCACTATTCACTAATCCAAAGTTTCTTGCAACCATTCAAAAACTAGGTGGCCTAATGGGCTTTGGAACTTCATATTTGAACTAGGAATTAAGTCGGTTCGGTTCGGTTTTCTTGTGTGAAAATCAAAACCGACCCGAATCATCGGTTTAGGAATTTGCACAACCCAAAACCGACCCGTACTGATGAAAACTCGGCCGACTCAGATTGGATCGATCCGGGTTAGTCGGTTTGATCGGGTTGGGCGTTCTTATGAACAGCCCTACCCACCAGCACCACCATTGGAAGAGAGAACGTTTCATTTTACCAAAGAAAAGATCGCAAGTCTCAAAGTGCAGGTGAATACTAAATGCGGGATGGACCGGATATCCTCTCTGCAATTAATATTGGCTCATATTTGGTAATCTGTGGTCCATGCCCAAGGGCTCGACTCCAACCAAGAGACTTGTTATCAGTTGCTTATAGGTAAATGGGCTAGGTTGCAACCGTCCTTGCCTAATGAACACTTTGGTTGCTTTGTGGAGGGAGGGACGACAATGATAGAGATAGGGGAGCTGCTAGAATGAACTTACATTTACGTTCATGGATAGGATAGTATATAATAATGCTTTAGGGACGGGGAGATCGCTGAGGTTCAGTGTGCTTGTTAATGATGTTGGGTGGAGAAAGCCTCTGGCGGTGCGTAGTGGCTGTGGAAACAAATTTGATGGGAAGATGACGATTTTCCAACGGAGGAGTGAAGGGAGAGCCAATGTTGAAGTCTGCCTTTCGCCCCAGACGACAACGACAGGGGAGAGCACACAGAAGTTGTACAATAGAGGAAAAAGGAGGGTGTTAATCGCTATTGCTAAGAGTTGTAGCCGCAGTGGGAGAAGACATGGGAGGGATATCTGGCCCAGAGAAAGATGGGGCCTACATATAATTTCAAATAGACTCCACCTATTGTTTTTCTTAAAAAAAAGTTTAAGTGTGACTCACCTATTATTTTTTTCTAAGAATAGGAAAGTTGAAGTAGGATCCACCTATAGAACCCACTTATATATTATTTTCAACATTTATTAATTACATATTAAATGATTTTATTTTATTCAATAAGGCTCATTTATAATTTTTCAACTTTTTTATTTTAACAGTGTCAAATCAATATTTCATATTATTTTATTCATTATTTAATGAATTGTGAATGGTGTTACTAACACCATGCATTCTGGAGCTACTGGTGGCCTTTTTCTTTAAGTTTGAGGTCTAAATTGGCTCCTCTAATTATACAGGGGCAAAAGTGGCCTTTTCGCAAAATACACGACAAAAGTGGCATTTTCTCAAAAAAGTATTATATCTTTTTGAGAAATGATAAATTACATTAATAATATCAATATCTAAATAGATTGCTGAGGGAGAGATTTCCTTAACCAGCCATACAAAAGATAGCCGACAAGCTACCAATTACAATTCAAGATTTTCATCCCATAACAAAGAACTCCAATGATCAACAAAAGAACTTGAAACTACACCCCTTGAAAAGATTGTTGATAGATACCCACTTCACCAAGGTTTTCTGCATAGATTTTTTCAAGAGGGCTCGCTTTTTCTTCAAAAAATGCGATTGTTTCTCTATTTCCATAGGCACCAACAAACCGCCGCCGGTAATGCATTCCATTAAGCCAGCAGAGAATACAGGTTCTGAGGTGTAATCAAGCTTAGACCAAACAACATTAAGACATGAATCCAAATTTTGAAGGAGAAACTGCAAAAATTAGTAGATGATTTATACTTTCCTCATCCAACTCACACAAACGACATCTATTTACCAAGGTTACTCCCTTCCTCCTCAAGACATCCAAGGTATGGATTTTCTCCTTTAAGGCCACCCACATGAAGAATTGAATTTTTTGTGGAATAGAGGTTTTCCACAACCAGCTGATCCAAGGGGGATCTGGTTCTACCGTTGTCAAAGGATTTGCCCTTGTCCAATACATTCAACAGGCCCACTAGAGCTATCTGAGGGACTTCACCTACCAAAATAAGAGTTGCTTTTTGCAAGCTAACTTTCAGCCCGGACACTGTTTCAAAGCAATTCATGAGGCATCTCAGGAACAAGTCTCTATAGCTAGCCCTTGAAATGATTAGGAGTCATCTGCAAATTGTAAGAGGGTGATTGGATTGCTGCTCTCTAAGACAGTAAATCCCTCCAAATGCCCCTAGACATTGCCCTTTCCACCATTCTACTTGGGGCTTCTACTACCATAATGAAAAGAAATGGGGATAAGGGATCCTCTTGGTGCAGGCTTCTTTTTATTGGGAAGAAACCTCTAGGCCGACCATTTACCATAACTAAGATTTTAGCTGCCTCCATACAGCTTATGATCATAATTAAGATTTCAAGCCATAACCCATCCTTAAAATATACTCCACAAAGTCCCATTGGACATGATCATATGCCTTCTCTAAATCTATTATATGTTTGGCATTGATGCTACAGATACATCACCGTTTTCTGCTACTTATGTGTAGGTTAGAAGCACCATTTTCTAAGAAAATGGTGTTTTCTTTTTATTTGAAAACGTTGCTTCCAGGTAGGACGTTGCTTCCAGGTAGGACGTTTCTTGGAACAACAACATTTTCTGTTTGGTACCAATGCTCTAGGAAATGTTTTCAGCACTGGTACCTATTATCTAGTGCCACATCATTTCCCTATCACTGCCACCTCATGTCCCTGTTGGCAACAACGAGCTGCATCTCTAGGAAACACCAAATTCAGTGTTGCTCCAAGCCACACCTTCCCGATTTCCAAGGCGTGGCTTGGAGAACTGTTTTTTTATGGAAAAATGGTTCTAAACAAACAAGCGTTTCCTGAAAAACCATTTTTACTGACTTGGCACTGATGTATCACTGTTTTCTGGAGCAACATCATCAATGCCAAACAGACGCCTAGTTTGCATATTACTCATGGGATACCAGATTTAATTTAGGTATCTATACATTCTTTTGCAATTAGGGCTCCATCTAGAATTTGCTTTCCATCCATGAAGACACCTTGAGAAGGTGATATTAACGGGCTTAGGGTGTACCTCAATCTATTTGCTAGTACTTTGGCAATTAGTTTGTAATTACTGCTCACTAGACTTATCGGCCAATAATCTTTCAAGTCAATGAGAGTAAAAAAGTTGCCTTTATTGCATCTGCCAATTTAGCAGCAGGAATGGGATTTTATTCCCAAGGGAGGGATAAGGAATAATTATTCCTTCAAATAGGGGAATGTCATTCCAGCAGGAATGGGAATGAGATTCCAATTCTGCCCAACCAAACAGTTAAAATCAAAATAGCCCATTCCAATTCCGATTCCAGACCCCTTATACCGTAAATCAAACAGGGGCTGATTTCAAAACTCCCACGTATGGACCTATAAAAAAATGACCTCTAATTGTTAAAAAATATAAATATAATTTGCACCTGGTGTAAATGTAAGGGGAACTGCAAATAGGCTGAATGTAAAATTCTGGTTGCTTTATGTTTGATCTTGCCTTGTTTATTTGTAAGAAGTAAATAGGAAATAAAATAAAGTAATCCTCCCTTTATATGAAAGTTAACAGAGATAGAATTAGCGTTATTTGTTTAGGAATAAGGTAGAAGCAAGATGAGGTGGTCCCCACTTTATATGAGAGAACTGAATTAGAAAGAAAGCGATATTTGTTTAGGAATAAGGTATGAAGCAAGATGTTGTGGGAGAGAACTGAAGTTGGAGGAAAGTGGTGCAAATTTTGCATCAATTTTTGAAATGTAAAATTTACACTCCAATGAATGTAAATGAGACAAACATAGAAATTTTGATACAATATGGTCTATATTGGACGTAGTGTATCATCTTTTGCCTACCAATACGCCTATTTTAAGTCATTTTTAAGATTTTTTAATAATTAAAGAACATAAAAATAGCCCCCTCCCTTCTTGCTATTAGACTGTATTGATATTTTTGAACCTTGGGTAAGAGGACAAATCATAGTTACAAATACATAAATGCAAAATTGAGTGGAATGCAAAATTTGTATCCGATTTAGAATTGGGCAGAGCCTTTAGAATTGTGCACATACTTGCTGCCTCCTTAGTTTTTGCGGAAATCAAAAGCTAGAAGCGTTTATAATGCTTTTATGCTTTTTGAATAAGCAGAAAACATGGAAAATCTTCTATGGTAGACAAGCACTCATAGTGCTTTAGGATAGGTATGCAACTCAACTTGGATGGGCCTAATCTGACCTTGGTCCGATCCATCCATCCTTAAATTTTAGATAGGCTGGTTTTGAGCTTAGCCCTTGGGTTGTCGTGTGGACAAAGCTTCGCCCATCCAACCTGAGCTTGGCTCGGGCCCAAATCAAACTTGAGTGTGTCAAGTTTCAGTTTGGGCTAGGTTTGGATTGAACAAATTGGGCTTGAACTGTCCAGGCCAAGGTAGGTCAGGAGAAGCCTTATATGTGCTTGGGGTTAGGAGTTGTCTGGAAAGATGTTTCCACCAAGGTCAGTAGCACTAGATCATTACCACAGTTCGTATGATCGGGGCTGTCTGTTGGCTCTTTCCGGTACATGGGAGGCGCCGCTTGCTAAAGGAGGACAGCCAGAAGAGAGGTAACTTGGTGTGATGACAGGGGCTCCTTTATGCCAATGATGTTAGGCACCTATTGTGCCAATGATGATAGGCAATCGCTGGGCCGGAACACGCTCGTGTGCTATGGGAAATGGGGTAGCTCATTCAGCTTAGGCAAGGGGCTGGTGAGGTATAGGGACATGCTTAAGTCAAACACACATGCCAAGCCTCCCTTCAGTGAGTGGAAGCGCAGTGCCGGTCTATGCACCATCCCAATGAGCATGTGTGTATCCATGAGGAACCTTGATAGCCATGCTAACCATTAACCAGAGCCGCCCCACAAGGGATGTTAGTCTAAGAGTGCCAAGATTAGGCACACAAGGAAATCGACCACCCCTCCTCAAAGAATACGTTATGGGCTTAATCCAGCATTAGGTCCAAGTCTTAGGTTTGGGCTTGACTTGACCTTATACAAGGCCTAGACCACCCAAATTGCACCCCTACTTTTCGAGTATTAATGTGTCCAAACAATTAAGATAAAAATAAAATTGTTCTTTCACCTTTTCTTATTGAAATTTGTTTTTCAAAGGTATTTTATCTTGAAGCAAATTTGCCTATATGGAAATTTTCAAATGCTTAATTGCCCTTTAACTATATATATATATATATATATATATATATATAAACCTTGAAATAAGTGTGAAATGTGTTTTCTTTTTCTTTGAACTTTTGGAAGCTCGTTTTATGGAATAAGTTTTGCACAGACTGCAGTGGCTCCTACATTTTTTTTTTTTTTTTGTTTGGAGAAAACAATAGATGAAAATAATGTTCATAATCCGTGATCTAATAGGCTGGTTGGACTGATGAACCTGTCAACGGACCAGATTTCTGGGTCTGTTTCACCCTGAACTTCTTGTTTGCAAAAAAAAAAAAAATCACTCAGGCCGCATTTGTTTGAGGTGGAAATGCGAACCAGTGTGAAGATTACATTTCGGTTTGAGTTTGCATTCGTTTGTTTGAGGTGTTGGTTTACACCGTAAACCAGCGTAAAACTTCACTGTGCCCATGTTTTACATCAATATTCGGTGAAAATTTATCAGCGATAAAATCAATGTAAAATTCCATTGTCTTCCCCATCGATGTAAAACTCCCTCCTTGAATCTCCTCTGGCCGTCGCAACATCTAAACAATCACCAGTACTATTTTCTATCGGCAACGATGCGAGTACAATCTTCCACCATTTTTTTTTTTCGATCTGGAGGAGCAGATATGAGGAATAAATCTCATATCTGCACCATTTTGTTCCCAGCTAATGAACAAATCTGAAGAAGGGATGCATCGTTCTCAAATTTGCCACCAGTTTTTTCTCCTTTTTCACGGATCTGAGGAACGGATGGATGCATCGTTGTCAGATCTGTCCCCATTTTTTCTTCCTTTTCCTCAGATCCGCCCCCATCATTCTCATCAGTTTTTTATTTCTCACCACTTTTCTGCTCTGATAATGGTCCTATTCATCGTCATCAACATTCTAAAGCACCAAACAACGACGGTAATTAGAGCTTTGTTTTTTTCATCCTCCATTTTTTTTCTTGTTCTCTGATTCCCTTATCTTCCTCCTATTCTCTCAGCTTCCCTTTCCATCTTCCTTTTCGCCGGTGAGCCATTACCATTGTCTTCTCCGACGAAAGCAGGGGAGTTGCAGCGGCAAGTCCCTCCTCTTCGTTCCCACTTGAATCCATTAAAAACCCCCTAGTTTTCAGTTCTTTTTTCTTCCTTCTTCTATTTCCTACAGCATCCCACCATTTCTACCACTCTAATCGTCATTCGACCACCCTGAACTGCCTCATGGAACAGAGCTACCCGTATCTGTGTTTTTTTATTTGTCTGAGAGTTCAATGTGTATACAGGCTAGATGACAAAAGAACAGTTAAAGTAACACTTGCCAAGTGACTTCAATGTTAAATTTTAATCAGGCATTCGAACAAGTGGTGGTCCATCGCTTGGGCATTATACGTAGCCTCAATAAAATACTTGTTTACCTGACTGGTTGAATTGCTGAACCATTTCACTGAATCAGTGGGTTCATTCCATTTTTATATTTTTATCCATCCATTATCAGTAATAAAATAATTCTCATTTCTCACATTTGTTTTATTTAATATGAAGATTTATATATTCTTAGTATTTTTTATTCTTTGATCGATTCAAATGGTTGAATACTTGACCCACTACCGAAAAGGAAAAGTGGTTCTATTTCCAAGTCAGTTTAAAACAGCTATTAAAATGTGAAAAAGGGTTTTTAGGAAGTCATTTAAGGAGTGGGCCCACAAAAAGTAAACAAAACAGATAACAAGTTAAAGTACTCCATTGAGATGATAGCTTAGTTCTCAGTTTTTAAATGCTTGTTTGTTTTTCGCTGCTAGAATATTCCTTCTCCCACTTCTCACAATCGGAAATCAAACCTTTGCATTTCATAATGCATTTGGCATTTGGAGAATGATGATAGGCTGATAGCCACAGCATCTATATAAATTATCAAGAGGAAAGCTTAAGATCAACCATGCAGCATGACTTGGTTAGGATTATATTCCCTCCTCTTTTAGGGTGAGTGGAAGCTTTTTAAGCTTTTTCTTTATGGTGAAATAGCCAATTTTCAAAGAATTTCTTTTTCATTTTCTTCTTAATTGGTTTATTAATATCCTCTACAGGATGGATGTCCATGCATGTAACATGCCCATGATCCACTTTGCCTAAAAGATTTTATTTTTAGGAGTATTTGCCAAAATGAGAGTTCTTTTGGTTCACAGCCAGAATTGGAATCTAAATTCTTTGGAACCGCAATCGGAATGGTCTACTCTTATAGTCTATTTGATTCAGACAGGAATGAGAATAGAAGTTAGAATCAGCTGGAATGATATTTCATTCTGAAGAGAGAGGCAGGGATTGACCATACCCTGAAATGGGGGATTGCCATTCCAGCCGGAATGGGAATAGGATTCCAATTCCACTCAACCAAACAGTTATAATCGAAATAGCCCATCCCAATTCCGATTTTAGACCCCTATTCCTGTGAACCAAATGGGGCCTGAATGACTTTAGCAACAATAACAACAAATGTAGTGTATATATACTATCATCCCTTCATGATTGATCTAAAGAGTATTTAGTGTCATTGTTGTTTGAAGTCTCACATTTGTACTTGTGCCTCCATAAGTATATATATATATATATATATATATATATGCTTTGATTTTATTAAACCGACATGTTTGGTTGGAGTTATGTGTAATTCACATTATCACTCAGGTTTACTTGCAAGTTGCAAGTCACTTTTGGTGTTTCCTCCTTTATTCCGTTATCTTGCAACATCTAGGGTGTGCTTAGGTCTATTTCCATTTAAGGAGAGGAGAAATGCCTATGTGGCATTGAAATTAATGATACCATTTTTTCAGACAAACAACAATGAAACCAAACACCATCCTAATAGTATTGATGCGAGTGAAATTATATTAAAAAAATTATACCTTCAATTGTGTGCAAAACATCGAAGCCCAACACAAATATTGTCACTTCAACCACTATGGTACCAAACACAACCCTAGTGACTAGTGAGCGGTTAGCAGTAAGTGATGTTTCAAGCAGAACAGTCGTCATTGGTAGAGTCAATTCAGGCTTACAGTTATACTCTAGGAGCCAATTCCTGCAACCACCAACTTTGGGGAGTGGGGGTTATTAGTGGTGAATTTCACCAAATATCTCAAAAAATATACTCTAGTTTTAACCTAGGAGACTTGATATGGGATATGTTTAAAAAATTTACCAAGGGCCTGTTTGGTTGCAGGAATAGTGGTCTGGAATCAGAATGGCAATGATATTTTCATTCCAATTCCAACTATTTGGTTTTAACCTAGGAGACTGGATATGGGATATGCATAAAAAATTTTCTAAGAGCCTGTTTAGTTGCAAGAATAGGGGTCTGGAATTAGAATGAGAATGACATTCTCATTTCAATTCCAACTGTTTGGTTAGGCAAAATTAGAATACCATTCCAATTCCAAATGTTTGGTTAGCCAATTCTCATTCCAATCAGATCATTCTGATTCTGATTCCAACAGATTTTGAATCCAATTCAACTGTGAACTAAATAGACCCTAAGTACTTACAAGTGTGCCTACTAAATCACAGTTTCTCTTATCCTACATTCTGTGAATACTATCTTGATCATTAAATTTACTTCTGAAGGACAATATTCCAAGCTGTTCCAGGGCTTTCAGTTCAAGCAGCCCGAGAATTGGCTCATGATATTTCATGGGCTGTCTTCTCCTACATCCATCACAACTCTTGAAATGGTGGCCAAGGCTTGAGATGAACAACAAAGAACAACAAAGTGTTGCTTTTATGGGCTTATTGATGAATCATTTCAGCGTGAGTATATCAAATAGTGTTTGATCACTATAGCAATCTAAGGCTTTAAATGACATCCATTTTGGATTCAATTCGTCCAATTTGATTATAAGGCAATCTGAACCTAATCCATTTATAAGTGGACTGAATATAATCTACCTCTATGTGATCGGATATAATATTTAAGCATTTACTTTTATGCTTAAGCACAATAAAATTAATATTATTAGTAGGTAACAATATGTTTAAGATATAGGTTTAAGTTTTATAAAAGTTCTTTTTTTTTGGATTATAACAGATAAAGGCATCTTTTGGGCCATAATATCAATAAAAGTAATACTTTTATTTAAATTTCAAAAATAGGCTAACTTTTTAAAAATAATAGTAATTAAGAGAAAAAACATTGCTTATCATCTTCCTCTTGCAATTGAATCATCAGTGCCACCACCTTTGGCAAATTCCGGCAATGTTGCCGGAGGTGGGCAGAGGCAGAGGCGGTGGTGGCGGCATTGGGCAGAGGAATGACCACCAGCGCCGTCACCGCCGCCTTTGCCTCTGCCCGCCTCCGGCAACGTTGCCGGAGATAGGAGGAGGCATTGCCAGAGTTTGCCGGAGGCGGTGGTGGGCAGTGGCGCTAATGACTCAATTGCAAGAGGAAGAAGATGAACGGTATTTTTGCCCTTAATTGCTATTATTTTTAAAAAGTTAACCTATTTTTGAAATTTAAATAAAAGTATTAGTTTATTGGTATTAGACCCAAAAGTTGCCTATAATCCCTTTTTTTTAAAGTGCTTTTCAAGAAAATGTTCTTTTTTCAGAAAAAAAAAGTTCTTTTTCAACTCATTTCATAAAAGTTTAAAGTCATTTCTATTCATGCATTGACAGTTGACTGAGGACGAAGGTGACTGCCGGTATTCATTCCAGAATACCATGCCCAACAAGGGAAATTTAGAGTTGGATTTTCAAAAAAGTCAGTGTGAACACTAAATTCACAGAAGGTGACTGCCGGTATTCATTCCAGAAGAAAACAAAGCGAGGACTGAGGACGAAGGGTTAACTTTTGAATTGGGCAAAGACAGGACAGAGGGTCTCAGATATGTCAAAAGAAGCCTGCATCTTTCAAAGCTAGTAGGACTCTTGAGAAAAATAAAAGAGCAAAAACAAATAGCAGGGCGGCAGCAACGCGTGCAGAGAGCAGGAGGCAAGAGCACTACTACACTAGACTAGGTATGAACACAGGGAAACCGCTTAGAAATGTCGAAGCTGTCAGCTCTTATCATAACAGGTTCAAGGTGTACAAATAAAGGCAACAGAAACAGATTTCTTGCTTTTTCGCAAGACTGGTTCATTAAAGGTGAGCATACCGCCATATTCATAACCCAAGTTTGGTGCTTTTGATTGATTCTGGTGTAATGGGTAGTGTTCTCAGAGACTTCTTGTGCTTGCACTTGTTCTTTCTTTTTGTTTGGGTTCGTAACGGTTCTGGGTTGAGCTCCGATGGAGAAGCTCTGCTTTCACTTCTGAAAGGTTTGACAGTACCACCTTCAATTATATCGAGCTGGAATTCGAACGATTCCACGCCTTGTAACTGGCAAGGAATTGAGTGTGATGAGCTCAAACAGAATGTAATCACTCTGAACTTGTCGGGTATTGGGGTTTCTGGTTCACTAAGACCGGAGATTGGCCAGTTGAGATCGCTCAAGACGATTGACCTGGACACTAACAATATCTCAGGTTTGATACCGCCGGAGCTGTCGAATTGTAGTCTTGTCGAATACTTGGACTTATCTGCGAATGGTTTCAGTGGTGAAGCGCTTGGGTATTTAGCAAACTTGAGGAACTTGTGGTATTTAATGCTTTTTGATAATTTCTTGAGTGGAAAGATACCAGAAGCCTTGTTTCAGATTCCACACTTGGATACGATTTACCTGCAGAATAATGGATTCACAGGTTCTATCCCGTCGAATGTAGGGAACATGACTGAACTTGTTTCTTTGTGGGTCTTTGGTAATCAATTATCGGGTAGCATACCAGAATCTATTGGGAATTGTACTAAATTGCAAGAACTCTATCTTACTGACAACCAGTTGGTTGGTTTTTTGCCTGAGAGCCTAAACAATCTTGAGCTACTTACCGTCTTGGATGTCAGTTCGAACAGACTCGAGGGCAGGATTACATTGGGTTCAGGAAGATGCAAGAATTTACAGAAGTTGGTTTTGTCTACCAACCGTTTTATTGGAGAAATTCCAGCAGGTCTGGGCAATTGCAGTAGCTTGAATTGTTTTGCAGCTCTTAACAATAGCTTAACAGGTAAGATCCCTTCTTCCTTTGGTTTACTTACTAAACTTGAGATACTTTACCTTAATCAAAACAATTTGTCTGGAGAAATACCACCTGAGATTGGGAGCTGTAAATCCTTGAAGGTGTTACTGTTGTATACCAACCAACTACAGGGTCAAATCCCGAGTGAGTTGGGATCATTGAGCTATTTAGAGGACCTTGAGTTGTTTTCCAATCAATTGACTGGAGAGATTCCAACAAGCATTTGGAAGATTCCAACACTTAAATACATCATGGTTTATCAGAACAATTTATCTGGGGAATTACCTTTAGAGATTACTGAGCTCCAACAACTGGAAAACATATCTTTGTTCAGCAACCATTTTTCTGGAGTCATACCCCAAGGGTTGGGAATCAATAGTAGCTTGGTGCAGTTGGAATTGACTAACAATAGGTTCTCTGGTGAAATCCCGCCAAACCTCTGCTTTGGAAAACGATTGAGAGTTTTGAATATGGGCCTAAATCAATTTGAAGGTAACATACCTTCAGATGTTGGGCGTTGCTCGTCCTTGAGAAGACTGATTCTTAAGAAAAACAATCTTACTGGCCCCCTTCCTGATTTTGTGCAAAACTCAAACCTCTTGTTCATGAACATTTGTGGAAATAAAATAAATGGAACAATTCCTTCAAGCTTGGGGAACTGTACCAATCTTGGAACAATTAATTTGTCCATGAATGAACTTACAGGGTTTATACCTCAAGAACTGGGAAACCTTGCGAACCTAGAGCGGTTAAATTTGTCTCATAACAATCTTTTAGGTCCATTGCCTCCACAGATCTCAAACTGTAAGAACTTATCGGAGATGGACCTGGGGTTTAACTCATTAAATGGTTCAATTCCTTCAAGTCTAAGAAGCTTAACTCAATTATCCAATTTGGTACTGAGAGAGAATAAGTTCAATGGGGGTATTCCAGATTTCTTGTCAGAATTTAAAAATCTTCTAGAGCTGCAACTTGGAGGAAATCTTCTTGGGGGTGAAATCCCTTCAACAATTGGATTGTTGCAGAACCTAGTCATTGCTTTGAACCTCAGTGATAATGGACTGATGGGGGAACTTCCATCAGGGATTGGGAAGTTGAATAAGATTGTATGCTTGGATATATCTCACAACAATCTTTCAGGAAGCTTGGAAGTTCTTGGTGCACTTGAGTCATTGACGGGTGTAAATGTTTCATATAATCTCTTCACTGGTCCTGTACCAAATACATTAATTAAGTTGCTAAAGTCCTCTCCTTCATCATTCCTGGGGAACCCAGGAATCTGTGTTCCTTGTCTTCTTGGGGATGGCTCAAGTTGCAGTATGAACAGCACTTGTAATCATCGGTCTGGTGATCAGAAAAGCTTTAGAGTAAAGATTGCATTGATAGCTCTTGGATCATCACTATTCTGTGTTCTAGTGATTCTCCTGTTAAGTTATGTATTTTTCATGTCTAGAAGATCAAAACCAGAAGTTGAAAGTTCTTTTTGTGAAGCTTCAACTTTCTTACTGAATGAAGTGATGGAGGCCACTGATAATCTGAATGAAAGATTTATCATTGGCAGAGGAGCCCATGGGACTGTTTACAAAGTAGTATTGGGTCCAGAGAAATTGTATGCTGTAAAGAAACTTGCATTTTCACACCATAAAGGTGCAAGTGGGAGCATGATTAGGGAAATCCAGACTGCTGGGAAGATCAGACACCGAAATCTGGTGAAATTGGAAGTTTTCTGGTTGAGGAATGACTACGGATTGATCTTGTACAAGTACATGGAGAATGGAAGCCTCCATGATGTTCTGCATGAGATAAAACCACCTCCAGTTCTCAAGTGGGAAGTGCGTTTCAAGATAGCACTGGGAATTGCCCATGGATTAACTTATCTTCATGATGACTGCGATCCTGCTATTGTTCACCGAGATATCAAACCAAATAACATACTACTGGACATGGAGATGGAGCCTCATATCTCTGATTTTGGCATTGCCAAACTTCTAGATTCTTCTGCCTTAGATCAGTCCATCACAGTAGCAGGCACCATTGGATATATAGCACCAGGTCTGCCCTTTGGATATTAGCTTTATTTCTTTTTCTTATCCTTTTTATTCCTTTTCATGCTCTCTGGCATTTCACTTTCTTCACCTTAATTTTTCAGCCTTTTTATCTTGAAATTATTTGTAAAATTTTCATTGACTCTGGTTTGTAACAGAGATTGCATATAGAGTGGCAAAAAGCAAGGAATCCGATGTCTACAGCTATGGTGTGGTTTTGCTTGAACTAATAACCAGAAAGAAGGCCTTGGATCCTTCATTTCCCAAGGACACAGGCATTGTCCATTGGGTAAGCTCAATTTGGAGTACAACCGAGTCCCTCAATAGGATTGCGGATCCAAGCCTCATTGAAGAATTCTTGGATTCCTCTGTCCTAGAGGAAGCAGCAAATGTGCTGTTGGTAGCACTGAAATGTACAGCACAGCAGCCAAGTGAGAGACCCACCATGAGAGACGTGGTGAAGCAGCTAACAGATGCAAAGTCCCAAGTTAGAAGGAAAAGGAGTTAGTCTTTGTAGTCTGTGGGTAACTTGAACTTTGTTTTCCTTCTTGCCACTTTAAATTATGTTTTTGTGTTTAACCAGTTGATATATTATTCTATGACAGCCACATAGTTCCTAGTAAAGGTTGAAAGTGAAAAAATTCCAACAGAAGCTTTTGCCATTATAGATAGACCCACATTTTGGACAAGAATTTAAACTGACTTTTGGCCCAGTTAATCGAGATGGGTCTGCTCCTCACAGAGCACGCTTAATACCAACCTCACAGGCACAGTGTAGCCTTGCATTGAGAACATCTGTCGTACTTGATGTCATCATTCATGGGAAGATTTTCAGCTGCAATGCACGGTGAGGTTGGTGCGAGGCGCGCTCTGTGAGGAGCAAATATGAATTCCAGTTAATCTCTTATCCTTATAGGTGAGAACTGTTGAATAGTGGGTCCTGATACAGATGGCATGTTATAGAGCCCCAAATAGGCTTCATTTGTTTGCTATGAAATTCCAATTGCACTAGAACATCTGCATTGGTGTAGAAACCAGAAATTCTTATTTACCTTTAGTACAGATTTTACTTTGCTTCAGGTTTTATTTTACTTAGTGTACTACAAACATACAAAACGAAATAAAATTTAAAACAAAAATCAATCAAAATTTGCATTCAACACCGGTGCATATCAAATTATATTTTAAACAAACTAGGCCATAATATCCAAGCAAACACATTAGCCTCTTCAGACACGAGTTCAGAGCCTAGCCCATTTTTACCAGAACTGTAAGGTATCTTCAAAGCAAATCTCATGCAAACATTATTAGGATCAATTATTCCAAAGTTTGTAGTTGATCTTAAGAACACCAACACATATTCTTGAATGTACAGAGAAAAGTTTGCAGATCTACCCATTTAGATCAAATTGGCTCCAGAGTTTGCTGAAACAGGAGCCTAGTTTAACTATTTAGTTGAAAATTAATGGTCCAACTAATGAAATTGTTTGTTTAAGTTTTAATATCAGGGATTCTGCTTGTTTATTTCCTTAAAAAAGATAAAAGCCAATATTAATATGAGAACAGAAAAAGAATATGAAGAGTTTACTTTCACATACCTTGTATTCTATGCCATGCACGTTATTTAAATTCAGTTTTTTCTCCTGTATTTGTCATTCATGGGGAGATTTTCCCAATCTGCAGCTGTAGTGTCCTGTGCATAGCATGTGCTCAGTGTTTTTTGTGCAGCCGATCCATGCCACAATGTTCAGTTATTTAATCAATAGCAAAATTTTGGAGGAAAAAAAATAAATTTTTGAGCTATTAAAGAAAAACAAATTGCCAAGTTTTCAATTATGAGTCCTTTTTACCAAGGAAATTGAAACTCTCTTTTGAGACTTTAAAAGAAAAGAAAATTACTCAATAACCGCCCAATTTACTCAGTTTTAATAACTAAACAAGAGACCCACATATGCGACCAAAAACAATGATCATGGCTAGGAAGCACACTTTAAGAACCATGGTGTATGTTTCCAAAGGGACCGAATGGGGTTGGTGTCTATTCATTCAACAATGGTGTAAGATTACGTCTATGAAATATGGTATTTGGATAGTGCAAATCAAGGCAAGTATCCATTATATAATGGGGACCTGTTAGATGCATGGACTTTGTTAAAAAAAAATAGGCAAATTAAGAGGAGTTACGAGTGCAGCTTAGGTAGGATTAACCCAAATTCAACCAAAGATTTTGCATACGTTGGGCTTGAGTTTTTGAACTTCAAGTTGGGCTTAGGCCAAAAAACTCAAGCCTAACTTAAATTAAGGTCGGGCTTGGGTTGGGGCCTTAGGTAACTCGAGCCTGATTCGACCATTTTGTGCCCACCCAACATTTTGTGATATACATATCTATATATTATCAATATATTCTACAAAGAAATTGTGCAACAAAGCTCAACACATCCAATCCTAAGCCCAACCCAAGATGTTGGGTTAAAGCTCGGATTAAGGCTAAGTTGGTAAGAGAAAAGTTACTTGTAATTTTCAATGATTACTGATAATTTACTAATATATAACAAAAATAGAATGGCA
This sequence comes from Nelumbo nucifera, assembly GCF_055504915.1. Lineage (NCBI taxonomy): Eukaryota > Viridiplantae > Streptophyta > Magnoliopsida > Proteales > Nelumbonaceae > Nelumbo > Nelumbo nucifera. The sequence continues at coordinate 30,392,605 of NC_142656.1, read as the reverse complement.
ATAATTACTGATAATTTACTAACTCAGGCCCAACCCCAAGCTTAACCTAACATCTTGGGCTGGACTTGGGCTTAGGCATATTGAACTTTATAGCGCAATTTCCAAGTAGAACATATTGATAATACATAGATATGTATATCATAAAATGTTGGCACGAGATCAAATTGGGCCGGATTGCACTTGAACTACCTAAGGTCTCAACCAAAGCCCAACTTGAGATTAGATTAGCCTTGACTTTTTTGGCCTAAACTCAACTAGAAGTTCGAAAACTCAAGCCCAACTTATGCAAAAGCTTTGGTTGAACTAGGTCAGGCTCGGGTGAGGCCCACCCAACCTAAGCTACTCCCCTAGCTCCTTTTGCCTCAAAATTTTTTAACAAAAATCATGCATTGCACAAATTTCAATTTATAGTTATTAACAATAATATTAATTACTAGAAGAAGTAATATTTTATGGTTTTTTAATTATTCGCATATAGATAGTTAATGATTAATTTTAAATTTTATAATTAATATTTAAAAATATTAATAAATTTATAATTATAGTTAATAATTCTTAATTATGAATTAATAAAATTAATAATTCTTAATTTGTAAAAATATCACTATTATTAACAATAATATTCAGTAATATTAATTACTAAAAACAATAATTTATTTGGTAATTTTTAATAAATCATGGATATAAATAATAGCTTTTAAGTGAATTTTGGTATTTTTAATTAATCTTAAAAATAATTAATTCATTTTGGTATGGATTATAATAAAATAGAAATAAATTATTAATTATAAACAGTAGGTAATATAGCATTCAAAGTAAATAGGTCGGGTCGGATTAATGAAAATAGAACCATACCAGATTCAAAATAAACCACATCACTTTAGTTAGAAGTGGGGAAGTGGGAATTAGTTAAGAGTATAAAAAAAGTTAGTTGTGAGAGAAGTTTTAGGAATTAAGAAATGGAAAGGTTTATTAAATAATTGAAAAATTGGATTAGAAAGAGTAAGATAGGGAGAATGAGAGTTTTAAGAGCAATAAATTAGGAGTATGGAGAGGTTTTAGGAGAGAGATTTTAGGGATGTTTTTAAGGAGATGTGTCAATAGGAATGCTTTGAGGGAGAGAGAGAGAGAGATGAGTTGAGCTAATTAAGGAGAGTGGTTGTGTGGGTATAGAGAGTTAGTAATGGAGAGAGAGCAAATTAATAAATGGAGATAGAGGGTGCGGACATGTCTTAATAGGAATGGTGGGAAGGAGAGGGAGAGAGAATTAAGGAGGGTAGCATGGGGGGTTTGGAGCAAGGAGAGGCATGGTTAAGTGGACCACATTGCTATATATATAGAGATATAAATATACTTGATGCCAAAAGTATCCATTCTATATAGTATAGATAATTAAATTTTTGTAATGAATCTTCTATTTGAATTAGGAAATTGAATTACAAAGATAGAGTGGATACCTTTTTTATAAGTAGCCATGTGTTTAAAGTTAACTTATAGTGGATATTTTTTTTCTTCTTATAGTTAGCCATGTATTTAAAGTTAACACTTTTCTAATAGTGAAGTTAACTAATTTCACTTTTTTGAGAATAGATAGAGACATGTCCGAAGGAAAAAAAAAAAAAACTTCTATTTGAAAGTGGAAAATACCCTCTTGTTAAATACTATTGTTTGAAAAATTGAATGCCAGGTCTCAAAAGCACATTGGTGTTTGGGTTAACGAATTTAATGTTGACTATTCTTGGACTTTAATAAAAACTGAAAATTATAATTATAAAATTGAAATAGAGTTATAATAATAAAAACTGAAATAAATAATTTAAGATTTATTTTTCCTTAAAATTTTAATAAATACTAAAAAAATAAAAATAATTTATTTTATCTACCTAAAAATGATTTATATGTAAAATATTATTATTTAAAAAATAATCTTTGTTTATATAAATATATATAAATAAATTTCCCAAAAAATTAATAAAAATAGAAAATTATTACCATAAAATCTGATATAAATAATTTAATATTTATTTTTCTTCTAAAAATTTCATAAAAAATGAAAATTATAAAACTAAATTATTTTATCTACCTTAAATGGTTAATATGCTTTATTTTACAATTATCTGTTAAAAATGAAAAATATTTATTATTTGAGAAATGGAGGTATTATTTATATAAATTTACTAAATAAATAATTTTCCCTGAAAAGTTAATAAAACTGAAAAGTGATAATTATTGCATGATGTGTACATGTTCTAAAGTCTTTGTCATGTGTTTAAACTTTATTCATAGATAACTCATCTTTAGATTTAATATTATTAATGTATTTATGTGATATGTATGCATTTATCTATCTAAGCGTTTCTATATCTTTCATTTGTATCCATGTGTTTTTAAAGTGTATTCATATCTAATATTTGTATCTGGGTTGTCCAATGCGATACTTGATACCCATACGTTGATCCTTGGCTATAACCCATTGAAAAATATAGGAAGAATCAAATGAAGTATAGAAAAATTGTATCCTAAATAACAAGGACAATTGTTTTTCTTTAAAGAAAGTTACATGTGGGACATAGCACATGGTGATCCAAAAGAATAGGGGAGTGAATTCTCTCACTGGCCTTAGTTAAAGCCATTGGAAATGTATATGTTGTATGAGCACTATTAAAGAAAGGGAAAAAGTAATCAAATACACCGAATTTTAAATCATTCGACAACATGTTTTCACATACCCAAGGTTATCATCCTTCCCTTACTAGTTATTGGAGCATCAATCACACAAAGAGCAATGCTTATTCAACTCTATGCCATTTCTAAGAACCTACAGGCTGTAGTTTCCATAGTTGGAATAGACGAGGAACCAAAAATCATGTGCTAAAATGATTTAAATAACATGTCACACTATAATGGACATCATCACAACTAAAATATAAAAGTAACTAGAGAAAAAAAAAGAAAAGAAAACACTGTTAATTAAGCTTCTCATTTTGGGGAGAGAGAGAGAGGAGCAAGTTTGCAAGCAAAAATTTTATCTACACTCTACCATACATTGAGGTGTAAAATTGGTCCCCGGCACGACCCAACACGGCTTAGGCAGCTATAGTGATAGTCTATGCTAGGCACAACACGACCCCCTAGGCTGGGTTGAGCTGAGGGCTTTTGGTCTACGGCACAACATAGTTTGCAGCCCATGTGGGCTTGTGCTAACATGGCTATTGACTTGGTACAAGCATGACTGGGGGTTGATTCGAGCCGAGCAGAGACGAATAGTACCAACCTCAAGCATGGCTCGAGACTATTCTACAAGGCTCGAGCTCGAGTTCGGCTCGACTCGAGCTCGATTTTAAGAAAAATATTTTATAAAAAAATATATATATATATATATTTTTTATTTGATATTTAAAAAATTAAGAATTATAATATTTTTATTATATATATATTATTTTCTATAATTTTATTATATATATGATTATTATACTATATAATATTATATATATATATATACATATATATATATATATATTTGAGCTGGCTCGCAAGCCTCACGAGTCGAGCTCTAATAGGCTCGAGCTCGAGCTCGGTTTCAACTGAGTCGAGCCAAGCTCGAGCAGCTCGTGAAAAGCTTGGCTCGTTGCCACCCCTAAGCACGACACACCTCATGGCCTAGCATGGCCCGAGCATTTTATAAAAATACTCCAACAATTATAAATAAATATTTGGGGGGCATTAATTTGTGTATTTTACTAAAGGGGGTGAAATAAAATAGCTAAAATGCCAAAAACTACAAACAACTAGTTTAAAGGGGGGCATTTCATGTAAAGTGATAAATAAACATATAAATAACCACAATACCCCTTTAAATAACTCAAAAAACTAGTTTAGGAGGGTATTTTGGTTAACTCATTTATTTTTAACCCCTATAAATACCCTAATCCTTACCCATTTTCACCAAAGATTCACAACAACAATCAAATACAATCTCTCATTCTCATACTCTCATGTCATACTATTCTACTCTCAACATGGAGGCCTAATCGAGTGTCTCAAGTTGAAGTTGGAAATTTTAGAGACTTAAAAGCTTTGCATTCAAATTGAAAGACCGAAGTAGTAGACTGAACTCCAAGGATCCAAGTGCAATTATCGGGTTAGTTGGATTTTTATAAGATTTTAATATTTATTAAAATGGCTAATTTCTCTTTTCAAACCCAAATTGGTGCTGACCTTAATAATTTTAGGGTACCAAGAAAGAAAACCAGTGATCTTTGAAATTATTTTACCATAAAGGATGTAGCGGAAAATAGCATGAGAGCAGTTTGCAATAAATGTAAAACATGATTTTTTTTTCTATCAAAGTAATGTTGGCACAACCATTTGAAAAGACATTTATAAAACTATTAGATGTCCAACATAGGAAAATTTGATATTTTAGCTTGGTGGAAAGCATAGGAAAATAATTATATATCCTATTCTTGTTATTGTGGCACGTGATGAAATATTAGAGATGTGCATTTGTCTTAAAGATTGATTTGATGTAGAAGATAGACTGCAAGATAAAGGAAGACATGACAAATCATCCAAAGCATCACCACTTAGTGGGATTTGAAGAAAATTTTTAGATTTATGATTTGATATTTTATCAATTTTATTTGTACCTTATAAGTTAATTTTAAATTTTTTTTCAACTTCATTGCAAATTTTTATTTTCTATTTTGTTAAAGCATTTTTTTCAATTTTATTTAATCATTTTATATTTTTATTGTATTAATTGATTATTCATATGGTATAAAATTTTAAGATGAGTTATTTTTTTAACTCCTAGTTAATGTCGGAGATTTGATTTTTAGCTCCTAAGTCCCCAAGTCTAAGAGAAATTGGCTTCTCTAATTAGAATTTTGGTTTTGGTTCTCTATTTGTTGGACTATTAAAAGAATTGAATTTTACCCTAGAAAACCTAGCATGGTTAAACAATTTTAGGTAATTTACAATCCTACCAACAGTAGTATATGAGCACTAGGTTTTGGTCTAGCATTAGATGCAATCCAATTTGATTCTTGCATCGATCAAATCAGCTAGAACTAGTCTAGGCGATTTGAGCAATTTTTCACTAGTTTTTGAGAATTTGGTTTTCTCTTGATTGGGCCAATGATCTTAATATTTTTTATATTATTTCTTCCATTATTTATTATTGCTTTACGGTGGATTCAATGGTTGAATGGATGGAGAGTAGTGGCAATCAAATTCCTTATTCATTCAAGATGATTTCACATAGGGTGAGTTCCTATGTTCTTTATAAATTGTTATTAATTTTGGTTTAGAGAATTATTCGGCCCAAGGCCCATTAGTTTATGTTTAAGTTAAGAGTGTTAGTTTTTATAAGTAGTTGACTTACTAAGGGCATACTTGTCTTTGTATTCTGCTTTTATTTGTGAATATATAAACTTATGAAAGGAGTGGCCAAACCTAATTTTGGCTTCACCCATTCTCTTCAATCCTTCTCCTCTTTTCTTCTCTACACAAACCTTCTCTTTTCTTTATTTCTCTTCCTTACACAAATTTTATATCAAAACAGATCTTCTGCACTTTTCTACTTGGTATTAGAGCAAGGTCGTTAAAGATTATTTGATTTGTTCCATCATTCAGCCCTAGATTAGTTGACTGCATGAAGAGGTAAAGTGTTGATCAAGGACTTTAGGTAAGCCCAGTTTTTGGTGGAATTGGAATCCCTTATAACTAGTCTAGGGTTTAGCACCAAAATCATGAAGAATTGAAGAAAGGGGAAAAGTCTTGATTTAGTAGAACTTTTCAATTTTGACCTTGGAAGTGGCACTTTGGTTTCTAGGGTTTCTTGAGGTTTTTTGAAGAGGGTGGTTCAAGTTCCAGCTTTTTGGGGACCCTTGGAGGGAGTGACAACCTCTTCTGTTTCTTCTCCTACTCTCACGAAGAAGGGGATCTTTGGAGGAAGGGGCTTCTAAGGTATTAGGAAGGTGTTAGAGGTTTCTAAAGGAGATAAAACCCTTTCTTTTCATCTCAAATTGATTTCATAATAAGTTCTTAGAGTTATGGAGGGTTGTGGAGTTTAAAACAAATTTGTAGGTGAAATGGGACTAGGTGGAGGAGGTGTTGGTGATCTCTTTGAGGTTGGGACCATCACTACAATCAAGTTGGATGGTATAAACTAGTTAGAATGGTCACAAACTGCAAATACAGCCATTGAAGTTCATGGAAAATTGGGGTATATCACTAGTGAAAAAAAGAAGCCTGAGACTAACTACTCTCGGTGAGTATAGGAGAAATATATGGTAATGACTTGGTTGTGCAATTCCATAGTATCCCATATAATTAGTAATAACTTTCTATGGGCTAATATAGATAAGGAGATTTGGGATGGAGTAGCAGAAACTTATTCACAGAATAAGAATGTTGCTAGAGCCTACCAATTGAGAAACCAGGTGATTGCTACTAGGTAGGGATATAAGTTTGTTGCAATTTATTTTTCAACCATTAATACCTTATGAAATAGGAGGTAGATCATTTTGAGACTATGGTTTGGGAAAGTTGCAAAGATGCATCAACTTATTAGAAGCTGGTAGAAAAGAATAAGGTATTTGAGTTTCTAACAAGACTTAACCCCAAATAAGGTATTTGAGTTTCTAGCAAAGATGCATCAATTTCTTTTAGGCATATGCCTTTATGTCTGGAGAAAAAAGTAAGATGAATGTGATGATGAGGAATCAGGGCCTTGAGTAGTTAGTTACGATTAGCATAGTGAAGCCTAAGGCGAGTGAGGATAAGGGTGGAAATGAACTGAAGAAGGAAGACAAGAAGGATCTAATTTGCGACTATTGCAAGAAACCTAAGCATACTAGAAATACCTATTAGAGGCTTTACCCACACCTTATATCAAGATGACACTTCTCTAGTGTCTGTTATAATAGTTGCAGTGAGGGTCAAATTGGAGAGACATGGGTAGTTTTTAAATCAGAGGGATATATCCAATTCCAACTCATTATCAGGTGCATAAAAAGGTGCAGGTGAATCAGGAGGTAGCTATTCTACTTCATTTGCATATACAGGTAGTTCACATTGCCACTACAATTATGCATCCACTACAAGTAAATGGGGACCTCCTTGGATTATAGACTCGGGAGCCTTAGAACATATGACCAATATTTCCACCATCTTCTCTTCATACCACCTTTGCTCCAGTAGAGATAGAGTTTCCACATCTAATGGATCACATGTTTCCATTGCTATGAAAGGGTCTATTAAGATAACTGATACAATTACCCAACCTTCTATTCTTCATGTTCCTAGATTGAACACTAATATTTTATGTGTTAGTAGTTTGAAAAAGAACTTGAACTATTTAGTGATTTTTTTCTCCTAGTCATTGTGTTTTGTACGATTTGGAATCAAAGATGACGATTGGGAATGGTTGTGAGGTGAATGGGATGAGTTTCCTAGTCATTAGAGTTATTATGTCAGCGAGAACAATGAGTTAGAGTTAATTGGTTAGATTATGCTTTGGCTTAATCAGTTAAGGCATTTGTCTTTTGCTTCTTTGTGTTTTTTGTTTCAAAAAATGTTTAAGTCTGTTAATTTGTCCAATTTAGAGTGTGAGGGTTGTCAACTTAGAAGTATTGTAGCCATTCCTTTAAAGCAAGCAATAAAAAATGTTCTTTTGTTTTTGATATTATTCATAGTGATGTGTAGGGGCATTAACATTGTTAGTTGAAATTCCCATTATTAGAAGTAATTTGCATCATAAGAAATCACCATTATTTCGAGGGAATAGGGGTAGTGGGAGGTAACCTTTAAGTTATAAATATCAATACACAACTTAGAAGATCAACTCTGATGTTTGGACATCCTGTTTGTTTTCGTTATGATCAAGAAAGTTACTTGATGAAAACAATGAATAATGAGGAAGATCCCTTAACTTTTACAAAAACTATTATTAAGCATAGACTCCTTAAAGTGTGTAGATGGCAAAAAGTTTAGATAGACTCAATGAACACCAATAGGATCTAGACTCTTATAGAATCACCCTTGTATAAAAACAATTGGTTACAAGTGGATCTATAAAAGAAAAAAGGGCCCTGATGAAAAGTTTAAAACCTATAAAATTTGACTTGCAAGTGAGACTTCCAAGAAAGTAGTTCGTATGAATAAATTCATCTAAGAATTAGAAGTTGTACCATTTAACACATCGCCCATTCCACTATTATGTGACAATAGTAGAACTATTGCTCAAGCTAAAGAGCCTAGAGCCCACTTGAAGTGAAAGCACATCAAGAGGAAATATCACATCACACAAGAGATTGTTAGTAGAGAACACACCCAAATTCAAATGGTGGCATTATTAGAAAATGTGGTAGACCCATTAACTAAGCCATTGACATAAAAAGTGTTTGAGGAACATGTGGATAGCATGTGACTGAGGTTTATGCCTAATTAAATTTAAGTGCAAGTGGGAGTTGTTAGAAAGTGTATGCTCTTATCTCCAATCAGATTGATGTACACAAACATTTATATTTGAGTAATATATAAGTACACTATTGTTTCATATTCAAATTGGTGTGGTTATATTACTCCTTAAACTGGACACTTATTATACTTGTGTTAGTTTAGAAAAGTTTTCAACTATTGGATAGACTTGGAGAGTTTATCCTAACAAATCTGACATTGATGTGTTGTCAAATTACTAGAGCAACTTGTCTTAACCATTAGGATTGGACCCCAAGCATAGATAGTGGGTTTTTTAGATAAATACTAACTTAGACCAATTATCAATTGTGCCTTAGACCTTGGAGATAAATGGAAAAAAATTGGAATGTTACACTTAACCTTAGACTTGACTATGATATTGCATTAGGTTTTGGATTGAGTTGTTTTTGACATGCGGGCAAAAGAAATTCATTAATGGTCAAGTATCTGAGTATGTTGGAGAAGTTTAGAAAATTACCTAAGTGGGTGATCTTAGTGATAGGATTAGCTCCGTTGTTAGACAAAGTGAATATCAAGGTATTTGAAATATTAGTTGCAAAATGAACTTATATATTATGTCATTATTTTTAGAAAAAAATGTTTGCAAATGGTTTTAATCTTGCGATTAATTTGAGGAGAGAGTGTAACACTACATTTTGCATTCAAGGAAGAGGTCATTCCCTATGAGCAGTATTTAATGGTTATGGACTGAGAGGTTAAGGGAAACAAACCATTATAGGGATGATAACTCGATGGGATTCATCTTACATAAGTCCATTACCCTTGAGTCTTCATAAGGTAGCTAAATCTAAGGATCATTTTTGTTTAAATGTTAGGCCTAAGTTGAGCCCAAGTTGATTGGTTTAGGGGTTTACCATCCTTAGTGATGTAGTACAAGAGAAGGCCAATGAGTTCTATGCAAGTTGAGACCGTTCCAAGACACATAAGAAGCAGAAATGACGCTGCTCGCCCATCTTAGTAAAAATTTACCGATATAACATCATCACGAGAATTCTATCTTAATACGTTTTTACCAACTTGGTGTCATCTCAGAGTTTCCATCTTAATTCGTCTTTACCAATATAACATTATTTCAAATTTATATTCAATTATGACTTTCCTTTTGAAGGATTTTAGTAGGATTCTATTTTGGAGTGTTTCTAGATTAGGATTAAGAGACATAAGGGTGTATGCCTATATAAAGATTAGTTAGGGGAAGGCTATGGGTAGTTCTCTTGTTATCAATTTTATCTTAATTGTTTAGTGAAAAATTCTTCTTCTTAAAATTCGACTTCTACTCTTTTCTTTGAAGCTTTTCTCACGTGTTTCATTTTTGTTCTACATCACTTAGGCAGTGAATTCAGCCTACCCCTTTCTAGGGGTAGGGCCAAACCCTTGTAGACTTATGTGAGACCTTTGTGGGTCCCACACCATGCAATGCCTATAGAAGTGAACCATTAAAAAAAAAGGGTCTTAATTAGTTGAATAGTCACATGACAACTTAAGTTGACATGGATCAAATATGGATATGGATATGGTTATGGAGCAATGATTCTCTTAAGAATATAATGTCCATATCTAAACATGGATAAGCCCTAATCCAAATTAATTTGGATTAGCTCCTAATAGGATTAGAAGAGTGTTCTATATAATAGGATTAGAGGGAAGGGGTGAACCATTCTATTCTCCCCACTTTTTTACTCTCTTTTTCTCATTCCTTTGCATCAAAACCCTAGTTCAAACCAGCCATAGTGGGGGTTGATTCTCTTCAATCTTTTGCTGAAATTTTGAAGAAAAACTTTAGAGGAATCAAGGTTCACACATCTACATTGGTTCCAAGAAGGTTGGAGCTTAGTTTTGTAGAAACTACATTGCTGAATTGGTTTTACATACACCAGTGCCATCTTCATCTAGAGGTTGATTTAGGTCTGATATTAGGCATGAACTACCACTCTGAGAGCTTAATTCTATGGATTCTATATCAGGTACAATCATTATTTAATTTGAGTTTCAAATCTAATCTGGTTCTGTGCAACATTGACCTGAAAATTTAATTTTCAAAATACCAAGAAACTAATTCTCAAGTTGGGCTGATTTTCTTTTTAATTCAGCTAAGAACTGTAATAGGTTCTAATCAAGTTTCCAATTCTTCCAACACAACTAATTGTGATAGTTGAGGCATGGAATTTTCCTAGTTTGAGAAGATGTATCAACAACTTAGTAAACATGTGTTGACTTCTTAAATTGATTGAGTTCACAAGCTTGCCATTTAACTTATATAGTGGAACTAGTCGACTGTAGGAGAAAAAAGATTCCTCCCTTCTTGTTGTAGACAACTATCAAAAGAGTGTAGTTGTCTACATTGAATAAACTTGACCATGTGGAATTGGGGATGCTCCAATAACTACTAATAAATCTAAAAAGCCTTCCAATGAGTTAGAAGAAATTTGAATTGTTTCCTAAAGAGGTAAAATCCTTTTAATGGTTAAATGACGATCACTTGCTTTTAAATTCTCATTGAATCAAAGCTTGTGAAAAACAAAATATGATTTCACTTTTACATATTGTATATAGTTGTATTTCAAAGAGAGCAAACTAGAGCTAGAGTGTTTTTGGAGGAGATCTTGAGCTTCATTTAGTTTATAGTTAACTTAGTTGAGAAGCCTTTAAGCTCGTTCTCACCCATCTATTGGGATCTTTCTCCCTAATTTGAGCATATGAGTATTCTCTAGCAACTGATTAGTTTGAATGATAATTGTTTATACCTACATATTTAAGAGGTTTGTTCTTGCATTGTAAACTTGCTCATGTGCTTATTGGTGGAAGATCCTTGAGCAGGTAAGTATTCAAGTTGTTGAACACCATTAAGGTCTTATTGGCACCTTTTTTAAGGCTTACAAGGATTTGTAGGCACCTAGAAACCTTGTTGGTTTAGGTTTTGTTGGCACCCAATGAAAGTCCAATTATGAAAGGTATCGTAGGCACTTATGAAGTCTTGTTGGTTGTAAAGGCTTGGTTGGTGTTCGAAAAGTCAAGTCTATTAGTGAAAATCCTCAATGGTGGTATGAAGTAGAGGACACAAGTAGGGCTGGCCAAACCTCTATGAAAATTTTTGTGTGCCTCTTATGTTTTGGCTTCTTTTGTTTTTAAGTTTGTAGTTTATTTTATATGTGCTAACTTACTCAACACTATGATACTTGAGACCTTGAGATCTTGCAAATCTTCTCTTTATTTTATTTGTCTTATTTTTATATCTACAAGGTACAAGCAGGTCTAGTGGAGTTTGAACTCTAACTCTACTTACTTTATTCACTGCACTAACATTACTAACTACCTTTACTTTAATTGTTATTGTTGTTAACTTATATTATCTATTTATATTTTAGAAGCATTTGCTTTTTTGCACTTACTTTTACTTATTCTAATAGTTAGTCCATATCTCAACTCTCTTGTAGTAGGTCCATTTGATAGCTACTTGTTTATGGCTGGTCCTCTCTCTCTAGTTGCAATGGCATAGACCACCAGGTGCAACTACCATTAAATATGTATTTATTTACATTTAAGCTGCTCCTTTATATTTCTATGGTTATTAATTCTATTTTCTTATTGTTTATTTTTGTGCTTAATTATTGATTGCTAACTCTTGTAACTCCTTCTACAGTTTTGTTTATTTCTTTTATTTGGCTATAGATTTCTTAGTTCAATAGCTTGATTGTTTCAAGTGTATTATCTTGAACAGGTACTGTTGAACCCAATTAACTAAGTCTCAAATTTTCTATTGCATATTATTTGTGATAAGGTTCGGATTCAATTTAAGGGGAAGAGTTTTGAGCTCGGTTATCAAGAGATAAGAATTCGAATTGAATTCATAGACAAATTAAATTTAAATCTCTATCTAATTCATGCCCTTCTTTAATTGGGTAAGGCCATCGATCTCAACACGAGTTCAAATCATCCCCCCTACAACGTCCCACAGAACATCACCACCCTGTATTGGGAACATCTCTCGATGATGACATCATCATTTCTAGTATTATCATCGGAAGATGTTCCCAATACATGGCAGAGATGTACTGTGGGACGCTGTGGGGGAAATCTTGTGGGAGGCTGATTTGATCTCTCTCAACACTAGTCTTTCCTCTCTTTCTCTCTCTCTCTCCAATACCATAAAAGTTAGAAAAGACAAAAAATAATGTCCTCTCCCGGACACCTAGTCAACTAGTTGTCATATTGGTAAACTTGGCAAAAGTTTGGATGAATGTTACTCATAATTTTGGGCCCATTCTAATTTCATGGTGGGACCTAAACTCATGCCTAGTTTCTCCCATACAAATAAAGTTGTAAACGGTAATAAATGCAATAAAATAGGAGAACTTTTAACTGATTAAGTTGACTGATATACAAAACAATATCACATTTGGTTTCAGGAACATGTAGGTTGGTTTTGATTAACCCAAATGCCAATCCGATAGTATCCGTTTGGTTGGTAGAATTAAGTTAACCCAAACCAAATCATTCCAAGTACATCTCTAACATCTTTTAGACAATCCCATATTAGGATGATGAGATTACACAATAAATAGTTCTAACTTGCTCTAGAACTTAAAGTAGACTAATTAATTTCAAGGTTGAATGTGTAGCACAAACCCAACCTTCTAAACTTCTTATGTAGTCATATGAGCAATACATAATTACTAGATCATCTTAAGAAAATAAAAGAGAAATATATCACTAATCAACCGTAGATGAATATTTAGGTTATTCAAATATGAGAACAATTCTATGGTAAACTACAAATACATATAAAAAATTCTTGCAATCAATGACAACCATAATAACAATAATAGCACAAACCCACCTTTTGTTTGATTTCCATATATATATAACAACTAAATATTTGATGTCATACAACATTCCTTTCCAAGATTCTAAGATGGTGGCAGCGACGATTAGGACAATGACATGGCCATTCTATGGAGATTTCTCAAGTATTTCTATCTTGATGTAGAATCACTTGGGGTTCTTCCTCTTGTTCATGATGTATAATCACCATGGATTGTCCATCTTGTTCATTGTCCTCAACATTACACTGTGGAAATAATATCGAGGAAATAAAGAAAAGAAAGACGGTTAAAGCAGAAGCTACTCCAGTGATTGCGTATACACCACGAAGGTTGTAAAGGCGCAATCTAGTGGATATCATATTGGCATAAGGATTCAAACATGTTTCTTGTTGGAAATACTCATTTTCAATTTTATCCCATAAGTCTTGATTTTCACTAATCATCAAAATTTGCTCAGATACCATAGATATCATAGGGGAGTCATGGGGAAATACCTGTAAAAAAGTAAGGAGAACTGAGTTTTAAATGTAAAAAAATATCAATACATTGGAAAATATATTGCACAAATACACAATCATTCGCCATGTTAACTGGTTACTCTTCAACATAGATCCTCAATAAATATAACATTAGTCTCATGCTCATTATATCATTGACAAATTATGAAGAGAAAATAATACTTCTACCTAGATTAATTATTTTAGAAAATTAAAATTAACATACATCAATAAAGACAAAAAATATATATTTTTAAAGCAATTACTCATTATCTTTTAAGAATGTATTTTTAAGAGAAAAAATAAAGTAATAATGATTCACTAAAGTTTTTATATATTTCTAGTCTTTTACATATAAAATATAGTAGAAACATGAGATGAATAACAAAGTTAAAAACAATTTTAAAATTAAAATTATGAAGATAACCAAAGGCCCATGTTAAGTTTTTTCTCATTGCATTTTGTTGTTGAACCATGAGAATCCATGAAACAATTCTACATTAAATTAATAAAAAAATAAAGAAAAACCTAATAACCCATGGAAAGTAGAAATGTTTTCTATAGACTTTTATATAAGAAGAAAATTGGTTCACCCAATGTACTAGTTGGCACATATGGCTTTGACATTAATTTGATCTAAGCTAGGGTTCATATTTAGGTTGGCTCTTAAACTTACCCAATCCATCTAATTTACATCCCTACTTCATTATAGAGTGACAAAAGGGATTAAAAGATATTAAAAGAAATTTAAAAGGAAAAGATGGGGAGGGGAGATGTTACAAACATTGGCTATTAGGAGGGGAGAGAGAGAGAGAGAGAGAGAGAGAGAGAGAAGAATGATCTTATTAGAAAGACATTAAATATAGGTTTTATGAGAGACAATGAAGACTAGGGTTTTAATTTTGCCTTGTTATATTTTTAATGATTTCATTTAAAAATAAATTTGTACATGTGAGAAAGGAGTCACATGTGAGCTCTATGGTGAAAGGACCCCTTGCCTCCCTTCTTTCCTCTTTCTATTATATATATATATATATATATATATATATATATATATATATATATATATATATAGATAGATAGATAGATAGATAGATAGATAGATAGATAGATAGATATGAATATATATGATTTTTCCAAACTACTTTAAAGTTAAAGTGCTATTACTAATTGAACCCATAAAAAGTTGTGTTGACATATGTTGTTCAATACATTTTATAGATCTCACTTCAGCTCAAGAAACCCTTTGTCCTAATATGGGGTGAATCATGTTCTGTTGTTCTACAATATTCAATACCTAGCACACACTAATTCTATACAAAATAGTTATTATTTATGCAACAACATGAATTGTTCATAGTCATACTTGCATTAATTGTATCAATTCACAAAATAAAACAAGAAAGGTATAAACTAATTTAAAAATATTAGGCATGAAAAAAAACTTACAAAGCCAAACTCTCCAGTTTGAATAGGCATTCTAGCTATCATGAACTGGTTGCAGTACTTTTTCAAAAATACGTTAATATATGGGACTTCATCGACAATTGCAGCAACACTTTTGTTTGATAAAGCAAGTGCATATTCAGTAGGTGTAGAAAGCTTCTTAAGCTTTTCAGCTGGGAATCCTTTCTCTATCCGAAGTTCACCCACAAAAGACCCTTTCTGATATCCAACATAGCTTCCATCCTTGTGCAACGTATCAAGACTTGTAACGGTTGGTTGTAGGTTATCCACCGTTAAGATGGAAGTTAGATTTGCATTATAACTTGCCACAATAATGAACAATGTTAACATCCACAAGTATATTACGAATCTAGAATAGTTGGTCTGGAGATTTCCTTCTGTAAAATAAAAAACAAATTTATAAGTATCAACTCCACAAGGCATAATGATGCCACACATTCTTTTTTTTCCCATACATAAGTACTAATAAAAAAAGGAAAATATTCACAAGATATATACAAAATATATTAGAGTGCACCTGATTTATTGGAAGATACTAAATAGGGGTGGCAAATGAATAGGTTCATTTAGGTTCGATGTAGGGTTGAAGAGAAGACAATTAATATTATTTATGTTTCATATACTACTTTTAATAATCTTTTTTACAATACAAAAAAATAATAATAATTAATTTTAGCTAAATTAATAGCCAAATCTCCAATAAATAACAACTTCCAATAAAATACACAACTATTGAAAATAAATTTGTAACGACTTATTGAAAATTTATATTGTATTTTTGTTGTAAATTTATTTTCAATAATTGTGTTTTTTCATTATAAATTTTCAATAACTATTGGAGATTAAATTATTGTTATTTATAAGAGATTTAACAATTAAATTAACTAAAATTAATTGTTTTTATTTTTGTATTGTTAAAATTCATCAAAAATAATATATAAAACATAAATAATATTAACTACATAGAAGTTAAAATATAAAAAAAAATTCTACTCTTATATGTTTTTATTGTTTAACTTTCATTCAACAAATCATGTGCATTACACGGATCCCCACTAGTTTGAATAATTAAAAAATGTAAACAAATATTTTTTGAGAAAAAAAAAACTATAGCTTTTCTATGTTGCTACGTGTCCTTAAGTGGATGGTTTACAAAGATACAAAAGTTGAGATTCAATAAAATTAAAATCAAGGAGAGAGAAAATATAGTAGAACCGGAGATCAATAGAAAGGAAAGGAAAAGGAAAGAAGTCGAAATGGATGAGAGATAAGTGAGAAAAACATAGGACGGAGAAAATACATGAGAGAGACCCACAAATGGAGGAGAGTAGAGGGGGAGATACTGTATGAGAAAAGAGAAAAAAGTCAATAATAAAAGAGGAGGAGAGAGAATTGGTGAGAAAAAGAAGTAGAGAGGGAAATTGGATTAAAAGAAAGAGAGGAAAGAACGTGAGGAGGGAGAAAGAATAATTTGTAGGATTGGGGAGAAAAAGGAGAAATACAGGAGACAGAGAATGTGAGATAGAAAAGAGAAAGTCAAGATAGAGAAAAGAGGTGAGAAAATTGAAAGAAAAAAAATCCTAAAGAATGAGAGAATAGAGATAAAATTTAGAATTTATAGGACAGAGAAAAGATGGAATTATGAGGAGAGAAAATTGTTAAAAAGTGTGTGTGTGTGAGAGAGAGAGAGCAAGAATTGAGAAGATGGTGACGTACATATAATTGGCCCAAATGAATACCCACAACCAAACCTAACACAACCCATTTTCTATGGCCCAATGGATTAATCAACCCACTCCACCAACTTATTGTTAAATGGATGTGTAGGGTTGTGTTACGGATGAATGGGTTAGAAATTGCCACCTTCAAATATATAAAAGATTTTGAAGGAGCACTAAATGAACATGTTCACATATGTTTAAAAAGAAAAGGGAACAACTATTGCTGGTTGTAGGGGAGGCTTTGGATCAAATCCTATTGTCACTAGTGGGAGGAGGTTATGCATAGGGTGATGGTGAAGTTCTATTTTAAGAAATTATTAACTTTAAATTTTAAAGACACTCATCAATTCATTTTGCACCATAAAGCTGTAATTTCATATGAAAGAAGGAAGTTGATTAAATTTAAAAAGGGTAAACTACTAAACTTTATGTCCAACAAAAGAAAAAGAGATTAAGATTGCAACTTTACCTTTAACTAATTTAATATGAAGGGAAAATTTGGAAAATAAATCAAATTTTATAAAATTGATTGGAAGGGTTTGGGATAACCATTCATACAAAAAATTGAAAACAAGACATTTTGGTCAAAAGTTACTACATGAACACTTTGGACATTTTCATACCTCTTATTGGAGGATTCTTACAGTGGGGGTTCATTTGTAACTATGTCAAAATGTTCAAGGGAGCGATTACAATTACCAAGCTTCAAGGGAAGTTTCAGCAACAGTTAGAAACTTCAGGGGACGTTCCAACAATTTACCCATTTAAAAATAAAAGAAACTAAACAAACTAACAAGTATGAATAACTTTTCATTTAATAAAAGGGAAAATATGATACAGGAAAGACATGATATCAAAAGGCTTTGACCAATCATAACCCCATGAATTTTGATGAAAACCCACCTATTTGCTTACTACTTTTGTGATACTAGTTGATTAGTTGTATGTTTTTCTAGTATCATGTCTTTCTAGCATCATAATCGATCCCTTAGGCTATGTTTGGTTTAAAGGAAAAGGTAGGGAAGAGAAAGGAAAGTTAAGGAAACCTATACAAGATTTGTGAAGGTTTCCCTGACTTTCCTTTCTTTTCCCTACTTTTTCCTTCAAACCAAACATAGCTTTAATAAAAACGTTTTACATATTATAACCAATCAATGAGAGAAGAATCATTCACAATTTAAAAAACACCCTTTAAAATGCAAAGTAGCTTTCATAGAACTCAACACTTGGAAAATCCATAAAAATACCTTTACTTACTTTGTGAAAAAACTAGTAGGGAGAAAGAAAAGTAAAGAACTTTTCCCATCTGTTGAAAATATGAGCCCTGTAAACTCAGGATTTTGTTGATGCTCAAATATCCATACTAATACTCCTTTCAAGATGAAGAATGCAAAGGTGGTAAACCATAGTTGTGGTGTAAATGGTTTCAAGAACCACCATAATCCAACTGTAAGGTTTTCGTGCTCTACTGGTACAACCATGCGAACTCCAAAACCAGTATATGGTTGAGTGAACCCCACAAATTTTGATCTATTCGATGTAATTGTTATGTCTCCTACTGCAGCATTGAAAACCTGTTCTCTTGTTCCCACAAATAAAAGAACCAGAAGTAATGAATTATCAATGTTTGATGTTGTTAAAACATTAACAAATCTAACAAAGCAACACAATGGAAGTCATCACTTTCAACAATTTTGTCCTAAAAAATCTTATTTAAATATGTACGTAAGAAGATGGGCTAATGCCTTGATAATCATTTAACTCCTACCTGGTTGAAGGATATGTGCCCTATCAAATGCATTTTAAAGGTTAATTTTAGGATTTAGGGTCCATTCTTCTTTTAGATTTTGAGAAGGCGAAAATTGGTCAATGGGAATTTGGTTCCATTGACCAAGAAACCCATGTTCTTTTTTTAGATTTCTATGGGGTTCATGGAAATTTTATTTTTCCTAGGTATCACAATCAATGGCGCCAATGTGTGTGGTGAGTGGCCAGTGGGATGCTCGAGTTGGGGATAGGCCTGTAAATGGATCGAATTTGAACCGAATCAGGCTAGATTCGAATTGGAACCCGATTATGAAAAACAACATTCGAATTCGATTCGATATCCGACGGATATCGATTGCTTAAATTCAGATTCGAATTTGATTATTAAGTCAAATATTCAATTCGATTTGAATCCGACCGGTATGAGGCCTAGAATCTTAAATGATTGAATTTGCAAAGAAAACATGTGATTATCTTGAGAAAAGCGGTAGGAGATTGACAGTGGTAGTCGTGGGTTCCCAGTGGTGTGAATGCAATGGTAGTGAGTAGTGTTGGCTGGTGATGCTGGACTGTTGCAACACAATAGCTGGTGATGTTATATGGTTGAGGGCCTTGAGGCGTTGAGCTTGAGCTTGAGCATTGGCGAAGGAGATGGTAGTGGCTGGTGACCAATGCTCGACTGCTCATAGCTTCTAAAGATTGGAAATTAAAAAGAAAGAGGGAGAGGAAGAGAAGGGAAGTGTGAATAGAAAAGACGGAGGGATAGAGAGGAAGAGAAGAGGTGGAAGAAGAAATTGAAAACGGGAGATGAAACTGGTTTGGATCTCTAGTTTATATAAAAATAAAATAAAATAAAAGAAATGGAAGAGAAAAGGACGACTGGACGAGAGAGAGAGAGGAGGGGAGGGGTTATCAAGAATGACAGCATGCACAGGTGATACAATTCCACTGTTAATTTTCAAATTCGATAAATTAATCGGTAAAATGTATAAATTTGAATTCGACCGTTCCATTCGAATTCCAATTGAATAAAAAAATCGAATACCGTTTACACCCCTACTTGGGGCTCAAAGGAGATGATGACAAGAGATAGGAGGGGAAAATACGAATGACCTTAAAACTTTTGAGAGAAGCCCTGTTTATGGGTTTTGTCTTTTTGCGGGGGGTTGAATCGGGTTTGTTCAGCTGAACACCCTGTTTTTTCGAAATGCCGATGTGGTCGCTTGGCGGGTTCACGTATCCAGTAAACTCATGGATGCACAGAACGTGGATTTTCACAATCCGGGCTTCGGGCCTAACTTTATACTATCTC
Organism: Nelumbo nucifera; assembly: GCF_055504915.1. Taxonomy (NCBI): domain Eukaryota; kingdom Viridiplantae; phylum Streptophyta; class Magnoliopsida; order Proteales; family Nelumbonaceae; genus Nelumbo; species Nelumbo nucifera. Next base: position 30,372,513 of record NC_142656.1, on the reverse strand, counting down.
GGTCTCGGACTTTCAGCCGGACCCATTAGAATTTTGATAAAAAACGAGCCCGAGCCCGGCCCATGATCAGGTTTCGGACGTTCTGAAAATTCCCTCTCCCCCTCCATTCTCTAATTCTCTAAGGACGTGGTAATTCTCGAAGGCCACCAGAACTCGATGACTTTCTGTTAGAATTTTAAATATACCGTTGTAAGAAACGTGATAGTTATTCTGAAATCTTTGATACGATTTACCCTGTCTTTTAAATTGATTTTGTAACGGTCTAAATCCTTGCCAATTGACCAATATAAGAGTTGGTGTTTTCCATTCAGAGAAGAGCTTCTAGAAAAGAGAAAACAGAGATCAAAACCACTTGATTTCCTCAGACTTACCTGCGAATGGTGATCCATGGCTCCAGAGCCAGTTCATTCAGGTGGAGCTTCACAGCTTGAATTCCTATGTGAGTAATCCTCAAAACCCTAAAACCCAAGTAGTTTTCTTGTTTGTGGGTTACTTCGATGTTTTGTCTGTTTTCTTGATCTTGCATTTGAACCTGCAACGTTGGCGACTGGTTTCTGCAGTTCCTCTCAGTGAGGAGGGAGCTCGGGCGAGTGACAATGGGACACTTGCCTTCCAGGACGTCGAAGCTGAAAACCGTTGGAGAGTCTTTGACTGAGGAAGAGAGGGCTGCGCGTTTGCTCGAATCGTATCGGGACATGGACGAGGAGGTAGAGGATTGTGAAGTCTTCCTTCGGGTGAGTACTATTATAGGATCTGCAGCTTGAATGCGTAATCGTTGAATTTGAATTCATTTTTTTATGCAGTTTATGGTTTTGGGTTGAGAAATTGGAACTGGGATTAAGGATTTTAAGTAGAGTGAGCAAATCATATCGTTTCAGGTCTATTTGAAACTGCAATCGCATGTTAATGCTAGAATTGGTAGCGGAGCAAAGATTTCAACTGCATTTCTGAAGGCTGCTACGATGACATTGCCTCACACCATCAGTGGATCTGAGAAAACGTCCTATGTTGCTCATATAAACAACTACCTAGCAGAAGATCAGTTCTTGATGAGATACCTTCCTATAGATCCTTCCACTAATGATCTCTTCGAGATTGTAAAAGATTGCGTTCTTCTATGGTGATTTTCCTGTTAAGCCCTTTGCTTTAATTTGAATTTGGAGATGGTTTTCTTTCTTGGTTTTGGGGCTTTGTAATCTGAAGGCATATTCTTTGATGCAGTAAACTTATCAATGTGGCAGTCCCTGGGACCACTGATGAATGAGCAATCAATACAAAGAAGGTGCTGAACCCTTGGGAAAGGAATGAAAATCTTACACTATGCCTCAATTCTGCTAAGGCTATTGGGTGTACAGTAGTCAATATTGGCACGCAGGACTTCAAGAATATTTTGGTCCTGTCACTAGTTTTTTGATATTTCTCTGAATATTCTGTTCCATGCCAATGCACAAAGAAGTAAAATCTATTAACCTAATATTCTATTAGGTTCTTTTCATATGAACCCTGAAGATTATCTAAAAAGTGCATGATAGAAAGCCTGTAAACTTCAAACAAGATTGGAGTTTGATATCTATGTTTATTTCATTATTCTGCCCTTGCTTGTACAATAGCCGATACCATATGCTTGGTAAGTACAATGTTAAGTTACATGTTTGGTGCTGTTGCAATGCATATTCTTTTTTCTTTATTTGGTCCTTCTGACGACTTTGGTTGGATTTTTGTTATTTTTTTACTCTATAATTACGTTGGCATATTGTAATCTATAAACAAATTTATATCTGAGATGGATTTTTGTTGCATCATGTTGATTTTGATTAAATTTATTTTTTTCCCTCTACTAAGTTACGGAAGTTAGTAGGGTGCTCCTAAGTGCTAGCAGTTTCTGGTCAGTATGAATATTAATATTCTCTGTGTTTTTTATTTTCACTGTCATCTAGTGCTTGGGTTGATATCTCAAATCATTAAGGTATGCTCTGGTTGTCATCTATAAATCACTATTATATGAATGAAGTTTGAGCTTTGTTTAGACTTTAGAGTGTTAAGTCTTGATTCTGGACTGTAATTGTTTGAAAGCCATTTTTCTATTTTGAGCACATGATGCTGATACAAACTGAAAATTATATAAGTAATATTTTCTGTAATTGAAACAATTACTTTGATGTTTTAACCTTAGATACAACTATGAGCGGACCTCAATTTGAAGAAAACACCTTAGTTGATGGAGTTAGTTGATGATAGTAAGCATAGTTTTGAAGGCGCCAAGGCGACAAGGGGGCGCCTTGTCGCCTAGGCGATGGATTTTTTTCAAGAAAAAATATGTATCCTAGGGTAGTTCCCTAGGTTCCATAATCATATTTCCTTAATAATTATCCATAATTTTCATGAGAAAAGTATAAACTTCATGTTAAAGTATAGAAAATCAACATATTCATGAGAAAATAAGAACATAAATTTCAAAAAATATAAGAACATTCCTATTTCTGTTATAGGAAAAGAAGAAAAGGTGAAAGAAGAAAATTGGTATATAGTATAGACACACAAAATTAGTAAAGAAAAAGGAGTAAATGTGTTGATTAGACAACATTTTAAGTTCTTCCTTACTTATTGGTTCAGGTTTTGAAGTCTTTCGGGGTTCAGTACAGCATTTAGCAACGTTTGTGTTGATTAAACCCTATCAAATAAGAAAATCATGAAAAGAAATTAGTATATAAACACACCAAATGAATATTTTAGTTTAAAAATGTCGATTTTAAAATTATAACCTCAAAAATTAAGGGTGTGTTTGGTTCGCGGACAGGACCGGAAATGGAATAGGAATCACCTATTCCGGGCATCTGTTTGGTTCAGTTAGGAATCGGAATCGGATTCCGACTCCTGCTGTTTGGTTCAACTAGAAGCTGGAATCGGAATCAGCCAAAATTTCCAATTCTACCCCTGTTAAAAGAACCTCAAAGATTACTAGTACATCTTTAAGCGTAATGCTGGCTTATCATTTGCTTGTTGGGAAACTTTTGCAGATATAAACTTTTCCATCTCTAGTGCTTCATCTGGACTTTTGCAGATATAACATAAAAAATAATCTCGTGGCACAGTTGGTTGGTCAGCCTCATTTTGATCATGAGATCATCATATTCCCAAAATCTAGGTTATTCGCCATCCAACTTTAAGGATCCAGCTCTGGCTAAATGGGTTTGCAACCACATTGCAATAAAGATATATGTCAGTCCAGGCAACCAAAATAAAAAAAAATAAAAGATAAAAAAGCAAAAGCATACGGTAGAAGAAGACCTAACATTCAATAATTGTTTCAGCCTCATAAACATTATATTGTGGCTTCAGCTGAATAAAGTCATTCATCACAGCTTCTATCTGATTAAAAAAGATAACATGTCAAAAGAAAAGCTATATGTGTTTTGCAGGATTAAGTACCACTCCTAAACCACAGATTAAAACTTTGGTGGTTATCTTTGAAAACTGTCTTAGCAAAGTCATAAATGATGTACAAAGTTCAGACCAACTCCACAATTTTCACTTATTATGTGCTAGGTGCTTGAAGTTCTACTCTTTTATTCGCTTACAAGTGTTATCGAAATGTAACTAATTCAATGTACTATGCTTGAAATATATAATTATTTGCTTTCTGTGGATGAGCTGGAAATTAGATGTCTTTTAAACCGGATTCAGAGTCCTTGTTCTCTAAAAGAGGTTTATTTCCAATGGGGTTTGTCAGAACAAACTCTCTGCCAGAACAAACTGGCAGAACAATCCAAATTAGAGCTAGTGATGCTACAGTAGGAAAGTAACTACAAGGATTGCCAAACTAAATTCCATCAAGATGATTATTATGTCTTGGAAACTTTGTTTTATTCCCTAAAATTCACAGCCAATTTCTCATCATTCATATAGTCTTAGCAATAGAATACAAATAAACAAGAAAATAATTTCTTCTGTTTTTATTGGTAACAAGATGAAAGAGATTTTATTTAAAATTAAAGATGGCAACACTTCTCAAAAGTCTATGGTAGAAAAAGAGATTTTATTAAGAAAAGAAACGAAATGTAGGCAAAAGGAAAACGTTTCAAACTAGATTTATTTTTTGGACCAATATATTTCAAACTAGAATTTGCTTTCTATGTATCATGTGACTTGAAACTAAATCTCTTTGTATCAGTAAAAGGAATGCATTGATCAGGAAGAAAATGAGAAGGTTGACACCAGTGCATTCTATTAGCTTTGAAATTGGAAATGTATAAATTGGGAAAGGCTTGGAGGAGTTTCAGACCAGGTAATTCATTGACACATCTTTGCTTCAGCCTGACCAAAGCTAACCTGAACAAGGAGAGTTCAGTGTAAATTGTTAGCAATATAATCATTTTCTAAACACAGACAATTCACATAAGCTTTTCTTAATATATAAGTAATAAAAAATTTGAGAGTACAAATTGGGAAAGCCCTGCCTTGCCTTTCCACCCATTTGGAAATGGAGTCTTTGGAAGCCCATTCTTGGAGAAAAATTCACTCTCCTATTATAACACAAATATTGAAAGCAACTTCAGTCCATTTGTCCACTTCTTGTCTCAGAAAATAAAAGTTTTAACTAAAACCTAATCAATAGAAGAAACTTCTGAAACTCTTTATATATATATTTTCTTTCTAACTGCCTAAGAACCCTTTTCTTTATCTCGTTTGTATGTTCATAATCACTTTAACCTACCTTTGACTTTCTCAACAGCTTGAAAACTTAATATGGTAGTGTACTATCTCAATGTGGATATGGGATATCTGAAACAAGTGGTTGTTGATTCATTGAAACTTGAAATCCCATTTAGTTATATCTGGCAGTTAGAAGTAAAAGATGCTTTACAACTCAATTTTATTTCATCCCACTTGGTGCTTGAATCCCAAAAACCAGAAACCAGGCTGAATGTTTCATTGAGTTAATTGAAATCACTTTGTAGTAATCACTTTCCAGTTTCCATACTTTGAAGTCTGGAATGGACCTTCTTTTCTGATCAGTAATTCGAAGGCCCTCTTCCTCCTCTCTGCACAAATATAACAAAAGCAAGTGTGCAATTAGTGAGCATATTCAATTGCAGCTTGTTTAAATCTCAACATTAGGACAGCTCTTTGTAGTAACAACATCAAATGCATCAAAGTTTAGTTTATGCTAATAAGTCATTTGCTCTAATTAACTTTAAAAATCCTGAAATCATTGCTGTCCAAAACCGGTCTTTGGAAGATTTAAATAGCTGGTAAATTCTTGGGATCTCCATAAAAGGCAAAGTGATATATTGTCTTCTATAATGAAAGTATTCATTTGGCAAGAGAGAAAAGCAAAGAGTTTTTAATAATAAGAAGATGCAAAGGGATGAAGTACTTAGGAATATCCTCCAGTATCAGTGGTAGAGGTTTCATTGAAGCAGGTAAGGGATGATAGCACATGCAATCAAGGGATCGGATGTCTTGATGTGGAGGGCAGTGCTGTTCTTCAAAGGAACAACAATGTTTTCCAGTTGAGGAAGTGTTAATTGGAAGAATTGGTGCCAATTTGGGAATGAATCCTAGAGGATTAAGTAAATCTTATTTGGTGCATGTTACTAAGGTTTTGTTGTGGTTAAAAGAGGGACTTGCTGGGACTGGACCCAGTAATAAATATAAGAGAGTTTTTTCAAGGAAGGTTGGTTCTAGAGCTACGAATCATAAGGTTCTTATTGATATTAACTCCAGTGATCAAATTAACATTGATGACAGTTCTGAAGTTGGGGAGTTGAAGAAGATTGGAGTCCTTGAGGTGAAAGGAAAGGAGTATGTGGGCAAAGCTTTGATAAATAATGGAGTTTTGAACTTAGATAGTGGGAAAAGGAAGAGTGGAGTGGACTTAAGGAAACTAGTGGAGAGGGATATTGAAAGAGTTTGAGAGTGGTGAGGCTTTTTCTAGAAGGGCTTCTGAAAGAGTTTTGAGAAAAAGAAAAGGCGAAGCTAAAGAGTAACGCTCAAGAAGAAGGTGGAGAGGCATGGAATGAGGGAGAGGGTCAGGATTTCAGACGTGAAGGACTAAGTGCGATGGGAGAAGTTGTGGAAGTTTGATACCCTGGTTTTTAGAGGAGGCAGATGCTGTTGTTTGAAGTGTTCAAGAGGGTTGGTTGGAGACTTGGAGATTTTCTCATCTGGATTAGGGCTAGTGTTGCTTTGTTTAGTTCTTGGAAGATGGTTTTAGTTTGGTTTTCTGATGTTGGCCCTGGATTTGTGCTGGATTTAGCTAAGGCACCTACAACAAGAAGGCTGTAAACATTTTTGTATAGGTGGTTTATAAGGGGTAGTTTTATTAAGAGTGAAGGACTAAAAAAGTAGGGCTTCTGATGGAGGATATTTAGATGATGAGTTCTGTAGTGTTTCATTTGATAGAAAGCATAAAATTTGAAGGGAAATTAAATACTTGATTTAAGGTGACATTCAGTGTAGGCATAAGGCTATATTTTTTTTTAGAAAAGGGTAAATTTCATGTCAAAAGAAGGGGGAAAAGGATGCATATGAGGAGAACCGGAGATGTACATCAACGCCAAATATGACCAATGGCCAAAAACAAAAAGACCATCCTAGAATTTACGAAGGCTTTGAGGAGTCACTATGCAAAGAATCCCTTCCTTCCCCTGACTTGGCCAAACCATCAGCTTACACAATTCAACGCTCTGGAATCCATCTAAAATGAGAGATCAAGTTAAACTTGGTTTTCAAAATCTCGTTAAAAATGGAGCTGAATCTCCAAAGAACCCTCATTGTTTTTTATTCAACTGGTTACATTCATGGAGTCACCTTCCACCACCATATTAGAGATGTAAAGAGCCAACTCAGATCTGAAGCCCACCAACAAGACACTTATTTCTGCTTGAGCAGGATTTGCTACACCAATAGGCCCACTAAATGCCCAGATCAAGTCCCGATTAGTCTTGATAATTTGACCCCCAATACTAGCTTGATCCTTGTGGTTCAATGCCTAGATAAGTTAACTTGTAATGGTAGTAACAACAGATTATGAGAAAAACGAGTTCACATCTGTGCCCCACAATGCCCCACAACACATCCCCACCTTGTATTGGGAACATCTCCTGATAAAAAGTACAGGAGATTGTTATCAGGAGATGTTCCCAATACAAGGTGGGGATGTGCTGTGGGGCATTGTGGGGCCCCCTTGTGGGGTGTAGATGTGAACTCGAGAAAAGCATCAGATTGGCAAGATATAGTGTTCTAGAGTTTTTCTTGGGTTTCTCCAAGAATCATTCTTAGAAATCTCTGAACCATTCCTAGATGATGTTGCATCACAAAATTTAAGAATAAGCGAGAGCTTTAAAAACTTGATTCATTTATTCTAAAATGTAAGCCAACAAAACAATTTAGGGGGCGTTCTTTTTTTGGATTTTGAGAGGGGGGAAGTTGGTCAATGGGATTTTGGTTCCCATTGACCAAGAAATCCATGTTATTTTTTCAGATTTATGTAGGGACCAGGGAAACTTTATTTTCCTGGGTATCAGTAAGTGATACCCATCTCCCAGGTAAACCTCATTTACCTGGAAAATAAAGGAACATGGCTAAATGCACTTACCCGGGTAAGTGCATTCACCCAGGTGTGTAACTTACCGAAAAGTGAACGGGACCATATAGGCAAGTGCCCAATGGAACAAAATATCATCTGTTGGAACATATGGAAAGAAATAAATAAAAGAATCTTTGACAATAAGGAACAGAAGCTAGATAAATTAGTGGCAGCTGTGGGTAAATCTGTTGCAGATTGGGTCTTAATTTTGCTAGAGTTCTCTCAGCTTTAGAGAGAAGATTTGGGGGAAGTTTATGGGAGGTGGAGGGGATTTGAAATTGTAATCTGGAAAATTAAATTTGTAATGTTTGTGTAAAGTTTTTTGGTTGTCTAGGTGCTATCTTATCACTTATCCAGATTGTACTCTCTTTTATTTTAATGAAATTTTCTTTTTTTTTTTTTTTTACTTTTCATGCAAAAAAGAAAATGTAGCCAACAACAGCAAACAACCTTGCATATTTTTTTTTCCCTTGATAGAAAGACCAGAATGATAAAAAAATGGGTATGCAATGGTTTAGTTCCAGGTAGTTTTCTCTTTGTATTTTGGGAATCCCATGTTTTACAACTGGAAGCAAGGCTATTCTGATTTTTTTATTCTCTCCAGATATGTGATAAATAACTATATGTTGATAATATTTGCAAACTGAATGTTAACAGTACATAATTTGTATGATGCTTTTGAATTTGTTAAAATAATTGCTAATTTGGCATGTTTGGTTGATCTATTATAATTCTAATTTTGGCTGAAAATAGGAAACTATTTCACATCTTCCTCAAGCAATTCCTACTTCTATACAAGAATTGGGTGCCTACATGTTCTCTCCAGTTGCCTGACATTGCTCTATCTACCTCCGGGGAGTGTTCATCAAGTTTTGATGATGTAATTGTTGGCTGCTCTGCTGGACATCCTACTGAAATAATTCTTATTCTAGCACAAGAGATAGCACAGTTAACTGCCCTTGTTGGCGAAGGTAAGTTTGGCATATTTTACATTGAAGTGGCATGAAATAATTCTTATTCTAGCTTAGGAGATAGGTCAATTATGATATTTGCTTCTTATGTGTAGAGAGTTTTTATAATATCTTTTTAGAATGGCATATTTTAAATATTTTAGAAGTGTAATTGCTATGAAATATACTCTATAAGTGTCCATGCGATTTCTGGTGTTCTATTGGGTAAAATGTACTATCTGATTAGGTACACAATGCATGCACATATATCTAGGTAGCGCAGCTTATATTAATTGCTCTTGTTCCCTAGATCTCTGTGTTCTTCTTTCCTAGCAAATATTACTAGGAAACATCTCTAAATTTAGTGCTCAGACGTGCAAAGACAACTTTGGAGCCATGCAATATCCACAGATGAGTCCCTTGTACTATACAAGTAAGTAATCAACTAGGAAAGGAGATACCCCATAAAAGTTGATTCCTTGAGGTTACTCTTCTTACAATGCTGTTAATTGGTGAGTTAGTGGATCGAGGAACCTAGTGGAAAGAGGGATCCACTTTGGATGCCAACGATCGAAGGCCACCAAGCTATGGTTAGTAGTGACTTTAGAGATCGAAATATGGTCTTAATTCTTAAATGTAGAGAAAGGAGACTGGAAGAAGGCTGCGATTCTGACATCAACCACAAAAGTAACAGATTGGGGAAGGGTCATGAAGGTGGTCACTGAGAATTTCAAATTGAAAGGTACTGTGGGAGTTAAACCCTTCGATGATTCTAAGGCAGATAAGGGTGGAGAAATGGTATGTGTTGTGCAACCAAAGGTTTATCACTGAAAGAGCTCTAGAGATTCATAGGTCTTTCGTTCAAGTACTGGGAGGAAGAAATCTTGTAAAACTTAATTCAATCCTTGGGTGGAGTTTTGCTCTACCTAGAGTGACATCTGATCATTGTCCTTTAAGCCTCTACCAAGAAAATCTTATTGGAGGCCCACACCTTTTAGATTTGAAAATATGTGGCTAGAAGTTCCAAATTCTTTGCAAAAGTTCAAAGAATGGTGGTCAGAAGGTGGGATTAGGGCTAGAAATAAAGTGGTGAGGTTCTCCAAGAAACTAAAAAGATTGAAGGGGAAAGGTCAAGGAGTGGAACAAAGAGGAATTTGGAAAACTTGAGGACATAAAGGAGGAACTAGCCAGGAAAATAGAGGAAGTGAACCAAAAGGAGGCCCCGGAAAGAGTGTGGGTTGGAGGATAGAGTAGAAAGATGGAACTTAAAGTGCAATTGGAAGAGATCCTAAGAAAAGAAGAGATTTCTTGGAGGCAAAAATCTAGATGTAAATGGCTTCTGGAGGGGGATGGAAATAACAGATTTTCCACTCCCTATCAAATGGCAGGAGACGGAAAAATCAAATTTCCAGTATAGAGGTGGAGGGAAGAGTAGTAAATTGCAAAAGAGGAAATTGAAAGATGCTTTGTGGATCATTTTAAGTCAATCCTAGCATCCTCTGATGAAAACATTGCAGAATTGGGAGACTTATAGTGGGACAGAGTGCCAAAGTCCGAAGTTGTCCTCCTAGAAAAGAGCCTTCACTGTTGAAGAGATACATGAAGCAATATTCTCGATGGATAGGTTTAAAGCTCCGGGGCCGGATGGATTTTCAAATAATTTCTATCAGGATTGTTGGAAATTTGGAAAGATGAATTAATGGATGTATTTGTAGAGTTCTATCAAGAAGGGAAATTATTGCCTGGAGCAAATGCAACCTTTTAGTGCCAAAAAAGGAGGCCAAAACCCCTAAGGATTACAGACCGATAAGTCTAGTGGGTAGCTTGTATAAAATCATTTCTAAAATCCTGGCTGGTAGGTTGAAGACTGTATTGCCCTATTTTATCTCTCAGAACCAAGGAGCTTTTGTAGAAGGGAGACAAATTGTGGATCAAATCCTAGTGGCAAATGAGTGTGTGGCAGCTAAGAGAAAACAAGGTGGCAAAGCTTTGATTTGTAAATTGGACCTAGAAAAAGCTTATGATATGGTGAATTGGTCCATCCTATTGAACTTAATGGAAAATATGGAGGATGTGGATTAAAGAATGTATTAGCTCAGCACACTTTTCTATTCTGATGAATGGGGTAGCAAAGGATTTCTTCTAGGCCAAAAGAGGACTAAGACAAGGTGATCCCTTATCTCCATTCTTATTCACCTTTGTGGCAGAGGTTTTGAGTAGACAAATCATCAAGGCTGATCAAGAAAATCAGTTTAAAGGTTGGAGGATGGGTAGATCAGAAGTGGTGGTGGTGTCTCATTTGCAATTTTCTAATGACATAATCATTTTCTGTGAAAGTTGTGATGAATCTAGTTTAAGGAATCTGAAAAGATTGGTGAGGAATTTCAGCAGGCCTCCAAACTGAAAGTCAATTGGAGACAAAGTTGTGTAGCTGGAATCACATTGAAGGGGGGGACATCCAAGCCATGGCAAATCTGCTAGGTTGTGAAGTGAAAAATTGGCCTCTAGAATCCCTTGGGTGGGAATCCAAAAGCTGAAAGTTTCTAGAAACTAGTGGTAGAGAGGTTCATAAAGAAGTTGGCAATGTGGAAGAGAAATTATATATCCCTGGGGGGAAGAATCACGTTGATAAAATCAACCCTAGCAAACCTACCCACTTATTTCCTTTCCACCTTCAAGATCCCGGTGAAAATAGCTAGGAAGTTGTAGAAGATTATGAGGGAGTTTTTGTGGGAACCAGGTGATGAAAAGAAAGATCATTTAGTGAAGTGGGAGCAAGTCTGTTACCCTAAGGAGTAGGGTGGATTAGGTATAGGGAATCTGTTAAAGAAAAACAAGGCCCTTCTTGGGAAATGGCTGTGAAGATTCCCTTGTGAAGAAGAAAGATTATGGCACAGGGTAATTAAAAGCTTACATGGTGAAGCAGATAACGACTGGGATGCAAAACTAGCCCCCAATGCAGTTCCATCTTCTCCTTGGAAGGCGATCTTTGAGGTATATCCAACTTTTCTTCAATTTATCAGGTTTGATGTCGGTTGTGGTAACAAAGTCTTGTTCTGGGAAGACCTTTGGGTTGGGGAAGTGCCTCTTCAAATTCCCAGACCTCTACTCATTATCAAACCATAAAAACAAACCTGTTGCTTGACACAAAATCATTGACTGACAAAAACTTAAAAGACTTATGGACCATGTCATCCTCTACTAATTGTCTTCCCAGAGGCCAAATACTGAAAAAAAGGATTGGGGAGGAAATGTTACTTACTAAGGCATGTGTAATACTGCTAATGGACAACAAGTTAATAGGCAATTTTGGAACATTTAAAACATTTGATAATGAAACACCAAAGGGCAAAGATATAGATCCTTAACCACCAATGGAAGGGAGAGATCAGAACAGAGGGGGCAATTCCGAGAAGAACACATAGTAGAGAAACCAATCTGAATCTCATGAGATGCAAGCTTAGCCGAGGTAAAATTCTTCTGGATTGGATTCTTGCTCTGTTATTGAGTTGATTTCTTCCTTAGTTCTTGTGCCCACTTTGGTTTCCAGTGTAATTCACAACATGTCTAACAGGTGTACCTGGATTTTTGATAGTATACCACAACTTGATCATCTACCTTTTTTTTGATTTTCCTCTTTTTTGCTGAACTGGTGTTACCCCTTCACAGCTAAAGCCATGGTCTTGCCCTCAGAAGGATTCATAGCAGATCTCCTACTCTCTGCAAACGAAATCAATGCATACACCTCTTGGACATATGGGAGATACTTGCTACCCTAAATCTATACCCAAAGGGCTCATACATGTGTTAACGGCTTGTATGAAAGCAAATACTTGTTGTTTGGAGATCAACTGCTTGTAGGCTTTGGCGTCTTTCTCATTGTCCCATTCAGTGTTTTCGTAGTGGTCCAACTCTTTCCAAACTGAAGTGAGGGCATAATAGTAAGTTGATAAGCTTCTTTCTCCTTACTTACAGGTTGACGATTATGCTTGTAACTAATAAATTCTAGCATAATGCTTTGTTCCGAGTATGCTGCTTTCACTTGTTGCCATGTAAAGTTGTGCTTGATAGATAGCTACAACTTTGGGACTCCTCAATACACTCATGTCTCTTCTTTATTAGCATCAATACAAGGGCCCTGAGCCTTTCTAACTTCAACTCTCCTTATAGAAGAGGTATTGGGCTGTGAGTGATCTACCAGCCAACTTTACTGCTATGTTGGTACGTGATCACTTAAAGCAACATGCCTTGGTTCAAAGCCCCTCCTTTTTGGTACAAACCGGTCTAAGTCTTTCACTTAACCATCCCGTTCAAGGGAATTTTGGGAGTTCATCATTCACCTCCAAACCATCAATGCTATCTCTTCCCTTTGTCTCAACCACCTTTCCATCCCTTATACAATTGCCTACCATCTTTCTCCATCAATGCCGGAATAACAACTCTGGTGAATTACAATGGCCTGATCTGCCAGAGGGTATGTAGGCAGCAGCCACTTCGGTATCCAACTACTTTCTCAGAATTTGAATTAGAGTACACACCACCATTTGTCGATTGCCTTGCACCTCTAAATTCACCCAGTTAAACCCCATAACTTATTAAATCTGAATAAAAACAAATGAACACAAGAACCACCGGGAATGTAATCGAAGCCCATTCAACAAGACCTCGCTTGCGTTCATACTTTCTCTTTTATTGCTTTGAGCAATGAATCAATGTAGAAATGAATGAAAGAATTCATTAGGTAGAAATGAATGAAAGAATTCATTAGGTAGAAATGAAAGAATTCATTAGGTAGAAATGAAAGATAGGGGAATTGAGCAATGAATCAATGTAGAAGTGAATGAAAGAAAAATGAAAGAATTCATTAGGTAAAGACAAGAAGAAGAAAATTGACCTCATCTTTCCTTGTTGAAACCTTATCTTGTTTCTGTTGATACATATCAATCTAGCAATTTCTCCTATTTAATCCCTACTTCCCCATAACATTCGTTATGGCATAAGTGCTTTCTTTAAACCAACATGGGTTGGTTCAAAGACCCTCTTTTTTGGTTTAGACCAATCTAAGTCTTCTACCTGCCCCTTCTGTTCAAGAGACTTTTGGGATCACATCATTCACCTCCGAATCGTCAATGCTCTCTTTGAAGGAAGGTGAGATCCATCATATGGATGTTCGAACCATGCTAGATGGTTAGGCGAAATTTCAAAAATTTTTTTTCAGAGGATAGATTAGCATGAAAATCAGGGAAGCTAAGAAGGCTTTAGTACTGCTGGTTGGGTTGGATGTGGTAGAATGGTTCACTGACTTTGTAGTAAAAGCAAGTGCAAGAGGGAAGAAGAAAAGTTGGAAAGAGCTCACCACGAAGGTGGGAAGAAGATATGTGGTGGATCACATCATTCACCTCCGAATCGTCAATGCTCTCTTTGAAGGAAGGTGAGATCCATCATATGGATGTTCGAACCATGCTAGATGGTTAGGCGAAATTTCAAAAATTTTTTTTCAGAGGACAGATTAGCATGAAAATCAGGGAAGCTAAGAAGGCTTTAGTACTACTGGTTGGGTTGGATGTGGTAGAATGGTTCACTGACTTTGTAGTAAAAGCAAGTGCAAGAGGGAAGGAGAAAAGTTGGAAAGAGCTCACCACGAAGGCGGGAAGAAGATATGTGGTGGAACGCAGAAGAAATCATAAAGGGTCGTTCTTATCTCTTGCAGAATTTTTTGACAAGAATAGGAAACAACTAGTCTATTTTTCTGATGGAAAGAGTCAGGGGTGGATTGAGATAGCAAAGGCTCTGAAGGAAATTTAATGCAGAGAGAAAGTAGAAAACAAACGAGGTACATAAAAGAATAAGGAAGAAGAGGGGATTTCAAGAACAATAGTCAATCTTGAATCCCCTAGGCAACGTGACTCTACCTTGGTGCTAACTGGAACTAAGGCAGCTCTGTTAGTATTAACTACAAGAGAAGATTAGACAAGCAAATTGATTGTTGAAATCGATAATCCAACTAGAGGGTGGAAGGAAAATTGCTGGTTCTTTGAGAAAACATTTGAAATTAAGAACAAAATATATCTTAACACCCTTTGATAAGTGCAAAAGCCTTGCTGGATCCACTTGAAAATGAAGTAGGAGTAGAGGTTGTATGTCTACAGGATGATTATGGCTCGATTAATATCTTCAGGTGGTCTCCTTCTTCACACTCAAAGGATTCCTCGATTTTAAATGGGGTGGTAGTGTGTATCGTGGGTTTACCTTTCCATCTTTGGAAGGATGAGGTTGCAGAAGCGATAGCAGTGTTGTGTGGAGCGAAACTGGAGGGGGTATTCTGGGGAGACCTTAGGTCTGCAGTTGTATTGTTGAACGGAGTCAAGCCCAAGGATATTCCCAGGAAAGTGAATGTGAAGGTAGGAGCTTTAATGGTGGTCTGGTTGGCTTCCTCCATGGAAGCCGAACTGTGGAGGGAAGTGTTTGCTGGAGAACAACAGCTGGCCCTATAATCTTATATAGATGTTTACAAAGTAATGTTACAAGAATGGATGAATGCCTCTGATTTGTGATGGAACACCTAGACATAAAAAGAATAAAACAAGTTTAGGCCCAATAACTAAGAACTTAAAACATAAATAGACTAACATAAACACTAAACCAATTGAACCAACACTCCCCCTCAAGCTAAGCATGGATGTCAGTCATGTTTATCTTGCCAAGTAAGTCTAAGAATTTCATTGAAGCTAGTCCTTTTGTTAGCACATCTGCAATCTGCATCTCGGAAGGAGTATAAGGAATGCAGAGTTCCCTGAGACTATCCTTTCTCTAATGAAGTGTCGGTCAATCTCAATATGCTTCGTCCTATCATGTTGCACTGGGTTATTTGCAATGTTGATGGCAGCCTTGTTGTCACAGTACAGTCTGAGAGGACATTCGACCCTTATCCCGAGCTCACCAAGAAGGGTCCTAAGCTACAATAGTTTAGCAACACCATGAGCCATAGCTCGATATTCAACCTCTGCACTTGATCTAGCAACTACATTCTGCTTTTTACTTCGCCATGTAACCAAATTCCCTCCAACGAACGTGCAATACCCAGAAGTAGACTTCCTGTCTCCAATAGAACCAACCTAATTTGCATCAGTATACGCTTCAATTTCAATTTTATTGTGTTTTTTGAACAGAATTCCTTTTCCTGGGCAAGTCTTCAAATACCTAAGAATCCTTTCCGCTGCTCTCATATGACGAATCTTTGGAGAGTGCATGAACTGGTTGACAACATGTACAGCATAAGCAATATCTAGTCGAGTGAGAGACAAATATATCAATTTCCCTACCAGTTTTTGGTATCTCTCTTTATCAAGGTAGTCATCTCCCACTGATTCCTGTAGACAATGAATCTGTTCTATTGGAGTATCTGCTGGTCTCCTGGTCTCCTCTAGAAGATCAAGGATGTACTTCCGTTGACATATATGAAAGAATGGATCAACCAGTTCATGCACTCTCCAAAGATTCGTCATATGAGAGCAGCGGAAAGGATTCTTAGGTATTTGAAGACTTGCCTAGGAAAAGGAATTCTGTTCAAAAAACACAATAAAATTGAAATTGAAGCGTATACTGATGCAAATTGGGTTGGTTCTGTTGGAGACAGGAAGTCTACTTCTGGGTATTGCACGTTCGTTGGAGGGAATTTGGTTACATGGCGAAGTAAAAAGCAGAATGTAGTTGCTAGATCAAGTGCAGAGGTTGAATATCGAGCTATGGCTCATGGTGTTGCTGAACTATTGTAGCTTAGGACACCAAAAAGGTTTCGGAATGGGTGGGCGAATTTCAAAAATTTCCTACCTTTCTTCCAACTGGGAATCATATTCCCTAAATTTAGAATACAATATTCAAGGATCCTACTTGAACCATAACCGAACCAGATCTGAACCAAAAAACAAGGGAGGGATTATACCTAATCCAGAGAAATAATATCTCCCAAAGTTGGTGTTCACGCCTAGAGAAGACACCAAGATCCGCTCCTGTTGAAGATGACACATCAACTTTGGAACGGAACTAGCAGAGTGCGTCCTACACACCGAATTCTTCAGAACAATCCTCTGGAAACAATGAGCACCGAACTTGATAAGTTTCTTTTGGAAAACTGATATCAAGAACTGATTTCTTGATTTCCTCTTCTCAAAGATCGAATCTTGCAGTGAATGGCGGCGGCTGGAGGAGAACTCCCGAGATGAAGATGGCGAATGCTGATTCTCTTCTCTCTGGAGTGTATGAGATCCTTATCTCAATTCGCAGGAGGATTTTCTGCTTAAACCCTAGGTTCGAATTCTGTTAATCATCCTTAGGGTTTCTCCTCCATCTTCTTGATTAAGAAATCTCCTAATCCTATTAGGAGTTATCCCAATCCAAATCAACATCTGGATAGGGGATGATCTTAATCCTATCTGTAGATTTGGTTAGCTTACTCCTGATCTTATCAGGAGATTACCATTTTCAAATCTGATTTGAATTTGGTCTCCAAGAGTGGATTAGGTTAAAAGCCCAATCCTTTTTGCTAACCCTAATCTCAGATCCGCCCCATAAGTGGGTGATCACATCAGCCCAGTTCGAAATGGGCTTTTGGCCCATTAAGTAATCAATGCTCAATTAGTTTCCAATCTGCTGCCCAGTTGGGCTTCTTTGTATGGCATGGGACCCAAGCATTGATCTACACACCAGCCACATGGGTTCGGCCCAGCCTTTATTGCAAGGCCTAGCTGAATTCACTGGAAAGCCTAGTGAACCCCTGAGCCCATCATATGGACCCTATGGGCCCAACACTTACACTAAGTGGTCCCTGGGCCAAGACATCTTATAAAAACCCAGGGACTGTGGGCAGGTGCAAGATTAGCCCATCAGGTATTATCCCAAATCGCCGTACACTTAACCTCTCAGCCCATAATGATCAAACACTGCCCGAAAAGAGAGAACCTCTCCCTCGGCTGCAAGGAATAGTGCTGCACTCTCTACTCACATGGATCTCGGGAATTAAAACCATTTGCAAACATTTTGAAACCATACTTAAATATATATCATATATATAAATTTTGCAAAAATAAAATTCCAATGATTGAAATCAGCTGCCAGCAGTTTGGTTTCCATCAGAGAGAGTGCATCCCCAATCATTACCTTTGTCCGACAAAGGGGCTGATCCCGTCACTATGATCACCCACTCAGATGAATTCTCAGACTGTACCAACATACCCAGGTTTTGACCCCCGCTAAGGATCTCACTGATTGGCATATCAAAGACAGCCTAATCCGACTCCTAGTGCAATACCATAATCGGGTCTAGGGGTCGGGTGTAACTTTCCAGTTTTGACCATCTATCCCAATGTCCAGGTCAATACTGGAAATCTGGTACGGTTGAAGGGTTCAATTAATCCTACACTGCATGTGCCTTGGGTCTCACCCTGGCGGTTGAGACAAGCCACCCCAACACTTGGCAGCACACCAGTGTCAGCCTTGGCAGGATAAATCTCCCCAGACTTAGCCAATGACTGTGAACATTCAAAACCAACACAAGCCTCATTAAGTGTCCAGTTTTAGGGTCTTACACAGAAGCATACCACCGAACATGAATCAAACATGTACTTCATTTATTTACATTAAATATCAAGAGTACATCATAATTGATTGAAGCTAAGGGCATACAAAAACTGTCCAACAACTCCCACTTGCACTTAGGTCCAATTTGGTACTAGTCAAAGTCCCATACTTTCCACGTGTTTCTCAAACACCTTCTGTGTGAGTGGCTTAGTTAATGGGTCTGCCACTTTTTTCGCTGATGCTACCTTCTGAATCAGGACGTCCCCTCTACCAACGATCTCCCGTAGTACATGGTACTTCCTCTCGATGTGCTTTGACTTCGAGTGGGCCCAAGGCTCCTTAGCCTGGGCAATGGCTCCATTGTTGTCACACAACAACTGGATGGGTGATGTGCTGGACAGAACCACTCCTAATTCGTGAACGAACTTCTTCATCCACACAGCTTCCTTGGCAGCTTCACTTGCGGCAATGTACTCGGCTTCGGTTGTGGAGTCTACCGTGGACCCCTGGTTGCTGCTTTTCCAGCAAACAGCACATGATCCTATCGTGAAAACATACCCAGATGTAGACTTTCTATCATCTGGATCCGACTGGAAATCGGCATCAGTATACCCTAGAATTTGTAGTGAACTACCATCGAATACCAGACAAAACTCTTCACAGCTGTTCAATGCTCCTGCCCTGGGTTGGCCTGGAACCTGCTTACAACACTCACCGCCTGAGCAATGTCAGGGTGAGTGCACAGCATGGCATACATGATGCTCCCTACGGCTGAGGCATAGGGAACGTCTTTCATGTCCTCAATCTCCTCAGAAGTCTTGGGAGACATCTTCTTGGAGAGAGTGACTCCATGCCTGAATGGAACGTTTCCTTTCTTGGAGTTCTCCATGCTGTACCTTTTGACTATTTTGTCAATATAAGCAGCCTGGGATAAACCAATTATCCGCTTCGATCTATCTCCATAGAGTCGAAGACCCAGTATATATGAAGCATCTTCAAGATCTTTCATGGAGAACTGCTGCAAAAGCCATACCTTGACCGAGGTCAACATTTCTACATTATTCCCAATGAGTAGGATATCGTCCACATATAACACCAAAAAGGTGATCTTATCCCCACTGGATTTCCTGTAAACATAGGGCTCATCCGGATTCTGCTCAAAGTCAAACGATTTGACGGCAGTCAAAACGGATGTTCCAACTCCTAGAAGCCTGCTTAAGTCCATATATGGATCTATTAAGTTTACATACCATGTGTTCCTGACCAGTAGCAATGAAGCCTTACGGCTGCTGCATGTAGATATTTTCACTAAGATCTCCATTCAGGAACGCGGTTTTGACATCCATTTGCCAAATCTCGTAGTCATGGTATGCTGCTACAGCTAGCAGGATCCTAATGGATTTAAGTATGGCCACGGGCGAAAAGGTTTTCTCATAGTCGATACCTTCTTTCTGAGTATACCCTTTCGCCACCAAATGAGCTTTGTAGGTCTCAATCCTGCCATCGGGGCCCTTCTTTCTCTTGTAAATCCATTTGCAACCAATTGCTTTTACCCCGGAGGGCGGATCTACTAGAGTCCAGACTCCATTGGCCTCCATTGAGTCCAACTCAGCTCTCATGGCCTCCACTCACTTCTGGGAATCTATGTCCAACATAGCTTCTGCATAAGTCACGGGATCCTCCTCACTAGTCAAGGCTTCCACCAGGTAACTATCCTGGTCATAACCATAACGGACTGGTGGCCTGGATACCCGGGTGGATCTTCTAGGTTGGTCACTACCTAGAACCTGCGGGACATCTCCCACTGATCCTGAGCTCTCTTCATTAAGAACTATTTCCTGACGATGAGTGTCCAAGATATAATCCGTCTCTAAGAACATGGCATTTCGACTGCAGAACACTTTCTGCTCACTTGGGTCATAGAAAAGATAACCCACTGAATCCTTTGGGTAGCCTACAAACAGGCAACGACTGGTCTTGGATTCCAACTTGTCCGCACTCGTACTTTTAGCTTGCGCAGGACAACCCCAAATCTTCAAGTGTCCGACACTTGGTTTCTTTCCTGTCCATAGTTCGTATGGAGTTTTCGGAACCGATTTGGTTGGAACCCTATTCAGCACATAAATTGCGGTCTCTAACGCATATCCCCAAAAGGATGTGGGCAATTCTGAGCGTGTAAGAATTGACCGGACCATGTTTAGCAGTGTCCTATTCCTCCTCTCTGAAACACCGTTAAGCTGGGGTGTTGCAGGAGGAGCTAACTGTGAGATAATCCAATTGACCTTCAAGTAGTCCCTGAATTCGTCAGAGAGATACTCGCCACTTCGATCTGATCGAAGGGCCTTACTTTCTCTCCCTAACTGTTTCTCGACCTCTTGTTTGAACTCTTTGAACTTTTCAAAGGATTCAGATTTATGTCTCATTAGGTACACGTAACCATATCGTGAAAAATCATCGGTAAAGGTGATGAAATACACGTGTTGATTGCGTGTCCCAACACTCAGGGGACCACATACATCACTATGTATAAGGTCAAGTGTGCCTGTACATCTTTCAGGCTTACCGTTAAATGGCCGCTTTGTCATCTTGCCTCTAAGACAAGGCTCACAAGTGGGAAGGTTTTCTAAAGAAAACCCAAAGGACCATCTTTTACCAATCTTGTGATTCGGTCAATACCAATGTGGCCAAGATGGTAATGCCATAGGCACGTGGGACTTACCATGTCACGAGTCCTTTTCTTGGGGATTTCGACCGACGTAGTTTCGGTTAGATTGGCTTCTAGAGAAGGATGTAGAACATAGACACCGTTCTTCAGTTCCCCGCATGCGATGAATTTGTTGTTCCTTTTGATAGTAATCATATTACTAAAAGAGACAATTTATCCATCCACACATAGTTTAGAAACAAAAATCAAATTTCTTCTTAGATTTTGTACATAAAGACAATCTTTCAGTACAAGAATCCTTTCTCTAAAATTTAATTCTATGGTTCCAATCGCCGTAGCTGCAACACTTGCAGAAGTCCCCAGGTATAGTGTCACTTCTCCTTCACTCAGCCTTCTGCTTACTTTGAACCCCTGTAGTGAATTACACGCATGAGTTGAAGCCCCGTGTTGGAAAACGTGGGGTTACTGGTTCAGATCTGAAAATATAATTGTATATATTCCTAGGATTGTGGAAGGATTGATTTAGAAAGTTTTTTCTTTCTATTTCTTTCTTTCTATTTTTGTACGTTCTATTTTTTCTTCTTTCAATTTTTCTTTCTTTCTATTTATTGCAGCAGCTTACTGTATAAATATGCCCATTGGAAATAGAATGAAACATATCAGTATTCTACCATTCCAAAACATGGTATCAGAGCTCTAGGTTTGTCAACCTTGAGATTTTTTCGGCCTTCATTGCCAGTTTTTTGTGCTTTTCTCTTCTGGCCTTCAGTGTTGATCTGTAACCAGAAGTGTTCCTTTATTCTCCTTTCCTGCTGGCCTTATTTTTCCTCCATTAACAATGTCCGACATGACTACAACAAGTGCTCCCGTCCAAACCGATGAAGGAGCAACAATTTCTCATCCTCACACTGGTGATTTGCAGAATATTCAGGCAACATATAGACTGAATGGCCAGAATTACTTGAAGTGGTCACAACTAGTGCGTTATGGCATGAGCTTAATCATTATTGGGTTCTTGAGACAAAGTGCGCAGATGATGCTGTGATCTTGAAGAATTTTATTGAAAGAGATAGGGTGTATGATTTTTTGGTCGGACTGAATGCTGAATTTGATCAGGTCCGAATACAAATTCTTGGCAAAGAAGAAGTGCCTCCATTGAATGAAGTGATAGCCCTTGTCAGAGCTGAGGAAAGCCACCGTGGAATCATGCTTGAGCCTAAAGATCCCGAAGGCTCAGCCATGGTGGCAAGGGGAGGAAGTTACAGTGGTTCAAAGGGTGAGAACAATCACAACTTGGCTCGTGACACAACCACCCGTGACTCTAAAGATAACCTCTGGTGCACCTATTGCAAGAAGCCCAGACACACGAAAGATCGGTACTGGAAACTTCATGGGAAACCTCCCACATCCAGCAAAGAATGGGGGAATCGTGGAGTTTTAAAAGGAGTTCAACAGGCCCATAATGTCTCCACAACCCCATAGCAAGAACCCTCAAGTCAGGGACCATTTAATGATGAAGAAATTGAAAGGCTAAGGTGCTTCCTGAAATCCTTGAAACCGGGAAGTGGTTCTACCTCTCTTGCTCTCTCAGGTGAGTCTTTATCTCTAGGATTACATGCCTCGGCTAGTGTTTTTCCATGGATTCTTGATTCTGGAGCTACTGACCACAAGACCCCTCTTCACTACATTTTCTCACCTATACACCCTGTCCTAGTAATAGAAAAATTTCTGTTGCTGATGGTTCCTTCACCACAGTGGAAGGGATTGGGAATATTCAAATTACTCCATCCCTATTACATAAAACTGTGCTTCATGTTCCTAAGTTATCCACTAGCCTTATCTCTATACATAAACTCACCTAGGATGTGAATTGCAATGTTGTGTTCTTCGCTTCTTACTGTGTATTTCAGGACCAGGTTTCGGGGAAGAAGATTGGACTTGCTAAGGAAAGAGGTGGAACTGCAATGTTGTGTTCTTCCCTTCTTACTGTGTATTTTAGGACCAGGTTTCGGGGAAGAAGATTGGACTTGCTAAGGAAAGAGATGGACTCTACTACCTTGAAGCAACCAGCAAACCATCTCACACTGTTATGCATGTCACACACGAGTCATTCTTATCTACCTCCAATAAAGATTTATTTTGGCGTCATCATTTCCGTTTTGGTCATCCTTCATTTCCTATTTTAAAAACAATGCTTCCTTCCTTGTTTAAAGGAATTGATGTTGAAACCTTTCATTGTGATGTTTGTGAACTTGCTAAGCACAAAAGGGTTTCTTTCCCAATCAGCAATAAAAGATCTTCAACTCCTTTTTATTTGATTCATTCGGATATATGGGGCCCTTCTCAAATTCCCAACATTACTGGTTCCAGATGGTTCGTCACCTTTATTGATGATTGCACTAGGGTCACATGGATTTTTCTTCTTAAGTCTAAATCTGATGTGGGTACGATTCTTTCCAACTTTCATAACATGGTCCAAACTCAGATTGGTGCGAGAATTAAAAGGTTTCGATCTGATAATGCTACAAATTATTTTAATTAGAATTTGTCCCCATTTTTTCAGAAAGAAGGCATTGTGCATGAATCCTCCTGTGTTAACACTCCCCAACAGAATGGGGTAGCTGAGAGAAAAAATGGCCATCTTTTGCAAACCACCCAAGCCTTTCTCTTTCAAAATCAGGTGCCAAAACATTATTGGGGGGAAGCTGTCCTTACTGCTGCCTACACCATAAATAGACTACCATCTAAAGTTCTTGACAACCGAAGCCCAATACAAGTCCTTTCTCAATTTTACCCTGATATTCGAGCCTTAAATCAAGAATTTTTGGCTGCACTGCCTTGTGTTCATGTCCATAATAAGGGAAAATTAGACCCACGAGCAATCAAGTGTGTCTTCTTCGGATATTCCCCAACTCAGAAAGGTTATAAATGTTATCATCCAGCCACCAGAAAATTCTACACCTCCATCGATGTCACATTTGAGGAAGGAAAATCTTTTTTCACTCAACCTTATCTTCAGGGGGAGCCCTCATTAATGCAAGATAAGGCCTTGGATCTACTCTCCCTAGATGTATTACCCTCCTCACAGACATTCAATCGTCAAGAATCACATCCCTCTAAGTCACATTCCTCTGAGCCCCACATTCCCGAGTCTCAACAAGAGTCAAACAACCCGACAATTGAACCAAATTCGGACACTGTTAACCCCACGAATGATGTGCATGATAATGTGAGATATATGCAAGTTTACTCTAGGAGGAAAAATCCAGATCCTCAACCTGTGCAAGTCCAAGATTCAACTCCTAATCCTAGAACTGGGGGATGCTTAGATCCTGAACCTACACCTTCACAGTCTGAGTATGAGTATTGCACTGAGAAAAGGAACTAGAGAATGTACCAAATGCCCATTGTACCCTTTAGCCAAATATATATCATTCCAAAGATTCTCTAAATCCCATAAAAGTTTTCTAGACAGCCTTAACACCATTCCAATTCCTAATACTCTAGCCGAGGCACTTTCTAATAAGTAGTGAAGAAAAGCCATGAGAGTGGAAATGGAGGCATTAGAAAAAAAGAAGACGGTAGCTAAAATGAATACAGTAAGGGTGTTATTGTCGTTGTGGATCTACCAAGAAACAAGAAGACGGTAGGATGTAAATGGGTGTTCATAATTAAGTACAAATCTGATGGGTCATTAGAAAGGTACAAGACTTTTGCCCCAGTAGCTAAAATGAATACAGTAAGGGTGTTACTGTTGTTGGCTGCTAACTATAATTGGGATTTGCAACAGTTTGATGTAAAAAATGCGTTTCTCCATGGTGATCTAGAAGAGGAGATATACATGGACATTCCACCGGGTTTTGGAGAAGGCATTAGGGAACAAAGTTTGTCAGTTGAAGAAAGCACTATACAGTCTCAAACAATCTCCGAGAGCATGGTTTGGAGGGTTTACGAAGGTAATGCTGAGTACATGTTACAAGCAAAGTCAAGGTGACCACACATTGTTTATCAAACACACAGCCTCAGGGGGAGTTACTGCACTATTAGTCTATGTGGATGATATAATCGTTGCTGGGAATGATAAAAAGGAGAAGGAAGCATTGAAAAACTGCCTTGCTAGAGAATTTGAGATAAAAGACTTGGAGAGACTAAAGTATTTTCTCAGAATTGAAGTTGCACATTCTAAACAGGGCATCTTTATCTCTCAACAAAAGTATGTTGTTAATCTTTTGAGAGAAACAGGAAATATGGCATGTAAACCAGCTCCCACACCTATAGATCCCAATCATAAACTTGGAGAAGCCAACGAGAATGCAAGTGTAGACAAGGAGATTTTCCAAAGACTAGTTGGAAAACTCATTTATCTTGCACATACACGACCGGATATTGCATATGCTGTAAGTGTAATAAGTCAATTTATGCATAATCCTAAAGAAGTTCATCTGCAGGCTGCTCATCGAATTCTGCACTATTTGAAAGCCAATCCAGGAAAAGGAATTTTATTCAAAAGAAATGGAGGACTGACTCTTGAAGCATATACAAATGCCGATTATCCAGGATCTCCAGTAGATAGACGGTCCACTTCTAGTTACTGTACCTTCTTAGGAGGAAACTTAGTCACTTGGAGGAGTAATAAGCAAAATGTAGTGGCTCGGTCAAGTGTAGAGGCAGAATTCTGGGCTATGGCACAAGGAGTGTGTGAATTACTCTGGTTGAAGATAATTTTAGAAGACCTGAAGATTCCACGAGAAGAGCCTATGAAACTATATTGTGACAACAAGTTAGCCATCAATATTGCTCACAATCCTATTCAACTTGACAGGACGAAGCACATCAAAATTGACCGACACTTTATAAAAGAGAAACTGGACAACAAGTTGATTTGCACTCCCTATGTATCTACAAAAGGACAACTGGCCGATGTACTTACTAAAGGGCTCAATAGTACAGACTTTCGGAGAATTATAGCCAAGCTGGGAATGGAGGATCTCTATTCACCAGCTTGAGGGGGAGTGTTGGAAAACGTGGGGCTACTAGTTCAGATATGAAAATAGAATTGTATATATTCCTAGGATTATGGAAGGATTGATTTAGAAAGTTTTTTCTTTCTATTTCTTTCTTTCTATTTTTGTACTTTCTATTTTCTCTTCTTTCTATTTTTTCTTCTTTCTATTTTCTTTTCTTTCTATTTTTCTTTTTTTCTATTTATTGTAGCAACTTACTATATAAATATGCCCATTGGCAATAGAATGAAACATATCAATATTCTACCATTCCAAAAACATCGGAGTCAACACACCAGGACACAAAAGTCACTAATAAATTAGTTTCCATGACACAAGTTTCGAAAGTACCTTTCTTAGATTCTAGATAGGTGGGACAATTCCTCTTCCAGTGGCCGGCCTGCTTGCAGAAGTGACAGGCATCGGATGCCTTGTCTTTCTTTTGTTTCTTTGATTTGGTGGTTTTCTTCAGAGGCTTTCTCTTTGCCTTCCTCTTCTTGCCAGATTTGCCAGCTTCAACAAGCATGGTTATCGTCTCATCCTTCCTTATTAGTTCCTCAGCTCTTTGCAACATATTGCTGAGCTCTTGGACGCTGACATTCAGCTTGTTCATATTGTAATTCATAATGAATGGGTTGAAGGACGGAGGTAGAGAGTTGAGAATAGCATCGATCTGTGTGACCAGATCTAGCCCGGAACTAAGGGCCTCCAGCTCGTTTATGTAGCCCATCATCCGAAGACAATGGTCATGCACTTGCTGCCCCTTAGTCATCTACGCGGTCATGAACTGTTTTAGGACCTTTTGTCGAGTAGAACGATTCTTCTCTTCGTATATAGTCTTCAGACTTATCCAATATGTCTTTGGCGAGTTCAATCTGATCGAACTGCCTTTGTATCGGATTGTCCAAAGAGGCTCTGATATAGTAGCGGGCTAGGGAGTGTTTATCCTCTCATTCTTGGTATTCTCTCCTTCGGGCCTCAGAAGCCCCGTCCCTCGGACGATCCAGAGCAGGATTTTTAGCCACCTTATCCAGTTTTTCTGAAGCTAGAACCAGCATAAGGTTTCTGTACCAGTTGGCATAATTGGGTCCCTTAAGCTTGTTGTCGTCAAGCAACTTAGCAAATTGTCTGTTTGCCATTTTCTGGTAAAACAACAAAACATTAGTCCACAACCTTTAGTTTGATTCATGTTACCTATAGATATGACTTTTAATCTATGTTCCATTCCCATTTGTTCATCTCTGGGATTTCCCTCCTCTCTCAGTGACGGAGACGGCGAAATGTCTCTGGAAATGTGGGAAATCACATAGGGTGCATGGAGACAACTGTTTCAGCTGCATAACCCCACCACCTTTCTGTGACGGATCATATCCACTCATTGTATGAGTTTCCCTTTGGCCTCTATCAGACGAGGTTTAGAGCCGTTTTCAGGTAAATCTTTCTGTCCAGTGAGTGCTCACCCATCATATTCAGGTTACGCCAAGATACCGTGAGAGAGTTCCCATTTTCTGGTGAAGCCCCTCCCACATCGGTCTATGACGCCCCTATCATCTTATGAAACACTCTAACAGATCCAACAGCAAATGTATAGCCCAATTTTATGGTGCATTTCCTCATTACTGAAGGACCTATCATCGTGCTAATGATGAAAGGCCTTTAGAGAGTCCACCATGCACTCATATTTGTTGGAGGGAACAAAATTATGCCCTATTTAATTTAGGTCAGACCAAAGTGGCTCCCACTGACTTTCATAAAGTCAGATTTGTGGTGGGTCTAAATCGGCTAGGGCACGCTTCCCTTTTCAGGGTTGTGGGACCCACCAAGTAAGGAGGGGTCATCAAATGACCTTATGGGACACCATGGCAATGATGTGCATTCAGCCATGGTGTGCGCAAGAGCCACTAACGAGTCATCATGGGCCAAGTGCTTATGGTCCATGGTCGCAGCACATCAAACATCCACACATCGCATGATATAGAAGAATTGATCCAATCAATTAACTACTGTAAAGCCCATTAATGTCGTTGTTCGGCCCATATAGCTTTTCTCACAAGAGTGGGCTTTTGCAGTTTTAACCCTTTAAAACTGGGCTTTACAGGTGGGCCGAATTAATCCCTTTAATTGAACATCAGATTTGGGCCTGATAGTGTGAGAAAATTGGACTGAAAATAGTCCCCTTTCGAACCCTAGATTCGGTCCAAACAGATTTGGTCCAATCCGGTCCGAGATGGTCTGAAACTGATTTTCAATTCAAGAATTAATTCAAGAAAGATCTGAAATTAATATTTCTGATTTTTGGACAATCATAAATCAGATATGGACTGTTCGCACCACCTGCAAAACAGAGGTTAGTTACTAGGGTTGTAGTTTCATAAACTGCAAAACGCAGAAAGCGATCCCTTCATCTGCTAATCTCCAACGCCGCCGCCTTCTCCAATCAAGAAAATAAAAAATTATAGAAATCCTATTTCTATTAATTAATTACATTCTTGATCAAATCCTATACATTCAGTCTAGAAAAATAAAAAAAAATTATTTTACAGATCAAATGGAATAGAAATTAAATGAAGAATGCCTAGACAATCTGCGCAAATGCTGCACTTTGATCTCCAGGTACGAACAGTCCAATCGCCCTCAACAAGAAACGATTTCTTGAATTAAAGAAAACAATCTGCGCAAATCCTGGTAGAACAACTTCTGCCCAATTGCACAGGTTTAGATCTGATTTTCTTGTTTCAAGATTCGAACCTGTGCCTCTGATACCACTAAAAGAATGGTAGGATCCATTGTATGGACGCCAAAAAGGTTGCGGAATGGGTGGGCGAATTTCAAAAATTTCCTACCTTTATTCCAACTGGGAATCATATTCCCTAAATTTAGAATACAATATTCAAGGATCCTACTTGAACCATAACCGAACCAGATCTGAACCAAAAGACAAGGGAGGGATTATACCTGATCTAGAGAAATAATATTTCCCAAAGTTGGTGTTCACGCCCAGAGAAGACACCAAGATTCACTCCTGCTGAAGATGACACAACAACTGTGGAATGGAACCAGCAGAGTGCGTTCTACACACCAGATTCTTCAAAAGAATCCTCTTGAAACAATGAGCACCGAACTTGATAAGTTTCTTTTGGAAAACTGATATCAAGAACTGATTTCTTGATTTCCTCTTCTCAAAGATCGAATCTTGCAGTGAATGGCGGCGGCTGGAGGAGAACTCCCGAGATGAATATGGCGAATGCTGATTCTCTTCTCTCTGGAGGATTTTTTGCTTAAACCCTAGGTTCGAATTCTGTTAATTGTTAGAATGTTAGAGTTATGTTCGGCTGATAAGAGTTCTTATTAGCCCATTCTTATGTTTAACTTATCTTGTAACTGGGCTTGTGTTAATGGGCCTAATCCTGTTTAATGATTTAAGTCATCTGGGTGTCCCATCACTAATCAGGGGCATCCCAGTAATTTCTTGTACCTTGTACTATATTCATCTATAAATAAAGAACTGGTCGACTGGCTAGTACAGCTTGACATTCTATTCTTTTCTGTCATTCTCTTTTCTTTCTTGCTACTTCGAGTATAGCACTTCAGATTACATGGTATCAGAGCATTAGCTCCTTCCTGGTTTCAGCAGGCGCACTCTCTTCTCTTGCTGTCTTTTCATCTTCTCTCTTCCTTTTCTGGGTTGTTGCAGTGAAGACCTAGGAGTGTAAGAGAGTAAAGCAAGTTCGAACCTAGGGTTTCTCTTGGTTGTAGGACTCAAGAGAAGTAAGACCCAAAAGTAGATGTCCTACTAGATTATCTCCAGCAAAGAGTAGCTATTGGGCTACTAAGAGAGGTCTGTATAGGACAGACCTAGTTGAGGACTGATTTCAGCAGTCCTAGCACTAGCCGAAAGAGGGAGAGCTTCGTCTACAGTTGCAGCTTCGTGCTCCAGCAAGACTTGCGCAGAACAAGTGGTAAAGACTTAGCCTTCTCTACAGTTGCAGCTTCGTGCCCCAGCAAGACTTGGGTAGAACTGTGGTAACTTCAGTTACAGATTCTCTTCAGGTTGGTTATCAGTTCTACTTTGTGAACTTCAGTTACTGCACTGCACAGTTACTTCAAGTTGCACAACAAGCCCTAACTGAAGTAACTTCAGTTACTAGCACTGTGAACTGGTTCAGTTACAGCCCTGTACTTGCTACTTCGGCCAGTCCTAAACAGCACTGTGAACTGGTTCAGTTAGCAGCCCTGTACTTGCAAATTCGGTTATCAGTACTGAATTGGTTCAGTACCCGAACTGTGAACATTTCTACCAGCACGGTGAACACTGTAACCACTTCGGCCAGTCCTAAACAGAATCAACTACAGCACTGTGAACAACTCCTGGACTGAAGTCAAGATGTCCTCACTATCCGGTGAAGTTTCCTCTAGAGATAACAGACCTGTTACAAGGTCCTCAAACCTGGAAAACCCTAATCTGCACAGCTTGCAGATTACAAGTGTGCTGCTAGATGAGTATAACTTCAGAGAGTGGTCTGTCTCAGCAATGCTGTTCATTACCTCTCGTGACCTCACAGGCTATTTGGATGGAGACAAGAAACAACCAGAAATTGGCAGTCCTGAATACACCGTGTGGCGTAAGGAAAATGCCACAGTCATGTCTTGGTTGCTGGCCTCTATGACTCCTAGGGTGGCCAGAACTGTTCATCACTTCCCCACAGCTGCTAAAATTTGGGAGAAAGTATCTAAGACATATGGCTAGAAAAAGAACAATGCTAGAATTTACAGGCTGAACCAAGACATTGCAGCCCTAAGGCAAGGAGACATGTCCGTGGCAACCTACTTTGCAACACTGGAAGGCCTCTGGGAAGAGCTTGACCACCATTTGATTTTGGATTGGGAAAATGCTAATGATAAGGAGAGGCATGATAAGCAAATTGAGGAGGGCAGAGCCTTCAAGTTTCTGGCGGGTCTTGACCCTGTATATGAAGGTATAAGGTCACAGATTCTAGGGAGAGATGAATTACCTGAGCTTCACCATGTCTACTACCTGGTGAGGAATGAAGAAGTAAGGAGAAAGGAGATGCAAGTTGACTCCCAGACACAGTCAACAGAACAACCTGGAGAACATTCAGCCTTAGTCTCCACTAAGGGGAATAGATTTTCAGACAAGAAGTCCCTCAAGTGTACACATTGTGGTGGTGAGAAACACACAAAGGAGAAATGTTGGGTCCTGTACCCTCATCTGAAGCCAGCTGCTCTGAGAAAGGACAAAAGGCAACAGAAGGGCCACACAGCAAGTGGGAATCTTGCCACCAACAACAGTAGTGAACCTACTTGAAGACATACACAACCAAAGACTCTAGGTGGAAGAGGAAAGTCTGGAAGATTAGGGCAAAGGACACTTTCTCCCAAATCTTAGCAGCAGTGGGAAAGGGTTGAACAGTCCTGGCCACTCTTGGAGTCATTGAAGCAAGTAGCTAGGACATAACAGTAGCATTTTCCTTACGCCATATTGCGTACTCCACACTACCCACTTCAGGTTCTTCTGTCCATCTAAATAACCCGTAAGTTCTCGGGAAGTAATGAAGAGCATGGCTGAAACAGACCATTCTCTGAAGTTATTATATTCATCCAACAATACACTGGTGATCTGCAAGCTGTGCAGATTTGGGTTTTCCAGATTAGAAGACCTTCCACTAGTTCTATTATCCCTAGAAGACACTTCTCCCGATATTGAAGACATCTCCTTCCTCTTACAGTGATCACAATTGAAAACTCAGTACAAAGAACACGATTTCAGATTTACTGAAGCTGTTACAAGTCAGAGAACCCCTCGTAACAGGTCTGAAACCAAGAACAATCCACCCCTGTACTTTGCTAAACACTTATGGACTGGGCTTTGACTTCTGCTGTCGTAGTTGTAGCCGAGGGCAATACCTCTTTGGCACCTCCGGTGGTCGAACCTAGACTGTGACCACCCTTACGATCTGTACTAGGACTGTCTAACTCAGTCCTTCCACCTAGATCTGTTCCACATAGATCTCTCTTAACTGCCGAATGGCTACTACCTGTTGCAGGGTTTCTAGTAGGCCATCAGCTTCTGGAACAAACTCCCCTTGGGCCCTACAACCAAGGGAAACCCTAGATACAGACCTTGTTGTGTTCTACGGTCAGCCCTAGGGTTTCTTCATAGTGGCCGAGATAGGAGAGAGAAAAAAAAGAAGGAATAGAGAAGTGGACAAAAGAGGCGGCTGTAACTAGTCAGACCGATTAGTGCTCTGATACGTTGTTTGCTGGAGAACAGCAGCCGAAGAAGAAGAAGAAGAATGGCGGCTTGAACCAACAGGAATGGCGGCTAGAATGCCCCTGATTAGTGATGGGACACCTAGACATAAAAAGAATAAAACAAGTTTAGGCCCAATAACTAAGAACTTAAAACATAAATAAGACTAACATAAACACTAAACCAATTGAACCAACATGAAGCTCGGAAGGAGGAAGATGCAAAGGTTGAAGATGAAGTTCTACGTGGCAGTAAAGGATTGCGGATCCTGCAAGGAAAAGAAAGTTATACAAAAAAGGGCAAACAAAACTTGAGAAGTTCAAAAGCATTGCAAAAGGAGGAAAGTCTGAAACGTGCTCAACAAGGTAGCTGTTGGGCCTTTGAAAAATCTTATGTCCATGCAGTTATAAGTGACATCATTCCCAAACTGTCAATTACACATGCTTTTCTGCGAGAAGACCAGAAAGGGTTAGGAAAACATGTTGAAGATGGGAAGATTAAATAGGTGGGTTAGGGGGAAAACGACAAAACTAGATTTGGGGAGTCCATAATTCAAGAACTTCGGCCAGCTAGAGGAGGCCCTTATAAAAGATAAGGGGGTAGAAGTCTTCAATGGGCGGTAAACTTTAAGCCCATATAAGGTGGGCCAGGTGGACTTAAGAAGCCCATTTCAGGGGCCCAACTCAAAAGAGAAAATTTTAAAGAGGCATGTGGCTAAGGGTGTTCCCTCGATAGATGTAATAACCATCTGCAAGAAGTTCAACCTCTGTGCATACTAGAGGTTCGAAACAGTGGTTTGCGACGACAAGATTAAAAAAAACCATCGCCTGAAAAGCGTAAGCCAAGATGTGTTAGACGAAGTGATTCAAAGGAGAGACTATTGGAATGGTCTATAATGTATTTTGCCTTAAGCCAGACAGTAGTGGAAGACTAACTCAACTGCGGAAGGTGGCAACGTGTTGGTCTCCTACAAAAAATCTCCTATGCTGATGAGAACATAGGAAATAGGATTAGACTTGCTTTCATTTGTTGGTCCCACTCACTTATTGTGACCAAGCCAGATAATCAGTTCCGTCTAACTTGACTAAGGTCACAACTAGTACAGAGTCAACTGAGGCTCTTGGAACCTGTCTGGATTCAGCAACATGCTTGTTTTCAACTTTTGAAGGGTATATCTTCTTAAATACTTCAAAAATAACTTCTAACAACGTCAAATAACAACAAATGAGGATAGAAGAAAAACTGTGTTGTGAGTCAACGTCTATGCAGCCGTACCTGCTATTTGCATCACACCCGGAACCGGGAGAAACAGAGAAATCTCAGCCGCACCTTGTACACTTCATATAACACCAAACCACTTGAATCGATCTTCAAGATGAAGGATAAGAAAACTTCCAATCACTGAGCACACAGGTCAAACTCTCTGTGGGGCCCGCAATAAGATTTCTTATAAAATTAGGGTTTTGGGCAACACAGTTGAATTTGTTAGGAGGATGACAAAACCAGTCCCCTTTTCTCCAAAAACCACTAACAACTAGGCTGAAACAGGTTTCTTTAACTATTCATCCGATACAGTTCTCCATACACACTATGTATGGGAAAAAGGAGGTGAAAAGAGAAGAAGACATACCAAGAAGAAAAACAACCTTTTGAAATGAATGGACTGTTTAAAATGTTGTAGAGAATCCATAGAAAGTAGCAGAAATCAGGTTTCAAGAAGAGAGAAGAGGAAGAAGAATGTGGCGGCAAGTAAGGTTCAAAGAGAAATGTTTAGTTCTATCATGTTGTACGGGGTTGTGCCCAATACCTATGCTATGCCTAGAATTAAAGTTAAAGACGCTTAGGGCCCTTGCCGTGATTCTAAAAAAGAAGAGATACGGGAGTTTTTACCATCCCTCAAGTAGGATTTTATGTGGGCAGAGACAGCGAAAAAAATATAGGAATAAGCGAAAGCAATGTACTCAAAACAAAGAAACTATTCTAGAATTTATCAGTTACAAGCCTGTAGAGAAGATGGGTCGAATGGCCCATAAGTTGTTTATCCTTTTTTATCTTTTTATGTTCTTTGCTCCAATGGGCCGTAATCAGAGCACTTAATTTTTCTTATGTTGTGTTTTTAATTTTCTGCCCAACCAGGGGTCTTTCTGTAAATTACTAAAGTTTAACTTAAAGAAATGGGATTGGGCTATGAGGAGATTATGTTCGAAAATCCTATTCTAGAATTTATCAATTACAAGTCTGTAGAGAAGATGGGTCGAATGGCCCATAAGCTGTTTATCCTTTTTTATCTTTTTATGTTCTTTGCTCCAATGGGCCGTAATCAAGGCACTTAATTTTTCTTATGTTGTGTTTTTAATTTTCTGCCCAACCAGGTTGATAGACACTTTATTCGAGAAAGAGTCTCTTCAGGTGAAGTGTGTCTTCCATTCATTACCTCTAAAGGACAATTGGCAGATTTCCTCACCAAAGGACTTCCCAAGGCAAGGCTTTTAGCATGACACTGGCAAGTTGGGCATGATTGACATCTATGCTCAGCTTGAGGGGGAGTGTAGAGAAGATGGGCCGAATGGCCCATAGGCTGTTACTGTATATTATCTTTATGTTCTTCTCTGTAATGGGCCTTATTCTGGGCCCATACTCTTCTATGTTCTTTTTTTATAATTTCTTGTCCAACTAAGGACCTCTCTTGTAATTACTAAAAGATTAACTTAATAAAAGAGTATTAGAGTGTTAGAGGGAGGTTAAGTTCGAACTCCTCATCCCCTAACTCTCCTTGCCGCAGCTCTCTCTCTCTCTCCTTCTCTAATCTTCTCTAATCTTCTCTTGTTAATTTTTCTGGTTTTCTAGCACAGTCCCATACTTTTAGGACTGTTTTTCAACTGGTTGTCAATAACTTTAGATGGTAGTCTATTTATGGTGTATGCAACAGTAAGGACAGCTTCCCCCCAATATTGTTTTGGCACCCGGTTTTGAAAGAGAAAGGCTCGGGTGGTTTGCAAAAGATGGCCATTTTTCCTCTCAGCTATCCCATTCTGTTGGGGTGTGTTAACACAGGAGGATTCATGCACAATGCCTTCTTTCTGTAGAAATGGGGATAAATTCTGATTAAAATAATCTGTAGCATTATCAGATCGAAACCTTTTAATTCTTACACCAAACTGAGTTTGGACCATGTTATGAAAGTTGGGAAGAATCGTACCCACATCAGATTTAGACTTGAGAAGAAAGATCCATGTGACCCTAGTGCAATCGTCAATAAAGGTGACAAACCATCTAGAACCAATAATGTTGGGAATTTGAGAAGGGTTCCATATATCTGAATGAATCAAATAAAAAGGAGTTGAAGATCTTTTATTGCTGATTGGGAAAGAAACCCTTTTGTGCTTAGCAAGTTCACAAACATCACAATGAAAGGTTTCAACATCAATTCCTTTAAACAAGGAAGGAAGCATTGCTTTTAAAACAGGAAATGAAGGATGACCGAAACGGAAGTGATGACGCCAAATTAAATCTTTATTGGAGGTAGATAAGAATGACTCGTGTGTGACATGCATAATAGTGTGAGATGGTTTGCTGGTTGCTTCAAGGTAGTAGAGTCCATCCCTTTCCTTAGCAAGTCCAATCTTCTTCCCCGAAACCTGGTCCTGAAATACACAGTAAGAAGGAAAGAACACAACATTGCAGTTCACATCCTAGGTGGGTTTATGTATAGAGATAAGGCCAGTGGACTTAGGAACATGAAGCACATTTTTAAGCAATAGGGATGGAGTAATTTGAATATTTCCATTCCTTGTCACTGTGGTGAAAGAACCATCAGCAACAAAATTTTTTCTATTACTAGGACAGGGTGTATAGGTGAGAAAATGTAGTGAAGAGGGTGTCATGTGGTCAGTAGCTTCAGAATCAAAAATACATGGAAAAACACTAGCCGAGGCATGTAATCCTAGAGATAAAGACTCACCTGAGAGAGCAAGAGAGGTAGAACCACTTCCTGGTTTCAAGGATTTCAGGAAGCTCCTTAGCCTTTCAATTTCTTCATCATTAAATGGTCCCTGACTTGAGTGTTCTTGCTGCGGGGTTGTGGAGACATTATGGGCCTGTTGAACTCCTCGATTTCCCCATTCCTTGCTGGTTGTGGGAGGTTTTCCATGAAGTTTCCAGCACCGATCTTTTGTGTGCTAGGCTTCTTGCAATAGGTGCACTAGAGGTTATCGTTAGAGTCACGGGTAGTTGTGTCACGAGTCAAGTTGTGATTGTTCTCACCCTTTGAACCACTATAACTTCCTCCCCTTGCCACCATGGCTGAGCCTTCGGGATCTTTAGGCTTAAGCATGATTCCACGGCAGCTTTCCTCAGCTCTGACAAGGGCTATGACTTCATTCAATGGAGGCACTTCTTCTTTGCCAAGAATTTGTATTCCGACCTGATCAAATTCAGCATTCAGTCCGACCAAAAAATCATACACCCTATCTCTTTCAATAAAATTCTTCAAGATCACAACATCATCAAGAATTTGCCAAGAATTTGCAGCAGATTTGCATACGCTGTAACACTTCTGCTCCCTTGTTTGGCCGCCACTGTCTTCACTTTGACCTCGTAGACACGAGCAGCGTCATGGGCTTTGGAATAGGTTTGTCGGACAGCATCCCAAATAGCCTTTGCAGAGGGAAGAAACATACAAGTATCACTGATCTCGGGTGTCATTGAAGTCAACAACCATGACATAATCATGGAGTCCTCTTCGTCCCAAGCATCAAAATTTGGCTCACCCAACTTTGGCCCTGTTCCAAGAAGGTGACTAATTTTTCCTTTTCCCTTCAAATAGGTACGCACTAGTTGTGACCACTTCAAGTAGTTCTGGCCATTCAGTCTATATGTTGTCTGAATATTCTGCAAATCACCACTGTGAGGATGAGAATTTGTTTTTTCCTTCATCGGTTTGGACGGGAGCACTTGTTGCAGTCATGTTGGACATTGTTAATGGCCAGTCTGAATATTCTGCAAATCACCAGTTTGAATATTCTGCAAATCACCAGCAGAAAAGGAGAATAAAGGAGGGAAGAACTGGCCGGAATAAAGGAGAATAAAGGAACACTTCTGGTTACAGATCAACACTAAAGGCCAGAAGAGAAAAACACGAAAACTGGCAATGAAGGCCGAAAAAAAAATCTCACAGTTGACAAACCTAGAGCTCTGATACCATGTTTTGGAATGGTAGAATACTGATGTATTTCATTCTATTGCCAATCGTCCTATTTATAAAGTAAGTTGCTGCAATAAATAGAAAGAAAAAAAATAGAAAGTAGAAAAATAGAAAGAAAAGAAAATAGAAAGTACAAGAATAGAAAGAAAGAAATAGAAACAAAAAACTTTCTAAATCAATCCTTCCACAATCCTAGGAATATATGCAATTCTATTTTTACTCAACTACCAAATATAGATCTGCACCAGTAACCCCACGTTTTCCCACACGAACCATGCTCTAGGAGATTGTTTGAGGCCATAAAGGGATTTCTTCAATCTGCATACTTTTCCTCGCATATCACTTCCATACATTCCTGGAGGGAGAGACATATAAACCTCCTCATGTAAGTCACCATTCAGAAATGCATTCTTTACATCCAATTGATAAAGGGGCCAGTCAAAGTGAGCTGCCAGAGATAAGAGAACCCTCACAGATGTCATCTTAGCAACAGGTGCGAAGGTCTCCAGATAATCAATCCCATACGTCTGTGTGTAGCCTTTTGCAACTAGCCTGGCCTTGTATCTCTCAATGGTCCCATCAGCCCGAAATTTAATGGTAAAGACCCACTTGCAACCAACCGGATCCTTCCCTTTAGGCAAATCCACCACTTCCCAAGTGTCATTCTTGTGTAGGGCATCCATTTCAGATTTCATGGCATCCCTCCATTCTGGAATCTCAAGAGCTTCTGACACAGACATGGAAATAGGATTAGAAGCAACTGAAGAGAGATAAGAAAAGTATGAAAGAAAAAGCAAACCATAAGAAAGGTGTTAGGAAATGCAGTGTGCAGTGCACTTCCGTTTCCCTTTCCTAACAGATATGGGAACATCAAGATCCGGGAAAGATGGCTCCAAAGGGGTTGAAACAGTACCTGTTGTCTCATCTATGACTAGAAGTGCATGAGGCTCATTTGTTGTAAGGGAAACAACTTGCTCATTCTTGGATCTTTGCCTTTGATAAACCTTGGGATTGTGGGTAGGACGAGGAGGTAAAGAGAGAGGAACACTAGGACAAGGAGAATGGAGTGACTGATCCTCCCTTGATTCATTTCAAGAGGACACAAGCTCATCAAGAGACTCAACTGGGACAGGGAGAGGAAGAGCAAACACTTGTGATAAACTCTCCCCCTGTGGACAATGTCCTTCGAGAGAGGAACCATAAAAGGGAGAAAGTTCATCAAAGGTGACATCCATTGAGACATATCGAGTGCCAGTCTTTGGATCAAAACAACAGTAACCCTTCTGTGTGGGGGAATAACCAAGGAAGATACACTTGTGGGCTTTTGGTTCAAATTTGTCTCTGGGCACTTGGAATGTGTACATAACAGGTGCAGCCAAACACACGAAGAGGAATAGGAAAAAGGTCATTATCTGGATGAAGAAGACTGAAGGGGGATTTAAACCCTAAAACCCTGGATGGCATACGGTTTATGAGGTAGGTAGCAATGAGAACAACATCACCTCAAAATCTTGTAGGAACATGTGAGGCAAACAAAAGGCTCCTTGCAACTTCAACAATATGCCTATTTTTCCTTTCAGCAACTCCATTCTGCTCAGGGGTTCTAACACAAAAACTTTGATGAATAACCCCCATGTCAGAGAGATAGGAGGATAAGTTCTTCTCAAAATATTCTTTTGCATTGTCAGATCTGAAAATTTTAATCCTGGTATCAAACTGCGTTAAAACAAATTCATGAAATTGTCTCACAAGTCTTGGAACTTCATCACGAGATTTCATCAGCAATATCCAAGTGAACCGAGAAAAATCATCAATAAACAAGATGAAGTATTTGTAGCCTCTCATAGAGGATAAGTGGTAAGGCCCTCCCCACACATCAGAGTGCACAATATTAAAAGGAAAAGAAGATCTTTTATTGCTCAAAGGGTAATTGTTTCTACAATCCTTTGATAACTGACACGATTCACAATGAAGACTAGACACACTAATTCCCTTGAATAATTCAGAGAATAGATGACTAAAGCAGAAAAAGACAAATGACCCAAACGACAATGACACAACATAATTCGACTGGCAGACTCTGAAGAAATAGAACCAAAAGCAGCATTCTTAGGCTGATCAAAGCATTGTCCCGGAGTATCGACCAAGTATATTCCATTCGCTTCATGGCCACTCCCAATCACCTTCCGAGACTCCAGATCCTGAAAAACACAGTGGGAAGGAAATAAGGTTACACAACAATTTAATGACTTGGTTAAACTACTTACAGATAACAACTTTGTATTTAATCTCGGCTAAGGTGATTTTATCATGGCCAGGAAGCAAATCATATGAAACAAACAAAGTAGAAAGGTTGGTCATGTGATCAGAAGCACCTGAGTCGATAATCCAAGGGGCCTTAAGATTACCTGAAGTGGTTGCATGATTAGCAGAAGCTCTTATACCCGAGTGAGCAAATGCAGAAGTGGCTGAACTTCCTGAAGGGTTGGAAGATGAAGTTACACCTTCGAGATGATTGATCATCTTTCCAAACTTTTCATACTCAACTTTCATGGCTGCCAACTGTGTATAGGCAGACTCAACTTCAGTATCTGGGCCAGTGGCTACATTTGCACTCCCTGTCCTTCTACTATCATGTTTCTTCTGGAATCGAATAGGAACAAGACCGGGATATAATTTTCAACACTCGTCTTTGGTGTGCTCTGGCTTTTTGCAATATTCACATACAACTTCTTTCTTTCCAGAGCCACTAGGAGCCCCCACAACTCCTTTGGGTTTAACCCCCATATTTGCAAAGTGATCACTAGTGCCAACCCCTTGAACCTGTGCCAGCCTTCTGGTTTCTTCACTACTGACCATACGCTTGTGATAATGAGACACTTTCCTTGGATAAAATATTTTGTTTTGTGATGTCATATTCTAGGTTTAGTCCAGTTAGGAACTCAAACATCCTGTTTCTTTCAACTAATTTCCTATAGGTTTCTGCATCATTGGTAGTGTCCCAAGTTACAACTTCTATTAGATCAATTTCTTTCCACAAAGACTTCAAGGTTGAGAAGTATACCGCAAGGGATTTCTCCCCCTATCTTAAATTTTTCACATCACTTCTCAATTTATAGGCTCTGGCTACATTTAGTTTCTAGGAATAGGTTTCTGCAACACTGTCCCAGATTTCCTTTGCTGAGTTCATCCATAGATAATGTTGACTAATCTGTGGTTGCATTGAATTCACAAGCCACCCAATAACGGTGTAATTCTCTTGAATCCATTTCTCACAAGAGGGATCATCCTCTGGGGGAGCCTTCTTGCTCTCGGAGATAAACTCCCACTTTCCACTGCTACATATATAAATTTTCACAGATTGTGACCATGCCAGATAGTTGGTTCCATCCAGTTTAACCATGGTCACAGTCAACAAAGAATCGGCTAGGGTTCCCAAAGCATGTCCATATTCAGCAACATTCTTACTCAATATCTGAGGAGTCCATCATGTAAATGCTTCAAATAGGGTTTTAGTCAAATTCTACTAGTGTACTGAATATGGATGAACTCAGATTGGGTTAAATCGGCCTCAAACACAGCAACTCACAAGGCCAACTCACACCCGACAGCCATGAGAACCAAGCTCGGTAACAGCTCTTTCACGAAGAAGATGACTTGATTCAACCTTCAAGAGGTAACCAGCAGACCTCCAAACACTGTGTACCCAATTGGAGTACCTTTCTAGTTAGGGATTCTAGGTTCCCAACAATAAGTGCCCTAAAGAGAGCAAAACACAATCTGCAGTAATTAAATGGGCCTTTTTACGAACACTGTGTATGCAAGAATACCCCACTGTCACTAAGTAAGAACCACCTCAGGAGCAGTCCGTATAGGTTCAAGAAGCAATTAAACTGAAGTAAAAACTTGCACCACTGAGTCCAAAGAGGTTTCGGCAACTTGACAGTCCAATAGGGTGAGAAAACAACCCAGAAATCTCTGAGTTAAATCAGGTTAACCACAACCGAACAGCTGAACAAATTTAAAGGTGTTTCGAACACTTCAACAGTCCCCAAAACCAGAAATATAACCCAGGGATAACTGAATGCAACTTACAGTCTTATCAATCTCTGATTTGAGCTCCAAATCAGGCCGAACAATCCTTCTCTCTAATTCTTCCTGGTCACCGAACCACTCTCCAAGTGATTAGAGTCTTGGGAACCCTCCAATGACCTCCAAGAATCAGGCGAACAAGTTGAAACTTCTAGCCCTAGAACACCCTCATGCAGTTGGCAGGACTATTCCCACAAGAGAGCCACGCCAAGTTCAGGCCTGCTCTACTACCAAGTTGAAAGCCCTTCAAAGTATGGGACTGTATAGGATTAGATGGAAAAATCAAAAGGACTAAAACAACTGAAAAGATTGGTAGAAGATGAAGAGAGAGCTGGCGGCAAAGAGGGTTAGAGAATGAGAGGTTTGAACTAATCTCTCCCTTTAACACTCTAACACTATTTCATTAAGTTAATTTTTGAATAATTACAAGGGAGGCCCTTGGTTGGGCAAGAAATTACAAAAAACATAGCATAGAAGAGGATGGGCCCAAAATAAGGCCCATTACAGAAAAGAACATAAATATAACATAGAATAATAGCCTATGGGCCATTCGACCCATCTTCTCTACAATAGAACACCGAACCTCTTGAATCGTTCTTCAAGATGAAGGATAAGAAAACTTCCAATCACACGCAGGTCAAACTCCCTGTGGGGCCCGCAATAAGATTTGTCTAGAAAATTAGGGTTTCGGGCAACACATGGGTCGGTTCAAATACCCTCTTTTTTGGTACAAACCAGTCAAAGTCTTCTACTAGCCCCTTCTATTCAATGGACTTTTGGTAGCTGATCATTCACGTTCGAACATTTAATGCTCCCTTTCTTCCTTCCTTCCATCTAAATCACCTTCCATCTCCTATATAGCCGCCACTGTCATTCTCCATCATAGCCAAAATTCCAACTCTAGTGAACTACAATGTCCTAATCCCTCGGTAGAGGGTATGTAGGAAGCGCCTTCGGGGTCTGACCACTCTATCTTTCTCCTTTTCTTTTCCATTTTCTAATTCCGCTGCCTAACCAATCCCTTAACTTTGGGTTGGAGTATAGACCACTTTCTATCAACTGCCTTACACCACTTATTTCAACCATTTAAACCTCTAAACCTATTAAATCAGAATGGAAACAACTAATCACAAGAACCACTTGGAGAATAAAGCTAGCTTTGTGGTCTCAAGAATTTTGAGTTTGTCAAGAGTCAAATAATTTTTGGCACCAATATTTGGGCTATGTGTCTTTTGAGTCCTTGACATAGTTGTTTGCAGTTCTGTTTAAGTCTGTATGGCAAGTGTGTCTTTTGAGTCCTTGACATAGTTGTAGAACTTCATTTCCTTTAGGTAATACAAGACTAGATTTTCCTTTTCACATTTTGTTTTTTGATGTTTGTGGACCGGTTAATATTCTAATTGAGAATGACTACAAATACTTTATCTCCTTTATTGATGATTTCTCTCAATATATTTGTGTTTACCCTATGCACTCACATAGGGTAACTTGAATCTTTGTCTAAAATTGGGTGTAGACCATATGTTGAAAATCTTTCACAAGTTTTGGAACTTCTTTTCTTGTGTGCATAGGGTAAACCCAAGTATATCGAGAGTAGTCTTTAATAAAGGACATGAACTATTTTTACAAATCTTAGTTGGAATATTAATCGGCTCACAAACATCAAAAAACTTAATGTAAAAATGAAAATCTAATTTTTTATTACATAAAGGAAATGGAATTGCTTAGTTGACACACGTGACAATCAGTGACTGACATAAACCTAAATAATTATGGAAACAAGTACTTCAAGGACTCAAAAGTCCTATTAGCCAAACGATGGTGTTACAAATGACTTGACTCTCACTTAACTTACTCCAAGGCTTTAAGGCTGGAATTGCAGTTATTCATCCAGAACGTATAGACCATTAGCCATGCTCCCTCTACCAATTGTCTTCTCGATGGCAAAATTCTAAAACACCCGAGAATGCGGAAGAATTCATACTGAACAATTCTAGGCATGTCAAATACTACTATTGTACAACAGGTTAATGGGCAACTTTGGAGCATGTAAAACAAATGGAGGAGAAGAATTCATCAACTAACCACACTTTATCTTTGTAAGAGAAGAATTCTCACATCTGTTCTGTGTGGATAACGTGTTTCACTTTTCTAGATAATGTGTTTCACTATATCTTTGTAAGAGAAGTTCAAAAGCTTTGCAGAAGAAAGAACGTCCGAAACATGCTCAACAAGGTAGCTATTGGGCCTCTAACAAATCTTATGTCCATGCAGTTACAAGTGGTGCCATTCCTAAACTATCAATTACACCTGCTTTTCTGTGAGAAGACCAGAAAGGGTTAGGAAAACATGCAGAACATGGGAAGACTAAACAGGTGGGTCAGGGGGAAAATGACAAAACTAGATTTGGGGGGCCCAAAATTGTAGAACTTGGGCCAGTCAATGTGCTTTAAGCCCATTTAAGGTGGGTCAGGTGGACTTAAGAAGCCCATTTCAGGGGCCCAACTTAAAAGAGAAAATTTTAAAGAGGCACGTGCCTAAGGGTGTGCCTTCGATAGATGGTAATAAGCATCTGCAGTAAGTTCATCCTCTGTGCATATTAGAGGTTCGAAACAGTGGTTTGCGACGACAAGATTAAAAGAATTGTTGCCCGAAAAGCGTAACCCAAGATGTGTTAGAC
Source organism: Nelumbo nucifera (assembly GCF_055504915.1). Classification (NCBI taxonomy): domain Eukaryota; kingdom Viridiplantae; phylum Streptophyta; class Magnoliopsida; order Proteales; family Nelumbonaceae; genus Nelumbo; species Nelumbo nucifera. Next base: position 30,328,482 of record NC_142656.1, on the reverse strand, counting down.
GAAGTGATCCAAAGGAAAGAAGGAAGGACTTCCCTGAGATTGAAGATTATAGCAATTCAGTATCGGACGATTCTATGACTCCGGGTAGCATCAACCTAAGTAGATCGAAGGACATCACTGAGGAGGACATTTTTGGAACGGAAGTATTGGTTCAAGAGGAGGGAGCTGGTTCTCAATGTTTTGAGGGAGACCTGAAGTTTATGGTAGAATGGCAGAAGGGTACTACGACTGGGACTCGGGTTTTGTATTTACTCGCAAGGGAGATCAGCCCTTTAGCCTGGGAAGAACATGTTTTTGATTTGGAAAGGAAAGACTATTGGAATGGTTTGTAATGTATCGCCTTTGTAAAATAAGAGTAAAAAGAGGAAGAAGAAGAATTTGTTGTATTATTCATCAATCTCGTATGTATATATACAAGTTACAAATTCTATGTTAGGAAAGATAATATTAGGAAAGAAGACTAATCAAATTCCTACAAATCTGTCCTACAATCAAGGTAAATGATATCTCCCTAGTATTTACTTCCTATTTTAGTTATACAGTCTGTAACATCACATCTCTCTAGTATTTACTTCCTATTTTAATTATACAGTCTGTAACATCTTATTTTAATTATACAGTCTGTAACACTCCCCCTCAAGCTGGAGCATAGATATTAATCATGCCCAGCTTGTTACAAAGGTAATCAACCCTAACCCCATTAAGAGCCTTCGTGAAGTCTCCCAGTTGTTCTCTTGTTTTCACATAACCTGTGGAAATCAAACCTTGCTGAATCTTTTCACGAACGAAATGGCAATCAATCTCGATATGCTTAGTTCGTTCATGAAAAACAGGATTATATGCAATGTGAAGAGCAGCTTGGTTATCACACCACAACTTGGCTGGTACTGAAGTTTTAAGACCTACTTCTGTCAGAAGCTGATATATCCACATTATTTCACACACATACTTGGCCATAGCTCTATATTCCGATTCTGCACTCGAACGTGAGACAACATTCTGCTTCTTGCTTTTCCATGAAACTAGATTCCCTCCAACAATTACACAATAGCCTGAAGTAGACCTTCGATCTTCCTTGGATCCTGCCTAGTCAGCATCTGAAAAACATTCAATTCTAGTATGACCATGATTGCCATACAAAATTCCTCGTCCAGGTGCTCCTTTTAAGTAGCACAAAATTTGTTCTACAGCTGTCCAGTGATTAACTGTTGGAGAGGACATGTACTGACTCACCACACTAACTGAATACGCAATATCTGGACGAGTTACAGTAAGATAATTCAACTTTCCAACCAATCTTCTATATCTCTTAGGATCTTCAAATAATTCGCCATCTTTTGTGAGCTGTAAGTTAGGAATCATTGGAGTGCTACATGGCTTAGCTCCCAACTTTCCCGTCTCAGACAACAAGTCAAGTACATATTTTCTTTGAGATAAGAATATTCCCTTCTTGCTTCTTGTTACCTCAAAACCCAAGAAGTATTTCAACGTTCCCAAATCTTTGGTATGAAACTGAGTGTGGAGAAAGGATTTAAGGGATGAAATCCCTATAGTATCACTCCCTGTAATGACAATATCATCCACATACACAACTAACAAAATGATGCCAGCAGCAGAGTGCTTGAAGAAAATAGAATGATCAGACTTACTTTTCTTCATACCAAAATTCTCGACTGCCTGACTAAACTTTCCAAACCAGGCGTGAGGACTCTGCTTCAACCCGTACAGAGACTTATGAAGATAGCAAACTTTCCCATACTCCCCCTGAGCAACAAAGCCAGGCGGTTGCTCCATATAAACTTCTTCTTGAAGATCCCCATGAAGAAAAGCATTCTTGATGTCTAACTGATGAAGGGGCCAATTATAAGTAGCTGCCATAGAAATAAACAACCTGACAGAAGTAAGTTTAGCAACAGGAGAAAAGGTATCAGAATAATCCACTCCATAAGTCTGAGCATATCCTTTAGTAACAAGACGGGTTTTCAATCGGGCAATGGACCCATCAGGATTGACTTTAACTGTAAACACCCATTTACACCCAATAGTCTTCTTATTTGCAGGTAAATTTACCAAGGTCCAAGTACCATTGTCCTCTAAAGCATTCATCTCCTCAATCATAGCATTACGCCATCCAGGGTGAGAAAGGTCTTACAGTCTTAGGAATAGAGATAGAATCAAGAGATTCAATAAAAGAACAAGAAGAGGACGACAAATGATTATAAGACACAAATGAAGATACTGGATAAGTACACTTATGCTTACCTTTACGAAGAGCAATAGGAAGATCATTAGAGACTGGTTCTGATGACGAAGGAACAGGATCAGTTGAGACTGGATCTGCCGACGAAGGAGCTGGTGCAGGACATGGGTCCGGAGGGGTTGGTCGCCGAGAATAAACCTGTACTGTAGGTGGCTTAGGCCTGGCAGGAGCAGATTCAATAGGATGAGAACCAGATGATGTGACAGTATAGATTAACAAATCATCATCCTCCCCCTGACTTGAATGAGGAGTAGATGGAAAGAAAGGTGTATTTTCTAGGAAATTAACATCACCTGACACAAGATATCTGTGAAGAGTAGGACAATAACATCTATACCCTTTTTGAATACGAGAATACCCAAGAAAAACACACTTCAAAGATTTTGGATCTAGTTTGGTAACCTGAGGACGAACATCCTGAACAAAGCATGTACACCCAAATACCCTAGGCTCAATAGGAAACAATGTTTTATTTGGAAACAGAACATGATAAGGAGTCTTACCCTGAAGGACAGATGAAGACATACGGTTAATCAAAAAACATGTTGTGGAAACTGCATCAGCCCAGAAAGGTTTAGGAACCTTCATTTGAAATAACAAAGCTCTTGCAGTTTCAAGAAGGTGTCTATTTTTCTGTTCAGCAACCCCATTTTGAGATGGTGTATCTACACAAGAAGTTTGATGAAGAATGCCATGCTGAAGCATGTAAGTTTGAAAGGATTCTGACAAGTACTCCTTAGCATTATCACTTCTCAATATTTGTACAAAAACATTAAATTGAGTTTTAACTTCAGCACAGAAAGCAGAAAAATGAGAAAACACCTCAAAACGATTTTTCATTAAATATAACCATGTCATACGAGAGTAATCATCAACAAAAGTAACAAAATACATTAACCCAGTTTTGGACTCAACTGGACACGGACCCCAAACATCTGAATGGACTAATTCAAAAGGAGCATTAGCTCGTTTATTGACTCTAGGACTCGAACTAAGACGATGGTGTTTAGCAAACTGACAAGATTCACAATTTAATGACGACAAATTCTGAAATTGAGGACAAATTTGCTTTTAACACATGGAGAGAGGGGTGGCCCAACCGACAATGTGCTTCAAAAGGGGTTACAACTCCAGAACAGGCTATGGATCTTGGAACTTGTGTATCAAGGATGTAGAGACCTCCAAACTCATGTCCCTTACCAATAATCTTCTTCGTCGTAAGATCCTGAAATAAACAATAATCAGGAAAAAATGAGACAACAATTAAGGGTACGTGTGAGTTTGCTAACAGAAATTAAATTAAATGATAACTGAGGTAAACTAAGAACATATGACAAAGGAAGTGATGGTGTTGGACTAATTGTGCCAGACCCAATAACACAAGATGTTGACCCATCTGCTAAAGTAACAGGAGAGGTAGATTTATGTGACTTAAAGGTAGAAAACAGACTTGAATTACTTGTCATATGATCTGTAGCTCCAGAATCAATGGCCCGTTTGGAAGAGGAGGAAACAAGACATGTTTTGGGTTTACCTGACTCGACGATGGCAGTAACAGGAGTAGATTGAGGTTTCAATGATTCTTGGTACTGAGCAAATATGGCATATTCATCTGCAGATATCATAACAGACTTCTCAGAAGTATCCATGGTGGATGCAATATGGGCTGACTGAGTTTTTTTATTCTGCAACTTCCTGCAATCCCGCTTCATATGTCCTGGCTTATGACAGTAATGACACACTATCTCTCCTAACTCCTGTCCACGAGTATTAGTTTTCCTGTCATAGTTACTTGACCTTCCACTACCACTCCTGTATTGTTGTCTCCCTGATTCAGATGTATTATTGCGGCTGACAAGGGCACTACTAGGCTGAATAGGTGGAGAACATTCTGTACGAAGGACCCTACTGAAAGCATCTTGTAGAGAAGAGATCTCTGAACTGAAAAGAATATGAGATTTAGCAGTCTCAAATTCAGAAGGTAGGCCAGCTAAAAAACTCATAACAGCCATCTTTTCTCGCTGAGCTTGTTGAACAGTCACATCAATACTAAACGGAAGCAACATATTAAGTTCTTCATATGTTTTCTTGAAATCCATGAAATAGCTTGTAAGAGATCTATCACCTTTGTCTGCCCTGTAAAAGGCTTTGCACACATCATAAATGCGGGAAATATTCCCCTTTCCGGAGTACAAGAACTCTAGATAGTTCATTAATTCCTTAACAAATCCACAGTGAGTGACTAAACCGACCACCTCACTTTCAATGGAGTTGCGTATCTGCAAGAACAAACGGGCATCCTCCCTCAACCAAGACTTTCTCGAGTCATCATTAGGAGGGTCATCAGTCAAAAGGTTATCCTTAGCAATACTCAGCAAATATAGTTGAATAGTTTTACTCCAATCCAGATAATTAGAGCCATTAAGCTTATGCTCAGTTATTTTTGACATCACTGGAATAACATCCGACATAACTACTGATTTATTGTCTGCCATAATCTCAAAATTCAAATAAACAGAATATTTTGAACACCGAAAATCAACAGAGCACACTTGTTGAAAACACCGGAATGGATATGCACGTAACAAAGCACAAATATGTGCTATACAGGACGAGGCGAGCCAAAAGACAACGACCGAAAAAAAATATTTTTTGGCGACAGATGTGCCTCCACGTGCCGGCGCGTGGGATTGTGGTAGAATCTTCAGGCAGTGCATGAGACACACGCACAGGGCTGCTGACTGCCGGACTTTGCAGAGACTAGATGCTTTGACTGCTCCAAGGAGGTGACCCGAAACACCCAGAAATTTTCCTCTACCTACTGTTTACTTAAAACAAAAGGGCAGACAGAGACTAGATGCTTTGATACCATGTAAAATAAGAGTAAATAAAGGAAGAAGAAGAATTTGTTGTATTATTCATCAATCTCGTATGTATATATACAAGTTACAAATTCTATGTTAGGAAAGAAGACTAATCAAATTCCTACAAATCTGTCCTACAATCAAGGTAAATCATATCTCCCTAGTATTTACTTCCTATTTTAGTTATACAGTCTGTAACATCACATCTCCCTAGTATTTACTTCCTATTTTAATTATATAGTCTGTAACATCTTCCTATTTTAATTATACAGTCTGTAACAGCCTTAAGCCAGACAACAGTGGAAGACTAACTCAACTGCGGAGTTAGTCTGGGTACTACGACTGGGACTCAGGTTTTGTATTTACTCGCAAGGGAGATCAGCCCTTTAGCCTGGGAAGAACATGTTTTTTGATTTGGAAAGGAAAGACTATTGGAATGGTCTGTAATGTATCGCCTTAAACCCGACAACAGTGGAAGACTAACTCAACTGCGGAAGGTGGCAAGGTGCTGATATCCTACAAATAATCTCCTATGCTGATCAGACCACAGGAAATAGGATTAGACTTGCTTTCCTATGTCGGTCCCTTGTGACCAAGCCAGATAATTAGTTCCATCTAGCTTGACTAAGGTCACAACTAGTAGAGAGTCAACTGAGGCTCCTGGATCCTGTCCGGATTCAGCAACAAGCTTGTTTTCAACTTCTGAAGGGTCCATCTTCTTAAAATACTTCAAAAATAACTTCAAAAATACTCCAAATAACAACAAATGAGGATAGAAGAAAAACTGTGTTGTGAGTCAACGTCTATGCAGTCATACCTGCTACCTGCATCACACCTGGAACCCAGGAGAAACAGAGAAATCTCAGCTGCACCTTGTACACTTCATAGAACACCAAACCACTTGAATCGATCTTCAAGATGAAGGATTAAAATTAGGGATTCGAGCAAGACATGGGTCGGTTCAAATACCCTCTTTTTTGGTACAATTCAGTCAAAGTCTTCTACCAGCCCCTTCAATGGACTTTTGGTAGCTGATCATTCACGTCCGAACATTTAATGTTCCCTTTCTTCCTTCCATCTAAATCACCTTCCATCTCCTATATAGCCGCCACTGTCATTCTCCATCATAGCTAAAATTCCAACTCTAGTGAACTACAATGTCCTAATCCCTCGGTAGAGGGTATGTAGGAAGTGCCTTCGGGGTCTGACCACTCTATCTTTCTCCTTTTCTTTTCCATTTTCTAATTCCGCTGCCTAGCCACGTTTTTCAACCATTTAAACCTCTAAACCTACTAAATCAGAATGGAAACAACTAATCACAAGAACAACTCGGAGAATAGAGCTAGCTTTGTGTTTTTGGGGATTTTGAGTTAGTCAAGTAAGAGTTAAAGAATTTTTGGCACCATTATTTGGGTAGTATGTCTTTTGAGTCCTTGACGTTGTTGTTTGCAGTTATGTTTAAGCCTGTGTGGCAAGTGTGTCAATTAAGTAAACATTGTAGAAATTCATTTCCTTTAGGTAATAAAAGACTAGATTTTCCTTTCCACATTTTATTTTCTGACGTTTGGGCACCGGTTAATATGCCAACTGAGAATGACTACAAATACTTTATATCCTTTATTGATGAATTCTCTCAATATATTTGGGTTTACCCTATGCACTCACATCGGATAACTTGAATCTCTGTCTAAAATTGGGTGTAGACCATATGTTGAAAATCTTTCACAAGTTTTGGAACTTCTTCTCTTGTGTGCATAGGGTATACCCAAGTATATCGAAAGAAGTCTTTAATAAAGGACATGAACTATTTTTACCATTCTTAGTTGGAGTATTAATCGGCTCCCAAACATCAAAAAACTTAACGTGAAAATGAAAATCTAATTTTTTATTACATAAAGGAAATGAAATACTACAATGCTTGCTTAGTTGACACACGTGACAATTAGTGACTGACATAAACCTAAATAATTATGGAAACAAGTACTTCAAGGACTTAGAAGACCTATTAGCCAAACGATGTTTTTATAAATGACTTGACTCTCACTTAACTTACTCAAAGGCCCTAAGGCCGGAAGTCCAGTTATTCATCCAGAACGTATAGACCATTAGCCATGTTCCCCCTACAAATTGTCTTCTCGATGGCAAAATCATAAAACACACGAGAATGAGGACGAAAGCATAAAGAACAATTCTAGGCATATGCTATACTGCTAATGTACAATAGGTAAATGGGCAACTTTGGTGCATGTAAAACAAATGGAGGAGATAAACACATCAACTAACCACACTTTATCTTTGTTAGAGAAGAATTCTCACATTTGTTCTGTGTGCATAACGTGTTTCACTTTTCTTGAGTTTGTTCTACATGCTTCAACTACATCAGTTATTGTTCCAAATATCTCATAAACAGCTCTTCAGGCTATCTTGACTTGCCATTATTTGATCATGATAATAATGTAAAATTTTTTTAAGAAAGATATTACAATATAAGGTGAAGATTCACCTTGAAAGAACAAAGCTTACATATTGGGAGAAGATGCAAACACAGGAGGCTTGGAGTCGGTAAATAGAAGAAGAAATTACTGTGGTGTGGAGCTGCAATGGGCAACTTTGGTGCATGTAAAGCAAATGGAGGAGATAAACACATCAACTAACCACACTTCATCTTTGTTAGAGAAGAATTCTCACATTTGTTCTGTGTGCATAATGTGTTTCACTTTTCTTGAGTTTGTTCTACATGCTTCAACTACATCAGTTATTGTTCTAAATATCTCATAAACAGCTCTTCAGGCTATCTTGACTTGCCATTATTTGATCATGATAATAATGTAAAATTTTTTTAAGAAAGATATTACAATGTAAGGTGATGAAGATTCACCTTGAAAGAACAAAGCTATTAAGCTCAAAGAAGAATGGAGAACTTTGTGGAGGCCAATCTATGGAGGAGATTTCTAAAGGTGGAGGCGTGGAGGAACTAAAAATTAGAGGACGGATTAGCTTGAAAATCCGGGAAGCTAAGAAGGCTTTAGTACTGCTGGTTGGGTTGGGTTGGATGTGGTAGAATGGTTCATAGACTTTGTTGTAAAAGCAAGTGCAAGAGGGAAAGAGAGAAGTTGGGAAAAGCTCAGTGCGAAGGTGGGAAGAAGATATGTGGTGGAATGCAGAAGAAATCATAATGGGTCATTCATATATCTGGCAGAATTTTTTGACAAGAATAGGAAACAACTAGTCTATTTTCCAGATGGAAGGAGTCGGGTGGATTGAGATAGCGAAGGCTCTAAAGGAATTTTCATGCAGAGAGAAAGCAAAAAAGAAAATAGGTACATAAAAGAAGAAAGAAGAAGAGGAGATAAGCAAACTCGAACTAAGGCAGCTCTGTTAGTAACAACTGAAAGAGAAGATTAGATAAGGAAATTGATTGTTGAAGTCGATAATCCAACTAGTGGGTGGAAGGAAATTGCTGGTTCTTTAACAAAACATTTGAAATAGAGAACAAAATATATATCTTAACACCCTTTGATAAGTGCAAAGCCTTGCTGGATCCACTTGATCATAAAGTAGGAGTAGAGGCTGTATGTCTACCGGATAATTATGGCTTGATTAATATCTTCAGGTGGTCTCCTTCTTGACACTCAAAGGATTCGTCGATTTTAAATGGGGTGGTAGTGGGTGTGTGGGTTTACCTTTCCATCTTTGGAAGGATGAGATTGCAGAAGCGATAGCAGTGTTGTGTGGAGTGAAACTGGAGGGGGTATTCTGGGAGACCTTAGGTCTGCATATGTATTGTTGAATGGAGTCAAGCCCGAGGATATTCCCAGGAAAGTGAATGTGAAGGTAGAAGGAGCTTTCATGGAGGTCTAGTTGGCTTCCTCCATGGAAGCTGAGCTGTGGATGGAAGCGTGGAGGAGGAAGATGCAAACGTTGAAGATGAAGTCCTATGTGGTAGCAAAGGATTGGGGATCCTGCAAGGAAAAGAAAGTTATACAAAAAAGGGTGAACCTAACTTGAGAAGTTCAAAAGCATTGCAGAAGGAAGAAAGTCTGAAACATGCTCAACAAGGTAGCTGTTGAGCCTTTGACAAATCTTATGTCCATGCAGTTACAAGTGGCATCATTCCTAAACTATCTATTACACCTGCTTTTCTGCGAGATGTCCAGAAAGGGTTAGAAAAACATGCTGAAGATGGGAAGATTAAACAGGTTGGTCATGGGGAAAACGACAAAACTAGATTTGGGGGGCCCAAAATTCAAGAACTTGGGTCATCTATAGGATGCCCTTATAAAAGAGAAGGGGGTAGAAGTCTTCAATGGGCTGCAAACTTTAAGCCCTTATAAGGTTGGTTAGGTGGACTTAAGAATTCCTTTTCAGGGGCCCAACTTAAAAGAGAAAATTTTAAAGAGGCACGTGGCTAAGGGTGTGCCTTCGAGAGATGGTAATAACCATCTGCAGTAAGTTCAACCTCTATGCATACTGAAGGTTCGAAACAGTGGTTTGCGATGAAAAGATTAAAAAACTATCGCCCGAAAAGCATAACCCAAGATGTGTTAGACGAAGTGATCCAAAGGAAAGAAGGAAGGACTTCCATGAGATTGATGATTTTAGCGATTCAGACTTAGACGATTTTGTGATTCTGGGTAGCATCAAACTAAGCAGATCGAAGGACATCACTGAGGAGGAAAACGTCAGAACGGAAGTATTATTTCAAGAGGAGGGGGCTGGTTCTCATAGTTTTGAGGGAGACCTGAAGTTTATGGTAGAACGACAGAAGGCTATTACGACTGGGACTCAAGTTTTGTCTTTACTCGCAAGGGAGATCAGCCCTTTAGCCTAGGAATTACATGTTTTTGATTTGGAAAGGAAGGACTATCAGAATGGTCTGTAATGTATCGCCTTAAGCCAGATAGCAGTGGAAGACTAACTCAACTGCGGAAGGTAGCAAGGTGTTTATCTCCTATAAAAAATCTCCTATGCTGATCAGGTCACACGAAATAGAACTAGACTTGCTTTCCTGTTTCGGTCCCACTCACTTATTGTGACCAAGCCAGATAATTAGTTCCATCTAGGTTGACTGAGGTCATAGCTAGTAGAGAGTCAACTAAGGCTCCCGGAACCTGTCCGGATTTTGCAACATGCTTGTTTCCAAGTTCTGAAGGGTTCATCTTCTTAAAATACTTCAAAAATAACTTCTAACAACTTCAAATAACAACAAATGATGACAGAAGAAAAACTGTGTTGTGAGTCAATGCCTATGCAGCTGTACCTGCTACCTGCGTCACACTCGGAACCTGGGAGAAACAGAGAATTCTCAGCCGCACCTTGTAGACTTCACAAAACACCAAAACCACTTGAATCAATCTTCAAGATGAAGGATAAGAAGACTTCCAATCACCGAGCACCTAGGTCAAACTCCCTGTGGGGCCCGCAATAATATTTCTCTAGAAAATTAGTGTTTCAGGCAACACACTTGAATCTGTTAGGAGGACAACAAAACCTGCCCCCTTCTCTCCAAAAACCACTAACAACTAGTCTGAAACAGGTTTCATTAACTATTCATCCAATTCAGTTCTCCATACACACTGTGTATGGGAAAAAAGAGATGAAAAGAGAAGAAGATGAGCCTGCTCTGATACCAAGAAGAAAAACAACCTTTTGAAATGAAAGGGTTGTTTAAAATGTTGTAGAGAATCCATAGAAAGTAGCTGAAATCAGGTTTCAAGAAGAGAGAAGAGGAAGAAGAATGCGGCGACAACTAGGGTTCAGAGAGAAATTTTCGAACGTAATCTCCTCTTACAACCCTAATCCCGTTTCATTAAGTTAAACATTAGTAATTTACAGCGGGGCCCCTGGTTGGGCAGAAAATTAAAAACATAACATAAGAAAAAATAAGGGCCCTGATTAAGACCCATTACAGCAAAGAACATAAAAAGATAAAAAAGGATAAACAGCCTATGAGCCATTCGGCCCATCTTCTCTACTAGCTTGTAACTGATAAATTCTCGCATAGTGCCTTTGTTTTGAGTATATTGCTTTCGCTTGTTCCTATATTTTTTTTGCTGTCAAATTCTACTTGACAGATGGTAAAAACTCTCATGTCTCTTCTTTCCTAGAATCACGACAAGGGCCCTAAGCATTTTTAACTTCAATTCTTGGCATAGCATAGGTTATGGGCTATGAGTAATCTACCAACCCATTTAGTTGCTATGTTGGCACATGATCACTTATAGCAACATGCCTTGGTTCAAAGTCCCTCCTTTGTGGTAGAAACCGTTCTAAATCTTCAACTTGCCGATCACATTCAAGGGACTTTTGGAGGTTCAACCTTCACCTTTGAACCATCAGTGTTCCCCCTTCCTTCCTTCCTTTTGCCTTAACCACTTTCCATCCCTCAGGCAACTGCCCACCATCTTTGTCCATCATTGCCGGAATTCCAACTCCGATGAACTACAACGTCCTGATCCCTTGCTAGTGGGTCTATGGGCAGTCCTTTGGTGTCCGACCGCTTTCTCTTGATCATTTTCTTTCCACATTTTTGGTTCAGCTGCCTCGTCAATCCCTATATTGACTAATTGACTCATTCATTTCTACATTAATTGACTCATTCATTCATTTCTACATTAATTCATTCCTATATTCTTTCGTTCACATTAATTAATTCATTAAATTATGCATTCATCCATTCCTTTGTGCATTCGTCCATATGGGTTGGAGCATAGATTCGTTCATTGTTAATGAATTCATTCTCGCATATTTGCTTGCATTGATTGATGCGTTCTTTCCTTTGCATTCATGCATCAAGCAGCCATTCATTCGTACATGCACTCATTCATATGGTTGCATTCATGCATTCACCATAATAAATGTATGCATGAATGGGAGAATGACAAGGAATGAATTAATTTTAACAAAGGAATTAAGGAATGAATCAATGTAGCACTGAATGAAAGAAAAATGAATTAATTAGTTATGTAAAGGCAAGAAGAAGAAAAATGACCTCATGTTTCCTTGTTGAAACCTTATCTTTTATCTTTTGATACAAATCAGATGAACTCTAAGTCGATGGAGCTTCTTCGAGGGATCTCCTTCCTCCAAAAACGGAATTAAGAGAGAGAGAGAAAGAAGAGAAAGAGGGAAGGGAATAAGTTGGTTATGTTTTTCCTGGCCATGTTGTTCTACCTGTAGGCCTTATATAGGCTTTCTCACATATCAGCTCATCATTACCACGAGCAATGCATGTCGGTTGTTATGATGTGGCCTACGGATGTAAACAAGTCGCATGGTGGTTTGTAAAGCTTTGCATGGGCCACTACTGCTGCTGCATGGGCTTCACGACCTATGTGGGCCTGGCTTTCTTGAACAGTATGGGCCCAATGATCTGATGGTGGGTTATCCGCCCGGGATCTATCGAAATCAGTCCAGCAATTTCTATTATTTCATCCCTACTTTTGCAATAGAATTCGTTATGGCGCCTGTAGTCTCTTTAAAGCTAGATGGGTCAGTTCAAATACCCTTTTTTTTGGTATAAACCAGTCAAAGTCTTCTACCTGACCCTTCTATTCAATGGACTTTTGGGAGCTGATCATTCACGTCTGAACCTTTAATGCTCCCTTTCTTCCTTCCTTCCATCTAAATCACCTCCATCTCCTATACAACCGCCACCGTCTTTATCCTATACAATGCTTGCTTAGTTGATACACGTGACAATTAGTGACCGACATAAACCTGAATAATTATGTAAACAAGTACTTCCAGGACTCAGAAGATCTATTAGCCATATAAGGTGGGTCATTTATGTACTTTATTCATTTACAATAAATGTCAATAATGTACATGAATCTGATTGGAGCTAAGGGCATACACTGTCTAACAATGACTAAATTTGGGTTTGGGACTGGATAGTGCAAATGGATTATGGGCTGTGTTCGTAATTGTCATTATTTTGTGCTTGTGAATGGGATAGTGGTAGATTTCTTTCCAGCCATTAGGGGTATAAGACAAGGGGACCCCCTATATCCTTTCTTGTTCACACTAATTGCTTATGTTTTGGGAAATTTAATTCATAGAGTAGACTCTAGGGGCCTCATTAGAGGTTGGAGAGTTGGAAGGGAGGAAACCCCTCTTAGCCATTTATAGTTTGCTGATGACACAATTCTATTCTGTGAAGGAGGTAATGTGAGGTTCTTCAAGAACATGAAATTGGTGACTCTTTGAGCAAATTTCAAACTTGAAGGTGAACTTTGGGAAAAGTTGTGTAGTGGGTTGAATTTGGAGGGAGAGTGCAGAAGTGATAGGGTGAGAAGTCTCAGGCTAGCCATTGAATTATCTAGGGTTACCATTAGGTGATAAGCCCAAGAGAGAGCTTCTGGAACCCGGTGATGGAAAGATTTGAAAAGAGACTTGTCTCCTGGAAAAAGAATTACCTTTCACTTGGTGGGAGGACTACACTGATTAAGGCCACTCTAGAAAATTTACCCCTTTATTTCCTGTCAGTGTTCAAAATCCTAGTAAAGGTTTCTAGTAGGTTATAGAAGATGATGAAAGATTTCCTTTGGGAGTCGGGAGAGGAGAAGCAGGATCATAGAGTAAGTTGGGAGGTGGTTACTAGGAGTAAAAACTGTGGTGGTTTGGAGTTAATGCTACTTTCATAGCTCTAATCCCTAAGAAGAAAGAAGCAAACAATCCTAAAGATTTTAGGCCGATCAGCTTGGTGATTAGCATTTACAAAGTCCTGGCTAAAGTGTTATCTTTGAGGATTGAAGTAGTGTTACCCTCCATCATTAGTCAAGCCCAAGGAGCATTCGTGTAAGGGAGACTGTAAAGAGACTGGGCCAAATGGGCCCTAACTCTCATGTGATATCCTTTATTTTATCTTTTATCTTATGTTGATGGGCCTCACTTAATGGGCCTGTTATTTGTTCTTATTTTACCTTCTTTATGTAACTGCCATGCTGGCCGCCCACTTAAGGGTATAGTTGTCATCATCAATTTTTTAGAGATTAATAAAAAATAGGGTTAGAGGAGAAGGGTGATTAATTCGACTTCTTCTTCTCTTGCCTCTTCTCTTCGCCATCTTCCTCTCTTATATAGTTATTCAGATCTGTTCTATTATGCTAATCACTAAATTTAATCTTGATATTAGAGGACTGATTTACATCTTGGTATCAGAGCATGTTCAGTTCCTCTTTCTTCTTTTTCTTTGTTCCTGTACACTCTAAAATCAAGAGAGTGTATGGAGAGATAGGTTCTCTATAGTATAGAGAATCACTTGCCTATTTGGTAGAAGGGTTTGGAGAGTTTAGTTCTGGCCAGATTTTGCTAAGAAGTGATGCTGTTTTGCTGCTGCCCAAAACCCTAGCCGACTGGAGATTTTCGAGTTACCAGGAAAGGTGAAGCTTGGGTGTGGCGCTCTATGCTTGGAAGGTGTCTTGTGACTGCTAAAGGAGGGCTGTTCGGGTTTGGAAGAGTTTGGGTTACTCTGGTAGGTGCAGTAGTGTCTTCTCTCTCCCGCCCATCTGCTGGACGGAGCAAAACTCTAGTTTTTCAAGCACCCAAGTTATGGTTGATTTCAAGGAAGTTTACATAGTCAAAATTTTTTGTTTGATTTTCGTTTGATTAATGGAGACATACGGAAGTGAGTTCAAGCAGGTGCCAACTTCTGGACCTGCTCCAGTAGATTCCGTTTTGACGGGTGTTACCACAATTAAGCTAGATGGGACGAACTATCTTGGTTGGGCCCAGTCTATAAAAATCTATGTTTGTAGTAGAGGAAAACTCGGGTATCTCACAGGCAGCAAGGTGAAACCAGAAGAGACAAACCCTGAATTTGAAAGATGGATGCAAGTGAACTATACTGTTATAGGATGGTTAGTCAACTCTATGCAACCTCATATAGCCCACACTATCTCTGGATGTCTTCGGCTAAGGAGATATGGGACAGTGTAACTGAGACCTATTCACAAAAACTGAATGTAGCCAGAGCATACAAATTGAAATGTCTTCGGCTAAGGAGATATGGGACAGTGTAACTGAGACCTATTCACAGAAACTGAATGTAGCCAGAGCATACAAATTGAAAAGTGATGTGAAGAACCTGAGACAGGGGGAGAAGAGTATGGCAATCTACTACTCTATACTAAAGTCCATATGGCAGGAAATTGATGTTATGGAAACAGTGGTATGGGAGAGTAAAAAGGATGCTGAAATGTATAGAAAGCTAGTGGAGAGAAATAGGGTGTTTGAGTTTCTCACTGGACTCAACCCTGAGTTTGATATTATCAGACAGAACATTTTGGCCAGGGATGAGGTTACTCTTTCACAGGCATATGCTATGATAAGTAGTGAGGAGAGTAGGTGGCAGGTGCAATTGCAGAGTCCATCTACAGAACATTTTGCACATGCGGGAATGAAACCGAAGGGCCCTACTGAGAAAAGCGAGCAGTTGTATGAATATTGCAAGAAACCACGACATACAAAGGACACCTGCTGGAAGCTTCATCCTGAACTTCTTCCTGATAGATTTAAGAACAATAATAACCCTAAGAAGGGCAGTCAGGTGGGAAAATCCAAGACTGCTAATGTTGCTACAGTGCCTGAAGGGGGAAGTAAAGAATGCGAAGAAAAATCAACTATTGAGCAGTTGGCTGCAATGAAGCTGGATTTTGAGAAGTATGGGAGGCTCCTAAATCACCTGGAAGCTACGGTTTCTTCAACTCACCCTTCCAACAGTACATCATCTTCATCGGCTTTTGCTCACTCAGGTACTCGTGCTTCTGCGAATCATGCTTCAGCTTCAGGTAATCATAAAATCCCTTGGATTATTGATTCCGGTGCATCAGACCATATGACCAGCCTATCTAACCTGTTTTGCTCATATCACCTCCTCTCTGGGAAAGAGAAAATATCCCTTGCCGACGGGTCCCTTGCCCCCATCTCTGGTAAAGGTGATATAAAAGCAATGTATGGAAGACAAACTTCTCCTAAAGTCACCCTTTCTCGTACAAAATGTTTATCAACTTCAAGGTGCTTTGTCCTGTCATGCTAAACTGGGTTATGGGCAATGTTAATTGCTCCCTAATTATCACAGTACAACATCATAGGTTCTTTTGCCTCTTCACCAATCTCTCCTAACAAGGATCAGATCCAGAGAAGTTCTGAAACTCCATGTGCCATGGCCCTGTATTCAGCTTCGACACTTGATCTTGCAACCACTCTCTGTTTCTTACTTTTGACAAGTTTACCCCCAATAAGAGTGCAAACTCCTGAAGTAGATCTCTTGTCATCAAGACATCCTACTCAATCATCATCTATATAAGCCTCTAGCTTTAACTGTCCATGGTCAGCAAATTGTATGCTTCTGCCTGGGTGTCCCTTTAGGTAAGCAAGAATTCTGTCAATAGCGTCCCAATGTTGGACTCGCGGGGCATGCATGTATTGACTCCCCACACTCACTACATAGGAAATATCTAGTCTTGTCATACACAAATTTAGCAAATGCCCCACAAGTCTCTGATATCTCCCAGTGTCCTTTACCAACTCACCTTCTGATGCATTAACTCTGTGATTTTGATCAATAGGAGTACTTGCAAACTTTGTTCCAAGCTTCTCTGTTTCTTGTAGAAGATCCAGAACACACTTCCTCTAAGAAATAAAGATTTCATGTTTTGATCTTGCAACTTCAATGCCCAAGAAGTACCTAAGCTCCCCAAGATCCGTAATTTCAAATTCCCTGTGTAGATTTTTTTTCAAACTGTCAATCTCACTTAGGTCATTTTCTGTGAGAACAATATCATCTACATAAACAATTAGGATTGACACTAGGGATTCCCTCTGCTTCACAAACAAGGTATGATCGAATTGAGTCTGAGTGTAGCCAAAAGCAATCAAGGCCTTCCTAAACCTGTCAAACCATGCTCTGGGAGACTGCTTCAAACCATAAAGTGACTTCTTAAGTCTGCATACCTTCCCCTTTTTAGCATCACTATAGAAACCAGCAGGGAGATCCATATACCTTTCTTCTTGCAAATCTCCATTTAGGAAAGCATCTTTTACATCATGTTGAAATAGGGGCCAAGAGTATGTGGCAGCAAGAGAGAGAAGTATCCGAATAGAAGTCATCTTTGCAACTGGTGCAAAGGTCTCTAAGTAATCAATGCCATAGTTCTGTGTGTACCCTTTTGCAACCAGTCTGGCCTTATACCTTCCTATACTTCCATCTACATTTGACTATGTAAACCCATTTGCATCCAACAGTTTCCTTGCCCTCTGGTAGATCCACAATTTTCCTTGTCTGATTCTTAATTAAGGCTTCCATTTCTTCCTGCATGGCTATCTTTTACTCAGGTTTGGAGAGAGCCTCACAAACACCCTTGGGTATAGCACAGAGTCAAGAGAAGAAAGGAAAGCACAATAAGAAGGAGAAAGTCCACTGTAGGATAGGTACTGTGAAATACAATGAGCAGTACACTTTCTCTTCCTTTTTCTGAGAGCAAAAGGAAGGTCCAGGTTATCTGTAATGGGATTAGTAGAATCATTGGGAACTGAAATAGTAGAGGGATCAAGAGGGATACCTGAATCCGTGTCAGCTGAATCTGGAGTCTCCAAGGAACTGACAGGAAGCGATGTGAGTTCTGTTGCAATGGAATCAACCTCCCTGTGAAGTCTCTATCGTAAGTAACATAGAGAAGCAGGACGCAAGGGAGGTGGTAAGGTAGGTGACATAGGAGGATCAGACACAGGAGTGGACACAGGAACTAGAACTGGAAGAGGATACTACTCACTCACTTCCCCAAAACACTCCCCCTGAGAAGGATCCTTCAAGAAGAAGGATGTGGACTCAAAAAAAGTGACATCCATAGTAACATATTGACTCCTAGAGACTGGATCATAGCAACAGTATCCTTTCTAATTTTCTGCATGTGCAAGGAAGACACACTTCTTTGCCTTTGGATTTTGAGCGGTGAGGACCAAGAATATGTGCAAAGCAAACACACCCAAACATTCTTTGAGGAATGTGGAACATCCTCCCCCTCAAGAAAAAGGAGACTGAATGGGGTGTTGAATCCAAGTATACGAGATGGCACCCCATTAATTAGAAAAAATGTTGTGAGAACTGCATTACCCCAAAACCGAACTAGAACAGTAGATGTGATCATCTTGCTTCTTGCAATTTCAACAATGTGTTTGTTCTTCCTCTCCGCAACACCATTCTACTATGGGCCGTAAGAACAACTGCTCTGATGAACAACTCCATACTCTAACAGATACGAAGCAAGTTTCTTTTCAAAATATTCCCTGGCATTATCTTATTTGAACACCTTTATTCATTTCCCAAACTGTGTTAGCACCATTTGATGAAATTGACGAACCAAGGATAGTACCTCATCTCAATATCTCATTAAGTAAATCCAAGAATATCGAGAAAAATCATCCACAAATAAAATAAAATATCGATAGCCACCCATAGAAGGAACTTGGTATGGTCCCCACGCATCAGAATGAATAACATCGAAAGCAAACGAACATCTTTTATTACTAGCTTTAAAGGAATGTCTACAATGTTTTCCAAGCTGACAACCTTCACACTCTAGACTAGACAAATTAACAGACTTAAAAAGCTTTGGAAATAAGAAACTCAAAGAAGAAAAAGACAAATGATCCAATTGGTTATGCCAAAGCATAATCTGACTCATAGACCCCGACTCACTATCCCTGTTAACATGATGACCCTGATGATTGGGTAGCACATCCAGGAGGTAGATCCCATTCACTTCACGATCACTCCCAATCGTCCTCTTTGAATCCAGATCCTGCAAAACACAATGACTAGGAGAAAAAATTTCTGAGCAATTCAGGTTTGTTCAAGTTCCCAGACCTCTACTCCTTATCAAACCATAAAAACAAACATGTTGCTAGGCTGGGTGTGCTTTCAGATTCAGGGATCTCTTGGGATTTTGATTTCAGAAGAGGGTTGAGGGAAAATGAGTTTGAGTCTCTTGTGCTTTTGATTTCAACACTTGAGAAGGTCTACTTGGACCAATCTATAGCTGATTGTAGAGTTTGGTCCCCAACTTCTGATGGTTTATTTTCCTGTGCATCTTTCTTCAGTTTTCTCACTCACATTGATCGTATGGGGGTGAACCCCAGTGAGAGAAATTTGGTCTAAACTGATCCCTCCAAAAGTACAAGCATTTTGTTGGGAAGTGTTCCTAGGGAAGGTAAACACTTGTGATGTGCTACAAAAAAGGAGGCCAAACAATTGCCTCTCTCCTCATGTGTGTGTCCTTTGTTTGGGATGTGGTGGAACCCTAACCCACTTACTTTTATCTTGCTCTTTTTTTTCTGGTATTTGGAATGTTGTTTGTTCTCTCTTTGGATGCAAATGGGTTCCCCCACTGGATGTGGTAAGTTTATTTAGCCCCACTTTCCTATGTCAACAGAAGAAAAGAGGAAAGTGCTTATGGAATGCAGTAATTTCAGCTACAGTATGGACTATATGGGAGGAAAGAAACCTAAGAATCTTTTTTGGAAAGAGAAAAACAAAGGAGGAAGTTATTGAAGCCATGGTGCAGACCATGGAGATATTTAGAAACTACTCCACAAATGAGATACTAAGAAATTGGGCTGAAGTAGCACAAACGGATGTACCCAAAGTACTTGTAAGCATGGAATGGAAGCCACCAGCACTAAACAAATTAAAACTGAACTTCGATGGGAGTTCTCTTGGCAACCCAGGAACGGCAGGCATAGGGGGTGTGCTTAGAAATCATCTAGGTGTGGTGGTGACACTGTATTCAGGACCAATAGGTATTGGTAACTCAATACAGGCTGAATCTCCAGCCCTACTTCAAGGTCTAAAGATTGCTGAGCAGATAGGAACAATAGACTTAGAAATAGGAGACATACTATTGGTCATCTCTTGGGATCAGTACCTTGGAAGCTCAAATTTATATTTAGTGAAATTGACACACTTGCAAGGAAGTTCAACTCTCAATTTGGTTGGGTCAAACGGGATGCAAATGGGATGGCGGATACCCTAGCAAAACAAGGGGCAAATAGATCTTCATTGTATTGGGAAGAATTGTAACTAATTAATGGAGATTGCAGTCTGTTCCTCTGCAATCTTTATTTACTGTAACTTAATTTCTCAATCATTAATGAAAGTTTTTTTGCTGATAAAAAAGAACATAAGGGCTGAGCCCTTGTTATGGTCCTAGGAAGAACACATCCAGCTTTGCCCACTCTCCGTTGTTGGATCCTCGTATCTCATTCTTCATCCTCAGATCAAAAGAATCAAATTTGGTTTCTTGTAACGAAACAATGTCAGGACTGTGTTTTCTCATAGTATTTATAACCACCTCTCTCCTCCCACTCTCAACCCTCTCACATTCCTAGATAATAACTTCATCTTCTGATTCTCCCCTCCCCCTCTTCAACAGCCTTTCTATTCCACTTCAGTGGTCCTACACTCCTACTATCTTCCCTTCACCTCCTCCTCCCCCTTTCTTGATATTCTCCGTTATTTACCATTTTCTCTTGCTTTTCCCTTCTGTTCCACTCGTACTGTTCTATAGCCTTTCCCACCACCTCTTCTCCTCCCAGGAAGAATAAACCCCCAATGTCTTGCCAACCTCTACCTGTCTTTCTAACAACTTGTCTATATCCACTTTCCTCCTCCCCGGTGGTGATTCTCTTCTATCTTCTTTACCATCACTTTCTTCTTGATTAAATCTTGTCTCCCCCCTTGTTTCCCCTCCTTGATTTCACTCTTTCTCATCTTATCCTCCTCGCTCTTCTCCTCCACTTCTTACTTTTGATCTAGACCTCCTTACCCTTGAAACATCGACTGTCTTGCTTACACCTTCGTCTTCAATCTCTGAGCTTCCTTTGTTTTAGGATTTGACAGAAAGTAGAGATGTCCAAGAAGGAGAAATAGAGATGATTGGAGATGAAGGATCTACTCTTACCTCGTCGTGCGCCCTCACCTTTGACTGACGAGAAGAAACTGTAGCTTGATTAGAAGGCTGCTCTTTCCTTTCCGGATGGGTGGTTCTTTCCTTCCTTCCTTCTTAGCTAATTGATTCATTCATTTCTACATTGAGTCATTCCTCAATTCATTCACATTAATTCATTCATTCAATCAAGCATTTATTCATTCCGTTGTGCATTCATGCATCTGCATTCTACCACTCATTCATTCATTATTCTTGTATTCGTTCTCATGTTCATGCATGCATCCATCATTGCATTCATGCATTCATGCATGCATTCATTCATACATGCATTAATTCATACATTCATAGTTTCACTCATCAATCCATACTTTTCCTTCATTAATTCATCCAGTCTTTCATCCACGTATACAATCAATGCTGATTATTTCACTCCACTTTTTCTATAAAATAGTGTATGATCAGCACTGCTTTAACGGCACCTCACAGTTTTCATTACCTTGCACAATCTTTCAAACCACTCTAGGCGATTGCTTAAGTCCAAAGCAATAATTCAGAAAAGGGGGAAAAAGATCAGCATCTATAAAATCAGAATCTTCCACACCCTGATGGACTTGGATTACCCCTACCGCTTCCATCGAAATTTAATTTGAAAAACCAACTGGGAGTAGGAGACCAATTAGGTAGAGAAGTGTCTACAGTTGGAGCTGAACTTGCAATTTCCTTCCAATTTCTAAACAAATCAACCATTGAGAAATCTTTAAACAGATCCAAAGACTTTTGCCATTACACTACTCTAATCTGAATCACCTCCAAAACATTGAAAAGACTTTTTTCTCTCTCTGAAAAAGACTCTCCCGTTCCTTTCTTCCCAAATAGTCCAACATGCAGCAACCCTAATCATCTGCACCCAAACAAAGATAAACACTATTAACAAACGTGATTAGAAAGAGCAGGAAATTAGTAAATGGTAACTAGTGTCACCCTTAGCCTTGTAAAGAACAAACCTAGTGAGGAGACAAATAACTATAAGGTCTCTTTCTCTGAATGAGATCACAAGTGTTGATTCTTTCTAGGATTGCACCAAACTTCCTTTACTAAACTTCCTAGCACGAACTCCCAACCTTCAGAGGAATAGGTTTGCACCAAACTTCCTTTACTAAAGAAAGCTACCCTAATTGATCCAATGGTTGGATTAGAGCTTTGAAGTAAGAAGCACAAGAGAAAAATACCAGAGGCTAACAAAGTCCATGCTATCCCTAAAGCTGACCCAATCAACTCACATGTGACCATGCTTCTTAAAAAGAAGGCCTGTCCTTGGGAATTTCTTCAGATATCTAAGCACCCTGTCTACAGCTTCAAAGTGGGCTGCCTTGGGAGCCATGCATGAATTGATTGAGAACTCCCACAACATATGCAATGTCAGGCCTAGGCATAGATAAATAGAAAAGTCTACCCACAAGTATTTGGTTTTTGTTTTGGTCATTCAAGGGCTCACCATCACAATCTCCATGTTTGTGATTCATATGTATGGGAGTATCAGTTGATTTGGCTCCAAGTTTTTGTTAGACAGTTTTATATGCCCTTAGGTTCAATCCGATTTGATGTACTTTTGTTATTTAGTGGAAATAATTAAAGTGCATGTTTGATTCATGTTGTTTGGTATAATTCTGTGTAAGACCCTAAAACTGGACACTTATAGAGACTCGTGTTAGTTTTAAATGTTCACAGCCATTGGATAAGTCTGGGGAGATTTATCCTGGCAAGGCTGATACTGGTGTGCCACCAACTGTTGGGATGGCCTGTCTCGGCCACCAGGGTAAGACCCAAGGCACATGCAGTATGGGATTACTTGAATCCTTGAACCGGACCAGATTTCCAGTATTGCCCTGGACCTTGGAGACAGATGGGCAAAACTGGAAAGTTACACCTGACCCCTAGACCCGATTATGACACTTCACTAGGTGTTGGATCGGGCTGTCTTTGATATGCCAATCAGTGAGATCCTTAGCGGGGATCAAAACCTGGGTATGTTGGGACAGTCCAAGAATTCATCTGAGTGGGTGATCATAGTGACAGGATCAGCCCCTTTGTCGGACAAGGGTAATGATCGGGAAAGGCACTCTCTCTGATGGAAACCAAACTGCCGGCAGTTGATTTCAATCGTTGGAAATTTGTTTTGCAAAATTAATATATATGTATATGTACGGTTTCGAAATGTTTGCAAATGGTTTTAAATCCCGGGATCCATGTGAGTAGAGAGTGCGGCATTGTTCCTTGCAGCCGAGGGAGAGGTCCTCTCTTGTCGGGCAGTGCTTGATCATTAAGGGCTGAGAGGTTAAGTGTAAGACCATTTAGCATAGTACCTGATGGGCTAATCTTGCACCTGCCCACAGTCCCTGGGTTTTTATAAGATGGCTTGGCCTAGGGACCACTTAATGTAAGTGTTGGGCCCGTAGGGTCCATGTGATGGGCTCAGGGGTTCACTGAGTTTTTTTTCTGTGAATTCGGTTGGGCCTTGTAATAAAGGCTGGGCCAAACCCATGTGGCTGGTGTGTAGATCAATGCTTGGGTCCCACGCCATACAAAGAAGCCCAACTAGTTAAACACTGAACACTAAATGGGCCAAAAGCCCATTTCGAGTTGGGCTGATATGTTCACCCATTTGTGGGGCCAATCTGAGATTAATGTTAGTAAAAGGATTGGGCCTTTAACCTTATCCACTCTAGGAGACCAAATTCAAATTAGATTTGAATCTGGTAACCTCCTGATAAGATCAGGAGTAAGCTAACTTAATCTGCAGATAGGATTAAGATAATCCCCTATCCAAATACTGATTTGGATTGGGATAACTCTTAATTAGGAGGTTTCTTAATCAAGAAGAAAGGAGGAGAAACCCTAAGAGAAAAACATCCTACGAATAGAGATTAGATCTCATAATACTCTAGAGAGGAGAGAAGCAGTTCAGCCATCTTCGTCCTAGGAGTTCTCCTCTAGCCGCCGCCATTCCCTCTTGCAAGATTTGATCCTTGCAGCAATAGGAAGTCAAGAAATCAGTTCTTGACATCAGTCTTGCAGGAAAGACTGAAAAAGGTTCGGTGTTCAGAGTTTCCAGAGGATTCTTGCGAAGGATCCAGTGTGTAGGACGCACCCTGCTGGTTCCGTTCCACCCACAGCTGTGTCATCTTCAGCAGGAGCGGATCTTGGTTTCTTCTTTGGGCGTGAACACCAACTTTGGGAGATATTGCTTCTCAGGATCAGGTATATTCCTTCCTTTTGCTTTTGGTTCAGATCTGGTTCGATTATGGTTCAAGCAGGATCCTTGAATATTGTATTCTAAATTTAGGGAATGTGATTCCAGTTGGGAGAAGGTAGGAAATTTTTTGAAATTCGCCCACCTTCCGCAACCTTTTTGGCGTCCATTAGATGGATCCTACCATTCTTTCAGTTTTCCTGTGTCTTTCACGGGATGCACAATGTACTTCCTTTGAGAAATCAAGATACCCTATTGGGAGCAGGTAACTTCAATTCCAAGGAACACAATGGTCCTTGATCCTTCACTTCAAACTCTATAGCTAGAAAGTTCTTCAACCTTTATCTCCAAAACCTAGTCACCAATGATTACAATTTCATCAGTATAAACAATCAAGGCTGTTGTTTTCCCTTGTTCCTTCTTGGAAAAGAGTGTGTCATCGGATTGACACTACTTAAATCCCATTTATTGCATTTCTTGGTAGAATCTGCTAAACCAAGCCCTCGATGATTGTTTTAGCCTATATAAGGATTTCTTCAATTTACAGACTTTCTATTCACTGCCCTTAGTAGAATTTACTAAACCAAGCACTCAATGTAGACTTCGTCCTCCAAATCACCATTCAAGAAGGGGGAAAATCAAATGTGAGAGGTAACACCGGTTCATCAAAAAGGGGAAAATCGGAAAATGGTAGATGATAAAGATAAACTACGGTGTACTAACTGTCAAAAATTCAGGCACACTTGTGAGACATGTTGGGAATTGCATAAGAAAGTGGGAACAAGAACTAAGCAAAAACCAGCATAAGAATAGAGCAAGAATCCAAACTAGAAGTTCAGCTTGCCCCCCTCAGGTTCTAATCTGAGGGGTATCTCATGAGCAAGAATCCAAACTAGACCTAGAATTGAGCAAGAATCTAAGCAAGAAATCAGCCAAGCTTGCATCTCATGAGCCTCAAAGCGGTATCTCTACTATGAGTTCTTCTCAGAATTCCCCCCCTCTGGTTCTGATCTAAAGAAGGATATTATCAACTCCCTCCATGACCATTTGGAACAATATAGTAGTAGAGCTATCCTATAGGTAGATTTTGATCCACCCCTTCTACATCGTTTGCCTCTTCAGTTAAATTTGCCTTTGGTTTCCATGTTGCTATTGATACCCTGGAATCCCTGTTGATAATTGATTCCGATGTTACCGACCATATGATTGGTAAGTCAACCTTTTTTCCTTCCTACACCCTTCTTTCTAGCAAAGATAAAGTTAGGTTAGCTAATGAATCCTTTTTCATTGGTGGTCAAGGATCTATATCTTTGCCTTTTGATCTTTCATTATTAAATGTTTTATATTTTCCAAAGTTTCCCATTTACTTGTTGTCCATTAGCAGTATTACACATGCCTTGAATTGTTTAGTAACCTTTCTTCCCCACTATTGTGTTTTTTAGGATTTGTCCTCCAGGAGGATAATTGATAGAGGGAACATGGCTGATGGTTTTATATGTGTTGGAGAATAAATCTAGCCTTGTAGTCTCAAGAGCTTTGAATCAGTCAAGTAAGAGTCGAGTCATTTTGTGTTACCATACTTTGGGTGATATGCCTTTTTAAATCCTTAAAGTACTTGTTTCTAGATTTGTTCAAGTCTTCGCCAGTCAGTGATTTTAAGTGTCAAGTGTATCAACTAAGCAAGCATTATAGAACTTCATTTTCTTTATGTAATAAAATATCAAATTTTCTTTTTCACTTGTGTTTTCTTATGCCTGGTAATCGATTAATATTCTAACTAAAAATGGCTATAAATATTTTCGCTTTTATTGATGACTTCTCTCGATATACTCGGGTTTACTCTACACTCATGAGAAGAACTCTCAAAAATTGTGAATGATTTTCAAAGTATGGTTTACACCCAATTTCAGACAGAGATTCAAGTTACCCTATGTGAGTGCATAGGGTAAAACCAAGTATATTGAAAGAAGTCATCAACAAGGGATATGGAGTATTTGTAGCCATTTTCAGTTGGAATATAAATCAGTTCCCAAAAATCAGGAAACATAATGTGAGAAGGAAAATTTGATCTTTTATTATTGTTGAAGTTTGACCTGCCCTAGAATTCTGTCTTGTTCATTGACTGTAAAGTAAAGTAAACAACAAGAAGTAGGAGAGGAAAGAAGAAGAGAGAAAAGAGAGGAAAGAGAGAAAGGCTGGTTCGAATTAGAGAAAAAGTTAATCCCTAGATTCGGCCAGACCTGTTATTATATTATTAACCTATTGGAAAAGACTTGAGTGCCCTCCTTTAAGTAAGAGGCACTCGAACTAACATAACAGTACACATCAACATTCTCAACAAGTACAAAGACTGAAATACCCCTTCACTAACACCACTAACACTCCCCCTCAAGCTGGTGAATATATATCATATAATCCTAGCTTGTTACATATGTAGTCCACTCTCCCCCGACTCAAACCTTTTGTAAACAAGTCAGCCCACTGGTTTCCCGTACTAACATATGCAGTTTCTATCACCCCATTCAGCACCTTCTCTCTCACAAAATGACAATCAACTTCGATGTGCTTGGTTCTTTCATGAAACACTGGATTGGAAGAGATATGAACCGCTGCCTGATTGTCACAATAGAGCTTCATTGGAGTACTGATGTCAATATCTGTGCTCTAGCAGGTTCATATTCTACTTTCAATCCCACCAAGAACCGAGTAACATCTAGTTGTTCCCTTTGTTGTTGTTGAATCTTAACGTCTGGTGTTAAGGGATGATAGACATTAAGTTCATTCCGAAGATTCTTCATACAGGTGTAATATTCTTCAAGAGTCTAGTTTCCCTGTTGCAAACTAAAGTATTCCTAATAAAGCTGATAAACCCTTGTGGTGTTGTCTTGTCCAGAGTAGAGTTTCTTGGCATGTTCTCATATATCCCTTGCTGTAACACTGACTCTAGGCTCCATACTGTTCCACAACCACATCATAATTTGAGCATCCTCTTACTCCCAATCAAGATTCAAAGTATCGACACGTATCAGCCGATATGAATCGTTCCGGAACCCCACCGATACGCCCCTACAGTTCAGGGGGTAGTGAAGACCTAAATCGGCTCTCCTGAACCAGTTGGTGAAAAAAATAAAAAATAAAAAAAAAACACCAAAAGGAGTATCGATTCGCCCTATACGCCCATACCGGCTTATCGGGCGTACCGATATTTTGAACCTTGCTCCCAATCACTAAAACCCGGGGATTCAGCACGAGGCTTCTCCTCTCCCGTATATGTTTCACTTTCTTCTTAGCCTTCCGAAACTCCTCCAACAACTTGGCCCATGGAACATAGATTTCACCATTAAGTTTGATGGAGGTCATCAGAACATAGATTTCTGGTCACCACTCGCATCTCCCATCGAATCCATTTCAGTCTACAAAGTCGGTTCTGCCCATCACACCCAAAAAAACAGTTCCAACCACTGCACTACAGTTTGTTAGCTACCACACAAGCACACATGCAATCACCAAGTACTGGCCTTAGCAACGCAAGGAGAGAGCAGATAGCAGGAGAGCAAGAGCACTACTGCACTACATATGAACACTGAGAAACCTCTTAGAAATGTCAAGGTGCTCAGCTCTGTCAGGTATTTAACCGTATTCTTTCTGTCACTCTTATCATGAGTTCATAACAGATTCAAAGTGTACAAATCAAGGCAACATAAACAGGTTTTTTGCTTTTTTACAAGACTAGTTCATTAGAGGTGAGCATACCGCCTTACTCATAACCAAGTCGGGTAGTTTGATTCATTCTGGTGTAATGGGTAGTGTTGTCAGAGACTTCTTCTGATTGTACTTATTCCTACTTTTTGTTTGGAACTGTAATTGTTCTGTGATGAGCTCCGATGTAGAAGCTCTGCTTTCACTTCTGAAAGATTTGACAGTACCACCTTCGATCATATCGAGCTGGAACTCGAATGATTCCACGCCTTATAACTGGCAAGGAATTCAGTGTGATGATCCTAAACAGAATGTAGTCACCCCGAACTTGTCGGGTATGGGGATTTCTGGTTCACTAAGACCGGAGATTGGCCATCTGAGATCACTCAAGACTATTGACCTTGGAATGAACAATTTATCGGGCTTGATCCCGGCAGAGTTGTCGAACTGTACTCTGCTTGAATACTTGGATCTATCGGTGAATGGTTTCGACGGTGATATGCTCGGAAAATTAGTATACTTGAGGAATCTGAACACAATTTATCTCTACAGTAATGGGCTCACTGGTTCCATCCCGTCCAATGTAGGAAACATGACTGATCTTATTTCTCTGTGCCTTTATAGTAATCAATTATCAGGCATGATACCAGAATCTATTGGGAATTGTACTAAACTGCAAGAACTCTATCTCAGTAAAAATCACTTAGTTGGAGCTTTGCCTGGTAGCCTAAGTAATCTTCAGTACCTTGCATTCATGGATGTCAGCTTGAACAGACTTGAGGGCAGGATTACGTTGGGGGGTTCAGGTAGTTGCAAGAATTTGCAGAGGTTGGTTTTGTCATACAATCACTTTGATGGAGACTACCATCAGGCTTGGGCAACTGCAGTGGCTTAACAACCTTGGCTGCCCTGGGTAATAAATTAACAGGTCAGGTCCCTGCTTCCTTTGGATTACTAACTGAACTTGAGCTGCTTTACCTTAATGAAAACAAATTCTCTGGCAAAATACCGCCTGAGATCGGGAGCTATAGATCCTTGAAGACATTACACTTGAATGTAAACCAACTACAGGGGGAAACCCAGAGTGAGTTGGAATCATTGAGTAATTTAGAGGATCTTTGGTTGTTTTCCAGTCAATTGACTGGAGAGATTCCAATAAGCATTTGGAAGATTCCAAACCTTAAACATCTCCTAGTTTATCAGAACAATTTGTTTGGGGAATTACCTTCGGAGATTACTGAGCTCCACCATCTGGAAAATATTTCGATGTTTGAAAACCATTTTTCTGGAGTCATACCCCAAGGGTTAGGAATCAATAGTAGCTTGGTTCAATTGGAGTTCATTAACAATTCATTCTCTGGTGAAATCCCACCAAACCTCTGCTTTGGAAAACAATTGAGAATTTTGAATATGGGTCTAAATCAACTTCAAGGTAACATACCTTCAGATGTTGGGCGTTACTCATCCTTGAAAAGATTGATTCTAGAAAGAAACAATCTTACCGGCCCCCTTCCTGATTTTGTGCAAAATCCGGATCTCTTTTTCATGGACGTTAGTGGTAATAAAATAACAGGAACAATTCCTTCAAGCATGGGGAACTGTACCAATCTTGACACAATTAATTTGTCCATCAATGAACTTACAGGGTCTATACCTCAAGAACTAGGAAACCTTGTGAACCTAGGGCGGTTAAATTTGTCTCATAACAATCTCTTAGGTACATTGCCTCCACAGATCTCAAACTGTAAGAATTTATTGGATATGGACCTGGGGTTGAACTCCATCAAGCCTAAGAAGCTTAACCCAATTATCGAAGTTGAA
The DNA here is from genome assembly GCF_055504915.1 of Nelumbo nucifera. Taxonomy (NCBI): domain Eukaryota; kingdom Viridiplantae; phylum Streptophyta; class Magnoliopsida; order Proteales; family Nelumbonaceae; genus Nelumbo; species Nelumbo nucifera. Next base: position 30,298,641 of record NC_142656.1, on the reverse strand, counting down.
ACTGAAAGAGAATAAGTTCAATGGGGGTATTCCAGATTTCTTGGCAGCATTTAATAACTTTCTAGAGCTGCAACTTGGAGGAAATCTTCTTGGGGGTGAAATCCCTTCATCAATTGGATCCTAGTCATTTCTTTGAACCTCAGTGATCATGGACTGACTGGGGAAATTCCATCAGAGATTGGGAAGTTGAATAAGATTGTAAGCTTGGATATATCTCACAACAATCTTTCAGGAAGTTTGGAAGTTCTTGATGCACTCCGATCATTGATGGATGTGAATGTTTCATATAATCTCTTCACTGGTCCTGTACCAAATACATTAATTAAATTGCTAAAGTCCTCTCCTTCATCATTCTTGGGGAACCCAGGAATCTGTGTTCCTTGTCTTCTTGGGGATGGCTCCAATTGCACCATGAACAGCAATCTTTACTCCTGTAATCATCGATCCAGTGATCATTCACATCCTCTACCCCGAGCTCCCCCTGAATCTCTGCCTCCAGTACGACCACTACCACGGATATGTGTAGATCCACCACTACCACTCCTGCCAGGCTGGGCTCCTCGAGCCCCACTTCTGCCACCTCGACCTCTCGACACTGCAAATGCTGATTTATCGGAGACATTAGAGTCCATAGATCCAATGGAAGCCCTCCGAAGACGAGCAAACACCTCCTCTAAAGATGGAAGAGCAGATCCCCCTAGTATCTAGGCTCGTACTGGTTCATAATCAAACTTCAGCCCCACCAGAAACCGTGTCACATCAAGCTGCTCTCGCTGTTGCTGTTTGACTTTGACATCTGAAGTGAGAGGATGATAGACATTTAACTCATTACGGATATTCCTCACACTGGCATAGTACTCCTCAAGACTCTAATTTCCCTGTTGCAGATTGAAGTATTCTTGATACAGTTGATATACCCTAGTGGTATTATCCTGACCTAAATACAGTTTCTTAGCATGATCCCACACCTCTTTGGCTGTGTCAAGAAACTTGAAATTCACACTGATTTTGGGTTCCATACTATTCCACAACCATGTAATGATCTGTGCATCTTCTTGTTCCCAGTCTTCACACTCTTGAGAATTAGCGGGGGGTTTCTCCTCTCTTATATGCTTCACTTTCTTCTTCGCCTTCAGAAAAACCTCTACAGATTTGGCCCAAGGGACATAATTCTCTCCATTCAGTTAAATGGAGGTCATTTGGACATTCAGGTAGTCAGTAGATATCATGACACTAGGTTTACTATCACTGTTATCTGCCTTTGCCGAACTCCCTTATCACTGAATTCTGAGCACTGAATTATGAGCACTACACACTGCACACTTCACCGAAATCTGCACACTGATTTCAACAGTAATAAATGCTGAGAACTGCAACACCACAAACCCTACTCATCGAAATCTGCACACTGATTTCAGCAGTATTAAATGCTGAAAACTGCAACACCACAACCCCTACTCACCGAAGTCTACACACTGATTTCAGCGGTATCAAATGCTGAAAACCACACTTGTAACACCACCAACACTAATCCACAACTATAGGAAGTTTCACCATTAGGTAGATACTATTGCCCTTCGAATCACACACAAACCAGAATAAACCCTAGCATAAACCCTAGCATACTGCAATCTGAAAACCCATCATGCGAACTCTACTACACCTCTCATGTATTCCATAACCGAAAAAAATATGCAAAAAAAACTTTACCTCATCGCCTAAAGGCCAACCACACGAAGGGCTGAGACACCACTGCACCACACATACCAGCCCTAACTAGGGCTTAGAAACCACCGCAACCAATCACCAACGACACAATCAGAGGCATAGGAACCTCCTAGGGAAGAGGGCGATCACTCCTTTTCAGCCCTTTTCCCAGTCTCCAACTCACAGCTGAGAAACCCAAGAGAAACCCTAATTCGAATGCACAGAAGACAGAATTCTAGCAAGTCTGATTTGGTGAACCTCGCTCTGATAGCATGTTGAAGTTTGACCTGCCCTAGAATTCTGTCTTGTTCGTTGACTGTAAAGTAAAGTAAACAGCAAGAAGTAGGAGAGGAAAGAAGAAGAGAGAAAAGAGAGGAAAGAGAAAGGCTGGTTTGTATTAGAGAAAAAGTTAATCCCTAGATTCGGCCAGACCTGTTATTATATTATTAACCTATTGGAAAAGACTTGAGTGCCCTTCTTTAAGTAAGAGGCACTCGAACTAACATAACAGTACATATCAATATTCTCAACAAGTACAAAGACTGAAATATCCCTTTACACACTTGACACATCAAATCACTAACTGACAAAAACTTAAAAAAATTGGAACCAAGTACTTGAATGACTCAAAAGACATATGGACCATGTCATCCTCTACCAATTGTCTTCTCGGAGGCCAAATACTGAAAAAAAAAGACTGGGGAGGAAATGTTATTTACTAAGCAGTTAAAGGCATGTGTAATACTGCTAATGGACAACAAAATAATGGGAAACTTTGGAACATTTAAAACATTTGATAATGAAACACCAAAGGGAAAAGATATAGATCCTTAACCACCAATGGAAGGGAATGATCCATTAGCTAACCTCACTTTATCTTTGCTAGAGAGAAGGGTGTAAGACTAAAAAAAATGTTGACTTACTAGTCATATGGTTGGTAGCACCGGAATCAATAATCCACAGGGGTCCACTGAAGATGGCACTGTAATCTGAAGTGCTATACTCGAAGTAGCAAGAAAGAAAAGAGAATGACAGAAAAGAATAGAATGTCAAGCTGTACTAGCCAGTCGACCAGTTCTTTATTTATAGATGAATATAGTACAAGGTACAAGAAATTACTGGGATGCCCCTGATTAGTGATGGGACACCCAGATGACTTAAATCATTAAACGGGATTAGGCCCATTAACACAAGCCCAGTTACAAGATAAGTTAAACATAAGAATGGGCTAATAAGAACTCTTATCAACCGAACATAACTCTAGCATTCTAACACTCCCCCTCAAGCTAAGCATAGATATCAATCATGTTTAGCTTGCCAAGTATGTCCCTGAACTTCGTTGATGCCAGCCCTTTAGTTAATAAATCTGCAATCTGCATCTTTGATGGAGTATAAGGCACACAGAGTTCTCCTGAAATAATTCTCTCTCTGACAAAGTGTCGATCAATTTCAATATGTTTTGTCCTGTCATGCTGCACAGGATTGTTGGCAATGTTGATAGCAGCTTTATTATCACAGTACAGCTTGAGAGGACTATCTGTCTTGATACCAAGCTCATTAAGGAGAGTCCTGAGCCATAAGAGTTCAGCAACCCCGTGTGCCATAGCTCGGTATTCTGCTTCTGCACTTGATCTAGCCACAACATTCTGCTTCTTACTGCGCCATGTGACTAGGTTTCCTCCCAAGAATGTACAGTAACCTGAGGTTGATTTTCTGTCTCCAACAGACCCAGCCCAATCAGCATCAGTGTAGGCTTCAATTTCAAGTCTGCTGTTTTTTCTGAATAAAATTCCTTTCCCTGGGCAAGTCTTCAAGTATCTGAGGATTCTTTCCACTGCTCTCATATGAGGGGTCTTTGGTGAGTGCATGAATTGACTGACAACATGTACTGCATAGGCAATGTCTGGCCGAGTAAGGGATAAGTATATCAGTTTTCCTACCAACTTTTGGTACCTTTCCTTATCACAGTATTCCTCACCCATTGATTCTTGTAATCCATGGCTTGGTACTATTGGAGTGTCTGCTGGCCTGCACCCCATCATGCCTGTTTCCTCTAGGAGATCTAGCACATACTTTCTTTGACATATGCAGATTCCTTCTCTTGATCTAGCAACTTCAATTCCAAGAAAGTATCTCAGATTTCCCAGGTCTTTTATCTCAAATTTTGAGGCTAAGAACTCCTTCAGCCTCTTCATCTCTCTCACATCATTTCCAGTAATCACCATATCATCCACATACACAATGAGTGTTGTAAGTTTGTCATCCTGTCTCCTTGTAAACAATGTATGATCTGCACTGCTCTGAGTGTACCCTACTTTCTTCATGGCCAAACAAAGTCTCTCAAACCATGCCCGGGGAGATTGCTTCAAACCATATAATGCTTTCCTTAGTTTACATTACCTTCTTTCCAACATCATATCCAGGTGGGGGTTCCCTGAACACCTCTTCATGAAGATCACTATTTAGGAAGGCATTCTTCACATCCAGCTGATGAAGTTCCCAAGAGAATTTTGCTGCTAGTGATAGTAGAACCCTGATTGTGTTGAGCTTTGCTACTGGGGCAAAGGTTTCCTTGTAGTCAATTCCTTCCTTTCGTGTAAACCCCTTTGCCACGAGTCTGGCCTTGTACCTCTCAACTGACCCATCTTCCCTGTGCTTTACTGTGAATACCCACTTGCACCCAACAGTGCCTTTCCCTTCTGGCAGGTCCACCAATTCCCATGTCCTTGCTTTCATTAGGGCTTTCATCTCCTCATTCATGGCTTCTTTCCACCTTGGATCAGATGCCGCCTCTGAATACCTGGAAGGGACACATACAGAGGAAAGAGCAGACACAAAGGAATGATAGGCAGGGGATAAGTGTGAGTAAAAAACATAATCGGCTATGGGATGCCGAGTGGTACAAGAACGAACAGGCTTACGGAGAGCAATAGGAAGATCCAAATCTGAATTGAGTGAATCAGAATTACCTTGGATTGCAGAGACAGATTGATCTGAGTTCAACTGGTTGCAATCATGAGGTTGAGGGGCCTTCTTCCTTCTACTGTATGTAAGTATCTCTTTCTCTTGTTTACTGGAACCTTCAGAAGTATCAGCCGAATCTGGAGAAGCAACTGGCACAGTGGAAGTCTCACTAGGTTGACCCGGAATGTTATAGCTAGTAGTAGTGGAAGGTGCTGAAATGGGAACAAAATAAAAGGGAGAATGAGAATCCTCTTCCAACCCACTACTCTCCCCCTGAAGAGGATTCTGAGAAGACCCGAAATAGGATTGAGACTCAAAAAAGGCTGCATCCCTGGTGACATATTTTTTCTTGGAGACAGGATCATAACACTTATACCCCTTCTGCGTAGGAGAGTACCCCAAAAATATTCCCTTTGTAGCCTTAGGATCCAGCTTGGTCTTCTTTGGATCTTTCACATGTATGAAGCATGTACAACCAAAAACCCGCGGGGGAAGAGGAAATTCTGGAAGAGTGGGACACAAAACAGAGAAAGGGGTCTTCATACCCAGTACCTTAGATGGCATCCGATTTATCAGGTATGATGCAGTGAGAACAGCTTGAGACCAATATTGCTTGGGCACATTGTGCTGGAAAAGAAGGGCTCGAGCTGTCTCCAATAGATGTCTGTTCTTGCGCTCAGCGACCCCATTTTGCTGAGGGGTGTAAGCACACGATGATTGATGTAACATGCCTGCATCTTCCATGAATGAGTTCAGGGATCTTTCAAAGTATTCAGCTGCATTGTCTGAACGGAATTGCTTGATCTTTTTATCAAATTGTGTTTCAACCATCTTGCAAAACATCATAGTTATCCGGGGAACTTCTTCACGTCCTTTCAACAGATAAATCCAAGTGCACCGAGAATAATGGTCAATAAAACTGATGAAGTAACGGAAGCCATCAATGGAAACAATGGGTGAAGGACCCCAAACATCAGAATGAACCAAGTCAAAAGGGGCTTGAATTTCATTACTAGAAATTGGATACATTGATCTACATTGTTTTGACATTTGACACACATCACAAATTAAACTCTGACTCGAAATGCCCTTACATAATTCGGGAAACAACATTGCTAAGGAAGAAAAGGACAAATGACCTAGCCTAGCATGCCACAAGTGCAGCCTAGCTATTGACTCCACACTCTCCGGACTAGTAGTAGAAGCTTGCATGGCTGAGCTGACATCTTCATCAAAGTAGTAGAGGCCCCCATACTCATGACCACTCCCAATCGTTTTCCTCGTCAATCTGTCCTGGAAGACACGATGAGAAGGAAAGAAAGTTATACTGCAGTTCAAGTTTTTTGTAAGCTTTGAAACAGATAACAGATTTGAGGTAAGACTAGGAACATGTAGGACTGATTTAAGAGAGAGATCCTTGCTTAGGTCAACCACCCCCTTTCCAGAGATGGTGGAGAGGGACCCATCAGCTACTCTCATCTTATCCTGGCCAGACAACAAATGATATGTGGAGAATAAGGAGGACATATGTGTCATATGGTCAGTGGCTCCGGAATCAATCACCCAAGAGGTAGAATTAATGGAACTAGATGCACTAAATGCAGAGGCTGTACCTGATTTGGCAAGAGAGGTGGAAGCTAAAGAATTGTTCTTCAGACGGGCTAATGCCCGACTGAGAACCTCTACCTCACTAGCTGTGAAGCCCAAAGTACTTGGTCCAGAGGAGTCGGCAGCCTGCCTTGCGGTGGAAGATGACACTGTCTGAATACTCTGTGAGTTGTCACTACTGTTGTTGGTGGCAAGATTCCCACTTGCTGTGTGGCCCTTCTGTTGCCTTTTGTCCTTTCTCAGAGCAGCTGGCTTCAGATGAGGGTACAGGACCCAACATTTCTCCTTTGTGTGTTTCTCACCACCACAATGTGTACACTTGAGGGACTTCTTGTCTGAAAATCTATTCCCCTTAGTGGAGACTAAGGCTGAATGTTCTCCAGGTTGTTCTGTTGACTATGTCTGGGAGTCAACTTGCATCTCCTTTCTCTTTACTTCTTCATTCCTCACCAGGTAGTAGACATGGTGAAGCTCAGGTAATTCATCTCTCCCTAGAATCTGTGACCTTATACCTTCATATACAGGGTCAAGACCCGCCAGAAACTTGAAGGCTCTGCCCTCCTCAATCTGCTTATCATGCCTCTCCTTATCATTAGCATTTTCCCAATCCAAAATCAAATGGTGGTCAAGCTCTTCCCAGAGGCCTTCCAGTGTTGCAAAGTAGGTTGCCACGGACATGTCTCCTTGCCTTAGGGCTGCAATGTCTTGGTTCAGCCTGTAAATTCTAGCATTGTTCTTTTTCTGGCCATATGTCTTAGATACTTTCTCCCAAATTTTAGCAGCTGTGGGGAAGTGATGAACAGTTCTGGCCACCCTAGGAGTCATAGAGGCCAGCAACCAAGACATGACTGTGGCATTTTCCTTACGCCACACGGTGTATTCAGGACTGCCAATTTCTGGTTGTTTCTTGTCTCCATCCAAATAGCCTGTGAGGTCACGAGAGGTAATGAACAGCATTGCTGAGACAGACCACTCTCTGAAGTTATACTCATCTAGCAGCACACTTGTAATCTGCAAGCTGTGCAGATTAGGGTTTTCCAGGTTTGAGGACCTTGTAACAGGTCTGTTATCTCTAGAGGAAACTTCACCGGATAGTGAGGACATCTTGACTTCAGTCCAGGAGTTGTTCACAGTGCTGTAGTTGATTCTGTTTAGGACTGGCCGAAGTGGTTACAGTGTTCACCGTGCTGGTAGAAGTGTTCACAGTTCGGGTACTGAACCAGTTCAGTACTGATAACCGAATTTGCAAGTACAGGGCTGCTAACTGAACCAGTTCACAGTGCTGTTTAGGACTGGCCGAAGTAGCAAGTACAGGGCTGTAACTGAACCAGTTCACAGTGCTAGTAACTGAAGTTACTTCAGTTAGGGCTTGTTGTGCAACTTGAAGTAACTGTGCAGTGCAGTAACTGAAGTTCACAAAGTAGGACGGATAACCAACCTGAAGAGAATCTGTAACTGAAGTTACCACAGTTCTGCCCAAGTCTTGCTGGGGCACGAAGCTGCAACTGTAGAGAAGGCTAAGTCTTTACCACTTGTTCTGCGCAAGTCTTGCTGGAGCACGAAGCTGCAACTGTAGACGAAGCTCTCCCTCTTTCGGCTAGTGCTAGGACTGCTGAAATCAGTCCTCAACTAGGTCTGTCCTATACAGACCTCTCTTAGTAGCCCAATAGCTACTCTTTGCTGGAGATAATCTAGTAGGACATCTACTTCTGGGTCTTACTTCTCTTGAGTCCTACAACCAAGAGAAACCCTAGGTTCGAACTTGCTTTACTCTCTTACACTCCTAGGTCTTCACTGCAACAACCCAGAAAAGGAAGAGAGAAGATGAAAAGACAGCAAGAGAAGAGAGTGCGCCTGCTGAAACCAGGAAGGAGCTAATGCTCTGATACCATGTAATCTGAAGTGCTATACTCGAAGTAGCAAGAAAGAAAAGAGAATGACAGAAAAGAATAGAATGTCAAGCTGTACTAGCCAGTCGACCAGTTCTTTATTTATAGATGAATATAGTACAAGGTACAAGAAATTACTGGGATGCCCCTGATTAGTGATGGGACACCCAGATGACTTAAATCATTAAACATGATTAGGCCCATTAACACAAGCCCAGTTACAAGATAAGTTAAACATAAGAATGGGCTAATAAGAACTCTTATCAGCCGAACATAACTCTAACATTCTAACAGGCACAACTTGGAATGAAGCCGGTTCAGCAACACAGTTTTCAGCAAAATTGCATTCCAACTCTTTGAATCGAACAAGGGAGGTGAGCACAAATTTTCTCTGATATTTTCTTGCAAAAATCAGAGATTAAACTGATCAAGATCAGTCACAAAAGGGGAGATTGAATTAGGTTTTCTGGGTGGCAAGAGCAGAGAGGGAGAGCTGAGAGCAAAAGAATGATCTAGAGCAGTTCACCCCATCCCTGTTTATAAGCCTTGGAAGAGCACTACTACTAATCAAATTAGGAGGTTTGTAATCCAAATCTTTATTTGGATTTGGACTCTATCAGTAGATAGGCCTTATCCTCTTATGAGAATGAGTGCTCCAAACCCATATTCGCCCATGTCACATGATTGGTTAAGCTGTCATGTGACATCTTGATTAATCTTATTAATCATGGGCTTTAGGCCCATTAAGCAAGTGTCTCACATCCCAAGATAGTTGTTGGCCCATTTAGGTTCAATTTGTATGGTGTGGGACCCTAACAATGACCTCACGTAAGCCCACATGGGTTCGGCCCCGCCTCGGTGAAAAGGCCTGACCGAATTCACTGCCAAATGCAGTGAATTTTTTTTCGTTTGATACAAATCAAATAACAATTTCTCCCTACTTTACGATAACATTCTTGCAACATAACAACATACCCAGGTCCTTTGAACCCCTATGTAATTCCATCCAATGAGACACTAGTTACAACAAAGTTGCAATGCCAATAGCTCGCTTGACAATGATGGGTTTGGCTTGCATAACAGAATGAGCATCTGTTTTAACCCTTTGCCCTTCCTCGGCTTTAGAAGCTTGTATGGACTTAGTCTTTTCTTCCTCTACAAATAAGATTTCTATATTGAAACTAGGTTCATTCATCATATTGAAGTTTGTCTGCAAATCAACATTGGCTAGTATCACTATATCAATCCCATTTGAATTTTCACTACTATTGTTTTTTGAGCAGTCCCCGTCATGTAAAAACTTTGGGCCCCTTGGATTTACACTCCTTGGGTTTCTTTTATCCGACGATTCTCAATATGATTTCTTAACTTGTACCTACTAGAGATAGCTATTTGAGTGACAACCTATGCTTGAGTTGCAACTACGTGCTAAAGAGCTCATTGAAGATGATGGTGGATGTTTTCTTCCATCTATCATACCTTTACTTTTCCCAAACACATGTATATTAAGTCACTCATGTGTCTCTCCTTTATTAGCATCAATAAAAGGACCCCTTGCCACTTTTACATTCAGATCTTGGCATAGAAGAGGTATTGGGATTTGAGTGATCTACTGGCGCATTTAATTACTGTGTTGGTATGTGATCACTTAGACTAACATGCCTTAGTCCAAGCCCTCTCATTTTTTATTTGTACTTGTCTAATTGTTCCACCTGTCCCTCCTATTCAAGGGACTTTTGGGAGCTCAACATTCACCCATGAACTGTCAGTACTCTCTTTTCTTCCTTCTTCCATCTTCTATAGAACTGCCCACCATCTTTTTGAATCACTGCCAAAATTCCAACCCGGTGAACTACAACAACCTGATCCCTTGCCAGAATTCTATCTTTCTCCATCACTTCCTCTTATTTCAACCACTTAAATCCTAAACCTATTTATTAAATCTGAAATACTGAATAGAAACTTGTAAACACAAGAACCACTTGGAAACTAAACCAACCCCATTCTCCAAGACCTTTCTTCCATTCTTATCGTTTGTTTTATTGTTCTATTTCTTTCCTTCTTTCCTTCACTCATTCATTCGTTTCTACTTTGATTAATTCCTGATTTCATTCATTCACAATACTTCATTAATCCAATTTTGGTTTTATCCATTCTTTTGTGCATTTTTGCATCTGCATTGAAGCATTGATTCATTCATTATTCATGAATTCTCGCTTTTATGCATGCATTTGTTTCAACATTCTTGCATAAGCTTTCATTCATTCATATGGCTTCAATCATGCATTCACATAAATGAAGGCATGCATAAATGCAAGAATGATAATGAATGGATTAATGATAATGTAGGAATTGAGAATGAATCAATGTATAAATGAATGAATTAATTTCGTAAAGAACAAGATGATAAATGACCTCATATTTCCTTGTTTAAACCACATTTTTTTCTTTTGATACAAAACAGTCAATAATTTCTCCCATTTGATCCCTACTTTTCCATAACATTCTTTCAATATAATAACATACCACAGTCCTTTGAACCCCCATGTAATTCCCTCCCAAGCAGATGCTAATTACAACATAGTTCCAACCTCACTAGCACATGAACTAATAGAAGAAGAAGAGGAGAAGAAGAAGGGTTCGGCCAATACAGGAAAATCAGTCCTCTCTCTAGTCGACCCACTTGTATTTATCTCCAATAACATAGTTACAAGAAAGACCATATTGTCCCTCATAAGTGATGGGACACATAACTTAAACTTAAACAAAACAGATCATTCACTCTCAAATAGATAAACCCAAATGACCAAAATACGCCCATTTTGTGTACTCTAACATAGAGAATCCATAGAAAGTAGCAGAAATCAGGTTTCAAGAAGAGAGAAGAGGAATGTGGCAGAAACTAGGGTTCAGAGAGAGATTTTCGAAACATATTCTCCTCTTACAGCCCTAATCTCATTTCATTAAGTTAAACATTAGTAATTTACAGAGAGGACCCTGGTTGGGCAGAAAATTTAAAACATAACATAAGAAAAAATAAGGGCCCTGATTAAGGCCCATTACAGCAAAGAACATAAAAAGATAAAAAAGGGTAAACAGCCTATGGGCCATTCGACCCATCTTCTCTACAGGCTTGTAACTGATAAATTCTAGCATAGTGCCTTTGTTTTGAGTACATTGCTTTTGCTTGTTCCTATACTTTTTTTGCTGTCTCTACCCACAAAATTCTACTTGACAGATGGTAAAAACTCCCATGTCTCTTTTTTTTTAGAATTATGACAAGGGCCCTAAGCATTTTTAACTTCAATTATAGGCATAACATAGGTATTGGGCTGTGAGTAATCTACCAGCCCATTTAATTGCTATGTTGGCACATGATCACTTAAAGCAATATGCCTTGGTTCAAAGTCCCTCCTTTGTGGTATAGACCGGTCTAAGTCTTCAACTTGCCCATCACATTCAAGGGACTTTTGGAGGTTCAACATTCACCTTTGAACCATCAATGTTCCCTCTTCCTTCCTTCCTTTTGAACTACAACGTCCTGATCCCTTGCTAGTGGGTATGTGGGCAGTCCTTTGGGGTCCGACCATTTTCTCTTGATCATTTTCTTTCCGCATTTTTGATTCAGCCATCTAGTCAATCCCTAAGAATTCGAATCAGAGTACCGAGTACCATCTCTAGCATTCTTTATTTTTTCCTTTTTATTGCATTGTTTCTTTTCTTGCTTCCTTGCTTCCATCCTACATTCATTCATTCTTCTTTTCTTCTTTTTGTTCCTTACCTAATTGATTCATTCATTTCTACATTGATTCATTCCTAAATTCTTTCGTTCACATTAATTAATTCACTAAATTATGAATTCATCCATTCCTTTGTGCATTCATGCATATTGATTGGAGCATAGATTTGTTCATTATTAATGAATTCATTCTCGCATTTATGGTTGCGTTATTGTTGCATTCTTTCCTTTTCATTCATGCATCAAGCATGCATTCATTCATTCATATGGTTACACTCATACATTCACCATAATAAATGTATGCATAGATATGAGAATGACAAGGAATGAATTAATTTTAACGGAGGAATTAAGGAATGAATCAATGTAGTACTGATTGAAAGAAAAATGAATTAATTAATTAAGTAAATGCAAGAAGAATAAAAATTACCTCATGTTTCCTTCTTGAAACCTTTATCTTTTTTCTTTTGATACAAATCATATGAACTCTAAATTGACGGAGCTTCTTCGAGGGAGCTCCTTCCTCCAAAAATGGAATTAAGAGAGAGAGAGAGATAGAAGAGAAAGATAGAAGAGAATGACGGAGCTTCTTGGCCATTTTGTTCTACCCGTAAGCATTATATAGTTTTTCTCACTTATCAACTCATCATTACCACGAGCAATGCATGTAGGTGGTTATGATGTGTCCTATGGTTATAAACAAGTCGCAGGGAGGTTTGTAAAGCTTTGCAAGGGCCCTGCTGCTGCTGCATGGGCTTCAAGACCTGTATGGGCCTAGCTTTCCTGAACAGTATGGGCCCAATGATCTAATGGTGGGTTATCCGCCTGGAATCTATCAAAATCAGTCCAGCAATTTCACTTATTCCATCCCTACTTCGCCATAGCATTTGTTATGGCACCTGTAGTCTCTTTAAAGCAACATGGGTCGGTTCAAATACCCTCTTTTTCGGTATAAACCAGTCAAATTCTTCTACCTGCGCTTTCTATTCAATGGACTTTTGGGAGCTGATCATTCACGTCTGAACCTTTAATTCTCCCTTTCTTCCTTCCTTCCATCTAAATAACATTCCATGTCCTATACAACCGCCACCGTCTTTTCTCCGTCAAAGCAAAAATTCCAACTCTAGTGAACTACAATGTCCTAATCCCTCGCTAAAGGGTATGTAGGAAGCGCCTTCGGGGTCTGACCACATTATCTTTCTCCTTTTTTTCCATTTTCTAATTCAGCTTCCTAGCCATTCCCTTGACTTTGGGTTGGATTACAGACCACTTTCTATCAACTGCCTTACACCACTTATTTCAACCATTTAAACCGCTAAAACTATTAAACCAGAATGGAAGCAACTAATCACAAGAACCACTTGGAGAATAAAGCTATCTTTGTGGTCTCGGGGATTTTGAGTTAGTCAAGTCAGAGGCAAATAATTTTGGCACCATTATTTGGGCAGTATGTCTTTTGAGTCCTTGAAGTAGTTGTTTGCAGTTCTGTTTAAGTCTGTGTGGTAAGTTTGTCCATTAAGTAAACATTGTAGAACTTCATTTCCTTTAGGTAATAAAAGACTAGATTTTCCTTTTTCACATTTTGTTTTCTGATGTTTGGGGAACGGTTAATATTCCAACTGAGAATGATTAAAAATACTTTATCTCCTTCATTGATGACTTCTCCCAATATACTTGGGTTTACCCTATGCACTCATATAGGGTAATTTGAAACTCCATCTAAAATTGGGTGTAGACCATATGTTGAAAATCTTTCGCAAGTTTTGGAACCTCTTCTCTTGTGTGCATAGGGTAAACCCAAGTATATCTAGAGGAGTCTTTAATAAAGGACATGAACTATATTTACATTCTTAGTTGGAATATTAATCGGCTCCCAAATATTAGAAAAGTAAATGTGAAAATGAAAATCTAATTTTTTTTATTACATAATGGAAATGAAGTTCTACACTACTTGCTTAGTTGATACATGTGACAATCAGAGACTGACATAAACCTAAATAATTATGGAAACAAGTACTTCAAGGAATCAGAAGACTTATTACCCAAACGATGGTGTTACAAATGACTTGACTCTCACTTAACTTACTCAAAGGCCCTATGGCCGGAAGTCTAGTTATTCATCCAGAACGTATAGACCATTAGCCATGCTCCCTCTACCAATTGTCTTCTCGATGGAAAAATCCTAAAACACACGAGAATGAGGAAGAAAGTATATTGAACATTCTAGGCATGTCCAATACTGCTAATGTACAACAGGTAAATGGGCAACTTTGGAGCATGTAAAACAAATGGAGGAGAAAAACACATCAACTAACAACACTTTATCTTTGTTAGAGAAGAATTCTCACATCTGTTCCGTGTGCATAACGTGTTTCACTTTTCTTGAGTTTGTTCAACATGCTTAACTACATCAGTCATTGTTCCAAATATCTCATAAACTGCTCTTTAGGCTATCTCGACTTGCCATAATTTGTTCGTGATAATAATGTAAAACTTTTTTAAAAAAGATATTACAATATAAGGTGATGAAGTTTCACCTTGAAAGAACAAAGCTTACATACAGTGAGAAAATGCAAATACATGAGGCTTGGAGTCTGTAAATAGAAGTAGAAATTACTGTGGTGTGGCGCTACAACCTATTAAGCTCAAAGAAGAATGGAGAACTTTGTGGAGGCCAATCTATGGAGGAGATTTCTAAAGGTGGAGGCGAGAAGCTTCCTGATGGGGGAAGTAAAAATCAGAGGACAGATTAGCTTGAGAATCGGGGAAGCCAAGAAGGCTTTAGTACTTATGGTTGTGTTGGATGTGGTAGAATTGTTCACAGACTTTTAGTAAAAGCAAGTGCAAGAGGGAAGGAGATAAGTTGGAAAGAGCTCACCACGAAGGTAGGAATAAGATATGTGGTGGAATGCAGAAGAAATCATAAAGGGTCGTTCATATCTCTTGCAGAATTTTTTGACAAGAATAGGAAACAACTAGTCTATTTTCCTAATGGAAGGAGTCAAGGGTGGATTGAGGTGTAGCAAAGGCTCTGAAAGAATTTTTCATAGAGAAAGCAGAAAAGAAAAGAGGTACATAAAAGAATGAAGAAGATGAAATTTTGAGAACAGTAATCAACCTTGAATCCCCTAGGCAACGTGACTCTACCTTGTTGCAAACTGGTTCTTTGACAAAACATTTGAAATTAAGAACAAAATATATATCTTAGCACACTTTGATAAGTACAAAGCCTTGCTAGATCCACTTGAAAATGAAGTAGGAGCAAAGGTTGTATGTCTATAGGATAATTACGGCTCGATTAATATCTTCAGGTGGTCTCCTTGTTCACACTCAAAAGGATTCCTCGATTTTAAAAGGCGTGGTAGTGCGTATCGTGGGTTTACCTATCCATCTTTGAAAGGATGAGGTTGTAGAAGAGAGAGCAATGTTGTGTAGAGCGAAACTAGAGGGGGTATTCTGGTGATACTTTAGGTCTGCAGTTGTATTGTTGAATGGAGTCAAGCCCGAGGATATTGACAGGAAAGTGAATGTGAAGGTAGATGGAGCTTTCATGGAGGTCTGGTTGGCTTCCTCCATGGAAGCTGAATTGTGGAGGGAAGCTCGGAAGGAGGAAGGTGCAAAGGTTGAAGATGAAGTCCTACGTGGCAACAAAGAATTGGGGATCTTACAAGGACAAGAAAGTTATACAACAAAGGGCAAACATAACCTGACAAGTTCAAAATCTTTGCAGAAGGAGGAAAGTCCGAAACGTGCTCAACAAGGTAGTTGTTGGGCCTCTGACAAATCTTATGTCCATTCAGTTACAAGTGGCGTCATTCCTACCAGAAAGGGTTAGGAAAACATGCTAAAAGATGGGAAGATTAAACAGGTGGGGGAAACGACAAAACTAGATTTGGGGGGCCCAGAATTCAAGAACTTGGGTGAGCTAAAGGAGGCCCTTATAAAAGACAAGGGGGTAGAAGTCTTCAATGGGCCGCAAACTTTAAGCCCATATAAGGTGGGTTAGGTGGATTTAAGAATCCCATTTCAAGGGCCCAACTTAAAAGAAAAAATTTTAAAGAGGCACGTGGCTAAGGGTGTGCCTTTGATAGATGGTAATAACCATCTACAGGAAGTTCAATCTCTGCTACGCATACTGGAGGTTCGAAACAGTGGTTTGAGACGACAAGATTAAAAAAACCGTCGCCCGAAAAGTGTAACCCAAGATGTGTTAGACGAAGTGATCCAAAGGAAGTTCAACCCCTGAGATTGAAGATTTTAGCGATTTAGAATTGGACGATTCTATGTGTCTGGGTAGCATCAACCTAAGCATATCGATGGACCTCACTGAGGAGGACAACTTCGGAACAGAAGTATTATTTCAAGAGGAGGGAGCTGGTTCTCAATGTTTTGAGGGAGACCTGAAGTTTATGGTGGAACGACAGAAGGCTACTACGACTAGGACTCGGGTTTTGTCTTTACTAGCAAGGGAGATAAGCCCTTTAGCCCAAGAAGAACAAGTTTGAAATCAATTGCTGGCAATTTAGGTTTATATCAGAGATAATGCATTCCCTGATCATTCACTTTGTCCGACAAAGGGGCTGATTTTGTCACTATGATCATCCACTCAGGTGAATTCTCAGACTGTCCCAACATACCCAGGTTTTGACCCCCGCTAAGGATCTCATTGATTGGCATATCAAAGATAGTCCAATCCAACACCTAGTGCAATACCATAATCGTGTCTAGGGGTCAGGTTTAACTTTCCAGTTTTTCCCATCTGTCTCCAAGGTCTAGGGCATAACTGGAAAATGGTTCGGTTTAGGGTTTCATGCAAACCCACACTACATGTACTTCAGGTCTTACCCTAGCAGCTAAGACAAGCCACCCCAACTGAGTTGGCAACACATTAGTGTCAGCTTTGGCAGGATAAACCTCCCCAGGTCCATCCAACGGCTGTGAAGATTCTAAACTAACACGAGTCTCTTAAGTGTCCAGTTTAAGGGTCTTACACAGAAACAAACCATAATAACATGAATCTATTATGTACTTTATTCATTTACAATAAATGTCAATAATGTACATCAATCTAATTGGTGCTAAGGGCATATATTGTCTAACAATGACTAAATTTGGGTTTGGGACTAGATGGTGCAAATGGATTATGGGGTGTGTTCGGAATTGTCATTATTCTATTCTTATGAATGGGACAATGGTAGACTTCTTTCCAGCCATTGGGGGTATAAGACAAGGGGACCCCCTATCTCCTTTCTTGTGCACACTAATTGCTAATGTTTTGGGGAAATTGATTCACAGAGCAGACTCTAGGGGCCTCATTAGAGGTTTGAGAGTTGGAAGGGGAGAAACTCCTCTCACCCATTTACAGTTTGCTGATGACATGATTCCATTCTGTGAAGGAGGTAATGTGAGGTTCATCAAGAACATGAAATTGGTGACTCTTTGAACAAATTTCAAACTTGAAGGTGAACTTTGGAGGAGGGAGAGATTAGGAAGAGTGTAGAAGTGCTAGGGTGTGAAGTCTCAGGCTAGCCATTGAATTATCTGGGGTTGCCATTAGGTGATAACCCCAAGAGAGAGAGCTTCTAGAACTCGGTGGTGGAAAGATTTGAAAAGAGACTTGTCTCCTGGAAAAAAGAATTAACTTTCTCTAGCAAATTTACCCATTTATTTCCTGTCAGTGTTCAAAATCCCAATAAAGGTTTCTAGCAGGTTGTAGAAGATGATGAGAGATTTCCTTTGGGAGCCGGGAGAGGAGAAGAGTGATCATAGAGTAAGTTGGGAGGTAGTGACCAAGAGTAAAAACTATGGTGGTTTGGGGTTTGGGAATGTGGTTTGGATTTAATGCTACTTTCATAGCTCTAATCCCTAAGAAGAAAGAAGCAAAGAATCCTAAAGATTTTAGGCCGATCAGCTTGGTGACTAGCATTTACAAAATCCTGGCTAAAGTGTTATCTTTGCGGATTGAAGTAGTGTTACCCTCCATCATTAGTCAAGCCCAAGGAGCATTTGAAAGAATGGTAGGATCCATCGAATGGACGCCATAAAGGTTGCGGAATGGGTGGGCGAAATTCAAAAATTTTCCTACCTTTTTCCAATTGGGAATCATATTCCCTAAATTTAGAATACAATATTTAAGGATCCTACTTGAACCATAATCGAACCAGATCTGAACCAAAAGACAAGGGAGGAATTATACCTGATCCAGAGAAGCAGTATCTCCCAAAGTTGGTGTTCACGCCCAAAGAGGACACCAAGATCCGCTCCTACTGAAGATGACACAGCAATGTGTGGAACGGAACCAGCAGAGTGCGTCCTACACACTGAATCCTTCACAAGAATCCTCTGGAAACTCTGAGCACCGAATCTTTTCAGTTCTTTCTGCAAGATTGATATCAAGAACTGATTTCTTGATTTCTTTTCTTCAAAGATCGAAATCAGCATCTGGATAGGGGATGATTTCTTGATTTCAGTCCTACACACTGATTTCTTGATTTCTTTTCAGTTCTCTCTCTTAGGGTTTCTTCTCTTTCTTCTTGATTAAGAAATCTCCTAATTAGGAGTTATCCCAATCCAAATCAGCATCTGGATAGGGGATGATCTTAATCCTATCTGCAGATTAGGTTAGATAACTCCTGATCTTATCAGGAGATTACCAGATTCAAATTTGATTTGAATTTGGTCTCTTAGAGTGGATTAGGTTGAAGGCCCAATCCTTTTGCTAACCTTAATCTCAAATCCGCCCCTTAAGTGGGTGATCATATCAGCCCAGTTTGAAATGGGCTTTTGGCCCAGTGCTTAATTAGTTTCCAATCTGCTGCCCAGTTGGGCTTCTTTGTATGGCGTGGGACCCAAGCATTGATCTACACACCAGCCACATGGGTTCGGCCCAGCCTTCATTATAGGGCCTAGCCGAATTCACTGAGAAGCCCAGTGAACCCCTGAGCCCATCACATGGACCCTATGGGCCCAACACTTACACTAAGTGGTCCCTGGGCCAAGCCATCTTATAAAAACCCAGGGACTGTGGGCAGGTGCAAGATTAGCCCATCAGGTATTATCCTAAATGGCCTTACACTTAACCTCTCAGCCCATAATGATCAAGCACTGCCCAACAAGAGAGGACCTCTCCCTCGACTACAAGGAACAGTGTTGCACTATCTACTCACATGGATCCCGGGAATTAAAACCATTTGCAAACATTTTGAAAACATACTTAAATATATATCATATATATAAATTTTGCAAAACAAAATTCCAACGATTGAAATCAACTGTCGGCAGTTTGGTTTCCATCAGAGAGAGTGCATTCCCGATCATTACCTTTGTCTGACAAAGGGGCTGATCCTGTCACTATTATCACCCACTCAGATGAATTCTCAGACTGCCCCAACATGCCCAGGTTTTGACCCCCGCTAAGGATCTCACTGATTGGCATATCAAAGACAGCCCAATCCGACATCTAGTGAAGTATCATAATCGAGTGTAGGGGTCAAGTGTAACTTTCCAGTTTTGCCCATCTATCTCTAAGGTCCAGGGCAATACTGAAAATCCGGTCCGGTTCAAGGATTCGAGTAATCCCATACTGCATGTGCCTTGGGTCTTACCCTGGTGGCCGAGACGGGCCATCCCAACACTTGGTGGCACATCAGTATCAGCCTTGGTAGGATAAATCTCCCTAGACTTATCCAATGGCTGTGAACATTTAAAACTAACACGAGTCTCAGTAAGTGTCCAGTCTTAGGGTCTTGCACAGAATCATACCATACAACATGAATCAAACATGCACTTTATTTATTTACACTAAATATCAAAAGTACATCAAATCAGATTGAAGCTAAGGACATACAAAACTGTCTAACAACATTCGTGTAAGGGAGACAAATAACAGATCAGATCCTAATAGCTAATGAGTGTGTGGAGGACATGAGAAAGTCTGAAAATCAAGGTTTTCTTTGCAAGATGGATTTAGAAAAGGCCTATGATTTGGTGGATTGGAGTTTTTTATTAGAGATCCTAGGTGTTGTGGGTTTAGAGTTAGATGGTGTAAATGGATAAAGGGCTGCATAAGTTCTTGCTATTTTTCGATCTTGGTTAATGGGGTAGTCAAGGATCTTTTCCCAACTTTTAGAGGATTAAGGCAAGGTGACTCCCTTTCCCCTTTCCTTTTCACCCTAGTCGCAGATGTGTTCAGTGGTTAGATCTATAAGGCAAACATGGAAGGAGTAGTGAGAGGTTGGAAGATAGGAAGGAATGGAATCAAGGTGACCCGCTTACAGTTTGCTAATGACCTAATAATCTTTTGTGAAGGGGGTGATAGGAGAACAGTAAGGAACCTTAAGTCTTTGATAAAACACTTTGAGAGAGTATCAAATCTGAAAATAAACATAGATAAGAGTTGTGTGGTGGGTGTGAATTTGGATATGAGGGCTATTGGATCTGAACTCCCAAGTAGATAAGACATATCTTTCCCTCTTGCTGATCTAGAAGCAGATTTAATCTCAAATTCACCCCTTTTAATTAATCCCATTAAACCCTAGTTCGAATTGGGCTTTAGGCCCGTTAAGCTTTCAGGGTCACTTCCTTTTAAATGTTGGATAGCTTGGCTCTCTTTGTATGGCGTGGGACCCTATCAATGATCTCCACAAAAGCCATGTGGGTTTAGCCCAACCTCTATTACAAGGCCTGGCCGAATTCACTGCTGAAGACAGTGAACCTCTTATGAGTCCATCAATATGAGCTCTTAGCAGGCCCAACATTTACATTAAATGGTCCCTGGGTCCAGCCACCTTATGAAGGCCCAAGGACTATGGACTTATGTGAGATTAGCCCATCAGGTAAAAGCCCTAAATGGTCTTACACTTAACCTATCAGCCCATAATGGTCAAACACTGCCCGATAGGATTACCAAACAATTCACCTATGTCACTTCCCAACTTCACATTCAGTTCCATGGGAGTTTCAGCTAGTTTAGCACCCAACAACCCCGTTTCTTCCAACAGGTCAAGAACATATTTCCGCTGACAGAGGTTGATGCCTTCCTTTGATCTAGCAACTATTATACCCAGAAAATACTTCAACTTCCCAATATCTTTTGTCTGAAAGTGATTTTGTAGGAATGTCTTCAATCTATCAATCCCAACTCTATCACTGCCAGTTATGACTATGTCATGCACATACACTACCAGCAAGATCTTCCCGGCCACAGAGTCATAGCTAAATACTGAATGGTCAACTTGACACTGTCTCATTCCAAACTCCTTCACCACTTCACTGAATTTGCCAAACCAAGCACGGGGAGACTGTTTGAGCCCATAGATCGCCTTCTTGAGCTTACACACCTTACCATCCTCCCCCTGAGCAACAAACCTTGGTGGTTGTTCCATGTACACTTCCTCTAGAAGATCATCGTGGAGAAAGGCATTTTTAATATCAAGCTGAAAGAGAGGCCAATCATGTAGTGCAACTAAGGAAATTAACATACGTATTGAGCCAATCTTTGCAACTGGAGGAAAGGTTTTGACACTGTCTACACTATAAAGTTGAGAGTACCCTTTTGCAACTAAACGGGCTTTCAGCCATTCCACTCTCCCATCTGATAGATACTTAACAGTATACACCCACTTACAACCAACAACATGTTTACCTGGGGGAAGATTGGTGAGGTCTCATGTATGATTGTGATGAAGAGAAGAGAGTTCTTCTTCCATAGCTTTTCGCTAGCCTGGTGAGGTAAGAGCCTCTTGAACATCCTTAGGTATGGATGTAGAGGATAACAAGGTAATAAATTCACGATGGGAAGCAGAAAAGTGAGATACAGAAACATAATTGTATATAGGATGTAGTGTACAACTACATTTACCTTTTTGCACTACAATAGGAAGGTCAAGGTCAAAAGGCAATTTAGTTGGGGAAAGAGTTGCATCAGCTGCTAGAGTAGAAGGTGGTGGAGGTGCTGTCCTCTGTCGAAGAGTATACACTTGAAGAGTTGGTGGTCTTTTAGGAAGCTCCTACATTGGGGAAGGTGTACACTCAGGAATAATGGGAACCACGTGGATGGAATTATCAACCGAAAGAGGAAGAGGAACCCTTGTAGGAGAAGAAGGGATCAGAAGGAGAGAAGTATGGCACCGATTCGAAAAATGTAACATCAGGACACACAAAGGATCTTCAAGTAAGAGGGTTGTAGCATTTATACCCTTTTTGAGTCCTAGAGTAGCCAAGGAAGATACATTTAATGGAACAAGCTTCCAACTTGTCTAGTTTAGGACCAAGATTCTGAACAAAACACACACACCCAAAGATCTTGGGAGTCAGGGGATATGGAGACATAGTGGGAAATAAGATAGATAACAGAGAACAACCATTCAGAATAAATGAGGGCATGCGATTAATGAGAAAGCAAGTAGTCAGGACTGCATCACTCCAAAATCATTTAGGAACATTCATATGATGACGGAAAGACCAAGCTGTTTAAGTAGATGTCGGTTCTTCCTCTCAGCCAACCCATTTTGACCTGCCCTAGAATTTTGTCTTGTTCGTTGACTGTAAAGTAAAGTAAACAGCAAGAAGTAAGAGAGGAAAGAAGAAGAGAGAAAAGAGAGGAAAGAGAGAAAGGCTGGTTCGAATTAGAGAAAAAGTTAATCCCTAGATTCGGCCAGACCTGTTATTATATTATTAACCTATTGGAAAAGACTTGAGTGCCCTTCTTTAAGTAAGAGGCACTCGAACTAACATAACAGTACACATCAACATTCTCAACAAGTACAAAGATTGAAATACTCCTTCACTAACACCACTAACACTCCCCCTCAAGCTGGTGAGTATATATCATTTAATCCCAGCTTGTTACATATGTAATTCACTCTCCCCCGACTCAAACCTTTTGTAAACAAGTCTGCCCACTGGTTTCCCGTACTAACATATGCAGTTTCTATCACCCCATTCAGCACCTTCTCTCTCACAAAATGATAGTCAACTTCGATGTGCTTGGTTCTTTCATGAAACACTGGATTGGAAGAGATATGAACCGCTGCCTGATTGTCACAATAGAGCTTCATTGGAGTACTGATGTCATATCCTATCTCCTGTAGAAGGTTCCACTCTCCCCCGACTCAAACCTTTTGTAAACAAGTCTGCCCACTGGTTTCCCGTACTAACATATGCAGTTTCTATCACCCCAATCAGCATCGGTGTATCCTTCTACTACCAGTTTTCCACCACTTTTGTACAGCAAACCATGACCAGGAGCTCCTTTCAGATACCTCACAATCCTTAGCACTGCATTCCAATGTGGGACCAAAGGTTTCTGCATGAACTGACTCACCACACTAACCGCAAATGAAATGTCTGGCCGAGTAATGGTTAGATAGTTTAGTTTGCCTACAAGTCGTCGGTATCTGCCAGGGTCTTCAAATACTTCACCTATATCACTACTCAGCCTCGTATTTGTTTCCATAGGTGTCTCAGCCGGTTTAGTACCCAACAACCCTGTTTTTTCCAGTAAATCAAGCACATATTTCCTCTGACACAAATTAATGCCATGCTTAGATCTTGCTACCTCTATGCCCAAAAAATATTTCAACTTGCCAAGGTCCTTTGTCTGAAAGTGTTCCTGTAGGAATGCCTTCAATCTGTCAATGCCCATTTTATCATTCCCAGTCAAAACGATATCATCCACATACACCACCAATATTATTTTGCCTGTCGAAGAGTCAAAACTGAAGACAGAGTGATCAACTTGGCACTGTTTCATACCAAACTTCTTGACCACCTCACTGAACCTACCAAACCATGCTCGAGGGGACTGTTTAAGTCCATAAATAGCCTTCTTAATTCTGCATACCTTACCATCCTCCCCCTGAGCAACAAACCCGGGTGGTTGCTCCATGTAGACCTCCTCGAGCAAATCACCATGCAAAAAGGCATTTTTGATATCTAGCTGATGGAGAGGCCAATCATACATAGCTGCAAGAGAGATGACGACACAAACTGACCCTATCTTAGCAACCGGGGAGAATGTCTTTGTGTAGTCAATGCCATAGGTTTGGGAGTACCCTTTGGCAACTAGCTGCGCCTTCAGGCGCTCAACACGACCATCTGGCAAGTACTTAACACTATACACCCACTTACAACCGACAGCCTGCTTCCCAGGAGGAAGAGCGGTGAGATCCCAAGTGTGATTATGATGCAGAGCAGAGAGCTCTTCTTCTATAGCACGGCACCACTCTGGAGAGGTAAGGGCTTCCTGGACATCCTTAGGAACAACCAAGGAGGATAACAAAGATATGAACTGGCGATGGGAGGCGGAGAGGTGGATAAGTGAAACAAAATTGGAAATAGGGTGAAGGATGCAAGTACGTTTACCTTTCCGGAAGGCAATAGGAAGATCTAGGTCGGAGGCTGGTGTCGGTGCTGGAGCTGGATCTGTCGACGGTGATGAAGCTGGAGGAGCTGCAGCCAGTACACGCGGGCGATGTGTATACACGTGATGGATGGGTGGACGGTCAACTGACGGTGGCACCGGAGGCAAGGACGTAGGCATGACTGGAACCAGAGGAGGTGGATCAGCCACAGGAAGGGGAAGAGGAGGTGGTGATGTGGAGGAAGCAGCAGCACCGGACCCCACGAAGAACGGAGTAGACTCGAAGAATGTAACATCAGCACATACCAAGGAACGACGAGAACTAGGATGATAACATTTGTACCCTTTCTAAGTTCGGAAATAGCCAAGGAAGATACACTTCAGGGAACGTGCATCTAACTTGTTAGTCCCGATACCCAGATTATGAACGAAACAGACACACCCAAATACCCGAGGAGACAGCGGTAACGGAGACATGTTGGGGAATAAGACACTAAAAGGAGAACGACCATCAAGGATAGACGTGGGCATCCGATTAATTAAGAAACAAGAGGTGAGCATTGCATCGCTCCAAAAGGTTTTGGGAACATTCATGTGGTGCATGAGGGAGCGTGCCGTTTCTACAAGATGGCGGTTCTTTCTCTCAGCAACCCCATTTTGTTGCGGAGTGTAGGTACATGAAGTTTGGTGTATAATGCCATGTTGGTCCAAGTATTATTGAAAAGATGAAGACAAGTATTCACGACTATTATCAGAACGGAAAATTTTGATGTGAACGCCAAATTGATTGCAGATCTCAGCATAAAATTTCTGGAAGATGGCAAATAATTCACTTCTTTCTTTCATTAAATAGAGCCATGTCATTCTTGAACAGTCATCAACAAAAATAACAAAATATCGGTATCCATTATATGACATCACTTTATAAGGACCCCAAACATCTGAATGAATTAAAGAAAAAAGACTCGACACACGATTATCGACCCTAGAACGAAAGGGAACACGATGGTGTTTCCCAAATTGACATGACTCACAATCTAAAACAGAAAGTTGACTCAATGCCACTGGAGAGGAGAAATGGATGACTCAAGGGCCGTTGACGTTTGTCCACCACCATCAAGATAATACAGTCCACCGGCTTCATGCCCTCCACCAATCTTCATCCCTGTCTTGAGATCCTGAAAAACACACATAGAAGGGTAAAATGTGATGGAGCTCTTAAGGGACTTGGTCAGCTTACTAACAGACATAAGATTAAATGGAAGCTTAGGTACATATAAAACAGAGGATAGGGATACAAGGTCTAGGTCAACATTACCAACACCACAGATAGATGATGTGGAGCCATTAGCAAGGGTAACAGATTGTGATGTTGAGTAATGAGTGAGAGATGAAAACACACTTGGAGTTCCCGTCATGTGATCGGAGGCTCCAGAGTCAATAATCCAGGGGTTGGGTGTGGATGCCAAACAAGCCATACCTAAGTGTGCAAAGGAAGTTGTGTTCTGCTGCGACTTGGATGGAACAAACCTCTCATACTCATCCCGAGGAACACTCACCATCTCCTTGCCTAGACCATCTGAGGGAGTAGAAGGCATCGGGTCAGCTGACCGATTCTCCTGTCTAGAGCTGAAACTAGTGTCACTAGTCATGGCATGGTTGGCCCACGTCGAGGGAGGACCATGTAAGTCATAGCAGTAGTTAATGGTATGTCCATCCAAACCATAATGAGTACACTTCCGTGGACCCGAGCCACGTCCTCTTCAATGCCACTGAAGAGGAGCCAAAGAGGTTTGAAGTGCAACGATAGATCCACCATCGTCAAGATAATACAATCTGCCAGCTTCATGCCCTCCACCAATCTTCTTCCCTGTCGTTAGATCCTAAAAAACACGAGGAAGGGTAAAATGTGATAGAACAATTGAGGGACTTGATTAGTTTACTAACAAACATAAGATTGAAAGGAAACTTGGGACCGTATAAAACAAAAGTCAAAGAAAGAGATGCTATGTTAACATTACCAACACCATAGATGGGGGAAGTATATCCATTGTCAAGGGTCACATTATTCGATGTAGAAGTTGGAGAAAGGGAGGAAAACACACCTGGAGTCTCAGTCATGTGATCAGAGGCTCCAGAGTCAATTATCTAGGGTCAAGGTTTGGATTCTAGGCAAGCTATACCTAGATGAACAAGAGTGGTAGTATTCTGATGTGAGGTGGCCTGAAGAAATCTCTCATACTCCTCTCTTGGAATACTGATCATCTCCTTCCCAAAAGTAGTTGTGACTGTAGAGGATGCCGGATCAATTAGTTGAATATCACTAACTTCACTACCACCAACAGCTACATGATTAGCCCATGTTGATGGTGGACCATGCAAATCATAGCAGAAGTTAATTGTGTCCTTCTCTCCCACAATGTGTGCATTTTCTAGTGGTGCTCCCCCTTCCTCTGTCACGGCCTCCTCCACCACTATGACCACCCATAGGGTTACCACGGCCTCCCTTAACTATATGACCACCTCCTCTGTGTCCATAAGAACCACCTCGAGTGACAACAAGTGTTGATCTATCAGAAGGTATGTTACACTCTGTGGAGGTAAGAGATATCCTACGGAGATGGGCAAACACCTCTTCTAGAGTAAGGAGTGTAGATCCTCCCAATATCTGTGCTCTAGCAGGTTCATATTCTACTTTCAATCCCACCAAGAACCGAGTAACATCTAGTTGTTCCCTTTGTTGTTGTTGAATCTTAACGTCTGGTGTTAAGGGATGATAAACATTAAGTTCATTCTGAAGATTCTTCATACAGTCGTAATATTCTTCAAGAGTCTAGTTTCCCTGTTGCAAACTAAAGTATTCCTAATAAAGCTGATAAACCCTTGTGGTGTTGTCTTGTCCAGAGTAGAGTTTCTTGGCATGTTCTCATATATCCCTTGCTGTAACACTGACTCTAGGCTCCATACTGTTCCACAACCACATCATAATTTGAGCATCCTCTTACTCCCAATCAAGATTCAAAGGGTTTATGATGTGGTTCCGGAACCCCACCGATAAGTTAACATATATCCCTTGCTGTAACACTGACTCTAGGCTCCATACTGTTCCACAACCATATCGTTCCGGAACCCCACCGATACGCCCCTACAGTTCAGGGTGTAGTGAAGACCTAAATCGGCTCCCCTGAACCAGTTGGCAAAAAAAATAAAAAATAAAAAAAAAACACCAAAAGGAGTATCGATTCGCCCTATACGCCCATACCGGCTTATTGGGCGTACCAATATTTTGAACCTTGCTCCAAATCACTAAAACCCGGGGATTCAGCACGAGACTTCTCCTCTCCCGTATATGTTTCACTTTCTTCTTAGCCTTCCGAAACACCTCCAACAACTTGGCCCACGGAACATGGATTTCACCATTAAGTTTGATGGAGGTCATCTGGACATTTAAAAAATCAGAGGAAATCATGACACTCGATTTCTGGTCACCACTCGCATCTCCCATCGAATCCATTTCAGTCTACAAAGTCGGTTCTGCCCGTCACACCCAAAAAAACAGTTCCAACCACTGCACTACAGTTTGTTAGCTACCACACAAGCACACATGCAATCACCAAGTACTGGCCTTAGCAACGCAAGGAGATCAAGAGCACTACTGCACTACATATGAACACTGAGAAACCTCTTAGAAATGTCAAGGTGCTCAGCTCTGTCAGGTATTTAACCGTATTCTTTCTGTCACTCTTATCATCAGTTCATAACAGATTCAAAGTGTACAAATCAAGGCAACATAAACAGGTTTTTTGCTTTTTTACAAGACTAGTTCATTAGAGCCTTACTCATAACCAAGTCGGGTAGTTTGATTCATTCTGGTGTAATGGGTAATGTTCTCAGAGACTTCTTGTGATTGTACTTATTCCTACTTTTTGTTTGGAACCGTAATTGTTCTGTGTTGAGCTCTGATGTAGAAGCTCTGCTTTCACTTCTGAAAGATTTGACAGTACCACCTTCGATCATATCGAGCTGGAATTCGAATGATTCCACGCCTTGTAACTGGCAAGGAATTCAGTGTGATGATCCTGAACAGAATGTAGTCACCCCGAACTTGTCGGGTATGGGGATTTCTGGTTCACTAAGACCGGAGATTGGCCATCTGAGATCACTCAAGACTATTGACCTTGGCATGAACAATTTATCGGGCTTGATCCCGGTAGAGTTGTCGAACTGTACTCTGCTTGAATACTTGGATCTATCGGTGAATGGTTTCACCGGTGATGTGCTCGGAAAATTAGTATACTTGAGGAATCTGAACACAATTTATCTCTACAGTTAATGGGTTCACTGGTTCCATCCCGTCCAATGTAGGAAACATGACTGATCTTATTTCTCTGTGCCTTTATAGTAATCAATTATCAGGCATGATACCAGAATCTATTGGGAATTGTACTAAACTGCAAGAACTCTATCTCAGTAAAAATCACTTAGTTGGAGATTTGCCTGGGAGCCTAAGTAATCTTCAGTACCTTGCATTCATGGATGTCAGCTTGAACAGACTTGAGGGCAGGATTACGTTGGGGGGTTCAGGTAGTTGCAAGAATTTGCAGAGGTTGGTTTTGTCATACAATCGCTTTGATGGAGACTACCATCAGGCTTGGGCAACTGCAGTGGCTTAACAACCTTGGCTGCCCTGGGTAATAAATTAACAGGTCAGGTCCCTGCTTCCTTTGGATTACTAACTGTACTTGAGCTGCTTTACCTTAATGAAAACAAATTCTCTGGCAAAATACCGCCTGAGATCGGGAGCTATAGATCCTTGAAGACATTACACTTGAATGTAAACCAACTACAGGGGGAAACCCAGAGTGAGTTGGAATCATTGAGTAATTTAGAGGATCTTCGGTTGTTTTCCAATCAATTGACTGGAGAGATTCCAATAAGCATTTGGAAGATTCCAAACCTTAAACATCTCCTAGTTTATCAGAACAATTTGTTTGGGGAATTACCTTTGGAGATTACTGAGCTCCACCATCTGGAAAATATTTCGATGTTTGAAAACCATTTTTCTGGAGTCATACCCCAAGGGTTAGGAATCAATAGTAGCTTGGTTCAATTGGAGTTAATTAACAATTCATTCTCTGGTGAAATCCCACCAAACCTCTGCTTTGGAAAACAATTGAGAATTTTGAATATGGGTCTAAATCAACTTCAAGGTAACATACCTTCAGATGTTGGGCGTTGCTCATCCTTGAAAAGATTGATTCTAGAAAGAAACAATCTTACCGGCCCCCTTCCTGATTTTGTGCAAAATCCGGATCTCTTTTTCATGGACGTTAGTGGTAATAAAATAACAGGAACAATTCCTTCAAGCATGGGGAACTGTACCAATCTTGACACAATTAATTTGTCCATCAATGAACTTACAGGGTTCTATACCTCAAGAACTAGGAAACCTTGTGAACCTAGGGCGGTTAAATTTGTCCCATAACAATCTCTTAGGTACATTGCCTCCACAGATCTCAAACTGTAAGAATTTATTGGATATGGACCTGGGGTTGAATTCCATCAAGCCTAAGAAGCTTAACCCAATCATCGAAGTTGAAACTGAAAGAGAATAAGTTCAATGGGGGTATTCCAGATTTCTTGGCAGCATTTAATAACTTTCTAGAGCTGCAACTTGGAGGAAATCTTCTTGGGGGTGAAATCCCTTCATCAATTTGATTGTTGCAGAACCTAGTCATTTCTTTGAACCTCAGTGATCATGGACTGACTGGGGAAATTCCATCAGAGATTGGGAAGTTGAATAAGATTGTAAGCTTGGATATATCTCACAACAATCTTTCAGGAAGTTTGGAAGTTCTTGATGCACTCCGATCATTGATGGATGTGAATGTTTCATATAATCTCTTCACTGGTCCTGTACCAAATACATTAATTAAATTGCTAAAGTACTCTCCTTCATCATTCTTGGGGAACCCAGGAATCTGTGTTCCTTGTCTTCTTGGGGATGGATCCAATTGCACCATGAACAGCAATCTTTACTCCTTGTAATCATCGATCCAGTGATCAGAAAAGCTTTAGAGTAAAGATTGCATTGATAGATATTGGGTCATTGCTATTTTGTGTTCTAGTGATTCTCTTGTTTAGTTATGTATTTTTTGAGTTCAGAAGATCAAAACCAGAAGTTGAAAGTTCTGTTGGTGAAGGTTCAACTCTCTCACTGAATGCAGTGATTGAGGCCACTGATAATCTGAATGATAGATTTATCATTGGCAGAGGAGCCCATAGGACTGTTTACAAAGTAATATTGGGTCCAGAGAAACTGTATGCTGTAAAGAAACTTGCATTTTCACACCATAAAGGTGCAAGTGAGAGCATGATTAGGGAAATCCAGACTTCTGGAGAGATCAGACACCGAAATCTGGTGAGATTGGAAGATTTCTGGTTGAGGAAAGACTATGGGTTGATCTTGCACAAATACATGGAGAATGGAAGCCTCCATGACGTTCTACATGTGATAATACCTCCTCCAGTTCTCAAGTGGGAAGTGCGTTACAGGATGGCACTGGGAATTTCACAAGGTTAACTTATCTTCATGATGACTGCAATCCTGCTATTGTGCACCGAGATATCAAACCAAATAACGTACTATTGGACATGGAGATGGAGATTCATATCTCTGATTTTGGCATTGCCAAACTCCTGGGTCATTCTTCTGCCTCAGACCATCACGGTAGCGGGCACTATTGGATATATAGCACCAGGTCTGTCCCTTTGGATATTAGCATATGGAGTGGCAAAGAACAAGGAATCAGATGTCTACAGCTATGGTGTGGTTTTGCTTGAACTAATAACCAGAAAGAAGGCTTTGGATACCTCATTTCCCCAGGACACTGGCATAGTCCATTGGGTAAGTTCAATTTGGAGTATAACTTAGTCCATCAATAGCACTGTGGATCCAAGCCTCATTGAAGAAGTCTTGGATTCCTCTGTCCTAGCAGAAGTAACAAAGGTGCTGTTGGTGGCACTGAAATGTACAGCACAGCAACCAAGTGAGAGGCCCACAATGAGGGATGTGGTGAAGCAGCTAGTAGATGCTAAGTCCCATGCTGGAAGAAAAAAGAATAGTCTTTAAAGAATGTTGGTAACTTGCTCTTTATTTTTTCTTCTTATCAATTAGGTTAACATAGGCTGTGTTTGGTTGCAATGCAAATAAATTTGCACTGGTGTGGAACTGTGACAGTTCAAATGATTTAAGTGTAAATTCTGACCAGTTCTTGTTTCAAATTTTAGCTTATTTTGTTTGATTGCATTACAAATGAAGTAAATTAAGACATGAAGCAGAATAAAGTAAAACCCAAAACAAAATTAAACGAGAATTTGCATTTTTTTCATATTTACTCCTGTACTAGTGCAAATAAAATTGCTCTGCTACACACAAGACACTACCAACATGTTTTTTCATTTGCACTCATAAAGTTTTTATGTTTAACCAATTTACATATTATCCAACGAAAGCCGCACTGTTCCAACCAAATGAAATATCAAAAATTATATAAAAGCACTTTTGGCATTGAAAAAGCACTTTTGTAAAAGTACTTTGATAAAAATATTTTGGCATTGAAAAAGCACTTTCGTAAAAGTACTTTGATAAAAATATTTTCATAAGTTTTTTTACAAAAGCACTTTATTGAAAGTACTTCAGAAAAGTGCTTTTGTAAAAGTACTTTAGTAGTACTTTTATAAAAGCACTTTTGTAAAATTACTTTTATAAAAACACTTTTGTAAAAGTACTTTTATAGAAGTACTTTCATAAAAGTGTTTTCATAATGTTATAGTACTTTGTAAAAGTACTTTTGTAGAAGTGTTTTTATGAAAGTACTTTCAAAAAAGTACTTTTGTAAAAGTGGCTTCTTAAAAGTTCTTTCATAAAAGTGATTTTCTAAAAGTGCTTCCATAAAAGTGCTTTTATAAAAGTACTTCTACAAAAGTGCTTTCATAAAAGTATTTCTGTAAAAGTTTTTTTGTAAAAGTGATTTTGTACAAAAGTGCTTTCGTAAAAGTACTTTTGTAAAAGTGCTCTTAGTATTTTTATATAAGTGCTTTCATAAAAACTTTTCATGAAAGTACTTTTATAAAAGTGTGTTTAGAAAAATGTTTTCGTAAAAGTGCTTTTGTAAAAGTACTTTTATAAAGTGATTTTATGTTTTTAGTTTTGATTGATATCAAATTGGACAAGGGTTTGGCCTCATGATTGGATTATTGGAAATTTGGTTTTGGTCTAATTTAAACCAATAAGAATATGGACCAATTTATTTTGGATTGGCCCAATCCAATAATTATAATGGACCATCCAAATCCGAATTGATATGGTTTGGATCGGATTGGATCCAAACCAAAACCGGTCGATTGACACCCCTAGTTCCTAGTACAGGTTGAAAGTGAATAATTATAATGGCAGTCTGTATTGTAACATCTTTCTGTTTCCTTTGAATAAAATATCATTCGTTTATCAAAAAAAAAGGTATTAGATTGAAAAAAATGTTAACTTACTAGTCAAATGGTTGGAGGCACCAGAATCAATAATGCACGGGGATTCTAGGGTATTAGTAGGTACGTGTAAATTAGAGGCTAAGTTATCTAAGGAAGAGGCAAACGATATAGAAGAGGTGGATTCAGAATTTGCCTGTCAAATAGCTCTACAATATTGCAGAAGGAGTGTAGATAAACCACTTTGAGGGTAATGAGTTGCAAAGTTGGCTGAGGTGAACTTTTGGTTTGGCTTCGTGCTTGATTCTTGTGATTATTTCTTGCTTAATTCTTGTGCCCACTTTAGTTTCCCCTGCAATTTCCAACATGTCTCACAGGTGTGTCTAGATTTTTGATTTCTCCTTTTTTGTTGAACTGGAGCCATGGTGTTGCCCTCAGAAGGATTCATAGCAGATCTCCTGCTCTCCACAAATTAAATCAATGCATGCACCTCTTGGACAAAAGGGAGATCCTTGCTGCCTCAAATTTATACCCAAATGGGCTCATACATGGGTTAAGGCCTAGTATGAAAGCAAACACCCTTTGTAGGGAGACCAAATATTTAGTGTTTTGGTAGTAGTCCAACTCTTTCCAAACTATGTTAACGTGTATAGTAAGCTGATAAGTTTCTTTGTCCTTTTTTACATGTTGACGGTTATGCCTGTAACTAATAAATTCCAGCATAGTGCATTGTTCTGGAATGCATAAAATCTGCTTTCTTTCATATTCTTATTAATGTTTCTCCTTCCAATGAGGTGAGAGGGGAATCAGGAAACGGGACCCCCTATCTTTGTACATCTTTATGCTTTGTGCTAAAGCCCTCACTAGTGAAGGAAGGGGAAATCCATCATATGGATGGCCGAACCATGCTAAATGGTAGGGAAAATTTTCAAAAATTTCTCTTTTCCCTTATGGGAATCGTATTCCCAGTTTTAGAAAAATCGTATTTTTCAAGGATCATTCTTGCACTGAAACCGAACTAGATCTAAAACCAAAAGAAAGGGAGAAGAATACCTGATACAGAATCCACACGTGTAGTTCCCGAAGTGGTAGTTCACGCCCAAAGAGGGTACCAAAATCAGCTTCCACTGAAGATGGCGCAGCTTGAATTGAAGCCGGTTCAACAACACAGTCCTTTAGCAAGAACTGTAATCCAACAGCTTGGGTCGAGCAAGGGAAGTGAGCACAAGTTGAATCTGATTTTTCTTGCAAAATCAGAAGCAAAGACTGATCAAGATCAGTCAATAAGTGGAGAACAAACTTGGGTTGGGCGGCAAGAGCAGAAGGAGAGAGAACTAAGAGCAGTTGAGTGATTTGAGCAGTTCGCCTCCTCCTCGTTTTATAAGCCTTAAAGATCAGCACTCATAATCTAATTAGGAGGAGTCTTTAATCCAAATCTTTATTTGGATCTGGACTCTTTAAGTGGATAAGAGTTATCCTCTTATCCTAATTGCTGATCCACACCCATATCCATACCCATATTCACCCATGCCACATGACGGTTTAAGCTGTCATGTGACATCTTGATTAATCCAATTAATCATGGGCTTTAGGCCCATTAAGCAAATGACCTCACATAAGCCCATATGGGTTTGGCCCAGCTTCTGTGAAAAAGCCTAGCCGAATTCACTAATAATCACAGTGAACCCCTGAATCCATCAATATGGGCTCTTAATGGGCCCAACATTTACACTAAATGCTCCTTGAGTCCAGCCATCCTATGAAGGTCCAAGGACAATGGAAGGACATCTCCCATTTAAAAAATCAGAGGAAATCATGACACTCGATTTCTAGTCACCATTCGCATATCCCATCGTAGTCATTTCAGTCTACAAAGTTGGTTCTGCCCGTCACACAAAAAAAAACAGTTCCAACCACTGCACTACAGTTCGTTAGCTACCACACAAGCACACTTGTAATCACCAAGTACTAGCCTTAGCATACATTCGGCCACTTCAACCACCACTATACTGCTAACATGCAGATTTAAACCACAAAGAATCCCTCTTGAAACTGCTTATTAGAGGGTTCAAACCACCACAACTGCACCTACTCGACCACCAAAACTGTCACACCCATGGTGACAACAGTCTACACGAAAAAAAAAAAAAAAAAAACCTAGAGGTTGCCGCAAGAATCTGGGTTGTGCGCAGTCTTCTACCCCAGATTTCTCGCACCAGAAAAACGAAAGGAAGAAGAAGAAGAACTGAGAAATATTAGTTGAGAAATCTGTAATCGACTACTATCAAAAATTCTTTCTTGTGTTATGTTTTTTAATTTTCTACCCAACTAGGGGCCTCTCTGTAAATTAGTAAAGTTTAACTTAATGAAATGGAATTAGGGGTGTAAGAAAGAATAAATCCCAGATTAAAGCCCATTACAGCAAAGAACATAAAAAAGAAAAAAGGATAAACAGCCTATGGGCCATTCGGCCCATCTTCTCTACACTTGCAAATCATGTGCAAGTGTCAATCCAAGTCCATTTACCTATGCAAACCTCAAGGGCCAGATTTCTCGCACCAGAAAAACGAAAGGAAGAAGAAGAAGAACTGAGAAATATTAGTTGAGAAATCTGTAATCGACTACTATCAAAAATTCTTTCTTGTGTTATGTTTTTTAATTTTCTACCCAACTAGGGGCCTCTTTGTAAATTATTAAAGTTTAACTTAATGAAATGGAATTAGGGGTGTAAGAAATAATAAATCCCAGATTAAGGCCCATTACAACAAAGAATATAAAAAAGAAAAAAGGATAAACAGCCTATGGGCCATTCGGCCCATCTTCTCTACACTTGCAAATCATGTGCAAGTGTCAATCCAAGTCCATTTACCTATGCAAACCTCAAGGGCCATGCTTGGCTGTCCTTGGTTCAGTTTAAACTTTTGCTTTCTTATATTATAATATATATTTCATAGGATTAATATTATTGGCTATAAATTTCTTATAGTTTGTTAATTGTTCTTTCTTTTAGCTAGCTTCCTTTAAGGCCTCAGGTTGTTGATTCTACTTTTCTAGGTTGAATGAGACCTAATATAAAAAATTTGTGCTACTCAACCTAAGCTAACCTTATCTAGGGACCAACTGTTAGTTCCATAGCCCAAGTAAAGATTAGTAAAGCATGGCTTAGTTCTATTTGCATAGGCTGAGCAATAGTGATAACAAGTCAGATAATAAATAAATGTTTCAATAGATGAATTTATTGGCATAATATGTCAAATTTTCTCCTTTCTATGTCAATAATTTCATCCATCATAAAAATTTTGGAAAAGAAATTGTTTGCTTGTATTGAACAATCATTTCCTATTCTAGTCGTGCACTCTTGAATCGTTTTTGTATTCAGCCATCCTTCCTTTTCAGTTGTCTTGTTGATTTAACTAGGGTGGCTTTTCTAGATTGTATTAGTGTATTTGAGGGATATCAACCAATTGCTTTGTGTTCATTTAGGAGATATGCTATGTTGATAATATGTTCAATCATTGTGTTTACTTACAATTAATAATAATATTTTGAAATATAATTAAGTAAAAAATTCTATGACTAAATGTTTGCTATGCTTTGCTTGGGGCATTTTTTGAACTTGTGACATCCGAGGTTTGATTTGGAGCATGGAACTTGTGATTTTGGAACTTTAGAGTTTAAATTGTTAATTGGATCTTGTAATGAATTTGTTGAATGGTGGTCTTGGAATGAATGGATGATGAGAGGGAGGTACTCTCAGACATTGATGAATGAATGCATACATTGGAGTGCTTTTTTCTTTGCAGGCCACCTTACCCCTGAACCCACTCCTTGTAACCACTGCAACCCACCACCGAAAACTGGTACGAAATCAACCCCGAAACTATCAACCTTGACCCATACAATTGCTACAAGGTACAGTGTTGCACTCTCTACTCACATGGATCCTAGGAATTAATACCTTTTGCAAACATTTTGTGAAACCACAATATATATGTATATCTCTATATAAATATATTTTGTAAAACAAATCTCAACAATTTGAAATCAACTGCCGGTAGTTTAGGTTTCCATCAGAGAGAGTCATTCCCCGATCATTCACATTGTCTGACAAAGGGGTTGATCCTATCACTGTGATCATCCACTCAGGTGAATTCTTAGACTGTTCCAACATACCCAGGTTTTGACCCCCGCTAAGAATCTCACTGATTGGCATATCAAAGACAGTCCAATCCGACACCTAATGCAGTACCATAATCGAGTCTAGGGGTCAAGTGTAACATTCTAGTTTTGCCCATCTGTTTCAAAGGTCCAGGGTAATATTGGAATTTGGTCTGATTCAGGGTTTCAAGAAAACCCACATTGCATGTACCTCAGGTATCACCTTGTCAGCTGAGACAAGCCAACCCAATCCACTTAGCGGCACATCAGTGTCAGCCTTGAAAGGATAAATCTCTGTAGATTTATATAACGGCTGTGAAGATTCTAAACTAACACGAGTCTCATAAGTGTCCAATTTAAGGGTATTTCACAAAAACACACTAAAATAACATGAATCAATTATGCACTTTATTCATTTACAATAAATGTCAATAAGTACATCAATATGATTGGAGATTAGGGCATAACTATCTAACAACAACAGATACGCATTAAATAATTTAAAATTAGCAAAATTACCCTTTATAATATTTTTCTAACCATTTTACCCATTTTGTTTGAGTGTTAAAAAAAGGGAAGGGGAAGAAGGGTTCTAAAACTAGACAACTGATTATCGATTAAAGTTGATCATTGAATGGGGGAGCATGAACAGGGGAGCAAGAGCTTCAATAGTTGATCGTTGTTCGGTTTCTTAACCCTTCTTCCCCTTTCCTTCTTCTAACTTTAGACGAAATGGGTAAAATGGTCAAAAAAATCATAGTGTAATTTTTCCATTACAAAATTATTTAATGTGCAGACCTGATGTCACGCGACGGTGATGACTAACAATCAACTAATGATAGAGACCTATTAGACACAATTTGAAAGTTCAAAGTACTACAAAGATACGTTTTGAAGTTTGGGGACTGACTTGACACAACTCCCAAAGTTTAGGGTATTGTTAAGGAATTTTCCCTTAAATAAAAAATAAACTAAAGTGATCAAAATACACATTAAAAGAATAATAAGAAAGATTAATATTATTAAAATAACAAAAAATTTAATAAATAATATTATTAAAATTAATATAAAGTAAGTATATAAAATAACATTAATAATACTAATAAAATAGGGCAAATTTCTTACACTACACGCACGCGCCCATGCCTACGCCTCGACACGGCTTGGCGCGCGTGTGTGAAAAGCACCCCCAACCCTCCTTCACATGCATGGAATATTTATAGTGCTATCCTCCTATGGGTTCCTACCCATAAAGAGAGAAAAACTACAAATATACTCAACTTCTCCTCTTTTCCCGAGCAATGTGGGACAAGAAGTCTTCCCATGAACTTAAGGGTGGGAAGAGAAAAGACAAAAGATAAGAGAGGGAGGAGAGAGATTCTTGAAAATTTGAATCTCCCTCCAATAATCCCCTACAAGATTCAAAATTACAAGAAGATCGAATAATCTGAGCATCACAGTGAGAAAGGTATTCATGGTGATGTCTTTTGGATTTCAATCAACACTTAGGTATGACAGACTATGTTATAGAGTATGGGTGGAGTCAGACTCCTTCAACCTTTCCTCTTTGTCGTAATTAGCTAACCGACCGACCAACCAACTCAACTCACTAGTTTTTTAGTGGTTCTTTTGTTTTGGAATATTTCGGCCTTGTTCCCCTCTTGGAATCATGAGTGCTTTTAGAGAGTCAACCCTAGATTTCTCTTAGAAGTAACCACACTTCACACTCACTTAGGTCAATTATTAGTTTGTACTACACACACTATTCCTAACTGATTAAGAGCCTCATGCTCAACCTTTTCAAACTGTAGTGAGCACTATCTTACCTCGGCATCTGAAATGAGACACAAATTAATAGTGCTTTCCCAAGTCATCTAGCGATTCATTTTTACCCATTCAACATAATTCCAGGGATCTCCTTTCACATAGGTTGGGTGTCCATCACTAATGACTTTGTAACGGGCTTTAGGTCCATTCTTACTGATGCCTCATAAACCACCTTAGAAGTCTATGGTTTGCTTAACGAATCTGCAAGGTTCTTTTCAGACCTTACAAAATCTAGAGCGATTGTACCTTCTCTGAGGTATTGTCTTACCAGGTTATGCCTTAAGCGGATGTGCCTTCTTTTACCATTGTATGTCTGGTTCTTGGCTCTAGCTATTGTTGCTTGGCCTTCACAATGGAGAGATATGGACGGAACCGGCCGCGGCCAAAGTGGTATACCTGCCAGCAAGTTCCTTATCCACTCTGCCTCGGACCCCGCCAATTCTAGTGCAGTAAACTCGATCTCCATTGTTGAACTTGTATTGCATGATTGCTTTACCGATTTCCACGATACTATCCTTCACCTAGAGTAAACACATATCCACTAGTGGAAGCCTTTGAATCTGAAATCCTCGCATCAGTAAAGCCCTCTAAAACAAGAGGAAAGCCTCAGTAGTGTAAACCAAAATTTATGGTTCCTTTTAAATATTTTAATAATCTTACGAGAGCTTCCCAATGTTCATTTCTAGGATTATGAGTATGTTGACTTAAATTTCCCATAACTATAGCTATGTCTGGTGTTGTACAATTCATTAAGTAAGATATAAATCCAATTATACTTGCATACTCCTCTTGTGAAACAAGTTCTCCTACATGTTTCTTTAAGTGAATGCTATAGTCAAGAGGTGTTTTAACCGGTTTACAATCATAGTGTCCAAATTTCCTAAGAATGCTTTCTTTATAATGTGATTGGGAGAGAATAAAGTTTCCTTGTTGTTTATGGATTTTAATCCCCAAGATTACATCAGCCTCACCTAAGTCCTTGGTATCAAATTTGGACATTAGAAATTGTTTTGTTTATTTTACTACCTCTAGACTAGTTCTCATTATTAGTATATCATCAATATATAG
Source organism: Nelumbo nucifera (assembly GCF_055504915.1). Taxonomy (NCBI): domain Eukaryota; kingdom Viridiplantae; phylum Streptophyta; class Magnoliopsida; order Proteales; family Nelumbonaceae; genus Nelumbo; species Nelumbo nucifera. Next base: position 30,258,833 of record NC_142656.1, on the reverse strand, counting down.
ACAGATCATGACTCTTATCATTTTCAAATTTGCTATAGACACATTTATCGGAATCATTTCTGCTATATCCATTAGTTATCAACACATTATCAAATTTTCCATGCCATTGATTGGGAGCTTGTTTTAAGCCATACAGAGACTTAATTAATTTACATACTTTGTTTTAAGCCATATATTTCTTCTTCTAATTTCTCATTTAAGAAAGTTGTTTTCACATCCATTTGATGAACTACCAATTTGTAGATGGATGCTATAGCGAACAAAACTCTAATTGTTGTTAACCTTGCAACCAGGGAATAGGTGTCAAAGAAGTCTACATCTTTCTTTTGTCTAAATCCTTCAACAACTAATCAGGCCTTGAATTTCTTTATTGTATCATCTGGTTTTATTTTTTTTCTAAAAATCCATTTACAATCCAAAGCCTTAGTTCCAGGTAGAAGATCTACAAGTTCCCAGGTGTGGTTAGTGACTAAAGAGTCTATTTCACTTTTCATGGTTTCTTTCCAAAATATTGCATCAGGTGAAGTTACGACTTCCTGATAGGTTATTGGGTCCTTGTCCACCAGAAATGTGAACATTCTGTCACCCAAATTTGTTTCTCTTCTTTGTCTTTTACTTCTCCTTAAGTCAAGTTCTTGCCTAAATGAAGTACTGACTCCTTGAACACTCAATTGTTCTTGGTCTTTAGTTTGGTTTTGGGAAGGGTCCCTATTTATTGTTTCTTTTTTCCAAGGAAAGATGTACTCAAAGAACTCTGTATCTTGAGACTCTATTATTATGTTGTTTTCGACAACATTATCAATTGTTTTAATTACAAGGAACTGATAAGCCGCACTGTTTTGTGCATAGCTAATGAACACATAATCACAGGTTTTCAGTCCTAATTTCTTTCTTTTAGGTTCAGGTATTCCAACTTTTGCTAGGTAGCCCCAAACTTTTAGATAGTTCAAACTAGTTTTTCTGTTATACCAAAGTTCAAAGGGTATTTGTCCTTTCTTCTTAGGTGGCATTCTATTATAAAGGTGACAAGCAGCTAGGGTTGCTTTCCCCCACAAATTCAGAGGTGCACCTGAACTAATTAGCATTGCATTCATCATTTCTTTTAATGTTTTGTTCAGTCTTTCTATAACTCCATTAGATACAGGTTGATAGGGAGCTATGGTTTCATGTATGATTCCATTTTCTTCAAAGAATTTTTCAATGGTTTGTCCATCATACTCAGTCCCTCTATCTATTCTAAGTCTTTTTATTTTCTTTCCTAACTAGTTTTCTACTTCAGTTTTGTAGTTAATGAAAGCTTGATCAGCCTCATCTTTTGATCTAAGTATAACTACTTTTGCATATCTAGAGAAGTCATCCGTAAATGTTATATAGTATCGTTTTCCTCTTCTAACTTCATGACATTTAAGGTCTCCTAGATCACTGTGTATAAATTGTAACAATTCAGTTTCTCTTTATACACTTTTATGAGGTTTCTTAGTAAATTTTGCTTCTACACATACTTGGCATTTTTCATTTGTAAAATTAATAAGAACATTCAAAACTCCTAATTTACATAAACATTTTAAATAAGGAGCACTACGATGTCCTAGTCTAGCATGCCAAATATCAAAAGATTCAACAATATAAGCAGAAGAAGTAGTTTTATTCATAACAATATCAGAAGTATTCAGTACAAACAATCCTCGAGCATTGTATCATTTTCCAATAAAAACATTATTCTTAGTTAACACGGTCTTGTCTACTTCAAATGTGAGTTTCAGTCCTACTTTGTTGAGGAGTGCTACCGATACCAAGTTCCGTCGGATCTCCGGCACATGCAGCACATTATTCAGCATTAGAATTTTTCCTGAAATTAGTTTTAGGAGCACCTTTCCTTTACTGATGACCTTTCAAGTTTATGAGTTTCCCATGAAGACTTTCTCTCCTTCGGTCTGAGTTGTATACTTATAGAAGGAACTACGGTCCCCACAGATGTGCTTGGTATCACCAGTGCCCAGTACCCACTCCTTCAGCTTATCAACTAATTTTACCTCAGTTACCATAGCTACGATAACATCCTTAGTCAAATTGACTTTCGGTACCGGCAGTCATTCTTGTAATGTTCGGGTTTGCCACATACATAACAATTTCCTTTATTTTGTTGCTCCTTAAATTTTTGTTCATTTTTCACATTCAGATTCTTTTTGGATTTTGCAGTCTTTTCCTCCACCAGATTGGTTTTGGAAAACTAGTCATCATCTTTCGTTTTGTTCTTTTCTTCTATCTTAATTCGGACCATTACTTGGTCCAAAGTAATGTCCTTTCTCTTATGTTTCATATTGGTCTTGAAATCATTCCATGTATGTGGTAGTTTCTCTATGAGAGAACTGGCAATGAATCCATCTGGTAGTATCATCCCTTCCTTTGCTAGTTCCCCCACAAGAACTTGGAACTCATCTATTTGGGCAAACACGTTCATGTCTTCTTTCATGGTGAAGTGCAAGAAGTTGGCAATGACATATTTCTTGTTTTCGGGATTTTCCATGAATCCTTCATTTTCCTTGTTTGGAGACTCTCTTTCTCCCACTCTTTTATGTTTTATTGTGAAAATTTAAAAGAAAATAATAAATAAAATAGTCTTTTTCGTCGCCCATTAAAAGTGTTAGTGTTTTGGAAGTTTTAGACAATTGTCAGAAAACTTAGGGGTACTATAAGACAATATTTAAATAGTAAGGGTACAATTTGTAAATTAGCTAAACAGTAGGGCTAGTTTAAGAAATTTTCCCAATTTAATGTAAGATATAAAATTTTCCTTTATTTAAAAAGTGTAAAATATCAAAAATTTCTTAACCAATAAATAAAAAATATTAAATGTACTATTAAGGATAATTAAAATATTCAACCATTTTAATAAAATAATTAAACACTATAAAATAGATACAAAATGTTATTAAATGGTTAACAAATAAATGAAAATGATGATAATAATTTAAAAAGCAATAAATTGTTAATAAAAAGATCATCTTAATTTTTTTAGAAAATATTAGAATTATAAAGAAAGAGATGAGGAGAAAAATATAAATAAAAACAAATTTAAAAAGGAGTTTTAATGGCGTGAAGAAGGAAAAGAGGGTTGTGGATCAATCATTTTTTATCAATATTGCATGGGAAAATTCTCGATCAGTACCTTGTACTTTGGCTCGAGTGATAATTTGGTCCCTGAACTTTGAAATGCGACAATCTAGTACCCGAATTTTGAAAATGTGACAATCTAGTGGTTGTCGTTAACCAGTCCATTAATCAACCATTAAGTGACATTTGAAAAGTCAAAAATGCCCTTCGACTGCCATCTAATTCTCATTATCAACCATCCGAACGTCGACAAAAAACTGAATAGTCCCAAATCCTAGTCTCTTCTATTCAAAAAAGTTGGTGATTGTTAAAAAAAATCTAGAATTTGGGACTATTCATTTTATTGTCAATGTTTGAATGGTTGATAAAGAGAATTAGATAGCATTGGAAAGGCATTTTTGACTTTTCAAATCACTTAACAACAGATTGGAGAACAAATTGTCACTTGAGTGGGAATTTTCATAAAGCATACATAACTTGGAGAGAACTTTTTCTCTCAAAAAATCTATTACTTTTGTTTTCGAAGGGGCACATCTACTCGCGAGCAGCAACGGTAAGAATAGTAACCCAAAATTCCCATCTCTCCATTTGTTTTATTTGATTCTCGTTCTCATTCTCATTCTCCCTCATCCTCTTTCTTTTATTTGATAATTGTTTTTTTAACTTTCTCCATCCTACCCGATTCTCGTTCTCATTCTCATTCTCCCTCATCCTCTTTCTTTTATTTGATAATTGTTTTTTAACTTTCTCCATCCCTGTTACAAAGAACATAGACCGTCGGCGCTCAACAGTGAAGAAGAAGAAGAAAAAGAAGAAGAAGGAGAGATGGGGGAACAGAAGAAGATCATTGTTAGGCTGTTACAGAGGACAATGGCCAATCCTGGTATGTCGGTCCTCTGTTCATCGGAATCACTGCAGTGAAGAAGAAGAAGAAGAACCGACAATCCTTATTAGGATATTACAAGGTGATCGCTATTACAAAAGAAGCCAACCGGTGGTCCTTATTAGGATATTACAAGGTGATCGTTGTTAAAGTAGAATCCAACCGGTGGAGGGAGGAACAGGATGAGGGAAGAAGAAGAAAAGAAAGAAAAGATGGATGGGTATTTTGGGGAACAAAATATCATCCACTACCTCTGATGAACACGTTCGGAGGTAACAAACTTGCTGAATGATTTGAAGAAATTTTCAGATTCCAGAGGATGAGTTCGGAGGCATTGCCGAATGACCCTGAAGCGCCGAAAAGTAAAAATTTCAGTGTTCAGAAGTCGATTCAATGCTACCGATTTACATATCAGTTGGGTGAACTGGAGACAAAATCATACACACCCTATTGAACTACCTACAGTTGAATATGCTAAACATTGGCGTGTTCAACCGTGATAGATAGTTTAGCTAGGTGTGTATATTTTTGTCTCCAGCTAATCCGCTCCTTTCATATTATCCTACGAAAGCTCCATAGTTCCTACTACAAGTCTCGCTCCCTCCATTTTGCATGTATAACGCGTGTCACCCTATTTCTCCACTTCTCTCTTCAGTCCTCACCTCGTGTTCTTTCTCTCTCCTGATTTCAGAACTGAAGTCAATTCGCCGCTACTTCTGTTCTTCGACTACTCGCCACCATCAACGCTGCCATAGGACCATTCTATATATTGAAATCCTAGCCCCAACCTGAACTGCTCGAGGACAAGGGCTCGCTTTCGCCATGGTGAGATCAAGAGATCGATCCTAGCTGTTTCTTATCCTCCTCTTTGCCATGATTTTTTCCTCCATCTCCTTGCATGATACACACGTATACCCATTCTCTCCTTTCTTCCCGCTCTCCCCATCTTGTCTATCTATTTTGCCGCCGCTGCTTCTCTTCATTTCTCTCCCTCTTTTCCTTTATCCCTCCTTCCTCTCCCTCGTCTGAGAATTCATGGAAGCTGCTCTAGAGCCTTTAGCCTCTACTTTCCCTCTTTTTAATGGCATATTTGGTGACTTATTATTTGAATGGGGTTTATCTCCATAGTGAAAACGGTAATAGCACTGGTGCCGTTACCATCTCTATTTCTGGGTGAAGATAAAATTTCGGTGGCTCTGCTTCCCGTCTCTATTTCTGCTCAAGGTGAAGGACTGAATTCCTTATATCTCCGATGTCTTGAATCACATTTTCTTCATTTCATTTTATTACTGTTGTCATGTCTTGAATCGCATTTTCATGATTTCATTTTATTACTTTTATCATGTCTTGAATCACATTTTCTTGATTTCATTTTATTACTTTTATCATGTCTTGAATCACATTTTCTTGATTTCATTTTATTACTTTTATCATGTCTTGAATCACATTTTCTTGATTTCATTTTATTACTTTTATCATGCAATGCTTTCGTCTTCCTAGGCCATCTTTAGCCATGGAGAAGGAGCGATTGGACGAGTTTTCTCCTCGGGAAGTTCTGGAAAACTGCCTCCAGAGCTTAGAATCTGAAATAGGTTCATCCAAAGCTAGTAGATCGGATTCTGATTCTCGACCAAATCGCAGAGTCGTCTCCCATTGACAGGAATTCGTCCAGCTGATAAAAACGAGAACAATAAAACGATTATACACCTTCCCTCCTTTTGGAGTTCCAAAGGCTTCAAAAAGGAAGAGCATAAACTGCTGCGAACCTCCTCTCGCTGGCGAGCTGAGAGGGCAGTGTTCCCCCGAGCTATGGTGACAGAGCACGGCTCACAGGGGGCTGGCTATCCTATAGAAGGAAACCGGGAAAATTAAGATAATGATCGATGATTATTAAGGTAATCCGCAGGTGTTTAAATAGGCCGATGGCCGTTACAACGATGTCTGAAAAAGTAAAAACAGCAGAAGAAGATCATAACAGAATTCATAACAAAAAGATGCGATGGTGAGACATTGTTGTCTCGATCGTTTCTAACGGTCTCATGCTGTATCAATTGCCACGTTACCACTACGTGTTAAGTCATCCTGATGTGGGCCCCCAATCTGGTTCGATCCTCAACATTCCCGTCCCCTTAGGATTAGCCATGTCCTCAAGAGCCAGGGAATTTAGTTTTGAGATCCGCCCAGGTCTCCCGGGTGGTGTCTGAAACTGGAACTCCTTCCCACTAAATTAGTAGCTCAGTCTGTGCCTGGTTGTTGCGTTTGATCATTCGTCTATCGAGAACAGCCTTAGGAGTTGGGTGGAGAGATCTGTCAGTCTGGAGGGGTGGTATGCTAGGACTGTGGATAGCTCCGGTACCCAGTTTCTTTTTAGCCGAGATACATGGAATACTGGATGCAAGCGACACCCTTCCAGAAGAGCCAGTTTGTAGGCAACTTGACCCACCTTGGTAGAGATTTGAAATGGCCCATAGTATCTGACCAATAATTTCTGTGATTTCCTGGTGGCGATGGAGCTCTGGCGGTAAGGTTGTAGACGGAGGAAAACCCAGTCCCCAACTTCAAAAGTTTGCTCAGTTCTTTTGCTGTCTGCGTATTGCTTCATCCGGTGCTGGGCTGATTGCAAGTGTTCTTTTAACCTGGCTAGGATCTGATCTCGTTCCTTGAGATCCTGTTCCACGGAAGCTACTTGGGTTATGCCAGGTAAGCAAAGATGGAGGCGGGGTACCATAAACTGCCTCAAAGGGAGTGATATTGGTAGCTGAGTGGTGGGTGGTGTTGTACCACCATTCAGCGAGTGACAGCCACTTGAACCAGGAGCTTGGGTGAGTGCTAGTAAAGCAATGGAGTTAACTTTCCAGAGTTTTGTTCAGTGCCTCCGTTTGGCTATCAGACTGAGGATGGTAGGAAGAACTCAGACTCAGAGTGGTCCCCTGCAGTTTGAACAATTCTTGTCAGAACATGCTAGTGAACACGGGTCTCTGTCATTGACAATAGAGGTCGGCATACTGTGCAGTTTGAAGATGTTGTCTAGATACGCCTGAGCTACATCCCGGGCTGAGTAGGGGTGAGAGAGAGCAATAAAATGCCCGTATTTTGTCAGTCTATCCACCACCACTAAGATAACAATTCTTTTTGAGGAGGGTGGCAATCCTTCAATGAAGTCCATCGAAACCTCAGTCCATGGTTTCTCTGGAATCGGCGAGGGCTGTAAGAGTCCAGGTAGTGCCACACTCTCATATTTATTTTGCTGGCATACCATTCATTCGCAGATCCAGGCCTTAGTCTCCTTTTAGTACCCCTGCCAATAGTAGGCCCGTTGTATCCTTTTCATTGTCTTGTGAAACCCAGAATGCCCACCTGAAGGGGAGTCGTGAATTTCTTCGAACAGCCTTCTTCTGTATATAGATTGTGGACCCAGAACTAATCTCCTCTCCCCTTCCTCCATAGTAACCCCCCCCTTTATTGGTAATGTGGGGGAAGCTTCCTGATGAGGTTCTGCAGTTGAGGATTAGCAGCTGTCTCTTCTCTAATTTCATCAATCCATGAAGGTACTGGGGCGGATACAGCTTGAAACTCCCCAATCCTGGATAAGGCATCTGCTTCGCCATTTTCCTTGCCCCTCCTGTAACAGACCATAATCCAACCCAAATCAATTTGCTCAGTAATTTCTGCTGTGAAGGGGTTGCTATCCTCTGCTTGAGAATGTACCCCAAGCTCTGGTGGCCCGTGATGACTTGAAACCTTTTGGTTAAGGAGATAGGGTCGCCATTTGTTAACTGCCAACACTAGGGCCAAGAGTTCCCGTTCATAGGTGGACCATGCAAGATGTTTTCTATTGAGAGCCTTATTGAAATAGGCTAATGGTCTTCCCTCCTAAGATAACACAGCTCCAATTCCTACTGCACTTGCATCACATCTGGTAGTGAAAACCCTTCTAAAATCAGGCAATGCCAAGATGGGTGTTTTGGTTAATGTCTCCTTTAACTGACGGAATGCCTTGTCAGCCTCCTCATTCCATTCCCATGCTCCCTTTTTCAATAAATTAGTTAGTGGCTTAGCAATGGTGCCATAATTCTGAACAAATTTCCGGTAATAACCGGTTAACCTCAGGAACCCTCGTAGCCCCTTCACATTCTTGGGTGTTGGCTAATGAGTGATACTGGAGACCTTCTCTGGATCAACCTCTACCCCTTCAGATGATATTATATGACCCAGATATTCAATCCGGGAAACAACAAATTTGCATTTGCTGGCCTTAGCAAACAAGGAGTGTGCTCTTAGGATGTTTAAGGTTGCTCTGAGATGATGTAAGTGTTCCTCCATCGACTTACTGTATACCAGTATGTCGTCAAAAAAAACCAAAACATACCTGTGTAGAATTGGTTTGAATATTGAATTAATGAGAGCCTGGAATGTCGATGGTGCATTTGAAAGGCCGAAGGGCATCACGAGGAACTCGTAATGACCCTCATGTGTCCTGAAAGCTGTCTTGGGTATATCCTCCGTTCTAATGTGGATCTGGTGATATCCCGAGCACAGGTCTAATTAAGAAAAAACCTGAGCTCCATGAAGCTTGTCAAGTAGTTCATCAATGACTGGAATCGGGAACCCGTCTTTTACTGTGGCTTCATTTAGAGACCTGTAATCCACGCACATCCTCCAGCTTCCATCTTTTTTTTTTTTTTTTTTTTTAACAAGGAGCACCGATGATGAGAAGGGACTAGTGCTGTGCCCGATGATTCCAGACCTTAGCATCTCTGCTACTATCTTCTCAATCTCATTTTTTGCACGTAGGGATACCTGTAGGGTCTCATGTTCACCGGTTTGGTTCCTGAAGAAGGGGAATGTTGTGGTCGAAGGTTCGAATTGGAGGAAGCCCCATAGGTTCCCAGAACACATCCTGGAACTCACTGAGCACCTTCTGCACTTTCGAGTTTTCTGTTGGGACTTCAATTTCTGGGGATAGGGATCTGAATCTCAGAACAAACACCTAGCCCGCCTTTTGTAGTGTCTTGGCTGCACCTTCCCCTTCTGTGATGCTCAGAGGCTTGGGTTGTTGACCGGTGAGAGTGTGATTACCATCCTTATCTGTATAGCAGAGAGTCATAGCTGTGAAATCCCATGTAATGGGTCCAAGTGTTCACAGCCAATGGGTTCCAAGGACGGCATCATACCCCTGTAATGCCAATAAATAAAAATCAGCCATCAAGGTAGATCCACAAGTTCGGATAAGGTAGATCCACAAGTTCGGATAGGTACCTGTTTGCACTTGCCAGCTCCCTGAAAATATTCTCCGTTTGCCACCATCACATTGAGTTGTCAACTAGTATTGTAAATCTAGGGTTTGTATGAGAAAGGAAGAAAGAAAGAGAGAAAGGAGAAGAAGAGAGGAATGTGTCGAATGGTGTGTTCTTGTTATTGTTCACACCCTTAAAAAGCATTTTATATTTTGAAACAAGTAATTACAAAGAGGTCCCTACTTCGGCACCCAAATACAAAAAGAGTACAAAGAGAAGAGGTAAAAACTAGAAACACCATTGCCTAAACTTTCTCAGAACTCCCCCTCAAGCTAACATATATGTCAATTATGCCTAGCTTGGTAAGGTTCTTAGCAAACTTTGGGTGGTGAGCACCTTTAGTGAGGCAATCGGCTAATTGGTCTTCTAATCTTACAAAAGGAAGGCAAATCTCTCCACTAGCAATTTTTTCTCTAATAAAGTGTCTGTCCACCTTAATATGCTTTGTATGATCATGTTGAATAGAATTGTGGGCAATATTTATGGCTGCTTGATTGTCACAATATAGTCTCATTGGGATATCTGCTTGGATGCCCATCTGAGCCAATAAGGTCTTCAACCAGAGTAGTGCAGACACTCCATGAGCCATTGCCCTGTATTCTGCCTCAGCACTAGAACGAGCAACTACAGATTGTTTCTTACTTTTCCATGAAACCACATTGCCTCCAACTAATGTACAATAACCAGATATTAATCTTCTATCATCAATGGACCCTGCCCAATCTGCATCTATGTAAGCCTCAATCTTTAGATGGTTGTGGTTGGAATACAACATCCCTTTACCAGGGCATCCTTTCATATAGGCTAAAATTCTATTAACTACCTGCATATGAAAGGTCCTGGGTTCATGCATATATTGGCTAACCACTCCAACACCATAGGATATGTCAGGTCTAGTCAAATAGAGATACAGGAGGCAACCCACCAGTCTTTGATATACCCCTCTGTCTGGAAGAACTTTTCCTTCAGTAGCCCTTAACTTGTGGTTGAGATCAATTGGAGTTTCTACAGGTTTACACCCTAATTTCCCAACTTCATGAAGCAAGTCAAGTACATATTTCCTTTGTGAAAGAAAAATTCCCTTCTTAGATCTTGCAACTTCAATGCCAAGAAAGTATCGGAGATCACCAAGGTCTTTAATCTCAAATTCGGAAGCAAGGAAGGACTTTAACTGGGAGATACCTGTGATATCGTCACCTGTCACAACAATGTCATCAACATATACTTTCAACATTGTTACTCTTCCATCAACTGTTCTAATGAATAAAGTGTGGTCTACCTGAGATTGAGAAAACCCAATCTTTAAGATAGCATTTCTGAACATGTCAAACCAAGCTCTAGGAGATTGGTTGAGCCCATACAAGGACTTCTTTAAGCGACAAACTTTTCCTTCACTATTAGGAAAGCTCACCCTATGTGGTAGGTCCATATACACTTCCTCTTGTAAGTCCCCGTTGAGGAAGGCATTCTTCACATCCATTTGAGGGAACTGCATTGCCTTTGTAACATTGTGAGGGATGGAAACAAAAGAGATGGTAGAAATATAGGCACAATAGGAAGGTGAGAGAGCATCATAAGACACATAGTTAGTAATAGGATACTTGCTGCATGCCCTCTTCCCTTTTCAAATGGCAATAGGAAGATCAAGGTCAGTAACAATAATAGAATTATTAGGAGGTTCAAGATTACCTTAGTTTAGGAGATCAGATTGTGATGGGCATTCTACTTCAAGAGCCACCCTCTTACTACGCCTGATGAAAAATTGCTGCCAGGACCGAGGTTGATACACAGGAGGAGGAGGAGGAGAAGGAATACCATCGTTACAGGGAAGAGAGGGAGGAGAAGGAGGAACAAAAGAGATAGGGACAGGAAGGCAAAAGGGAGTCTGATCTTCACTTGCATTCTTCCCCTAAAGAGAAACGGGATGACTGGAAAAAGGAGGAGGACTCTAGAAGGGTAACATCCTTAGAGACATATCTTTTGCCGGAGAGAGCACCAAAGCATCTATAGCTTTTCTGGACAGGAGAGTAACCAAGGAAGACACATTTAACTGATTTAGGATCAAACTTATGTTGGAAAGGACTTATATCATGAACAAAACAAACACAATCCAAAATTTTAAGGGGGAAATTGAAAAGAGGTTCATTAGGAAAGAGAAGTTGATGAGGAGACTGAAGATTAAGGGTCCTTGAAGGAAGTCTGTTGATGAGATACACAGATGTCTTAACAGCATCACCCTAGAAATGGGTGGGAACATGAGTCTGAAATAGTAAACCTTGAGAAACTTCAACCACATGTCTATTCTTCCTTTCAACTACCCCATTTTGTTGTAGAGTATGACTACATGAACTCTGGTGAATAATGCCCCGATCTTCAAGAAATCTATGCAAATGGTGTTCAAAGTATTCCTTGGCATTGTCAGATCTTATTATCTTAACTCTTTTCTCAAACTATGTCTCTACCATATTCATGAAGTTTTGAACCACCATAGGAACTTCATCTCGACTTTTCATCAAGTAGAGCAATGTATACTGACTGTAGTCATCAATGAAGAGCATGAAGTATTTATACCCACCCATGCAAGGGATAGCATATGGGCCCCAAACATCAGTATGAATCAAATGAAAAGCAACATTACTTATTTTACTACTTGCAAAATATGTGGTTCTACACTGTTTTGATAGATGACAAACTTCACATTCAAAGTTCAACTTTGACATTGAGTCAAATAAGTTTGGAAACAAAAGTTTTACAGAATTGAAAGACATATGACCAAGACGACAATGCCATAATTTCAAGAAACTCATTTTCTCATTTGAACAAGACTTAGTCTGGCTTGATAATCCATGCTCTGAAGGTCCATCAAAGAGGTAGACTCCATTAGGTTCATGCCCACTTCCAATCATCTTCCCCGTGCTCAGGTCTTGAAAAACACAATGGGTAGGAAAAAAGGTCACTGAGCAATTATGGGATTTTGTAAGAGAACTAACAGATAACAAACATTTATGTAATTGGGGTACATGAAGAACCGATTCAAGAGAAAGATTATGAGTGAGTTTGACTTAACCCTAACCTGAAATAGGGGTCTGAGATCCATCAGCAATAGTAATCTTGCCCTTCCCTGGGGTTAACTTATATGGGCACTGGCCCCGGAGTCTACAATCTAAGGACTAAAAGATGTAGAACAAGCAAGTGCAGTACCTGTCTTGGCATATGAATTAGATGGAGTCCAGAACCAGATGAGGAGGATGTACCACCCTTTTCCAACTGCAACAGTAAATTCCCGAGTTTGTCCATTACATCAGAGGAGTAATGAACATTAGAAGGTTGAACATCATTACCAACTGTAGCCAAGTGAGCATTTCCCTTCCTCCCGATTTTGTACTTTTCTAGTTTTAAGTGAGGATTGAGCTTCCAACACTTTTCCTTAGTCTTCTCAATAACATGGTGCTTACTAGTATTTTGCTTGGATCGAGATGACATAAAGGCAGAGTGTTCAATCATAGGAGGTTGCATCATGGTTGTCCTTCTACTCTCTTTCCCTTGTACAAGGGTGTACGCGGAAGCAAGAGTGACAATGCCGACACTAAGAATATGTTGCCTGGTAAAATCAAACTCTGGATTCAAGTCAGCCAAAAAATCAAAGACTCTATTCTCCTCTATATACTTTTGATATTGCTCACCATCTTCAGGGTCCTTCCATACAAGAGTCTTCAGGTGATCCATTTCTTCCTAGATAGACTGTAGAGAAGAGAAATACATAGCCACAGATCTCTCCCCCTGACGCATACTACAAGCTTCCCTCCGAAGCTAGTATACTCTAGCAGTATTGTTAACTTGGGAATAAGTGGCAACAACTCTATCCCAAATATCTTTGGCCGCTGGAAGAAACATGTAGTTTCAGGCAATATGAGGTGGTATTGAGCAAATCAACCATGACATTACAAGGGAGTTATCCTGTTCCCACTTTGCATATTTTGGATCTTCCAAATTTGGCTTCACCTCCTTTCTTGTGATGAATCCCAATTGACCTCTCCTAGTGATGGTAAGTTTAGCAGATTGGGACCACTCTAAAAAGTTGGTTCCATTAAGTTTAACAGTGGTTATCATACTACTGGAAATGTCTGCACTTCCCAGAAACACACTGGAAACCATCTGTACATCCTTAGATGATTCCATAATCTATCAAAACACTTTAACGTCAACCAAAAGGGGCCCCAAATACTTAACCACAGCTAAGGACCCAAGAAACTAGGCCACCACACGGTTAAGAAGCAAAAAAGGGCCAAAAAACTAAGTTGGCACCAAAATAGAGGGAGAAGAAAATCTCCCAAAAATTGTCTAGGGCTTAGAAAAATACGGGACCACTTCCCGTTGCTCCCAAGGTAAAAAACGACCTGAATGGTCTAGGTTTTGCAACAGAAAAATTGATTAAACAAAGTATATAAGGCTTGACATCAGATCTGGATTTTTTGCGTTTTTTTTGCTTGAAAAATCTATTAAAAATTATATATAGAAGTTTCGAATGAAGACAAGAGCCATTCCAAAAATCTTCTAAAATCAGGACGAATCAAACCATATATGATTCATGTATTGCTACCGACACCTGTACGGACTGCTAACGTCATCCGACGGTGGTCTGACGTCAGCAGTTCATCTCATGCAAGAGAGTCAGCAAGAAAGGTATTCCCAAGTGCCTTAACCTTGCTCTGATGCCAAGTTGTCAACTAGTATTGTAAATCTAGGGTTTGTATGAGAAAGGAAGAAAGAAAGAGAGAAAGGAGAAGAAGAGAGGAATGTGTCGAATGGTGTGTTTTTGTTACTGTTCACACCCTCAAAAAGCGTTTTATATTTTGAAACAAGAAATTACAAAGAGGTCCTTACTTGGGCACCAAAATACAAAAAGAGTACAAAGAGAAGAGGTAAAGACTAAAAACACCCTTGTCTAAACTTTCTCAACACATTGAATTGGGTTTCTGTAGATATTGGTACCCTAGCTTGTTCTACTACCCGGGGATCTAGGAAGTTATGGGTTAATCCCGTATCAATCAATATGGATACTGGCTGCTAGTTTACCCAACCCTAAACCCTTATGGGTTGGGGTGAGTTGAATCCAACGACAGCATGAAGTGAGATTTCAGGAGTTTCCTCATCGTCTTCCTTAGTTTCTTCAACAATCCCTACATCTTCTTCCTCCAAGGTCGTGTCAATGAGGTACAGCTTCGGTGACTTGCAACGATGTCCAGAAACAAACTTATCATCGCAATAATAACATAGCCCCTTCTCTCGTCGTTCTCTAGCCTGGGTGGGTGTCAAACGGCGAATCTCCGGTAGTAGTTTGTTAACTGGTTGGCCTGTCGGTTGAGGCCTGGGTCTCTGAAACTCCTGTCACATCGCCCTTTTCCTTATGTTAAACTCTTCTTCTTCAAGCTGGGCCAGCCGGAAGGCCCGGGCTAGGGAAGTGGGTTGAAGCTTTTCGACCCCTATCCTGATCTCAGGTTTCAACCCGGCAGTATAGCATCCCACCAAAAACTCCTCGGTTAACCCCTTCACTCTGCTACAGGTCCTCTGGAATTCTTCCTGATATTCCCAAATTGTAGTTGTCTGGGTGAGTTTGGCCAACTTCCCTGCATGGTTGGGTATGGGTAGTAATCCTTGAACCATCCATACCATTCTACCACAGCTCCTTCGAATCCTAGACTAGAGACTGAGATCCAATATTCTTCAGGAATTTCGTTCAACTCCAGGTATTGCCGGATCAACAGCAGCCAGCCATTGAGGTTTCTTCCATTAAACTTCGGAAGATCCAGCTTCACTGTTCTCTGTAACCCCACCAGGCTCCCATGGGACACCTGGTCCTCCTTCTGCTCCCTGAGAGCTGGTACCAGCATGGTATGGTCGGCGGCTGTTTTCTTCTCTCCCTCCGATTGTAGGTGGTAATTGATTCAGCCTTTCCAGTATTTCAGTCAGGGTGTGTTGCATCTCATCCTGTCTCCTCTCAACACTGCTCAACCTTTCATCAACATCTGCCATTATCGTCCGAAGAGGTCCAACCTGGTCTGATACCAGAATGCTGCAAACCTCCTCTCACTGGCGAGCTGAGAGGGGGGCAGCATTCCCCCGAGCTATGGTGACAGAGCACGGCTATCCTATAGAAGGAAACCGGGAATGTTAAGATAATGATCGATGATTCTTAAGGTAATCCACAGGTGTTTAAATAGGCCGATGGCTGTTACAACGATGTCTGAAAAAGTAAAAACAGCAGGAAGAAAATCATAATAGAATTCATAACAAAAAGATGCGATGGTGAGACATGGTTGTCTCGATTGTTTCTAATGGTCTCATGCTGTATCAATTGCCACATTACCACTATGTGTTAAGTCATCCTAATGTGGGCCCCCCATCTGGTTCGATCCTCAACAGAAACAGACTCTCTGAATCAAGTCTTGCTTTTAGAGGCAGAGCTCTTAAATCCACCCCATGACTTCTCTTTGTTTTTGGCTTTCGTAACCACGCCAGATGCCTTTGTCTAAACTTCGGGTTTGTGTTAGTTAAGATTTTAACACGAAGAGAATATTACTTGGTTTAGCAAGGTGGCTTTCATTTCTTTTATATATCTTGCTTTGTAGTTTTGGTTCTATCGAACCGACTTGAAATAGACACGGTTTAATTAGCCAAAGGATAATTCTTTCATGGACTAAAACTTGCCACTTATTTTCTTTTGCTTTTTTCTTATCAGCTCCACTTATTTTTTCTTTTTAATTGCATGTTAATGTTAGTCCTATAACTTCTCATTGTCTGCAACTTTATCTAATTTGGCAAGGAGACCCAACGTTTAGGTACACCATTATGTGCTGTGACAGGATATCACTCTTCTTTTTTTGTGTAAATATGCAGAGCATGTCTGGTCACACAAGTCCAGTTGAATGTGTAGCTTTTGATTCAACAGAGGTTTTGGTGGTTACAGGAGCTTCTACTGGTGCAATAAAGCTGTGGGATTTGGAGGAAGCAAAGAGCAAGTAATATTCTTTTCACTTCATTGATTGTTTTAAGTTGAAGAACACTTGCTAAACAGTTGGTGGCACAACTTGTTAAATAGTTTAAGTACCAAGATATGGCACCTGAAAATTGGAACTCACAACACATGCACTGTAATGGAATGCATAAGTTAATGACTCAAGGAAGCACCTGAAAATAATCCTGTTGTTTGGTCTCAGTTGGGCTTGGTTAATTGCTTGCATCCCAAGTCTGACTCATTAATTTTGTTGATTAGGACCTTCACATAGCAATTCCTTTACTTTTTAAACTAAAGCTTGTATTTAGAGAATTTTTGGCATTTTCTAATTTGTTTTATGATTCTTGTTGAAGTGTAGTCGCTCGCACCCTTACTGGACATAGAATTAATTGCACTGCCATTGAATTCCATCCATTTGGTTAGTTCTTTGCATCTGGTTCTTGTGAATGCTAATCTAAAGATCTGGGACATTAGAAAGAAGGGATGCATCCACACATCCAAGGGCCACACTCGAGGAATTAGTACCATTAGATTCACTCCTGATGGATGTTGGGTTGTTTCTGGTGGACTAGATGTTGTGAAGGTAACCATAAAGCCATTGATATACCCCTCCCCCTCCCCCTCCCCCCAACCCCCAAAAATAAATAAATAAATAAAACTATAAATAACAACTTCTAAAACTATCTAAACAGGTCTAACAGCTGGAAAGCTTCTACATTTACATTCCACAAAGGACAAATTACCTGCATAGATTTTCACCCCCTTGAGTGCCTGCTAGCCACAGGTGTGTATGGCTTTTATGTTATCTCTGTGACATATGCATATGTGTATATTATGTTTTCTTGTTCCGTTTGAGATGCCAAGACTTGATACATATCCATAGTTTAATGATCACCTTATTTATCATATCGAATGCATTTCCATTTATAAAATTTTATGCACATTTATCGATTTGGTTTTCAAGAAGTGAACTGGCAATTAGGCTTCTTATGAACTTAGGAATCTCCTTCTATATTGAGATGGTTGCCTGTTTACAGAAAGATCTGTGCACCTACAAATAGACTGTAGATGTATAAAACAGAACCTCTTATAATTATAAAGATTTGAAAAGTTAAAAACTATGTAAGATATCTTTGATGAACAGCTCATTATTTGTTTTGATTGGCTTTGTTCTATAATTTCATTATCTAAAACATTGAATGATAGGTTGTATCTCCGCATTATATGCTCTATAGATTGCAGAGAGAGAGAGAGAGAGAGAGAGAGAGAGTAATTAAATAGTCATAGACAATAAGGAAGAAGATGAGATTGAGCTTTTTCTTTCTTTTGGTGTTAGAAGAGAAGATGAAGAAATCACATACCTATCTGAGGATGGCTTTTACAAATAAGAAACATTATAGAAAAATAAATCTATCAAAATTTCAAGCATTAATTAATTCAATTCAATTAATGCTTCTACTCCTAAATAAATTCATGGCATAACCAACTTCTCATATTTCTTCTCCTATTGAATCTGGATAAGCTTATTCTCCTTGCCTATCACTCTCTCTAACATGATTAATTGTTTATCTTGCAGGTCTATGAAATTAGATCTACTAAAACAGTCATTGAATGGTTACCTGGTTCTTTCTTCTCCCTCACACATTTGCTGAATACATTTTCATAGGGATTTCATTTATTACCTTGTAAATTCTTGTCTTGTAATCTTTGAATATTTCATTTTTTTGGCTTTCTATTTGTCATTTATCAGGCTGCTTCAAACAACAAATATAAAATTATAAATATTCCCTCAATTCATTCCATCTGTGTAGGTCTCATCCTCAGCTTCTCTGTCTTCTACTACGAGATTATGAATGCCCCGAAAAGGTAATTTCAGAGGAAAAGTTACATTGTTCTGTTATTTAAGGCTTCTTATTTGTATTGCCTTTTATCCTTTGGACTCATTCATTGGGTTTCTTTATATTATAGAAGGTTAAGTTCGAAGGAAAAGTTATTTTATGTTGGATAATATCCTTATTCTTCTTAGAATTGTATCTATGCTTTTTCCTAGCCTGTTGTGTTATGTTATTTTTTGGAAGCATAAGCGGAGCTTAGAAGAGAGTTCTTTTTTAGTTGGGAATTAATCTAATATGGATGAAGTTAATTTTATACGATATTTGATACAAAATTTGTGTTTTCTATTTGGCTTTTAATCATCTACAAAAAAATGTCGGGCCCCAAAATTTCTATATCCTTTTTTAATTTTTCAACACAAAATAATGTGTCCTTTATTTTATCCAGGAGAACAACTTGCACCTGGGAATTGTTGCTAGCAACAGATTGGTGGAGCCATGGAAGAAGGGATCCAATAGTCTAGGTCAAGTGTGGGATTGAGAAAGTAAAACACCAAGTAACCAAGCAAGAAATGGTCAACCAGATGGGCAAACATTAATTTTTGAAATTATTGGAGTTATTCACTATTTAGTAGACATCATATCTCCTAATTGTAAACCTTTCTTCTTTTTCCACTAAACAATCTAATTTATCCTTCAAAAATTTGTATGGATGTTATTAAAGGAATACCTCTTATATAAACTAATTTCTTTTTATTCTGTATTGTTTCTATTACTAAGTAAGAATCAAGAACTGGGATTGCCTAAAGATGTAATTGCCATTTGCTATTAATTTTTTTCAGTTTTTACTCTTTCAATTATTCAGTATTATTCGCCCGTGCTTAGCACGATCCTACGAAAGCCGCATAGTCTTTTGCCATTTTGGATAAGAACTTAAACTGATTTTTGGCCTACTTGATCACTTCTCCTAGATGAGAACCGTTCAATGGTGGGTCCTGGTACTTTATGACAGATGGCATTATGGGTCCTGTGTCCCTAGACTCGGGAGTCCAGATCTACTATCCACGAGACACCACCAACATTATTGCTTCCAATATGATCTATAGCTGCACATCTCAAACATGTTTCCTTTCTGTATGTGGTCATTGATGGTAAGGGTGTAAATGGATCGGTTTTGGATTGGACCCTATCTAGTTCAAAATTAATTTAGACGGATTGGATGGACCAATAAGACATATTGGATTGGACCAATTTGACTTTCTTATTCGTAGTTTGATTAGGCCATTTTAGAAAAACTCCTAATTAACTTCTAGCATCCAATTAATTCTAGATTAATGAGAAAAGCAACTTAAACCCATGCACTTACACTTAACTGGGTGGGGTGGGCCACTTAAAAGTGAACAGCCCATATGGCCAATTCACACATATCTATTATGGACTTTGGTGGATCAGCCCAATAAATGTCTAAATGCTTATGTATTTGAGATCTTACCATCCTATAGAGGTGTGATATGTGCCGACATGGCCTACTTTTGCGAGTAGCGCACATTGTAGTGGGTTTTGTGGTGGTGGCAATCGGGGCGAAAGTGGGCCATGCCTACTTGGCCCGGACCCCTCTTCACGGCCCAAGACACAAGCCAAGATGGCCCGTGCCATGTCACGTCCCAGGCTTGGGCCGGGCCAAACCATAGGCTTGGACCTTTTTCAAAGTTTTTTCTAGGTATTTCCACTTTTTTTTTTTCTTTTGCCAAGCAAAAATGGCAAACATTTTGAAAAAAAAATTAACAGAAAATACTTAACAAAATAGAAAATAGACAGCAAAGTGAAAACAATCCAAAAATTTTATTTAATTTGAGTTTAATGCATATAATTGACCTTATATGAAATAATAAAATTAATTTGAAAAAAAATTAAAATGGAATTAGAATAACATAATATAATAAAATTGAAAATAAAAAATTATAGTGGCATTGAAAAAATCAGAAATAACTTCTAAATTAAATTGATAAACAAAATTTACAATAATTTAAAAATATTGTACAATTATTGAACACACAAAAAATATTAACTTCAATATTTTCTTCGACTTCAAGTTCCACCTCTCCCATCTCCTTGATCTTGATTTGCATCATCTACATTTAGTGAGCCACCATCAGTTGAAGTGCCATGTCCTCCCTAATCTTGTAGTTTCTCATCTACATCAAGCTATATGTACATATCTAGGCTTTCATCATTCATGCAACTTCTCTTCACATCTAATATGTACCCCAGTACCAACACTAAAACAAGGATTTGATGGAACTGTAGACACCAGAAGGGTTAATAGATCATGTGCCATGGTGGTAAGCATTGGATAATTTTTTCGATATTCTTTTCAACAAGTTAAAATATGAAAACTATATAATTCCTCAGAGGGAAGGAAATCTCTTAAACTACCTTGTAAATAAAAATCAAGCTCAGTAAATGAATTGCTGATGAAATGGCAATTGATTGTTGCCTTTTATTTATTAATGACCAAATTTTATCTAATCCACTATTAGAACTAGTGGTTCCAATCGTGGAGTTTGTACAAACTCTCCTATATCCTAATGCTTGTGATTCATAAATACTATACATTCCAATTAATAAATTTTTCACTTCATCTTTTTTGTTCCAGGATCAACTTCCATATTATCATAATAAGATTCAAGTAAAACATCTATACCATCTTTTTTAATCCTAGGATATAATATTCAAATAAAACATCTATACCATCTTCTACAATGTAGATGGAGCAACCAGTGTTGGAGCGGGTGTATTGGCACGTGACAAACAAGGCAGACACATCTAAAGAAAATCAACATATCCAGGCCTGCACTGCTGAAGAAATTGAAGCGCCGGCAATCTACAAGGGCATTAAGATGGCCAAGAACCAAGAAGAAACCCAAGTGATTGTGGAATCTGATAAGAAGGCACTAGTCAATCTTCTGTTATCCCAAGATAAGGAACTAACTTGGAGAGTCTCTATCGTTATTAGAGATTGTAGATTCTTATTGAACACCTGTCTAAATGTAATGGTGAGGCATGTATCTAGAAATTGTAATTCCTTAGCTCATTATGTTGAGACAAATTGTAATAACGATTATATATATTATAATTTTTTTTTTCAATTTCATATATAAACAATTGTATATATTCATATGGAATCAAATTTTAACATATATATATTTTCAATTTTTAGTCTTTCTTATTAATTTACTTTAATTTTTCATTTTTTTTCTATTTTTCTTAAAAGATCATATTGGCCCATGGCTCAGCCCGCAGCTCACTGGGCCCGGGCCTTGGGCCGTACTGGGCTTCTCTCTTGGGGAATTTGTGCCAGGCAGGCACGGCCCACCAGGCCCACAGGCTGGTGGGTCATCCCGGCCCAGCCTGGCCAACATTACACTTCTATGCTTGATGTCAAAGTCACCACATTGAGCATTCAAATGGTTTGAGAAAAACAAACAGGCGTGCACGTATCATCTACCATTAAGGCCCGTTCACTTTTCCGAAAGTTACTTACCCAGGTAAATGCAGTTACTTGGGTAAGTGCATTTAGCCATTTATCCATGTTCTTTTATTTCTCATATAAATAAGGTAATGACCATTTTAGCTATAAAAATCCATTATTAAAAGGGGTGTTTTTGTCCCATTCAACTGTTGGCAACTTTCCCCCTACGTGGAAAAGTTATTTACCCACCTAGGAAATGTGTATCACTTACCCAGATAAGTGTTACCCAGGAAAATAAACTTTCCCCGGTCCCCACATAAATCTGAATAAAGAACATGAGATTCTTGGTCAATGGGAACCAAAATCCCATTGACCAACTTTCCCCCCTTTCAAAATCCGAAAAAAGAACACCCCCAAGGCTATGTTTGGTTTGAAGGAAAAGGTAGGGAAAGGAAGGGAAAGACAGGAAAATCAATACAAGGTTTGTAAAGGTTTCCTTATCTTTCCCTTCCTTTCCCTACATTTTCCTTCAAACCAAACATAGCCTAAAAGCCAGTATACTTCAAATTTAAAAAGATCAAAAGTTTTCTCTCTAAAGTCCCAACAAAGATAAAAGAACAGAGAAAAACACATGTCCAACTTCTCTAGAACAGAATCACACACAAAAGGCAGTGAGATCGACTGTAAGAGATGATTTAGGGGTTCCCTCACCCTTCAACTTCTCTAGAAGGTACTTTTTTTTCCTATATAAACGATCTCCATTAAAGGCTTTTCTTGTTTCTGAATGTTGTTTTCCAAGATGGCAATGGTCCTTAGAGTATAATTGGCTGTATGTTGAGAACTTGACCATTTCTACCAGCTATTTGGCATATAAAGTGAGGCATATAAAGTGAAGACATTGCTGCGGCTACCTAAATCAAGATGGTTTTGCGGGGTTATTGTGGCCTGATCTCACATATTATATATATGCTATTTTTAATTTTTATGTGTATGTTACCATATATTATATATATAAACAACCTAGGGCTTACTCGTTGGTGTGTTAGCTGGTTTGTTTCAGCATTGACATAGAATCAAATCCCCGCAATTAGTACTTTGGGAAAAAGGGGTAAGGGGGAAGTTATTAATGGTGCATGACACCGAATACAAAAAAAAAATTATATATACCAAAAAATGAAAATGTTTCCCTTTTCCTTTTTTGTGTTAATTATATTTATTTTTTTCCTTTTTTTTGGGTCATATACTAAAATATCCCATATAATTTCATAGATTTACTAAAACCTACGCTATAGTTTGTGATTTACTAAAATACACCTTTGTAGTTTGCAATTGGTTTACTTCATTGACCTTTCATTAGATAACAATGGAAATGATAATTTTGATCCTAATGTCCATTTTAATGATTTAAGCAAAAGAAAATAAAAATGAAAATACCAATTTTGCCCCTGGTAAGACATGGAAAACTACTCTATTTGTTTATATTTGGTCAATTTTATTCTTTATATGAAGAAGTTTTAGGAGTACTTATATGAAATAAACAATTATGGACCGATGCCCTTGAATATTTTCCACTACATTTAAATGATAATATTACTATTTTAGAAGGCAAAACAAACACTTCTTGATGAAAGGTTGATTAAGTAAATAGGTTGCAAACTATAAGGGTGTTTTAGTAAAATGAAAATTATAAGATTGATTTAAATAAATCGGTGAAACAATAGGGGGTGATCTAGTAAATGACCTCTTTTTTAAACTTACTTTCTATGCCCAATGGTACAGGCTGTTTGCCAGGCTCACCCTTGTACAAGTCAATCACTCTTCTTGTTCTAGGAAAGTTGCATCCCATTTCCTTGCTTACAGGAGTTGTTCTAGGAATGTTTCAACTTGGTCAACTTCCCCAAATTTTTTGCAGACTGCTGTTCTCAGGACCGTGAATTGTATTGTGGTACTAAGGCCCCGTTTGGTTTGGAGGAATAGGGGTCTGGAATCGGAATCGGAATGGGCTATTCCAATTCCAACAGTTTGGTTGGGTAGAATCAAAATCACATTCCCATTCCTGCTAGAATAGCATTCCCCCATTTGAGGGAATGACCATTTCCTGCCCCTCCCTTGGGAATGAAATCTCATTCCTGTTGATTCCAATTCCCACTCCCATTCTCATTCCTGTTTGAACCAAATAGACTATGAGAATAGACCATTTTGATTCTGATTCCAATTCCAATTCTAATTTTGATTGTGAACCAAATGGACCCTAAATTTCTTAATAAATGAATTTGTCTTTTCTTGGATTAGAGAGAGAGAGAGAGAGAGAGAGAGAGAGAGAGACTGGTTTCAAATGCAAATCAATTTGTATTTAATTATCTTTTAGGGCCCTACATTTTTTGGATTTTGAGAAGGGGGAAAGTTGGTCAATGGAATTTTGGTTTTCATTGACAAAGATATCATGTATTTTTCTCATATTTATGTGGGGTCCATGGAGAATTTATTTTTCCTATGTATCACTTGACCAATCTGATTGGATCTGATCCAATCCAATTTAAATTTCTTAAAAAATTAATAAATTATTAAAAGAAAAATAAAATATAATAATTTAAAAAAAGAAAAACAAAAAATACAAGTATCTTTTCAACTACTTTCATCATATATATACATATTTTTTATAAAAAATATAACAAATTTACAAAAATGCAATATAAATAATATATTTGTATAAATAAATAAAATATATATGTTTTATATATTCATATAAATAAATAAATAACATATATATCGGACCAGATCTTCTCGAATCAGATAGGGGTGATCTGAATCGTATCCAATTTCTGATCGGATCATATTTTTTGGTCCAATTCAATTCAAAGATCCAAACGGGAAAGGGGGGATCTGAATCTAACAAAATAGGATTAGATCTCGAACTGAACCAGGTAAGAATCCGACCCATTTGCATCACTAAGGATGAATTCATTCATCAACGCTCAGAATACAATTGAGGTCATACAATCAGCAATACAACCAGAAGCTAAAAACTGAATACCAACATGAAACTGAGAAAACAAAAAAATATGACAACCGGACATATACCAAACTGCTTGATAAAATGAAGTAAACTCAGCACCAGCACCACGACTAGAAGACTTGAGAATCCTCTGCAAACGTATTATCTTGTTATTTTCGTTTTCTTTCTTTTTTGGGAAAATCTTTTGACGTCACGGGGATAGCCCATCCCTCAAATCCATAACCCCAACCCTACTGCAAACAGGATTTCATCCCAAGAGATGAGACCACATTTCTTGCGACCGT
Source organism: Nelumbo nucifera (assembly GCF_055504915.1). NCBI lineage: Eukaryota > Viridiplantae > Streptophyta > Magnoliopsida > Proteales > Nelumbonaceae > Nelumbo > Nelumbo nucifera. Next base: position 30,233,920 of record NC_142656.1, on the reverse strand, counting down.
CATTGCAGTTACCCCAAAACCCCTCGTGATTTTAGACATGTCAGTGTTTTAATTAAACACCAATTTGATATGATATTTTGCAAGGTTTTTAAAACTGAATCAGACAACGAATCGGCCAAGGGTCCAGTTCTCGGGTCGAATGATCCGATCATTCGAACCGAATGGATGGCTCATTCTGACAAAAAAAATTTAAAATAAAAAAAATAAAAATCGGCCAAACCATTGAATGGTTCGAACAGTTTAACTGTCCGAGTCAGTGGTTTGCTGACCAAATCAACTATTTTTAGGGAAATAATGGTTCTAGGGTAAAACGAAACCGATCACCTTACCAGTTCCCAGTTTTCCAATCCAACCATCCAGTCCAATCCGATTTTGAAAACTATGATATTTTGCCTTTTTCACCAACACTGGTGTGTTCAAAAATCATTGGGGGTCTTGGTTTTGTCCAACAACGATCGACCATCATTGCGGGAAACATTATCTTGAATCCAAGGTTTTTAAAATCAACCCGGAGAACGAACCAGTCAAGGGTCCGATTCCTAGGTTGAATGGTCCGACCGTTCGAACTGAACGATTGATCAGTTTTGACAAAAAATTAAAAAAAACAATCAAAACCATTCAATAGTTCAAACAGTTAATCGCCCAAATCAGTGGTTTATTGACCAAAATCAACGGTTTTTGACAAAAATCTGGTTTTAAAAAAATGTGGAAACGGTCACCTAATCGATTCTTGATTTTTCCGGTCCGATTGTCCGGTCCATTCTGATTTTGAAAACCATGCTTGAATCCTTTCCAATCCGCCAGTTGACAGACGTATCTTTATTAATTTACGAATTCTTAGAAAACTAGGTCCAATTTCCTTGGCCTAATTTGCTCTTCATTAATACCTTGTCTGGCTTTCTTGCCCCGCTTGTTGACTTGTTATCTATTTTTATTTTGCTAGTCCAAAGCATGTTTAGAAAATTCGCACGGATGTGACATTTGGGGTCGAGCTACTGGATGGATTACAGTTGAACTGGTTGGACGGTCATGGCTCCGGGTCCGGTTTTGGACCCAAAATTGCCTACTAGGGTTCGAACTGAATGATCAGGCCATTTAATCCAAAAATCAGTTTAGATCGGTTTTAAAACTATGGTTTGTTAATTTTTCGGTTTTTTAATTTTTATAACATATATTATAAAAATATATAAATATATAATAAAAAATTATAAATGTATATAAAATATTATATTTTAAATAATGAATAATATATTATATATTATATATATATATATATATTTATATATAATGCATATTAATTAGTTTATGATATATAAAAAATATATAAAATATATAGAAATATATGTATATCAGTCGGTTCGATTAATCACCGATTTTCTATATTAGTTAATCGAAATTGAACCAATACTTTGGTTTTTTTAGAAAACACTGAACTAAAACCAAATCGACTGATTCGATTAATCAATTTTTCGATTCATTTTCGATCAGTTCGATTTTTCGGTTCTTTTGCTCACCCCTACCTAACATACAAATTATTGAATTAACGGATACCGACACTTGCCTCGCCAAGTCATCAAGTGTTAAAATACATAAAACTTAAATTTAAACCTAAACCATTACAAGTAGAAATAACAATAGTATGAAATACAACGTAAGTCAATATATAAATAGTTCATATTGGCGATGGCCACATGAATTTTCTTTTTATTCTGAGTTTAAACATAAAACACCTCAAACTATATCCTCATACGTGGCAAGTTTATGTCTACTTATTTATAAGAAAATAGGTGAATGGTGTTGTGTGGCTTGATACCCAATGAAAAACGTAACGCCATTTTGCACTGTATCCTTCCTAGTCTCCCTGTTCAAGTCTTGAGTCATGACAAAGCATATTTACGCGTTTGCATTTAATATGTACGATGAAAGCTGCTTCCCTTCTTTTGTCTTTCTAACAGAAAAGTCGAATAAACTTTTTTGATTTTTTCAGTATTTATCTCATTATCTGGCTCATACTTTGCCCAGAGAATTATATATACCTTCTCTCACAATTTATGAAGAACATTCATTTCAGTTTTCCTTTTCCACGTGTTCAAATGTTATTCGACAGTAATATTTAAAATTTGCAGAAATTTCACTGACCAGTGACCACCCTAAAAACTTCATAGCTTCCCCTATTATTGGAAAATGCTTTTGAGATCCCTTGTCTTCTTAAAACCCTCCTCATTCTCTGAACCTAAATGCTCAAAAACATAAAAGCCCAACTGAATAAAAGGATTAGATTACCAAAATTACCCATTTCAAAAGCATAAAAGCCCAACTCATCCTACTTTTTATTCCCCCCAAAAAATCAGTTTCGTTGACCTGACCGATTCATAGGAAATGAATGAGAGTGACATGAAAATATATGCCACACTTGGGGGTTCAAAAAAAAATAAATAAAAATTGGGTCCATGAAGTTTTTTTTTTTTTTTTTTTGAAATCAGAGGGAATTGAATATAACTGAAATTTCCACTCTATTTATATGTGATGAGATGACTGACTAGATACATGAGCACTCAAGATTCTTGAAATGTTGAAGCCAGCACAGTTGTGCCTCTTCTGCTTTGTCATGGTGAGAGTCTGTTGCTTATCTGTGCTGGGGACTGGTCAAAATGGAAGTCCAAAAACAACATCTCCGATTCCTGTCGGTGTAGTTCTCGATTTGAATTCTACAGTCGGGGAGATGGCCCGGGTCTGCATCGACATGGCGCTTTCTGAGTTCTATGCTGTTCATACTAACTATAGAACAAAGGTTGTTCTTCACACCAGGAATTCTAAGGGGGATGCTGTTAACGCAGCCTCTGCAGGTATTTCTCTTCCTTTTATTATTTTTTTTCTTCAGAGAACAAAGGGCAATCACCAAAACAAGGTTATTTGTGCAGGAATTCTAAACCAACAAATCTATTTAAAATTGGGGCTTGGTGTTAGATGAGACTGGATTCTTTTTCTCACACGGTTCTCACAACACTTACAGTAGAATGCAGATAAATGGGTTTTGATCAGAACTCCTCAAGCAGTTCAATCCTAATGTTCTCTGAAAAATCTCTCAATCCCACCCAAAACCAAGACCAAAGAGCCACTCTACAAAAACAACTCGGTAATTGTAAAAGTAGGCCCAATAGACACATAAAAATCAGTACTTCTGGGTTCATTTATTTTTTTTTTCTTTTTCTTTTTGCAATTTTTTTCTTTGGGTCAGCTGCAAACTGGGGTTGACATGCTTGATACAAAATAAATTAATGAAATCCTAATTCAGACCAAAATAGTCTAAATTGAATATCATTTAGGTTAGTCTCAGACGAGACAAACATTTTCGTATTGTTTTGGCAAAATCTTTTTAGAAAGATCTTCCAACAGTTCAGATGGCCAAAAGACATTGAATTTTCGGGGTCTTATCTTTAAAGACAAAAACCATTTAGTAAGTGGTTCGATTTATCGAGCTTTTAAAACTATGTTTAGAGGATATCTATCATGCTGAAAGACCTGAAGGTAAAGCTTCACTTAAAGCTTCTCAAAATTCGGTGTTTTCAATCTTTTCGTGCATGTGTCTCATAATCTTTCTAACAAAATTTGTGTCTTTTGTTACCATACGGAAAAAGACCAAATTTCAATCATTCAAGCTTTCCAAAGCCCCGAAGATTGTATGGAAAGACTTGCTAAATGCTGCCTAAAAACCTTATACTATTGTTCTGAATGGTCTTCTTGCATTTGGGGGTTGCTGGTGGCTCTGCCTTAATTGGGATTTGTTCCTCAAATAGCACTCTTCACACTGACTTGCACTTCCCACTATGCATTGAGAACAATTTTCCATAAATGTAAACATGTAAATACAAGAAATGTTTCCAAGTGAGGCTGACATGCTGTGAGATCATTGCGAGGAACACGCTGTGAGGAGCTGATCTAGACTTGTTGGCACCATTATTAAATGGGAAAATCTATAATGCATAAAAGACATGGTATTGGAAGAGCTTCGACCAATACCATTTGGAAGGGTTGAAGCTTTGGTTGAATTGCTTTAGAGAAGCGACTATGTGCTTGTTTGGGAGGACTTTCAAGGGGCAGATATTGGCTTTATGAGGTGGATCCCACCCAAAAAGCTATATATATATGGATAGATAGATAGATAGATAGATAGCATGGCCCCGCATGATTAATAGAAAAAAGATGTTAGGACATATTGAACTTAAAACTTATTGCTCTACAGGGCTACACAATCCAGGGGTAGGGATGGAAATTTTCCTCAACCCTACCAAGTACCTAGCCTCCCCGACCAAGCAGGGATGGAGATGGAGACTGCTTTAGTGGGGATAGGGTGGGAATGGGGTGGGGATGGGGACAGGGACAGGGACAGGGAGTGAAGTCCACACCCCACCCTAACCTTGATTATATATATTAAATATATTTGTATATATATTATATTGAATATAAAATATTATTTATATTATATATATAAATCAAAATATATTTACAATGTTATTTTCATTTTAATTTTTTACTTTATTTTAAACAAATACCTTAATGAAAATAAACTTTTAATTAAAAATTTGGAGATTTAGGTCCTCGATTGGGAACCCATCTCCATCTGGGACTAGGGATGTATGCTAAATTTTTTCCTGATGAGGATTGATGTTGGAAAAAATAGATTAATTTAAAACTCAGGGTTGGGACAGGGAGTATGATCCTTGCCCCAAACCCATCCATTGCCATTCCTACCTAGGGTCATCCCCCAAACCCATAACACCCCCAAACCCATAAATATAGTTTGAATAATTAAGGTAATTATAAATATAGTATCTAATACTTATGAAAATTATTAAAGATTTCCAATTAATTATTTGAATAATTAGAATTTTTTTAACTTAATTTCATTAAATTTAATTACTAAAATAACTAATTATTGATAAAAAATTATAGTAAATATCAAAATTACTAAAAATAAAAAATCAATTTATATTTATTAAACTTAAATTTCCACTAAAAAATAATTGAAAAATTTTAATTATTATATGATAATATCATTAAATATTAATATATTAACCAAATTATTGAAAATATCAATAACTGATTATTGCTAAAAATTACTATAATATCAAAGTTACTGAAAATGTAAATGTTTTATATATTAATTTTCCACTAAAAAATTACTAGAAAATTTTAATTATTATCTGATAATATTATTAAATATTAATAATTTGAAAACAATTACTGAAAATATCAATAACTACTTATTTCTAGAAAATACCGATAATATCAAAATTACTAAGAATGTAAAAGCATAAATTTTATTTATCGGTATTTTAATTAATTATTAATTTTTCAGTAATTATTGATTTCAATAATTAATAATCAAATTTTTTTGAAATTAAATTACGAAAATCAGTAATTTTTAGTAATTAAAATTTCCAATTTACTAAAATTACGAAAACTTATAGTTTAGGTGTTGATATTTAGTAAACAATATTCGATAATATCAGTAAATATTGAAAATATGAAAATATGAAAATATGAAAATATTTCACAAATTAATTTAACTACTCAAATTAATTTACCATGTTTTTATTTTTTATGGAGTTTATTGGGATGTAATATAGATTAAGAGGTGTTTTACGTGGGACATATAGCTTAGGAGAAATTTTATAGGAGGGGATTGGCTAAGTGATTGGGAACGTGAGGGAGAGAGAGAGAGAGAGAGAGAGAGAGAGAGAGAGAGTAATTTCAACATCCATTTTTTTTTTTTTCATTCAAATCCTTCCCATTAAGTCTTATATTTAAGGTACCTAATAACTCTCAATAACATTCATTGAATCCTATTCTTGACTAAAATACCCCTATTTTTAAATTTGGTCTCTCCAATTATGAGGACATAAAATTTAATTTGGACTACTACACTTCTCATTCAATTCCCTATCATTAAGTCTTATATTTAGGGTACTAACTCGCATTTTTCATTAACAGTTGTATTAATTGACCATATTAAAAAAATAAGTGTGCCAAAGAATAATTATTTTATTGATGGTAGAAATAAAATACAAATTTAAAATCAACCCAAAACGGAGTTATTTTCCTATTTGGTAGTAAGTCAACAATTCAACCTTTTATGTTAAATGTGTAAAACCCTTGATGTCATAATTAAATAATAATAATAATTAAAAATGATGAAAACAACAAAAGTATAAAAACTAGAAAAAAATTATAAAAGACATTTAAAGTTTTGGACACATCTCTAATATCATATATTTATCATATTAAACAAAAATAAATGAGATAAATTTTGAAAACATATTATTTACTTTACCATCATCATCATAAAAAATTGTAAAGTGCAAAGCAGTACACAATTCCTAGTGTAGGAACCAAGTTTGTTTGGCTACAATGGAATTGTCTATAGATAACATCACATGCGGGAGTCCCAAGGCCACTTAATCACATTTGTTATGTTCTAAGCAAAGACATTTACAATCTTATACATGGCGTAGGGGTTTCAATTTTTGACCCAACTCACCTATGATCCAATCAAACTCTTTAATGGGATTGAATATGGGTTAACTGGCCTATTTGGATCAAATAAAAGGGGTTGGGTTACGTGCATTCATGTGGATCAATTACATAAAATAAGAAGCTCTCTCTCTCTCTCATGGGTTTCTCTCTCTTCACTCATGCATTTCACTTCATCTCTTCTCTCATCTTTTATTTCTCTCCCCTTCAATCTTTTCTATTCTTATATTTCTCTTTTTTTCTTCCCTCCCACTTCACTGTTCCTTCAATTTTCTCTCTCCTCTCACTATTCTATGTGGTTTCTCTCTCCTTTATCTCCTTTCCCTCTCTATTTTTTAATGAAATCCAATTTTGATATTTGGGTTGAACCAATTAGATAAGGACATATGTCACTATAGTAGAAATCAAGAGATTGTTTTCCTCAACAAAGATTGGTTTACATAGGTCATTTGCTTAGACACCCCTTATGGTTTTACATATTCAGTAAAACCTACTCTATGGTCTACATATTAGTGAAAACACGCTCTATAGTTTCTAACATGCAAGTTTTACTTAATTGACCTTGTAACTATTTGTATATTTTTATTTTTTATTTTTTTTTATGTTTGAGAATGGTCATATGACCTCTTAAAATGAGGTGTCTTATTAGTAATATTCAAACTACAAGGGTAAGTTTTAGAAAATATGTGAAACCATAGGCGGTGTTTCTATAAGTGACCCTTTGCATCTTCTAATGGTCAACATGGATGCTTTAGGTTAGGTATGGGTTACATGGGGTTGCAACTGATGTACAAATTAGAGATATAAGCTATGAAAAGATGTGGGTGGTTGGTGGATGGGTTGGCGTTCAATTTTCATCCAACCCAACCCAACCCAACCCAATCCATCCATTTGCCACTCCACTTTTAGGTCATGTCTTTATTTGGCAGCTCATGCTAGGCCCAGTAGACTTAGTTGTTTGCTCTGTACTTTGGGTTTAGTGCCATTTTGGTCCTCAGACATTTAAAATGTGTCAACCTAGTACTTGTCATTAATCAACTGTTAAGTGCCATTTGAAAAGATACAAATACCCTTCGAGTGTCATTTAATCATCTTTATCAACCATCCAAATATTGACAAAAAATGAACAGTCTCATATCCTTGCATCTTCTATTCAAGAAAGTTGGAGTCACCATAAACTTTCTTGAATAAAAGAGGCAAGGATTTGAAACTGTTCATTTTTATCAACATGTGGATGGTTGATAAAGAAAATTAGATGACACTCAAAGGGCATTTGTGTCTTTTTAAATGTCACTTAACAATTGGTTAATGGATTGGTTAATGATAGGTACTAGATTGACACATTTTGAAAGTTTAGATACTGAATTGTCATGTTTTAAAGTTCGGAGACCAAAGTGGCACTAGGCCCAAAGTATAGGGTACTAATCGGAAAATTTTTCTTATTCTAATAACAAAATATTGGCCTGGAGTCCAAATCACTTGCCAATAAAATACATTCCAACGCTCTCCCAATATGATTTGACACCACACATCTTATACATGGTGGGTTACTGTCTCATGGTGAAATGTAGGAGTGGATTCAAGTTGAACCAAGCCAAGCTGAATATCTAGTTATTTAAGTTTGGCTTGGCAGAAAAATATGAGGCTTGAGCCCAGGACTGAACTCCATAGTATGCCAAACTTCATAAAAAAATTTAAGTTTATACATATAAAAATAAAAAAATTATATATAATATAAGGTTTATTAGCTTATGAATAATATAAACTTGATTGGAATCTTATTTTAGACTAAGTCAAATCGAGCCTTTCATGAGCCGAGCTCAAATAGCTTGTGAAAAGCTTGATTTTCTTATCCATGCCTAATGAGATATATGATGTTAGATTATGTTGGGAGGATGTTGGAACGTGTTTTTTTGGCAGGTGATTCCAACTCGTTGTCTTGGAAACGTCTTAAGGATTATAATATGTTCAGTCTGAGCACCAAGCCTAGCAAATTACCACCCAGCACCTTCAAATAGTAGTGTTCAAAGGGTTGCAAAATAGGTAGTGTTCAACACCATGAAATTTTTTGTTCTCATTTATTTTTGAAACGCTCACATCAGCAAGAAAAAAAAAACATGTTATTTAACTGTTTTTGACTTTTTCCTTTTTATACTTTTTGTTGAGAAACAAAAACTTCAAAACAAAACTAGTTGGTTTTGCATGAAAAAACAATTCATATGTTGGGAAACCATCAAAATGATGGTTAAAAAAAAAACAAATATTGTAATACATAGATTCTATAAGATTTATTGAACATGATATTAATAAACGGAGAAGTACGGATAGGCCCAATGCAGATTTCTGAATCCCACTGCAAATCTATAAACATTCAAAATCTCAAATACACACACTCTATGCATGAATACTTGCCCATAAATTGGCATCAATTCCGAGCTGGCACCTACCCCAACAGTACTTTAAACCTACAAATTCTGACCTTGGGCTGAACCGTCATTCTCCCTATTAATAAATAACCCAATCAAAGCGTGTTTTTAAGCCAAAATCTCAAGAATAGATTTTGTTTTAAGTTTTAGAAAATATATTGAAGTATACCCCAAATCACTGTTTTCAAAACCGGACCGGACTGGAAAAACCGGGAACCGGTCACCTGACCGGTTCTGTTTTCCTCCAAAACCGTTTTTCCCTCAAAACCGTTGATTTTGGTCAGCAAACCGCTGAACCGACCAATTAACCGTTCGAACCTTTCGAACGGTTTTGACTATTTTCCAATTTTTTAATTTTTTTAAAATTTTTTTGTCAAAATGGGCCAACCATTCGGGTTAAACGGTCGGACTGTTCGAACCGATAACTTAATCCCTGACCAATTCAGTCACTGGTTCGTTTTTAAAAACCATGCCCCAAATAGAAATAGCTTTTGAATCTTCCAACGTGTTGAGTGAATATAAATGTTTATTATATATACCAATTGATTTGGGTATTATCTAAACTAGATCTAGTTTGTTCATATTTAAACTTGCAGTGTTTTATGTTTACACTAATACTCATCTACATTCTGTTGTAAGTTTGTAACTCAATTCTCTACACATTTTATTTATATTAGGCCAACTCTAACACGGTAACATCTCCCTTAAAAGACCCTTAAAAGAATAAGGCCTAATATTCAAGAAAACCCGGAACAGAAAAACTCCCCATCATAAGGATTAAACAGCATTTGAGTGACATGTTCTTGTACAAAGTGATAGTGGATTTCAACCAGCATTATACATGAAACATGAGATTAGTTGCTAGTTGTCTTTATATTGTTATCTCACAATTATTGGAGCATTTATTGCAATGCATTGGTATTAAAGCTTAGGCTCAGTTTATGAGGAGTATAAATACAAATATCTAGAATGCAAAACCTTCTATTTGCATGTCTTTACACCGTACATATTTATATTTGTAGTTCTTCCAAATTGAGTCTTAGCATCAAATGAGGGGTGATTGTCTCAGTTAGTATATTAGCTCGTTCGCTTCAGCATAATTGTGGATTTAATTCCCACAACCACTAACTTTGAGGGGACCATGGGGTTATTAGTCTTTACACTGTACGTATTTATATTTGTACTTCTTCCAAATTGAGCCTTAGCATCAAATGAGGGCTCATTCGCTTCAGCATAGATGTGGATTTAATTCCAACAACCACTAACTTTGAGGGGACCATGGGGTTATTAGTGGTGTATACGTGTCACCCAATAGTTTGTTTTTTCTTTTTTGGCAATTAAGAGATGTTTGGGGAATTGGGGGCCAACAGCATAGGCTGTTGAGATAGTTTCTGGAAATGCCACGTTACCATGAGAATGGATAAATTAGTAATTACATCTCAATTTATTTTGATTAAAAACCAAAGCATGGGCATAAATAAGTGAACTGCCCAGAACGTGTCCAGCCCAGAAACTATCTCAACAGCCTATGCTGTTGGGCCCCAACAGCCAAAGTCAACCTGATGTTTGGTTGCATTAAGATACAATAGCCTCATAAGAGTGACGATTATCTAGATAATCAGTCTAATAATTTGCACCAAAGGATGTTTGCCTTTGTCAAGTGAGAGTCATGAAGACATGTGTTAATTATAGTGTAGTAATTGGTGGAGAAGAAAACATGAATTTGGCCCCTCATTGAAAACAAAATATATGGTGTAAAATGCAGTCTAGTAGCTAACTGTAACTGTTAATAATTATATAAACATTATATATGTTAATCAATATAACCAATAAAGATACAAGAAATAATTTTACTTTATTATTTATTTATTATTTTGCTCCACGGGGATCCCAGAGATTGCCCCCACAACGTCCCACAGCACATCCCCACCGTGTATTGAAAAAATCTCCTAAAGATTACATCATCATTTTTGATAATATCATCAGAAAATGTTCTCAATACATGGCAGGAATGTGCTCTGGGACATTGTAGGGGAAAATCTTGTGGGGGGCTGATTTAGTCTCCCCAGAGATCAAAGAAATCTAATTGCAATGTGTAGAACTTGCTTTAGAATTACTTGGAAAGAAGGGTCTTAAATTAGCAAGCCCAAAAATGGATGGAAGTTTAATTGTTGGACACAATAGGAGCTTATTTGAGTTAACAAACTAGACTAATTAATAAGCTTATGTAGAATTTAACAAAGTCATTAAAGATATGTGTAACAGCTTCCCAATGTATAGGGTTCTTTATATGTTGATTGGGATAAGTCTCAGTTGACTTGACTCGATATATCATGTTAAAAGTAGTTAAGAATCTGATATGCATTTTCTTGTCTTCTTTATTTTCTTTATATTATGTCTTAATTTCTTTTTCCTTTGGTTGCTATGTTTTAAACAAATGGTTTTTGTTCATATATGCATATATTTTGTTATCAATATATATGTCAGCCGTGGTTTTCGTCATCTCGTGTATATATGTACTCTGTTGAAGTTTAATTACAAAATAGTAGTTAATAGAATATAAATAACAAATAGGTTAACCAAAAATAAAAAATAAAAAAGAAACGGTGCAATTAGTTCAGAATAGATATTGTGGATTTCTAAGCTGTTGATGAGTTCATGCAATTTCAGTAAAGAAACTCATGAGCAGATCATGGAAGAGCTTACTTTTCTAGAAATCATTGAGCAAGTTATTAATTCTTGATATTTTTCTCAAGTGTTTTTAAGAAAATATATCACTCATTTTGAAGCATTAATATCATTTGACATCAATAACTAGTTAATTAAGAAGTAAACTAACTCATGTATATTATCATACATATTTACTTCTCTTTATGAAACATAAGTTGTTTTTGGATTATAGAAAAATAAGAAAGAAATAGAAAGTTGAGGGAATGATTTTAAGGAATTTCATTAAAATAGTTTTCCCTCAAATTTCTGTCTCTCTTATTTTCTATCAAACCAAACATAGCTTTAGCTTTAAGACAAGACAATAAAATACTGTGGAGATTGATCGTTCTATCATGTCAACCAATTTGTTTACTGTATGCATGAAACATGCAGCTTTCGACTTGTTGAAAAGCAAAGAAGTACAAGCTATCATAGGGCCACAAAAATCAGCAGAAGCTAAGTTTGTGATTGATCTTGGCGACAAAGCTCGGGTGCCCATTATTTCTTTCTCTGCAACAAGCCCTTCTCTTTCTCCCATTCAAAATCCTTTCTTTGTTAGGACGACTCTAAATGACTCATCTCAAGTGAATGCCATTAAAGCCATTGTCCAAAATTATGGATGGAAGGAAGTTGTCCCTATCTATGAAGATACTGACTATGGGAGTGGGGTCATACCTTATCTCATTGATGCCTTCCAAGATATTGACGTTCGTGTGCCTTACAGGAGTGTGATCCCTCCATCTGCCAAAGATGGTCAAATAGTGGAAGAGCTTAATCAATTGAAGACCATGCAAACTAGAGTTTTTGTGGTTCACATGACAGCTTCTCTGGGTTCTCGATTTTTTCTCCAAGTAGAGGAGAACAAAATGATGACTGAAGGGTTTGTGTGGATTATTACAGATGGTTTATCTAGTCTAATTGATCCCATGAATTCCACATCCATTGATTCGATGGATGGCGTATTGGGTTTAAAACCTTTTATCCCAGAGTCGAAACTTGAAGAATTTAAGACGAGGTGGGAGAAGAGATTTTACTTAGACAAGCCAAACAGGAAGATAGGGGAGTTAAGTCTCTTTGGGTTATGGGCATACGATACAATCTGGGCTTTGGCTATGGCAGTAGAAAGAGTTGGAGCCATGAATACTAGCTTCTTGAAGAGAGATGCTAGTGAGAATCCAACAAGTATTGCAACTATTGGATACTCACAGATGGGTCCAAATCTTCTCAAAGCAATCTTAAGTACAAAATTTAAAGGATTGAGTGGTGATTTCCATTTGGTCAAAGGGCAGCTAGAGACTTCAGCTTTCCAAATCTTCAATTTGATTGGTAAAGTGGAAAGAGTTATTGGCTATTGGTCACCAAAGTATGGACTTTCTCAAGATTTACCAGGGAAAAGCAAGTCAAATTCAGGGAACAATCTCATCAGAAACCCAATATGGCCAGGAGACTCATTTGTCACACCAAAGGGTTGGGTTATACCCATTGAAGGGAAGAAACTAAGGATTGGAGTTCCTGTGAAAGATGGATTTAAGGAATTTTTGAAGATTACAACTGATCCTCAAATCAATGAGACATCCTTCAGTGGTTTCTCAATAGATGTATTTCTTGCTGCATTAAGCAAATTGCCATTTGCAGTCCCTTATCACTTCATTCCTTATATGAAGCCCGATGGACAAAGTATTGGGAGCTACGATGAACTTATTTATCAGGTTCATCTTAAGGTGGGTTGCTTGATCTTCCTCCTTATTATTAGTAACTAAGGTTGCATTTGCATAAGCTTCAAGATTTGTAGGTTAAAAGTGTTTTGTCTTCAGATTGTTATATATGTTTCTGAAAGCAACTCCTACCAAACTTTCAAAACAATTATTGGATCACTTTTGCTTCTCACAACCCAAAGCTGAAAAGAAAAAGCTTATCCAAACGGAAACTGGTATTTCTTAATCAGATTTTTATTGATTATCCATTTATTTTCTGTTGGTATATCGAACAGAAATTTGATGCTGTCGTTGGAGACATAACAATTGTGGCTAACCGATCTCGGTTTGTTGACTTCACATTGCCATATTCTGAATCTGGGGTGTCGATGGTGGTGCCAATCAGAAATGACAAGAGTGGAAATGCTTGGATTTTCTTGAAGCCATTAACCTGGGAGCTTTGGTTGACAACTGGGGCAGCTTTTGTCTTCACGGGCATTGTGGTTTGGATTCTGGAACATCGTGTTAATACAGATTTCAGGGGACCTCCCACTCAACAAATTGGGATGACCTTTTGGTTTTCCTTCTCAACACTTGTATTTGCACATAGTAATTGAACCCTAATAAGCTTTGTGTTATGCTTTCATTTCACAATGCAGTTCAGATTGTGGTTTCAGTAACTAAATAAGCTGCATTATGTTGATGGTTTTGCAGGGGAGAGAGTAGTTAACAACTTGTCAAGGTTTGTGCTGATTATATGGGTGTTCGTGGTTCTCATCCTTGCCCAAAGCTATACTGCAAGCCTTACGTCCATGCTGACAGTACAGCAGTTACAACCAATGCTGACGGATATACTTGAACTGAAAGACAAGGGATACTATGTGGGATACCAGAAAGGATTCATTTGTGAAGGGGCTGCTGATAAAAAGGTTGAATTTGGATGAAAACAAACTGAGGTCTTACAGTACTCCAGAGCAATATCATGAGGCCTTATCTAAAGGAAGTCAGAATGGTGGAGTTGCTGCTATTATTGATGAGATTCCCTACCTCAAGCTCTTTCTCGCGAAATATTGCTCTAAGTACTCCATGGTCGGTCCGACCTACAAGACGGATGGATTTGGTTTTGTAAGTCTCTCCCTTCTCTTAGCTATGGGCACTTTGAACACTCAGAATTTTCTTGTCAAACAAGGACCTCACCTAACATGTACAGCTTAAGTTTTTAGGTTGAATGATTGTGTCATCCTCATTATAATTAATTAAGTTTCAGCACAAGGTATGGGTGGGTCTGTGCTTATTCACACTTCAATCCAGATGGGCTTTTTTGTGTAGGGACGCATTAGAGAATAACTACCTATTGAAGGAACTCACCTAACAGCTTATGCTTTTAAATGATTGAGGGAATGGTTAGAAGATTTTACATTCTTTTTCTTTTTCTTACAAACCCCAAATGCCAGATTAGCTTATGTGACTCCTTAGATAATATAAACCAGGTAAACTTGTTTGTAAGCTTTAATTTCCTTACTTGGTCTGACACTGTCCAGGTCTTCCCAACTGGTTCTCCTTTGGTGCCATATTTTTCGAAAGCAATCCTAAACCTCAAGGAAGGAGATGAAATGGATAAAATTGAAGGAACATGGTTTCAGAAGAAAACCCAATGCCAAGATCAAAGCACAGAGGTTTCATCGAGTTCAACAAGTCTTAGCCTCAGGAGCTTCTGGGGACTATTCCTCATCACAGGACTTGCTTCGGTTTCTTCACTTCTAATATTCCTAATTCAATTTCTTTATGAACAAAGGCAAGCTGCAAACAGTAGCACAGCTTCCCCAAAGCCAATTTGGGAAAAAATTCTCTCCATGGCACAACGCTTTGATCAAAAGGATCTTAGCTCTCATACTTTTAGAAGAGCTGAGTCCAGGATTCACCCTATAAATGAAGCTGAGGGTACTGAAATGTCAAGCAATACAAACGATTCACAAATCACTTCAAGAGTTCACAACCAAACAGTTCCACTAGAAGAAGTCGAAGAACCAGTGCATGAACAAAGAATCTCCTCTCCACAATCTGGCAATCCAAGTACAAGTATATAATAAATGATTGAGCTTCTTATCCTTGTTATCTATTTGATGAAGTAATTGCCATGATGAAGAGTTTATCAAATTGTGGCTTCTTGGTAGCTGATGACCTTAAAAACAACATTTTAATCCGAGACAATGTAGGTTTTTATGTTTTCTCTTTTCTTAATTTTCTAATAAACCAACTATTATAATACCAAACCTAGCCATAATTCGTGCATATTTTTTTCCATATGTATGTTTTGGTGGAAAGTGTTCAAAATAAAATCTTAAATCTTAGTAACGGCAAGGTAATGACAGGGTGGAAGAATGTCTAAGAAGAACCAAATCTTTTTTTTTCTCATCTATAAATGTGGAAAAGAAAGTTTAATAACAAAGTCTCTTTCCTCTATAAATCATAAATCATAGTAATCAAATTTGGCTGCTGCTTCTTTTCTTTCTCTGGAAATTTCTGGGCTCAAAAATTGACATGTTAGTCAACTCATAAGAGTGCATAGGTTATTTTCCAGAGTAAACTATTATTATATAGATGTGAGTCTGAGAACAACACAACCTCCATTTTGTATCATACTATACCTCTATCCTCAATAGGATATACCTCATTTTGTAACCACTTCAGCTGCAAGAGAAATTATCAAAAATAGAATAAGGATCAATCCTGAGAATCATGTAGTGATCTTTATTTTCTTCAGTTCTACTGTTATTCTTGTTACTCGTTTACATTCAATAAAAAATAGTGAGTGTTGTCTTATATCAACTAATCAGTGGGTTCAAATGTGATACACAAGAAAAACATGTTAGGGCTTAGTGGGCTTAAAACTTATTCATCTATGAGGCTAAACAACTATAGGGTAGGGATGGCAATTTTTCTCATACCCATCGATTATCCGGCCTCCCCAACCAGGTGGGGATGGGGAGTGAAGTCCACACCCCGCCCCGACCCGGTTATATATATTAAATATATAGTATTATTTATGTTATTTATAATATTATATATATCAAAATATATTTAAAATGTTATTTGAATTTGAATTTATCCTTTATTTTAATTAAATACCTTTTCTAAAAGCAAACTTTTAATTAAAAATTCGGGGATTCAGGTCTTCGATGGGGAACCTGTCTCCATCGGGTACTGGGGATGCAAAATAAATTTTTCCCGATGGGGAATGGGGTCAGAGATGGGGATTAATCTAAAACTCAGGTTTGGGTTCGGGATAGGGAGTATGCTACCCGTCCTGAACCCACCCATTCCCATAAATATAGTTCCAATAATTATGGTAATTCTAAATGTAGTACCCAACACTTATGGAAGCTGTTAAAATTTTCCAATTATTTATTTGAATAACTGGAAGTTTTATAATTTAACTTTCACTAAATTCAATTACCAAAATCAATAACTTTTAGTAATTCAATTACCAAAATCACTAATTATTGCTAAAAATTATAGTAAGTATCAAAATTACTGAAAATATAAAAATAAATTTTTATTTATTGAAATTAATTTTCCACTAAAAATTACTGATTTTTTTTAATTGTTACCTGATAATATCATTTACTATTAATAAATTGACCAAAATCAGTAATTATTGCTGAAAATTATAGTAAGCATCAAAATTACTAAAAATATAAAAAAATAAATTTATATTTATTGGAACTAATTTTCTAGTAAAACTTTACTGAAATTTTTTAATTATTATCAGATAATATCATTAAATATTAATAAATTGACCAAAATTACTGAAAATATTAATAAATACTTATTGATAAAAAATACTGATAATATTAAAATTACTTAAAATTAAAAAAATAAATCTATATTTATTGAAGTAAACTTTCTAATGAAAAATTACCAATACTTTTTAATTATTAAATTTGTATTTAATAATATTTTAATTAATTATTAATCTTTTGACATATTATTGATTTCAATATTAATTTTCAAAGTTTTGAAATTAACTTACCAAAATCAGTAATTTTCAGCAAGTAGTTTTTAGTAATTAAATTTTCCAATTTATAAAAATTATGAAAAGTTATAGTTTAAGTGTTGATATTTACTGAATAATATTCAATAATATCAGTAATTATTGAAAATATAAAAAATATTTCATAAATTATTTTAACTACCCAAATTAATTTAACCACATTTTTGGTTTTTAGAGGGTTTATTGGGAATGTAATATAGATAAAGAGGTGTATTAAGAGGAATTTTAGGTGGGAGACATAGTTTAGGAGTAATTTTAGGAGGGAATTGGCTAAGTGATTGGGAACATGAGAGAGAGAGAGAGAGAGAGAGAGAGAGAGAGAGAGATTTTAAGAAAACTTTTAGTTGGGAGTGAGAAAGTCTGAAACCAAAGTGGTTGAATGTGGGTATTATGTTGAATTAAAAAATTCAAAAAATTTAGAAAATTCTAAAGGGGATTTTGGGGTGCATGAGTTTTTATGGAGAGAGAAGCCCACGTGGACCAAGTTGCTTTATATATATAGAATAGCTTATTAGAATGAAGACCTTGTCTTCATCTAAATAAGAATAGACAACCATGGAGTGTTGGGTAGACATATTATTCAATGCTATAGGCCCAAAGCCAAGACATGTTAAACCCAACCTAGGCCCATACAAAATACGAAAAAAGACTAGGCTCACACAATATTTTTTTTCTCATATGTTACATCATATGATATAAAGTATCATTAGGGGTGAGGATGGATCAGTTCGGTTCCAAGGCAGAACCTGGAAGCTACTCTATAGGGGTTGGTTTCAATTTTTTGGAAACAAGATCTTCCCTCTAAAGGTCGATTTTGGCCTTTACGGTTTTGGGGCCGGTTCCAAGGTCTATCCATGGAACCTGTTATTTCTTTAATCCCTCCCCCTTCCAAAAAAAAAATAAATAAATAAATAACAATGGAACAAATTTCCGAAAAACTTGATTTTCAATAGTTATAATATATAGTTGAAAACTTATATTATATTTATTAATTGAATTGTGTAATTTAATATATAGATTATCATAATATATTAATATATGGTTCAAAACTTATCATTATAATTTAAATTTTGTAACCATTACCATTTACATTACTTAGTATACACATTCAAATAATAAAATGAAGAAAAGAATGACCAAATCACTTAAATGACTCAATAATCAAGTGAAACCATGGCCTTTGGAACTATGAGTACTTGGGTTCAAATCATCACATTCTCAAAGTATTTTGGGACTTATTTCAATGTAAGTTTGGTTCCAAGAGCAGTTCCGCCAAGGCCGGATCTTCGGGTCAGTTTAGGTAGGGTAAACCCCTAGACCCTGGAACCAGCTTGGGTGGGGGTCAGTTCCAAGAATTTGGAACCAAACCCTACCCTATAGTAGATTTGGTAGGGTTGGTTCAAGGCTAGTCTGAGGTCAGCTCCATCCATTTGGTTTGGGTAGAACCTACCCATTTGCTATATTATAAATAATTAAAATTAAATGTAAATTATTTAAAAGTATTACTAAACTATTTGACAATTACTTAAACTACCTCTAATGTTTCAAAACCTACGTAAAGTACCCTTGAAATTTCAGAAATTCGATTTTCATTAAGTCTTGCTGTTAAATTGGATAAAAAACTTAACTATTCTATAAATTTTCAAAACATGCCACTGTTTTGCATTTTTGCCACCACTAAGTCTTCCATGGAAAAATTTTATTTCTTAAACATGAGACGAACTAGGATTGATATTGATACTTGCTGATCAAATCCATATTTCCTTAGCATTCCTTCCTCGCATGGGGGTTCGCTTCTGCGAACTCTTCACTGCCAATGTACACCCATCTTCCAATATTGCCTTATAGACCATTCTTATCTCCCGTGTGATGTTCGAAGCAACTCCTCCAGCTCAAACTGCTTCCTCCTGTCAAGGAATACAAGCTTGTTTTGGTTTTTGCCATCATTTCATCACTATCTCTCTCACTGACACCTCCATTGTTCACATAAATCTTCTTCTCACCTGCATCACCTCTAGGGGTGTCAATTGGACTGGATTTAGTCCAATCTGATCCAGTCCAATGTGAATCCATTATAAATGGACCAGTTTCAATCCAGTCCAATGAATATTTTGGACCATTTTGGGCTGGTCCAATTCAATGTCTGGACCATCTAATCTGTTCAAATTTGTTTTGGTTTAGATTGGTTTCAACACAAAATGGTCCATTGACACCTATATTCTTATCTTATAAGTTATATCAATGGACCAGATGTTGGCTTAATCCAACCCAATTCAATATAAATTTATTATGAATGGGCCAGGTCCAATCCAATCTAATAAATATTTTAACCATATTGGTCCAATCCAATATGTTTTATTGGTCTGTCTAATCCGTTCAAATTGATTTTGGACTGGACAGGTCCATCGAAAACCGGTCCATTGACACCCTTAATCACCTCCAAGGGAATGGATTCGATCTGCTAACCATACCATCTCAATAAATGCTTGGTATGCTTCCTTCCAATCAATTCTTCATCACAACTAGGATTTCAAATCATTTCCTGGATCACCACCTTGTTTCGTCCATCATTACCGGGTAACAGAAACTAAATCTACCACATTAATCTTATCCCTTTTGTGTCCTTTGTCATGTTTTATTACAAAATTTGATTTTTAGTGAATTAGTTGTTGTCTAGAAATATTGGGCGTATACTCTATGGAATGTGAAGTATCGACTTTTGTTCATGAGGAATGTGAATTTTCCTAGGAGTATTGAAGCATCGGTTTCTTCTTCTGGGCGTGAAGTCTTTGAAATGAAGTTTGAGGAGAGGGATGGTGGGCATAGTGATTGGTCTCTTCTTAACTATTCAATTGATTCACAAAATTAGAATGAAATCAACTCAACAACTTCCCTCATTCCTTTTCATTTTTGTTTCAACTTCCCTACATATAAGTGAAATGTGATGGCGGATATGAGCGGATTTGGCCCTCTAGTGACATTGTGATACATGGCATCTCAGAACAGTTAGATGACACTTTAGCACCAACTAGGCGATGATTAGCCTTAGCCACAACAATGGAGTCCGGCCTACCGACCTGCCTCTACTGCTGACCTGGTAACTTGCCTATGCCGCCGACCTTGCAAAAACCTACCTAGCGACCTCGTCCACAACTCAGTGCGGCGTGCAGCACCTCGTCTAGGGCTGACTTGTGGTACCTCGTTAGTATGCTCAAAGTGACCTTGATGAGGAGTGACCTCCCTCGAGGGATTGCCAACCTGATTGAGGTCCAGGTGGTGACCTGCGAAACATGCTCGCCAACTAATTTTGCATGCATATCTCATCACTCTCGGATTTCTCGGAAGTTGGCCCTTGCCCCGATGTTCCAAAGGAAGCAAAACAAGGCACAAAGATTGGTCTATGTGCATGGCTACCTCCGAGTAGTTCAGACTGGTTAGGCACATCTTTCAAGAGACCTCGGACGCAATGCGCGAAGCCCACACCAAACAATGCCTATGTAAAGGCACCAACATCCTTGGTCACCTCGACAAGCCAGATCACCTTGGGTACCTCAATCGCCTTAGATAGCACCAAAGCCTAGGTATCTCGGGATAACCAAACTTGCCAAAGTGACAAGTAGCAGATCTCTAGAAGCCTACCAACTATCTCCGAACCTTTCGGGATCACGCAGCGTAACCGTAGGCCTTATCCTCATCCTGCCCGAATCGAAGGGAAATGGTAAACCTTTTTAGTTAGCGCGCAATTTCTGCCTTCTAGGGTGGAACAGGCCCCTATGGCTCAGGCCAAAGATCTCGAGAGTGTTTCAAGAGACCCACGACAACCCAACTATATAAAGGCACCAACCCCAATGACACAAGGTATGCGCGATTATTTGCTCACTAGCTTACTAGCATACAAACTTTCATCTCACAACTTACATATAGTACTGACTTAAGCATCGGAGTGACCTTACTGGGTTAGCCACCCCGGGTTCTCTGATCCATCTATCTTGTAGTTTGACCAGCCAGTTAAGCAACCAGTGTCTGAGTTGTCATCTAGCTAGGAGCTTCCAGATTGCACACCATCAATTGGCGTCGTTTGTGGGAAATGCAACAAAAGCCTAAGTTCTCACCATCTAGAAAGCTAAGATCTCACCTTCTAGATTGCTAAGTTTTCACCTTTTAATTTCTATTTTTATCCACTCAATGACATTTTTGAGCAATACTAACATTAAGAATGAAGAATCAATTACTAGATTAGGGGCAAGAACATCCGTGATGAACCTTGAGAACCCCCCTGTGACAATCAGATGAAGGCATGGGAGAACAATTAGATGTAGGCATGGGGGAACAATCAGTTCGGTGCATTCATGCTGCCGTAGAACAATTAGCAGCAAAGTGACCTCAACAGCTAGTAGTTTGGTGACAAACACCTCGGAGTAAGGTCATTCCCAATGGTCGAGCCATTCATGGTTCCCACGGGAGTTGATGGCCAACCGACTAAGCAGCTCTGCCGACCTCATTTCAGCCCGGATGAGCCTCATCATCCTTCTTCACGAGGTCTCCCCTATAGGTTGAACCCTTCACGGCTCCTACGGGAGTTAGCGGCCTACAGACTATGCGGATGCCCTTGCTGGTTGAGCCTTTCAAGGCTCCCGTGCGAGTTGGTAACCTATAGTTAGTAGAGTTGTCCCCACAAGTCGAGCTCCTTGTGGCTTCTCATAGGAGTTGACGACCAGCATCTCCGAGGGCTGATGCAGTACAGCCATGGCACAAACCTATCATCTGATGTTGAAAGTAATGACAAAGCTTACAAGCAGAACAGAAATGAACAACCAGCCCAGATGAGCCTCAACGATATGGCCCGGACTGCCTCCAGCCCGAACTGCGAAGCCTCACTACAGATCGAGCCTTTTATGGCTCCCCTTAGAGTTGGAAGCGAGCTGAATGTGGAACCAGCCTCATAAGTCAAGCCCTTTGTGGTTCCCGTTAGAGTAGGCGACCCGCAGACAATAGAGCCGACCCCTCAAGGTGAACCTCTCATGAATCCAATGGGAACAGGTAGCCAGCGATTCCAGGAGCAGTATGCCATGATCCTGCAAGCACCTACCCGGGGAAGCCAATCTCAAGTGATGACATAGAAGTAGTCGTATTTAAAGCTACTATAGAATGATTATCCACTTTGGCA
Source organism: Nelumbo nucifera (assembly GCF_055504915.1). Classification (NCBI taxonomy): domain Eukaryota; kingdom Viridiplantae; phylum Streptophyta; class Magnoliopsida; order Proteales; family Nelumbonaceae; genus Nelumbo; species Nelumbo nucifera. The sequence goes on along the minus strand of NC_142656.1, from coordinate 30,211,336 downwards.
ACCCGATCAAATTGAGTTCTAAGGGAAAGTCATATACTGCCTTTTAGCTAAGGCCCCCTCAAGCTGACCTCGAAGCACGTCTTCAACATGAAGACCGACCTCAGTTGGTCAACCCCCCATCTATCTAGCTCGACAGTGCCATGATTGCAGTTACTACACTTAATTGACCTCAAAGGACATCGACATCTCACCACAGACCTGAAAAAAGAAAGAAGAGAAAAAGGAAAGAGAGAAAAAGAAATAGTTCGCTTTCATCACAAGAAAAAGGAACAAGGGAAAAGACTAGATCGATTTCAACACCATGACAGATATGCAAACTTGGTCGATCTCTTCATAGCTAACCTCAACCTCAGTTTTAGGATCCACATCAACCTCGTTGGCTACTCTTTCGAGAACCAGCTCGACGGACATTGTGTTGTAGCCTACCCGGGTGAAGCGACCTGACGAGGCAGTCATGCAGTTAGAAGCCCCTCTTGAGGATGGCCTGATGAACTTCGTTCTTGAGGTTTTAGGTTGAATTGCAAAACTCCTTGATGTCCTCGAAGTACTTGCTTCGCCTCTCCTCGGGCGGATTGATTCACTCTTGCGCCCCAGTAATCAAGATGGTGACATCCTGTGTAAGGCTGCATTCAACACTTAGACTCTTCCAACTTGGGGAGCAGAACTGGACCAACGCCAATGAGCTCATCAAATTAGTCACTCCTGGCCAAAGAAACAAGCTACTCCCTTTGTTGATCTGATCTCAGCTTGGGAGTAGGGGCAATTGATGAGGGCAGATTTGGTCCTCTAATGACATTGTGACACATGGCATCTCAAAACAGTTAGGTGACACTTTGACACCAACTAGGAGATGATTAGCCTTAGCCACAGTGATGGAGTCCAACCTGGTGACCTGTCTCTACTGCCGACCTGGTAACCTGCCTATGCCACCGACCTGGCAAAAACCTATCTGGCGACCTCGTCCACAACTCAAGGTGGCTTGTAGAAACTCATCCAGGGCCGATCTGTGGTACCTCGTCAATACGCTCGAAGTGACCTCGATGAGGAGTCACCGCCCTCGAGGGCTTGCCGACCTAATTGAGGTCCAGGTGAAGACCTACGAGATGTGCTCGCCAACCAATTTTGCATGCATATCCCGTCACTCCCGGGTTTCTTGGAATTTGGCCCACGCCCCGAATGTTCTAGAGGAAACTAAACAAGGCGCGAAGATTGGTCTATGTGCACGGCTACCTCTGCGGATTTCAGACCGGTTAGGCACGTCTTCCCGGAGACCTCAAACACGATGTGTGATGCCCACACCAAACCATGCCTATATAAAGGTACCAACATCCTCGACCACCTCAGCAGGTCGGGTCACCTCAAGTACCTCGGTCACCTCAGATAGCACCGAAGCCCGGGTATTTCGGGATGACCAAACCTGCCAAAGTTGTAGCAAATCTCTAGAAGCTTGCAAGATGTCTCGGTTTAAAGATCACACTGCATAACCATAGGTCTTATTCTCATCCACCCAAATCAGAGGGAAACAATAAGCCTTTTCACTTAGCGTGCAATTTCCACCTTCCAGAGTGGAATGGGCCCCTATGGCTCGGTTTAAAGATCCCGAGAGCATTTCGAGAGACCCACAGCAGCCTAGCTATATAAAGGCACCAGCCCTAGTGACACAAGGTATATGTGATTATTTGCTCACTAGCTTACTAGCATACAAAATTTCAGGTCACAACTTACATATAGTACTGACTTAAGCATCAGAGCGACCTCACCGGGTTAGCCACCCCGAGTTCTTTGATCCATCTGTCTTGTAGTTCGACCAACCAGCTAAGCAACTGACATCCGATCTGTCCTCCAGCTAGGAACTTCTAGATCGCGCAACATCAGTGGCCAACTAACAGAAGGGTAATATTTGTCTTATTATGCCATATACATTAGAGGTATTAAGTTGGTTCTAAAACCTTATGGGTACTTTCAGTAATTATTAGATAATTCAAGAGTACTTTAAGTAATTATATAAAGTCATAGGCTCAAATCCTATGTTGGCCTGACCAAGCCCATATAGACAACCAGGCTTAGGCATATATTTTAGGCTCGGGGTCTAGGCCAAGTAGGGCTTGGTATTGAGCTATATCCATAATCATAGGTGGTAAGCTCAAACTAGACTTGGTTGCCGTGACTAGTTGCCACGACTGGGACGAAAAAAGAAGAATGTTCCCTAAAGATGTTTCCTTTCTTGCATTTGTTTTGGGTGAAATAGTGAGATGCGACGAGAAACCATATCACAAACTTAGGGATCTAGGGTCTCACCAAATAGGTGCGACCTCACTGAGAAACAAAAATACCGAGAAGTTTGTGCAAAAATTTGAATTGGATCCTTATCTAATATATGACAAAATGACAATTCTAATCAAGGGTTTTGGAGAATATGATGGGTTCAAATTCAAATTCAAATCAATATATGGATTCTATTGTGTGGTTTGATCTGATTTGAAAATTCAATAAGGGGAATTCGTATATGTGCCCCACAAACACTCCACAGCATATCCCAACTGTGTATTAGGAACATCTTCCACTGACTATTAGTATGAGAGATGTTCCCAATGCACGTTGTGATGTGCATGTGGGGCATTTGTGAGGCATGCTTTGTGGGGTACAGATGTGAACTCCAATAAGGGTAAGGTGTACATTAATCCAATAAAATCAGATTGGATTCAAATTTAGGTTGGATCACGATCTCATGTGTTTGCACACCTAAATCTCTCTGCTTCCATTTTAGACTCTAGTATGAACAACAATCACCCCTCTAGCCATGAATGTAGCTTAACACCTGCTCTCAGACTGTAGTTCCAGCTTATTCTAGCTATCCACTCCTCGATCAGATTTGAATCAACATGGCCCCTGATGTAGTTCAATCCGAGGTGGTGCACAAACTGAGGAGAGCAACCAAATAGTCCGGTAGTCGGTATCAGTATACCCTTGGATCTGTAGTGAACTACCATCGAATATCAAACAAAACTCTTTTGTCCTTCGAAGGTATTTCAATATGTTCTTCAAAGTTGTCCAGTGTTCTTGTCCTGGGTTAGACTGGTATCTACTTATCACACTCACTGTCTGAGCAATGTCAGGACGAGTGCACAACATGGCATACATGATGCTCCCTACTGTTGAGGCATAGGGAATCTCTTTCATGCCCTCAATCTCTTTGAGAGTCTTGGAAAGCATACCCTTGGAGAGAGTGACCCCGTGTTTGAAAGGAACATTTCTTTTATTGGAGTTCTTTATGCTGTATCTTGGAAAGCATATCTTTGTCAATGTAAGCAGACTGGGATAATCCTATTGTCCTCTTTGATCTATCTCTATAGAGTCGAAGACCCAATCCTATTATCCTCTTCGATCTATCTCTATAGACTGTGATAATCCTATTAACATTCATACACCATTCCCAATGAGTAGATTGTCATCTACATACAGAACCAAGAATGTAACCTTATCTCCCACTGTTTTCCTATAAACACAGGACTCACCCGGATTTTGCTGAAAGTCAAACTGTTTGATGGTAGAGTCAAACCGGATGTTCCAACTCCTAGAAACATGCTTAAGTCCATATATGTTCCAACTTCTAGGTTAGTTATTTTCTAGAGCTGGTGGGACATCTCCCACTACCCCTGGGCTCTCCTCATCAAGAACAACTTCCTGATGATGATTATCCAAGATGTAATCTTCCTCTTGGAAGTGGGCATTTCGACTACAAAGCACCTTTTACTATTTTGGATCATAGAACAAGTAACCTATAGAGCCTTTGGGGTAACCTACAAATAGGCAACGACTGGTCCTGGATTCCAATTTGTCAGCACTTGTTCTTTTAACATGTGCTGGACAACTCCAAATCTTCAAGTGTCTTACACTTGGTTTCTTACCGGTCCATAGCTCATATGGAGTCTTAGGAACGGATTTGGTTGGAACCTGGTTCAGCACGTAAATCCAGTCTCTAACGCGAAACCTCAAAAGGATGTGGGTAACACTGAGTGGACGATAAGTGATCAGACCATATATAATAGAGTCCGATTTCTCCTCTCTGACACACCGTTTAATTGTGGTGTAATAGGAGGAGCCAATTGTGATACAATCTCATTTTCCTTTAAGTAGTCCCTGAATTTGTTAGAGAGATACTCACCGCCTCGATCTGATCGAAGGGTCTTAATTTCTCTCCCTAACTATTTTTCGACTTCTTTTCTGAACTCCTTGAACTTTTCAAAATATTCAAACTTATGTCTTATTAGGTACACGTAACCATATCGAGAATAGACATGGGTAAATGTTATGAAATAAACATGCTGGTTACGTGTCCTAACATTCATGGGACCACATACATCAATATGTATAAGGTCAACTGTGCTTGTAGATCTTTTAGGCTTATTGGTAAATGGTCACTTCGTCATCTTACCCTGAAGGCAAGCTTCACAGGTTCGAAGATCTTCTACAGTTAGAAAATTCAAAGGACCATCATTTACCAACCTTGTGATACAATCTATATTAAAGTGACCAAGTTGGTAAGCCACAGGCACGTGGGATTAACTGTATCACAAGTCCTCTTCTTGGGGATTATTTCCGACATAGTTCCGGTAATGTTGGTTTGTAGAGAAGGATGGAGAATGTAGAGATCATTCTCAAGTTCTCCGTATGCGAGGAATTTGTTATTCCATTTAATAGTAATCACATTAATAAATAAGAAAGAATAACCATCCAAACACAATTTTGAGACAAAAATCAAATTTTTCTTAAATTGGGTATGAAAAGACAATCTTTAAGTATAATTGTTCCTTCTCTGAAAACTAGTTCTAAAGTTCCTATGGCTGTAGCTACAACTGTTGCAGAAGTTCCCAAGTAGAGTGTCAGTTCTCCGTCACTCAATTTTCTACTTATCTTGATTCCCTACAGTGAGTTACACGCATGAATTGAAGCCCCAGAGTCAATACACCAGGAAGTAAAAGTGACCAACATATTAGTCTCTATGATAAAAGATTCGAAATTACCTTGCTTCTTAGTCTCCAGATATTGAGGACAATTCCTCTTCCAGTTGCGGTCTGTTTGCAAAAGTGACAGGCATCCGATGCTTTGTTTCTTTTGCTTCTTTGGTTTGCTAGTCTTCTTCTAAGGCTTTTTCTTTGCCCTCCTCTTCTTCTTACCCGAATTTCCACCTTCAACAAGCATGGCTATCAGTTTATCCTTCTTTATCAATTCTTTGGCCCTCTGCAACATATTGTTGAGTTCCTGAAGGCTAACATTTAGCTTATTCATGTTGTAATTCATGATAAACTGATTGAAGGAGGGAAGCAAGGAATTTAGGATGGCATCAACCTTGGTGACATGATCTAGCCCTGACCCAAGTGCCTCTAGTTCATTAATGTAACCCATCATCTTGAGACAATGGTCATGAACCATCTGGCTTTTGGTCATTTTTGCGGTCATGAACAACTTCAAGACCTTCTAACGAGTAGAACGATTCTGCTCTTCATACATTGTCCTCAGACTATCCAAGATATCCTTAGACACTTTGATCTGATCGAATTGTCTCTGTATCGGATTGTCGAGGGAGGCTATGATGTAGCACTGGGCAAGAGAATTCTTATATTCCCATTCTTGATATTCCTTCCTATGTGCCTCAGAAGCCCTATCACCCGGACGATCCAGAGCAGGGTTCTTAGCAACCTTGTCCAATTTCTTGGACGTTAATACTAGCATAAGGTTATGGTACCAGTCAATATAATTTGAGCCCTTAAGATTGTTATCGTTGGCGAATTGTCCATTTGCCATTACTGATAAAAGGCAAGGCAGATTATCAGTCCACAACCTAAATTGATTCATGTTTTCTACATAGATATGACTTTTAATCCATGTTTCATTTCCACTTATTCATCTCTGAGATTTCTCTCCTATCTCAATGACGGAGACTATGAACTATGTCTTTGGAAATGTGGGAAACCACATACAATCCATGGAGCCAACTGTTTCAGCTGCATAACCCCACCACCTTCTATGAAGGATCACATCCACTCATCTCATGTGTTTTCCCTTTAGCCTCTGTCAGATAAGGTTCATTGTCATTTTAGGTTCAACCTTTTTTGTCCAATAAGTGCTTACCCATCATATTCGTGAATGCTAAGGTATTGTGAGAGAGTCTTCCATTTTAGGATATGCCCCTATCATCTTATTAAACAATCCAACAGATCCAACAGCAAATGGATAACCCAATTTTAAGGTGCATCTCCTCATTACTGAAGGACCCATCTTCATGCTAATGATGGAAGGCCTTAAGAGAGTTCATCATATCACATGCACTTATATTTTTCAGGAGGGAACAAATAATTAAGCCCTAGTTTTATTTAGGTCAAACCAAAGTGGCTCCCATTGACTTTCAGGAGGGAACAAATAATGAAAGACCCATCTTCTCTACACAAGTCTTCTCTTCCATGTGAACCAGCTTCGTCTTCAATGAAATAAAATAGAAAAAATTTAATTTTTCTATTAATATTACATCAGAAGCAAATCCTATATATCTCGTCTAAAAAATATATATATATTTACAGACCAAGAAAGAATAGAATAAATCAGCAGGTGCACGGATTTCTTGCGCCAATAAAAGAATTCAATCTCCACCATACGAACAGCCCAAATTTCAAGAAATATAAAAAGAACATTTCTAAATATATTACAGAAAATAAAGAATTTAATTTCAGATCAATCACCCTTGTCTGAGAACCAAATTCTCAGAAAAAATTAATATGCGCAAATCGGGTAGAACCGATTCTGTCGAATTGTGCAGGTTTAGATCAGATATGATTTTGGTTGAAGAATGTAAACCTGGCTTTGATACCACTGAAGGGATGAGAGATCCATCATATGGATGGCCGAACCCTATAGGAAGGTTGGGCGAAATTTCAAAAATTTCTCTCTCTCCCGTCTAGGAATCGCATTCCTTATTTTAGAAAACTGCAATTTCAATGATCATTCTTGAAACAAAATTGGATCAGATCTGAAACCAAAGGGAGGAGAGGGATATACTTGATACGAAGTAGCAGTAACTCCCAATGAAGGTGTTCACGCCCAAGGAGAAAACCAAAACCCGCTTCCACTGAAGATGACACAGTGCATAGTGAAGCAGGATCAGCAGGATGGCTCTTTAGTAAGAACCGAATTCTTCAGCAAGAATGGAGTAAAGGACTGGTGGGCACAACTTCAGATTGTTTCTTCAGCCAAGAAACAATATCAAGAACTCTTCATGATCAGTTCCATAGGTGGAGATCGAACTGGGTAGCGATAGCAAGAACAAGGGGAGAATTCAACAGATTACTTTGTGTTGAAATTGAGGAAATTGCCCCCTATTTATAGTCTTCTCAGGATCAGCCTCCTAATCTAATTAGGAGAGAGTTTCTTGATCCAAATCTGATATTTGGTTCTGGACACTTGAATGGATAAGACTTATCTTATCCTTCAGCTAATCCTAATAAGATTATAAATCATATCTTGCCCCTTTTAATTAACTAACTTAAGCCCAGTTCGAATTGGGTTTTAGGCCCATTAAGCTTATGTGCTCACTTACCCCTTAACCTGCTGCCCAGTTGGCTCTCTTTGTATGGTGTGGGACCCAAACATTGATCTACACATCAGCCACATGGGTTCAGCCCAGCCTTTGTTACAAGGCCTAGCCGAATTCAATATAGAAGACAGTGAACCCCTGAGTCCATCTCCATGGGCTCTTAATGGGCCCAACATTTACACTAAATGGTCCTTGTGTTCAGCCTAAAAACCCAAGGACTGTGGGCAGATGCAAGATTAGCCTATCAAGTATTACCCTCAATGGTCTTACATTTAACCTCTTAGCCCATAATGATCAAACACTGCTCGACAAGAGAAGACTTCTCCCTTGGCTGCAAGGAATAGTGTTGCACTCTCTACTCACATGGATCCTAGGAATAAAAACCTTTTGCAAACATTTTTAAACCATAATATATATATGTATATTTCTATATAAATATATTTTGTAAAACAAATTTTAACGATTGAAATCAACTACCAGTAGTTTAGGTTTCCATTAGAGAGAGTGCATCCCCGATCATTCACTTTGTCCGACAAAGGGGCTGATCCTGTCACTATGATCACCCACTCAGATCAATTCTTGGACTATCCCAACATACCCAAGTTTTGACCCCTTCTAAGGATCTCACTGATTGGCATATCAAAGACAACCCAATCTGGCACCTAGTGCAGTACCATAATCGAGTCTAGGGGTTAAGTGTTACATTCCAGTTTTTCCCATCTATCTCTAAGGTATAGGGCAATACTGGAATTTCAGTCCGGTTCAGGGTTTCAAAAAATCCCACACTGCATGCACCTTATGTCTCACTCTGGTAGCTGAAATAAGCCACCCCAACCAACTTGGCGGCAAATCATTATCAGCCTTGGCAGGATAAATCTCCCCAAATTTATCCAACGGTTGTGAAGATTCTAAACTAACACGAGTCTCATAAGTGTTCAGTTTAAGGGTATTACACAAAAACATACCACAATGACATGAATCAATTATGTACTTTATTCATTTACAATAAATGTCAAAAGATACATCAATCTGATTGGAGCTAAGGGCATAACTGTCAAACACCTTCCCAATTTGGTTCTAGCTTTCTTTCTCCAGGCGCGGGCACAATAACTTTGCGGAGGACAAGGTTACCTATTTTGAACTCGCGTCTTCTAACTTTGGAGTCATAGTATTTCACCATCCTTTACTACTATGCTACCATCCTAACATGTGCTCGATCCCAGACTTCTTCTACCATGTCTGACTCTACACGGAGGTCTTCGTTGTTCTAGTCTTCATTGAAGAGCTTGGTCCAAAGAGTTAGGGAGCCAATCTCTACGGGCACTATGGCTTCGGCCCCGTAGGTTAGACTGAAGGGTGTCTCTTCGGTGGCCATCCACAGAGTAGTCTTGTATGCCTAGAGTATGCTCGGAAATTCCTCGACCCACCTCTCCTTGGCCTAGTCTAGCCGGGTTTTTAGGCCATGCAATAAGGTTCGGTTGGTCACCTCAGTCTGCCCATTGCTCTGAGGTCGATGTACAATGGTGGTTCAGTGGTCAATATTCAGGATGGTGCAGAAGGCCTTGAACTTTTGATCAGTGAACTGCATCCCATTGTCTGTAATGAGAACCTGCGGAATACCGAACTGCCAATCTGATGCTGCTCAATCCAAGGTGGTCCACGAACTGAGGAGAGCAACCAGATAGTCCTTGCCAGTAGGGTGGAGCCAAGGTGGAAGGACAGAGCCACGCTTCAAGACATGTGATCAAGAAAGATGTCAGAGGCCTGAGGAGTTATCCCCGGGTAGGCACTCCGATGCTCAAGTCAGTAGGAGGTAGTAGAAGGTCAGGCCGAGCAACGAGAGTGATGGGCTGAGCAAAGAGAAAGTACAAGTGTTATAAGTTGGATCCCTTACCTTGATCATGGAATACCTTTTTATAGCCGAAGAGATGGGCTGAGCAAAGAGAAAGTACGGGTGTTAGAAGTTGGATCCCTTACCTTGAGCATGGATTACCTTTTTATAGCCAAAGATCCATTTCCTGATCGGACTGGGCTTTTGGGGTTGTCGGGATGAGGTTAGTCGCTGAGGTATTCGGGATAAAGTCCTAATTCCCGGTGGAGTTGTCTTCCTTACTCCTCTTTATCTGTAGTTACATTTATCCGCGTGACGTGTACCTGGCATGGCTGAGAGGATAAGATGGGGGGCCAAAGTAATAGTGTAGCCCGGCTTAGACCGCGGGGTCAATGTATACTACGGGGCTGGCTGAGCTATGCTGATGTGGCCAGACTGACTGGGCAGCCACGTGTCTCTCTGGACCAGCTCAACCATGACCGAACAGCCACTATCCAACTTTCCAACAACCAAGATCCCTCCACACCTTGCCCCCTTACTAATTAAAACTCTACTCTCACCGTTCACTACATCAATTAAAGCTATTAAATACCAACTATAGCTATTAAATATTTTCTCTTAATTTGCAAAAACAAGCAGGTTTATCAGCCTGCCTTCTCTAAAATTATTAAAAGTTTTTAGTCCAACACTTAACCCACAACTTTGAGTTGACATGGACAAATATTTAGGACACGATTCATGGGAACAGAGGTCTGGAATCAGAATCGGTCATTCTGATTCCAACTGTTTTTGATTAGGTGGAATTCGAATTCCACTCTCATTTCGGGTGGAATGGCATTCCCCCATTTGAGGGAGTGTTTATTCCCCCCTCTTCTCTTGGGAATAAAATTTCATTCCATCTTATTCCAATACCCATTTCGGTTCCTGCCGAAAACAAACAGATTATGAATTAATTGATTTTGATTTCGATTCTAATTCCAATTCCGACTATAAATCAAATCGACCTTTAGTTTTTTAAAACATTAAAGAAATTCTATGATAAACTGAATGTGTCAATTACAAATCATCACTATCTTTAATAATGAAAATAACAAACAATAACTAAAAACCACCTTAAAGTACAGTTTTCACATGTCATACAACATTCTCTTCCAATGTTGTAAGGGGCATATTTCTTATATTGCGACGATTAGGACAATGGCATGACCATTTTATGGAGACTTCGCGTGTATTTCCATCCTGAAGTACAGTCACCTGGGGTAGTCCATCTTGTTCTTGTTCCTTGCCCTCAAGGGCCTCAACTTTATGTGAAAATAATATTGAAGAAATAAAGAAAACAAAGAGAGCTGAAGCAGAACCTACTCCAGTGATAAGGTATATGCTACGAAGGCTGTAAAGGCGCAATCTAATTGATGTCACATTTGTAGAAGGTTCCAAACATGTTTCATGTCCAAAATATTTATTTTCAATTTTGTCCATCTCTTGGTTTTCTCTGACAACCAAAATTTGCTCAGACACAATAGGTATCATAGGGGAGTTTTTGGGAAATACCTATAAAAAGAATCAAGGGAGATGAGTTTTAGTAAAGAAAAACACATCCAAAAACAAGTAAATAAATTGCAGCAATGGAATCATTTGTCATGTTTATTGAAACATAGATCCTTGTGATTAAATACAGCATCAAAGTCTTATGTTCATATCTTTCTCTATCGAGAAGCTATGAAAGCTTTATTGTATATCACTCTTTCTTCTTTTAATAAATTTTTTTCTTTTGCCATTCTCAAAAAAAAAAAGTGTTGTTTATGATATATGAGTATGTTGGAGTAGTTTAAGATATTACCTAAGTGGGTGATCATTGTGATGACATGATCATTGTGATGACATTAGCCCCTTTATTAGACAAAGTGAATATCAAGGTTTACACTCTCTTCGATGGAAATCTAAAACTACCAGCAATGAATTTTAATTGTATTGAAATCTCTTTGCAAAATGCATTTATATTTATATTATATTATTTTATGAAAATGATTTGCAAAAGGATTTAATCCTAAGATTCATCTAATCAGAGGGTATAACACTACATTTTGTAGTTAAAGAAGAGGTCCATCCTTGTAAATAGTGTTTTAATTATTTAAGGTTGCGAAGTTAAAGGCAATAGACCATTATAGGACTGAAGCCTAATACACTTTATTTTATAGGAATTCATTATCCTTAGGCTTTATTTATTGGGCCTATATTGAACCCAATTTGATTGGCTCAGGGGTTCACTACCTATGTGCAATGAATTCAGCCCATGTGTTCCCAGACACGGGCTGAATCCATATGGACAGATATGAAACCTTTGTGGGTCCCATGCTACACATTATTCAAGCCTAATAATACTTTTAACGGTTACGTAAGTGAACCATTTAAGAAAACGATCCTTATCCCATTATTGGAGTATACTAGTTGCTTATTCCTCAAACCACCTTGAGGCTTACGCCTCGCCTCTCCAAGACTTAACAGCCCCACCTTCACCTTTAGCCTTTTAAAACCTTAGTTAGAATGTATTTTGTGTTTTTCATAGAGTATGACTTTCCAACTAGTGCTTTTAAACCAGTACAAAATCAATTTTTTGGTGGTTCTTTCCTTGAAGTGAATTGGTTCTTATTTTTTACTGCTTAAGTGCTACATTCTTCAGCATTATTATTATTATGATTATTGTAGTCTCAGGTAGTGAAACTAAGTCAAGTATAATGATACATCCAGATTTCATGGCTGTTCAAATGACTTTGGGTGCTACAAAATTATATACATTGGGAAAAATCATGTGTTGTAAATTTGACTACTTGGGGTAAATTAACATTTATTAAGGAGAATAAACTAGATTCAGGAGTTGTTGGGTATAATGATTGAGTACAAGAAAAAGAACAGATTATGGCATGTCATCGCAATGATATGGAGCCACATATTAGTATAAATTTTATGTTCATTGACACCACTAAAGATACCTTGGAGTATGGCTAACAATTATATTCTAGCCAAGATAACATAACAAGGATTTATCAATTATATTAGGAGTATTTTTAGTTATAGCACGGTGATAAGAGTGTGGAAGACTATTATACTCTCCTAAAGATTTTGTGTAATGAGCTAGATTCTTATAAGCTATTGTTAACTGATTTCAAAGTTCAACAATGACAAAGAGATCATTTGGATGCATCTAGATTCCTTTATGGACTGAGATCAGATTTTGATGTAATCCGTGCACTGATTTTAGGTAGTTATGACATACCCACATTATTGGAGGTCATTTCTAGAGTCAAGAAAGCTAATAGCCTACAAATGGATGGTTCACATGTTTAGGAGAGATCTACATTAGTCACAACTATAGGTGGTAGTGGTGCAATGAATGGTAGGGGTGGATCTACCAGAGGTGTCCATACAGTGAGAGGAGGTCAAGGTGGTGGTAGTTAGAGAGGAGAACATTAGAGGCCGTAGTACTGGTGGTCATGGTGTAGTGTAGGAATGTAGTTACTATGAGTGACAGGGACACGTGATTAATTTATGCTTCAATCTCCATGGCCCCCCATCTACTTGGGCCAATCCTGCTATAGTAAGAGAACATGGTTGTGTTACAGGTGATGACTCACTACTCTAAGTACTAGGAAGGATAAGAACATGGTCTCCATCACTAGGTAAGAGTATGAAAAGCTTCATCAATCTTTTTCTTCCACTTGTAATATAGTGACTCTTGCAAAATCAAGTACAACATGTCTTGTCCCATCATATAAGTCCTAGATTATTGATTTTGGAGCATCAGATCACATGGCCATGTCTCTAGATTTATTTATATCCTTATCCCCCCACCCTTAACCTCCTAATTTGTTACCATACTTGATGATACTACATCTATAGTTTCACGTACTAGTTATTGACTCAAATTTGACTTTACCTTCTATTTTATAATTCTTAAATTTCCTTTTAGCCTTATGTCAATTAGTAAGTTAACAAAATCTTTGAATTGCTCTATCCCATTCTTCCTTCTTAATATGTTATTCAAGACCTCGAGATGGGAATGATGATTGGTAGTGGGCATGAAGCTGAAAGATTGTACCATCTGGATAGTGGTGGTTCATAGAAAGCCCTCCATTCTTCTACTATACATTTACGGTGGCAATATTAATTGGGGCATCCATCACTTCCTACTTTCAAGAGTCTAGTCCTAGATGTAGTGTCTATTTGTGAGTTGTTACGTGAAGTTCGATAGTTTAGTATATACATCTCTATGTGTTGTTTGCTGTAACGGAAAAAAATAGAGCCTTGAATCTTTTTGAACTTGCTCATTCTAGTGATTAGAGTCCATCTCCAATTGAGTCTTATAATGGTTTCAAATATTTTGTCTCATTTGTTGATGATTTTTTTAAGGATAATTTAGATTTACTTAATGAAATCTCATATAGAAGTATTTGATATCTTTTTTTTTTTTCTTTTATGCTGAAATCAAGAATTAATATGGTGTTTCAATTAAATATTTCTGTTATGACAATTCAAAGAACATTTCTAATGTTTGTTTCATACATAATGTTACATGGAATTATGCATCATTCTTCTTGATCTTCTGCTCTACAACAAAATGGGGTAGCTAAGTGGAAGAAAAGGCATTTACTAGATGCTACATGGGATTCAAATGTTAGTTCCTAAGAAATATTGGAGTGATGTTGTTCTCACCTCTTGTTTCCTCATTAATTGAATGCCCCGTCAGTTCTAAGTGGTGATACCCTATTTTTTTCTTGCTTTTCCTTCTAAATTTCCATTTCCCTTGCTTCCCTTATGTCTTTGCATGTGTCTATTTTGTTCATCGCTTGGGTTCGAGTTTGGACAAATTGGATTTCCATGCTCTCAAATGTGTATCATGGGGTACTTTAACACTCAAGGGGTAAAAGTGTTATAGTCATTCTCCACACTACTCCTTTTTTCTTCCAAATGTGTTGCCTCTTATTTTTTTCCTTTACAAATTCATCTTTTACTTGTAATCTACCTCCTTTGCTTCATCTTCCAGTGGCAAAGGTGTCTTTACCATCTCCTACTATTGAAGTGTTTGTGTGATCACCGGTTAATAGTGTTAGACAGTTTTGTATGCCCTTAGTTTCAATCCGATTTGATGTACTTTTGATATTTAGTGTAAATAAATAAAGTGCATGTTTGATTCATATTGTTTGGTATAATTCTGTGTAAGACCCTAAAACTGGACACTTATTGAGGCTCGTGTTAGTTTTAAATGTTCATAGCCATTGGATAAGTCTGGGGAGATTTATCTTGCCAAGGCTGATACTAGTGTGCCACCAAGTGTAGGGATGGCCTATCTCGGCCACCAGGGTAAGACCCAAGGCATATGCAGTATGGGATTACTTGAATCCTTGAACCGGACCAGATTTCCAGTATTGCCCTGGACCTTGGAGACAGATGGGCAAAATTGGAAAATTACACCTGACCCCTAGACTCGATTATGACACTTCACTAGGTGTCGGATCGGGCTGTCTTTGATATGCCAATCAGTGAGATCCTTAGCGGGGATCAAAACCTGGGTATGCTGGGACAGTTTGAGAATTCATCTGAGTGGGTGATCATAGTGACAGGATCAGCCCCTTTGTCGGACAAAGGTAATGATCGGGAATGCACTCTCTCTGATGGAAACCAAACTACCGGTAGTTGATTTCAATCGTTGGAATTTTGTTTTGCATAATTAATATACATATATATATATATATATATATATATATATATATATTTGTACGGTTTCAAAATGTTTGCAAATGGTTTTAATTCCTGGGATCCATGTGAGTGGAGAGTGCGGCACTGTTCCTTGTAGCCGAGGGAGAGGTCTTCTCTTGTCGGGCAGTGCTTGATCATTAAGGGCTGAGAGGTTAAGTGTAAGACCATTTAGGATAGTACCTGATGGGCTAATCTTGCACCTGCCCACAGTCCCTGGGTTTTTATAAGATGGCTTGGCCTAAGGACCACTTAATGTAAGTACTGGGCCCATAGGGTCCATGTGATGGGCTCAGGGGTTCACTGAGCCTTTCAGTGAATTTGGTTGGGCCTTATAATAAAGGCTGAGCCGAACCCATGTGGCTGGTGTGTAGATCAATGCTTGGTTCTCACGCCATACAAAGAAGCCCAACTGGGCAGCAGATTGGAAACTAGTTAAGCACTGAACACTTAATGGGCCAAAAGCCCATTTTGAGTTGGGCTGATATGATCGCCCATCTATGGGGCGAATCTGGGATTAAAGTTAGCAAAATGATTGGGCCTTTGACCTGATCCACTATGGGAGACCAAATTCAAATCAGATTTGAATCTGGTAACCTCCTGATAAGATCAAGAGTAAGCTAACTTAATCTAAAGATAGGATTAAGATCATCCCCTATCTAAATACTGATTTGGAATGTGATAACTCCTAATTAGGAGGTTTCTTAATCAAGAAGAAAAGAAGAGAAACTCTAAGAGAGATCAATATCATATTTCGAACAGGGGTTTTTGTGCAAGCAAGAGAGCATCCTGCAAATTGAGATTGGATCTCATATAGACTCCAGAGAGAAGAGAAGCTATTCAACCATCTTCATCCCAAGAGTTCTCCTCCAGCCGCCGCCATCCTTTCTTACAAGATTCGATCTTTGAAGAAGAAAGAAATCAAGAAACTGTTTCTTGACATCAGCTTTGCAGAAAAGACTGAAAAAGATTTGGTGCTCAGAGTTTTCAGAGGATTCTTGCGAAGGATCCAGTGTGTAGGACGCACTCTGCTGGTTCCGTTGCACTTACAGTTGTGTCATCTTCAGCAGGAGTGGATCTTGGTGTCCTCTTTGGGCGTGAACACCAACTTTGAGAGATACTGCTTCTATGGATCAGGTATAATTCCTCAATTTCCTTTTGGTTCAGATCTAGTTCGATTATGGTTCAAGTAGGATCCTTGAATATTGTATTCTAAATTTAGGGAATATGATTCCCAGTTGGAAGAAGGTAGGAAAACTTTTGAAATTTGCCCACCCATTCCGCAACCTTCATGGATCCTACCATTCTTTCAAATAGTGTATACAGTATTGATGGAATCATATTTCAGCCTACTCTAGCATCTCCTCAACTATCATTCAAAGCTAAACCTTTCCATTGCTCTTCATACAGGTGTACATGCTTATATTAGACATCTTATTTTTTGTTATGTTTCCACTGCCCATTTATCTCTTCATATCAGAACTTTTTGTCTCTTCTTTCATCTATGATTATTCCTAGGTCAGTTCATGACATTATTCTTTCTCCTAAATGGAAGAGAGAGATGGATAATGAATTTCGTACTCTTTAATATAATTACACTTAGGATCTTACTCCTATTTCTCTTGAAAAGAAAGTAGTTGTTTGTCAATGTGTTTATAAGATTAATCACACACAGATGGTAGTGTAGAAAATTATAAGGCTCATTTGGTGGCAATATACACAGACCTACGGTGTTGATTATACTAGTACCTTTTCATTAGTGAATACAATAGGTTCAATTCATGTGATTATTTCTTTGGCTGCTCACTTTGATTGGCAGTTGCTTCAATTGGATGTGAAAAATACTTTCCTCCATTGTGCCCTAGAAGAGGATATGTATATGGGGTAACCTCTTGGGTATGGGTAGGAAGGAAAAGTGTGTTAGTTAAAAAAATTGATTTATGGATTGAAACAATCTCCAAAGAGCATGGTTTGGGAGATTTAGTAGTTATGTGCAATAGTTTAGGATGAAACAATGCATTGTTGATCACTCTAAGTTTAGTAAGGATATTGTGTCCAGGAAGATTGTCTTAGTAGTTTATGTTGATAGAATTATTATCACAAGAAGTGATGAACATGGTATTAGAGAGTTTAATCAAATTTTATAGAATCACTTTCAAACTAAGGACTTAGGGAACTTGAGGTATCCTTTGGGCATAAAAATAGCAAGGTTGAAGTATGAAATCTCTCTCTCTCTTACAAATGAAGTATGTGCTTGATTTGTTAGAAGAAACCAATCTATTAGAAGAAAAACTAATAGACACTCTTATAGATCTTAATGTAAAGATGTTTGACAGTGAGGGGAGTTTCTAACTAACACTAGATGGTACAAGAGACTTAGGGCATTTGAGGCATTTTTTTTGTGTATAGAAATAGCAAGGTCAAAGTATGAAGTCTCTCTCTCTCACACACAAAGGAAGTATGTTCTTGATTTATTGAAAGAAACCTATTTATTAGAATCAAAACCAATAAACACTCCTACAGATTTGAATGTGAAAATGTTTGATAATGAGGAAGAGCTTCTAGCTAACCGTAAATGGTACAAGAAACTAGTAGGGAAGGAAATTTATCTAACCATTGCATGGCTACACATTTTCTTCAATGTTGGATTATTGAGCTAGTTTATGTAGAACCCAAGGTGAGTCCATTACAAAGGCATTCTTAGAGTGCTATAGTATTTAAAAGGTGCCCCCCTAGGTCAAGGACTACTATATAAGAAAGTAGAACTTTTCCTTAGAAGGATATACAAATGTAGACTAGGCAAGATTAGTTACAAATGAAAAAGTCCATAACTGACTACATGCACGTTTCTGGTAGGGAACTTTATTACTTGAAAAAGTAAGGAGTGTAGTGGCTAGGATTAATACTACAACTTAGTATAGAGCCATGGCCCATGCCCATTGTGAGTTGATGTGGTAAAGCGGTTATTAAAATAAATAGGAGTGGCAATTTCAACTTCCACTAAGTTGTTTTGTGATAGCTAGGCTACCACTCATATCTCTCCGGATCTAGTGTTTCATGAAAGAACCAAATACATAGAAGTGGACTCACTTTCTGAAGAAAAAAGTTGTTAAAGGAGAATTTGTTACACCTTATGTGAAATTTGAAGATTTGTTAGCCAACATTTTCACCAAAGGATTAAGTCATGAACCAATGAAATACATTTCCAACAAGTTGGAGCTTTATGATATATAGGCTCCAACTTAAGGAGGAGTTTTAAATGTATTGTTAGGTATTAGGGTCTAATTGGTGATTGTTCTGTTTTCTTTGCTTTCTATCTATTTTTCCTTTATTCTATTAAGTTAGGGGCAGTATTGTAATTTTAGATTAATTATAATAGAAAAGAGAGTTGGGTGGCAATTAAATTTTCTTTTAGCTCTTTTTCTTTCAATCCTTCTTCTTCAACTTCTCATATTTTTCTTTTCTTCTTCTAATTTAAGTGTGATTGAATAATTTTAAGATTCATCCCATTATTTCATTAGTATTTTAGGCATGATAATAAGTATAAAATATTCTTTTTATATGTAAAATTTTTCTAATTTTCTAGGGACAAATTTCCTCCATATTCACATTTCTTTCTACATCATTTACAATGTTTGCTCAAGGGAAAAGAATTCAAAATTCATGAAGTAATAAACCAAAAAAAAAATAATAATAATTAACCATGAAGACATCCCTTTATTCTTTCTTTGGGTCCCCAAAAATTTGAAAGATAGACATCACCTTCACCCTTCTTCATCCACCTCCTTCAAAAATAAATGATCTCTACTAAGAAAAACTCTAATATGGGCTATTACTTTCAAGTTTATAGTCTTAGGTAAAGGAAAATGCAAGCAAGATCTCCCATCAGATTTTGGCTTGCCAAGAAATGATCGCATGATGTACAAACAATTGGGGCATCTTGGAAGAATAATATTGAACGAAGTTGGACCTGAATTCTTACATGGTTTAATTAGGCACTGTTCGAACATATGTGAGATTCCGTGCAATTGGAGATAGTACATTTTTGTAGGGTGTCACACCAACTATAGTCATTGAAGCATCTCGTTCTTATCTTATTTTGCAATTTCTACTCATTGCAAACAAGAAAATGTTGACCTACCCAAACTATCAGACTCTACATCTTTGCTCCATTGTGCACTTAGTTTTTTAATTTCCACTGGGTTTTTCTAAGTCATGGTAGAAAAACAACTGATTTAATTCGAAAGGGACAAGCTTGAGATTAAGATTTAGTATCACCCTGTGCTCCAGTGAAAGAGGTTATAGTAATTCAAAATTTTAAAGAATTATCATGGCAGGATACTTTTTGATGATTTGGTTAGACATAACTCTAACAAGGGAGGTCTTAGTCCAATTTGAATTGAGAGATGAAATTTTAGTATTTGTGAAAAATGACAAGGGAGGTTCAAGTTTTTACACCCTATCATTTATGAAGTAGAATGAATTATTCGTAGTCATTACTGAAACAATTATTTTAGATTATTTATGTTGGTTAGATTAGATTGAATTCACAAATTAAACAAAAACATATAAACTACTTTAAACATGTTAGCTTAAGAAAATGTAAGAACAAGAAACTTACAAAGCCAAACCCTCCTGTTTGAATAGTTGGTCCAGCTATAGTGAATTGGTTGCAGTACTTCTTTAGAAATACATTAATAACTGGAATATCATCCACAATTGCAGCAACACTTTTGTTTGATAAAGCTTGCGCATATTCAGTAGTTGTTGAAAGCATTTTAAGCTTTTCAACTGAGAATCCCTTCTCCTTCAAAAGATCACCCACATAAGACCCCTTTTGATATCCAACATAACTTCCTTCCTTGAGCAATGTATCAAGACTTGTAACGGTTGGTCGTAGATTGTCAACCGTTAAGATGGATGTTAGATTTGCATTATAGCTTGCCACAATGATGAACAATGAGAACATCCACAAGTATGTTACGAATCTAGAATAATTGGTTTGAAGATTTTCTTCTGTAAAATAATAAGCAAATTTATTAAATAGTATAATCTCTACAAGGCATAAGTATTAACAAAAGGAAACTTTTCACAACATACATACAAAGTATTTTAGAGTGGATTGGATGAAATAAAAGATGATAATAGGAGTAGCAAATGGATGGATTGGGTGCAGGTTGAAAAACAACCCATCCATCAATGACCCACATCCATTGATGAACAATACATTTTTATGTACATGGGTTGCAACCCAACCACCCACCCATTTGAATAATTAAGTTTATGTAAATAAATCTTTATTGAGGAAAAAATATTTAGTTTTTCTTATGTTTCCCCATGCCTTTATTTGGTTTGTGATAGACAAAAGCTGATATTCATTAAAAAGTTCGAGTAAGAAAGAAAATAGGAGGAAAGAGTGAAATAGATGAGAGAGGAATGAGAAAAACAAATGGTGAAAAAAGAAAATCCTGCAGCCACTATGGTTAGGGTTAAGGGGATGGGGGATGGGCTATCCCCCCCCCACCCCCACCCTTGATGTGTAGCCCCATGAAGACTAAAAAGGAAAGAGAGAGAGAGAGAGAGAGAGAGAGACTAGGAGGGGGATGGGAGAGTGAGGGATAGGAGAGAAAGAGAAAGAGAGAGTTTGCAAGAGATGAGAGAAAGAGAATTGGTGGGATCAAGGTGCCAACTAGTTGGTGAGGTCTCCAGTTGGTTATAGAAGAGACTTGGGATCAAATCCCGCCTACACCACGGTTGGGGGTTATGGATTAGAGGATGGGCTACTCCTCATTGTTTAGTTCCATGGAGCCAAAAAGAATTGATGACTAAGAAAGAATAAGTGGAGGTAGGGGGAGAGACAGTGCAAACGGAGGAAAAATCTATATGCACAGAAGGCATGGTACCGGAAAGGCTTTGAACAATCAAAGCCCCCCAATGGATTTTTATGAAAACCCACCCAATTGGTTAGTACTATATGGTTATAATCTCTTCTGGTATCATGGCTTTCTAGCATCATAGTCGAACCCAAAGAAGGTATAGGGAGGAGAGCAAGATGAGAGAGAATCCATTAGAGTAAAAAGAAACAAGAAAGAAAAAGGAGAGAAAATCATAAAAGATAAAAATGCGAGGGAGAGAGGAGAGAGAAAATATGGAATAGATAGGAGATATTTCTTTTTTTCGAAAGTAGGGAGGAGAGAAAATTGGAAATAGAAAAAAGAGGAGAGATAATAAAAAGTAAAAATATACAATATACATAACTTCTATAATTGACCATATGGATGCCCATGCATAACTCAACCTAATCCATTCAAAATAGGAGAGAAAATTGGAAGAGATAAAAATGTGAGGAGGGAGAGGGGAAAGAGAAAAGATGGAATAGGGAAGAGAGATTTGAAGTAGAAAGAGAGGAAAGGCAATTGCAATATGGATGTGCTTGATTAGGTTTCAGGTGGATGGTTGGGATGGGTCAGGTAGGCTGACAAAAGGACCACAAAAATGAAGATCTTCATATAAGGAAAATAAAAATGAAGCAATTGCAATATGGACATAAAAAACATTCATATGGTGTAAAACTAGTTGAGGGTTCCAAAGAAAAGATAAAGGAAATCCATTAAAGTACAGAAAGAATCTAGACATATATTGACAAAAAAACTTTGTCACATCCCCATTGTATTTCTTTCTGAAGAAATTATATTTATATAAAGTAGTTAAAGACAAACAAATATAGTAGTATGATATTCAACAATTCATTTTACATCAAAATGTTGTAATGCATTATGCAAGAATGGAGTTCATTAAATTTAAAAATAAAAGAAATAAAACAAACTAGTAAGTTTGTATAATTTTCCATTTAATAAAAACCCTTTAATTATAAAACAACTAAATATGAATCATCCACAAGCATCCTTAAAATGTAAAGTACTTATCATAGGATTCAACACTTGGAAAATTCAAAGGCTTTTACTTACTTTGTGCAAAAACTAACAAGGAGAAGGAGAAGTAAAGAACTTTTCCCAATTGTTGATATTTAGAGCCCTGAAACTCCGGATTCTGTTGATGCTCAAAGATCCATACTAATACTCCTTTCAAGAGGAAGAAAACAAGTGTAGTTAACCATAGTTGTGCTGTAAATGGCTTTAAGAACCACCATAAACCATTTGTATCACTCTCATGTTCTACCGGTACAATCATGCGAACTCCAGAACCAGCGTATGGTTGAGTGAACCCCACAAATTTTGATCTATTCGCTCTAATTGTTATGTCTCCTACTGCTGCATCGTAAGCCTGCTCTCTCGCTCCCATGAAAGAACCCAAAGAAGCAAATTAACAATTTGGTGTTGTTAACACATTAATAAATCTACTGAAGCAGTAGAACTATATTGAAGTCATATTCAGTAATCTTGCTAATGTTCAGAATTTGATGGCTTATATACCTTGTCTATTTCCAACATGGCAAGTAGAAGAGAAGAGAGTAAGTGAGAGAGAGAGAGAGAGAGAGAGACTTGGGTTTATATGATAAGATATTTGTAGATCAATTACCATAGAGTAGTTGATTATAAAGTTGACTAATTAGTTAGAGATTCTAAGATGGGAAAGATGGAGGGTTTTCCCTTGTAAGCTCTTTATCTAATCGTCAAACATAAGTCTAATTTAAATCAATGCATCAAGGGTATGGGATTACCTTGTTGAATACCTGATCTATCATAGTGTTGTATGAGTTTCCAAATTCAAATGGGACATACTTGTAACGATAGCTTAGCTTCTGCATAACAGCATCAAAAACTTCTATTGAGAATCCTGTGACACTACCATTCTCTTTGCAAGTCACATTAACGAATTCAGCAAACGAGGTATTACAAGGGACCGCGATCTTCAAAATTTTATCATCACTAGGACTTACTGTAGCTCCTTTCCTAAATGTTGCAGGAAAGTTGTTTACATGATTCTTTGTTGCATCTTCTGATCTCAAGCTCCGTGAAATTACAGACCTTGGGGATGAATACCTAGCTTTATAACTTGTACTTTTTGTCCAATTAACTATCTTAAATTTGGTGACATGCATTTTGGATGAATCCATAGTAGACCAAATGTTCTTTCTTGAATCATAATCACCTCTATCTACTGCATTTGCCATGACAAATAATGTATTATTTGCCCAAAGTGTTGCATAGATGTTGAGCTTCATTTTCTCCAAGTCTATTTCTTCCTTTTGAACTTGTGTTCTTTGTTGAGACTTCATTCCTACAACTCCTTCACTAGAACGGAAGAAAGAAGTGTCCTTATGGACCATAAGATCAGTAAGTCCAATACTAGTAGCAATCCATAAGTACCCAAGTTTCATCATTCCCAACTTCTCGACCTGCAAGAAGAAAGAAAAGCCAAGAGAATGAGAGAGATGGATGATGAAGACTCTTGTGCCGGTTCCTGCTATCATGTGCAAAGTATCTATAATTACTTCGGTTTTTGTGGCACAAGGCAAGATAATTCTTTGGCGTACTTGGACATCTATGTCACGAAGGGTATCAGTGAGATACCTAATTGCTACATCTCCACTTTTAGTGTCATCATGGATGATTGACACTTCTCTATGTTGAAATGCTTCAACAATGCTAGCAATTTCTTTAATGTAGGATGAGTTCCTTTTAGCAATTCGCACAAAGTAAGGAAAATGGATAGGTGAGAGGCTAAAATTGTGTGAAGAAAAGGAAATTATCGGTAATACGAACTTTGTTTCCCATGGCAACCAAGAAATCTTCTGGCCCAATAATGCCTTGCACTTTGACATCTTCTATTAAATCCACAGCTGCATTGAGAATAGAAATTTCGATCATTTGGTCAGTAAATTCTGCTCATCATCTGATGCCAAACTATCTAGTAGCATTCAGTGCAACATTACAACTTTAGATATGCAGAATTTATATCCCTATGTATTCATTCGTATTGTGAAATGTATTTCTACTGGGTTGGTTTGCCCATTAATCAAATCTAAAAATAGAAATATTGCAAATTAACAAACAACCATACAACCTATAATCTTAAGTTGTTATGTGAGGCATAGGCCCATCAATACCTTGTGCTAAATTTTAATTAATTATAATGGGGGTGATGAGGATCAAACAATAGACAACATGATATCAAGGAACCATTCAAATTAAAAGATTAAGTTCTTAGGTGAGGATCATGAATAGGTTTTTATTCTATATCACAAATCCAATAAAATATTATGAACCTTGTACTTATGGCAAACATCATAGATCACTCTATCAATTAGGTAAATCTTGGAAGGCAAATAAGCCATTACAGCTTGTGCAAGTAGATTTGTATAGTTCCATGTGTACCGCCTCTCTGGGTGGAAGTAGACACTTTCTACTATTTGCTGATGACTTCACTAAGATGACTTTGGTGTATCTTCTTTTAGAAAAATTTGATACTTTACATGTTTTTTACCAATTTAAAGCTTTTGTTGAGAATCAAATTGGCTTGATATTCACTTAAAATAGTGTACTGATAGAGGTGGTGAATTCACTACAATGAATTTATTAAGTCATACAAAAAGTCAGGAATCATAGAGAGTGTCAAGGAACAGACCAACAGAAGGCAGTTAATCAGTTTTACAAGAGGAGGCCACGTCAGCACAACTAACCATCCACTTGTAACAACTGTAACAGAAACAGTAACAGAAAGACAATCAATATTGTAAAACTATAAGAAATAGAGCAGAAAAGGAATAGGACATTGATTCTTTCAGCACTAAACTCTCTCTCTCTCTCTCTCTTTTTCCTCTCTCTTCTTCCAAGAATTCAGGAGGTTGGCCCCTCGATGAGCCTTGAGTTAGGTAGGTTCCTAACAATTTGGTATCAGAGCCAGTATGACCAACACAAGAAACACGTCAGTAGATACCCTAGTGGATCAGATGAAGGTAGAGATCCATCGAATGTCTTCAGATCTCAAAGAAATGAAGGAAGGCTTCATTGCTCTCCTCCTTTGACTGGAGCAGGAGGCAACGAACATCGACAGAGGAAGCCAAGAAGAGCGCAGCAATGAAAACAGCCGCAGAACAAGGGCGGCAACAAGAATAGCCAAAATCGACTTCTCCATCTTCTCAGGCGGCGACCTAACTCCCTAGATTTTCAGAGTCGAAAGGTATTTCGATTACCATGAAACATCAGGGCAAGATAGGGTAGCTCTGGCTTCCATGCATCTTGAAGGGGAAGCTATCCTCTAGTTTCAACGGTACTGAAGGGGGCACCCTCGTCAAACCTGGGCAGACATCACGGACTGTCCGTTTTGAATCATCTAGGTTCGAAGATCTTGATGAAAACTTGGCAAAGCTGCGGCAAGTGGGATCAGTAAAGGAATACCAGATGGAGTTCGAAAGGTTGGCCGTGAGAGTCCAAGGGTGGACGGAGAAGGAGTTGGTGGGAAGCTTTGTCGGTGGCCTAAAAGAAGAACTGCGACTGGAAGTGAAAGCGATGCAGCCCACTTCGATCATCAATGCAGCAACACTAGCCAGATTGTATGAGGACAAGTTCAGCCGAGCAAGAAAGATGTAGTGACCATGGGGTCCAGGACCAAGAAGGGAGCAAGAAAGGACGACAGCACTAGACAAGTAGGAAGGAGTACTGGGCCCAGGCCCACTGGTTCCTTTCAAATGGCTGACCTGGGCAGAGATGCAAGCCTGTAGAGACAAAGGTCTCTGTTACAACGGCGAAGAGAAATTTGGGTCGGGCCATCGCTGCAAGAAACAACAAGAATTTCTCCTCCAAACAGATGTCGAAGAGGAAGACGACATCACCGGTTGCAAAGAATCTAACCCAGCGTGGGAAATACAATCCAATGGCACGCCTGAAATATCCTTACAAGCCCTTATGGGACTTGCGTCCCCTCAGACAATGAGAGTTGCAGGGCTGATCCTAGGACGCCAAGTGTCAATCCTCATAGACAATGGAAATTCCCTTAACTTCATAACTCAAGTCTTGGTGGATAAAATGGGACTTTCGGTTCAACCAACAACGGCCTTTACAATTTATGTGGCCAATGGTAACAGTCTGTCTTGCAATAGCATTTGCATGGGCCTACCACTGAAGATTCAGGGTCATCAGTTTGCAGTGGACCTATATCCTCTCCATCTCAGTGGAGCGGACGTGATGCTAAGCATTCAATGGTTAAGACAGTTAGGACTCGTGGTCTGTGACTAAGCCCGTCTCACCATGGACTTCACATCAGGAAACTCTATAGTCCATCTACAAAGGCAAGCATGCAAGGGACCAAGGCCCATCAGTCTTGCAACACTGACAAAGCAAAGAGGAGATCCAGATCAGCCCATATTCATGCACATGGACTCAAATTGGATCAGTAGCTAACAACAGCCCAGATGGGCCGAGAGACTTCCAAAGCCGCCTACAACAACTCCTTCAACACTATGGCCATGTGTTCAAAGAACCCCAAGGACTGCCACCACACTGGGAGCATGACCACCGCATCCCCCTCATGCCAGGATCAGCCCCGACCAATTAAGACCCTACCAATACCCTTACTTTCAGAAATCTTAAATCGAGAAGCAAGTTCAAGATATGCTTAAGCAAGGGATAATATAGCCCAATCACAGCCCATTCTCTTCATTGGTACTATTAGTCAAGAAAAAGGATGGGACGTGGCAGTCTTGTATTGATTACAGAGCCCTTAACAGCATCACCATTAAAAACCGATTCCCGATACCAGTCATTGATGAGCTTCTTGATGAACTCAATCAAGCCACCATATTCTCAAAACTGGATTTACGAGCTGGGTATCATCAAATAAGGGTACATAGGGAGGATGTTCACAAAACAGCTTTCAGGACACATGATGGCTACTATGAGTTCTGGGTCATGCCATTTGGGCTGACCAATGCTCCAGCCACATTTCAAGCATTGATGAATAACATATTCCGGCCATATTTATGTAAGTTCATCCTTGTTTTCTTTGATGACATATTGGTCTACAGCCCTAATTGGGAGGAACATCTTAACCATCTGCAAGTCACCCTTGCAACACTTGAGGCCCACCAGCTGTTTGCTAAAGAGTCCAAGTGCTCCTTTGGACAAAACCAAGTTCACTACTTGGGACATGTTGTAGAAAAGGTGACTATAGCGGCTGACCCAGATAAAATCTCCAGTATAGTGGGTTGGCTGCAACCCAAATGTGTGAAAGAATTGATGGCCTTCTAAGGACTGTCCGGGTACTACCGCTGCTTCATCAAAAACTACAGCCTAATAGTTACACCATTGACCCAATTGCTGAAACAAGACGCTTTTCACTGGTCAAACCAGGCCCAACAAGCTTTTGAGCAATTAAAATAGGCAGTTGTGAGCCCTCCAACATTAGCACTGCCCGATTTCACAAAAGATTTCATCATTGAGTGTGATGCCTCCGGTCAAGGCGTTGGGGCTGTTCTCATGCAAGAGGGGCGACCACTAGCCTTTTTCAGCAAGGCCTTAACATCACAAAAGTTGGCCAAATCAGTTTATAAGCGAGAATTAATAGCAATAGTCTTAGCAGTCCAACGATGGTGATCCTACTTGATCGGTAGACGGTTCACAATTCCGATCGACCATCAAAGTCTGAAGTTCTTATTGGATCAATCAGTTCTATCCCCGGAACAGCAACACTGGATATCCAAGCTACTGGGGTATGACTACAGAATTGAATACAAAGCAGGGGCTACTAACCAAGTGGCAGACGCCCTCTCACGACACCCACAGTCATTTCAGTTACTAGTATCTTCCCTAACTTCTCCACTCCTAGAGCTACTGCGAAAAGAAGCCCAATCCCATAAGGAGTTACAGCAGTTGAAGGCCCAAGTATTGGCAAATCCCTCAGTGCACCCCGGGTACACAATTAAGAATGATCTACTCTTCTTCAAAGGACGCCTGGAAATCCCGACAGCCTTTGCTCATCTTAAGAATCTCCTAGAATTATTTCATGCCTCACCCACGGGTGGCCACTCCGACATCCTACGAACACAAAAGCACATCGCCACACAATTTCATTGGAAAGGCATGGGTACATCTATCCAGAACTTCATAGTCGGGTGTGTAGTATGCCAACAAAACAAGTCAGCCACTACAACACCAGCAGACCTCTTGCAACCACTCCCAATACCAACCCAAGTCTGGGATGATATATCAATGGATTTCATCACGGGATTGCCCATTTTTGTCGGCAAAACAGTTATCCTTGTGGTAGTAGATAGACTAACAAAATACAGTCATTTCCTACCTCTATCACACCCATTTACAACAGACAGGGACCCTATCTTTATGAGTCATTTCTGGGTTGAGCTTTTCCGCCTACATGGGGTTAAACTATTCAAATCAACTAGCTACCACCCCCAATCTGATGGATAGACAGAGGCAATTAACAAGAGTCTCGAAACATATCTAAGATTCTTCGCAGGAGATCGACCAAGACAATGGGTGAAATGGATCCACTTGGCCGAATGGTGGTACAACACCACTTTCCATAGCGTCGCGGGGATGACACCCTTCAGAGTTTTATATGGTCGGGACCCTCCCCCTCTATTTCCTTATGAAAAAGGAACCACCTCAGTAGCGGTCATTGAAGAATAGCTAACGCAACGGGATGAGGTGCTAAGGGAACTGAGACATCATCTCTTACAGGCACAACAATGGATGAAGCACACCTATGATAAACACCACAAGAATGTCCAATATGAAGAAGGTGATTGGGTGTTTCTCAAATTACAACTTTCAGGCAGATTTCAGTTGCAAGCCGACAGTGGAACAAACTTAGCCCGCGCTATTTTGGCCCATTTAAAATCCTGGAGAGAATAGGATCAGTGGCCTATAAACTGGACCTTCTGGAAACATCCAAACTGTACCATGTATTCCATATCTCTTTACTAAAGAAGGGGCCGAAGTTAGGAGTCATTACAAGTGTGACCCTTCCCATATTTTCAGAAGAAAGACAAGTGCAGACTGAGCCAACCCGCATCATTGATTTCAGATGGGTGCACAGGGGAGGCAGAATCATACCAGAGGCATTAGTTGTTTGGTCTAACCTTCCAGAAGAGGATGCAACCTGGGAATCCTACTTAGATCTTCAATAAAATTTTCCTACATTAGACCTTGAGGGCAAGGTCGCTCTAAAGGAATGGGAGATTATCAAGACTGCTGGAACAGACCAACAGAAGGTTGTTAATCAGTTAACAAGAGGAGGCCACGTCAGCACAACTAACCATCCACTTGTAACAACTGTAACAGAAACTGTAACAGAAAGACAATCAAGATTATAAAACTATAAGTAGTAGAGCAGAAAAGGAATAGGGCATTGATTCTTTCAGCATTAAACTCTCTCTCTCTCGCTCTCTCTCTCTCTCTCTCTCTCTCTCTCTTTCTCTCTTTTCCTCTCTCTTCATCCAAGAATTCAGGAGGTTGGCCCCTCGAAGAGCCCTGAGTTAGGCAGGTTCCTAACAAAGAGTTCATGGCAAGGTCCACCCCACAACAAAATAGAGTTGAAGAGTAGAAGAACTGGACTATAATTGAAGGTGCAAGGTATATGCTAAAAGAAAAAGGTCTTCCAAAGAATTTTTGGGCAGAGTAGTAGCAACAATGGTGTACCTACTTAATTAGTTTCCTACAAAAGTAGTGAAAGGAAAAATACCATATGAAATGTGGTATGGAAGGAAGCCAAGTGTAATCTATTTGAAGCTATATGGTTGCATAGCCTATGCAAATGTGTCGTCAAAAGTGAGGAGAAAAATAGATGGGAAAAGCACTAAATGCATTTTTATTGGTTATAGTGATGAAAAAAAGGTTATAGATCGTACAGTCCTGAAAATAAGAAAAAAAAAATTGTGAGTCGATATGTAACTTTTAATGAAGATGAGGCTTTGGGTTAGGAAGAAAGTAGGGAATCCTCTTATTGAAGAGGAAGATGTTGTTGTTGAGCCTCAAGGAGCACCATCGTAACAAGCCCACTTACATCTTCACCAATTGAATCTCTAGAATCATCTCCAAGATGGACAAGAAGTCTTGCTAATATCTATCAACATTGTGATTTTGCATGTTTTGCTTCAAAACCTACCTATTTTGAAGAAGAAACAAAAAGTAAAGAATGGGTTGAAACAATGAAAGAAGAGATAAAGTTCAATTAGAAAAGAAACAAAACTTGGAGTTTGGTTGATTTACCCATTGGAAAGGAAATTATTTGATTCAAATAGGTTTGAAAATCCACATTTAATGTTGATGGGTCTCTTCTAAAGCACAAGGCTCGATCAGTTGGAAAAGGGTACCTACAAATCCCCAATGTTAATTTTTCAAAACAATTATCTCCTATTACAAGAATTGATACCATTAGAATTGTTTTGGCCTTGATTCAGCTTCCTTGGATTGAAAAATTGACTCAACCCCATCTTGTGCTTGCTTGGATCGATTCTTAGACATCTTAGATCTCTTACTTCTACTAGTAGATGCCTCGTAATCAAGATGTAAGGGATGGTGGTTGGGAATGTTTACAAGGTGTTTTGTTTACTATATTGCGAGAAAGCTTTTTTTAAATTATTTTGAATCTTTGTTGTAACACTTTATACTTTGTTTTATTGCAATATGGTAATCTTATCACAAGAGAGTCCAGCAATCATCTATCTCTAAAATAGTTGTACTCCACACAATATATTAATACACTAGAAGATTATAAGTCTATGTAATCTAAATTCTCTAAGCTAATATTCATTCTCAGAGACTCAAACCACCAACATGTTAAACACCTCCCAAATTTCAAATGGCCCATCACAACGCTCTTCACTCTCTTCCTCTCTAGTTTTCGACATTCGACAATGGCAATCTAACATACACATAAGGTGCAAACTTGACTAGATTCATCGTTGGCACGTCCAAATGTCCACTTCAACAACTCCTGAGCACCTTACAAATCAACTCAGCCTGTATAGCAGGAACATTTATTGAGGAAAAATTATAAGAGATCAACGTCTCAAACCCAGTCGAGGAGAAGAAACCACTTTTCATTTCCATAAACCTAACTGAGATAGAGAAGCTAGAACTGACCAACCTATTAAGAGAGTTTAAGGACATTTTCACTTGGTCTTATAATGAGATGCCAGGATTCAACCATGGGCTAGTAGTCCATTCCTTGCACAAAGAACCCACAAGACATCTAGTAAAGCAACATTTGTGATGATAATTCCACCCCAACATGCAGCTTAAAATAAATGAAGAAATAGAGAAGCTATTGAAAGTAGGGTTTGTCAAGCTTATAACACATTCGTGATGGTTAGCCAATATTGTACTAGTGAAAATAAAAAGCGAACGGTTCAAGTGTTGGGTTGATTTCAGAGACCTCAATAAGGAATGCCTCAAAGATGAGTTCCCACTACTGAACATAGAGTTGTTATTAGACTCCATCGTGGGGAATGGGATGTCTATAGTGGATACAACCAAACACTCATGAAACTAAAGGCACGGCCATCTTAGACATTCCAGCATCAACCACAAAGTAGCAATTATAGACTTTCATTGGGAAGACATTTAGGAGATTCATCCCCAGTTTAGCCCTAGTAGAAAAACATTAATGGACTTGACCAAGAAGAATAGAGTCTTCAAAATGAAGGGGGATCATGAGAAAGCCTTCACTAGAATAAACAAAAGCCTTAACCAATGACAAACAATGAGTCCACCCATAGAGGGAAAGCCATTCTTCTTGTACATAACAACCAACCCCAAAGCCATAAGGTGCGTTCTGGCCCAAGAGAATGCGGAACAAGTAGAAAAACAATATAGTACGCCAATAAAGTACTAAGGGGAGCTGAATTGAACTACTCAAACATGGAGAAATAGCATTTAGCTTTACTTTTCATAGTTCAGAAGTTCAAACACTACATAGTAGGGCATGAAGCTCTCCTAGTAAGCAAAAGTGGCCCAATGAAGTACTTAATGGAGAGACCACCCTTGCCAAGGTGATTGGTTTGTTGGTTGATGTTAAGGGCCCGCGAATAGGATCTCGTCACAGGTCAGTCAACGGGAAAAACCTCTTGTTTCCCTTGTTCCTCTCTTTTATTGAGGAACCTATCTTGGCGCCTTAATGGTGATTTGTTCAAGAGATCACCAACTCTCCTCCACTCTGTCTTGACTGAGAATTTCGATGCCTTTATTGAATATCATTAGCTCCTTTAAATAGGAGATTACAAGAAGATAAGAATCCTACTTTTAGGAAGACTCCCTACTAATCTATACTACTAAATTTAGATAAGAACACTGAACAGATAAGACTCCCTACTAATCCATACTACTGAAAACAGATAAGATAGAACTGTATCTAACTAGATAAGATGAGAACACTGAATTAGATAAGATGAGAACACCCTTTACTACTGCTGTCGGCAGCGATACTACTTCCCAATAAAAGCGTCCATAACATTACTCCCCTCCCGGACTAAGAGCTTGTCCTCAAGATCGAATCTCGGAAATGTGTCTTGAAACTCAGTCAAAGGAATCCAAGTAGCTTCGGCTAATGGTAAGCTGGCCCATTCCACCAGGACTTCAAGAACACCTCGATCAATTCTGGAGTGAACAATAGTCCGGGGTTGGGGAATGAGTTTGCCCTCCTTCAAGGATGGTAAGGGGGGAACACTGATAGGAGGAACACCCTGAAACGGCTTGAGCAAGGAAATGTGGAAGACATCATGGAGCCTACTGTGCTCTGGCAGTTCCAGATGGTATGCAACTGTACCAATTCGCCGCAACACCTTGAAAGGTCCATAAAACTTAGGAGCTAATTTTGGAGCAGCCCTGTGACCCAAGGAGCGTTGTCGATAAGGCTGAAGCTTTAACCAAATAAATTGCCCAGGTTCAAATGACAGTTCTCAATGATGCTTGTCATAGGTCTGCTTCATGCGTAGTTGTGCCTGTTGTAAGCGAAGAGAAACTTCAACTAGAAGAGCATCTCGCTCTTGTAGGGAATGATCAATCTCCTCCAAACGAGTAGAACCATGTTCATAGGACAACAAACGAGGAGGTTCACGGCCATAGACGACCCGGAAAGGTGTCATTCCTAGGGAAGAATGATAGGCAGTGTTATAATAGTACTCGGCCCAAGGAAGCCAATCAACCCACTGTCGCGGTTGATCCCCAACAAAACAACGGAGATACATTTCGATCATTCAGTTCACCACCTCAGTTTGATCATCTGATTGAGGATGATAAGTGGAAGAAAAAGCTAAGGTGGTACCATGTAATTGAAGCAATTCCCTCCAGAAGGTACTAGTAAAACCGGGTCCCTATCGCAGACAATAGATTCTGGTAACTCATGTAAATGGAAAATGTGAGTGAAAAAGACGTGGGCGATAGAAGTAGCACTGTACAGATGTGACAGAGGAATGAAATGAGCATACTTAGAGAAGCGATCCACCACCACGTAAAGAACCGATTTTCCCCCAACCTTGGGTAGTCCCTCTATGAAATCCATGGAGATATCAGCCCATATCTGTGTTGGGATCGAAAGAGGCTAAAGAAGGCCAGCTGGATGCAGATTTTCCCATTTGTGTTGTTGACAAGTAGAGCAGTTTTGGATAAAGTCCCTAATTGAAGCCCTCATACCTTGCCAATGGAAATCAGCTTGGACGTGATACAGTGTCTTCTGAATGCCTTTATGGGTGGAGTTATGAATACTGGAGATGATGGAGGGAATTAAAGGGGAATCGGCTGGAAGATGCACCCGACCTTTATACATCACAAGCCCGTCTTGCAGAGACCAACCAGAGTCAGCAGTTTCGGACTAAATCCCACAAAGAAGGATAGTGTCCTCGTCACGCCTAGACAATGCATCCGCGACGCGATTTAAAGATCCCACCTTGTAATTGACCCAAAAATCAAACCCAAGCAGCTTGCTAATCCAATGTTGTTGGGGAGAAGTGGTAAGTCGCTGCTCCAACAATTACTTGAGGCTATAGTGATCAGTTTTGACGATGAGTGACCTTCCCCACAAGTACGGTCGCTAGTGTTGGACTGCTCTAGCTAACCCGATCAATTTGTGCTCATAGGCTGGCAACTTTAAATGACGATCAGCAAGTTTACGGCTGAAGAAGGCAATCGAGTGCCCTTGTTGCTGTAGTACGGCACCAATCCCTATTTCGGATGCATCGCACTCAACTATAAATTCGAGATCAAAGTTTGGTAATTGCAGAACTGGAGTGGTGGAGAGGGCATCCCTTAAACTTGCAAAAGCCGCATCGGTTGTGTCATCCCAATGAAAGGCATTCTTCTTCAGTAGGTTAGTTAATGGGGCAGCCAACAAACCATAATTCTGTACAAATTTGCGGTAATATCCCGTCAAACCGAGGAACCCGCGGAGGGCCTTGGCGGATTTGGGCTAGGGCCATTCCTTGATTGCTTGAATTTTGGAACTATCCACCGTTACACCTTACCCGTTAATGACATGACCCAAGTAAAGAACTTGGCGCTCCCCAAAGCAGCACTTGGACCGTTTAAGGAAGAGCTTGTGTTGGCGCAGGAGCTCAAAAACAATCCCCAGATGATGCACATGTTCTATCCATGTTTTACTGTAGACTAAAATGTCATCAAAGAACACTAAAACAAATTTGCGAAGGTGGGACTGAAATACCTCATTCATTAAGGATTGGAATGTGGATGGGGCGTTTGTGAGACCGAATGGCATAACTAAAACTCAAAGTGGCCATGATGAGTTCTGAAGGCAGTCTTCTCAATGTCTTCGGAAGCCATTCGGACCTGAAAGTACCCCGACCTTAGGTCTAGTTTGGAGAAATACTGGGCACCATGAAGTTCATCCAACAACTCGTCCACAATGGGAATAGGGAATTTATCCTTGACAGTCCGGTTATTGAGTTCTCTGTAGTCAACACAAAATCTCCAAGTACCATCCCGCTTTGCCACCAATAGGACTGGCGAGGAGAAAGGAGAACGGTTAAGGCGGATGATCCCTTGCTTCATCATTTCAGCACATTGCTTCTCTATCTCATCCTTCTGCAGATGTGGGTAGCGATAAGGCCGAAGGACGACTGGTTCGAAACCCATCACCAGAGGGATTCGGTGATCGCAAGCTCGGGAAGGAGGTAGTCCCTTGGGTTCTTGGAACACATCTAAAAATTTGGCGAGGAGCCTTTCCATGGCCGCTGCTTGTGTCATTTCACCTTGGAGCACATGTACCTGCAGATTTTTAGCTTTTACCACGTTACCCTACCAAGTGACTTGCTTCCCGTTTAAGCGGAATGTCATTGATAGGGCGCTGAAATCCCATAGGATTGGGCCTAGGGTGATCAACCACTTTACCCCAAGAACTATATCAAATCCATCCAAGGATAGCACAAACAAATCAGCAAAGAAGGATTCAGAATTGACCTGTATTTGGACGTCCTTACAGATGTCCGGGCTATGTACTCTTTCACTGTTTGCTATGGCTACCTACAGTCGTGGTTTGATTTCCATTGGCAGTCGTAGCTGGAGGGCAGCTTGCTTGCTTACAAAATTGTGTGTGCTTCCTGAATCAACGAGGATCAGTACTGGTTTTCCTGCTACATGCACTTGCAACTGCACAGTTTGAGAGGTTTTTATTCCTGTGATCGCGTGGAGAGAAATCTCGGGTTCTAACGAAGAGGGTACATCCTCGTCTTCCTCTTGCTCATCCACCAGGAGGAAGAAAAGTCTCTTGCACCTGTGTTCCGCCGAATAAAGATTGTCACAGTAGAAACACTATCCCCTCGCCCGGCGATCTGCCATCTCAGCCCTAGACAAGCGCTTAATAGGGGCTGCCACCACGCTGCTTCCCACACTGGATGCCGATCTGGAAACGTTGCTCATATGTGACTTCTGGTTTCGGCTGGCTGCAGAAGATGGGGTCATTCCAAGTGTTTTCGAGGATGCCCATGTTGACGGAGGCTGCCCCATACTGAAAGTTCTGCGGCTGAGTTGCAGCTTGCATTCAAAAGCGCGAGCCAAATTCATAGTCATAACCAGGTTGGGGGATTTTGCATCTGCACATCCACCCTCAAGGTTTCTACTAACCCTGTAGTGAACATCTCAACCTGCTGGTCTGGTCGTACCGATGATGCTCTTGCAAGGAGGGTCTGAAACTGACGCTAGTATTCAGCCATCGTTCCCGTCTGTTTGAGGTTAATTAGTTCGCCTAATGGGTTGCTTGTTAATGGGGGCCCAAATCTGAGAAGGCAGTAGGATTTGAATTGGGTCCAACTGAGCCCAGGTTCCTCCTGCTCCAATCTATAAAACCAAAGTTGCACCTCCCCCGTCATGTGGAATGCGGCTAAGCTTACCTTGTCTATGTCCTCTGTCCATTGGTTGCGGAAGAACTGCTCACACCTGTACAGCCATCCCAACGGATCTCCAATGCTGTTATAGGAAGGGAACTCCAGCCTGCTGTATTTGGGAACGATCGTGGCTCCCTGGGTAACTGCCGCTCGCTGGATGATTCTATCGTGTCTGGTCAGTGGTCGTTTGTGGTTGCAGCCCCTTCTGGATTCTTCTCCTTGCTAGAAAAATAGAACTCCATCAAGCGCCTTAATTCTCAGACGTCTTCCTTGATCTCGCGCACCTCCGTGCTGTTTTCCACGAGCTTGTGCTCCAGTTCATGAACCCTAGTCGTCAACTACTCAAGGTCACCCATGATGCCTTGCTCTGATACCAAATTGTTAAGGGCCCGCGAATAGGATCTCATCACAGGTCGGTCAACGGGGAAAACCTCTTGTTTCCCCTTGTTCCTCCCTTTTATTGAGGAACCTATCTTGGCGCCTTAATGGTGATTTGTTCAAGAGATCACCAACTCTCCTCTACTCTGTCTTGACTGAGAATTTCGATGCCTTTATTGAATATCATTAGCTCCTTTAAATAGGAGATTACAAGAAGATAAGAATCCTACTTTTAGGAAGACTCCCTACTGATCTATACTACTGAATTTAGATAAGAACACTGAACAGATAAGACTCCCTACTAATCCATACTACTGAAAACAGATAAGATAGAACTGTATCTAGTTAGATAAGATGAGAACACCGAATTAGATAAGATGAGAACACCCTTTACTGCTGTTGTCGGCGGCGATACTGCTTCCCAATAAAAGCGTCCATAACAGCTGATGTAACTTAGTGAATTTTTAATAAGGTTAATAACACCTAAAGCAATAAAATCCCAAACACTCAAGGATGTCCTACCAATGTTCCCTACCATTGAAAACCTAGAAATAAATGAAGACATACCCAGAGAACTACCCATA
Source organism: Nelumbo nucifera (assembly GCF_055504915.1). Lineage (NCBI taxonomy): Eukaryota > Viridiplantae > Streptophyta > Magnoliopsida > Proteales > Nelumbonaceae > Nelumbo > Nelumbo nucifera. Next base: position 30,173,888 of record NC_142656.1, on the reverse strand, counting down.
GTTGCATTCATAGAAGAAGTGAAATAGAGCCTATTTTTCAAGGGAGCCACAACCACAAAAGTAGTAGGAGTAGTGCTACAATGCTTAAACAATGTGGAAATAGCTAGAGATTTCAAACTTCAATTTCTAGGATCATACAATGCCACAGAATATGAGGCAATGATACTAAGACTCCTACTAGCTCGAGAGATGGGAACCAAGTAGCAGTATATGGAGACTCTTTCTTAATGATTCGGTAGTCCAATAAAGATATGGTGATGAAAAGATCACACTCCTACCTTATGGGATTCTAATAAACTAACTCTGCTAGGACTTAACCGTCACCTTCCAGCACATAAGTATAGCAAAGAATAGGTTCAGAGACTCACTAGCAATGCTAGGCTTACATACACAGTCTGAAGGGATAAAAGAAATAGTGATAGTCCACAACAGAGTGCAATCTACCCCAGAAAAGTTAGCTCATTTTGTGGAACATCCAAAGAACATAACCAAAGAGGATTGAAGACACAGAGTAGTGCAAAAATTGCAAAATCCCACAACTTTAATAGAAGACAACCACTTTCTCACCAAGTTTCAAATTCTAGGTAATGTATTGTACTACAAGATGGCAAATGGAGTACTAGAAAGATGTTTGGGTCTCAAAGAAAGTCAAAGAATCCTAGAGGAAGTACATAGATATGTTTGTGGAAACCATACAACCAACCTATACAGAAAGTTGCAAAGATTAGGGCCCTGTTTGGCGTGTCTTTCTCTGTGGTCTTTCGGTTGTTTACAAGCAGGACAGACCGCACTATGATCTTTTTCCGTTTGGTTTGTAACAGACCTAGCCGCCAAAAGTGGGTGCACTAAAAAGACACAGGAAGCCCAATTTAGGCTGATTTCGGGAAGCTCAAAATGGAGCTTTTTGCGTCTCCCTCACTTTATTCTCGTGTGGAAAGACACAAAAAGATGCAAGGAAAGACACGCGGTAGCTAAAGTAGCTTTGGGCTACTTAGATCTTCATGTAAAAGCTCAATGCGTCTGTTGACTATCAGAGCTACCAAAAGATCTTCCCAACAAGACTTGCCAAACGGCCCATAGGTTATTATTGGCTTGAAATAAAAAGACAAGACAATGAGAGATAGAAAGATTATGCAGAATGCTTACTAATGATGGATAGACAATAGTGCCTAAACATAGTATAAGTAGACTAGAGGCAGCCCTACAGGGATTAATTGAGTGAAGGAACCCTTCCCACTGCCAAAGCCGTAGTAGCCTTAGTTAGAAAAGCTAAAACACACTACCTAGTACATGGAGTGTTGTTTAGGAGGAGATGAAATCCAAGAGGCATTAATTTTAGCACATAGCTAAAGAGCCTTCTACCCACTAAGACCAACACACACTATGTGACCACATTATCCAACTAGGACTTTACTAGCCTACCGTTCTACATGACACTATAGTACATGTTCGAACCTGTAGATTGTGTCGGATCCATGCACTGTTGATACATAAACCAACCCAATCCCTTAATCCCATCATCACACTATGGCCCTTTCACACTTGGGGTATGGACCTAATAGAAAAAATTAAACCTCCCTCTCACGGATATTGCTAGATCCTAGTAGCCACTAATTATTTTACAAAATAACTAGAAGCAGTACCACTCCTAAAGGTTAACATAACAAATGTAGCCAAGTTCATATGCAAGAACATTATACACAGATTCGGGATATCTATGAGGACTTTGGCAAATAATGCTCTGTCCTTCAAGAATTCTGAGGTCTCAGATTTATTGGACTACTACGGGGCTAAGTTAGGGCAATCTACCACCTACTATCCTTAGGGAAATGGCTAGGCAGAGGCTACCAACAATACAATCTAGAAAATGTTGAAGAAGGTAATAAATGATTACCAGAAAATTTAGATAGACCAATTGTCAAACACACTCTAGGCCTATAGAACCCCCAAAAGAAAGGCAACAGACACAAATCCATACAACCTGGTCTATGGGCAAGAGGCAGTCCTACCTATAGAAACGTAGTTATTATCTGCACGCATAGCACAACAACTGGGAAAAGAACACTATTTAGAATTTGTGGATGAAGCATTATATACACAACTAGAATGCCTAGATGAAAGAAGAGAGCAAGCCCTAATAGGGGAACCCTTGAGTTCATACACCTTCTTCTTCTTCTAATTGATATTTTAATTTGTCTCTTTGAAGCCCTAATTTCTCCAATTTTTCACCTTTTTAATTTCAGAACCTAGACTAATGTCATTATATCCTTACAATCATATAATAAAATACATGGTACCTACATGACACATATAGATAGGGATGAAATGGGTATGCTTTACCCAGAAACGAAAGGAGTCAACCTAAAACCAAGCTTGAATTGACCTTACCTAATCTTTTATTGGATTGGGCCTGATTTCAAATTCTTAACACCAACCCCCACCCAAGCTGGTTCCAAGGTCTACGGGTTTACCCTACTCGAACTTACCCAAAGAACCAGCCTTGGTTGACCTTGGTAGAACCAGTATTGAAACCCAACTTGCTTTGAAAAAAAAAATACCAAAATACTTTGAGGATGTGAAAATTTGAACCCAAGTACTCATGATTACAATGGGATGGGTTTGGGGAGGGTTTTGTAAACTCTAGATCTTACTTGCCTTCCTAAACCCTCCCAGCCCATACCTGCCCCAAAACCTATAGCGGGTTGGATTTTGAGAATCCAAACTCTCCCTGCACATGAAAATGTAAAACCCTCCCCCATTCAAGGGTAGGGGTGGGTTGGGATTAAAATCACATCTAATTTCCTATTATTTCTTATCATATATAAATAATAAATAAGTAAAATAACACAAATATACAACAAAATTTCCAATTATTTGATTAAGACATATAGGAAACACAAACTATAAATTATCCTTCACATAAAATTCAAAATATTATCAAATTCAACACCTAGTACAAAATGTTTATATGCTTTCCAATAATTTGTGGGTCAAGGAGGGTCGAGTTTAGCCTAATACTGTACCCTACCCGTACTCGTACGGGTTATAGAATCTCAAAACCCGTTCTTCAAGTAAAAAAACAGCCCCGTTGGGAAGGGTAGGAGCGGGTATCCACCGGGTAGGATAGAAATTGCCATCCCTACCTCTAGCGTGTGGGGTTGGAGGGAGGGAGGGAGAGAGAGAGAGAGAGAGGAAAAAAGGTATAAATTTAGAGGAGGTGTAGGAGAGAAAAGAGGACAGAGGACCACTTGACATGGAGTTGAAGAGAGAGAGGCGGGGGTAAGACATAAAAAAAAAGGGGAAAAAGTAAAAAGTAGAAAGTTTAGAACATTAGAAAATTACTGTAGGAGAAAGTAAGTAGACGATCTTGTGGCATGCACGTATCCCTTCGGTGAACAAAAAGAAACTGAAAAGAGCAGAGACAGGTTCTGTACCTACAGATACTGCGTTGGAACAGGTATCACCCTTCCGATCCCTTAAATGGAGTATAATCCTCGAGTCATGGCTTGGATGGAAAGCATAGCAGTCGGAAAGTGCCATTTCAATGCGCCTCCAAACAGCACTTCCAATTAAAGAATTCAAATCAAAAACCACGCCAACATGAAACAAGGATGTGACATTGACGACATTGCTGCCTTTAGCCCAGGCCGTATTTGGATAGAAGCTCAGAGATGAGCATAAGAGAAGAAAGATAAGGTAAGATGGATTCTTCATCTGTAAATGAAGAAGATTAAGATTGATGAGGAAACTCGTCAAGAAAGCTTCTTCATAGGCTGAGTTCGTGAATGTTTGAGAGATCTCTACTGCAAATATTAAGGCTTTAATTACTAAATTTATACAAGAAGGCCGACACAAGAAGACTAAAGTGGTCTTTGTTTTTTTGTTTTGGTATAAAGCCTAAAGTGGTCCCACTTGCATATTAAGGCTTTGTTTTTCTATAGAAATTTCCTGGTGAATGTGAATTATATTTAATAGTCTTTGCCGTAAGATAAAGGTATCCGGGAAAAGTCTGCACCTAATAAATGCCATTTTCTGGAAGTACTTTGATGTGAGGGCAACAAAAAAAAATATCTGTTATCGCTTAGGTTTTTCCGAAGCAAAAACAATGAAACAGAGGTTTGATTTTTTGGTCAAACAGTCCGATCGTTCAAACTGAATGGATGGCTTATTCTGATAAAAATAAAATAAAATTCGTCAAAATTGTTGGACGGTTCAAATGGTTCAATCACCCGGATTAACAGTTTGCTGACCAAATCAATATTTTTAGGTGAAATAATGGTTCTGGGATAAAACAGAACCAGTCACCTAATCGGTTCCTGATTTTTTCTATCCAACCGTCCCGTCCAATCCGGTTTTGAAAACCATAAGTATAAGATGAAAACTATCTTCTTTCCCTCTCAGATCTTTGAGGGGAAAAAAGATAAATTGATTTGGGTACTTAATGTGACGAAATCAGCGTATTATATCAAGGTTAATTCGATCTAAAAGACTTATTGGAAATTTTAAGTGGATTTCCCAAGTTTATTAGAACCTTTATATATCCTAGGAAGCTTAAAGTCTTTATTATTTTTCTCATTCTAAATAATAGACTTCCATGAAAGATATTTTTGGGAATAGAGGAATAAATATTGATGGATCTTGCAATCAATGTGGTGAAGAAGAAGATTCTAACCATATTTTCAAGTTTTAAATTTGTTACAGTCCAATTTAAGGGTCCCGATGAGCGGGACCCATCATTAATGGAGTGGTGGGAAAGAATTTCTACAAATAAGGAGTTTGTGTGTGACAACAGATTGGATAAGACATCTTATATTTTGTGGTTTCTATGGAGGAGAAGAAACCAAAAAGTTTTCAAGGATATTGATATCCCTCCCCTTTCATCCTTGAGCGAGCTAAGAATGGTTACTGGGAAAATTTTAAAATTTTGAACGATGATTCCATGGAAGAGAAGACTACTTCTTGAAGAACAATTGAACGGAAGTCCTATCAGTCATACCTTTAATGACGATTTTGATGCTTCCTGCACTAATAATGGTAATTGTTCTAGAAACCACCTTGGAATGGTTATTGATGTTACAGCTAGGGCAATCACTGAAGATTGGGCTGCTTGGAAAGCCCACAACCTGACTTTAAAACAACTATTTTGAAAAGAGAACTACTTATACACATGATTACACGAAGCTGATCAGGCCGCTGGCTGACTATTAGCTCATAAATCTCATTGGTGTAGTAGTTTAGGTTTGAGACGTGCTACTCCCATTTTGTATAATTCCCTCCTGTTTTATCAAAAATAAGAAAAAAAAAACACTATAGCAATAAAAAAGCACAATTTGAAAGCAAAACACATGACAGTCTCATTTCATTTCATGTCCTTGATCACTATTTTGGAAATAATTTCGTGACATCGTTAATTTGATGCCATATGGCAACTTAAGAGGGATAGGTTCTTCAAAAATATGTTGGTTTGCCACTTGGGTAAGATGAACAGGGCACAAATTAAAGCCTATCCAAACTCAAGCTTAAATTTTGGCCATGATTTGGGCACATCCTAATTTTGATAAACTACATATACTCCAATTCCTTAAATTTTAGTCAAAAAGCAGAATTATCAAGCCAAAAAAAAATAGGTACAGTAATACTTTTTTCTTATAGTACAAAAAGTCAGAAAATACATTTTTAATCTCTTAATCATTACTTTGTTACATGTCAAACAAATACTCGCAAATGTGAACTGAGGTACATAATTAAATACCCCAATTCAGCTTTCATATCACAAACAAACAGAGCCCTAGTAAGGTAGGAGCTCCCAAATCACATCCTAAACCATACCTAATATGTGGGTTAATAAAAATGAATTTTCTTGTATTTCATCTCCTAGTAAGGTAGGAGCCACATTTATAACTACTCATTCCATGTTCTAGAAATTCAAAATATAGACTTTTTTTTTCTAAATATAAATGTGTCATGGGCCCCAGGTTATCCAGAAGTTGACCAAAACTGGTGAATGTGAGAACAAGTGAAACTCGTCAGAAACAACTATGAAAGTGTTATGAATGAAACATATCAGAAGCAATATTTTAAAATGCGGAGATGTGACGTGAGGGGTAATTCAGAACATAAGAGGAGGAGGGATCTTATTTTTTCTTTATTTTTAGTAAAAATCTTTTATATTAAGAAGAATAAAGAAGCACAACACTGATAAGACCCCCCTAAGACTAAAAAAAAAAACACACAAATTGGGCTGCATTGAAAACCCGAGCGGGGGCTCTGCATGGTGAAGTCCCCCCGCTGTATATGCACTATATCACTATATCAAGTGTCAAATGAAAGTTTATATGCATTCATCAAATTATAAGAGACACGTATATATAGACAAGACTGAATCAGTTGTAATAAAAGTACAGGTGGCAAGATACAGCTATATATGCAACAGACTCTGTTTTGGTCTATTCTTCTAACATCATACAATCACAAAGAATGGTGTGAGTAGCATTTTTGTGAGGACGAAATCCAGTCTCCAAATGGAATGGGATCTGCTCCTCACACATGAGCACCTCACAGGCACATCCACCGTGCATTGGAAACATCTTCTATGAATAATAGCTTATAAGTACAAGAGATATTCTCAATGCATAGTAGGATGTGCATGTGAAGTCAGTGTAAAATGCCTGTGTGAGGAGCAGATCCGGTCTCTCTCCAAACATAACGTTCTTTTTGGTATCCTTCATAGGCTCCTCATATCGAGTAAGATTTTTTACTTTTTGGTATTTTTAACAGGAAATTAATTAAGCTTTTGAATTAGTATTTATGTAGCTGAACAAACATTGTCCAGAATATTCCACGACAATTTAAAATCCGTGCTTTTGGGATGATTTCAGCTGCTTTTGATTGAGCTGTATTGAGTGTTGACTGCGCCATGTTCAACAAGTTACAAAAAAAAATATGTAACTTCCTTGAAAAGTTGATTTACTGACAGAATTAAAGCGCATTCACATTCCTGATTTTGCACCAAACATAATTTTAAATGTTTGTGTGTAAGACCCTTCTCACACAACCAGAATCTCCTGCATAAAACAAAAGGGGGGACTTAGAATCAAAACTTTTACCTCTTCTGACTAAGATAATTTTCTTTCTTAATTGGTTTTAGTTTTCAAGTTAACTCAGAGGGAAAACGCTTATAATGGTTGAAAATATAGTTTACAAAACTGGACCGGACCAGATGATCGGACTAGAAAAACTGGGAACTGGTCAGGTGATCAATTCCATTTTACCCCAAAATCGTTATTTCACCAAAAGCCGTTGATTTGGTCAGCAAACCGCTAACCCGACTGATTGAACTGTCTAACGATTTTGGCCATTTTTTATTATTTTTTTATTTTTTAATATTTTTTTGTTACAACGGGCTGTTCATTCGATTCAAACACGCAGACAGTTCAACCAAGAAACCGAACCCCTAACCGATTCGGTTTTAAAAACCTTGATTGAAAATAAAAAATCTGGTTCAACCGACAAAGTGCAAGTTCTAGAGAGGGATAGGCCTTGTTTAGCTATAACATGGGCAGCCATATATTAGCATGGCGAAGGGCATAGAACACCGAGTAAGATGGATGGTGTTGAAGTAAAATCTTGCACTCAGCCATAGAGGCTTGAAGCCGCCATGACTGATCAGTGTGATGATTTGCCAATAGCAGCTTAATAATACACTGAGCATCACCTTCAATTGTGACCCGAAAAATGTAATTCTTCAGTAAATACAAGACCATCAAGAAAAGCTTTGGCTTCAACGTCACTGGTGGAGAACTCCAAGCTGTAATTCTCTTCATATATAATACCGTAGTGTGTCTCCGGATGATGACTACAAGAAGCTAGAACATGCTCAATGGAAGCATTAGCTTTAGTAAATAACACTGAGAGGATTAAGAGGGATATCATCAAAAACAAGTTCATTATATACGTGCACTCTATTATAATTAATTAATTGATGGATGTATATATGCAGCCTTTAAAGATAATCCCCACTCTTCTTCATGATTTAGTGTATCAATAGTCCACCAAGTTAAAAATAGCTCTCCTAGACCATCGAATTAAAGACCCTCAAATTAAAAATTTGTTGGTCCTGAAAACACAATAAATATTAACAAAATACCTGGAAGCAAACTGAAATCAGTTTTGAGCGTCACCTACGAGTGCACTGTATAAAAACTACATGGCACTAACCCAAAATTCTTCCACTATCAACAAAATAACAAGGTTACAACTTCTCTAGCTAGTTCCAACTAAAGTTCAAAGTATTGACACGGGCTAGTATCGGTACTTTTTTTTAAATTTTTTTTTTTTTTTTGAAATCGGTTAAGAGGGGTCGGTTTAAAGCCCGGCTACCCTCTGAACCATGGCCTGATCCAATACAAACCCTGAAGGGGCGTATCAAGAAGCCAATGGCACAATACGTATCAGCTGATACGGACCAATACGCATCGATACTTTGAACCATGATTCCAACTAGAGGATAACTACTTAAAGAAACAAGAACCTGTCTTGGATAAACAAAAAGAGTCATCAACCAAGAAGTATTTCAATCAACAAACAAGAGAAAGATCTCACTAAATAAGGTGTTGTTAGCACCCAATTTTGACTTGCTCTGACGCCTAAACCCCCAATTTACCCCAAACATCCGATTAGACCTTTTTTATTCCCCTTAAACACTAAAAACCCTAAAAACACAAATCTTAACACAAAAGACCCTAAATCCACCATTAAATCTACTAGATACCAATCCGATGGCCCCAATAATCCCCCATCTACACCTTGATCATTAGATCAAGCACTACCACCAAACCCAAGACACCCTAGAACACTTACCCATGAAATTTCAACTCAAGATTCCTTTGTTTATCCCTTCATCAAACCAAGTTTTCATTTCAAGCCCTTCCATTGGCCTAAACACCCACAACCCAAATCCCTTTGATCCTAACACCTCTTAACCAATCAGACCATACAATTGAACAATAGACTTATCAAAGTACCTGTCCATAGAATTTTAACCCAAAATTCCTTCATTTATCCCTTCATCAATGCGAGATTCCACTCTGGACCTTCTTGTCAATCCAAATTCCTATGATCTTGACCCCTTGAGACAATCAAACAATACTATTGAGTCTTAGACATTCTAAAAGCCCTACCCAAAAAATTTCAGCCCAAAATACCCTTGATTGCCCCTTCATTATATGAAGATTCTGTTTCAAAGCTCCAAATTAGTCGAACCAAGCCTCCTTTAAATCTATCCAATCTGGGCCCAGTTGGGCCAATCTAGCTCTACCAAAAGGTCCAAGATGCCCAAAAACTCTACCTTATCAAATTTCAGCTAAAAACACCCTTGTTTTCCTTCCCATCTAAAATAATTCCATTTTGTCCAATCTTACTAGCCCATGCACTTAAACCCATACCCATCTCAGCTCTTATTTCTGACCAAAAATCCCAGCCATCCATCAGGAATTTTGGTTTAACCCCCTTAGACTAATTGACCAAACTACCCCCAAATGCTCAAAACTACCAAAATACCCCTAAACTTGTCAAACATTACTAAATTACCCTTATACTTTAGATAAATTTTTTAAAGTACCTTTATGCTTAATTAATTGACTAAATGTACCCTTACTGTTTGAAAAATTACTAACACTACCTAACACTTTGCCCGTTAATTGACTAAGAGACAGAGAGTAGTGTTGTTCTCAGGCACGCAACATCTGACACTCCAAGCTTTGGTCAATAAGGTGGAAGAATCAGAGACAGCTAGCATTAAAATATTAAAATAGGTAGCATTTAATTCATTGGAGAAAACACTGACATCTTAATTTTTGTACTCTACGCACTACCTATTTTCAATCAATTAAAATAGGAAAAAGGGGAAAGAATTCTACAGCTCTGGTCTACCGACAGGATTTCGTCGGTGGTAGTTCTCTGTTTACCGTGAGACGATGAACAAAGATGAAGATGGAGGAAAGAGAAGAATAGGAAGAAGGAGAAAGAGAATAATAAGAGGGGGAAAGAAAGAGGGAAGAGAAGAGACAGTTCGGGGAAGGGATCTGGTCAGAGGTGGAGAGGGTCAACGCCGATTCGCTGCCGCTGTACCGAGAATCGGAAGAGATGAATACATTCATCATCTTCAAACCTCTCGAAGATTTCAAAGCTTTTAGAGCTCTAGGGTTGACATTTAAGCTCAGTGAGAATTGAGGCTGAGCAAAAAGAGTTCTTCTGCTGTAACTCTTCAACAGTGACGGAAGACGAATCTGAACACCTGGAAATGTCGATGCCATAGACGAAATCCTCTAAATGCGTATTGGTTATAGCTTGAGAGTAGTTTCGGTTTCTTTTCTTTCGCGGCATGGGTGCTTTTTTAGTTGTAAGTGAAGGTGAGAGTGAGAGCAGAGAAGGCCTTTGCTTGTGAAACGGGAAAAGGATGTGGTTCGATTGTTCTCGCAAATTCGTGGGAAAATTTCAGATTCAGATTAACTAAAGATAGAAACAAACAATTCGTGAAAATAGTAGAATTTTCACGAAGATGAAGAGGGGGAAAGAGAGAGGGAAGAGGAGAGAGAGAGAAATCAGGGAAGGGACCTATTCGGAGGTGGAGATGGTCAATGCCGGTTTGCTGCCACTGTGCTGAGAATCGGAAGAGACAATGAACAGTGTTTTCTAGTTCTCTGAAAATGAATTGAGGATGACGGAGAGGATAATATTGGGTTTTAAAATAATTTTATGCCCTTAGCTCCAATTAGAATGATGTATTTATGACATTTATTATAAATGAATAAAGTATATTTTTTATTCATGTTATTGTGGTATGTTTCTGTGTAATACCTTTAAACTGGACATTTAATGAGACTCATGATTTTAGAATGTTCACAGCTGGATAAGTCTAGGGAGATTTATCCTGATAAGGCTGACATTAATGTGCCACCAAGTGTTGGGGTAGTCTGTCTTAACTGCCAGGGTGAGACCCGAGGTACATGCAGTGTAGGTTTATTTGAAACCCCCAACCGGACCAGAATTCCAGTATTGCTCTGGACCTTGGTGATTAGTGGGCAAAACTAGAAAGTTACACCTGACCCCTAGACTCGATTATGATACTGCACTACGTGTCGGATTGGGCTATCTTTGATATGCCAATCAGTGAGATCCTTAGTGGGGATCAAAATGTGGGTATGTTTGGACAGTCCGAGAATTCATATGAGTGGGTGATCATAGTGACAGACAGGATCAGCCCCTTTGTCGGACAAAGGTAATGATCGGGGATGCACTCTCTCTGATGGAAACCAAGACTGTTGGCAGCCGATTTCAATCGTTGAAATTTGTTTTGCCAAATATATTTTATATACGGATATAAATATATATATTATGATTTCAAAATGTTTGCAAAATGTTTTAATTCCCGAGATCCATTTGAGTAGAGAGTGCAACACTGTTCCTTGAGAGAAAGGTCCTCTCTTGTCGGGCAGTGTTTGATCATTATGGGCTGAGAGGTTAAGTGTAAGAACATTGAGGGTAATACCTGATGGGCTAATCTTGCATCTGCCCACAGTCCTTGGGTGTTACAAGGTGGCTTGGCCCAGGGACCACTTAGTGTAAGTGTTGAGCCCATAGAGTCCATGTGATGGGCTCAAGGGGTTCACTGGGCTTTCTAGTGAATTCCGCTAGGCCTTGCAACAAAGGCTGGACCGAACCCTTGTGGTTGATGTGTAGATCAATGCTTGGGTCCCACGCCATACAAGGAAGCCTAACTAGGCAGCAATTTGGAAGGCTAAGTGAGCACATATACTTATTGGGCCTAAAGCTCATTTCGAACTAGACTAATTTGATCAGTTAAATAAAGGGGTGGATCTGAGATTAGATTAGTAGATAGGATAGGGTCTTACCCTATCCACTCAGAGAGTCCAAATCTGAATACAGATTCAGATCTGGAAACCTTCTGATAAGATTAGGAGAGGGCTGATCTAATCTGCAGATAAGATAAGGGTCTATCATTATCACTTAAAGGGAATTCAAATCCAAATATGATTTGGATCAGTAACTCCTAATGGGATTAGGAGCTGATCCTTTTAAGGTTATAAAAGGAGGAGGGGGCGGCAGCCTTTAGAAGATCACATTCTCACCTACAGAGAAAAGATCATAGAAGAGAGAAAACAGCTTCCAGTAAGACTGCGTTGATTTCTCCCTGCCGCCTCCTTCCTACCGTCGCCGCCATTGCCAGTGCATCTCCACGATAGGAGTGATCAAGAACGGTTCTTGATAGCAGTCCTTTGTGAAAGGGCTGATTGGAAGTCGTGCTCACGTGCCATCCGGCTGATTCTTGCGAATAGTCATGTTCATGGACCGGGTGGCCCGACCCCCGGACGGGCTTGAACATGCTTATAGGCCCACGGGTTTAAAGTCGGGCCAAAAAGCCCGGCCCGCAATAAATTCGAGTTGGGCTCGGGTTTTGTCAAAATAGCCCGGCCCGAGCCCAACCCGGCCCGACCTAATATTAAACTTAAAATTAGTTATGTGATTATGTCCATTTGAATAATTTTTTTTTATTTAAGAGTGTAAAATTGTGTTTTAAAATATAAAAGAAATGGAAAAATACCATCTTGTAGGCCCATTGTTCATTTAAATAGAAAAAAAAAATACTATCTGAATTTTTAATTCTAATTTGAATAGGGAAAATAGTTTTTTTTTTTTTTCAATTAGGTCGAGCTTCGGGCTCGGGCTTGGTTTCGGGCTTTTTACCAAGGCCGGGCTCGGGCCCATGTTATAGGCCCGTTGGTCAGGCCGGGCTCGAGCTCGGGCCTAGTATTCATTAGTGACAAGTGAAAGCCCAGCCCGGCCCTTGAACAGGTCTACTTGCGAAGGATCTGGTTCTTTGGAAGAACACTGTTGATTCTGCTCCATCCTACATTGCGCCATCTTCAGTGGAAGCAATCTTTGGTTCCTTCCATGGGCATGAACACCTCCATCGGGAGATATTGTTTCTCCGTATCAGGTATATCCCTCTCCTGCTTCTGGTTTCATATCTAGTTCGGTTTATGGTTCAAGATTGATCCTTGAAAATGCAGGTTTTCTAAAACAAGGAATGTGATTCCCAAGTGAGGGGAGAGGAAATTTTTGAAATTTCGCCCAACCTACCTACAGGGTTCGGCCATCTATATGATGGATCTCTCATTCCTTCAGTGGTATCAGAGCCAGGTTCAAGTCTTGAACCAAATTAAACCAGATCTGAACTTACGAAAAAGGGTAGAAGGCGTTCTACCCAATTTGCGCAGATTAGGGTTTTTCTAGGAAACGGTTCCCAGTTAAAGGGCGATTGATCTTAAATTAAATTTTATAAATCTGAATTTTATTTAGAATTGTTCTTTATATTTTTCTTGATTTATGGGCTGTTCGTACAAGTGGAGATCGAATTCTTGATTGGCGTAGAAAACTGCGATTTTGTAGTTCCTATTTATTTATTACATTTGGTTTGTAAAATATTTTTTTATTTTTAGACTAAATGTATAGGATCCGATCTGATGTAATATTAATAGAAAAATAAGGGTTTCTATTTTATTATTTTTGGATCGAAGATGGCGGCGCAGGAAGGAGATTTCGCAGTTGGGAAATTCGCTATCTGCGATTTGCAGTTTGTGAAATTGCATACTGTGATCTAACCTCTATTTTGCAGGATGGAATGTGCGAATAGCCCTCTTTGACTGATTCTTGTTTTTTCTTTAATCAGTATTAAATTTCAGATCAGTTTCTTGGATTAAATCTTTAACTAAAGATCAAACCCTAGACCCATTTGAACCAGATTGGTCCAAACTGGTTGGACCGAATCTAGGGTTTGATGGAGGCTGATTGTCAGCCCTAATTTCCCACTGATGGGCCTAAGGATTGATAATTAATTAAGAGTTTAATTCATCCCAACCTGTAAAGCCCAATTTTAAATTGTTAAAACTGCTAAAAGCCCATATTTGTAGGAAAGCTGTATGGGCCAAACTGCCTAACCCTATTCGGCCCATATACCTAGATAATGTTGATTGTTAATGTTATGGATTAAAATGGGCATTAGTTGTGGATTTTATAGATATTTAATTGATTGGATCAATTTATCCCTGCATGTGATGTATGGATGTGTGATGTGCTACGTACATGGGCCATAAATACTTGGTTCATGCAGATTCGACAGTGGCTCTTGCGCACACCATGGCTGAATGCACATCATTGCCATGGTGACCCTAAAGATCATTGGATGATCTCCCTCATTGGTGGGCCCCACACCTCCTGAAGAGGATACGTGCGGAACCCTAGCCGATTAGGGCCCACCGAAATCTAGCTTTATGAAAGTCAGTGGGAGCCACTTTGGTGTGACCTAAATCAAACTAGGGCGTAACTTTTGTTCTCTCATGAAATATGAGTGCATGTGATAGGGAGATTCATATGATGAACTCTCTAAAGGCCTTCCATCATTAGCATGAAGATGGGTCCTTCAGTAATGAGGAAACACACCATAAAATTGGGCTATCCATTTGCTGTCGGATCTGTCAGAATATTTCATAAGATGATAGGGGCGTCATAGACCGATGTGGGAGGGGCTTCACTAGAAAATGGGAAATCTCTCACAGTACCTTGGCGTTCACGAATATGATGGGTGAGCACTCATTGGACAGAAAGGTTTAACCTAAAATGGTTATGAACCTTGTTTGATAGAGGCCAAAGGGAAAGCTCATATGATGAGTGGATATGATCCTTCACAGAAAGGTGGTGGGGTTTTGCAACTGAAACTGTTGGCTCCATGCACCCTATGTGGTTTCCCACATTTCCCGAGACAAGTTGCTATCTCCGTCACTGAGATAGGAGGGAAATCTCAGAGATGAACAAATGGGAATGGAACATTGATTAAAAGCCATATCTATGTAGATAACATGAATCAAATTAGGTTGTGGACTGATGTTTGCTCTTTTATCAAAAAATGGCAAACGGACAATTTGCAAAGCTTCTTGACGACAACAAGCTTAAGGGCCCAAATTATGCCGACTGATAACATAACCTTATGCTGGTCTTAACCTCTGAAAAATTGGATAAGGTGGCCAAGAATCCTACCGTGGATCGTCTGGGAGATAGGGCTTCTGAGGCCCGGAGAAGGGAATACCAAGAATGGGAGGAGAAAAACTCCCTAGCCCACTACTATATCATTGCCTCATTGGATAATCCAATACAGAGGCAGTTCGATCAGATCGAACTTTCCAAAGACATATTAGACAGTCACAAGACAATGTACGAAGAGCAAAACCGTTCTACTCGGCAGAAGGTCTTGAAGTAGTTCATGACCGCGCAAATGTCCAAGGGCCAATAGGTTCACAACCATTGTCTTCAAATGATGGGCTACATTAACAAACTGGAGGCTCTTGGATCCGAGCTGGATCCGGTAACCCAGATAGATGCCATTCTCAACTCTTTGGTTCCGTCCTTCAATCCATTCATCAGGAACTACAACATGAACAAGTTGAATGTCAACTTGCAGGAACTCAACAATATGTTGCAAAGGGCCGAAGAATTGATTAAGAAGGATGAGCCCATTGCCATGCTTATTGAAGCTGGCAAGAAGGGCAAGAAGATGAGGGCAAAGAGAAAGCCCCAGAATAAGGCCACCAAACCCAAGAAACAGAGGAAAGACAAGGCATCGGATGCCTGCCATTTCTGTCATCAAGCCGGCCACTGGAAGAGGAATTGTCCTCAATACCTGGAATCCAAGAAAGGTAATCTCGAATCTTGTGTCATAAAAACCAATTTGTTGGTAGCTTCTGCATCCTGGTGTATTGACTCCAGAGCTTCAACTCATGCGTGTAACTCACTACAGGGGTTCAAGGTAAGCAGAAGGCTGAGTGAAGGAGAAGTAACACTATACTTGGGGACTTCTGTAAGTGTTGCAGTTGCGGCCATAGGAACCGTAGAGTTAATTTTTAGAGAAGGAATAATTGTACTTAAAAATTATCTTTATGTACAGAATTTAAGAAATTTGATTTCTGTCTCAAAACTGTGTGCGGATGGTTATTCTGCCTTCTTTAATAATACGATTACTATTAGAAAAAACAACAGATTCATCGCATACGGGGAACTGGAGAACGGTCTCTATGTACTACATCCTTCTCTAGAAACTAACATAGCCGAAACTACATCGGCTGATATCCCCAAGAAAAGAATCCGTGATACAGTTAATCCCATATGCCTGTGGCATTACCGACTTGGCCATATCGATGTTGACTGTATCACAAGGCTGGTAAAAGATGGTCTTTTGGATTTTCTAACTGTAGAAGATCTTCCCACTTGTGAGCCTTGCCTTTAGGGTAAGATGACGAAACGGCCATTTAACGGTAAGCCCGAAAGATGTACGGGCACGCTTGACCTTATACATAGTGATGTTTATGGTCCCCTGAGCGTTAGGACTTGTAACTAGCACGTGTATTTCATTACATTCACCGATGATTATTCTCGGTATGTTTACGTGTACCTAATGAGACATAAGTCTGAATCCTTTGAAAAGTTCAAAAAGTTCAGACAAGAGGTCGAGAAACAATTAGAGAGAAAAATTAAGGCCCTTCGATTAGATCGAGGAGGCAAATATCTCGCTGATGAATTCAGGGACTACTTGAAGGTCAACGGGATAGTATCACAGTTGGCTCCTCCTGCTACACCACAACTTAACGGTGTTTCAGAGAGGAGGAATAGGACCTTATTGGATATGGTCCGGTCACTTCTCATACACTCAGAGTTACCCACATCCTTTTGGTGTTACGCATTAGAGACTGTGATATACGTGCTGAATCAGGTTCCAACCAAATCGGTTCCGACCAAATCGGTTCCGAATACTCCATACAAACTTTGGACCGAAAAGGAACCAAGTGTCAAACACTTGAAGATTTGGGGTTATCCTGCGCACGTTAAAAGAACAAGTGTGGACAAGTTAGAATCCAAATCCAGTCGTTGCCTATTCATAGGCTACCCAAAAGGCTATGTGGGTTACCTATTCTATGATCCAAGTGAGCAAAAGGTGTTCTGCTGCTGAAATGCACAATTCTTGGAGAATGATTATATCTTGGACTTCCATCGTCAGGAAATAGTTTTTGATGAGGAGAGCTCAGAACCAATGGGAGGGGTCCCACAAGTTCCAGGTATTGACCAACCAAGAAGATCTACCCGGGTATCCAGGCCACCAGTCCGTTTTGGCTATGATCAGTATAGTTACCTGGTGGAAACCTTGACTAGTGAGGAAGATCCCGTGACTTATGCGGAAGCTATGTTAGACATAGATTCCCTGAAGTGGGTAGATGCCATGAGAATTGAGATGGACTCAATGGAGATCAATGAAGTCTGGACTCTAGTAGATCCGCCCCTGGGTTAAAAGCAATTGGTTGCAAATGGATCTATAAGAGGAAGAAGGGCCACGATGGTAGGGTTGAGATCTACAAAGCTCATCTTGTGGCGAAAGGGTATACTCAGAAAGAGGGCATCGATTATAAGGAAACATTTTTGCCCGTAGCCATGCTTAAATCCATTAGGATCCTGCTAGCTGTAGCAGCATACCATGAATACGAGATTTGACAAATGGATGTCAAAACTACGTTCCTGAATAGAGATCTTACTGAAAATATCTATATGCAGCAACCGCAAGGTTTCATAGCTACGGGTCAGGAACACATGGTATGTAAGTTAAATAGATCCATATATGGACTTAAGCAAGCTTCTATGAGTTGGAACATCCGGTTTGACTCTACCGTCAAAAGGTTTGACTTTGAGCAGAATCCGGATGAGCCCTGTGTTTACAGAAAGTCCAGTGGGTATAAGGTTACGTTCCTAGTTCTGTATGTAGACGACATTCTACTCATTGGGAATGACGTAGGAATGTTGACTACGGTGAAAGTATGACTTTCATAGCAATTCTCCATGAAAGATCTTGGAGAAGCCTCCTATATACTAGGTCTTCGACTCTATAGAGATGGATCGAAGTGGATAATAGGATTATCCCAATCTGCTTACATTAACAAAATTGTCAAGAGATACAGCATAGAGAACTCTAAGAAGGGAAATGTTCCTTTCAGGCACGGAGTCACTCTCTCCAAGAAGATGTCTCCCAAGACTTCTGAGGAGATTGAGGGCATGAAGGACATTCCCTATGCCTCATCCGTAGGGAGCATCATGTATGCCACGTTGTGCACTCGTCCTGACATTGCTCAGGCAGTAAGTGTGGTAAGCAGATTTCAGCCAACCTAGGGGAGGAGCACTGGACCGCTGTGAAAGATATACTTAAGTACCTTCGAAGGACAAAAGAGTTTTGTCTGGTATTCGATGGTAGCTCACTATAGATCTAGGGGTATACTGATGCCGATTTCCAGTCAGATCCAGATGATAGAAAGTCTACATCTGGGTATGTTTTCACGATAGGATCGTATTGCTGTTTGCTGGAAAAGCAGCAAACAGGGGTCCACAGCATACTCCACAACCGAAGCCGAATACATTGTCGCAAGTGAAGCTGCCAAGGAAGCCGTGTGGATGAAAAAGTTCGTTCATGAATTGGGAGTAGTTCCATCCAGTACATCACCCATCCCGTTGTTGTGTGACAACAATGGGGCAATTGCTCAGGCTAAGGAGCCACGAGCCCACTCGAAGTCGAAGCACATCAAGAGGAGTGCCATGTACTGCGGGAGATTGTTGGTAGAGGGGACGTCCTGATTCAAAGGGTAGCATTAGCGGAGAATGTAGTAGACCCATTGACTAAGCCACTGACACAGAAAGTGTTTGAGAAACATTTGGAAAGTATGGGACTTTGGTTTATACCAAATTTGACCTAAGTGCAAGTGGGATTTGTTAGACAGTTGTATGCCCTTAGCTCCAATCAGAATGATGTACTTATGACATTTATTGTAAATGAATAAAGTACATATTTGATTCATGTTATTATGGTATGTTTCTGTGTAATACCCTTAAACTGGACACTTAATGAGACTCGTGCTTTTAGAATGTTCACAGCCGTTGGATAAGTCTGGGCAGATTTATCCTGCTAAGGCTGACACTAATGTGCCGCTAAGTGTTGGGGTGGCCTGTCTTAGCTGCCAGGGTGAAACCCGAGGTACATGCAGTGTAGGTTTACTTGAAACCCTGAACCGGACTAGAATTCCAGTATTGCCATGGACCTTGGTGATTAGTGGGCAAAACTAGAAAGTTGCACCTGACCCCTAGACTCGATTATGATACTGCACTACGTGTCGGATTGGGCTGTCTTTGATAAGCCAATCAGTGAGATCCTTAGTGGGGGTCAAAACATGGGTATGTTGGGACAGTCCGAGAATTCATATGAGTGGGTGATCATAGTGACAGGTGACGGGTTGTCGAAGCCCTCAAAATTAATGCTAGTCCCACCTTACTATAAAATTATAGTAACAGTGGTACCAGGTCGAATCCCACAAGGAGCCAGTAATTAATTTCTCAGCCGAATGCGCAATTTAAAGAGTGGGAAATTTGAATAATTAAAATTCTAAAATAACAAAAGAGCAAATAGCAACTAACAAGGAAAATTCAATCTTACCGAATTCTTATCCAAGGGTTCGGATTGAGTCAATTGGTCATTGATCATAGGTAAACTTCAGCAGTCTTGCAATTCAAGTATTTAACCTTAGGATTCATTAGGATTGCCATAATAAACCCCGTGTTTTCCTAATTTAGTTGACCAAACCCAGCATTCGATCAACACTTATCATTAACCGACTGGGTACGATAGCATTCCATATCAATTAATGATAGCAATAACCTTTGTGAAAACAGTTAAACCAAAATAACAATAATTGAGATAGTTGGAATTATTGAATCTTGTTCCATTGATTCCCCTTAGGTTAAAAGATACCCATACAATGGTCAAAGGCTGTCATGAACAATTGACCCATGTAGGATAATAACCTAAGTGCTACTTGTACCACTTTTTGTGACAATTACGGATCATCGAATCATGGATAGCAGTAGAAAGAGTAATACTAATTAATTTGTCAGACTAATCAATATTAACTTCCATAAAAACAATATGCGCAAGAATCAATGAATACTTGAATTAAAAGCAAGAACTAAAATTAAACACATAACCTCACGATGACACAATTGAATCAGATGGATGGACGGATCTTCTTGCTTTGCTTCCCAGATGGATGGACGGATCTTCTGAATTGATTGCTTGATTTCTTCTAAATTGAATTGAGTGCTGGAAGCTAGTCCCCCCCCCCCTCCCTTTTTATAGCTTTAGGAGGAGGGTTGTTTTCCAACTCCCATTAGGAGATTATCCTCAAAATTAGAAAGTCCTAATTAGATCAAATCCTATCCTATCCTATCCTATCTTGTAATCTTAATCTCTTATCTTCGTAGGATTACAATTGGAATTTAAATCTGATAGGACTCTTCATTCTTGAATTCAAGTTGAGCTTTTTTAATAACTTGGGCCGCTACAAGGCTTTCCTGGGAATTGGGCTTCAGTTGCGAACTGGGTTTTATTGCGAATTTACTCCAACTTCAGACCCGATTGTGACCTCGATGTAGACCGAATCTGTCCAAACCCAAAACATGAGAGTTGTGGAGTTCTCCCTTCTCTTTCCAGTGCATCTTGAATCATCTGAATCAGAATCCGGAGTTGAGAGTTATGCCCCGATTACTGAATGGTGCCGAAACTGTGCAAAATCATCCGATTAGCCTTGTTTTCCTCCAGTTGCCTTCTTGTTTGCCCTGAATCGAAATACAAGAGTAATGAGTCCAATTAAGTGCTAATTTACTGTAAAAGAATGAGTAACTGGGGATAAAAATATGATAATTTTTTATTCACATCAAATCCCCCCACACTTAAACCTTGCCCGTCCTCGGGCAAGACAAAACTCAAGCAAAAACAATCTAACTACCTACTGATTTTTTAAAATTCTCTCTCAAACAAATCCATTCTTTTCTTGGACATGTCGGCTTCTACCAACGATTTATAAGGACTTCTACAAATTTCCAGACCATTGTGCAACCTCCTAGCAAAAGATGTCCCATTTAGCTTTGATAACGCATGTCTTAAGGCCTTCGAGTACTTGAAAGGGGCACTAGCCAAGGCTCCAATTCTGCAACCTCCTTACTGGTCTTTGCCCTTTGAAATCATGTGTGATGCCTCCGACCACGCCATTGGAGCTGTTTTGGGACAAAGGGTGGATAAACATCCTATGGTGATCTATTATGCAAGTCGTACTCCCTCGGAAGCCTAACTCAATTATACCACCACAGAGAAAGAATTGTTAGTTGTAGTGTTTGCTCTGGAAAAATTTCACCCATACTTATTAGGCACCAAAGTGGTTGTCTACTCTAATCACTCGGCCCTAAGACATTTGTTGTCTAAGAAAGAGGCCAAACCTAGGCTCATCAGATGGATTCTTCTGTTGCAAAAATTTGACCTTGAGATTCGGGATAAAAAGGGCTCTGAAAATGTAGTACTTGATCATCTGTCCCGAATTCAAATTGAAAAGAGCAAGCCCATCCATGACTATTCCTTCCCAAATGAGCACTTTTAGCTATCTCTCATTGTGCTCCCCCATGGTATGCTCATATTGTCAATTACTTAGCAGTAGCTAAAATTCCCGAGGGGTGGTCTAAGAATGAGAAAGGCAGATTCTTTTCCCAACTCAAATACTACTTCTGAGAAGATCCCAAGCTATTTCATATCTGTTCGGATCAAGTGATCCGAAGATGTGTCCCCGAGTTTGAACACCAAAGCATTCTTAACTTTTGTCACACTCTAACTAGTGGGGGGCACTTTTCGGGAAAGAAAACTGTGGCCAAAGTTCTACAGAGTGAGTTTTACTGGCCGAGTTTATTCAAGGATGCCCATGTCTTTAGCCAAAATTTCCTGAGATGTCAATCTGTCAGTAATATGTCCCGAAGAGACATGATGCCACTTAACCCTATTTTAGCTATAGAAATTTTTTATGTCTGGGGTATTGATTTCATGGGACCTTTCCGCCATCATCCGGTCACGAATACATCCTTGTGGCCATTGATTATGTGTCAAAATGGATTGAGGTGGTAGCAACTTGGACCAATGATCACAAAGTTGTAATGAAATTTGTTCAAAATAACATTTTCTCTAGGTTGGGGTGTTCACAAGCAATCATTAGTGATGGGGGGTCGCACTTTACTAACGCACAATTCCGTGCTTTGCTCCGCATGTACGGAATCACCCACAAGATAGCCACCCCCTACCATCCCCAAACAAAAGGTCAAGTAGAAGTATCCAATAGGAAAATTAAAAAGTATTCTGCAAAAGTCCATTAGTCCCGACCGAAAAGATTGGTCCAACAGACTGGATAACGCACTTTGGGCTTATCGGATTGCATACAAAACTCCCATTGGAATGTCTCCTTATAGGCTGGTTTTTAGTAAAGCATGTCACCTTCCCGTCGAATTAGAACATCGGGATTATTGAGCCATCAAGAAGTTCAATTTAGATTTAGGTCAAGCTAGATCCCATCGAGCCTGGCAATTAAGTGAACTAGAGGAATTACGCAATGATGCTTAAGAAATCTCGCACATTTATAAAGCCAAAACAAAAGCTTTCCATGATAAAAACATCTCAAGAAAAGCTCTTGAACCTAATTGAAAGGTTTGGCTCCTTAATTCTAGTTGTGTTTGTTCCCTGGTAAATTAAGGTCTAGGTGGGACGGGCCATTTATTATAGAGAAAGTGTTTCCGTATGGTGCAGTTAAAATCGTTGATCCAAAGAATGGAAGCATATTCAAAGTCAATGGTCAAAGTCTTAAACCATATGTAGAAGGAATCCCTGAGAGCGGAAAGGTTGAGAAGATGGGTTCAAGTGATCCAGAGGGAAGTGAATAGTTGCATCTGGCTGAAGACATTAAACTTAGTGCTGGTTGAGAGGCAACTCAACGTAATTTTTTTTTTTTTACTTTTAGGATTAGAGTTTTTATTTTCTTGATTGGAGACCAGGTGGCATTCCTTGAACCCCTCAGGAAAACCCTACTCATTGATCCCTGTGGCCCAAATCTTCTTTGCATCATTGGTAGAAATTGAGATAGGAAGAGAAAGATTGGTCTTGTTTGAATATTGTCGAAACCGTTTAGAAATTAGAAAATACTCCCAAGTTTGCCCCTGTCAAGATAGGAAGGGAAAGATTAAGAATTAGAAAAAATTCTTCAAATTGTTAAGAGATAGTGGACTACCTTGAACAGTGTTGCAAAAAAAAAAAAGAGAGAATAAAAGGTCAATGGACACCCTAGACTTAGTAACCGGGTTTCTTCACCTAAGTCAAGTGTCGAGATTTGCGTCAAACGGAAAAGGGAATTCTAAAGGCACTTACCTAACACTTAGTAACCGGGTCTCTTCACATAAGTCAAGTGTCGAGATTCGCGTAAAACGGTGAAATGTAACAATAAAAATAAGTTCAATGGTAGAAAATCGCTATCAGTAATAATAAGAATACCTGTTTGATTTTAAAATCAATCTCATCTTATCAAGACAGTTTGCAAATGGAAGGGTAAATAAGATTTTTAAGCCATGTTTCGGTAATATTCAAAATAAAATAGTTTTACCCCTAAAGCCCAATACCAATCTATATAGAGTTTGAGAATGTTGGAATCAGGATGCTTGAGTAATTCTGTTGGGGATGACTTTGTAATGGGAAAGATCTATATATCCAGTGTAATTTTAAGGCTGCATTGCTAAGGGACTAGCAATTTTTAAGTTTGGAGTGTGATAACCCTGCATTTTAATGCCTTAAGGCCATCAATTCAGGGGTATTTTTGGCCTTAGAATAGTTAAAGTGCACCATTTTCCCAGTTAAAATCAATTATGTGACCTCTGAGGGTCTCTATGAAAATTATGTAAAAAATTGGGAAGTATTCATGGCTGAAATGCAATTTTTGGGAAGTTGGTGTGAAGTCCAGCTGAGAGAGGGGGTGTTTTTGTAAAGAATTGAGAACAGGAGGGCACCTCCTATCTGCTAAACCCAGTTGGCGCCCATCCTACTATATTACCATGCTCCCCTCTCATTAGCAAATCCTAGGGAGCCTTTTTAACATAATCTTTTCCTCCTTAGCTAACCATAGCCACCCCATATGTGAAATCTCCATCATCCACTCCTAATCTCCACCATCCATTTTAGGGCTCTCCTTTGTAGCTTCTAAACCCTAGGGTGCCACCTATTCTGCTAATCCTCACCATTAAATCCCTTTAACTCCCTCCATCCTATATCCCAAACATTCAATCTAGGGCACCACATATTCTTTTAATTTTAACCCTTCAACCCTAGATGTTCTAATCTACACCCTCCATTTTTTGGCACCCAAACCTCAGCCCTACATAATATTGGGTGCCCTCTCTTTCCATTTTCAACAATAGGATCACCCTGAAACCATCTTAGCCATCCATTAGAAACCCTAGGGCATCCCTAACTTTGCTAAATCTCAGCTGCCGCCCCCCATCTTTCTCTCTATTTCCAGTTGTGTCCACCCTTCTCTATAAAAAGGGTCCCAGGGGCCCTGTAGAAGGGGTTGGTCAATTCACCCAGGTAAGAAGGAAGGCTGATCTTGAAAAGTTCAAGGGTAGAAGAAGAGGAGGGGTTCCTACTTGCAGTTCGCCGACACCACTACTGCCACCTCTGGATTTGAATCCCAACCATTTTTTCTTCAGTTTTAGAATTACTTTCTGTTCTAATTTCTAGTTTAATTTTCCTTCTTGCAAATTTATTTTTATTAGAGTTAATTTGTGTTTTACTACAGATCTGAAATTCGACCAGGTAAAATGGAAGGCCTAGCTCGAGAAGTTTGAGGGTCGAAGGAGAGATCCGAAGACAGCTACCTCTGATCGGATTCTCAGATATTTTTATTTTCTTCCTTTTATTTATTTGTTTTTTTATTTCATTTTTTGTACTTGTTATTCTCAGTACTATTTGAATTTGTTTTAAATGAATTATATTTTTTTAATTAATTAATTTTATATTTCTAAAACTCCCCTTTGTGTTCTCTCTCCCGGATCTAAGTACGTAAATATTTTTCCTTTGCTTCCCTATGGATACGACCCGTTCTCATCACTTTATCGCGTTAGAAGTTGTTTGAGAATCAGAATACAATTATAAATGTTTAAACTGGTGTTCCAAAGTGTTTAACGATGCGCTTCCGGACACACCAAGTTTTTGGCACCGTTGCCAGGGACGCACGGAGAAAAATTTTTATTTACTTTTTCTGGACCTGTTTCATTATTTTTTAATCTTTTTCATTTTATTACTTAATCCATTATCTCAGATTAATTCTTGTTTCTCCTTGCTTCTATAGGACAGAATAGCGAAAGGTGGGGTATAGGAGCATTGCGAGACTACGAGATGGAAGAGAAAAGAAGAGAAATTGGATTGCGTTTCAGGTGTAGTCATTTCATTTTATTTTTCATTTTCTTACTTTTATTTTTGAACTCCTTTTTTTGGTAGAATAGTGATTTTCAAAAATTTTTTATTAATTTTTTTAGATCTGATTTATTTTTTTTAGTATTATCTTTCTTCCATTTTGTTTCTAGATATATTTTTTTATTTATTTTAATTTCTTGTTCTATTTTTTTGCTTTATTAGGTTTTTTTTTCTTTTATTTCAGATTAAAAAAACAAAAAAAAATTCTTTTCATTTATTTTATTTTATTTTCTTTTTGGTTTAAATTTTAGATTCGTTTAATTTATTTTACTTATTTTTGTAGTGTATTTTTCTTTCGTTAATTTTATTTTCGTATTAATTTTTAGGTTTGTTTTTTTTTCTTTTATTAAAAAAACGAAAATATAAATAAAAAAATCAGCTTTTTTTCTTTAGTTTATTTTATTTTCGGTTTTATTTTTTTTGGATTCGTATTTTTTTCTTTTATTTTATCTATTTCTTGCATAATTTTCTTTTTGATCATTTTATTTTCAGTTTAATTTTTAGATTAGCAATTAGTTTGTTAGCATTTATTTTTGGTAGTTGTTAATTCTGTTTAGCACAATTAATTGTTGTTTTATTTTTTGTTTGCAATTATTATTTGTTGTTGTATTTAATTTCTTTTCTTTTAGTTGTTTAATTGAATAATTAATTGCTAAATAGGAAATGGTTGAAACTTTCGAATTTGAGTTTAAATTTCAAATCTGAATTTCAATTTCAAATTTCGAAATTTAAATTTAAGACTTTGAATTTCAAAAAAAAAATAAAAAATATTGAAAAAAGTAAATAAATAAATATCAAAAAAATTAATTTAATTTTTGCATTCCAACATTTAGGGTTTCATATTTTATAGCATGCATCATATATGTTTATTTAATTGCTGAAATTATTTTGCTAGTTGTGATTGTGCTAGGTTTCTTATTATTTTAATTGCTTCTCTTGCTTAGTTTATTTTATTCTTTTATTTTATATTGCTGAATTTCATTTTAGAAATAATTTTTCATGCATTGTAATTAGTTGCATTCATTTTGTTTGATTGTTTTGTTTCGTTAATCCATTTAAGGGCACACAACCTAAATAAGTTAAGGTGGGGATTTCATCACCCTTCCTAGGCCCAAAAATCACCACCATTCACGTGCGGTTCATCCTAACCCTAATTTAAAATTTGGATAGCAAGATCCTTTAGGGAAGCCTCACATTTGGTTCAAAGGTGTGTTGAATTTTAGGAAAGCTTGAAATTACTTTCCATAACTAGCGGTTGGTGTCTAAGGAAAGAGGTTAAATGGCTATGCCTAAGCGGGTCTTGTGAATACTTAATTAGGTCCTTGCGAGAGCAAGGGGAGCCACCCACATCCCCTCCTTTTACTAGGCTAACCAAAGGAAGTGGTGTAATTCCAAGTGGACCTAAAAGGATTCACATGGGTTGAACCACTAGTTTAGGATACCCTAGGTCAGCCCCTAGGTCGTGTGGTTGATTTGTTTGCCTTTAAAAAAATTTTAAAAAATTCAAGGGTGTGTGGCCGCAAGAGGGTCATATGCCTTAGATTGACATCCAGTCCAAGCGTTTAACCTTGGAGAAAGTTGTGTGCCACGGCCAAACGATCAATCGAGGTGGGGGACTTGGCGACTAGGTGTATGACCTCAAAGGGTCATGTGCCTTGGACTGAGGTACAGTCTGCGTGCGTAACCTTGGTGAAGGTTGTATGCTACGGAAGGTCACTCTATCGAGACGATAACGTATACGCTGAGGGCTTGAGGCAAGGTGAGAGGGGCTTACTTTTATACAAAAAGTGTTTACATGGTCGACCAAGGCCAAGCTCTTATGATTACATGGACTGGCCCGCGGGCAAGCCCGAGGCCGAGGTGTTGATGACTGACTACAACTGTTGCTACTAGGGTGAGGTGATGAAGTCGGTGTCATCTTACTGTTTCCGATATCCGTGGCAAATGAGGGACTCGACCTCATCCTAGAGGTCATAACAGTCCTTAGTGTTGTGGCTGGCGGCCCGGTAAAACATGCAGTGTTTTGTTGGATCACCCCTCTTGGGGTTCCTCTTTCTCTTCCTAGGCCGCATCATATACTCCTCCCCTCCTACTTGCATGAGGATGTGTTTTCGGGTGGAGTTGAGCGGCATGTACTGGTCGTAGGATGAGGCCGGCAGCTTCCTATTGTTGTCTTCGTCATATATGTCTTCGTGTCGGTGGTCATCATGGTCATGGTCGGCCCCTCCACCTCGGTTCTCGTTGGCCGAGTCTTCCTTGGTGTCAATGTACTTCTGTGCCCTTTTCAAAAATTCCGCCTTGGTTCTAGGTGGTGTCTTGGCGAAAGAGTACTTAAGGGCCGACCCGGGGAGGAGACCTTGGATTGCTACATGCATGGAGACCATGGGGTTGAGGTCACGGATCTCGAATTCTTATTTCTTGAAGCGGTCGAGGTAGGACCATAAGCTCTCACCGTATCGCTGTCGGACAACCATGAGTGAGACGATGCTCCTGTAGATTGGTGATCTTCTGGCTGACGGGCACCTCGGCCTCATCTAGGTCTCCTCGAAAGTAAGACAGGTCGGCCTCGCCTCCCGAGTTAGAGGATACGAATGCTTCTCAATTCCTTTTGGCCTACCAGTCTTTGAAGTAGTTTCGGAGGTCTGAGGC
Source organism: Nelumbo nucifera (assembly GCF_055504915.1). Classification (NCBI taxonomy): domain Eukaryota; kingdom Viridiplantae; phylum Streptophyta; class Magnoliopsida; order Proteales; family Nelumbonaceae; genus Nelumbo; species Nelumbo nucifera. The sequence goes on along the minus strand of NC_142656.1, from coordinate 30,145,753 downwards.
GCAAGGTGGAGGTGGTGCTTCTTGTCGGCGAAAGTGTCCTTGACTTCGGTGGTTGTCACAAGACCATACAGATTTGTTCTCCCCTCGGCTAGGAGGTTCAAGGGTTCTTAGTGGCTGACTCACACTTTGGCTGCTTCTGTCAGACGTTAAGGGGTCGGCTCGGTAAGGTCCGACAGGGTGCTTAACCGGCGGAGTCCGCAAAGGGCATCCGTGGCAATGCCCTAGGTCTCCAACAAGACGGCCATCCTGCGGGTGGCCTCCTGTCGGTCACCCCACTTCATCCAGCCTCTACGTGAAGTGGTCAAGTCGATCGAGGACCGTCCGGAGTTGGTCCCTAGTGACCAAGTTCTGGGTAGTTCTCTTCTTTCTAGCCATTCCGTTAGAAGCTAAGTTGTAGCGTTGGGGGGAAGTCATAGCAGTCGTTCCCACAGACGACGCCAATTGTTGATGCTAAGATCAGACGAGGACAGCACAATAAATTTGCTCTGCTTCCTATACGAGATGGCTAGTGGAAGGATCCAAGGGGTGCCGAGGCCGAGGGCCAGAGGAGCTCGGGGTGTGCAGTGGCCGAGCGCCATGGGACCCGAAGTGGGTTACAGTCGAGGGCTGGTGAAGTGTGCCCGAGGTCGGCCGAGGTCAACTGAGGTCGAGTATGAAGGGAAGGGAGATCCATCATATGGATGGTCGAACCATGCAGGGTGGCTGGGCGAAATTTCAAAAATTTCTTTTCTCCCTTCCAAGAATCGCATTCCCAGTTTTAGAAAAACTACATTTTTCAAGGATCATTCTTGATCCAAACCGGACCAGATCTGAAACCAAAGAAATTGAGAGCAATACCTGATACAGAATCAACATGTGTAGCTCCCAAAGTAGGTGTCCATGCCCAAAGAGGGTACTAAAACCCGCTTCCATTGAAGATAGCGCAGTTTGAGATGAAGCAAGTTCAGCAATGCAATCCTTCAGCAAGAACTGCAATCTAACGGCTTGGATCAAGCAAGGCAGGTGAACACTAAATCAGATCTGATTTTTCTTGCAAAAATCAGAATCAGAACGGATCTCTATCAGTTCAAGAATGGAGATCGAATTATGGTTAGGGCGGTAAGAGTAGAAGGAGGGAGGGAGAACTGAGAGCAATGTGTGAACCTGGAGTAGTTCATCATCTTCTATTTATGTAGCTTAAAGAGCTGCACTCCTAATCCAATTAGGAGCTTCCTGATCCAAATCTTTATTTGGATCTGGACTCTTTAAGTGGATAAGACTTATCTTCTTATCCTTATCTGCTGATCCATATCGATATCCCTATCCAAATTCGCCCATATAGATTAATCCAATCAATCCAGTTTTTTATGGGCCTTAGGCCCATAAAGCAAGCAGGCTCATGTCCCCTTTTGATTGCTGGCTAACTTGGCTCTCTTTGTATGGCATGGGACCCTAACATTGATCTTCACAAAAGCCAAATGGGTTCAGCCTATCTTCTGTGACATAGCCTCGCCGAATTCACTACTAAACACAGTGAACCCCTGAGTCCATCATTTACACTAAATGGTCATTGCCATCCACCTTATGAAGGCACAAGGACTATGGTCTTAAGTGAGATTAGCCCATCAGGTATAAAAGCCCTAAATGATCTTACACTTAACCTCTCTGCCCATAATGATCAAACACTATCTGACAAGAGAAGACATCTCCCTCGGCTGCAAGGTACAGTGTTGCACTTTCTGCTCGGATGGATCCTATGAATTAAAACATTTTTGCAAACATTTTCATAAAACATATATATATATATATATATTCATATAAATATATTTTGCAAAACAAATATCAAATGCGGTAGAAATCGATTGCTGGCAATTTTTGGTTTCCATCAGAGAGAGTGCAGTCCTCGATCATTCACTTTGTTCGACAAAGGGGTTGATCCTGTCACTATGATCACCCACTCGAGTGAATTCTCAGACTACCCCAACATACCCAGGTTTTGACCCCGCTAAGGATCTCACTGATTGGCATATCAAAGACAGCCCAATTCAACACCTAGTGCAGTACCATAATCGAGTATAGGGGTTAGGTGTAACTTTCTAGTTTTACCCACTAGTCTCCAAGGTCCACGGCATAATTGGAAAGTGGTTCGGGTTCAGTGTTTCAAGCAAACACACACTACATGTGCTTCGGGTCTAACCCTGGCAGCTGAGACAAGCTACCCCAACCGACTTAGCAGCACATTAGTGTCAACCTTGGCAGGATAAACCTCCCCAGGTCTATCCAATGGCTGTAAACATTCTAAACTAACATGAGTCTCATAAGTGTCTAATTTAAGGGTAATTACACAGAAACACACCAACTATAGCATGAACCAATTATGTACTATTATTCATTTATAATAAATGTCTAATGTACATCAATCTGATTGGAGCTAAGGGCATATACTGTCTAACAGAGTACCTGTGAGGAAGGGAACATCAAAGGCCCCAGGTGATAACCCGAGGCAGGGACTCCGACAGTCAAGTTAGTGAGGGCGTAGCAAAAAGGGCAAACAAGGTCCGAATAGCTTGGACGAGGTCGCCAGAAAGCTAGAGAGCAAGAGAACGTGGAGAGGTGAAAGTCTGGTGGCCAGAGAGAGCCCTTACCTTAGGGGTGGCACGCCCTATTTATACTTGAGGTCACCTGTAGGCAAAAACATGCGGACAGTCAGGATGCGATTCGGCCCTGACAGGGCGGTCATCCGAGCTCGCCGTGTGGGGTCGTGCCATTGATCCCGTGCTAGGCATCAACCTCCACCCTGCCAGACGCACTAATTGGCCCCACCCTTGGCCATGTGTCAACACGCCAGAGACCTGCCGAGAGTGCCTACATGAATTTGCATTCCTATATAATACAAAATTTGTACTGTTTACTTCTTTTGAACTCACTGTTCACATACCAGCAACTTATGCAAAATTTCTATGGCCATCCTCTTATCTCAATTCTTTCTCATATAAAATGGAGACCACATCATCTTGCATCCTACCTTATTCCTAAATAGATAACCCTCCTCCAACCACCATTCTCTTTCATTTAAAGTGGAAGTCACTTTATTTTTTCTCTTAGACAAAGTCAAATCACAAGAAAAAGTAGACCAAAATCTATAATCCTACGCAACCTATGTAACTAAAATTGAAGAAATTCTAGAACATACTTATCTCAAATTCCTTAAGCTTCACATCTCATTAAATAAAATTTACCATGAGCGGTGCACAACCTCCAACATAATTAAAATTCTGAGGAAACATCAATTGTGTTCCAAATGGATTATTCCTTTTTCACTTTGACAGAGTTATTGTCGATGCTCTCCCACTTTAAACATAGATGTAATAATTGTATTAGAGAAGATGAATCATAGATGATGGCGACACCATTGACCCTCTAATAACAAATAATGGCAATTAAATGAAAATTTATTATTCGATCAGTAGCTATATTAGATAAAGTTGCAAGTATATATTTCTCATTAAGAAAGCAAATTCATAAGAAGTTCATAAAATCTAGATATTTTATTTAAACCCAAACTTTACTCGAATCGGAGGGGCGGGTATCTTAAAATTTTATTAACCATTTTCAAAAATTAAATTACATTTTACAAGAAAGGACATAACTTGCCTTGCCCAATTAACCGGCTTTCCATGAACCACTCTAAACCCTTCTAGAAAACATATATATATATATATATATATATATATATATATATACCAAAACAATAGAGGTAAGGTATCACTCAAAGAAATTGTTAATTCTCATGTCACATACATGATTTGCAAGAGTATCCATGGCTTTGATTACATTCTCCATCATCATCATCATTATCACCATCCATGCCTTATCCCAACTATATGGGATTATACGTGTGAGTAATTCATCTTCTGTAAAGAAAACCAAGTTCATCCCAATCTAACAATAAGGTCCAAGGCATAGACTACCGCACACCCTTCAAAACCTTCATGAACATCTCAGAATCCGTCTCAATATAAATTCCGGTTAGGGCCAATTCATTACAGAGCCTTAGGTCATCTAGTAGAGCCCAAACCTGAGCCATAAAAATCTAGTTTTGGTATATCAATGTTTCATGCACAAGCACATCAGACTATACTAGATCCTTCAAGGGTATTGTTCATATATGGTGAAATTTTTAAGGGTAAACTAATCATTCTGGCCAGTGTTCAACACTTGAAAAGGTCTCAAGTTACTGAATGCTAAATGTCATATTTTTAAAATTTGAAATCTTTTTTCAATATTTAGCTATAATTTCAGCAGTTATCAAATGCCAAACCTATGAATCTTCTAGACTTGCACATAATATCATTGTTGGGTGCCCAAAAGGGTCTCATGTATTTCACTTGTCTTTTAAGAAACCCTTTCTACATTTGCAAATATGTAGGTCATGAAAACACAATAAAATGGTAACTGTCTGAATAGAGAGCATACTTCTCTTGTTTTATCCCAAACTCTTGTATGAATCTCTTTATCCACAACAACTCCTTGCTTGCTTCATTAATGGCGATGAATCCAGCTTCAGTGGTAGACAAGGCAACACATTTTTTAATTTTTGATTGCCATGAAATTGTTCCCCTTAAAAAAGTGACCAAATAACCTATAGTTGACTTCTTTGGGTCAATGTCACTAGCCATGTCTACATTTACATAACCATCCAATATAGGTTAACCATTTTCAAAACATAAACATACTCTAGAAATGCCTCTAATATATCTAATTAAGAATCCATTTCATCGCAACCCAATGCTCTTTTCCAGGATTTGAGAGAAAATGGCTTATAATACCAATAACATAAGCAAGATCGAAACTAGTACATACCATTGCATACATCAAATTACCTATGTTTGGTGCATAAGGCACATTTTTTATCTCTTCTTTTTCTTTCTCACTTATATATAGGACAATGTTGAGAACTTAATTTGAAGTGACCTGCAAATGAAGAACTCACTGGTTTAGCCTTACTCATGTTGAATCTCTCCAAAACCTTCTCAACATGCCTCTCTTGAGACAACCAAGCCTCCTACTCTTCTTGTCACTGAGAATTCGCATGCCAAAAATATTTTTAGCTGGTCCCAAATCCTACATAGCAAGGGATTTGCTCTACTTCTTTTTCAACTTCTTACTTTTCTTAGAATCATGGCCAATAATTAACATATCATCTATATAAAGCAAAAGAATGATAAAAACACCATCTGAAAAATATTTCACAAACACACAATGATCTGAAGTGGTTTTGTTATACCAATCATTCATAATGAAAGATTCAAACTTTTTGTACCATTGCCTTGGTGCTTGCTTGAGACCATAGAGATTCTTCTTCAACATTCAACCAATATGCTTTTTGCCATTGACTTTAAACCCTTCCAATTGATTCATATATATCTCTTCCTCTAATTCACCATGTAAGAATGTTGTTTTTACATCAACTTGTTCTATTTCCAAATCCATATTTGAAGTTATAGCAAGAACCATTCAGATAGAAGACATCTTCACCACTGGTGAGAAAATCACTTCAAAAATCAATTCCCTTTTTCTAACTAAAACCATTTACAACTAACCAAACCTTATATCTAGGCTTTGCATCTTACAGGATTTCATCTCATCTTGCATTGCTCTTAATCATTCCTTCTAATGTTTATGCAACACTACTTTTCATGACTTTCATGTTCATTTCCATCAATAATTAACACATACTCATTAGGAGAAAATATTCTAGAGGGTTTTTTTGTTTAGTAGACCTTCTTAAATTTTAGTCAACTGGTGGTTTAGGAGATTATTGATTAACTTACTCTTCTTATGTTTTATGTCACTTGAAGTATCTCTATATGAGTGGTCATGTTCTTCCTGCACTTGCCCCCCATTTTCATCATAGACCATGGGTAGAGGACTTGGACCTAAGTTTACAAAAACCTCTTGCACAGACCTTGGCTCTTTTGTCTTCTCAAGATATTTTATCTTTTGATCTTTACAACATCTCTACTTCTAATAATCTTCTTGTTAACCGGGTTCCTTAACTTGTAACCAAATTCTACATTCCTATAACTCATGAAGATGTACTGTTTAGATTTACTATTAAGCTTGGATCTTTCATTCTTTGGAATGTGAACAAATGCACTATAGCCAAATACTCTCAAATGCTCAAAAGAAACATCTTTCTCTTTCCAAACTCTCTCCAACATATATATCACTATTCAAAGGAGCTGAATGAGAGGTTAGTTAAATCCATTGTAGTTCTCATTTCGTTACCCCAAAGTGGCTTCGATAATTTAGAATGTGAAAGCTTGCATCTGATTCTCTCTACAGTGGTGTGGTTCATCCTCTCAGCAACTCCATTTTGTTAGGGTGTTTTTGGAACAATTTTCTCAAGCTTGATGGCATGATCTCTGCAATAATAGTCAAAAGGATCCCTCTATTCACCACCATTATCAACACGTATACACTTCACTAGCATGAAAATTCTTGAATATTGCTAACACTTGGCCCTTGGATTTCAAAGCATAAGCCCAAAATTTCTTGTAGTGGTCATCAATAAGAGTAACAAAACCACCAATTGTTATAGCACTCATAGAACATACGTTAGTATGAACCAAATCAAGAATATTATGACTTCTATGTGAAGGAGATCTCTAAAATGAAATTCTATGCTATTTGCCAATTAAAACAATCAGAACAAGTTTTCAAATGCATACCTTTGGCAATAGGTATAATCTCATCCTTGCAAGAGTCTCAAGTCCCTTTTCACTCATGTGGCCAAGTCTCTTATGCTATAGCTCAATGGAGGGATTTTCAATTGCATTTACTTCTCCAATGCAAATTGTAGCTTGTGTCACATAAAAAGTATTTGATTTCTCACCTCTAGCTAACACTAGAGAACCTCTAGTGAGCTTCCACTTTCTTTCACCAAAGTATGTGAATATCCATCATCATCAAGACAACCGGTGGAAATCAAGTTAAGGTGGACTTCTAGAACATGTCTTAGATTCTTCAATAGCAATTTGCAGCCAATGTTGGTTTTCAAGCAAACATCACCCATGCCAACAATCTTAGATGCCCCATCATTCTCCAAATCATTTTGCTCTATTCCATTAATTCCTCTCATTTTGTTGCATATCACAACCACTTTTATGTTCTCATAAAAATGTTCATAAATGGTTGCATTATCATACATACATACATACTTCTTGCCATCCTATAATTGTGTTGTGGATTTTTCACAGAAACATTGATATATTCTTACAAAAAATGGTCATTGATATTTACCCTCATTATTTTTCGTATTTTTCATTTTTCAAAAATTAATTATACAAAGTTGGCATTCTAATTGAAATTCCTAATTCTTGTTTTTTTCACTTAATGGTGTATTTGTTTTCCAATTTACTACCAAAAATATGTATGATATCTATTATACATGGTTGTGTGCAATTGTAACACAATTTTCTGAAAATTCCAATTGCCACTTAAACCATAGAAGTACAAAATAGTTTTAGTGAAATTGAATAGGGATTATAGCTGATAAGGGCAACTTTTGGGCCCTAATATCAATAAAAATAGTCATTTTAATATAATTTCTAAAATAGGTTAACTTTTAAAAAAAATATCAAATAAGGGCAAAAACACTGTTCATCTTCTTCCTTTTTCAAACCACTTCCGCCCCAGCCCCACAAACCTCGATGACCACCATCCACCAGCGCCGCCGCCACCCACCTCTAGCAATGCCAATCTAACGACATGCCTCTACTACACCAACCTTGGGCTCTACAAATAGACCCGGGAACCTTGGACTTTTCAACTTTTGGTAGAGTACTAGACTTTTCATCTCTATATGCGATCAAACTCCCCCTACTCTTCTCTCTAATCTAAACAAACCATGTCCTTGAATGCCAGAGTATTTGCCATTCTTCTTATTCCCCTTGCATCATGCTAGATATACTTTGTATTCAGCTCTAACCCATCATTTGTCACACCGACGAACTCTAACCCATCATTTGTCACACCGGCGAACTCTAACCCATCATTTGTCCCATCGTCGAATCCACCTTTTGTCCAGTGCCCAATTCATGGGACTTTTCCGCAGCACAAGCTACTAAGTTCCACAGGTTCAATTAGGATTGTATTTTGTCCATAATGGAAGACAAGGATGTATCCTCCATCCACCATTGACACCTCAAAATTGACTCACCTCATCTGCTCCATCGGTTGAGTAAATAACACCACTTTCACGTCCTTAAACTTTCAATGGTTGTTCAACCATACTTCTAGCATGCGCTCCATTAACCCGCATTTAAAGATTTTCCTCTCCATTCCAGAATCAATTCCTGACCTTGCTGCCTCCATCAATTTCATCAAAGAAGCCATTGATTAATACATGTTCGATGGCTTTCACTTCAATTGGATTTATCCTGGCTGTTATCTTAGCATGTCAAAGTTGGCACCAGCTGTTTCTGAATTCCACAACGTCCGACAGTCGCTCCATTTTTCTCTCAGTGTCCACTGTGTTGCTAACTTTTCCTTCTCCGAACCCCTGAGCGACATAATCATTAGGAACGTACCATGGCACTACGAATGACACTTCAATCATGAGCAACACTAAGCTTAGTTCCGGCCCCCAATCGTGTATCGACGCCAAGCTGCCATGAGAGAAACTAGTCGTTGCCCTTCCTCCCAACATACGAACATTCGAAGCAATCTCCAACAAAGTTTAGATCGTTGAGGAAGGTGGTTATTTAGGACCTTTAGGTGAATGGATGTTTCTTCTTTAGCTCGATTATATATACCTCATCTAATGCTAGAAATTTTCCAGCACAAGGGTGGTGGTCAGATTGGCGTTGATGGAGGTGGGCGGAGGCAGCAGTGGCGGCACTGGTGGATGGTAGTCATTGAGGTTCTCAGGGCTAGGGCAGAAGTGGTTTGGAGGAGGAAGAAGATGAACAGTGTTTTTGCCCTTATTTGATATATTTTTTTTAAAAGTTTACCTATTTTAGAAATTATATTAAAAGCCTTATATCAACTATATCTGGGCTACAAAAAACCTATTTCATCATTTTGCTTTATTTAGTGACATCTCCATTATTAAATTATGAGATCTCAAATCATTTCTCACAACTTATATTTTATATATTTATATATATATATATATATATTAAATCATGCCTTTATTAAATGCAATTACTCATAACAGTTTTGGTTGATTAAAGGACTATGTTGACTGCCGCTAAAGGTCAAAAATCTACCACCAAATAAGCATGTAGTGGCAGCGAGAAATTTTTACCAGCTCTTCTATAGACCAACCTCAATAACATTTTAATTTTAATTTTTTCCTAGCTGCCAAAATAATCTAAATTTTGTCCAAAATCCAAATAACCAATATTTGTTTTCAATTACTAAAAAGTTGCAATTTGATTCAAATAACATTTTTTCTTTTCATTCATCCAAACTGAAGTTATATTCAAAAGTTCATCCAAGTTGAAATTAAATACAAAAAAATATAAACAACCATTTTCCATTCAAAACATTTAAGCCACAATGAGTGGAACCGTTTTCAAGTTATGTAGAGCTGTACAGATTACATTAAGTGCTACGGCACAAGTTTTTTATTGTTTCTCTAGAAAAAATTGCAGATACATCCCCAAAAGCATTTGTGTTTTTCGCTGGTGTTATGGCAGGATCATGAAAAGGCTCCAACATTTTCACCAGAAAGAGTATCTTATGCTTTACTTCCTGAAAGGTGTTGAAAGGAAAATGTAAAACAGATCAGTTAATGACACCAGATAACATGTAAATAAAAAGCAAAAGAACAGAATATCATGAATATCAAGTGTTTTGGGTGAGCAGTGATGTAGTACAACCCACTCAAGCAGAGTGACTGGATCAGGTTTGAATTAACTAACTTTTACTAATCGGAAGCAATTCACATGTGGTTGCAGAATCAGATCTTAGTCCAACCTTTTTTTTTTTTTTTTTTTGAAACCTGTAAAGTGATTCATTAGAAATAAACAGAGAATATACAAAAAACTATATCATCCCATTACAGCCTCAATCCCCCCAACCAAAAGACGAAAGAACTAACCATTTCTTACAAACAGAACACTAAAATAATAAAAAAAAAACACTTGGATGTCTGCCTTTAAACATCAGGTGTATTTATGAATCAATCAGCCAAGAACCTATATTCCTAATCAATTTGAATTGAATATACCTTGACCCAAATTTGATTTATGTTGAATCTTCATTAGATTTATATTGAATGTGGATCAGTTTAGATTGATTTCTTATAATGAAGACCATGCATTAAGAAATTAAAATAAAAATAATGAAAATATTATATATTATTAATATAATGAACTAATTAAAAAAATGACAATGATACTGTATATCATGAACAAAATTAGTTGAAAATCACTTGCTTAGTGCTTGAACCCATGCAAGTTAATTAAACAACAATGACTGGTTTTAATTACTTGAAAATGAAAGATCGAAGCTCATTATAGGGAGTACTACTTCAAGTTAATCCTGATATAACTTGACCCACATGCTCCTCTAACCTTGGGAAAGACTACATCCATGGAATTCAAAGATATTGGGACACATCCAAACAAGATGCCTAGCCTTGTAGCTAGAAACTGCCTTCCTTTCTTTTTATTTATTTATTGTTTGATAAGTGATGCTGCCCTCCATTAATGTGTTGAATCTCTAAGGCCAATGTCATGTAGTCCATGCAAGGACAACATTTTAAAGAGTTCCCTTCCACTGAATTCTACCCAGTTTCTGGAGGCACCAGAATATTGACATACTTGATGAACAAGAGCTTCTAGCTTTATTAGCTACTCAATTCCTTGCTAGCTGTTGTACAAGAAATTCATATTGCAGATGAAATTGGTGTAAACTTTTTGACTATAGAGAGAAATAAGGTGGTTGTGGGGTGGATGCTAAATCTGGATTCTGCTACTAGGAACTGTAGGGGCCTACTAAAGAAAGTCAAGTGGCTAACAAGGCATATGACAACTAGGATACAATGGGTGAGCAAGATAGCTAATGCAATGGCAAATTTCTTAGTTAAACAAAGGTATTAAGGGATTCTCTTTTCTGGGTTGTGCTGTAATTTCCAATTTTGACATATAAATGTATAAGGGTGTGGCTGCACCTCATGCCCCCCATGGGATGTTTGTTATTAGTTTCCTTCTTTTGATAATAAAATCCAATTCAGTTAAAAAAAAAGAAAAAGAAAAAGAAAAACAAGATCTAGAAGCTCCAATAGATATGAATTTCCAATAGCCATACCTTGCCAACAACATGTGGCTTCAGATTGCCATAAAATTGAAACTATCTAGTCATACATCACCCAACTCCACAAAAGTTTTTTTTTCTGTAACTAACTCATCAGAAGTAAGTTTCATGAATCTTTTTGTATGCCTAAGGAAACCATGAGTATAATAGTCGTTATTATGGCATTCAAGTTTTCTAAATTAATATGAGTATTCAAGGGAAACCCTGTTCAAGAGTTGAACTCCTATCACAAGGATGAATATTACTCTCTTATCCATAAGAGCTTCTCTTTATTGAAATTGAGCATATAATGGATCCAAAGAAAAAGCATGCAAAATAGGGATCCAGCATGTGAATTAACACCACCAGCATCAAAATATGAAGACCACTAGAAAGGACAAAATTTCCCACCATATCAGGATTCAGACAAGGCTGACATCGTTTAATCTCACATAAACATGTATATCCATGACACGAGTAAGACCACATTTAGGACAAACTCTCCCTACTTCACCGTCCCTCCATAATTCTGCCCACCTAAGCATTATTAAGATCATGAATTAAGTATAATTCTTCGTCATAGACAAAAAACACCAGCAACAATGACATATAATACATGGAGTTTGAGTGAGAGAGAAAAAATACTACAGAGACAGAGAGGGCGGGAAGAGAAGAAATTTGAGGAGGAAGAGGCACGAGAGAGAGAAACCATCATCAATTCGTGAGCAAGACTAATATTTCTAGCGGCAGTTGCCTTTTAGCCATTCCAAAATCTGCCGCTATAAATGATATTTCCTATAGTGTGCAAGTAACATATGTTTTGTTGGTTGGTGTTGATTGACTATTGAATTATCTGGATTCCCTTTGATAAAGAGTTGAAACTGTTTTCTACCCATCCAGCAAAGATACCCTAAATCAAACCCTACAATGCAGGTAGAGACCCCAAATCCAAGTTAATCATCACAAACCATATAATTTCTATCCCCAAGTTCCATGAAGGAAAAGTTCTTTCAAACTCACAAGCCACTGCAAGAACTTATTTTGCCATCGTAGATGCACAATTTCTGCCAGGCTCTGATCCTAGTACCAAGTGAATGCCTTGTTTCAATTATGGTCCACACCTATTATCTTATACTGCTGCATTAAATGCATTGTGAAGCATAAAATGAAAGTAGTTGAATGCCGACGGTGTTAGCCATGCTTTTAATAAATCAAGGCATATGTTTTCAGAAATTGTTTTTAAGTAGAGACCCTCGAATGTAATCATGAACAAATCCATCAATTCTAAAACAAGCTACTTGTGTTCAGATTCATCTTGTATGAATACATGAAGTGCTTCCACAGCTAATGACAATGACAAGAACAAAAGGAACAGCTGTCTACACAAACAGCAGGAAAAAAAAAAAAAGAAAACAATTTGTATTCTTATGTTAGCCCAGATGCAGAAAAAATAATAGTAACAATACAAGGCAACTATTGTTCTTTTACTGAAGAAACAACTGTAGCTTTGAGATAAAACAATATCAAGCATATAGAGAATATCTCTTAAAATTCATACCATCTATAGATTCTCTTGACTTTTCACACCCAAGGTTAAACAGCATGATATATGCCATACAATGCTAGGTTTGACACTTAGGGGTGGACGGAGCAAATCTTGTGCCTCTTCCCAAGTAAATTTCAGCTTTGGAGCATCTTTACTCTCTATAAGTAACCTCTTACTATTGGATCCAATGTTTTGATTCCTTTTCATGGGTTGCAACACCGAACCCTCATTTGTCCAAATCCCATCCTTCTTAGTTTTACGCCAATTAATGTCCCCATCATCTGAACTTAAGTGTTCCAACAGAGTATTCAAGTGAGGGTATGTGCTTCCCCTCAGTTAGAAAGGGTAGATATTTGAGTATCCTATTTAATTAAAAATTATGGATTAATTGAAAACAGAGAAGATGTTGAATATTATAAAAGAATTATAATACCTGTTTACGGTATAACCCTCTGGTTTTTGGGGGCAAGTAATTCAATCAAACTCCTTTATTTTCTCGTAACAAATATCTGAAGAGTGCCTCAATGTATTTATGATCTTTCTAAAGAAATCCTTATTAGTCTTTTCAAGGGTTTGAGGAAGTGCACCCTAATGCATCAAACATTTCATTAAACAACACTAAAGAAAGATAAGAATGCCTGCATTGCCATGCTAAATACGTGAACTAAATTTACCAAATTTGAGCTTAAATTTGGATATTTTACCTATGCAAAGAACCATGACTAGAGTTGTTCAAAGTTATATACTCAAAAATGGGATGGTTGGCTACCTTGTTTTTCTTCTTTAACTTATAATTCGAGTAGGATGATTCCTAGTATAATTAAGAAAACCAGCTCCTAATGTAGTTAGGTATGACCACTAAACTGATAAATAAAAATCAAAAGATCAGATAGCAGAAAATAACTGTTGAAAAAATGATAATGGCAAATCCCATATCTAACTTGTTGGATCTTGCATCACCTATATATTCGCCTTGATTAGGTGCTAGTTGGTGTCAACCACTGGACTCTAGAGAGGCAATTGGTTATAAGTTGCATATTTGGATGGCCCCAGCCTCAAGTGAAATGCCAAGTTTTTGGATCTGGAATTTTGTAATACACCTTTGTAAAGTTTTTTAATCACATTGACCGTGACAATTTTATTCAAGTGTTTGAATTTGTTCATGCACATATCCACAGATGGTGAAAGATGCAACTTTATGTTGAATAGGGGTGTCAACTCGAAAATCCGATTTCGAATTCGATATTCGGCATAATTGAATTGAATTCGGATAATTCAAATATCTAATCGGTCGAATTCGGATATGACCTGATTCAATTTGATAAATATCCAAATTTGACCGATTATTTAATTCTTATATATATAATATATAATATTTTATATAATTTATATATAATAATTAAATTATATAAATAATTTATATATTTATATACTTTATATCAATAAAATATTTATTTTATATTTTTATTAATTATCTAAAATAAATAATTATTCAAATTCGAATCAAATCGAATATTCGAATGTTTAATTGGATTCGAATTCGAATATTGATTTTCAACATCCGTCGGATATCGAATCGAATTTAGATATTGAATTTTATAATTGGATTCAAATTCGGATATTGTCTGATCCGATTTGAATTTGATCCGTTTACACCCCTAATGTTGAATGGTCCAAACTGATGTATGTGGAAACATGTGGGGGATTTGGAGCGTCTTAATTGTTTATTTGTATACTGATTTTTTATTTGGTATTCATGGGAAACAGAATGTCTAGATCTAATACATGATCTCAATGTTGAGCTTATTGATGTTTTATAGTGATTCTCCTTTGTTTAGATTTCATAAATTTAAATTAAACCATTTAATTGCCGGAAAACCGTTTTAACTAAGGCAAGTCTTTATTTCATCTAGCTGCAAGGAGCATTAAGCATTGTTTAGGAATGATGTTGGAGACATTTCCCAATAACTATAGTACTACTTATAGATACAACTGCAAAACATCCATAGATATGAAGATATGAAGTGTGTCATATCTCCTTTCTCTCCCTCGGTCCCTCTCTCAATCCTTCCTCCCCCAGGGAGAAAAAGAAAGAAAGAAAGATATCTTCCTTTCTCTCCCTCTTACCTTTTTACATGTCCATTTTTTCTTTGATAAATAGGTATTTAACAAACTTTAATTTTACTTGGGCTCTTCTCTATAACTATATTTATTTGGTATAGGTATAAGGGATGGTGGCTTTGCAAATCTCTACATTTTGCAGGGAGATGACCTAATCACTATGATTTGCTACACATGGATTACTTGATACTTAGGAAAATAATATCAAGACTGTCTAAGACAATAAAAGTTTTTTCTGCATTAAACTAAGCCTTATGTAACTTGAATTTCTTTCCATCTTAAGTTGTTTTTATTCTAATAATTTCTTGCATGTCTAATTTGAAAAACATGCCTTGGTCATCACTATATTTTGCAGAGACATGCCTCAATCACCACTAAATAGGAATCAAAAGAAAAAGTTGGCTGCAATTGCTATTTCTATTCATTATGAAATGATGATGCAGTAATGCTTATTTATGTATTTTGATTGGTATTATCATTACAATCAAGAGGAAAAGGATGATGGTCTCTAGGATACTGAGTAGTTATGATGAAGAAGGGAATGGTAGGGAATCATGGGAGGAAAGGCTTGCAATTAGATTTTCAAACATTAAGTTTATGGTCATGCAATTAGATCACACTACAAGAAAATTGACTTTTTGCAGCAGTTTTGACTGCCGCTAAATGTCTTAAAAATTGCCGCTAAAGGTTTTACCAGTGGTTGGCAAATTGCCGCTAAAACAATTGTCACTAAAAGTTCTAGCAGTAGTTTTCCTGACTGCTGGTAAAGCTTCAAAACTGCCGCTATAGAGATGCATTGGCTGCCGCTAAAACTATTATTTTGTTTCACACTTGCCCAAATAACCTGAAATTCGTTCAAAATAACTTGTAATTATTTTTAATTACTAAACAAGATTTTAATTTGCTTCAAATAACCCATTTTATATCTGATTCTACTTCACCTCACACCGTGTCATATTCGGTGGAAGCAGTCTTTGGTTCTCTCCTTGGGCGTGAACACCTTCGTTGGGAGTTATTGTTACTCCATATCAGGTATATCATTCTCCTCCCTTTTGGTTTCAGATCTGGTCTGGTTTGTTTCAAGATTGATCCTTGAAAATGCAGTTTTCTAAAACAGGGAATGTGATTCCCAAATGGGAGAGAGAAATTTTTGAAATTCCGCCCAACCTTCCTGCAGGGTTCGACCATCCATATGATGGACCTCTCATCCCTTCACGTTCTACCCCTCATCTTGTGTAGCTCCCTTTGGATTTATCAAAAAAAAAGGAAGTTGCATTTTCAACCCTTACCATTAGATATTGACTAAATACATAATTATGAGTATTTTAGTAGCCATTAAAGTTGTAATAAAATGACTTTGTACCCTTCATCAAACAAATAAGTAAAGGGTATTTTTTATCCAAAAAAAGTTTCACATTGCATTCCCACTTTTATATATAGTATAGATTTTTTTTTTGGTCTTATGGTGGAGAAGAGAAAATGGAGGGAGGGAAGGGCCAAGGCTATGTTATCCCATCTTTTCTTTGACTATTCTCAATGTGTTTGATTGTCTTTTTTTTAATGAATTTTGTTTTATGTTCTAAATTTCTACTCTTGTTCTCGTAACATGGTAAATGTTTTTTTTATCCTTGTTGCTTTGCAGTAACCTTTGGCATCCACCCCTAGCATCTAGGTTGTTTATATTTCCTCCTAGTAGAATCTTAATTATTTCAAGATTCCCAATGTGAACAACATTGGATTGTTTGGCTACAGTACATCCATGAAGCTACTATCTTAGCAGAATCTTAATTATTGGATTAACCATTCAAACTGTAACACCAACTAGAATTGTTGTCCTAAGTAGCTTTACTTCAATGCTTACAATACAGTCATGAAGAACCCTTTCAAGTATGGGTTCAAGGAAAAGTTCAAGACCTGTTGTGGTTCGGGTGGTGACCCCTGTTGGAAGAATGGGGTCACTATAACTGTGGAGGAGAAGCTCTGAGGCGTGTCTGAAGACACTGTCTTTAGAACGTTATTTGCCCCCACTCAGTTTCACTGAGTTTGCTGTTGGGTTACAAGAAAATTCGTTCCTATGATACAACAAAGCCTTAGGCGAGAATCTACAACCAGCAAAGTTGAAGAGTCTCTAAAGAAACCTTCTGTGAGACTATAGCAGACCGGACTGAGAGAGAGAGAGAGAGAGAATTTCAAAATTGTGTGTTTTTTGAGTCTAATTCATGCTCCTTAAATAGTTTATGAAGAGGTATGAGGAAAAGGTAGGTGCTGGTTTAAAAAGTAGTTAACAGTTAATGACGGTTAACTTTGAATTGTGCCTCTTGATCACACCCAATCAAATCGTGACCATTGATCTCATCAACGATGATCAACGGTGATCAATAGTCACCCGATCAAATCTAAGTGTGAGCAAAGTGCGCCTCATTGCGCTGCAAACACGTGCGTATGCGCGTTGCGTGGTATCAAACCCTCATACTCTCCTCTACTATTTCTAAGGAGTGTAAATCAGCTCCTATTGAAATATTAAAAACAAAACTTATAATTTTTCAATGTGGGACAAGTTCAAAATTGGATTTTGCAAGAGAAAAACTAATTTTTCAATCAAGTGTGTAGGTGCAATTTCTCATGTAATTGACCAATCAAACCTATTGGATTTAATCTCTTATGAGATTAAAATCCAACAACCCCTACAACTTAGATCCGTTTGCTACATGTGACTCACTAGCTGCATTGAAAGCTTGTCCAAACCCTACCCAATTCATCAACTAGGATGGTGTCCACCTCATAGAAGCCACACATAAGATGGTTGCTTAATTATTCCTTCATGGTGGGTAAACTCACCCTCCTCTTAATATCTTAATAAGCCACAAAATCCATGGGAGTTGACCTAGCTAAAGGTCACCTTAACTAGTTTTCCTAATTATTACCACATCAACTTCGATCTTTTCTATCGTCTTTTGAAGTTGTATGATTGTTTCTTTAATTAATTAGTTTAGGTAGCTAGTTTGGACATTTATTGAATTAGAATATCATCACACACACACTATATATATATATATGTGATGCTTAGTTTCTCCAGGTTTATTTTCCATTTCATGTTTCTCGAGTGTTCCTATTTAATCTGTGCCACATTACCTAAAAGATGCTTAGTTTCTCCAAGTTTAGCCCTTGTTTAGATAGTGCATCTACTCAAATTGTTTGCTGATCTGTGTAATGAGAAGTTGACTTCTATTTCCCTATACAAGGCCCTTAGCTCATTGATTATCTAGTTTGCTAGTTTCCATTTGTTTTTGAATACTAGTCTTTTTCATTTCATTTTGTTTTATTTTGTTGTTGTAATTCACATGAAAACTTATGAGTATTTGATCATTACTCCTATTCAACCATAATATTAGTTAGGTTTGCTCCATGTCCTTTGCTCTCAATTAACAGTTAATATGAGAATAGAAAAAAGAAGATCATACATGCTCATGCCCATCAATATATACGATAAAATCTTGGAACCACAATTAGATGGTTGAAACACTGTTTTCAAAACCGGATTGGACTGGATGGTCAGACCGGAAAAAATGGGAACCGGTTCCATTTTCCTCCAAAATCATTTTTTCCCCCAAAACTGTTGATTTTGCTCAGTAAACCGTTGAACCGGCCGGTTAATTGTTCAAACCATTTAAACCGTTTGAACGGTTTTCACTGTTTCCAATTTTTTAATTTTTTTATAATATTTTTATTTTTTTTGTCAGTTCGAACCGGTAACCGAACCCTTGGCCGATTCGGTCACTAGTTCGTTTTTAAAAACCATGGGTTGAAATGGTTGTTTTTTTTTTTTTTTCTTTTTGAATTATTGCATTTTATATTACTAATTGTGAGTTGCCAGTAGAAGACATTTGATTCTTTAATTTTTGTCTGAAGTCAATAGATATGGAGGGGATCATCGTTGTCCCCCAATTCGGTAGTTTTGCATTTCACCATGTTGTCTATAAGTTCTTCGGATGTATAGGTGGGTTCCACATTGAAATGTTATCATGACTCCATGCTTTGATGCATATGTAGGTTTTCTAATCATGGTACATATGCATATGTGATATTGTCTTAATAGGGACAAAGTTAAAGATTTTAAGACCGATTTTTGTGAAAATAAATTTGTGTTATAAGTTGGGCCACATATAAAATATATTAAGTGGGGCCCACATATGTGATATTACACTTGTTTTTTACGATTCAAACAAATAAATGCAAAATTATTTTATTAATTGTACCACTGTAAATGCCAATGCAAAACTAAACCAAATTTAGACGATTTAGATTTGCACTCTCATGCATTTGCGTTAGTGCAAAGTGCAAATATGATTTACAAGCGCAGCCTATATAAAATTGGGCTCGGATCAAATATCCTACGTAACCAAATCGATTCCAATGGATATCGAATCGAATGGAATTGAATATCTTGGACTTGTGAATCGGATTCCAATGTTATCCCATCCATATTCGATCTATTCATTGACAGTAGAGGTATAAATGGATCGAATTCAAATCGGATTAGATAATATCTGAATTCAAATCCGATTAAAAATTTCAATATCTGATTTCTATCTGACAAATATTAAAAATTAATATCCAAATTCAAATTCAATTGAATTCGAATATTTATTAAATCAAATCACATCATATCCAAATTCGAATCTAAATTTAACCGATTAAATATTCGAAGTATCCGAATTTATTCGATTATATCGAAAATATCGAATTCCCAATCAAATTTTCGAATACGGTTAACACCCCTAATCGGCAGCCTAGTCTTAATAAATGGTAAGATAATGAAACATTGACGACCCGAATTCCGAACTGGCCTCTACAACCGTTGAGCGTGGACACTTTCCTGACGTGACGCCATTCGTTTTGCAACCAAAGAATTTCCATGAATCTATATGATGGGCAAAAGAATCGGTGGACTCCTTTACCGATCTCTACTGACTATTTTGCCCACTAGGAATATTCTTGGGTCGTTTTTCATCGCCAGCCCACTCCCACATTTTTTTTGGAAATAAAATTACTACTCTGCCCTTCTATTAACGCTGCTTTACCTAAACTTCTAAGACTCATTTCGTAATTTTATAACTTAATTAGACAAAGGTCGAAACCCTAGCTCTTCGTCTTTTCATTTTTTAGTACTTCGTCTAGTGTGGAGTTCCGTAGCGGCGACAGATCGACGAGAAGGGTTTCCTTGTTCGAGTCTCAGAGATCAAGGAAATCGGTTACCAGTCTTCTTCCTCGATTTCTCTGATAGGTTGCATTGAAGCTCCACCTCGGCAGATTTGTGGACTCTGAATGTAATTGGCTCATCTTCTGTTCTTTGTCCTTCTTTCTTTTACAATGTTTAAGGCTTTGAAGGGCGCTGCTTGATCTTCATACTTCCTAGCTTTTTCTGATCAACTTCTAGTTATAAGTTGGATTGTGTTTTTTCAATTCATTGAGTGTTCTTTTTTTGTTAGTTTTCTTAATTTTAATTTCATTTTCATTTCAAAAGCCTTTTTTTTATACTTTGTGCAGTTAAAGTATTTGATTGAATTGTTTGCAGCGAAGGACATCAGGAAAGGGGCGAATTTTGAAGTCAGAGATTTCGAGTTTTCACCGAATAAGGTCTGCTCTGCAAGCTCGAACATAAAAGTATGGTTTCTCAACTAAATGCCTGAATTAGTTAAAAATTACTAGGTTGATTGGTTACATTACTATTAAATCAACAGCATGAGATTTACAGAAGATATTGTTTCGTTCTTACTGGTACTACATCATTCCAGAAATAAATTCGAGATATAAGTCATCGTTAAATTATTATATGGACACCTGGCATTGGCGTTTTTTAAGTTTCTTACTATTCCATTGTAACTAGTCATACAAAAACACAAAACCCTTTTAGGAGATTTTGATCGTGCGGGCAGTGTAGTTGGTGGTGTGTTATCTTCGAGTTGGTGGAGAGGAGCAACTTGCTGTAACTTCGGATGCCACCGATGGACATAATCTTTTTCATTTTTTGTTTTTTTTTTTCCGTGTGAATTGACAAACGTGTAAATCTGTTTCTGTCGAGAAAGTCATGTAACAATCAGCCTGAGAACTCATGACAAACTACTACTACGTTTCCTTCTGAAATTCAGGTTATCATTCAATATGTTGATTTAGAGCGTTCCATATATATATATATATATTATTGATTATTCAAATGTTAATTTTTATATCTACTGTAGTTTCTGTTTATTATTTTAAGAGTTTGCATAGAGGTTTTATTTCTCTTCAAGCTACATCTTTAATTTTCTTTCCTGCTTGTAATTAGTCTTTAACTCTATTAGTTAGATATATTTGGTTTCTTTTCCTACTCTATTAGTATATAGCTACCATTTACATGCTTTAGGTTTAACTATTTTGTCTGTTTATGTGAACTTTCTAAATTCCAGCTTAGATCAAAGATGTTTATTTGAGTTGAATTTAAATATATTTATCATGATATCTACTCTGTTGAAGCAAAATTTCGTACTTTAGATTTCTTAATGAATTGAATGTGGGTGCATCTCTACCTCTATTCTAATTTGATTTGTCCTGTTTGACAACCACCCTCATTTTTTAAGCATGTTTTTTCTAATTCTCCCAAGTGAATTGGATTGTTCGTTGACTCTAATTTGATTTTTTTTTAGATTTGGGAGTTTGACTAATCAATGGGACTTGAATCAATCCCAATTTTATCCAGGTCTAACCCATTGACAGATTTACAAAAGCCTCTCTTTCAAATAAAAAAGGCATAACTTTCCACCGTTTACCAACCTTAATATGACAATGTCTCTTAAAGTACTAGCAATTTAGCGCAATTGTTTTATATGTTTTTCCTTTCTTTTTTCCTTTCATGTTTTCTGTAGATATATATGGGTTTAGTGTAAGTTTCTAACTGAATAATCTTCAATTTCTCTTGTTTTAATCAGATTGGGTATTGAAGAATCGTCTTGCTTCAATCAAGCCATGTCTCTGGTTAGTTCTTCCAATCTGATTGACTTCTATTATTTCACATTTAACTTTGTTAGATTCAACATCGTATGCGGAACTGTCAATCCTGTTGGTTACAATTCTGCAGAACATAGAGCAACATAGTCATTAGTTATTGTTTTTTCCTTCCTATAATTAACAGGTCTATTATCCTCAAAATTACAGTTATCAAATAAAAAAACTGTTCTTTAGATATGATGTTAAGAATGAAGTTGGTAATCTAAGTGGTTTATGTATTTGATGTGTTTTTGCAGGTCTTGCATGCGTCAAATGTAAACAAGAATGCCTTCAAGGCACTCATTGCTGCAGAGTACAGTGGGGTTAAAGTGGAATTGGTCCCAAACTTTGAGATGGGTGTCTCAAATAAAACTCCCGAGTTTATTAAGATGAACCCTATTGGGAAAGTAAGCTCTTATAGGCAGTGGTTATTTGTTGTTTGGTTGGAAGTTGGAACCTGGTAACTTGTGGCTTGAAAATAAAAATGGTCTTTTGCTTGTGCAGGTTCCTGTATTGGAGACACCTGATGGCCCTGTATTTGAGAGCAATGCTATTGCACGTTATGGTGAGGAAATATTTCATGATTTGTGCTTTAATCCCTGATGGTTCATGGTTGGACTGAAATGTAGTATGTAGTAGTCTAATTGATATTATTTACTTGATGCAGTTGCACGTTTGAAGGGTGACGCTATTCTCTATGGTTCTTCTCTGATTGAATATGTAAGATTTGGGGTTCTTGTTGTCATTTTCTTTAGTAAGCATTTATGGTGTGCTCCTTCCATGGGTTACATGCTCATTTTGTTATTCTATTACCTGGGTTTGTGGTGGTGGTGATGTTTCATTACCTTCTATTGATTGTGTGTTTGCTTTTCCCAGGCTCGTGTTGAGCAGTGGATTGACTTTGCATCATTAGAGGTTGATACCAATATTTCAAGGTGGTTGTATCCTCGATTGGGGTTTGGGCAACCATACCTTCCTCCGGTTGGCTACACAACATTTTTTTTTTCTTTATAAGTTTTTCTTTCATTTGCATAATAATATGTACATGTATTATGATGCGCTTTTTATTATATCTATAAAACATTAATTGGTTATTTGTAATGTAACTTTTTTTTGGTTGCATAAAGGCCGAGGAAGCTTCCATTTCTGCCTTGAAGAGAGCCCTAGATGCTTTGAACAAACACCTTGCTTCAAATACTTACCTCGTGGGGCACTCTATTACACTAGCTGACATTATCATGACATGTAACTTGTTTTTGGGATTCAGTCGTATCCTGACTAAAAGCTTTACCTCTGAGTTTCCTCACGTTGAGAGGTATTTCTGGACCATGGTTAATCAGCCAAACTTCCGCAAGATAATTGGGGAAGTGAAACAGGCTGAGTCTATTCCACCTGTTCAGTCAACAAAGAAGCCATCTCAGCTTAAAGAGACTGCAAAGAATAAGGTAAAGGATGAACCAAAGAAAGAGGTCAAGAAAGAACCTGCAAAGCCTAAAGTGGAAGAGCCTGTTGAGGAGGAAGAGGCACCAAAACCCAAACCAAAGAATCCACTTGATCTTCTTCCCCCTAGTAAGATGATATTGGACGAGTGGAAGAGACTCTACTCAAACACCAAAACCAATTTTCGTGAGGTTGCCATTAAAGGTACTGTGTCTTATCATTAGCAATACATCCAAGAATTATTTCCTCTTTTATACCTTGTACCGAGAGCAAAGATAATCAGGCATAATCTTGTGTATTAATGTTTCTGCCATTACACTCCAATATTTGAGTTGCTCTGCTTTTTGTTAGCATCATGTGCTTACCATGTACTTGAAGCGGAGAATACTCATAAGTTGATGGCACTAAAGCTGTTATGTGGCATGGCTAGAAAGTTTTCACTGTACATGCCATTTTTTAAATAGGTACCAACACGTTTTTGGATGCAACAGATTAGAAGTGGTTGACATTAAATGAAGGCCAACCAATATTTTTAGTAACATCTTGACACTTGACTAAGACATGCCTATTGTAAATATATGATATTTAAGGCATTATTTTTCTCTCATTTTTTTTTTCAAAAAAGCTTTGTTTTCAGGGACAAAGTTCATAAAAAAACTCAAATCAAATCAAATTGTTTTCTAAAGTCTTATAGAATTAAGATTAATTTGTTGGGTAGAGTTCAAGGATGCTTCATTTTGTGCACTTTTGTTAAATTTTTTGTTTGTTTACATGCATACCTTGGTAATATCAGTGATAAATTGCTCTTTTGATGGGTTGATCTAGTAAATTTTTGAGAACATTCTTGTCATGTGTAAAATTGTTATTTATTTTTTTAATTTTCCTGCTTTAATTTGAAACTTTTATTCACATTGTTGTATTATTATTAGGGACAATTTCACTTTAATTTGGAACTTTTATTCCTTCCAATTCTTTCTTTCACTTGATAGTTTTTCCTAGGGGCGAGCATGGGTTGGTTCAGTTTTGTTCCAAGGCGGAACCTGTAACCTACCCTATAGGAGCTTGTTCCTGGTTTTTGTAACTGGAACCTATCATGTAGAAATTGTTTCTATTCTTGGTTCTGGCCTTGGTGGTTCTAGGATTAGATCCAGGGTTGGTCTACCCATGGAATCTGTTCTTTCTTTACTTCCTCGGAAAAAATATAGTTCAAAACTTATATTATCTTTATTGGTTAAATTGATTAAGTTGAGTAATTTAATCTGTACATTATCATAATAAATTAATATATAGTTCAAAACATATCATTACAATTTAAATTTTTTAAATATTACCTATTACATTACTTATTATACACATTCAAATATTATATTGAAGGAAAATGATCAAATCACTCAAGTGACTCTATGGTCAACTGAGACAATGGTCATTTTGACCATGAGTGATTGTGTATGATAACATATCAGGTTGGGTGGTTTGAGGTCAGTTCCATTCAGCTCCAGGTAGAACCTACCCATTTGCTCACCCTTAGATTTTCCAGGTTCATATCTTCCTTCAATCACAATGCCTGCAGATTTATCTTTTACAGCTGCATTAATTTTCACCAACTATAATGTGATGACATTCATCAAAAAAAAAACTATAATGTGATGACCAGTTCTCAAGCTTCTTTAGTTTTAGGTCTTTTCTTTGATTTGCTATTTCTTCTAGCCTGCTCCTTAGGCATCATTATAGTTTTGTACTGCATCTTTTCCATTTATCCAAATAAACTAAATAGGAAACACAATTCTCCGAATCAAATATTTGGGTCTCAGTATTTATCAAAAAAAATTGGGTCTCAGCCAACTTTCAATTGGCCATTCCCCATTCTATACATCTATTATCTTTGCTTTCTGAGCAAAGTTGGTGCAGATATCAAAGCATATCTGCAGTAAACCAAATTCTGGCTTGAATTTCTTTATTATATATCTTCTTGGGGGTGCCGATGTTCTTGAGGTCAAAAACTGGCTCAGTTGGCAAGGTCTCATGCTGGCTGCAGTGTATATTTGGGAACAAAGCCCACATTCATTAGGGTTGAGGGATTATGGTTCATTGAAGGGGGTTATGGTTCTTGAGCTATGGGCTACTCTCCATTGTTTAGCCCCATGAAGCATGGAAAAAATTGTTTTCCACCATAGTTGAGAAGGTGAAGCCTTGGTAAGCACAGGGCCTTTTTTTGGCGGGAGTTCTGATTGTATTTAATGTGTTATTGCTGCAATCAAGGTTCAAAGTATCAACACGTATCGGCCGATACGTATTGTTCCGGGACCTCCCCAATATGCCCCTACAGTGGGTGTATCAGGGTTCTGACCGGTTCAGGGGGTGGAGGAGCCTTAAACCGGCCCCCCCTGAACCGGTTTTGAAAATAAAATAAGAAAAGTAAAAAAACAGCATCGATATCGCCTGATACGCCCCTATCGGCGTGTCGGGTTTATCGATATTTTGAACTTTGGCTGCAATGCTTCATTGATTGGATTCAAGGAGCTGTTTGTTTATTTGCATGGATTCATTGTTTTGTAATACTTGGATTAACCATTCCATTTTAGTTGTTTCTTTCCTTGTTTGTTTATATTCTGTTTATATCAAATTTCATGATTTTAGAGATGCCTTTCTACATTATTGCTTTGTAAAATGAATGATTTTATTTGTATATGCAAATTTCATTATTCTTCTTGGATTTATTTTAGTGTTTTTACTGCAAATTACAAAATAATGCAAAATGAATGTGTAGCACATTTTAACATGATACATAGACAAAAAATTACAAATCTTGTTAAGCGACCATTGCTAACAGACTCTTAGGTGCTTAGGGCAAGAACCAAGTTGTCTACTTTTTCCTTGCATCCTTGTCAGCCATGTTTCCAACAATTAAATTACCTAATTCCAAGACTTCACCATATTATAGATTATATGTTTTTGATAAATTCATAGGTCAACTTTTAGTTGACTGGTTCTATCATGGCTTTCCCTTCCCAATATCAACCCTCATTGAGTGAACAACTTGGCGACTCCCCTTAGTTACTTAGAACCTTTCAGAATTGAATCTCTGTTCTTAAGATGTATTTCCAAACCCATAAAAAACAATTCATGAGCTCGGCTTGACTTGGGAACTTTGATATTGATGCCAATAAGTTCTCTTTATGTAATCTTTTCGGAATTTTCACCAGTGATTTTCCATGGCATGTGCATGTATTTACTCAACCCAACTAAGTCTTGATCTAACTAATATGGGGTCAGCTACACGAGTCCTGTTTCTACCATTCTACTGTTCAGTGTCATGACCATTATTGAATTATGGGTCCTTAAATCATTTCATGCGTATTTATTCACTAGATGATAATGAATAAAAGTTTCATGTTCACTGTATATGTTTGAGATCTTGTTTGATTATTTTTTCACTTCTGACTTTTGCTTTGTGATGCAACCCTTTATTTGATAGTACTTCCATTTGGTTGCAGGATTTTGGGACATGTATGATGCCGAGGGGTATTCTCTTTGGTTTTGTGATTACAAATATAACGACGAGAATACTGTTTCATTTGTCACCTTAAACAAGGTCAGTGGGTTCCTGCAGCGGATGGATTTGGCTCGTAAGTACGCTTTTGGCAAGATGCTGGTTATTGGATCAGGGCCACCCTTCAAGGTAAAGGGGTTGTGGCTCTTCCGTGGTCAAGATGTTCCTCAGTTTGTACTTGACGAGTGCTATGACATGGAGCTGTATGACTGGAGGAAGGTGGATATTAATGATGAAGCCCAAAAGGAGCGTGTTAATCAGATGATTGAAGATGCAGAGCCATTCGAGGGAGAAGCTCTGTTGGATGCTAAATGCTTCAAGTGATGTGCCAATTTTGTCCTATTTCCATGTTTTCGAATGCCCTTAAAATGAGTCTTTCCTTCTCCCTGTCGCCCTATTTTATAGTCCTTTTTGTTTCGAACAGTGATTCCGCCTTTTCTTTATATATCCTTTCATGTATTAGGTTCTTAGGTTGACAATATTCTGTTATTTGCCTCATGATAGTTGTAGTGTCTCTTTGTTTGGGTTACCTTAACTCTTAAAATTGATGACAATTTACGAGATTCTATAGTTACTATACCTAATGATCAAACTAGGTGAATCTGGTCCTTTTTCCGCCATGGTTTGCTTTAGTACTAATTCCTGAATCCTGCACCACTAATATAGATGTGTGATCTTGCTTATAGACCAACTTAGTTTTACTTCTGACTTAAAATCAAATTTACCGGTTGGGTTCAAGGTTCAAAAAAATTGACACGCCCATATTGGCTGATATGTATCGTATCAGGAGCACTCAGATGTGCCCCTCCAGAGTGTATCGGGGTTTTGACCAAATCAAGGAGTGGAGAAACCTTAAACTGTGATGGGATCTGCTCCTCACATGGCTGCCTCACATGCACATCCACCGAGTATTTTGATCATCTCTCTTGAATAATAACTTATAAGTACTGGATATGTTTCCAATGCATGGTAAGATGTGCATGTAAGGTCGGTGTGAGGCATCCAGTGTGAGGAGCCCCTTGAACAGGATTTGAAAAACAATTAAAAAAAAGTTAAACTACTGATACTGCCTGATACGCCCTACCGGTGTATAATTGGTTGTGTATAATTGGTTGTATTTAAAAATCTTTATATTGGACTCTGGAGATGGACAAGTGTTCTAGACTAATCAGCAACTAGGAAATGGTGGATTCATTTATTTGAGACAATGAGTACGCATGAATTTTTGAGGCCTGTTTATGCTATAAGTTTTCCTTGGCTTAGCCGTTTTGCTATGCATCACTTTTAAATCATTAAAAAAAGCAATTGTTGCTTCTAAAGATGGAAACCTTTCTTGCTATTAAGGGGTGTCAATTGGACAGGATTTGGTTCAATCCAATCCGGTCCAATATGAGTATTATAGACGGATCAAGTCCAATTCAATCTGATGAATATTCTGAACCATTTTTGGATCAATCCTAAATTATCTCTAATTTAGTAGAGAGTTTTTCTCTTACATTTCCTCTGATTCTTATTTATCTTCTCCATGACTTTTTATCTATCTCTATCTAAAAAAAGTTTGAATTAAAAAATTTAAAAATTATTTAAATATTCTAAAGAAATCATATGATACTTTTAAAATATTTATTAAAATCACATAAAATAATTATAATAGACTTAATAATATTCATATTATTAATTACTTAATATTTTTACAAAATTCATCACGAAATTATGTGCCAAAAATATAAATTATGGATTCCAGATTATTCAATTTAAATGTTATTCAAATAATAAAAATTTAACATTAAAAAATAAAATATTATTATAAATATTTCAATAACTAAATATCTTAAATAAAAAATATTAAAAATAGCTAGTTAAATGATTACATAACAAAATATTTAATATTACATAATAACTATAAAATAAATAAAATTCAAATAACAAAAAAATTAATATTTTACATATTATTAAGTATTTAAATAACTAAATATTTGACATAACTAGATTTTAAAATGTTAAAATAACGAAATTAATATTCAAATTAATAATAATTTAATATTTTACAAAGTTAATAACGAAATTATGTAATAGTAGCATAAATTATAATTTTATGGATTATTAAATTCAATAAATAATTAATATTTTTAAAATATAAATAATAATATTATTTAAATAAATAAATAATGATATTACTAATTAATTTTACTTATATCATTTAATAATTATAGAAAATAACTTTCAAAAATTAATATTTATTAATAATAATTCTAATATCTTAATATATATTTATATATACTAAAATTAATATTTATTGTATTTAAGTAATAATTTATTATTTTTTCTGATAAATATATTTTCAATAATTATTGGAGATTAAACTACTTTTATTTAACTTTTGAAGTTTAATTTATTGTACTTATTGTATTTTTGTTATAATTTATTAGTATTTATTAGAGATTAAAATATTATTTGAGAATACAAAATTTATTGACTACTTTAATATGTTTTTAGTATTTATTATATTTGTATTATTATTTATTGTATTTTCATTATCAATATACTATCAATAATTGTGTATTTTTGCTATAAATTTTCAATAATTATTGGAGATTAAACTATTGTTATTTATTAGAGGTTAGACTATTAATTTAGATAAAATTAGGAGTATTCAAATCTACCTGGTTAGGTTGGGTTGACTTTCGATTTGGTCGGTTGGTTCGAAATATTTAAACTTAAAAAGTTAAATTTAAATTAAAAGAATTATAACGGAATTATTAAAAAATAAATTTAAATTTTTTTATGATATAAAATATTTTATACTAAGAAATATGAGAATTTTCTCACTATTTTATATTAAAAATATAAAATATTAATATATATCTATCTATCGGGTCAATCAAGTTTGATCGATTTACAAATGGCCAAAGTGAAACTGATCTAACCTAGTTAGGGTGGGAAATTGTTGAATGAAAGCCGACCGAAAATACTAGAAAATTGACTAACTCGAGTCGAGTTGGTCGGCTTCATCAATTTAGTGATTAACCCTAATTGAAATTAATTATTGTTATTTTTGTATTATAAAAAAGATTATTAAAAGTAGTATATACAATATAAGGAAAAATCTATGATGTGGGAAAGATATGGTATCAGTAGAGTTTTGACCAATCAAAATTCACCCATGAATTTTGATAAATAACTCCTGATTGGCTACCACATTTATGATACCAGTTGATTGGTCAAAAAAAATTTCAGATATCATATCTTTCCCGTATCATAGTCATATCTTTCTTAGTATACTCTTATATGTTTCTATTGTTTAACTTTCGTTTATGCACGGGTCCCTGTTAGTAATCTTATAAGGCTCAATTTGGAAAGAATATAAGTGCAAATGTGTACAGCGCAAATACATACAAAATATAAGGTTTTTCACTCTACATATTTGCATTTGTACTCCTTTCAAACTCAGCCTAAATATCATTACTTATTTTGTTGCAAAACATGCAGTACAGTCTTCATAAATTATCTCTTGCCAAAAACATTATTTTTCTGTTCTGATCCACAACCTAATAGGTTTCTCGGTTCTTTAAGTCCACTTCCACACAAACCTTAGTTGCTGTGATTGTAATAAGCATTGATGCCAACGAATAAACTTTAAAAACATTACCAGTCACCTGGGAGATCTTCCTAAGATAGTTCCCACTATAAAAATTCATCAGCAGATGAGGAAGGATAATCCATATATGAAGGATTGATTGGGCTCAAGGTTATATGCCTTGTATTAAGAGAGGTAATGGCATAATGATGCTTTAATTGAAACAAACCAAACTACCTAAAAAAACGGCCAATCGAGTAATCTTTGATCTCTATGAGTGAGGGGCATTGTCCATGTATAAACACATTTACCCACTATGGCAAATCGCAAAGTTAAACCACTTCAAGGCGCCATTGGTGTGATTGAAGAAGAAAAATTTTAAATTGCAGTAAACGAGGGGGACACAAAGGCAGAGCGGAGGACATGCCATCTTGTAATCTCTACTCCAACTATATATTTGGTGATAATTACGTGGTTAAATTCTACTTCAATACAATCACCATCTACATCATTACATGATATTTTATGACTTTCTTAATCGAATATACTAATTTAATGAAATTGTTAGACACTTTGTACTTTATATTATTATTATTATTTAATTTTTAATTATACATTTTTTTTTAATTCCATTTCTTTTTAGAAGTTCCAAGCTCTTTTTTCATTTGCACAGTGGTTACTGATTTTCACAATTAATTTTAAATAGGTGCCAATTGCTTCCTTTAACTTTCTTTATATTTTATCTATGCAACCAAATGCAAAAAGTTTTTTAGTTTCTTGTCCTTTTTTGTTGCTCATATATTGTGTTATTAATGTGGGGCCCATATGGTTGATTTGTGTTTTGTTGGTGTGGGCCTTGCATGTTTCCACTATATATCTATTAATCTATGTCTACATATATTATTATTTTGGTTGATGAGAAGAAAGAATAAAGTTGAAACTTGTAATCAAATGGGTTCAAAATTTATTCTCATCCTTGCTACAAAAAGAATTTGTCTTTTGGAAAAAAAAAACGTTTGGTTCATAGCGATGTTTTCTCATTCTGCCTATTTTTACCTATTTTTGTCTATTCCAGAATTTTATAATTGGAAAAAAATAATGAAGAATAAGAGTTGAACCAAACATGGCCTATGTTGGTGCTAATCTATGGAATTTATCAAAATTTGCAAATAAAGCAATTGTATGTCAATAATGCATTCTTACATGGGACTTTAAGAAAATATATACATGGTACAAGCATTAGACTTCACTACTCCATGGTTTTCATATCATGTGTATTGAATTTTGTACATGCATTTTATTTATATAAACATGTCTTTTTCTAATTATATATAAATACACACACGCACTATGTATATATGTCTAAAATATGTACATATAAATTTGTTAATGAATTTTGTAGATAATTTCACTCCATTTACTCTACTCTAGGGTTATATAGCCCAATTAAAAGATGGTTATACAAAGATTTATTCATAAATTCTTTCAAACCCAACCAACCATCCCAGGTCCAACCAAGCCAACCTGACCCAACCCAAGCCCGACTCAAGTTGTATTCGGTTAAGCTCAAGTTGGTAAAGTTAAACTTGACCTCGGATTGGGCTAGACCCAAATCCAAGATTTTTATCTTAGGATTGGGCCTGTGTTTATGGAGAAAAACATTATTAGCATCCATTTGAAAGAAAAGCCACACATGAATAGCAATAATATATAGCAAGTGAGCAATGAAAAGTCGCTAGTCTTACAACATGAGATAAAGTTTTGTTGTAATCAATACTCTCAATCGGAGTATAGCCGCTAGCAAAAAAACAGGTTTTATAGCCTTACATCATTTTGCCAACGTTGTATTTAATCTTGTAAGCCCAACAATACTCAATGGGGATTTTGCCAATAGGGAGAAGTACAACAATCCAAGTATTGTTAAGTTCGAGAGCCTTAATTCAGCTTCTATAACCTCACATCATTTTGGATTTTGAAAAGTTTCATGAAAAGCATGGGCTTCTTGAGCATTTAAAATAGCTGTGATGAAAGTAGGGTGTTGGGGAGAAAGGGCAGTGTAAGAGATGAAATGGTGAACAAGGTAATGAAGGGGTTGGAGTAGCGGTGTCAATTGGATTGGATTTGGTCCAATCCAATCCAGTCCAATGTGAGTTCATTGTAAATGGACGAGGTCCAATCCAATCCAATCCAATGAATGTTTTGGACCAATTTGGACTGGTCCAATTCAATATCTGGACCGTCCAATCTGTTCAAATTCATTTTGATTTAGATTGGTTTCAACCCAAACTTGGTCCATTGTGATAACTCGAGTAGAATGAGAAACTCTTCTTCCTTTTTCCTTATATTCTTCCTTTGCAGGGAATGGGATATATATATATATATATATAATACACACCTCTCCTAGTTATATGTAAATTCTAGTTCTACCTCTCCTAGTTATATATAATACACACCTCTCAAGTGCTTCTGGGATATTCAGTCATCAGTCTTCTCAGCCAGAGTAGCTCGCACAACCCTTTAGCCATTCCTCGGAACTCAACTTCAGCACTTGATAGGGCCACGACCTTCTGTTTTTTACTCCTCCATGTGACCAGATTTCCACCGACGAATGCAAAGTACCCCAAGGTGGATTTTCTATCTGAGACATTTCCGGCCCAATCTGTATCTAGTGTAGCCTTCTTTCTTTAGATGATCAATTTTTGAGAACATGAATCATTTTCCAGGTGAGGACTTCAAGTATCGAAGAATCTACATTACAACATTCATGTGATCTTCGCTTGGGCAGTGCATGAACTGACTTACTACGCTGATGGCGTAGGCGATGTCTGGACGAGTATGGGAAAGGTAAATGAGTTTACCCACCAGCCTTTGGTATCTCTCCTTATTGGTAGGTACTTGGTCTGGGTATTCTCCAAGTCTATGGTTCTGAATGATTGGTGTGTCTACCGGTTTGCACTCCAACTGTTCCACTTCGGAGAGTAAGTCTAGGGTGTATTTCCGTTGGGACAGAAATATGTCTTCCTTTGATCTAGCAACTTCAATCCCTAGAAAGTACTTGAGCCCACCTAAGTTCTTCATCTCAAACTCGGTTGCCAATTGCTTCTGCAGTGTTGCTATTTCTCCTGAATCATTCCCTATGATAATCATATCATCCACATATATTATTAGGGTTGTCACCTTTCCTCGTTGGTGTTTCAAAAATAGTGTATGATCTGAATTGCTTTGCTGGAAGCCATATTTTTTCATCGCAAGACTGAACCTCCCAAACCATGCCCGTGGAGATTGTTTTAGTCCATATAGTGCTCGTTGTAGCTTACACACAACTTGGTTCTTGGAGTTTGCTGTATAACCAGGTGGGATGTCCATGTATACCTCCTCTTCAAGATCTCCATGGAGGAAGGCGTTCTTTACATCGAACTGGTGTAGTGGCCAATTAAGATTTGTTGCAAGAAATAATAAGACTCTGACCGTATTTAGCTTGGCTACTGGGGAGAAAGTCTCTTGATAATCTACGCCCTGTGTCTGGGTATATCCTTTTGCGACCAGCCTTGCTTTGTATCTCTCGACTGTCCCGTCTACCTTGTATTTGACGGAAAATACCCATTTACACCCTACCGGTCTTTTCCCTTCAGGCAAGGTGACTAGAGTCCATGTCTTGTTCTTCAGTAGTGCATCCATCTCTCCTTGTATGGCCTGAGTCCATTTCGGGTTTGTCAAAGCTTCTTGGACATTGGTGGGAATATGATTAGAGGATAATTCTTGCACAAATGATTTTAGAGGTTTGGTGAGTCTCTTCGTTGATACATAGTTGGCAATTTGATACTTTGTCCTCCTATCCTCAACATCTGGAGAATATCTGTTTGGCGATTTGCCACGATTATGCTTGAAAGGTAAGGTGTAGCCAGCCGAAGTATCGTTAGAGCTTGAAGGTGTGGGAGGGGAGGTTACCTCGTGGATGCTCTCAAGTGCTTCCGGGATATCCTCAAGAGGTGGGCTTTCCGGTACTGGCGAGGTTGGGGTCTCTACTTCTGCTGGTAGAGGCGGCGATGCCAACGTTGAGGTCTCTGTAGATATTTCTGGTGTAGTCTCTGTAGGTGTCTTACCGGTTGCTTCATTGACCACCATTTCTGTTGAAGCACTCGCATTCGGCCAGTCGGGTAAAAACCAGTTCTGTTCTTCACTCTGACTCTCCCCCTGAAGAGAAGAATTGGTTGTGGAAGGAGAGTAGAAGGTTTCAGATTCCAGAAAGGTGACATCCATGGTAACATAGGTACAGTGGGTGACTGGGTCATAACATCGGTACCCTTTCTGGTGTAGTGCATACCCCAAGAATATGCATCGAGCTGCCCGTGGATCCAGTTTTGTACGTTGATTTGGATGTTGATGCACGAACGCCACGCAACCAAAAACTCGAGGTGGAATCATCAAAATAGAGGGCAATGAGACATGAGATGAAAGAGCTTGTAATGGTGTTTTATACTGTAAGACCCGTGATGGCATTCGGTTAAGGAGGTGCACGGCAGTAGCAACAGCATCAGCCCAATGTTGGTTAGGTACATGTGCTCCAAGTAACAGGGCACGGGCAGTTTCAAGTATGTGCCGGTTCTTCCTTTCAGCAATGTCATTCTGCTGTGGAGTTTGGGGGCATGAAGTCTCATGAAGTAATCCATGGACCCAAAAATAATCTTGGAACTGTTGATTCATGTATTCCCCGCCATTATCAGACCAGAGTACCTGGATCTGTGATTTGAACTGAGTCTTCACCATTATATGGAATGATTGAAAGACGGTCAACACTTCATATTTATGTTTTAGCAGATATAACCATGTCATGCGAGTGCAATCATCAACAAAGATTACAAACCATCAGAATCTAGAAACTGTAGTCACCGGGGATGGCCCCCACACATCCGAGTGAATCAAAGCAAATGGAACTTGACTTTTACTCATACTTAAGGGATAGATGGTTCTATGACTCTTAGCTAGGATGCAAGTGTTACATTGAAAAACATGCGGCTGTATATCTGAAAATAACTCCGGAAATAAATGTCTCAAATAACTGAATGATGGATGTCCTAACCAGCGATGCCAAATCCAAATCTGTTATTCCTTGGTGCTACTTTGATGATGTGCATGATGCGCTTGACCCGTGCTAAGATCATCCATGTAGTAGAGCCCCCCTCGCCTAATACCACGCCCAATTATCTCCTTGGTGAGAATATCCTGAAGAAGACAAAAAGTGGGATAAATGAGCACAACACAATTCAGATCAGAGGAGATTTGACTAACAGATAGTAATTTATGGGAGAGTGAGGGAACAAGCAAGGTGTTTTTCAAGGATATCACAAGTGACAAGGTCACAGTGCCTGCTCCTATGACTTGAGAGATTGCCTCATTGGCATTAGCAATTGTAGTCCGTCTTGGTGGTGAAATCTTTGAAAAATCAGTAGCATCATAGGTCATGTGGTCAGTAGCTCCTGAGTCAAGTATGCATGCCTTGTTATCAATGGTCTTGTTGGGAACATTGTTACCTGAATCCGAGAGGTGAACTTCTCCCTGTGGTGTGAATGAGAGTTGAGATTCTGTTGTAACTGTTGCAGCCTTGCCACTAGTTTTAGCCTTGTCTTGGCGTTTCCAAGCTTGGAGTTCATGCCACCAGTCGGGATAGCCATGTAGCTTGAAGCAGTTCTCTCAGGTATGCTTTGAGTTGCCACAATGAGAACATTTAGTACCACTAGAAAATGCTCGAGATTTAGAGGACGTACTAGATTTTTCGCTGCTTGCAGGCAGAGAGCCCATTGAAGAGGGCGTAGGTTGCTCAGTCTTAACACTTTTAGAGGCCAAAACTGCTCCTGGGGTTTTAATATGGTTGCCAGTTATCATGACCCTCTGTCGGATAGCTTCTCTCCGAACATGTGTGTAAGCCTATTCAATAGTGGGAAACAGATGCATTTGGAGTACATCTGCCCGAATCTTGTCTAGTCTGTCATCAAGACCATCTAGGAAGACATACACTCTCTCCTCTTGAAGGAGAGTATTGTACCGTTGAATATCCATCGCACACTCCATCGGATTCGGATGGCAAAAATCAATTTCTCTCCACAATCCTTGGAGATCATT
Source organism: Nelumbo nucifera (assembly GCF_055504915.1). Taxonomy (NCBI): domain Eukaryota; kingdom Viridiplantae; phylum Streptophyta; class Magnoliopsida; order Proteales; family Nelumbonaceae; genus Nelumbo; species Nelumbo nucifera. The sequence goes on along the minus strand of NC_142656.1, from coordinate 30,109,090 downwards.
ATAGTATTTTTCAACCCTCCAGACTGGTGCAAGCGGGTCACACGGCGCCGGAGATCGTATACTTGCGAGGTATCACTGCCATCAAAGTACGTAGTAACCACAGAATCCCACACCATCTTTGCTGTAGGGAATCGAATAAAGTTACCAATCAAGGATACGTCCATGGAGTTAATTAACCAACCTTTGACAATAGCGTTGTCGGTGCGCCACCTTCGAAAGGTTGGGTCAGTCTATGGAGACTGAGGAAGTTCGCCATTAATATATCCCAGTTTGTCTCTGCCAGAGATATACATCTCAACAACTTGGGACCAAAGGGCATAGTTGGTGCCGTCCAACTTAATACCGATCTGAGCGGCGGAGGTTTTTGCAGTTGAGATCGGTCTGTGCAAGAGTTCAATTATTCTGGTGGTCAATTCAGTGAGAGTAGGATTAGGCCGTTGTTCTCCAAACGGATCTGAGGTTTCCGAATCAGACATGATTATGCCTGTCGAAGGGTGTTCTTGCTGATGGCGTCACGGTAGTAGAAGGAAATCAGCAATCTCCCCCAACGCTGAGTGTCGGGGAACGGTGTTCGGTCGTTGCAGATTGCGAAGAAACAAGTGGATTGTAGCGGCAGTAACAGTTGTCAGCCACCGGCGACCATGGTGGAATCACAGCTCTGATGTGAAGGAGATGAGGGCTGCGCTTAGCAAGAGTTCGTAGCGGCAATATCAGCGGGTTGCAGCGGTAGTAGCACCGTCGACCACGATGAGGCGGCGAGATTGCAGCAGAGCACTTGTCGGTCTTGCAACGACAGTAATAGTAGCCAACCACCGGGGTCTGCGGTGGAGTTGATAGTTCTGGATAGATCCACTGCCGGAGTTGCAGTGGTAATGGCATCAGATAGAGCCACCGCCGGACTTGCAGCGGTAATAGCAGCGGTCACCTCCCGGCGACCAAGATTTTGCAGCGATCAGGACCTGCAGCGGAGATAGTAGTGGTCACCTCTCGATGACCAAGATTTCACAACGACCAGGATTTGCAGTGGTAATAGCAGCGGATAGAGCCACTACCGGTGACCAAGATTTCGCAGCGATCAAGTCGTCGAGTTTATCACGGATCAGTATGCTTTGATACCATGATAACTCGAGTAGAATGAGAAACTCTTCTTCCTTTTTCCTTATATTCTTCCTTTGCAGGGAATGAGATATATATATATATATATATATATATATATATATATATATATATATATATATATATATATACACACACATAATACACATCTCTCCTAGTTATATGTAAATTCTGGTTCTACCTCTCCTAGTTACATACAAACTTAGGATGAGATTTATCCCTGAATTCATGGGATATCCCCTAATTTTATAGTTCACACCAATACATTGACACATATTTTTATCTTATATCAATGGATCAGATATTGACTTAATGCAACCCAATCTAATATAACGTTGTTACTGATGGACCAGGTCCAATCCAATCTAATAAATATTTTGGACAGAATTGGTCCAATCCAATATGTCTTGTTGGTCTGTCCAATCCGTTCAAATTGATTTTGGACTGGACAGCTCCAATCCAAAACCGGTCCATTGATAAGCTTAAGGTAAGGTTACATTGGTAGTCCTAAAGATGAATAAAAGAGACAAAAATGCAATTACTGTGATGAAGGGGAATGAGAACGTAGAACATCAGTGGGGCTTGGTGACGGTGAAGAAAATAAAGGAGAGGAGGCAGTGAAGAAGGAACAATATCATCAAAAGTGGAATTTGACTGAGAGTAGACAGGGATATGCTATAATGGAAGGAATAGTGTCAACAGTGGAAATGGTTAATTAGAATGGGAAGAGAAGGAAGAGAAAAAAGAAAAGTCTCGTAAGGGATATCTTCATGGAAGGAGACATCTTTACTTCTGACAACACTATGGGGTGAAGATCATAAATTTTATATCCCTCTTGACCATAAGGATAGACATAGGAATTGCAACAGGGCGGGGCGGGGACAGCGAGCCTCTTTTCATCTCCGTCTTTGCGAAAATCCCCATCCCCATTTCCGTTAATAGGGACAAGGTTATCCCTATCCCCGTTCTTACGGGGATCCCCATTTCTCATGATCTTTTATAATTGTTAATCATTTTATTTTTATTTTTATTTTATTTAAAATATAGAAATAAAATAATAAAAATTTAAAATCCTAATAAAAAAGATTCAAACATATTCAATCATTTTTAGAAAAGGGTAGAGACGCTGTTGGATAATGCCTTTGACCATCAAAGCCGATGATGGGTTAGAATAACTAACAAAATCTTTTGACAATGGCATCACCAAAACATTGATTTTTCCTTTAATATGCTCTTAACAAAATCTTTTGACTCCAAACGGTCATTTTGGATTAACTGAATAACTGACTGTTTTGTGGTGCACTTTAATGTTTGCACTGTATCCATAGACTTCAATTAGCAAGGTCTTGATTGCAGTAGAATATGTAATCTAGTTGTCAAGGCTCAGTTTGGGAAAAGTGTAAATACAAATAATTGCATTGTGTACATGTTTGTATTTGCACTCTTCCCAATATAAGCATTAGACATCACAGATCCATAGTCTCCACATCATGTGTGTTGATGACTTCGTAGGTAGATCCTTATTATATGGTTTGAAATGAGCTCCACGGTTCAATCAATAACTTAAAGCAAATATCTTTTGTGGATTGGTTTCACAGTCTCATGAAAAGCACTTCTTTCTTCCTAAGACATACATATTGACCTCACTTCATAGCATCTTCCATGATGGTATTTGGAAGCGTTCGTATTTTTTGGGACCGTTTTTCAAAAAAAAAAAAACGCCCATGCTTGTTAGACCCGTTTTTCATAAAAAAAATGCCTAGATATGTTTGAGAGTGTTTCTGTTACGTGGGCAATGAACAACACTATGCTGTTTGGTAAGGTGATTTTCATCACGGTTTTTCATATATGTACTAACAGGTAAGCACCACATAGGATACATGTAATCGCCAACCAGTCAACCGTTGGGGGCAACGGTTCACCAATGCATGAAATACCAAATTTGACATTCGATGAATCGGTGGGGTCCCGATTTATGAGACATGCCCGTTTTTCAACGTTTTTTCAAAAACACCTAAACGAAACAATCATATATGTGGGCATTTGTTAAAACGCCTACGTGGATCCGACGTGACACTGTTTTTCAGAAAAATGGCCATGCTTCGAAAAATATATCATATATTCATATCATATCATCAACTGTATCTTAATCAAGCATAAGGAAAAGTATAAAGGTCTTGAAATTAATTGCAGCCATCAAACATTCCATGTCAGTGCACTCAGGTTGCTCACAACCTAGCTAGGTTTGCTCTCATGTAAAAAGACCTGGTTACTCTATTCCTAAGTTCCTCGTCGTTGTTTGGAGGCTGATGTAACTGAGTATTTATGATGAATGAATTTGCTTGAGGGCTCTCAAATAAATAAAAAGGCTAGCTATCTCAGTGTGGATCTATATATGCTTTGTTCAACAAGCTTGTGGATAAATCCACCTATGTTGCTTGAAGTTTGTGAAAACCTTATTTAGTCCTAGGTTACACTAGACAAGAAGGAGAAGAAGAAGGGTTCGGCCAGTAAAGGAAAATTAGTCCTCTCTCTAATCGATCCACTTGTATTTATCTCCAATAACATAGTTACAAGAAAGACCATATTATCCCTCATAAGTGATGGGACACATAACTTAAACTTAAATAAAACAGACATTTCACTCTCGAATAGATAAATCCAAATAACCAAAATAACCCTAACAAAGTCAATAAAAGACTCTAGTTTTTCTTTTCCTTTTTTTTTCTTGTTTCTTTTTATTTTCAACAACGGTAATTCTGCTTTATTATTACAGAACCTCAATCTATTGTACATGTTAAGAACCATCATGCATGGTTTTGAAGACCGGACCAGACCGGACCAAACGATGGGACCGGTTGACTCAAGAACCAATCAGGGCTTTGAGTTCGGTTTTGAATCCCAAAACCATTTGATGGAGATTTAAACCAGATGATTAGACCGTTTGACCCAAAAATCAGTGGCCAAAGTGGTTCTGTTTCCACATCAGTTTTTAGAATCATACTATCATGCAATTCCTCATCATAGGAAGCATTTCATGCTCCTTTTGTATGTGTGTCCAAACACTAAGTCCATATAATATCTGAGCTTTCATCCATTAAATCTAGACTTCCATAAATATATAACCTAATAGGCAGAGTGGGATCCATTCCCTTGTCTTATAGTATTTTTCATGGTTTCACTATTTCTATATGATGTGGTACCTAGGGGTTGCATAAACCTAAGTTTTAGTAGTATTATTTACCCTTAAAAATATTGTCAATGTATCATGTTCTTTGTTATTTTTTTTTAAATCCCTATGGTCTATTAGGTTTACAGTTGGAATCCATATCAAGTTCTTTGTTAACTTTTCTCCCATAGTCTATTTGGTTCAAATAAGAATTAGAATGGAATTTCATCTTCAAAAGAGGAGGAGGGAGTGACCATTCTCTCAAATGGGAAAATGCCATGAGAATGAGGTTCCAATTCCACCCAACCAAATAGTTGGAATTGGAATGGTCTATTCAGATTCCGATTCTAGACCCCTATTTTCATAAATCAAACAGATCCTTAGTTTCTAAAGCTTGTCTTTGTAGTATCATTAGGATTATATTTTCTGCATCAAATCTAACCTGTTACTTGTATCAAGTTGGCGCTCCTGTAGGACATCCCTTTACTTATATCCAGTTAATTAAATCATAGCCAAAGTTTTCAGCCCACTGTTGATCTATAATCCTCACTTGCTTCTATCTTCGTGTCCAATTTTTCAAAAATCTGCAATTTGATTAAAACCGGTTGATTGATCAAATTCCGTTGTCTGATCGACCTGAACAGCTAAATCATTTACCTATTTGATTCGGTCATAGGGTCATGGTTACAAGTCATATATATCAAAATTTCTGGAGACTATAACTTTGCATTTGTTGATTATTTTTTTAATATAGATAAATTTTTAAGATCTATACATTGCAAGGAGACTAAGTTACCTTGTCCCACTTTTTTTCTTTTGACAAAAAACACCTTTTTTTCCTCAAATCTCAATTTTAAAATTTTTATGCACAAAAAATCAAAAACTGAAATAAAACATAAATTATACATAAAGATATATATATATATATATATATATATATACTAATTTTTAATAGTTTTCTTGTGACTGCATCATGTGTACTTTCGTAAGTCAATATAGACCATAAGATAATCTGTCATATTCTCATTCAAACTCCTGATTATTATTTTACTATTTCAAATAATATATATATTATTTTATATTAATCAATTACTGTAACAGTGATAAATTAATATTCAAGGTCCTCAACTATACCAGACCATTTTTTAAATTTTATATAATTTTAAAATTCCAATAAAAATCTTGTTTTGTCCGGAAATAAATAATTTACGTACATTTCATTCAACATGGGAATCTTTTAACCAGTGGATTGGTGTCGGCCGGATAGGAGTGAGGATCATATGGCTTTCAGTGGATGAGTGGACCAATCTAATGATAAAATGAGTTCCAGATTTAAGGGACAAAAACTTTGGCTGATAGCAAGGTTCAAAATATTGATATAGGATGATATGCTGGTAGGGCGTATTGGCCTGTATCAGTACTGTTTTTAAGTGGTTTTTTTTTCCAAAATTAGTTCAGAAGAGTCAATTTAAGGGTGATCTACTGTCTGAACCACATGTTGATCCGAAACACCCCTGTAAGGGCATATTAAGAAGGCTTTGATACAATATTATCGAGCCGATACATGATGAAATTTTAAACCTTTGCTGATGGTTTAATTTGGGTTTGGGGCTAAAAAATAAAGAATTAATTGAGATAACATGTCATGTGTAAGAAGCTTCAAAACAAGCTAGGAGAGTCCTGTTGGCAGCCAGCAGGCTAGGCTATCAAATTTAACTGTCTCCATGAAAACTTGACTTGTTCAGACATGACCCGTTTTATGTTAAAAGGTTCTCTTACCTGGATTTCTCCCCTCCAATTCTCGGTTAGGAATGGCAACGAGGCGGGGATTATATTCCCCATCCCCGAACCCAACCCCTAAATCACCCTCCGTCCCTATCTCCGATCCCCGGTGGGGAAAGGAATCCCCCTTCCATCCCCAACCCCAATGGGGATGAATTCCCTATTGGAGACCTGAATCCCCAACGGGCTGAGAGGTTGAGACAGAGAGAATGAGAGATTGAGACTAAGAGAGAGAAAGAGAGAAAGGACCGTTGGGAGAGTTAAGATCGGCAACGAGAGAGAGTCCGACAGGCGACGGTGGTCAGCGACGACAGGTGAAGGTTAAAAGGACTGATGACTGAAACTCTTCTTTATCTATTCTCTATCACTCGAGAAGGCACGAAGCTAGGGTTCTGAATCTTTTGTGGCAACGACGGGTGACAGCGTTGGCGGCCGGCGAATCGGCGATGAAGAGTCGAAGATGAAGGAAGTGCTGGAAGGCGAATCGGTGAAGCTGTTCTAGAGACAGACGAGTTGAGACTTGAGAGTTCTCGACTTCTCTCTTCTCTCTATCGAGGGTTTTAGACTTGTTTAGTATTTTAAACTTTTATTATTTTTCAAGTTTTAATAATTAATATTTTAAAAATGAATAACATTAATCGGGGATGGGTCAAGGCGAGGATTGCATTCCCCGTCCCCGATCGGGGATTCAGGGATTGCCCCATCCCTGACCCCGACCCCACCAAGGTACCCCTATCCCCGACCCCATCGGGTTGGGGAGCCCGGATACCTGTCGGGGACGGGGAAAATTGCCACCCCTATTCTCGGTAAATGGGTTGCTGAAGAGTCCCACATACTGGGTTAGAAAATTTGTCCTAAGAAACTTAAAATTAAGTTTTAAGCTTTTAATTTATAATAACTTTGATCATACTTTTCAGTCAATGTATTAGTTTAACCTTCAACAATGTTTTCAAGTACTTGCATGTATGTTAGATCCGTACCTATCAAGTAAGAGGGAGAAGAGAGGAAAGAGTGTCCAAAACCTTCTTTCTCTTTCTCAATTAATTTGTAATTGGTGAACATGGGCCTGTTAGGCTCAGATTGGTTTCAAGGTTGTTCTGACCTTGGTAATTTAAAAGTCCTAGGGTCTACTTGTGGAGCATGTGTTTTTTTTTTTTTTACTCCCCTCAAAAAGAAAAAGAACTTGTTATTTAAAAATTTAATTTTCAACAACAACAATAACATTAATAATAATAATAATAATAATAATATAGTTTAAATATATATATATATATTACCTTTTACATTATTATATATAAATATCAAATTCAAGAAAAATTACCAAATCTCTTACATCAATTCAATGGTCAAGTGAGTCTATGGTCTTTATAATCATGAGTTATTGAGTTCAAATCTTCATATCCTTAAAATATTTTGGGGTTTATTTCAAGACAAGTTTGGTTCTAAGATTGATTCCACCAAAACTAATTCTCTTAACCGTTTCAGGTAGAATAAACCCCTAGACCTTAGAACTGGCTTAGATGGGGATTGGTTCCAAGAATTTAGAACCAAATCCTAGCCAAGAACAGGCAATAGAATCAGTTCAATACCAAATTAAGGTCGATTCCATTTAGTTCCAAATAAAATCTATACATCTTCTCACCCCTAATTGAAACCTCCACCTAATACTCTCTCTCTATATATATATTGTCTAAGTCAATGCTTGTAAAATGTCCCTTATTATTAGACTATACTGATTGCGACATAATATATATATATAGGACGAGCCAGTTATATTTATTTATTGAGTGGGACAAACCAAGGATGGGGATCTACCATGTTGCACTACAACATTGACTACCTTTCTCCTGCCTCCTACCACATTGCAAAGCAATGGTGAACTCCAAGCTGTCAAAACAGTACTGAATTATCCAATGGAAAGGGAATTAGTTAAGGCCAATCAGTCAAATAAAAGGCATCATTGCTACAATTAATCAAGGCAATCCAGAAGGAAAGTTCTTACCTGCTACACATGGAGGTCTCTGTGGAAGGGAAACCAATGATGGTAGGGATAATGATGTCATTACAAGTGATACCTAGTTGGTTAATGGTAAAGGCTTAGGATTTTGTGAGGATTAGCGCTTCCCAGGCGATAGGGGTGGACACAAGTCGAGCTTTTCACGAGCCATTTGAACTCGGATCGTGAAAAGCTCGGCTCAAATTGAGCTTCGAGCCAAATTCGAGCTTCATACTAAATTCGAATAGTAATCAAGCCGGCCCGAGTAGTTTGAAGTTCAGCTCGTTAGGCACACGAGCCTAACAAGCTTATATATATAATCATAGATAATTTATATTTTCATATACATACATACCCATATATATATATATATTATACCTTTTCAAGAAATTTTATTTGTGAAACTATTTTATAATGATAGTCCCTTATACACGGTACAATTTCAGAAACAAAAAACCTTTCGACCTAACATAACCATTCGAAAGTTGACCCTTCTCATCTCTGTCCTCTCTGCTCTCTCGTCTCTCTTCTCCGACTCTGAGTCTTCTCTCAACAACTCTCAAGCTCTCAGGCAGTCAAACTCTTAAGCTTCAGCCTCTCACAAGTCACCAGACTCACCACCACCACAGCTCTATCTCTTGTCTCCTCTCCTCTTTGTTCTCTCGTCTCTCCTCTCCGAGTCTCCTCTCAACTCTCAGGTGGTCAGGCCTCAGCCTCCCACCGGTCACCACCACTACAGCTCCGCCTCTTGTCTCTCCTCTCCTCTCCTCTCAAGCTCTCCTCTCCTCTCAGCTCTCAACTGAAGCTCGTAAGTCGCAGTCCAGAGACTCCAAATTCACAAGTCGCAGGTCTCAGCTGTAGGCCGCAACCTCTCTAGCCTCTTGCAGTCCAGCCTCTCACCGTCTCAGGTCTCACGCACTCTATCCCTAGTCATTCTAATATCTAGTTTTCTTCTTTTCTATCTGAAATTTCCTGTTTTGAGTAAGTTACAGACTTATAGGTTGCAGCAGTCTTATTTTGTTTTTCTTAAATAGAGTTTGAACCAAATCGAGCTTACTTTTTTTCTTAAACAGATGCCACATGTTCATTAAAGCTCGAGCTCAAGCTCGAATAGGCTCGGATCATATTGAGCTCGAGCCGAATCGAGCTCGAATATATAGTTTTTTCATTCGAGCCGAGCTCGAGCTTGCATTTTCAATTCGAATCGAGCTTGATCCCAAGCTTGAGCCTTGTAATTTTATACCGAGCTGAGCTAAAATACCCAAATATTTGGCTCGGCCTGGCTCGAATCCACCCCTACTAGGCGACTCCTTCAGATTAGGTTAGAATTATCAACTTCTGGTGACACAGTTGAGCAAGTCTCAAAGTAACAAGTGGAAGAGTTAATGAATGTTGTAAATTTTTTGGCATCTCTTTCCCTAATGGGGAAGCTAGTGCTCATGAGATCCTAAAGTCTAAGCTGCTTTCCATCACACAGCTAGTAATCCAAAGAACTATTTAAGTAATTAAATTGGAAAGTCTCAAGTGGGAGTGGTGTTGACTCGACTGGTTGTTTGATAGCTTGGACAACCTCCCTAGTTGTAACTTGTAAGACAGTGGAGCAGCTACTAGATTTCTACAATGACATGGTGGTTAAACCTTGCATTAAGTGATCCTGATGATAGTATCAGAACCGATGATGTCATCATTGGGAGATGTTCCCAATACACAGTGGGGATGTGCTATAGGACGTTGTGGGATGGAGATGTGAACTCCAAATAATGATTGATGCATATAACTAGGTTACCTCTTGCATATTAGCGCTTGGCCATATAAGATAATGTCATCCACAAACAAAAGGAGGTTAAGAAGATATCCACCTATACCAAAGCAGCATTTCTTTAAACTGCTTGTAGAGTCTGGATCTGTTCTTCACAGAACGCATCTCACACCAACCTCACAATGTCCTAACTGCATATTGGGAATATCTCCCATACTTGTATTTATTATTCATGATCGGAGAGATGTTCCCAGGGTGAAATGTGGCTGTGAGGTCGGTGTGAGGTATGTTCTTTGAGGAACAAATCCCAATTCCTGCATGTAGAGAGTCCATTAAGCAATCAATGATTGAGGCCATAAGGAGAAATTTTATGCTGCGACTAACTGCCACTTATGCACGTGAGAGAGAGAGAGAGAATTTATTACTTATCAGGTCTACAATATAGCATGGTTTTGAAAATCAGATTAGACTGGACTATCAGACCCTTGACTCAAGAATTGGTCATGGTTTCAGGTCCGGTTTTAGACCTCAAAACCACCCAATTAAGGTTCAGACCGGACAGTCAGACCATTTGACCTAAGAATCGAAAGCCAAAATAGCTCCATTTCAAGGTTGGTTTTTAAAACCATACAATATAAAAAATCAAGAGCTAGACTTTTATAAAACCCACCAATAAAGCCCTGCATCAAAAAATTAACATGGTCTCATATATATAGAATACACATTATTTTGAGCTTAAAAGATTTATAAATGAACATTTCCCCCCATTCAAAAGACTTTCAGAAAAACACACACATATGGGGTTTTTCTTGGCCACGTTAGATTCATTAATTGGTTGTTCCCTATGTATTAAATGCCTAATCACAAGGGGGGGCCCAAACCACGTTGAAAATCCAGTGTCCTCAACCCACTATTAATGGTATTCAGTATATAGGTAATTAGTTACTAAATTCACTTTTATTGTTTGTCCCAAATAAGCTAAGGGTGTTGGATATATTCAGATCAATTCTTTCATGTGTGTTAGTGTTAGGTTGTAGTCTTGTACCTTTGAATTAAGAACTTCTAATAGAAAGCAGGTTACAATGTTTGATACCCAGGCCCTAATTAAATAGTAATTCCTCCCAATAAATTATAATATTGAACTAGGAGAGACGGAAATGTATCAGTATTTGATTACAAAATTCAGGCAGAAAGTCAATGGCGCTTGTTTGTCTCCCATCACACGCCTTTTACTTTGAAGAGTTCTAATTCAAGATTCTTAATTAAAAGGGTTCTCATCAATTTTATTGCTAAGTTTAAAATTTGGAGACACTCCTATAAATTAATAAACCCCTTATAGGCTCTTATTCATGCATTCTATAGTACTTCTGGTTCTCTCTTCTAAGTCCATCCACCACCACCTTCTCCTCCTTTTCATAGTCATTCTCTTTGTTGGTTTTAGAGGTTAGAGATGAGTATAGAACGTCTTCTTTTGACTCTCTTCTTCTTGGGTTTCTTCCCCGGAGAGTTGGCTGTGGCTCAAAACACAACAATCCCATTCAAAATGGGAGTCGTTCTTAATTCTGACAAATGGGTTGGGAAGATGGCTCTGAGCTGCATTTTCATGGCGGTCTCCGACTTCTACGCCACCCACAGCTTCTACAGAACAAGACTGGTTCTCCACACTAGAGACCCAAACAATGACATCGTTGGCGCAGCTTCTGTGAGTAAGTTACTACTCTTTTCCATACTTGTATATGATATCATATACCAGTTCCATAAACCTTACTTTCTGCTCTTTCCATTTTTTAATGTCTGCAACATCTATGAGCCAGTAAGTTACTATTCTTTCTCATTGATCTTTCTATTATATATTCTATATTTCTGTTCTTTCTATCGTTTGGTAAATCTTTTTTTAAAGATCTTCTGAAAGCTCTAATAGTTAAAGACGATTTGGGCTTTTGCATTAAGATCTTAACAGCTTGAAGATCGTTTGGTTAAGGTGTGTCTTTTCGTACAAAGAGCGAAGATGAGTTGAAAAAAAGGAAAAAAATTCTATTTGGAACTTCCTTAAAATAGCACAAAATGGACTTTCTATGTCTTTTTGGGTCTGCGGCTTTCGACGAATAAATCTTTTCCCAACCAAATGGAAAAAGACCAAAATACGGACTACTGGGCTTCTAAAAAACCAACAGCCCGCACCAAGAACATACCAAATGAGGCCGTCTTTTCCGTCTGCAACATCTAGGCCATGCATGGTTAGCTTAATTCTCGGAAGAGGCTCTGGCAGAAACAAAAATAAACGAATGTTTCATTCAGCAACTGGTCCACTTCTTGGTTTGTAAAATAAATATTTGTCTTCTATACCTGCATTGATTTCTTTGTGCCTCTCAAAAATCTATTCAACCTAAAAGCTTAAGCTATTAAGTGAGATTATTGAATAAGTTTTATTTTCTAACAGTGCCTAATAAGATTGGATTTGTTTTTTCTCCAATAAAATAAATTAATTAATGTGCCCAGAAAGCGAAGAACTCAAATGGGAAAAAAAGAAAAGAAAGCTTTCTTTGTGGGTTGATTAGTTAACATGTTTCTTGAGGTCCACAGATTCAAACTTTCAATCCATGATGTATACATCATATCTCTGCAAAGGAACCTGGAAATTTCTTAGAAGTCAGAAGTCAGACTGATATAAGGAAACATGGGAGGTATGAGACTGACCAACTTGTTAGCTAAGCAATAATTTTTTACTGGAAGGATTATTATTCTAGCCAACTTTGGTTCATTTTTAACATGCTGTCAAGGGTATTGCCTTCTTAACTCTAGAATTAGTAGTCAAAGCTTTTCAATTCGTTAATTTGTTTAGTTATAACATTCATCCAGCCATATTCAACTAAGGGCGTTAGAGCCAAGTTGTTTCTGTTGATCCTTCAATGATTCCGGTCCAAGTATATATGATTTGGGTTTTTTTAGGGTTAAAATCTATCTTTGACCAGTCAACTCCCATGTCAAACCCATTTTTTTAGGGTAAATTATGCTTTTACTTCCCCTGAGCTTTGGCTCTCCAAAAACCTTCTTCACATTCTAGATAAATTATACAATGTATGCTGCCGGAAAGACATGATACCAGAAGAGATTTAAGCAGTCAACCCCCTGTGTTCCATTTTTTAGGTTAAATTACTTTAACCTCTCTTATAACTGCTTTATCTGAAGTTGACCACTCCAAAAGCCTTTTGCACATTCCACATAAATTATACAACCTATAGGCTGCAAGAAAGACATGATTTTAACGAGTCAACCCCCCTTTTGAACCCATTTTTTAAATGTAAATTACTTAAACTCTCTCTATAACCTCCACATTAATTCCACATAAATCATACAAAGTTACAAATTGACCACCCCTTTTTCATTTAGATGTTGTATTAAAATAAAAAAGAAAGATAATGTCATGTTTTCAAACATAAATGCAAGGTGCCAACTCACTGGTTATATGGGTTGGCGGGTAAATGGGTTTGGGGATGGATATACCCCCAACATAGATAAATTTGATTTTGCCCAAAGGATAAGAGTTTTGAAATATCCATTTAAGAACAGGTGGATTCTTTCTAACAAAAACCTTTCTTTCCTCTTCTTCCCTCACTCTTATCAAGTCTGATTACTTTTGTTGTTGTTACTGTTATTATTCTTTGGAAAAATTTCTGATCAGTAGTATCTTGAACTTTAGGAGTTATGTCAAGTCAGTCCTCGAACATCAAAATGTGTCTATACAGTACCCAAACTTTTAGGATGTATCTAATAGGTTCTTAGTGTTAACAGTTCGTCAATTATCATTATCACATGATGACATGTGCCACTTAAAACTTTTAAAATATCAAAACTACCCTTGAAAGAAGACACTGTTTATTGTCTTCTATCTTGAGGCTGAAGAGCTGCGCCATTACTAAATGGTGCTGGGAATTGACCAAGTTCTAGTGATGGCTGAAACCATCACTGCTACAGATTCCTGTATATTCTTTATTTTTTAATTATAGGTAACTGATAAAAATTTCTTATATATTTTAAAATCCATCACTCCACAAGCCTGAAAACAAGATTGCTTGGAACTAAGGTGGAACAATAACATAGTTTATTAGAATTAAGATTTAAACGGAAGGAGTTTTGTTTAAATTGATTCATGTTGAAGTGATAGATAAAGAAAATTAGATGGCACCTGATGGGTAGTTTTTTCATTTTCAAATTTAACTGACAAACTGTTAATGGCAGGGACCTATTAGGCACATTCTGAAAGTTTGGATACTGCATAGACATATTTTGGAGTTCAGGGACCAACTTAACACAACCCCTAAAATTCAGAGTACTGACCAGAAATTTGCCTTGTTGTTTTATTGTTATTGTATAATTTATCCTAAATGTGGAGGGATTTTTTCAGAGAGATAAATGTTAAGTTTATAGTACTTGTCAGAAACTACAAGGGAGCTTTAAATAATTTACCCCTTCTTTTGCTATGGTTGGGATGCATTTTGGGCAGACCCAGTCACTGTAAACAAATCGGATTCAACAATATCCGATTAACTAATGAAAAAGGGTATCCGAATTTGATCCAAAATCTGATCGATCTAGGATTGGATACGTATCCTATCACTCTTGGATCAGATTTAGATATGATCCAATTCAGATTCATTTTGTTAAAAATAAAGAAACAAATAAAAGAAATTATTTATTTCTTTAACTTATTTATATATATATATATATATATATATATATATATATATATTTACATTATATATATTATTTATATTTTAGATTTGCTCCAATCTGATTCTTGATCGAATGCAAATTGTAAAATTCAAATTCAATCCAATAATGTAAACAGATCATCCAAATCGAAGATAATCAGTTTGGATTTTGGACTTGTCCTTCCCATCCATGCCCATCCCAAACCCAGCCAAACTTTGTCATTGGCTGGGCCTGTGCCTGAAAGCTTAGGCTTGCGTTTAAATCATTTGGGCTTGGGTTGAAAGGTCTTGGGTTTATGGGTGTCAATAAACTAGATTCCGGTTGGACCTCATCTGAATCAAACCAATTTGAACAGGTTGGACAGTCTAATTATGGATCAGTCTAGACTTAATGATCCAAATATTTATTGGATTGGACCTGATCCATCTGTAATGTATTTAAATTTGATGGGATCAGGTTGGACCAATATCCAATTCATTAACAGAAGATAAGGGTAGGGGTGCCACTGGACCAGGTTTGGGTTGGATATAATCTGAATCAATTTGAAACGATTGGGTGGTCCAATAAGACATTGAATTGTGTCTGTCCAGTCCATAATATTTATCAGATTGGATTGGACCTGATCCATCTATAATTGACTTATGTTGGACCAATATCCAGTCTATTAACTGCACTACTTGGGTTGTATAGGCCCAACCCGTCCCAACAATGATAATATTCATCCCATATTTATTTATTTATTTATTATTAACACTTCATTATGTACTTACTATGTTATATATTTGGTCCAGGCCCACATTGCACATACATACACAACACATATCGTGTTTTGTTTTCTGGAGAACATTTTTAGTATACATGTAATTTTTTATATGTAAAATTTTATGAATTTGATGAACTATGAAATTTTAGTATAAAATTTTTTATTTGTAAAATTTCTTATGAATGACAATATATAAGAATGAGAGATGTTTCCAATGCACAGTTGTGATAATGAGCTGTGAGGCACTTTTTGTGAGGAACAAATCCTATTTCATTATAGATATAGATATAGATTATCTCAATTGTCTTTGTAATTAATGCCTGCTTTGTTTGTATTGCAATTTCATTTAAAATAGTGCAAAAGAATGGGAGTGCAAAATTCAAACACAAATTCTGTTTCTTCTTTTTTTTCAGCTTCTGCCTTATTTTGTTTGTTTGCATTGCAGATGAAGTCAAACAAAACCTGAAACAAAGCAATGCAAAACACAACAAATGGATCATAAGTTCATAAGTACTCAAGTTAAACGACAGGACTAAAATTCTATTCATCAAATATACGATAAAGGAATATCTACTATTTGAAGAAGTATAAATACAAATATGTAGAGTGCAAAACCTTGTATTTTATATTATTTTACATATATTTGTACTGTTTCTAAACTGAGCTTGGAAACAGTACAACTACAAATATGTACAGGGTAAATACATACAAAGTAATACAAAATATAAGATTTTGTACTCTACATATTTGCATTTATACTCCTTCCAAACTGAGCCTTATTAGTAGTTTTCAATTTATCATTTTCCGCCAGGGATCATGATCTCTTGGTAACCTTCTGTAATGCAACTAAGGCTCAGTTTGGAGGGAGTACAAATACAAATATTGTACAGTTTAAAGCGTTATATTTTGTATTTCTAAACCTTTATTTGCAGTATAGATACTTGTATTTGTACTCTTTCCAACAATTCGTTGTGTTTGGAACTTGCCACATGAACAGGAAATTAATTGCTTGGTGAGGGTAAAGGTGGAAATAATTCTAAATTTGCTTTTTGAATCTTCAAACACAGCTCTGGATCTACTAAAGAACACACAAGTGCAAGCCATCATAGGGCCAGAAACATCTTCACAGGCCAACTTTGTGGTTGATCTTGGAAACAAAACCCAAGTGCCCATTGTCTCTTTCTCTGCAACGAGCCCTTCCCTTTCTTCAATTAAAACTCCTTATTTTGTTCGGGCATGCCTGAATGACTCTACTCAAGCCAAAGCCATAGCTGCCATTGTCCAAGCTTTTGGATGGAGGGAAGCTGTTCCAGTCTATGAAGACAGCGACTTTGGGAATGGAATCATACCTTACTTGACCGATGCCTTGCAAGAAATCGATACTCGTGTCCCTTACAGGAGCGTCATTCCTCCCTTGGCCTCTGATGATCAAATTCTTCAAGAGCTTTATAAGCTGCAGACTATGCAAACTAGAGTATTCATTGTGCATATGTCAGCCTCTCTTGGAAGTCGCCTCTTTCTGAAGGCAAAAGAGGCTCAGATGATGACTGCAGGATATGTGTGGATCATCACAGATGGGTTAACTAATCTCCTAACCTCCATGGATCCTTCTATCATTAACTCCATGCAAGGTGTTCTGGGTGTGAAGCCATATGTACCAAAATCCAAAGAACTTGAGAGCTTCAAAATTAGATGGAGAAGGAAGTTCCAACAGGATAATCCCAATACCCAAAGAGCTGACCTAGACATTTATGGGCTGTTGGCTTATGATTCAGTCTGGGCACTGGCAATGGCAGCAGAGAATGTTGGGGGTGCAAATCTTTCCTACCAGCAGGTTCAGAGTACTGATAACTCCACCGATCTTTCAACACTAGGAATATCGAAAATAGGACCAAAACTTCTGCAGACAATTTTGAAGACAGGGTTTAGAGGCTTGAGTGGGGAGTTTCGCCTTGTTGATGGGCAGCTCCAGTCATCTTCTTTCCAGATAGTGAATGTGATAGGGACTGGGTGGAGAGAGGTTGGGGTATGGACCCCAACAAATGGAATTCTGAAAAATATGAGCGCCACAAGTAGCCAAGTGTATTCAACTTCAAAGAACAATCTCCAAACTGTCATATGGCCAGGAGATCCTACATTTGTTCCCAAAGGTTGGGTTATTCCCACAAGTGGGAAGAAGCTGAGAATTGGAGTTCCTGTGAAAGATGGATTTAGTCAATTTGTAAATGTTTCTCACAACACAGACACCAATGAAACCATAGTCACTGGGTACTGCATTGATGTCTTCAAGGCTGTAATGGAGGAATTACCATATGCTGTTCCTTATGAGTTCATTCCCTTTCAGAAGGCAAATGGTGCAAGTGCTGGGAATTACAATGATTTGATATATCAAGTGTTTCTCCAGGTAATGAAGTTCTGTTTTGAATGATCAATTTTTTCATCCCTTTGCTAACAGAACGACCTTTCTTATGTTGAACCAGAATTATGATGCTGTTGTAGGAGATACCACTATCATAGCCAACAGATCACTATATGTGGACTTTACATTACCATATACAGAATCTGGGGTGTCCATGATTGTGCCTATTAAGAAGGACGATAGAAAGAATGCCTGGATTTTCTTGAAGCCTTTGAACAGGGACCTTTGGATAACAAGTGCTGCTTTCTTCATCCTTACGGGTTTTGTGGTTTGGCTTCTTGAACATCGAATAAATTCAGAATTTAGAGGCCCTGTTAGTCATCAGATTGGAATGATCTTTTGGTTCTCATTCTCAACTCTTGTCTTTGCACATAGTAATTCCTTCTCTATTTCTTTTAATTTACAAAATAGATGACATAGAAGGTCATATATTTAGTCTAGCAAGATAACCCACTTACCTACCACATCATATGGATTCAACATTTCTGAAAATTATCATGCTAATTCACAGTATTGCAAGGCTATATATCATGGCCTATACATGATCAATCCCATATGGGATTGTTCAAATATCTTCATATGAACCATTAATCGTGTATATAAGCTCCAAATGGATGTTCCATGTATTGAATTAATTAAGAAATAGTGAAATTAAGGGTCCATTTGGTTCGTAGTTGGAATCGGAATGGTCCATTCCCATAGTCTATTTGGTTCAGACAGGAATGGGATTGGGAATTAAAATCAGCAGGAATGGGATTTCATTCCCAAGAAAAGGGCAGGCAATGATCATTCTCTCAAAATAGGAGAATGTCATTCCAGCGAGAATGGGATTCCGATTCCACCCAACCAAACAATTGGAATTGGAATAACCCATTCCAATTCTGATTCCAGACCCCTATTCCCGTAAACCAAATGGGGCCTAAGTTCCAATTTCATTTTCCTGGCTTCATGGGGCTACACAAAGGGGGTTACTCCATCCCTCATCCCCTTATCGCCCCCCAATCCTGTAAATTGATCACAGATATATATACTCTCTAAAATCATGTCGTCAGCTCAATTTTGATGTAATACTTTTGCATCGACTGCAGGAGAGAGAGTGGCAAGCAATTTGGCTAGATTTGTTGTGATCATTTGGGTTTTTGTGGTACTAATACTCTCTTCAAGCTACACAGCAAGTTTGACTTCGATGTTGACAGTCCAAAAGCTCCAACCCACCATAACTGACATAAAAGAGCTCCAAAACAAGGGTGAGTGTGTTGGCTACCAGGAAGGCTCGTTTGTGGTTGGACTCCTTAAAATGATGAACTTTGATGAATCCAAGCTCAAGGAATACAAGTCTGTAGATGAATGTAATGAAGGTTTATCCAAAGGGAGTCGTAATGGTGGTTTTGCTGCTGCTTTTGATGAGATTCCTTACATCAAGCTCTTTCTTGCTAGTTACTGTTCTAAATACACAGTGGTGGGACCTACCTACAAAACAGATGGATTTGGTTTTGTAAGTCTCTCTCTCAATAAAACATATTCAAGGATGTCACTTAACAGTTTAAGCTTTTGGGTTGAATGATTCTCTGAGATGGTATCAGAGCCATTTTGATAAAGTGGTATAGTGTTCGATTCTTCAAATCCACTTTGATTAATTAAGTTTTAGCACAAGGTATGGGCGGGCCTATGCTGTTCGTGCTTCAAGTCCAATGGACCCTTATGTGAGGGGCATTTTAGAGAATAAAATCTTATTCAAAGACCTCACTTGACAACTTAAGCTTTTAGGGACTCCGGATCTCCTGCCCACAAGAACTCTGCCCATGCCTACCCACGATACAGATGATGATATATTCTTCATGTGTGATTGCGATAAATGTGGGCAGAGTTCTCATAGACAAGAAATCCAAACTCGCTTTTAGGTTAAATGGTTCTTCGAGACTCTCTCTCCTGCTAATGTAGCAATGTTGGTTCCTTTGATCTTCCCTAGGTTTTCCCAAGAGGCTCGCCCTTGGTACCGGATATTTCAAGGGCAATCTTAAACGTAACAGTGGGAGATACAATGAGACGAATTGAGGTAGCCTGGTTTGGACAGCAAGCCAATTGCCCAGACCCCAATACATTGGTTTCTTCCGACGACATTAACAGTCTTACTATGGACAGCTTTTGGGGCCTTTTCCTCATCGCCGGAGTTTCTTCAACTTTGGCGCTCCTCGTATTTGCAATCAGCTTCTACTGTGACAATAAGCATCAGTTGGAGAATGTCGATCCCGATACCTCTGTGTGGAAGAAAATGGCCATCTTGGCAAAACAGTTCGATAGAAAGGACCTCTCATCGCATACTTTCAGGAGAAGTGATGACAACTCTTCACACGCTCTAAGGAGAGCAGAAGACGATGACCAATTTGAAGACTTGATGATAACCAACAACACTGCACCTCAAAGTCCAACTTCCAACCGCACAGATGGAATCTTTATTCCCCCAGAAGAGCACGGAAGGCCCTCCATTGAGGTTGCAAATCATAGTCATGATGAACCTGTATCTCAAGAGATGGTATCTTCTATTGAACTCAGCAATCAAAACATAGAGAGGTCTAGTGCTCATGGGATGAGTACTGAGTACTGAGTACTGAAAGGGGTTGATCAGATTGATCTCGTTCTTGCTTCCCTAGGTGCATTTTCATGTAAAATTATCTCACTCAAAAATATATGTATATTTTATATTATTTTATAAAGGTTAAAATGATAATATATTAATATCCATTAGTTTTTTTAACGTTAAATTAGTATGATAAATTTTAAACATTTTGAAAAATTATAATAAATTCAAAAAAAAAAATGCTGAAAACTTAGGATGAATTTCAGACAATTTCCCAAAAACAAATAATTATGGCATAACCGACGGTTTAAGTGTAATGGTTCAATACAACCTGGATGGTAACATCATATGAAATTTAACTTGTAACATTATAACTAATACTATCATAAAACTTTGTAAAAACTGAGTCAAAAAGCTTTTTAAAAACCCATGAACCGGTGAGTTAAATAATGGTGTTATCATTGAGCTGCAGTTGAACCGGTGTAGTTTATTCAAACTTTCGATATGGGACCCACTCAGAGAGGTTTAGAATGTGGGCTGAACCGCTGAACAGCTCGTTAGCGTAAACTAGTTCAACAAAACCGGAAGGGTCTGACCGAAATAATTCAAAGTACGGTAAGGGCAACTTTTTGTCTCGAATACCAATAAAAAAATAATATTTTATAAAATAATTAAAATAGGATAATTTTATTTTGAAAAATATCAAGAAAGAATACAAAGCCTTGTTGTGGAGAAGGAGAAGTATATTGGATTCGTGTCGTTCACCTTCCCCGTCAACTACTTCCGTGTCATTTGGACAGTGTTTCCCCCTTTTCCCTCCTCTTCCCCATCTGTCACCACTAATGTTTCAATCTGCATCGGTTATCCGCTCTTGGTCTCTTATAAAGCCATCGTTGCATACTGTTCATCGTCTTCTTGCTGGGCGGATAAGAGAAGGAAGAGGAACAGTGTCCACTGACATGGGCGAAACCATTGTTCCTTTTATTTCTCTTTCTTCTCTTATCCGCCCATGCATTGTTAATGCATGGAGGATTCCTCGTTATATCCGCCCATGTCAGTGGGCAAAACCGCCGTCTTCCTCTTTCTCTCTTATCTGCCTCATCTTTCTCCAAGCCTCGCTGTCTTCTTCAAATCCAGTGTATTTGTATGAATACAGAGGTAGAGGAGGAAGACGAAAAACAGTGTCAGTACCCTTTATTGATATTTTTTCAAAAAAATTATCTTATTTTAATTATTTTATAAAAATATTATTTTTTATTGATATTCAAGGCAAAAAATTGCCCTAAAAACCCTTTCTTTTTCCCTTAAATCCAGTTTGGACCAGTTGTCGTCTCCTCAAAAGATGGTGTTTTTTTTTGGCAAGGTCTCAAATCATGGTTAGACCAAATGAATGTGAAACAGGGGAATTATAGGGGGGTCTTCGTACGGCTCTCCTGGCCACCGGAGACCACTTAGGATGGTCGCCGATCATCACCGACCAAAACAGACTATTGAAAACTGCTGGAGGGCCCTTCAGCAACTGAAAGATATGATAGGGAAAGAGTTTTGACTAATTAAAACCCACTTATGAATTTTGATAAATTACACCTTATTAACTATTACATTTACGATTCCAGTTGACTGATTTTCATTAAAGTTTTTACATAAACATCGTTTTTGCATTAACTTGTTCAGATAAGGATTTAAAAATGCTTTAAACAAAAAATAAAAAATAAAAACAACATATATTACTTTTTTAACAGCAACTATGTCAACCAAGAATAAAAACAAATACATTTAACAACATATGAATCAACGGGTTGGTCTGTCTCCCACCATTCGTCTATTACTTTGAACCATTGTAATTCATATATTAAGTGTTAGTCTTGAAGGCAACATGTCTCCCTATCCCTATTCAAGAAACTTAAGGCTCCTAATGATTCATTTTTTAGTATTTGATTGTTGAGATGCAATTGTTTGGAATGAGAAAAA
The DNA here is from genome assembly GCF_055504915.1 of Nelumbo nucifera. Taxonomy (NCBI): domain Eukaryota; kingdom Viridiplantae; phylum Streptophyta; class Magnoliopsida; order Proteales; family Nelumbonaceae; genus Nelumbo; species Nelumbo nucifera. Next base: position 30,086,824 of record NC_142656.1, on the reverse strand, counting down.
AGTGAGACGATGGATCCTAAAAACAAGTGAGATACCAAAAAAACCCCAATGATAATGATAAAGGAAAAAAAAGTGAAATGCATATGAGAAAAATGGATTATGCTAGTGGTCACAAAACCGTACTAATCCTTGTCCTTTAAAAGACAACTTTTCATGCATTAATTAACTCAATACTTCGTTATCTTTTAATTCACTACAAGAAAAATGGGTTATGCTAGTGGTCACAAAGCCATCAGTTTAACCTTTAAAACCGCCCTCATAGACCCGAGTCAGTGGTTTTGCATCCGCCAACTTAGGCACTACTAGGGATGATGGCAATTTTTCCCATTTCCAACGGGGACCCAACTTCCCAGACCAGATGGGATCAGGGATGGGGATTGTTTTGGCAGGGCAGGGGCGGGGACGGGGACAGGGATTAATAGGAACCTTCAATCGAGGTCAGGGTCGGGGATGGGGATTGAGGTCCCTGCCCTGCCCCAACCCCGATTATATATATATCATTATTTATAATTTAAAACTTTTTGTTTATTTTAAGTAAATTTATTTTTCAAAAAAAATACTATTATCTAAAAAAAATCCGAGGATTCGGGTCCCTGCGAAGAACCCATCCCTGTTGAGGATTGAGGATGGAGGACAAATTTTATCCCTAACGGGGATCAGGAATGTGGATGGGAGTTAATTTTAAAATCGGGGGCAGGAACAAGGAATATGATCCCCGCCCCGTTGCCATTCCTAGGTATTGCAGCTTAGCTCATGCATGGTTGCCAGCACAAAGACACAAAACCAACACCTAAGAGGCATGGTCCAACTGTTTGCAACCAGCGGTTTTAACATAAACTGCAGCTTAGAGAGTAATAAAAGATGGTGGTTCTTGTCAAAATCACCGGCTTATACATACAAATACGGTGGCCAAGGCCATGTTGATCTGAGCGGCCAGATGCCCTCAATTTAGAATAACCTTGGTGTATGGACAAATCCTACGGCCGATGGCATAGCCTACACCAATGAGTAAATATCTTTGACTAGTCTCTTTTTCTTGGACCATTTATAGATAATCAAACTGATGCAAGACTCTTGCTTAGTATGGTCAAAGTTTGGCAAGGTAGTTGAGAAAATCAGGGCAACTAATCCTACCTTGTGGGACACTTGTCCCTTGATCCAAGAGGCAGAAAGAGTCTAGGTGGTTAGGATAATCTCGGAAAAAAAGTGTTTCCCTTATCTATTTTTGTACCGTTGAGTAGTGGAAGCACCATTAAAAGTATGGGGTTCCAATTCAACTCTGAGATACAATTTCATATCTGAGAAAATCCCGTCTCGAGTTGCTTCCTTAGGTCATATTAATGTCCTCTAATTTTATATTGGAGGACCGGTACAAGTGTGTTACTTATTTGCAGGGATCTTCAGAATCTGTATTTGCAGGGTTCAACAACCAGTACATATTTTAAAACAGGCCCCTATATATCCAATGGAATATCTTTTAATCTCATGCAATTGTAGGAGCAATATCAATGTCAACTTAAATGTCAAATTCTTCATAACTTCAATAATAGATAAGCAATATAATCCCAAATTGGGATTCATTCCTTAAAAAATTCACACCGATCTCACAGCCACATCCTACCATGTATTGGAAATATTTCTCTGAATAATAACATACAAATGCGGGAGATGTTCCCAAGAATAAATTACTCTATTCTGTGAGGAGCAGATCCAGACTCCATAATCCCCCTCATCCCCCCCACCCCCATTTATCTAAGTTGTATTTACAATTGTATCTTATAACAATATCAAATTTATGATTTATGAACCTTTGCCAATATTCTGTAAGGAGAAGATCCAGACTCCATAATTCCCCTTATTTTTTATTCTCTTATTTCTCCACGGATGTCATGCACCTTTGCCAAAGAAACCAATGCTTTACTTATCCATGACTTCAATCCTACAAGCTATCTCTTTATGTGTTTTGCACCAGAATCTGACCAAGAAATACCACACGTAGCACATATGGGTCCAAAAAATATAAGGAAATGGCACTAATATAAGAAAAGTGACAAAAAAAAAACGAGATTCTCATGAGGTATTCAAGATAAGCTTAAGTGGAGACTGCATACCAACAAACTAAAAACCAGTCACCATTGCGACAAATCATCCTAAATCATACCAAGTTTGTTATGAAAAGCAGAATCATATATCTGAGCTAACCAATGTGTTTCTGTAAATCCCAAACTATTGCTTCTTGCTACATCAGATAATTAAGTCGTTGTCATTGTCTTTGCCCTCACCTTCTCCAACTAACTAAGTCATACAGACAATTAAGGCCAAGGTTTTCGTTGGCTTTAGAGGTTGGGGATGAACTGGGTACGTCCTACACTTTTCTTCTTGATCTCCCTGAGTTTCTTCCTCGGGGAGTTGATTGTGGCTCAAAACAAAGCAATCCCCTTTCAAATAGGAATCGTTCTTAATTAGTTCTGACAAATGGATTGAGAAGATGGCTCTGAGCTGCATGACCATATCGATCTCCAACTTCTACGCCACCCACAGCTTCTACAGAACAAGCCTCGTTCTCCACACTTGCTAGGGGCCCAAATATTGACATCGTTGGCCGGCTTCTATGAGTAAGTTACTGCCTTTATCATCTTTCTATGATATCTTATGTTCTTTCTATCAATTTACTCTTCATTTTCCGCAAAATCTAGGTCATGCATGGGAATTCACATCTGCGCCTCACAGAGGGCACCCCACACCATATCCTAACTGTGTATTTGGAACATCTCCCACTAACAATTTCGGGAGATGTTCCCAATGCACGCTGAGATGTGCATGTGGGGCGTTTGTGGTGCGCAGACGTGATCTCCACACACGGTTACCTTCTTGTAAACTATTGCAGAAACAGAAATACATGAATGTTTCTTTCTGAAACCAATTCACTCCCTCCTGGTTTCCGGCATAAATATTTGCCTATTATGGCAGCATTGATATTCTTATGCATAAATCTTACAAGATTGGGGGGGGGGGTCTTCAAGAACAGAAATTGACGTGCCCAGAAGATGAGCCAACTTGGTCTTTATTTCCAAAACACATAGGAGAGAAAAAGTGTTGCTTTCTTTGGGAGTTCTTTATATTTCACTTGTATCATCCGCTATTCAGAATGAGCTTTCTTTGGGAATTGAATAAGGTGGTAATGACTATTAAAAACTACAATGTAATGTATTTTTCAAGCAGGTACCCCACATGCGCACGATAGCCCATCTCAGCCGTGTATTGGAAACACCACCACACAAAAGATTCCCAATGCACGTTGAGATGTGTATGTGGGTCGCTGATGCAAAATTGCAAATTCCTTCGAATGCCATCAACTTATTTATTGAGGCATACAGTTTCAATCCCTCGTATTTGCATCTCTCTCTGCAGGGAGACCTGCTTTCCTACTTTGCCCTATTGAAATATCTGATAAGTCAGAAGACAGACTAATAAAAGGAAACAAGGGGATACAGATCGAGACTTGGTTAAGAATCCACTTTTAGAAATCAGCTTGAATGTTCACAAGACCGTGCTCACACCATTAACAGTCTCTTGCAGTCTTGCATAGGAAATATCTTCCCAATGCACGGTATAAAATAACAGTTCCTTACAAGTACGGAAATATTCCCCATGAAAAATTACACAAAGTCGCTTAAAACGGTCCTTACAAACAGTGTAAACACGGTCTTGTGAGCCTACGACACGGATTAATAGAAAAAAAAAACTGTAAACATGGTCTTCAATGAATTATTGTGACCCTACCAGTATGCCACTTCATCTCTGTCTAGGTGGGACCATGCTAAATTTGGAGTCGTGGAAAAAGTGGATTGGGCCAACTTCTTTACTAACCAATCATTTATTATTGGAAGGATTTTATTCTCTACATGTATCAATTGCATAACTCAACTACCGCTGCAAAGAATGGCACTCTATTTGAATAGTTTGGGTTGAAATTTGATTTGGTTCGAATTTGATTCTAATCGAGTTTGAATTTTGATGTAATATCAATTAATTATTTGAATTTGAGCTTGATTAATAAAAAGTTGGGCTCAAAAGCCCGTGAACCTTGTTCAATATATAAAAATATATTTTATAAATAGCTTCAAGTGCTTGTATTTGAAAAAAAAAAAGAAATCGACAACAAGCCTTAAGGATCAGCCTAAAGTAACCTCCCTCTGAATATATAATACCAATACACTTCGGCATTCCTAGGACATGTAACAGGACGGCTTTCAAGGGATATAAGAACCAGGACCCATAGCAGCAATAGATGCATGGCCAATAGGTCATCAGGCAAGATGGTTGCAATGTATATAGGGGTCATCCACTCCCTTTGCTTATTTTTTTTTATGTCCTATTGTATGGCTCCTCAAGAAACAAGGGTTCCAACTAAACCCACAGTTTTAACTAATAGGTCCCATTAACTAAATAAATGTGGTATATTTCTATTGATCAAGATCCACAAAAGGAAGTTCCTTTAAATCAAGATGATCATTGGAGCTTTCTACAGATGAAAATTAAAAAACAAAAAACTTCTATATATATATATATATATATATATATACACATGCATGTAAGCTGCATGCAGACATATGAAGAAAAACAATTTTCACAAGCCATGATACATAAGCAAATCATGCGTAACAGTATGTGAATGTAATTTGAATTTTATTAAGTTTCCTGTGTTGCAAATCTGGAAATTCTTATACACAAAGGACCACAAGTATCAATCTGGTCCACTGATAAATGCAAATATTGACAATTCAGAAGTATCAATCTCCCCAAGTTAGAATGTATATTTGAAATGCAATACCAGTTCATTGAGTGTAATAGTTTAACCATTAGTCCCAATACCATGAAGATCACTAAATCCACTGCTTAACTATCAGTGGTGTTAGGGTTGATGCTCTTGCCTGACCTCCTCCTTTTCCTATTTCTCTTCCTACGGCCCTTGCCACCATCTTTGTCATCCTGCAGCCATGCTTCCTACATCAACAAGTTTCTTTGCATAATCAAAACTTTAAAGTAAAATGCAGCCTTGACTCTTGCCACTAGGTTGTATGGAGTGTGTTTACATGTCATCAGTTCCAAAACTTTGCAATGTTGACAAATGGAATGTTGTTTCAAACTCATTTCAGAATAGATCATTTTGAATTCTTCTTTTATTCCCCCATATAGGCATATCCCACTAATCGGTTATGTATCTTGGATGCATGGAGTATGCAACTATCAGTGATCAAGATATAATAATCTATAATATTATCAGAGCCAATACCACAATGCCCATACACATATTTAAACAGCAAAATCAGTGGTAAAACATTGGAAAATTAATATGCAAACCAGTCCATACCTAGTGCCTCCATATTCAACCTAATGAGCTCTCACAAAAACTAAGATAAAAGGCAAGGATCATGCTCCCAAAGGCATGGCAAATTGGCATTGAGATATTATGCAGATCAGGGGAAGAAAAACATAGACCCTGCTAGATCAAGGATTAAGTAGTTTTTGAACTAGATATCGTTGATGTTCAGGTTGATTGGATGTCTATTTTGTCAAGAAGTCCTAGGAAAATTTCATTTAGGAATCGAACTGTAGAGAGATTGATGTTCAGGTTGATTGGATGTCTCTCTAATTGTAGAGAGATATTCCTTACCAGCTTAGGAGAATTGCATTTAGCAGTTTTCCCTTTCTCTGTAGAAATCAAACTAGGCAAGCTTGAGAAGCTTTGAGAGTCTATTTAAGACTCCAGTTGGGATAGTCTCAACTCACTACACTCCACTGAAATTCAGCCATAGAGAAAAATAATATTCAGCTCAATTATTTACAATTAATTGAACTTCTGGAACTTGTGAGACAATCACCGTTGGTAGCGATCTTCACACTAGGAGGTTTTTTGCTCAATTTGTTGGGCAGCCAGTTGCATATTGTACAGAGCATCCATTTGGACCACAGCTATGCCACTTAGCTGCTTGCCAGGATCGAGAGAAAGGTGGAAATAGAGCATAACACCGTAGTGACCAGCTGCACTTGTGCTTGGATTTGTGCATCAGGTAACATTTATTTTATTTGTTTTGAATCTGAAACAAATTAGTTTAAGCTCCAATTTAGTGGAGGACAAAAAGTTTTTCCAGAAGCAAAAACTGGTTTTCGCAGTTGTTCATGAGAATAAAAATTTTAAAAATTCCTATCTAAGATTTCCAATTCTTCACAGTTGTCTTGAGAAAAAAGGTCACCTAATTGCATGTTGTATGGTTGTGTGGCAATAGAAGGTTATGCAATGATGTATGCCATGTGGCATCACAACAGATCACATTGTCACGGTCTAACACAGACTAGACTTACCTATGCTTGGTGGGTTTACGTTGAGTGGCATTGTCGTAAATGTTGCCGGTATGATTTTTCAAAAAAGTGATGCATCCATCTAGAAGACCTCCAAAAGCTTAATGTACTCTCTAAGGAGGGGTGGTCGACCTCCTTGGGTGCCTACCCTTGGCACTCTATAGACCCAACATCCCTTGCGGGGTGGTCCTGGTTAATGGTTAGCATGGCTACTTCCTAATGGGCACACACACTCATGGGGACAGTGCATGGACTGGCACTGTGCAATGCACATGAAGGGGAGGCTTTGCACGTGAGCTTGGCCTCAGCATGTCCCTACACCCGTTGCCCTTGGCACACGGGTGTGTTCATGACCCAGCGGTTGCCTACACACATCATCAGCACATTCCCCCTTTGGCACATAAGAGGCGCCTCCCATGGACTGGTAAGAGCGAACACAATGCCCGCTCCATGCATCGTGACATAATGATCCAGTGCCATTGACCTTGGTGGAGCCATTCAATGGGCTGACACATGGCCCTTAAACACAAAAGACTTGTCCTAGCCACCCATGGCCTAGACACAACACAAGTTTCTTCCTCTGCCAAAGCTAACCCCGTGATAGTTTATCAGAGCCATTAGCCAAAGCCTACATGACCCTGATGCTTGATGCTTGCTTGAACCAAAGTGGAGTGCCAAGGGACTGCACTCCACGATGTGGTGGCTCTTTAGATGACTACTGCCATAGTTGGTACCAGAGCGAACAAGCCAATCAATCTAGAGCAGTAGTCATCTAAAGAGCCACCACATCGTGGAGTGCAGTCCCTTGGCACTCCACTTTGGTTCAAGCAAGCATCAAGCATCAGGGTCATGTAGGGTCAGACGCATTGGCCATTCCTTAGAAGGTATATTGCGGTGGTTTGAGTGGGGGCGTGCGATGCTTCCTCATGGACATCAGTCACTATTCATTTTGGTGAGGTGTGGGTGGTGCGCCTACACCTTGATTTCAAGATGTATGAGCCAGTTCTATAGCTTGTCCAAGGCACTACTAAGGTGGGGATAACAGTGAAATTAGTTGGTGTCAACAGTTGGTCAAGGAATATCACTAAGGTGGAAGCTTTGCATGAAAAAGGGTCCTCGATTGAAGCTACAATATTGGAATGTTAGAAATGTGTGTACACTCGTTGTTGGAGCATGGCGGCACAGCACCAGCATTGCATCGGAAGACATGCTCAACACATCAAGGTGGAACATTTATAGCGTTAACAACACATCACATAGGTGGGTACATGTTTGGCAACATCATGGGTAAAAGTTGCCACCACTCACACAATGCAATCAAGATCCTTGAGGCAAAAACAACAGGACCCCCTCAAAGCGAAGAAGGTAGCTCGGACCAGCCAGGCGAAGTGTAGTTTCGAAGGCCGAAAGCACATAAGCCATGGCTAGATTTGAGGAACCTGAACACAGAGAGGTGAAGTCCGCAAGCCAACATGGTGAAAGGGTTCCCAGGAAGCAACGCCAACAACAAGTGAAGACCTCACATCGTGTTCAGTAGCACCACCAAAAAACTACCAAGAAGTTAGTCGAGCCTTTAGGTAAAGAGAACATGGGGCAAACCTCTGTGAAGCAACACACACACACACATCTTTGAGGGCCAAATATACACAGGCGACAGCTATTGCGTGGTTTGAGTAACCCCAACACAGCCGGTGAAGTCCAGGCAAGCCAGGTGAAATGGTTCAATCCCCTTACATGGATACCAACATAGGCGAGACCCTAGTTCACCAGGCGGCCCTGACTACGGCAACAATGCAACTAAACTGGAACACACGTGGATGGCGCGGGACAAATGCCCTTTCACCAAGGAGCTGTTGTTGGGAAGACAACGGATTGAGTGGGGGAGCCTGTCACGGTCTAACACAGTCTTAACCTTACCTACGCTTGATGGGCTTATGTTGAGTGGCATTATCGTAAATATTGCTGGTATGATTTTTCGGAAAAGTGATGTATCCTTCTGGCAGACCTCCAAAAGCTTAAAGTACTCTCTGAGGAGGGGTGGTCAACCACCTTGTGCGCGCGCGGGTGCACACACACACACACACACACACCCACACCCCATAGACCTTCCCTTGCAGGGCGAACTTAGTTAATGTCTAGCATGGCTGCAAGGGTCACACACACACACACACGCACACCATAGACCATCCCTTGCAGGGCGAACTTAGTTAATGTCTAGCATGGCTGCAAGGGTCACACACACACACACACACACACACCATAGACCATCCCTTGCAGGGCGAACTTAGTTAATGTCTAGCATGGCTGCAAGGGTTACACACACACACACAGACCATAGACCATCCCTTGCAGGGCGAACTTAGTTAATGTCTAGCATGGCTGCCAGGGTTACACACACGTGTCTAAGCTAATTGAGCCACCCCATTGCCCTCAATGCACACACACACTCATGGGAGAAATGCATGGACAAGCATTGCGCAATGGACATGAAGAGGAGTCTTTGTATGTGGGAGTGGCCTAAGCATGTCCCTACACCTCGCCAGCCTCGTGTCTAAGCTACACACACATGGCCCTTAGACGCAAAAGGCTTGTCCTAGTCACCCATGGCATGGACGTCGCACAGGTTTCTTCCGTTACCAAAGCTAACACCATGACAACATGGCACAGTAGGTTGCATGGTGAACATAAATATGACTCCATTTGCTGTTTTCAGTTCTTCAAGAATCTGGTTTGTGCAGGGAGAATCTTTCTTTCAATTGATTGAAGCAGTGGACAAGAGGTGATGTCATTGAAGAATAATTAGGAAATTAAATAATTAATAATAACTACTAGATTTGGTTCATCAATGAGATATACAGATAGTCCTAGTATATAGATCGCTGTAGTTAACTTGGATGGGGAAATTTTTCTAGAAGGGTAAATAAGAGGATAATTTTCTAAATATATTCCTATAATTTGCATGCTTTTCTTTATCTATCAAAAAAAATTGCACGCTTTTTGAGAGGAGATAGGTTTCATGAGATTGTGAATTGGAATGATCCCTATGACTTAAAATTATACAGGAAGGTTCTAGAGAAGAATCAGTTGTTTGAATTTGTGACTAGGCTTAACCCAAAGTTTGGCATTGCTATCTAGACAGAAAATTCTCAGTCAGGATATTATGAACCCATCACATCATCATATGCCTTTGCTCTAGTTCAACAGAAAGAACTGTGAAATAGACATTGCCTTCCATCATGGATTGCTCTGCCTCGGCACCTCTGAAACCAAAGTCAACAAATAAGAAGCCTGTTCAGATATGACATGGATGAGTTGAAAAAAAAGTTATTGCCATTAACCCAAAAATACCCATAGCAAGTGGAAACTCCATCCACACTTAAAGCGAGCAACGTTTCAATGGGGGCATAAAGAGTAATACCAATATTGTCATCTATGCAAGAGCTCTAGACTACAACAGCCCCACATACTCCAACATGGCCTTCCTCTACAGAAGCATTAGTCCCTAAATAGGACCAATGTTGAGAATCTAGTATTCCAACTAGCCTCAAGCATAGTTCTACTCCTACTGCTTCTTCCACCTCTTTTGTTCGTTAGTACTTAACCACTCATCTGCTTCAACCTCTTGTCCACCCTGAATTATTGATTCAAGAGCCTCAAATTATGTGACTGAAATGTCCTTGTCTTATTGTTAATTAACAGTTGGGTTCCAGTAGAATAGAAGTAACTGTTGCTGATGGGTCTCTTGCTCCCATTTTAAGTGAAACATCATTTGTCTGTCTTTCAGCATATAGGTTCCCACAATTTAATACAAATTTATAATCCATTAGTAGTCTTACCAAGCAGGTTTCATAAAATTAAACGTTGATGGGAGTTGCAGAGGGAATTCTGGACAATCAGGGATTGGGGGTGTTTTCAGGGATGAGAATGGGGTTGTCTTAGCCATGTTTTCAAAACCAATTGGAGTGGGTGACTCTCTCAGAGCCGAGATCCATGCAGTTATGGAAGGAATCCAGAAAGCTAGGGAGATGAATATCAACAAACTCATAATAGAGGGGGACTCAGAGGTGGTGGTAGGATGGCTGAATAAAGACAACAGTGGTTTATGGCATTACAGTAATGTGAGGAGGAAATTTAGATGGCTGGTTCGAGGAATGGAAGTTAAAATCATTTGGGTAAAAAGATCAGCTAATTCTTTTGCTGATGGGTTAGCTAAACAAGGAGTGGAGAGGGAGTCAATGTTTTGGGCACATCTGTAAATTTTTCTTCTTTCCCTTTCTCTTTCTCTCTTTTTTTCTCTTTTTCTCCTTTCTTGGGGCTCAAACTGTATTTGGAAGATAAGAAAGTTTGTCATTCTATTTGTAATTTTTATTGAAATTACATAATGAATTGTGTTATTGATCAAAAAAAAATGTAGTCTTCCCAAGCAAGTAAACTATTTTTTAACCTTCTTTCCAGAATATTTGTTATCTAGGACTTCACAACAAGGAGGATATGGGCAATGTAAATAGAATATATTTGTTGGATGTCTTACCTAAACAACTGTTTGCACCACAATTACAATAACAGTTACTCTTTGTATTAGTCTCAAAACATGATGTACAACTGATGTGATCCAAGGCTGGACTAGTAACAAATTTGAGAGAAATTGAAAAATAGATGATCATGGTAAAGAGTTAGTTCCAAGGTTTGGGTTTGAGGGGCTAGAGGAAGGTCTGGAGATGGGGGATGACAGATGTCTAGGGTACAAGGTGATGGGAACACCGGCCCAACTCAGGCCCATGGACCTAGGCCAAAAATCATGCAGATCTACCTCAAGAAGAATAAGAAGAAAGAAGCTCTGCTCAACCTGCACCTGAGTCCACGTCGGCCATCCCTGCAGTTGAGACAGCTACAGCAATGTGCTTAGTTAGGGCTATATATGAGGCTGCTGGCTAAGGAAATCATTAATGAAAAGCAGTATCGTGCTTCTCCCTCAACTCCCCTCTCTTCTTCCCTATCCCCTGTTACCCCTGTCTTCCATTTCGGAGGTAGTCTCAATCTGAGAGACTCCAGTGGTAAGTCGAACTTACCATACAGCTGATGGGAACACTGGCTGAACTCATGCCAATGGGCCTAGGCCACCAATCACGTGGATCTACCTTAGGAAGAATAAGAAGAAATAAGCTCCGTCTCAACGCACCTGAGTCCACATCAGCCGCATGTAATCAGCCCAGCTATATACAAGGCTGCTGGCTAAGGAAATCATAAATGAAAAGCATTATTGAGCTCCACCCCCCTCTCTCTTCTTCCCTATCCCCCGTCACCCCTTTCTTCCTTGATTTCCTCCAGCTGCAGAAGAAACATCTTCTAGGCCTTACACCAATGGCCGGGCCCAAAATGTTCGTCAAAGTTATAGTACAAGCCCCACTCACACTAGGCCTGCATTTCGGCCCACAAAAGGCATTTGAAATATCACTAATATATTAGCAATATATTAATTACCCAAAAAATATCCACAAAAAATTGGTCAAATAAAGGAAGAAAATAATGATCTCCGTGATATTCTGGAGCATCGCTGGTCAAATTTCACCAAACCGTTCTGATATTGCAAACCATGCTTAGGCATTAAACTTGCAAAACTTATAAAGGATATCTTTATCTCATAGAACAAGTGTATCCAGCTTCTTTTAAAAGGACAATGGGAAAGTAGGAGTTAAATTAATGGATACACCTTATTTATTCTGAGCATTGATTAACTGTCATCAAGGGAATTTTCAAGAAACAAGGCATTCATCAAAAGCTAGTTGGGACTTGGGACTTGGGAAGCAATTAGCCTAGGTTTCACTCAATCAGATATCTCTTATACACAAGCACACATATAGAAGCAGCAAAGAGAATATTATCCACAAACATAGTCCTACATTAATTGGTACTGTAGCAGGCAGTCCCTCATCACTATCCAGTGTACAGATTTTAGGTTTAGCTAATGAAATAATTCAATTTCCCTCTTTTTTACATCTAGGCCCAAACTTAAATTAACAATTGCAATTTCAATTCAAGTTGCAAAATACCAAGTTGGGCATTGTTGAGTTGGGCCTAGTTGTTTTTATTCTTATTTTAAGTTATTTAGTTAGTAAGTTGTTGGGCTTTAGGCCCATTAGTTTATGTTTTTAAGTTGTGACTGTTCAGCTACATTAGTAGCCGCCCTGCTAAGGGCATCCTTGTAATATCTCATCCTTTAAGTTGAGTATAAATATAATGAGGGGTTGGCGGCTAGGGTTAATCTAAGAATCCTGGTTGACTTCCTACTCTTTTCTTCTCTACTGCTGAAATCTTCATCTTCCTCCTCTTTCCCTTCACAAGAAATTCGACTAAATCTGCAATCAGTGATTTCTACTTGGTATCAGAGCAGGCCAAAGGTTCCTTGAGTTGTTTTCTCATGCAGCCCTAGATCGGCCGACTGCATGGTGATTTAAGAGGCTGATCAAAGATCTCAGGTAAGCCTAGTTTTTGGATTTTTTGGTGGATCTGTGTGCCCTGTAGCTGGTTTAGCATTTCTCATCAAAATCAAGAAAAACTGGAGAAAGGGGAAGAGTCTTGTTTCTGTTGGACTCTTCAATTTTGACCTAGGAAGTGGCGCCCTAATTTTTTAGGGTTCTTTGGAGTTTTATGTAAGGGGCGGTTCAAGTCCTGCCTGATTTGGAGGCTTCAAGAGAGAGCGGCTGCCTCTTCTCTCTCTTCTCTCGTCCCACAAAAAAGGAATCTTTTGTGGGAAGACAATCTAGGACACCAGAAAGGTGTTGTTGGTTCCAGAAGTGTTTCGTTTGATCTTCTTGCATTTTCAATTATTTTCTTTACACTTTTTGAAAAGCATGGCGGGTAACGGAGTTGAAAATAAGCCCGGGAGTGAAATGTGACCAGTTGGAGGAGGTGCTGGAGACCTTTTCAGAACTGGGACCATTACTACAGTTAGGTTGAATGGTGCAAATTACTTAGAATGGTCACAATCTGCAAAGATGGCCATTGGTGCTCGTGGGAAATTAGGGTATATCATTGGTGAAGTGAAACCTGAAACTAGCAACTCCTGGTGGGTACAGGAGAATTATATGGTGATGACTTGGTTGTGTAATTCCATGTTGCCCCATATAAGTAAATTTTTTTATGGGCAAATACAACTAAGGAAATATGAGATGGGGTTGCAGAAACCTATTCACAGAGGGAGAATGTTGCTAGGGCTTCTCAGTTAAGAAATAAGATTATTTCTACAAGGCAGGGAGAGAGACCTGTTGCAGCCTATTTTTCAGCCCTTAAAACCCTGTGGTAGGAGATTGACCATTTAGAGACATTTGCTTGGGAAACCACTAAGGATGTAGCTACCTATCAAAAACATCTAGAGAAGTATAGGGTGTTTGAATTTCTTGCTGACCTTAATCCTGAGTATGATATTGCAAGACAGCATCTTCTTTATAGGGACAGTGTTACCCTCTCCCAGGCATATGCCTTTGTGTCAAGGGAAGAGAGCAGGAGAGATGTGATGATGAAAAACCCTGTTTTTGATCAGTCTGCCATGGTGAATACTGTGAAACCTAAACAAAGTGGAGATTGGGGTGGAAGTGAAATCAAGAAGGAAGATTTGATCTATGACTACTGTAAGAAGCCTAAACACACAAGAGATACTTATTGGAAGTTTCACCCACATCTTGTGCCGACTAGACTGAAAAATAAGAAGGAAAATGCACACATGGCAGTTACCGGTGATATTCCGACCCCTCCTACTACAGTTTCTATGGAGTATGTTGCAGCTGCTGCAGTAAGGGCCGAACTTGAGAGGTATGGGCAACTTCTGAACCAACGGGATACAGCCAGTTCCAGTTCAGCAGCAAGCGGACAGTATGGTACAGGTGGTACTGGTGGAGTCCACTCTACTTCCTTTGCTCACACAAGTAGTTCACAGGTCACTGCAAATTATGTTTCTACTTCAAGTAAGGAGGGACCTCCTTGGTTATAGATTCTGGAGCCTCAGAGCACATGACCCATAGCTCTACTATTTTTTCTTCTTACCAACTCTGTTCTGGCAAAGATAGGGTCTCCACAGCTGATAGATCCCATGTCCCCATTGCTGGGAAGGGATCTATCAAGATTAGTGATTCTATTTTTCTACCCTTTGTCATTTATGTTCCTGAATTGATCACTAATTTGTTATTTGTTAATAGTTTGATTAAAAACCTGAACTGTTCAGTAATTTTTTTCTCCTGGTCATTGTATTTTGCAGGATCTAGATTCAAAGAAGACGATTGGGAGTGGTCGTGAAGTGAATGGGATCTACCTCCTGGATGTGCTTCCTCCTCATCAGAGTCATCATGTCAGTAGGGATAGTGAGTCAGGGTCTGTGGGTCAAATTATGCTTTGGCATAATCGTTTGGGCCATTTACCTTTTTCTTCTTTGAGTCTTTTGTTTCCAAAACTCTTTGAGTCTATTAGTTTGTCAAGTCTGAAGTGTGAAGGTTGTCAACTTGGAAATCATTGTAGGCATTCATTTAAACCTAGTAATAAAAGGTGTTCTTCTTTTGATGTTATTCATTCTGATGTGTGGGGACCTTACCATATTTCTTCTATAGGAGGCTATCGATATTTTCTCTTATTTGTGGATAATTTCTCATGATACTCTTGGATTTACTCGATGAGATCCCGCAATGAAGTACCATCCTTGGTGAGGCAATTTCATCAGATGGTGCTAACATAGTTTGGAACAAGAATAAAGGTGTTCAGATCAGACAATGCTAGGGAGTATTTTGAAAAACACCTTGCCTCATATCTGTTAGAATATGGTGTTGTCCATCAGAGCAGTTGTCCCTATAGTCCACAGCAGAATAGTGTTGCAGAAAGGAAGAACAGACACATTGTTGAGATTGCAAGAAGCATGATGATCACATCTGCAGTTCCAGTTCAGTTTTGGGGTGATGCAGTTCTCACAGCAGTATATCTAATTAACAGGGTGCCCTCTCATATACTTGGATTCAGCACCCCATTCAATCTCCTTTTTCCTGAGGGGGAGATGTTTCATATTCCTCTCAGGGTGTTTGGGTGTGTCTACTTTGCACATATCCTTGGTCCTCACCGCTCGAAGCTTGATCCCAAGGCAAAGAAGTGTGTCTTCCTTGGATATGCAGAAAATCAAAAAGGGTACTGCTGCTATGATCCAATCTCTGGGAGCCGGTATGTTACCATGGATTTCACCTTTTTTGAATCCACATACTTCTTCTCAAAGAATCCTTCTCAGGGGAAGTGTTTTGGGGAAGTAAGTCAGCCAGTCAATTCCTCTCCCAGTTCCAATCCCTGTGTCTACTCCTGTGCTTAACCCTCCTGTGTCATCTACCTTACCACCTCCTTTGTGTCCTGCTTCTCAGCATTACTTACGACAGAGACTTCACAAGGAGGTTGATTCCACTACAGCAGAACTCATCACTTCCTGTCGGTTCCATGGAGACTCCAAATTCAACTGACATGGATTCAGGTATTCCTCTTGGTCACGCTATTGTTTCAGTTCTCATTGATTCTGCTAACTCTATTATAGATAACCTTGATCTTCCTATTGCTCTCAGAAAAGGGAAGAGAAAGTGTACTACTCATTGTATTTCACAGTACTTATCTTACAGTGGACTTTCTCCTTCCTACCATGTTTTTCTTTCCTCTCTTGACTCAGTGTCTATACCCAAGGGTGTTAGTGAAGCTGTCTCCAAACCTGAGTGGAAGATAGCTATGCAAGAAGAGATGGCAGCTTTGATTAAGAATCAGACATGGGACATTGTGGATCTACTAGAAGGCAAGGTGACGGATGGATGCAGATGGGTTTACACAATAAAATATAAGGCAAATGGAAGTCTAGAAAGGTACAAGACAAGACTTGTTGCAAAAGGGTACACACAGACCTATGGCATTGATTACTTAGAGACCTTTGCACCAGTTGCAAAGATGACCTCTGCTCGGATACTTCTTTCTCTTGCTGCCTCATACTCTTGGCCCTTGTTTCAACTTAATGTGAATAATGCTTTCCTAAATGGGGATCTGCAAGAGGAAGTGTATATGGATCTTCCAGCTGGCTTTTACAGTAATGCTGAAAGGGAAAGGTATGCAGGTTTAAGAAGTCACTTTATGGCTTGGAACAATCTCCCAGAGCATGGTTTGACAGATTCAGAAAGGCCTTGATTGCTTTTGGCTACACTCAAACTCAATCCGATCATACCTTGTTTGTGAAGCGAAGGGGATCTTTGGTGTCAGTCCTAATTGTTTATGTGGTTGATATTGTTGTCACGGAGAATGACCTAAGTGAGATTGATTATCTGAAAAGAAATCCACATAAAGAATTTAAAATTAAGGATCTTGGAGAACTGAGATACTTCATAGGCATTGAAGTTGCGAGATCAAAACATGGAATTTTTATCTCTCAAAGGAAGTATGTCTTGGATCTTCTTCAAGAGGCAGGGAAGCTTGGAACGAAGGCAATCAATACCCCTATTGATCAGAACCATAGAATCAATGCACCAGAAGGTGAGCCAATAAAGGACATTGGGAGATATCAGAGACTTGTGGGTCAGTTGCTATACTTGTGTATGACAAGACCAGACATTTCCTATGCAGTAAGTGTGGTAAGTCAATACATGCATGCTCCACGAGTCCAGCATTGAGAAGCAATTGACAGGATTCTTGCTTATCTAAAGGGACACCCGGGCAGAGGCATATTGTTTACTGATCATGGACAGTTGAAACTAGAGGCTTATACGAATGCAGATTGGGCAAGATGCCTTAATGATAGGAGATCAACTTCAGGAGTGTGCACCCTTATTGAGGGTAACCTTGTCTCATGGAAGAGTAAGAAACAAGCAGTGGTAGCAAGAGATCAAGTGTTGAAACTGAATACAGGGCCATGGCACATGGAGTTTCAGAACTTGTTTGGGTTCATTCCCTATTAGAAGAAATTGGTGTACAGGTAGAAGAACCTATGATGTTGTACTGCGATAACCAGGTAGCAATTAACATTGCCCATAACCCAGTCCAGCATGACCGAACTAAGCACATTGAAGTGGATAAACATTTTATCAGAGAAAGAGCGACTTCTGGAGAAGTTTGTCTTCCATACATTTCTTCTTATCTGTAGCTCGCTGATGTTCTCACAAAAGGTGTTGCAAAGAACAAGCTAGAACATGATCTACGCAAGTTGGGAATGTGTGATATTTACTCCCAACTTGAGGGGGAGTGTTGAGTTGGGCCTAGTTGTTTTTATTCTTAATTTAAGTTATTTAGTTAGGAAGTTGTTGAACTTTAGGCCCATTAGTTTACGTTTTTAAGTTGTGACTGTTCAGCTACATTAGTAGCCACCCTACTAAGGGCATCCTTGTAATATCTCATCCTTTAAGTTAAGTATAAATATAATGAGGGGTTGGCGGCTAGGGTTAATCTAAGAATCTTGGTTGACTTCCTACTCTTTTCTCCTTCTCTTTTCTTCCCTACTGCTGAAATCTTCATCTTCCTCCTCTTTCCCTTCACAAGAAATTCGACTAAATTTGCAATTAGTGATTTCTACTGGCATCCTGCATCATGATGCCCAGTAAAAGATAGGACATTCCATATGACAATATTGTAGGGTGGCCCTCAAGTTATTTGTATTGGATTATTAAGATCAAAGGACCTACCAAAAAAATATTAATTCCAAATGCTGCAACATTAGAAAATAAACATTGAATAAAACTCACCTGATTAGAAGAAAGAGATGGTTGGTCACGAATCTTTTTCTTCTTACATGAAAGTGGATTTGGAGCCTGTGCAAGGAGGAAAAATAATACATATTTGGACAGGTGACCATCGGAAAAATAGAAAAACAAAAATAGCAACGAAATGATATGATGGACAACAATCACAATACAAACAAGTACTAGCACAACAAATGATACAAGTTGTAGTCAATCATGAAAGATTGTTAAAAGACAGTCAATATCATTAAAATGGCGCAGATATTACACAAAATATAAGTGATTCTGCATAAACACTTCTCTATTGAGCGTTAAACAATTCTCCACCCACCTCAGTCCGGCCAGAAATCACACATACTTGTAGTTATTATTTTATGATCGTGTATTCATGTGTATATCGTGCATAACATATTGACTAAACCACAATCAATGTCATATGGTCTGCAAACAGAGAAGTTGCACAAATGTCATTCTTTTATCTTTTTCAACTAGTGTGTTAATGCTTTTTCGTGCAATTATTCATTTGTTTACCTATGAGTGACCCCAACTGTCAAGACTCAGGAGTAAACTCCTGCCTCCAAGAAATTTTTCACTATCTATAAATGTCACTAAAGTCGTCTCAATAAATTAATAAGATGACAGTTAGACATCAAGATAGAGAGTTGAATGAATGAGAAGATCTAGATAATCAATAGTATCATCTATCTGTGGATTGTATGCAGATGGAAAATGGAAATGGGGTACAGGTTCCTCAATTTAGAGGAAATCTGAATGATTGTTAAGTAGATTCATTGGAGGAAATGCTGCACAGACAGTTAGACATCAAGATAGAGAGTTGAATGAATGAGAAGATCTAGATAATCAATAGTATCATCTATCTGTGGATTGTATGCAGATGGAGAATGGAAATGGGGTACGGGTTCCTCAATTTAGAGGAAATCTGAATGATTGTTAAGTAGATTCATTGGAGGAAATGCTGCACAGACTGTATAGCACTCAAATGGACATCAGAGAAATAATATAACTTGGGAGTGGGAAAAATCTGGAAACCTCTCAGCTAAATCCTTTTATAACTTTATCTCTAGATCAGAAGACTGGATAATCCAGGTTAAAATTGGTTGGTCCAAGAATTTCCCCACACAGGTACTCTTTGAATGGACTGCCTACTTGAACAGAATTTTAACTCGGGACAATTTGGTAAGCAAGGGTATATTGTTGGATTCTACAAACTCTGTTCTCTGTGAGGGGAAAATTGAATCAATAAATGATCTACTACTACATTGCAGATTTAATTTTGAGGTATGATAAAAAAATGGGAACCTGTTTGAGGTTAAAAGCTGCTTCCCAAAATCCATAGTGGATTTTGTGAAAGATTGGAGAGTTGAAAGTCTAATTAAATGGGATAAATTGGCATGGAACATCACTCCTACAGCGGTTTTTTTGTGCATATGGAAGGAATGAAATGCAAGGATCTTCAAGAATAAAAGTAGCTCCACAAACAGTGATTTAGAAAATCTTGGGAAAATATTTCCTTGGCTTGCTGTAAACAATTTGTTTAAAAATAGAAATTACAGCCTTTCTTTAAAGCAGGATTTGGGGGTATAGAGATGCATGGGCAATGATTGTATAATCCCTGTGTACATGCATTTTGGCCAATATAAATGATACTATACTAATTCTCAAGAGAAAAAAAAAAAAAAAACTGTGGCTTAAAACTTAACTTGGAGAGTTGGGCTTTACTACCAAAGGACCAATGAGCTTATACGTTTGCCAACTTGCAATTAGTATAGCTTATAACCCTGTCCAACACAATCATACCAAGCATATTGAGGTAGATCATCACTTCATTAGAGAGAAACATCTTGCAAGGCAGAATTGCACACCATATATTACAAGGGGTGTCAATTGGACGAGTTTTGGTCCAACCCAATCTGATTCAATTAATAACCACTGACAAATGGACCAAGCCCAACTCAATCCAAATCTGGAAATAAGAAGGTCCAATCCAATCCAATTCAAATGCAAATAGGTCGGATTGGACCTAATCCGATCCAAACTCATTGAAATAAAATAAAATAATATATATTCCACTCTTAAATTTAACATAATTTAGGAAAAAAATCTATCAAAAACTAAGAAAACTACAAAAAATAAAGAAAAGTATCATAGACGGTCTTATGAGCCTCTTTAGGACGGCTTCTGCATTGGAGGTGCGTTGCATTGATTGAGTCATGGTTGCTGAGCACCTATGTTCCGAACAAGCTACCTGGAATAGCTTCAGTTTACAATTGCATTTGTTGCGTGTGGAATGCCAATATTGGCCTTCTGGATTTTCAACAAATACAGCTTTTATGAGTTTCGTGTGGGGCCTAGCTCAAAACGTGGAAAGCCATGTCTCAAAAACCCTCCCAAACAGGCACTATAACTGTAAGCAGAAGCATGTATAGAGAGAGAGACGGGCCAAAACCAACAAAAAAACTGGCCAAAAAGAAAACATCAGACCTTAAAAGAGTTTTGTCAATATTCATCAAAAAAAAAAAAGAGTTTTGTCTATTATGTCTGAAGTCAGTAGAGTATCCCATACATAAAGAGGGGCAGAAAGGTCTTTGTACTTAAATGTTACAAACCTATTATTTATATATATTATGGTCGGCTAAGAGAGGGTGACTTTTCCCTCTCAAAGACCATTCGAACCATTCCTTCCTTTTCTCTCTCTCTTTTTCCCGTTTTTTTTTATCAACATCTTCTCTTTTTCTTTTAATTCAGGAAGGAAATCAGATCTGGTCGAACTAATAACGTGTTACCAATTAGTATTTATTATTATGGCTTCAGCAATTAGTATTTAATATTCAAGTTGTTGGAATTTGGATGGACCGTGTTGAACAATTGAACAATGTCCACACCTAAACTAAACCTATATACAAATGGAATAGGAAGTTATCAGTTAAGGACATTTTGTAAAAAAAAAAAGTTATTGAACATCCTAGATCATCTATGCAATTTCCAACAACAATGCATATGATTCGAGACTAGCAAGCAAGATTTCCAACATTTTAGCATGCTTCTCCCCAGAAAGCATGGAACAAAGAAAAACCATCTGACCATGTTAAGGAACATTATAAGACAACCACATAAAAAAGGATGATGTGAAAACAGAGTCTAACCTTTGCTTTCTTTCTCTTAAATTTAGCTTTATCTGTTACACCAAGTGTTTTTCTTCTAACTTTTCTGAGATTTACAGTCTCTGGCACTACAACTTGATCTACTAAACCTTCATGTGCATCAGGGGAATCTGTTGCAACTTTGGCCTCTAATTTGTTCTTTTCCTTCTTTTTTATCATCTTATATTCCATTTCTGTCATATGTAAGCGTTCCTCTTCTGTAGATTTAACGAATTGGCGTTGGAATGCTGACGGAGGCTCAAGGAACAAGGAGTTTCTCAAACCAAATATCACAGGAACACCTGGCACCTGCAATCAAATGATAAAATGACATATATTATATATCAATGTGGCAGCACAACCTTGGTTTAACAACTATGCTTTATACAGATTTGAGGTATCAACTGATTATCTAAATTTCCTTAGCTCAATAAATTCACAACCATCCCTTGCATGGTAATTGTGAAACCACCTCTCAGTGAGAGGCACTCGATTCAAAGCCATTAAAATATAGTGTTTAAAAATTTCCACATCTCTAGCAGTAGAGACTTGAAATCAGTGTTTTAAAAGGTGTGGGAGGACCTGGAGGTACGCCTCTAGGCGAGGCGCTCCCAAAACGTCTTGAGGCATATGCCAGAGGCGCTGACACCTCTGAGCCGTACGCCTCGTGTGCTTTTTTTACAAGGCATGCTAGAGGTGTATGCCTCATGCGCCTCATGCACATCTTATATAAAAAGGCAGAAAAAAAAAGAAAAAGGAAAAAAAAGGAAAGGAAAAGAAAGGGAAGGGAAAGAAAAATAAAGAGAAGAAAAAAATGGAAAGGAAAGAAAAGGAAAGGAAAGGGAAGGGAAGGGAAGGGAAGAAAAGATAAGGGGAAAGAATGTGGTTTGCCCCCTGCCCCTATGATTCACTCGCTCGCCTCCGCGTCAACACCCCCCCTTTCATCTAATGCTATGCATCTTTATTCTTCTTAATATAAAAGCTTTTTATTAAAAATAAAGAAAAAGTGATACCCCCCTTCCTCCTCCTAACCCCCCTCCTCTTGAGGAGGCTTACGCCTCCTTGTGTTCGAGAGGCTTACACCTCTTGCGTTCTGAACTACACCTCACGCCTCTAGGTAGTGGAACGCCTCGCGTCACGCCTCGCGTCACGCCTCCACGTTTTAAAACATTGCTTGAAATGAACCCCCTATCTTTTCAGATAGGTAAGGAAGATGTGTATCAATATATAAGGTGATAGAGACAAACCCCCTATATAAAAGAATTACAAGACCTCTATAGTAAGTTAGTAACCATTGTAAAATATACAAATTTATGCATTATTAATAGATACAAACCAATTGTTTGACTTACCGAGAGGGGTGTAGAAGATATACACAACCCTAACATTTTAGGCAACGCAAATGTAAGGTAATTGTGGAAAGATGGCACCACAAAAATAATAATAAAAAAACTGGCATAATAGTTTGTACAGCTGAAACGTACTTTTCTCATTGGATATAGCAGAAATATTACTAAATATTTAATGACACGAATCTGTCATAAGAATTGTAAATGACACATTCTTTATGCTTGTTTTATCAATACAAATTGTTTATGGTTAAACCAAAATTTATTGGACTTTGACGTTATAATAAAAATCATATATGTGGTTTATAAAACCTTGCACAAGAAACATACTCCAATGTTTCCAAACATTGCCTAGGCACATGGGGAGTACCGGTTTGGTTCACAAACCGGTTAACCGTCAGCTCGGTTCATCGTTTTTCGATTTTTTAGTTTTTATAATATTTATTGTAAAAATATATAAATATATAATAAAAAATTATAAATATATATAATATTATATTTTAAATAATATATAATATATTATAAATATTATTTATATATAATGCATATTTATTAATTTATAATATACATAATATATATAATATACATAAATATATAGAAAATATATAGTCATCACTGAACTACTTTTCTGGTTAACAAACTACACGCTATTTTTTCCCAGCAATCACCTTGTTGGTATCCTTGTTCAAACTATAATCCCTCATACGTTGACTATTTCCCTTATGAATAACCCATGAATGTGTGTGTCTATAGTAAAAAGAAACTCCATTGAGATAAAAAGAAGGAACAAGCTCAGGTGATAAATCACTTAGATAAGGAAAAGACAAGCAAGGACCAAAAAACAAAAAAAAAAAAAACGGAAAAGACGAGCAAGAGAAAACCCACCAGACCTAAAAATTAGGAACAAGAAATACCCAAATGAAGCTAGACCCCCAATGATAGACTTCATTGATTTCGACACACCAAACCAAACAACCTCATGAAGATAAAAGCGACAAGAACTCCACCTTACACCTTTTCCAAATTTCTCATCATACCATAACAACCTTATACCGAAACTTCCACCTACTCGAAAAAAATTGAGACAAAATAATTTCATATATGACCTCAAGCAAACTTCACATCTCTCCAAATTTCATCTGCCTATACTCTTTTAATTCAACAATCAACACTTTACAACCCTTACAAAATCAAACCTACCACTCTCAGAACCATAGTTGTCAAGGCAACGCCTAGGCGACAAGGCGCTCTTGGAGTCTCACCTTGCCTAATCGCCAAGCAGTTTTCTATAGCGTGTTATAACAAACTTTTATATTCTTAATTTTCTAAGGTTATAATTATGAAATAGACATTTCTCTCTTGTTTCTTCTCTTGGGGCCCATGTTGTAATTGGAAGATAAGAAAGTTTTGTCTTCCTCCCTGTAATTATTGTGATATTTAATGAATTGTGTTATTGATCAAAAAAGAAATTATAAAATAGACATTTTTTTAAACTAAAATATTCATTTTGTGTGTTTATATACTAATTTCTTTTTGTTATTTTCTTATTTGTTAGGGTTTAATCAACACAAACATTGCTAAATGCTGTATTAAACCCTCAAAGACTTCAAAACCTGAACCAATAAGTAAGAAAGAACATAAAATGTTGTCCAATCAACACATTTTCTTCTTTTTCTTTACTAATTTTGTGTTTTTATATACTAATTTCTTCTTTTTTTTTGAAAAAGGTAAGGTAAATTTATTGACTGAAATCATAACCATACAAAGAAGCTCCCAGGAGGGAGCAAAGGCTGAGAACAACCTCTCAGCTTACATTACAACTCAAATATACTAATAGACCTTAACTGAGACCCCAAGCCCCTAGGATGGAAACCTTTCAAGCCTGCAGTCCAAGACACTAATTTTCCCACTGCACAAGACACAAGACAGTCCACCTCTTTTTCCTTATTTTGAAAGATTCTTCTGTTTCTCTCCACCCATATGGAACTGATTACAGCTGCAGGGATAGCCCACCACACTTCTAACCAGCTTTGAAAGACCTAACATATCCCAACTCCTTATCAGATCCGATACCTGTTTATACTAATTTCTTCTTCTTCTTCTCTTTCTATATTTTTCCTATAACAGAAATAGGGGTTCAGCCCCTATATTTTTCGAATTTTCTTCTTTCTTCTTTTTCTTCTCTTGAATATGTTGGAACATGTTGATTTTCTATACTTTAACATGAAGTTTATATTTTTATTATGAAAACTATGGATATTTATTCAGGAAATATGATTATGGAACCTAGGGTACTACCCAAGGATACATGATTTTACTTAAAAAAAAATCCACTACCCAGGCGAGTAGCCTTGCCTTGGCGCCTTGAAAACTATGCTCAGAACTTCACAAAACCCTTCTTTTCACTCAACAAACCTTGAATGAAATCTTCAGAGAAGGGTACAGATGGTGTTTTGTTAATCAGCAAAGAAATCTTATTAATTAATTCAGAGGTGAAAACTGAATGGTACAATATATTGGTTTCAGCCCTCCAATGAGACATTAACCATTTAGTGTAAATGTTGGGCCCGTTAAAAGCCCATGGTGATGGACTCAGGGGTTCACTGTATTCAGTAGTGAATTCGGCCAGGCCTTGTAACAGAGGTTAGGCTGAACCCATGTGGCTGATGTGGAGATCAATGATAGGGTCTCACGCCATACAAAGAGAGCCAAGCTAGCCAGCATTAAAAGGAAGTGAGCCTGAAAACTTAATGGGCCTAAAGCCCATTTTGAACTAGGCTAATTGGATTAATTAAATAGGGGCGAATCTGGGTATGGATTAACAGACAAGGATAAGAGGATAACTCTTATCCACTTAAAGAGTCCAGATCCAAATAGAGATTTGGATCACGGAACTCCTAATTTGATTAGGAAAAGCTAATCCTGATCTGCAGATAAGATAAGGGATTATCCTTATCAATTAAAGAGTTCAAATCCAAATAAAGATTTGGATCAAGAAACTCCTAATTAGATTAGGAGATCATCTCTTTGAGGCTATAAATAAAGAGTAGGGCGGATCTGAAAAATAAACAACATAGAAGACAATTCAGTTTGATTATTTCTGCCTTCAGTTCTTTCTCTCCCTGCTCTTGCCGCCCTACCCTATTCGATCTCCATTTCTTGGAACTAATCAAGATTTGATCTTGATATTGTTTCTTGCTAGAAGAAACAATTCTGAAGATGTGATCACCACCCCATTCGATTCTGCTGAAGAATCAAAGGTTCTTGGTGAAAAACTATATGTTGATCATGCCTCATCCTAAGTTGTGTCATCTTCAGTGGAGGGAGGATTTGGTACACTCTTAGGGCGTGAACACCTGCGTTGGGAGGAGCAATTTTGCGTGGATTCCGTATCAGGTATACCTCTCCCTAATCTTGGTTTCAGATTTGGTCCAGTTTGGTTACAAGAACGAACCTTGAAAATGCAGTTTTCTAAATTGAGAATACGATTCCCGGATGGGAAATTTTTGAAATTTCAGCCAACCCTCCTGCAGGGTTTGGCTATCCATATGATGGATCTCCCATCCCTTCACGACCTTTAATGAGTCACCTAATCCTAAAGGCCCCAAAAACATGGCCGACACCCTAACTGCACCATCTCTAAAGACACCTATAATACCTGCCATACCGGAACTTCCCATGGAGCTGTCATCAAAATATAATTTAATTCTGTAAACTGTCTGGGGTTTCTACTCCATAAACAGCTTTTCCTTTTCTGTATTATTATGAGCCACTTTATTCCATGTCCTTAGCATATCATCCACCGAATAGCCTTGGAAAATATCAAGTCTCTTTAGCTAACGCACAGCTTTGATTTTTATGGCCTCAAAGAGTTGCTCTTTTGATCTACTACTATTCTCATTGAAGATCCTTCCATTCCTTTCCTCCCAAATAGTTCACACCACTACTGCCCTTACTGCCTTCCACATAATTCTTCCTCTCTTTTTTGGTTGTCTTAGGAAGCTTGGACTGAAGAGGCTAGCAACATCCTGTAGGGGGATACCAATTGCAACCAAACAAAGAACAGCAACATTCCCAAATACAAAGCACAAAGAAGCAAAATAGCAATAAATGTGGTAAGGATTCACTGCTTGCAAAGCAAAGGAAGCACATATGAGGCGAGAGGCATTTGTTTGGCCTTTTCTCTTGAAGCATATGACAAGTGTTTACCTTTCCAAGATAGACTTCCCAACACAAAGCTTGGATTTTGGGAGGGATAGGCTTACTCCAAATCTCCTTCACCAGGAAATTCTCCCCAAGGTAATAGGCAACAAAAGGGCATTGAAAAAGGAAGCACAAGTGAACACACCATTTGGAGCAGGAAACCAAACTCTATTGGCCTCCACTAATTGGTCCAGAAAAGCAAGATCAAGGTTGTCCAATTGAATGAGGGCTTTTGCACTCACTGTCCCTCAATCCCAGTCTAAAACCAAAGTCCCAATTTGCCTGGGAATAAGAAAAGGTGACAAAACTCGACACAAGTTATAGTTTATAATCAGACAAGGTATCAACCATACATCCTCCCAAAATAATACTCAGGTAGGGTCAAGGTGGATGGTACCTAAAGACTTACCAAGACTTAGAGGAGTATCTTTCAAGATGAACCCCTATACTCCAAATTAGACAGATTCTCGATTCCTTAGATGGAGAGGTAGGGTTGAGGTGGATGGTATCTAGAGCCTTACCTAAACACACCTCAGACCATTGCCCTATTAGACTGGCCTAAGAGGGAACTAGTGTAGGACCAAGTCCCTTTAGGTTCAAAAACATGTGGCTGCTACACCGAAAGTTTGTGAAGAAAATGCAAGATCCAAAGGTTTGCGGCAGAGAAATCCAATTTCCCCTTTGCTTTTTGTTCTGGTTATGGGGGTGTTGAATCTGCTTCATAGTTGTCAAGGTGACGCCTAGGCGACAAGGCGCCCTTGGAGGCTCACCTTGCCTAATTGCCAAGTAGTTTTCTATAGTGTATTATAATAAACTTTTATATTCTTAGATTTTTTTGAGGTTATAATTATAAAATAGACTTTTTTTAAACTAAAGTATTCATTTTGTGTGTTTATATACTAATTTCTTTTTATTATTTTCTTATTTGTTAGGGTTTAATCAGCACAAACATTGCTAAATGTTGTATTGAACCTTCAAAGACTTCAAAACCAGAACCAATAAGCAAGGAAGAACATAAAATGTTGTCCAATCAACACATTTTCTTATTTTTCTTTACTAATTTTGTGTGTTTATATATTCCACCTTTTCTTTTCTTCTTTTCCTGTAACAGAAATAGGGGTTCAGCCCCTATATTTCTTTAATTTTCTTTTCTTTCTTCTTTTTCTTATCATAAATATTTTGGAATATATTGATTTTCCATACTTTAACATGAAGTTTATACTTTTCTTATGAAAATTATGGATATTTATCAAGGAAATATGATTATGGAACCTAGGGAACTACCATAGGGTACATGTTTTTACTTAAAAAAATCCATCGCCTAGGTGACACCTAGGTGCCCGCCTAGGCGACTAGGCGACAAGGCACCCCCTATCGCCTAGCCTCGCCTTCGCGCCTTGAAAACTATGATCTGCTTATGGTGAAGGGTGCTCAACTGGGCTGGGCTGAAAGTTCTAGAGTGGGTTTGGAGGGGCCCTACATTTCTCATCTTCAGTATGTGGATGACACCCTCTCTTTTTAGATGTTTCAGTGAACCAAGTGTTGAGTTTAAGGGCTTTACTGGCAAACTTTGAGATGTTAACAGGTCTGAAAATTAATTTGTCCAAGAATCTACAAATTGGAGTGGGTGAAATAGGAAGAGAGATGCAGGAACAGTGTGTTGCTGTGTTGGAATATCAGATAAGAGAGTTACCTTTCCTATTTTTGAGTCTCCCATTGGGAACCAAAATTTCTGAAGTAGGGGTATGGAGGCCAGTGCTAGAAAGGGTGGAAAAAAAGACTAGAGAAATGGAAAGCAAGATACTTGTTTTTTGGGGGCAGAATAACTCTCATTAGAAGTGTCCTCTCAAGCTTACCAACATACTATTTGTCACTCTTAAAGATTTCAAGGAAGGTGGCCAACAAGATTGAAAAACTTCATAGAGATTTCCTTTGGGAAAGAATTGGGGGCCCAAAGAAGTTCCACTTGGTGAATTGGAACAAGGTTTACAGACCAAAAGGAAAAGGGGGTTTGGGGTTTAGAAGGGTAAGGCTGTTTAACAAGGCTCTCTTGGGAAAGTGGCTATGGAGGTTTGTGCTGGATAGAGAAAAGGATTCTTTATGGAGGAGGGTGATAGCCGAGAAATATGAGGTAGTGAGGTTTGCAAGGGAATCAAGGGAAGTTTCAAACTCCTATGGGTTGTTTGTGGAATGGGATATTGAATTTTAACCAAGAGTTCAAAGCTTCGGTTAGTTTCAAGGTGGGCAAGGGGTCAAGGGAGAAATTTTGGGAAGACAAATGGGGTGGGATTGGGAAATTGAGGGAGGTCCATCCAAGGCTTTATAGACTTTCAGAATTCAGAGCAGCAGGTGAGGGTAGATCAATGTTTTAAGGTGAGGAGAGACCAAGGAGCCCATCAGACCAAAGTTTAGGAGGCCATTAAGAGATCAAGAATCTCCAAGTTCCAACAATCAGCATTCCAAAGATGTGGCAAACTCCACTCCTGAAAGTAAGGAGAGGATCTCAGTCCTCACTGAATGTCCTGTTCCTATAGGCCCCGGGTATACTAGTATAGTTTGAACCCTGGACCTGGATTGCCTAAAAAGAAACCATTAAAATTTAATTCAGAAAAGCAAAGTAACATTGAGAACTTTGTGGAGGCCAATCGATGGAGAAAGTACCTCAAGGTGGAGGCGAAGAACTTTCTGCTAGAAGAACTAAGAATCAGAGGGCAGATCAGTTTGAAAATCAGGGAAGATAAGCTGGCTACAGTGCTGTTGGTAGGACTGAATGTGGTAGAATGGTTCATAGATTTTGTAGTTGCAGCAAGTGCAAAGGGAAAGGATAGATGCTGGAAAGAACTTCTAACAGAGGTGGGAAGGAGGTATGTGGCGGAAAGCAGGAAGAACCACAAAGTATTCTTCATAGCACTTTCAGAGCAGTATGATAATGCTAGAAAGCAGATGGTCTGCTTTCCAGAAGGAAGAGTCAAGGGTGGATAGAATTAGTCAAGGCTCTGAGAGACTTTATGTCTAGAATGAAGATGAAACAAGACAAAGGTTCGGAAAAGAAGGTAAGAGAGGATCCCCTGAAGACAGTAGTGAACCTTGAGATTCCCAACAGAATGGCCCCTACCTTAGTGCAAGATGGTAATAGAGCAGCATTATTGACATCGGAGGCAACAGGAGAGTGGTCCAATAAACTGATTGTTGAAGTCGATAAACCAGGTAGAAACTGGGAGGAGATTGCTGATTTGGTGACAAAACAGCTAAGGATGACGACCACATATGTATTAACTCCTTTTGAGGGGTGCAAAGCTCTGCAAGATCCTCTGGATAATAAGCCAGAAGTTGAGACAGTAAGTTTGCAAGATAAACTGGGGTCGGTGAACATGTTCAGGTGGTCTCCTTCATCAAACTCGAAGGATTCCCCAGTAATGGATGGAGTAAAAGTGCGCGTGGTGGGTGTACCTTTCCATCTGTGGAACAATGAAGTAGCAGAAGCCATCGCAACATTGTGTGGAGCAAGACTGGTTGGTGTCTTTTGAGGAGATCTAAGGTCTGTAGCAATTTTACTAAATGGTGTCAAGCCTGAGGAGATTCCAAGGAAAGTGAACCTGAGAGTTGAAAGGAGCTTTCATGGCAGTCTGGTTGACTTCCTCCATTGAAGCTGAAATGTGGAAGGAAGCTCGTAGGGAGGAAGATGGTAAGGTTGAAAAAACCTTATGTGGCAGTAAGGGGTTGATCAAGCTACAAGGAAGATACAGTTATACAAAAGAGGGAAAGCAAGCTTTTGAAAATTCGAAAGCTTGGCTGAAGATGGAAAGTCACAAATGTGATCAACAAGGCATTAGATGGATATCTGACAGGACATATGCATTAGCAGTAACAAATGGCGTTCAAGCTACTTCATTAAATGCACCTGTTCGGCTGAGAAAAGATGAGAAGGGAGAAGAGAGTAGGGGAGCAAAAATGTTGGGTCCATTTAAAATAAATAAGGCCCACTCGCTACCCAATCCAGGCCAGATAATTGTGAATGGGCCTTCCCAAAAAGATGGGCCCCAGGTCTTAAAAACTGGGCCACATAATAATAGAAGGGACAAAATTAATAGTGGGCCAACCTTTGTGTGCCTATCTAAGGCGGGACAGGGGGCAATTTGTTAAAACATTATATGGGCCGAATTTTATCAGCCCATCAAAGGGGACCACATGGGTTTTAAAAGGTCACGTGACCAGGGGAATGGAGTCGATAGATGGTAAACACCATCTATCTTCCTCTTCATTGAGCTCAACAGGCCGAAAACAACGAACAACGAAGATCGCCAATCCTGGGAACTCCTTACAGTGGGTTGCATCAGAAAAATCAAGCAGGTTGTCACCAGAGAAACGCAATACGAGGAGCATCAGGCGAAGTGATCTTGAAAAGCAGAAGCAACATGAGTGCTCTGAGGAGGAACATTTCAGCGATACTGATTCAGACTACAGAGTGAGCCTAGGGAGCATTGATCTGAGCAGCTTGAAGAACGTTTTTGATGAAGATAGCTTGAGTACAGAGGTACTTTTTAAAGAGAATAAAGAAGAAGATGATTCGCAAAGAGTTGACGAAGACAATGTGAATGTATTGGATCGTCCGACAAAAGCTGAGGTTCAGGTGCTGCCTACACTCGTAAAGGAAGTCAATCCAGTAGCTCAGGAAAAACAGGATATGAGGTCAAGGAAAAATTTTAATACTTGGGTCTGTAATGTAATACCAGAAGAAAGGAAGCACGGGAAGAATAGTTCAACTGTTAAAGCCGACAAGGTATTGAATCCTACTATAAACTCTCTAAGGCAAATTCAATCTCAGGGAACGGATTTAGGCCTTTCTTCTTATGTGCATACCCCTCCCTTGAATGATGGCCCATTGATCCCCAACAATACAGGTATGAATGTCCATTCGGTTTTGGTTACTAATGTGCCTTCTGTGCTTGTAACGGATACTCCATCATCCCGAGTGGAAGTTCCAGTTGCAGGGAAGAGGAGAGAATGGAAGTTCTGAGAGTGAATTGAGAGAGGAAGAAGTGGCCCCTAGAGAGAGACAAGAGGACATAGAGAGAATATGGGAGATGATCTGTGAGTTGTTGGAGGAGTATAAAGAGGAGGAGGAACTAGATCAAAGGGAGAAAGCAGGAATCTCTCAAGAGAAGGACTACCACAGAAGTCCCAAGTTGGGGGAAGGGGAGGCTAAAGCAAATGCATCATCTAGGAAGACCGAGGGTAACAATAAAAGAAAAAAGAAAATAGATCAGGAGTGGAGAGATTGATTTCAGATATTGAGGGTGACGTTGAATTTAGTAGGAGAGGGGAAAGAAGAAAGATTCTGTTGTAAGGTGGAATCTTTTGGGAAGGGATTTTTTGAAAAGAAGTTTTCAATGAAAATCATCAGCTAGAATGTGAGAGGACTGAGAAGTGAAAGAAAGAGAAGGGCTATTAAAGACTTACTAAGAAGAGAGAAACCGGACATAGTTTTTATACAGGAAACCAAGTTGGCACAAATGGATAAAAGGTGGGTTAGAAGTGTATGGAGATCAAGAGGAGTTTGTTGGACATCGTCCCCTTCTTGGGGAGCCTTTGGAGGTTTAGTAACATTATGGAGGGAGGATGTTGTAGAATCAATGAAGGAACAAATAGGGAGATTCTCTGTGTCTTTAAAGGTCAGGAATGTGGGGGATGGATTTACTTGGGTTCTAATAAATGTCTATGGGCCAAACACTTATAGAGAGAGGAATGAGATGTGGGAAGAATTGTATGGATTACAAGGCTTATGGGAGGGTCCTTGGTGTCTTGGGAGGGATTTCAACGTAATTAGGTTCTATAATGAAACTAACAACCCCCAAAGAACAATTACTACTAGCATAAGAAAGTTTAATGAATTTATTAGTAATTGTGGTCTAAAGGATTTACCTCTCTTACAAGCCAACTTTACTTGGTCTAATTTCCAAGAAAACCCTCTTTGTTCGAAATTAGGTAGATTCCTCTTTAATGAAGAATGGGAGAGTCACTGGAGGAACTTGATGGCTAGAGCATTACCCAGAGTCACTTATGATCACTGTCCTATTCAGTTAAGTCCTGAAACAATAGCCTCTTGTCCACAGCCTTTTAGATTTGAGAATATGTGGTTAACTCACCCAGATTTTGTGCATCTGATTGGGGATTGATGGAGAGAAGAGTTAAGAGGGGTGAAATGGAAGGGAGTGAGATTCCACAAAAAGCTGAAGAGGTTGAGATCCAAAATCAAGGAGAGGAACAGGCAACAATTTGGAAGAATAGAGGAGCAAAAAATTAAGTTGTTGTCTAAGATCGAGGAATTAGATTCCAAAGAAGCCCAAGGATGATGAGTGAGCAAGAAAGGGTTTTGAGAAGAAACCTAAAGAAGGATTTAGAAGAGATCCTTCTAAGAGAGGAAATGTCGTGGAAGCAAAAGTCAAGACATAAATGAATTAAGGAAGGGGATGGGAACACAAAATTTTTCCATGCGCTGGCTAATAATGGGAGGAGAAGAAAAAATTTCGTGGCCAAGTTAGAGGTGAATGGGGAAAAAGTAACAAATCGAGATGAGATAGCAAGGTTGTTTGTGGATCATTTCAAATCAATCTATAGGAAACCTTTGAATAATAGGCCAACATTGGAAGATTTGGATTGGACTGGGATATCTAAAGAACAAGTAAACTTGTTAGAAAGGGATTTTAGTGAATAAGAGATCAGACAGACAGTGTTTTCAATGTTTAGATCCAAAGCACCTGGTCCAGATAGCTTGACAATGGCTTTTTATCAGGATTGTTGGAATGTGGTTAAAGAAGATCTTGTTGGGGTATTTCAGGAATTTGCATATAAAAAAAGGTAAGCCCTGGAGTTAATGCAACCTTCTTAGCCCTAATCCCAAAGAAAATGGATGGAAAGGACCCTAAGGATTATAGGTTGATTAGTCTGGTAACTAGCATTTATAAAATCTTGGCTAAAGTGTTGTCCATGAGAATCTAAGTAGTACTACCATCCATCATTAGTCAAGCACAAGGTGCCTTTGTGCAAGGCAAATAACAAATCAGATCTTAATAGCAAATGAGTGTGTGGAGAACATGAGAAAGTCGGGGAATCAAGGTCTTGTGTAAGATAGACTTAGAGAAGGCCTATGATCTTGTGGATTGGAGTTTTTTACTAGAGGTCCTTGGGTATTGTGGCCTTGGAGATAGATGGTGCAACTAGGTAAAGGGTTGTATTAGTTCTTGCCATTACTCAGTCTTGGTTAATGGGGTGGTCAAAGACTTCTTCCCAGCTTGTAGAAGCCTTAGACAAGCTGGCCCACTCTCTCTGTTTCTTTTCACCTTAGTTGCAGATGTTTTCAGTAGATTAATCTCTAAGGCAAATAGGGAAAAAGTGAGTGGTTGGAGGATAAGAAGGAACAATGCCCAAGTAACCCATCATCTATAGTTTGCTGATGATATCATAATATTTTGTGAAGGGGGTGACGGGCAAAAAGTGAGGAACCTTAAAGCATTGTTACAACATTTTGACAAGGCCTCCAATTTGAAGATAAACATGGATAAGAGTTGTGTGGTAGGTGTCAATATGAATGAGGAGATTATTCAATCTATGGCAGATTGTCTAGGTTGTCATGTCTCTTCGTGGCCCTTGCAGTACCTAGGTCTCCCTCTAGGGGCTAACCCAAAAGAGAGTAGTTTTTGGAACCCAGTTTTGGAAAAGTTTGAGAAAAGATTAGTTGCTTGGAAAAGAACTATATTTCTATAGGGGGTAGAGTGACTTTATTGAGAGCCACCTTAGCGAACCTACCGATCTATTTCTTATCTATTTTTAGGAGGGAGGCTAAGAAGCTGGAGAGATTAATGAGAAATTTTCTCTAGAGCCAAGGGAGGAAAAGAAAGATCATTTAATTAATTGGGAAATAGTCTATAGGAGCAAAGAGGAAGGTGGACTTGGGTTAGGAAGGTTAACTCTCAAGAATAAAGCCCTCTTGGGAAAATGGTTGTAGAGGTGGCCTAAAGAAAGGGAGAGGTTGTGGATTGAAATGATAGCGAGCATACATGGCAAACTAGAAAATGGATGGAACGTGGGTGTATCACGACAAGCAACGTTGGCATCTCCTTGGAAAGCAATCCTAAGTATCCTCTCTGAATTTCTCAACATTGTTAGGTATGATGTCAATTCTGATAACTCTATTTTATTTTGGGAAGACACTTGGGTGGATCTTGTTGCTCTAAAGGACCAAATCCCGTCCCTCTATTCCATTTCCCTTTACAAGGAAAAAGCTATCTCTCATTTTCTACCTTCTCCTTTTTCACCCTCATCCTTAAGTTGGGATTATGGCTTTTAGAGAGGTTAGAGGGATGATGAACTTAACAATGTTTCAGATCTGTTGTCCCTTCTTTGACAGTGTCTTTTTCGACCCTCTTAGTGTGGATGTGAGATTATGGTCCCTTCATCAAAAAGGTTACTTCTCTTGTGCTTCCTTTTTTAAGTCTCCTTGCTCTTCCCTGAGTCAGTGGGCATTTCCAACCAAGGAGATTTGGTCTAGACCTGTTCCACCTAAAATTGTTATTTTCTGCTGGGAGGTGTTTTATAGAAAGATTAATACCTTGGAATGCTTGCAGAAGAAAAGGCCTTTCATGTGTTTGTCCCCTAACTGGTGTGTGCTTTGTAGGGCTAGTGGTGAGGATTGCTCCCACCGACTTGTATCTTGTTCCTTGTCTAGAGCTATTTGGAGTTGGATTTTTTCTTTGTTTGGGTGTAGGTGGAATCTGTTCACAGACTTAAGCCAACTGTTCGATCCTTCCTTTTTTGTGTGGCCTACAAAAAAAGGGAAAATGATGTGGAGATGTATTAGAACAGCCACATTGTGGACAATTTGGGAAGAAAGGAATGCATGGATATTCAAGGAAAAAGATAGAAGCATTCAAGCTGTTAAGGATTGTATCTTGACTAGGGCCATCAACTAGTTGAGAACATTGGACTTCTTTCATACCTTTTCCTTTGATGAAATTTGGAGAAATTGGATATTGGTGGCTAACAGCCATACAAGGACGGACAGGGAATCTGTAGTGTGGACCCCTCTGCCTGAAGGATGGGTAAAGCTGAACTTTGATGGCAGCAGCCAAGGAAACCCAGGCCCATCGGGGATAGGAGAGGTGCTGAGAGATACGGAGAGCAACATATTAGCCTTGTTTTCAGGCCCCATGGGAATAGGAGACTCTAATAGTGCTGAGATTTTAGCGGTGGTACAAGGTATTCAGATTGCAGAACAATTAGGAGTTCGGCACTAAGTAGTTGAAGGAGATTCAAATTGTTGTGGGATGGCTGACAGACCCAGCTTGAGCAATTTGGCAACACAGAGATTTATTAAGGAAAAGTCAACTGGCTTACAAGAAATATGACTGTTACCTCTCTTTGGGTGGGAAGATCAGCAAACACCTTAGCAGATGGGTTAGCTAAGCAGGGGGCTACAAGGGAGCAGTTATTTTGGGCTGCTTTGTAATTTTATTTATGGCTAATTCTGTTTTATTTTGATGTAATACTTTTCTGAAAAGGTAACAGCTCGTGCCTCTTTAGGGTTTCCTGTACTGCTTTTTTTCTGAATTAATAAATTATCTTCATTCATCAAAAAAAATTAAGAGATCAAGAAATTGAAGAATGTCTACTGTTGTTAGAAAATTTGCAACAAACTAATATTTCTCTCTTCTAGGGACGGTCTGTGGTGGAAAGAGTGCAAAAATGGAAGATTCACTGTGAAATCTTTCTACATGGCACTGGTAAGGGAGCAGCTGGTTTCTGATCAAGTGGAAGGAGTGTGGGAGAACCCTATCCCCCCTAGAGTGGAAGCTTTTGCCTGGTTAGTGTCCTTGGATAACATTTTAACTTCAGACATACCTGAAGAGTAGAGGTTTTTGCATTGCAAGCTTCTGTTATCTTTGCTGTTCGGATGAGGAGACAGTCTTCCACTTGTTCTACTCTTGCACGATTGCCCATTTCATGCGGAGGTTTTTGCATTGCAAGCTTCTGCTATCTTTGCTGTTTGGATGAAGAGACAGTCTTCCACTTGTTCTACTCTTGAAGGATTGCCCATTTCATGTGGAGATTTTTTTCTTTTCTCTTAGGAATGAGCATGTTTCATCCTTCAACTACAGCAGAGCTGTTCTCTTCTTGGCCAAGATTTAATGGTTGTAAAAAAGCAAGGATCATGTGGAATTCAGTGTTTTAAAAGTGCAAGGCGCAAGGCACAAGGCGCAAGGCGAGGCACGCGCCTTTTTGAGGCAAGGCGCACAATTAAAAAAAGCTAAAAAATGAAAAAAATGAAAAAAAATTATAAAACATAATATTAATAAAAATATAAACTTAAGTTTTAAAATAAATGTTTTAAAAAACCAATTAAAAATATAAACATAATATGTAAAGCATATTCAAATGAGAATTTAAAAATGAAATCAAACATATAAAACATTTTCAAGCATATAAAACCCACAATCTCTTTTTTTCTCAATTACATTACTTCAAGTAGCTAATGTGGCATATTAAATTCCTAATTATACGAGCCGCCTTTGTGCCATGCCCCAGCCGCCAGACTCAAAAAAAAAGGAAAAGGCGGCAAATTTTCGAAAGGTGCACGCCTAGGCTAAGGCGCAAGGTGCACCAGGCGTGCGCCTTTTGAATGGGCTGCTTCTAGGACCTGGGCAAGGCGCCTACCCTGAAATGCGCCTCGCCTGTGCGCCTAGGCGCGCCTGAGGCACACCTTTTAAATCACTGGTGGAGTTGCACCCCTTTTGCAGTCTGCTGGGTTATATGGAATGAGAAAAATAGAAGATTATTTGAGAACAAACAGAAGAACATTGGAAGGATAATAGCTATGGTTGAAAATTTGGTGTCCTATTGGATTCTGGTGCATCCAGAATTTCATCAGACTA
The DNA here is from genome assembly GCF_055504915.1 of Nelumbo nucifera. NCBI lineage: Eukaryota > Viridiplantae > Streptophyta > Magnoliopsida > Proteales > Nelumbonaceae > Nelumbo > Nelumbo nucifera. The sequence continues at coordinate 30,049,094 of NC_142656.1, read as the reverse complement.
ATAGAGCAGTGTTGGGAGAGAACTTTTGGAATTTTCTTGAGTTACAGACTTGTAATCTTGATCAGTTGTCTCTTAATTTGTCTCTTGTAGTGTTGGCTATATAAGTTTAAGGCTGCAGTTGGATGTTATCTTGACACCCCTCGGGTTGTATGAATCTTTTTTCTTTTAATTAAAATGTTTATTCTGATTCTTCAAAAGAAGAAAAAAAAATGGTGGGTTGAGGATGAAATGGAGTTCAGGTGGAAAGGTTATAGATTCTGCAAAAAAACTATAGTTGTTGAAGGCTAGAAATAAGGAGTGGAACACTCTTCCCTTTGGCAAACATGTTATTGAGTATAACTAGTTGTATAATTTCAACTATCTTCTTAATGGCTTTGTAGGATGCTCCTGATAAAGAAGATTAGATACAAACACATATGGAGCTGATTAGTTGAAGACCCTTCCTCCAGTTGCTAAAATTGGAGCTCCCCGTGTTAATGGCCTTTCAAAAACCTCCTCTATCCCTACTTTTCTCTTCAAAGACTCACATTTCTTTCACACCACAGCCCCATGCATAGGTTGCCATAAAAGCTTCTGTGTCCGAGTGCTGCAGTCCATCACCTCTACTTTGAACAAATCAACCACTTCAGCTGGTGCCACCCAAAGTTTTCCAAACTGGAAAGCTAGTTGCCACATTCTGGAGGCATAGGAGCAATATAAAAGAAGGTGATTGGCATTCTCCCAACTCTTCATAAAGAGGTGATTTGGAACAGTGCCCCAACCACAATGGTCGGTCCATATGGAACATTTCAAATGAGAGGAACTCTAGGTTATTCCAAATCAAGCCAGCAATGAAGAGAGTTGCTAATTGCTATCTTAGGAGGTCAGAATATATCCTGGAATCTGGTTTATAATGAATTTTCTAGAGCAGTATATAACTCAATTTTGGTTTTCAATAATTTGTACACAGATCAATACAGATACAAACAGAAGCAGATCTGTGTATCCCATTGTACAATATCTTCTTGTATACGTGTGTTTTATAATTAATGAATATTCCTTACCTTAATTCAAAAATGATTGAGAGGCAATAGAAGAAGAATGCTAACCTCCCGAAACTTTTCCCGAATACTGGTGTCTTGAGTAGCAATAAAGAAGTGTTCAGCATTATTTTCTCCAACAACCTCCTCAATGCATCCTACAGCACTCTTTCTCCTCTCATGATCACATCTAAACATGGAAATGCAGTAATAGTTAGAGGGAAAAGGTTGAAAAAAAAAGTCTCCTAAACAAACAAGGTAAATGCAAATTCTTCTTATGTTCCAGGCATAAATCCAATCTCATCCTATTATTACATCATCTGTAAGTAGTTGGGTGAGAAAACTTGACTCTAATTTGTCTTTTTCCCTTGATGGGAGCCTGTTTAGTTTCAAGTGGATTTTCTTTTCTTTTTGAAACATAGTAAAAATACAAAAAAAAACAAGTATATAAATTAAAGGGCATACATATACAAGTATATATTGAAAGGAAAACATGAATTTTGAACAGTTTTGATCATCAAGATCTACTAAACATGTGTTTCCTTTGAACAGGACCCGTGGTATTAAAGTACAACTGGTAGCATCATTGTATGTTTTTTGTGGTGTTTGATAATGCTTTTTTTTATCAATAACAGAAAGCTTTATTAATGAATAATACTTGTGAAATTTAATTACAGAGAAGGGGAGGTAAACTATCTTAACTCTCCAACATCAAAAGGACAAAGAAGAAACTAAAAATTAGCCTAAAACAAAAAATCCTTAGCCACCCCTTGCTTAGCTAACCCATCAGCCATTGAGTTAGCACTTCTCTTCACCCAGCTATATTTCACCTCTAAGTCCTTACTCAGCCAATTAAATTTTTTCTTCTCATTGCTGTAGTTCCACAAGCCACTGATGTCTCCTTTCAGCCACCTAATCACCATCTCCGAGTCCCCCCTCAATAACTAAGCATTTGATGCTTAATTCTCTTGCTCCTTGGATTCCTTCAAGAACTGCTAGAATTTTGGCCCTAAGAGAGTCACCCTCTCCAATTGGCCCAGAGAACATGGCAATAATATGCCCCTCCTCATTCCTGAACACACCCCCTATCCCAGAAGGCCCTGGATTCCTTAAGCTACATCCATCAAAATTCAGTTTTATGAATCCAGCGGGAGGGGGGTCCAAGAGGGTCTATAGGTCCTCTTACAAAGAGCAGCAGTAGCTACCTCTTTCCACTTTCTCAACAAGTCTGCCATAGAGAATTCAGAGTGTGAGCTACCCTTGAATGTATCAAGTCTATTAGGTTTTTTGTGGTTCTTTCCTTACCTGAAAAAATTTGTGAGTTTCTTTCTTCCCATATTGACCAGCACACTGCAGCCCTAATGCTTCTCCACATAACCTTCCCCCTTTCCTTAGGCCATCTAAAGAATGAGGGAGAGAACAAGCATTGCACACTCACAGGGGGATTCCAAGTACACCCAAAAAGGGAAAACACCCATTCCCAAACAGTCTTAGTAACTGGACAAGTAACCATAATGTGGTAACCTGTTTCCCCATCAGCTTTGCAAAGAATACTCCTATTGGGAAGTAAACCATAACGTGTTTGGTAATGCTTTAATAGGGTCGGATCTCCGAAAATGTTGTTTTTCAGATATTGGGTCTCATTTAAGTCAGCATAACCTTACCTCTGAAAAGTGATAAGGTCTTTTTTGGTAAAAAGGTAACCCATGTGTGGAATGCATTCGGACGTGTTTTAGTCACTCATAATGACAACTGTTCAGAAAACAGAATATTGTTTTTGGAGGCTCTGAAAAGCAGAAAAGCAAGTTCATTTTGCAGTGACCATAGCTGTGATAATAACTTTTCTATTTTTCAGATGTCAGACTTCAGTTTTATCAAATGCCAAGTGTACTTAAAATCAGATTGGGACCAAACTTGAGTGGCTCAATTAAAAGGAGTTTGTTGAGTAGGGCATGAGATTGAACATTGAAGGTAAACTAATTGATCAAAAAAAACGAGGGTAAACTTGAGCTTTTTGTTATTATTCATAATCAAGGAAAGATTAATCTTTATCTTGCCTTTTTTTATCAGTAACGCATAAAAAGAATATTTCTTTATCAATAACAGAGATTTCATTAATTGATTAAATGTTAAGAAAACATCCAATGGGAGATAAAATAACTTAACTCCCCATAAATGCCACTAAAGCTAAAAAATATTTGAATCCCTTCCAGAGATGCTAAAATCTCAGCCCTCAATGAGTCCCCTATTCCAATTGGGCCAGAAAACGTAGCCATCACTTTCCCTTTCTCATCCCTCAAGACTCTCCCTATTCCGAAGGGCCCAGGATTGCCCATGTTGCTGCCATCAAAATTCAGCTTGGTAAAGCCAATAGGTGGAGGGGTCGAACAAGAACTTGAGACCCTCTTGGCTGGGGCTGAATCTGCAATTTCCTTCCAATTCCTAGACAAATCATCAACTGAGAAGTCCACAAATAAGTCCAATGTTTTCAGCCAATGAACTACTCTTGCATGAATCACTTCTATCGCCGCTTCCACAGTTCTTTCCTTTTACAAAAAGATTCTCAAGTTTCTTTCTTCCCAAATAGACCAACATATTGCAGCCCTAACACATCTCCACATAATCTTTGCTCTTTTAGTTGGACAACTAGAAGGAGAGGAAGTAAACAAGCTTTGCACATCCATTGGAGAGTTCCACCTACACCCAAATAAAGAAGTGAACCATTCCCAAATAAAGTTTGCAAATTGACAAGAAATTAGTAAGTGAAACCCAAACTCACCTGTAGCTTTGCAGAGGACACACCAATGAAGACACAAACATCTATTGGGCCTTTTTTGAAGAAGAAGAAGATCCCCTGTGTTAACTCTTTCCAGGAAGGCCTCCCAACAGAAGCTTCCCACCTTGAAAGGAATAGGTTAAGACCACACCTCCTTAACAGGAAAGGACAGACCAAAAGGAACAACCAGTGTGTTAAGGCATGAAAAAAAGAGGCACAAGAGAAGGTACCAGAAGGAGAGGGTCCAAGTTCTGTTGTCTACCTTTGTTGGTTCCAGGAACACTCCTTCGAGGATGGATAGGAGTGACAAGGTACTATCTAATTTTGTGTCTCTGATCTCTCTTCTCGGTCCCGAATTCCAACCAAACCCCAAAGAAGAGTCAGAAAGTACAAGGAAAGTAGAAATTGGTTTATCCTTGAAGGTAGAAATGGCAAATAAGGTTGGGAACTGTTCTTTTAAAGGAGAATCCCCAACCCAAACATGTTTCCAAAATTATAAGATGGGTAGAGTGCAAATCATAGCTGATCCAGGGAAGAAAAAGAGGCAACATAGCTTGGATTGCTTTCCAAGGAAATGTCCTTTTAGTCCTCGCCAGAATATCAGAATCCCATCTATTCTCTGCAAGTCCATGAATATTACCCACTATCTTAACCCACAACTTTTCTTTTTCCAGCGAGAACCGCCACAACCATTTCCCTAAGAAGGCTAAATTCCTCTTCCTTATATTCCCTATACCTAGACCCCCCCTCCTTGCCAGAATCTTAAACACCGAAAAAAAGTACATAGGAAAGTTGGCTAAGACATACCTAATCAAGGTGATTCTCCCTCCAGGTGACAAATATTTTTTTCTTCCAAAAGGCCAGTCTCTTCTCAAACCTTTCCACTACTGGATTCTAGAAACCTTCTCTCTAAGGATTATCACCCAAAGGCAAACCAAGGTAACTTAAGGGCCAATTGGACACTGCACATCCCAAAATAGCAACACACTCCATGGTCTCCCCTTCCCCCAAATTAACCCCCCCCCAATACAACTTTTCTCAAAATTTACATTAAGATTTGACATTTGCTCAAAAGGTTATATAATGAGTTTCAAACTCCTAATCTAATTCAGGTCTCTACCTTCAAAAAAGAGAATCTACAAACTGTAAGTGAGAAAGAGACACATTCTCCCTTCCAACTCTCCAAGCCCTAATTAGGTTCCTAGAATCTACTCTACAGATCAACTTACAAAATACTTCTACAACTAGGTGAGAGTGAGGTGGTCAGGGTATATACGGGGGTCTCCTTGAAGGATAAAGGAAAGTCGAGAGGTAGGAGGTAGGCTAAAGGCTAGGGCAAATGAGGTGGTAGAATGATTCCCAGTTATGAGTTGGACCCCTCTTTATAGAGAGAAATCCCGAGGTCCAAAAGGAAGGAGCCAAAAGTGTTTGATTCCCATTAGGAAAGGGAATCTTAGATTCGGTGTCAGTTGTCAAGGAACACTATTAGGGTTTCACCACGTGTCCTATGAAATATCTCAAGGACGAACTTTCCTTTCGTCTGAAGATTCTCATAATACACGTGTGCTACTTCCTTTCGTGACCCTTTTAAACCAATGTGGCGTGGGTGACAGCACTATTTAGCTTACTCATCCTTCTTAGGTCCACACGGAATCGCGTCGTGCGCGTTACTAATGACGCATGTGCTCCTTTTATTCGCTTGCGTTCTGCAATGAGTTTGCACTCGTCGCGGTTATGCGATGGCTTTAAACTCGTCGCAAGTCCGTGTGAATCTAAAGCTCATCGCAACCTGTTTCGAGTCATAAGTTCATCGCAAATATGTGTCAGGTTATGAACTTATTGTAAGCGTTTATGTCAGGTTTAGCACCTTTTGTGCTCTGATGGTCTAAGTGACCACCATGTACCTACACCAAGGTAAATAGAAAAGGAGATAGAGGGTCACATTGTCTGATTCGTCTCAAAGCTAGAAAGAAGTCCTCTACAATCCTGTTCGCCAAAATAAAGTAATGGCAAGTCCGAATACAACCCATCACCCACCTACACCATCTATCTCCAAACCCAAAATTAGTCATCACCTCCAACAAGAAAGACCAGTCTACAAAATCATACGCCTTTTCCAGGTCCAATTTACAAACCACACCCTTCTTCTTTGATCTCTTGAAGTCCTCAACACTCTCATTTGCCATAAAATTTTGATCTGTTATTTGCTTTCCCTTACAAAATCTCCTTGATTATTTTCTATAATGGTAGGGAGCACCTTCCTAATCCTAAGGGACAAGCAACTTCACTTAAAATGATTTTGATTACTAAGACCACACAATATCCACCAAAATAGTGATTCAACAACTACCTTTCATCCAATGGATCAGACTTCAATGCTAGTTCATTGGCACCCTTTGGGCTTGAACCCCAATGCTATGAGTATATAGTAGGCCCATTTGTGAGGAAAGTAGACATTTTATTAGAAAGCAAAAGCAAGAAATGACTGCTATCCATTTTGGCCTTAGTGTCATGGTCTCTTGGAGTTTTTTCTCCTAGTAGGAGATACTGAAAATGCCATTAGCTGGGGGGAAGGTATTGGGAGGGGTGCATCGAAGTTTCCAAACAAGCAAATACGATCACTGATAAAAACAAATAAAAACAAAAAAAAAACAAGTAAATGAGATTCAGCATCTGTTGGATCCTTGCCCAATGGTTATGAGACATATTGTGCATAAAACACAACAAATTCTATGGCATCAATGGACTATTGACCTTCTTTTCTTGGGGTCCATAATGACATGCTTTCGTTTGTAATTTCTCCCCTTTATTAACATAATCTCATTGATCTTTATAACTCAAAAAAAAAAATCCCAAAAGCAAAAAGGTCTTCAAAGACAGAAAGATACCAGACAAAAACAAACACACTATAACTTGGTAAGGAGAATAAAGAGAAGAAACTAACCTTGCCATGAAGAGATTACGAGCTGCTTGAAGAGTTTCAGAATAGGAGTCTCCAAGACTTTTCAACTCTGCAAGAATACATCTATAAATGCAAAGAGCAGGTTCATTTGAACCAAAAATAAGTTACCATAGTGTTTTACATACAGAATAAAAGCAAAAGAGGAACTAAAATAGCGGAAGAACCAAAGGCAACCTTGTTGTGTAGAGCTTGACTGGGGAACCAAGGATATTAGAAAGGGCATCATTGGCTGACTTAGTTTTATTGACAAGGAGGTGATGGATGAAAGTTCCATCACAAAGTATCTTGAAGGGTTCTCGAAAGCCAAAACATGCAGTATAGAACCTTACACTTCTACGATGATGCTTCTGCTTCTTCACTCTCATCTGTGAAAATAAAAATAAAAGGTAAGAGGAGAAATAAAGTATCTATTCCATCCAAATTTCAAACTAAGACAAAGAACAAGAGTGTGCAATACCAAAACTTATTAAAATGAATTAAATTACTTTTATTTGTAGATATTTTACTAGAAAACAGAAAATAAAAAGATAATAGTATTTTGACAAACACAATATCAACAAGTAGCCAATAAATATTTTGAAAATCGAAATCATATTATAAATAGCATTGGGGGTTTGAATCAAATCAAATCAAATCGTAAATCATAAGAGTTTTTCTTATTTTCTAAAAGTTGACAGAAAACATTAAAAGAAAACTTATAAATTCTTAAAGATTAGACAAATGACTTTACACCAGCTTTCACCCTATAGACACCATATAATTAGATAGTAATAGCAATTATACCACTTGTATACTTTAACCGATATTCATATATGACATAATCAAATCAACTCCAAGTTAAAGTCATTATCATCAAGAATACTCATACTAAGACAAGGGACCTAACTGCAAGAAATATGACAACTTTATTAAGAAAGAGAAGCTTCAATTATTTTAAAAACTACAATCATATATATTATTGAAAGTTATATAGGATAGAAGGGCAAGGGGTAGACCAATAAGGACATGGGTGGAAACAGTAAGAAATGATTTTCTTAATCAATAACAGGAATTCATTAAATTAATAAGAATTAGTTACAGCACTCCAGAGACTCTCTCCGTGAGGACAACAAAAAACAAAAATCTTACAAATACAGCCCAAAACATTTGGTCCCTTTTTTTTATCAGTGAATTGTCAGATTTATTAAATCAAAGCCCAAGACAATACAATTTAGGGAGAGGCACGAGATGCTACCTCCCCTTTAAGGAGGGGAGATGGAAGAAACCATCAACCCTTCAGTTAAAGAACAAAACAAAGGAAAAAGAAAATTACAGAGAAGCCCAATACAAAGAAACCCGAGTAGCCCCTCGTTTAGCAAGATAATCAGCCAAGGCATTAGCCGATCTACCCAACCACTGAACTCTAACTGTCATGCCCCTCAAAAGCCATTTGATCTTTTTTAAGATATCCTTAAAGTTCCAAGTGACAGTACCCGGGTCAGCCAACCATCCTACTACCACCTTGGAGTCTCCTTCAACTTTTTTTTTTTTTTTGATAAATTGGAGTCCCCTTCAATTATTAAGTTTTGCACTCCAAGTTGATAAGCAATCTGTACCCCCTATGCCGCAGCTAGGAGTTCAGCCCTCATAGACTCTCCTATTCTCACTGGTCCCGAAAAAAAGGCAATGATGTTGTTGTTCTCATCTCTCATTACACCACCGGTCCCATACGGTCCTAGGTTACCCTGACTACTTCCGTCAATGTTCAGCTTAACAAAACCCTCCATCGGCAGAGTCCAAGTTACTTGAACTCTAGGCTTCCTAGAGGAAGTGAGGGCAACTGCAGACCAATTCCTCATTGTGAACGTCAGGAAATATCCGGCGGTTCACTTCATGGCCAAGTAAATGGAGTCACCACCCATCAGAATGTGTAACTGGGAGTGATGGGCCTACCGTATTTAAATTTTATAAATCCTTTAGGATTAACAATGACTCCATACTAATCAGTCAGGACAAGGCCTATCTGGGGGAGAGGGAAGGGGTTAGGCACCCCTCTCTCTTGTCAGTGTGAATGCCGATTTCCCTAGCTTCCTTTGGATTGGATGTGAGAAGCCGGGTTCTCAGTGAATCAAGAGGATCCAGGAGCTTCTCTCTTTTCCTTCGAACCAACCTCCTTTTGGATGCAGGGGTGTGAGCAAAAGGATGAATTCTCAACCCTTTTCTATCAGACCCCCACCTTCGGACTCATCCGGTTGATTCATAGAGTGAAAAGAAAAACTCCAAATCCTCTCGGATGTTGAGGAAGGTTCTCACACTCAATTTGGATTTTATACAAACACCCAATTAGCACATATATTAACCTTCGACAAAAGAAAACTTCGCATGAAATTAAAGGAGATGAGGTAAAATATTTTACCTCTTGTAACCTAAAGACAGATGATGATGCCGAACTTGTATGCAAAGGTTCAGTATATGGTTAGGCTTTCAGCGCTGAGGAACCCCAATTCAGAATTACTAGGAGCGGCGCTGGGGGTTTGAAGAAGGTAAGATCGATGATAGCAGTCGAGGTGGCCGATTGAAGCAAATTAGCATCCGTCTCTGTTTCTGATTTTCTCTCCCACAAGCTCTCTCTCACAGCTCTCCTTTTTCCTCTCTCTCGGTTCTCCTTCTTTCTCTCTTGATTTTCTCGGCCCTCCTCCCTTTTCACTTCTTCTTCACCGTTCGGCAACTTCCCAGAGGAAAACCACGAAAAGGAAACCCCCTCTCTCGAGTTCTCTCCTCTCCTCTCGAAACAGCCTCCCTTGCCTCTCCTTTCTCCTCCCTTTTCTATTCTCCTAAACCAAGAGGACCCTCTCTCTCTCAAAGACCCCGTCCAACAATCTCTCTCTCTCCTTCTGTTTTTATTCTCTCACTCGAGTTCTCTCACTCGAGCACTCTCTCTCTCTTCTGAATTTCTTTACTCTCTTCTGAAAACCCTCTTCTTAATCTCCCTTCTTCGACCCCCAGTTGTCTTTTCTTTCACCCCCTCCCTCTCTTGGGAACGATGCTTCCTAGCGAGGGGGGGGTTTCGTCAACTTTCCAGATGGAAGGGGAGGTTCAGCAAGTTAGGTTCAAAAGAAATTTGGGGTACAAAGAGTAACTTTGGGATTTTGGTAAGAAAGGCAATTCGGGAATTTGGGACGGAGGGTAATTTAAGAATTTGGTTAGGCGTACTTTGGGGTATTTTGGGAATTTGAAATGAAGGGGTAATTTTGGAATTTTAGGGTATAAAGGGCATTTGGTCAAGGGGTATTTTGGAAGAAAACTTTGGTAACCTTGTTAGAAGGATATTCTAGTAATTTGGAATGGGGACATTTTGGTAGTTTGGACTGGGGTAATTTGGTAATTTTGTTAAGGGTATTTTTGTAATTTGGTCTAAGAGGGGATGATGTGGGAATTTGATCAAAGGGTGTATTGGGGATTTCATCAGAAAGGTATTCGGGCATTTAGAGAGAATGGGCAATTGAAGGGTATTGGTAATCTTGACGGAAGGGGTATTTCAATAATTTTGGAAGGAAGGGTATTTTGGGAATTAGGTCAAGGGTAGTTCAGGTAATTGGTTAAAGAGGTCTTTCGGGTAATTATGGTCTATTTGATAATTTTAGGAGGGACATTTTGTGGATTTAGGTCAAGGACTCGAGGGTATTTTGGGAATTGGTCAAATGGGTAATTCGGGTAATTTTGGTCAAGGGTATTTTGGGAATTTTGGAAGGAGGTGGTATTTTGGTAATTTTGGTTGGTGTAATTTGGGGAACTTTGGACAAGGGCATTTTGGTAATTTAGTGGAAGAGGTATTTTGGAAATTAGGTCAGGGGTAATTTGGGGTAATTTTAGTCAATGGCATTTTGGTAATTTTGGTAGGGGTATTCTGGCAATTTTGGTCGAGGTAATTTGGTAACTTTGGTCAAAGTCATTTCGATAATTTTGGTGGAAGGGCTATTTTGGTAATTTTGGTGGGGGTAATTTGGGTAACTTTGGTCAAGGGCATTTTCAATAATTATGGTAGGAGGGGTATTTTTGTAAATTTGGGAAATAAGTCAAGCCAGGTTTAAGGGGGTCAAACTAGGTCTCCTGGTTCAATGGCACTGATTTTGGGCCATCAAATGGAAGGTTGAGATGGGTTTGACCGCAGAGTGAAATTGGCTAAAATGGAATAATTTTAGATGGAAGGGTAAACGATATATTTTTTACTAAAATTTGACAGGGTGGGGTTTTCAGACATTTTAAGTTGATTGGTGAGGTTTGATTTGTTTAGATGTGTTCAAACCAAGGGAATCTATAGTGATAGATATATTCATTAGTATATTTGTTATTAATGACAAATAAAGCTATGTTTATTTGTCATTAATTACAACATACATTCATCACTACAAATATGTTTATTAATTATATATTTGTTATTAGTGACAAATCAAATCGTAACTACATATTTGTAGTGATGAATGTATGTTGTAAGCCACTGTTGCAAAAATCTATAGTGACAAATGTAACCATTACTATAAACATATATAGTGATGAAACCAAATTATGAATCACTATTGCATAAATCTATAGTGACTAATGTTGTCATCAATACAAACATTTATAGTGACAAATGCATATTGTCAATCACTATTGTGTAAATCTATAGGTTGCATTTGGGTGTAGTGCAAATCTTGACCAGGTGCAAAATTTGTATTTGGTTCAAGTTTGCAACCATTGGTTTAATTATATTATTTGTCATCATTGCAAAAGCAAAATCTGTTTTACATCGAGCCTTTTCATTTCTTTCAGATACAGATTTTGTAAAATAAGACATATAAATGCATCATTCTCCTTTTAATCCCATGATAATTGAACTTGAAGCAGCACCTCAGAGTTGAAGTCTCAGCAACAATTTGCCTTTCCAACTACAAGAACGTGAAGAATAGGTAAGTTTTCATCATTATTGTCTACTATTTTTTATCATTTCCCATGGGATTTGTACCATTTTGTGTGACATAGTTGTGCTTTTTTTTTTTTCATTTTCAGATCATTAGATCATCAAATACACCATTAGCTTTGAGAATATACTCTAGTTTGCCACTGTAAAACCTAAATCTACTATTATGATTTGGTTTTTCTTCACTATTGTTTTTCCTTGATTTTTCTTTATTTAATCATATTGTTGTTAAGCCTATTATTGCCATTTATTCTTACACAACAGTTCTACTTTTGTAGTTATTTTTTCTCCACTATATAGTAGGGTGGAAACCAAATCTCAGAGCTTTTAACTCATTATTCTTTTATTAACCTGCTACACAACTATTATAGTAACTGAATGGATTATAATGTCCATAAATTTCCAGTCCCACAATGAAATATTATCATAACCTCATGCTTTTGATACCTATGAAATATTATCATAACAATGAAATATTATCAAAATACCCTTCTTGGGTTAACTCAAGGTTTTCCATTAAATTAGCTTGATGAAACATTGCTTACAAAAATATATTGCAAAATGTTTGGAGAAATAGACCTTTCTTTGCTACAACATGGACATGCTTATTGGTTGAGCGATGAACATAATTCACCAAGCAAGAAGATATAGGTGTTGAAATGAATTCTTGCAATATGCTAAAACATGAGATGGCCACCATGGTGGATTAGTATGATAAGCCAACAAGAGTTTATAGATGTTTTCAACATCACCTTCAAAAATCACATTAGATAAAAACAACTGAGACACCAATGATAGTCCATCAAACAAATCCAAAGCCTTTGCCATCTTAACATTATCATAGCAAAGTTGGACTATTGGAACCAATGTACATGAACCATCATGATCTCTAAGTACATAACCTACTACTACTACACCTTCCTTAAAATTTGCATCATTATTATGCTTCAACATATTTCTGTCCAGCTTACTTCAAGAAGTCTGAAGTGAATTCAAGGGAGAAGACAATTACAGGGCATTCACTAAAGATGTTGATATTAGTCATGTGTCAAGAGACACATGGGATTTACAAATAACTGTAACAGGATCAAAACAAATTCCTTCAAAAATTTTAGCACTCTGGGCTAGCCAAATAGGTCTCATGATAAATGCATTATACAACATATAACAATAGTCTAAATAGTTGTATTTCACATTTTCACAACACCAAAAGTAAATAAAATCCCTAACATCAACAAAATTGCACATAGAAGGCCTAAATCGGAGACATGATCCAAACCAAACAGCTTGATTAGCAGGGCACAAAAACAAAATATGTAAAAGACTTTCATCAGCACTGTCTCATAAGGGACATATACTATCAATATTAAGGCTATGTTTCCTCGAGTTATCAACAATAGGGAGGATATTGTTAGCATACCTCCTTAAGAACAATTTTACAATAAGGGGAATGAGTTTTTGTTTCCATAATTTTGACCATGGCATGTCCTCTTTGATAAACTAAGATGATGAGAATCTTGGTGATGTAGAAGTAATTATTTGTAAAGCTAGAGAGCATGTGAGTTTTCCTTGGGGAGTCTTACTCCACATTAATTTATCCATCATTTGAGAATTAGGGAAGGGAAGAGCAGTTCATTTACAACTCCCTTTGAAGAGAGGTACGCCCAAGTAAAGATCATCTTTGCACATATCTCAAATTCCCAAGGCATGAGAGATTTCTTGTCTGAAATTCACTTCCCAAATAACAACATATCATCAGCAAAAAAATAAGTGGTTTATATATAATCCCGTTCTACCAAAAGAAACACCCTATAGCCTACTCTTCTAATTGATGAGAAAGAAAGTGAGAGAGAACTTCTATGCAAATTATGTAAAGGTAGGAAGATAGAGGGAAGCCTTATCAGAGACCCTGAAAAGGTTGAAATGAATCACCAAATTGTCCATTTGGAAGAACAAAGAATGTAGTTGTGGATCAATCAACAATTGAGTTATTTCCCTCTTGCCTTGGAGCAAGTTTCCCAACATGTTCTTTTTTTGCTTTGCATCCTCTATATCTCATGTTTTCTCTATGGTGGACAAGCTACAACTGAAGATTTTGCTATGAAAGAGGAATGGAATAGTCATATGATTTTTACTATTTTGATAGACAAACAAGTGAAGTTTATTGGTATCAAGGAGATGGTTAGTATGGCATGGTGTCTAGATCCCAATTGAATTCATGAATTTCGTATTAAATCTTTTATAGCAATATTCTCATCAAGTTTTGATCATGATTAGGTGTATGACAAAGGTCTGTGGCTATATGAAAATAATTTGATTGTTCTTTGTAAAGGAATTCTTGATTTTTCCTTATATGCTTATGTTCTAATTCTTTAGACATGTGGATACATCTTAGTGGTTTTCCTTAAACTATCTTAATGTCTCATTTTGTCACAAAGGTGGTATTTAAAATCGGAGACCTCATGAACCATCGAATAAAGAAGTTTGAAACGGGGCTATGGTGCTCCGATGAAAGATGCTATGGTGCTCTTGAATATGTTGCAATGTAAGAGGAAGCCTGATCCTCATCTGATTCTCCTGAATATGTTGAGGTTGTCTCTCCTATCCTAGTTAGTAGTCTAAAATAGCTGAGGCACATAGCTCGTCGATTGCCTCTTTCACATATGTAGATGATTGATCATTAACCAGTGCAATCATTTGAAACTGATTTTCCTACATGGGTGATGGGAGTGAACCCAAAATCACTCTCACGTCTCACCTACACCATGATTGCTCTTGCTTGGAATTGTTAGGGTTTGGGGAGCTACCCCACAGTTCCTTCTCTCAAAAAGCTCCTATGCACCAACATGCCAAAATTCTTTTTTCTCTTAGAAACCTAATACATTGAGAATAAGGCTAAAAACTTTTGCATTTTCGGTGTTGGGTTGGGATAAGTCTATTTAACTTCATATTGTGATTCTTCGCCTCATTATTAATTATATCAGTGCCAAAATTATCAACTACCCAAGCTTTGCTGAGTGGTGTTTGTGTTGTTTTTATGTACATCCAAATTCTGAGGGGTACTAACAAATTTTTTACTACTTATGTTCTATTGTAAGTCAATGGGTTGGACCCATTTGTGTTGTTGGCGATTTCAACTATATTCTCGATGCTAGAGAAAAAACTAGGTGGTCGCTCTCTATCTCTAGGAGATATTTTGTGATTCAAAGATACTATAGCTGAATGTCATTTGTTTGATGTAGTTTATCAATGTCCATAGTACACATGGTGTAATAATAGGTTTGGAAATCTTATTCACATGCGACTAGACCAATTCTTTCGCAAACATCCATTTGATTCATTTGTTTCCTATTGCTATTGTCCAAAATCTTGTTTGGGTTGCAAGTGACCATTTTCCTATTTTACTATATCTGTTTCATCGGTTTCATAATTCAATTAGAAGATGCTTTGGAGCAATATGGTTTGAAGATCCAACTTTTCATGATATATTCAAAGAAACTTGTTTTTCCACCTTGGACTCTTTCATTGATAAGTGTAATGCTGTTATCAATGTTTTCAAGATGAAAGGTGGTGCTATAGGTTCAAAGCAAAGGAACATTCATAAATTGGAGAAACAATTAGATCAATTATAATGTGTCCAAACTCAACCTATTGATTATTTTACCATATCACAACTATGTAGTGATCTAAAGCATGAGCTTGATAAAGAGATGTATTGGATTTAATAGACACAATTTAATTGGTAGAAAGATGGGGATAGAAATACCCGATATTTTCATGTCATGGCTTCTAACCCGTTGGTTAGAAAATGAAGATGGTATGTGGACTTCCTCACCCACTACAATATCTTCCATCCTACTTTCTTATTTCAGCAATTATTCACCACTTCCTCCTGAATATAATGGACTTCCACCAATTGTTAATGATGATGATGATAATATATTTGTCTAATTTCTATACCTGATGAATTGGAGCGATAAAAAGCACTCTCTTTAGCATGGGTGCTTTTAAAGATCCATGCCTTGATGGCATGTAAGCTGGAGGTTTTTAGAAATGTTGGGAGACATTGAAGTAGCTGGTCCAACAATGTTTTGTGAGTCCAGAGTTCATTGGTTCCCTTAATCAAACTTTTATCTATTTAATCCCTAAGACATCTACCTCAAAACTAGCATCAGATTCTCATCCAATTGATCTTAGCAATATTTCCTTTAAGCTTATTGCAAAAATTTTAGTGAACATATTGAAGTCACTTCTTTAGAAAATAATCAATTCATACCAAAATGATTTTTCTTCTGAACCATAGATAAATGACTGTTGTTATGGCAAAGGAGGTCATTTGTACTATATCCTTGGGCTTTTTTTTTTTTTTGAAGCCAATAGGCAATATTTCATTAAACAGAAAAAGTTACATCTCCTGACTAACCATAGGTCAATTAAATTGCACTGTGAGGAGGAGCTGAGATAGTGGCAATCAACTACAGTGGTGTGAATTCTCTAAGGAGGATCGACATCAGAAAGGATTGCTTCAATGGCTACCTTAGCATCGCTTTCTAGTTGGATGGCTTCCATTGACAATGATCAAGCCATAGACCTTTCCATACTACTATGGCTTCAGCTCCTTCAGATGTGGAGCAAACAATGAGGATGGCTCGAGTAACAATGAAGCAACCCAAATGATCTTTAATGATGATTCCCGCTACAGATTTATGTGGAGACCAAGCTCCATTACTACTAATTTTCAAGATGTTAACTTGGGGTTTAATGCATGTAGTATTTGGATTAAACCTAGAATTGCTATGGTCACTATTAAGAGTTTTCAGCAAATCTTCAATATGTTTCTTGGCTAAGTTGGCATCTTAATGGAGAGAAATTTGTACCTTCGAAGATTACTTTGTTTCTTGCCATCCAAATGTACCACATGATTACCACACCCTAGACAAATATAGGTATGGGCGGAGATGAAAATTGGTTATTATCATCCACTTGTATCCGTTCTTGAAACTAGTGTTTCAGATCTCCCATATTGTTTTTCATTGGCCTAAACCCATAAGAAACGCTAGCCAAATAGGACCAATTGCTAGGCAAGAGAAGAATACATGTTCTAAAGTTTTTGGGTATGCCAACCAAAGTTTACAAACAGGGTTAACTGAGTGACATCTCTTACCCATTTCAGAACCAAATAGGAGGGCGCTCATACAACATCTCCAGATGAATGTTTTAATGCGAGGAATTATAAGTTTTATTCCCCAATTTTTTTTCCAAGTGAGACCATTACAAATCTATCCAATTGTGGATGATTCTCCCCGCTTTGTCAACATTTTATAGGCCTAGTTGCATGTAATTTCCCATGGAGTGTAAATTCCCATATGAGTCTGTCTTTTCCTACTTGACTAATGGTAGGGAGGGAGGCTGATTTGATCCTTTCAATGGTTTCTTCATCAAAGAATTGCTGCATATGGTTTGTATTCCAGAAACCTGCATTGTGATCAATTATATATAGTAGCAACTCTACTGCAAGTATTAGACCAAGTTGGAGGTTTTCCAATGAGGGCTCTATCCACCCATGGGTCATCAAAGATGTCAACTTCCAAACCATTTGAGATAAACCACTTACACCCTTTCAACAAGTCTGAATGTCCATAGAGCATGTTTTTCCATAGAGAGAGAGAGAGAGAGGAAATGTTTCATTTAACTCGATGTTTCTAAAAGGATTCTCCTCTCAAATGTTTCTGATTAAGAATCTGAACCTAAATCGAATTTGATTCACAAAGTAAGCGCCATGCTAGCTTTAAGAGGAGAGCCTTGCTCATGAGTTTTGGTTTACGAAGTCCAAGTCCACCCTTTTCTTTAGGATGATAGAAAGTTGCCATGCTTTTAAATATATAGATCTTTGATATTGAGATTTACCCCACTAGAAGTCATGACAAATGTTTTCCATTTCTTTGCACACTGATTTTGGAAGTGAGGTGGTAGTCATGTAATATAGTGGAAGTGTTTGGACGGTGGATTCAATAAGTGTTGTTTTTCCAGCATGGGAAAGCACTCTAGACTTCCAACTTAAGTTCATATTTCAGCTTATCAATTAAAAACTGCTAAGGTGATGATTTTTTACTTGTAGTAAGTAAAGAGCTGTCTAGGTGGATTTCATCATTTTTCATATCCACCACTCCTAATTCAACTATTATAGCTTCTTTCACTACTTGAGTGCTGTTCTTACTAAAGAATATGGATGATTTGCTGAAATCGACCATTTGGCCCGACTAGTTACAAAAAAGATTAATGATTTCTTTTTATCTTTTGGGCTTCACATAGATCTGCTTCCCCAAGTAGTAAAATATCATCTGCAAGTCCATTTCGAGAAATTTTTGAGAAGCTCCAAATGGAGCCTTTTGACTTATTTTGTCTCATCTTCGTGTGGAAAGATGCACCTTCAATCAAACGGGCTATAGGTTGCCAAGATCTTTATGTAAAAGCCCATTACAGTTTTTGGTTGTCAGATCTTCTAAAAGATCCTTCAAAAAAAGACTTGCCAAATGACACCTTAGTTTGTCATGAGAATTAATTACTGGATTTGAAACTATGTAATTCACCCCTAAGAAGTGCTCGAGATAATAATCTAGAGAGGATTTCAATGTAGATAAAGGATAGATAGGGTGAGAAAGGACACCCTTGGCATAACCTTCTTTGGGGTGTAAATGCTTTACTACATTCTCTGTTAATTTTGATTTTCATGCAGGAGAAGATATACAAGCCTTAATAGGAGAGTAGAAAAAATGCCAATCAACTCTGTCGTAGGCCTTTGCAAGGTTAAATTTCAACAATAAAGAACCTTTCTTAGATTTACTTCTGTTCATAGAGTGAACTATCACTTTGGAGATCACAATATTGTCCAAGATCTATCTTTTTGGTGTGAAAGCATTTTGAAAAGGGGATATAATTTTGTGAAGTAGAGGTTTTCAATCTGCCGGTCAGGATCTTTGCCACAATTTTGTAGATGATATTAGTTAATCGAATGGGGGAACGAGAATTAATAGAGTGTCATTAATGAAAGTAATAAGAATAGGGTTGAGAAAGAAACCTTTGATGAATGAGCAAAGAAACGTGCAATCCATTCGGTTCTGTACTTTTAAAGGGGCCATGATAAAAAGAACCTGTTTTGATTTCATCATTTGAAAGGGTGGTGGAAAGAAGCTTGAAAATATTTTTGTAGAAATTTACTAAGGATAGCTCAATTTATTTAGGGTTTGACCACTGGAGTCCTCATGGTTATATACATCGTCCCCGGTCCACCAATGCCATGCATGAAGCTGCGGGCTTTATTATATGCTTTTCGGTCGATTCTTTCGATCCTTTTTTCAATCTTGTCCCATCTGTAGTCTGTAGGAGAGGATTCCGCATGTCCAACAGTCTTGATACAGTTGTTCTACCAAAAGTAAAAAGAAAATCTACCGTTGGGTTTGGGTCGTTTGGCACCATGTGACATCTGACATGTGCTGTGGGACCCGTGAATCGATTGGTGGGGGACCTGAGTTTCCTGCTTTATAGGGAGCTGCCATTCGTCTGAAGTATTGCAGACTCGCAGTCGCCACGGGATTCAATCATGAATCTGGCCATCCACCTCCGTCCTTCAATTTACTGCCCACAAACACAGTGGAAGCCTTCCACTATCAGACCCAAAACGCCCACGATCTCTACAGTGACGAAGCTCTCGAAATTCCCTTCCATTAAATCCGTGCATGGACGCCATGATTGTCCTCCCCCTGCTCCCACAGAGAAACCCAGATGGGAATCCATGCTTGGAACTGCCGCAAGCTTGTATCCTCTCTATGTGACCATAGGAGGGATAGTCGCATGTGTTAAACCAGCTGCTTTCTCATGGTTTGTGAAGAGAGGCCCTACTTCATACAGCTTGTCTCTTGGGTTCATTATGCTGGCAATGGGTCTCACATTGGAGCTCAGGGACTTGTTCAGTTTGCTGATGAAAAGGCCTTTCTCTGTGAGTTTCAAATATCTTTTGTTTTTTTGGCTGAATCTTGAAAAGCTACTTTACTTTTCTCGCAAGAACGGATCACATCTTTTTTAATCGTATTAGCTTCAGTCAAGCGATTTTTTTTTTCTGGCCATTAAAATATTTCTGTTTTATTATATTTTAATCTTTTCGTTCTATTTTTAATAAATATAGTGTCTTTCTGTGGCAATATCAATGGCCACACACTGCAGTATGCACAATGTTTCCATTTTATTCATTCCAAAACACTATTTGTGCAATGCTTCTTAGAACAACAATTGTTAGTTATTGAAGGAAAACACTGGAATACTTGTTCACACACCAAAAGAAAAAAAAAAAAAAACTGGAATAATACTAGGTTCTCGATTAGCAACGCTTGGTGTCTTGGAAGAGAAATTAGATTTTGTGGGATCAAAATCTGTCTGCTACCGCTCCATTGCACAGTTCAGCTACTTCGGTTGTTATGATGTTATCAAACAGCCCCTTAGTCAATGCCATTCTGTAAAACAAATGAAATATATAGTTTAAAGGCTAATGGGTGGAAGATTTGTAGAGTCAACAGTAATCCTTGGAAAGCTATGGTATAAAAAATGAAATATATTTAAGTTGGCCACCCCCCGACGCTGTTGTATCTGTCCTTAAATTTTTGCATGTCTCTATTTGTTTGTTCCATTAAGTCCAGTGTGCCTTAGGAGTTTGGTCAGCCCAGAATAAGATATACCATAGCTGAAAAATTTATTAGGTGAGGATGCCTTAGAAGTTGGTCCTCTCAACACTGTTGTATCTCTGTCCTTAAATTTTTCCATGTCTTGTTTGTTCCATTGTCAGTCCAATGTGCCTTGGGAGTTTGCTCAACCTAGGAGTTAAAGGGCCATTACCCAATGTTGGTCCCAGTTATATGGGGTCTTGGGAGGTTACAGTCCTAATCTTTGGCATTTTCTTGCACGAAGGTGGCCACCCTTAGAATCGAACCCGTGTTCTCACACTTGACAGCCTGGGATTGTACCATTGCACTAATTAATGGCCCCTTAATACACAGAACTTGGTATACTTGATATCTATACCAGTGGATTTTTATGACTACCAGTAGCAAGGGTATATTCCACTGATTTTAGTAACTGTAGGTAAAGAATCTGCTTTTAAAAATTATATTTCTTGTAGTGTGGGTTAAGAGACAAGGATAATAGTAATGCTGTCCTTACAAGGCCTGTTAGCACTCTTATATGAACTAATAAGACATAAAAACAACTGCTTCCTACTTGTATGTAGATTCTGACTACTACTTATATTCAAACTAGAATACCTTCATAACTCTCTTCTAGCTCTACTAAAATCAACTGCCAAAAAAAGCTCTGCTAAAACAAACTCAATAAATAACCAGAAATTACTTAAAAAGTAACTCATGATTTAGTATGAATAACAATCAATTACAGGAATTCTTGGGCTTCTTTGTATTGGGCTAATCTACAGTTCTGTTCTGTTTATTGATAAGACTTGGGGGTCTGTACTCATCCTAAAGGGGAGGTAGCTAGCATCTCGTGCATCCTCCAAGGCTGATTGTACTCTTCCTTTTGTTCTCTTTAATAAAATTATTTACTCAATTCATAAAATAAGTTACAGGAATTACTATAAATAATAATTTTGATAAAAAATTTACTAAGAATTGCAAATTTCTAAAGGTTGGAACTTAACTCTATTCTTGTGATACCAATAAACTAAAAAATATGTTTGAAAAAACTTAAAATTACTAGACCTAAATCACCGAAAAATTACGAAATCACCATTGGTTTATGAGTATGAAAATTATTGATTTCTTTCTCCATGGTTTCTTTCCTTCTATGTTTGCATCAAAGCTTAACAGTAATAGTTGCTTGTTAGGGTACCCAAGTCTTGTATGCAATTGGTAGAGGCTTTGATGATTTTGATGGAAACATTGTTTTACATTCTCGGGACCTAGGGGCTAGGGTTGGAGGACGGGAATTCAGTTATTTAGCTCATAGCATTGGACCTAGGTTGTTTCTTCTCTTGGCTACATAGAATGGAGAACGAGGAATTTGAGCCAATAAGTAGTAATCTATCTTGTGGAGGCCCTTTATTATTGCCTTCTGCATTAAAAGGGGGTAGGAGCTGTTGGACAGTTTTGTATGCCCTTAGCTTCAATCAGAATGATGTACTTTATGAGTTTATTGTAAATGAATAAAAATGCATATTTGATTCATGTTCCCTTGGTATGTTTCTGTGTAATACCCTTAAACTGGACATTTAATGAGACTCGTGTTAGTTTATAATGTTCACAGCCAGTGGGTCGGTCTGGGGAGACTTATCCTGATAAGGCTGACACTGTGGTGCCACAAAGTCGGTTGGGGTGGCCTGTCTCAGCTGCTAGGGTGAGACCCTAGGCACTTATAGTGTAGGATTAATTGAATCTATGAACTGGACCAGATTTCCAGTATTGCCCTAGACCTTGGAGATTGATGAGCAAAACTGGAAAGTTACACCCGACCCCTAGACTCGATTATGATACTGCACTAGGTGTCGGATTGGTCTGTCTTTGATGTACCAATCAGTGAGATCTCTAGCGGGGGTCAAAACCTGGGTATGTTGGGACAGTCTGAGAATTCATCTGAGTGGGTGATCATAGTGACAGGACCAGCCCCTTTGTCGGACAAAGGTAATGATCGGGGATGCACTCTCACTGATGGAAACCAAAACTACCGGCAGCCGATTTCAATCGTTGAGATTTGTTTTGCAAAGTATGTTTTATATGAGATATAAAAGTATATATATTATGGTTTCTAAAATGTTTGCAAGAATGTTTTAATTCCCGGGATCCATATCAGTGGAGAGTGCAACACTGTTCCTTGCAGCCGAGGGAGAGGTCCTCTCTTGTCGGGCAGTGTATGATCATTATGGGCTGAGAGGTTAAGTGTAAGACCATTGAGGATAATACCTGATGGGCTAATATTGCATCTGCCCGCAGTCCCTGGGTGTTACGAGGTAGCTTGGCCCAGGGACCACTTAGGGTAAGTGTTGGGCCCATAGATCCCATTTGATGGGTTTCAGGGGGTGCACTGTTCATAGCGGTGTATTCGGCCAGGCCTTGTAACAAAGGCTGGGCCGAACCCATGTGGCTGATGTGTAGATCAATGCTTGGGTCTCACGCCATACAAGGAAGCCCAACTGGGCAGTAGTTAGGAAGGTTAAGTGAGCACATAAGCTTAATGGGCCTAAAGCCCATTTTGAACTGGGCTATTTAATTAGTTAAATATGGGGCGAACTGGGCTATCCACTCAGAGAGTCTAGATCTGAATGTGATTCAGATCTAGAAACCTCCTAATGAGGTTAGGAGAAAGCTAATCTAATCTGTAGATAAGATAAGAGTTTATCCTTATCACCTAAAGGGATGTCTGATCCAAATCAGATTTGGATCAGCGAGTCCTAATTGGATTAGGAGCTGATCCTTTAGGGTTACAAGAGAAAAAAGGGGCGGCAACTTTTGGTAGAGATAATTCACATCCTCCTTGAGAGCTGAAAACATAGAAGAAAGAATTAAGCAACCCTGCAGAAATCTTTCTTGCCGCCTCCTTGTTCTTGCCGCCCTGTTTGCCAGTTCGATCTCCAGTTGTGGGAGAATTCAAGATTCGATCTTGACATCAGTTCTTTGAGAAAGAATTGATAGGAAGATGTGCTCACGTGCCATCTTGCTATTTCTTGCGAAGGACAGAATTCTTGGAGTTGTGGGAGATGTCAAGATTCGATCTTGACATCTGTTATTTGAGAAAGAATTGATAGGAAGCTGTGCTCACGTGCCATTTTGCTATTTCTTGCGAAAGACAGAATTCTTGGAGAAGAATACTGTTGATTCTACTCCATCCTGCACTGCGCCATCTTCAGTGGGAGCAGTCTTTGGATCCTTCCTTGGGCGTGAACACCTTCGTTGGGAGATATTGTTTCTATGTATCAGGTATAATCCTCGCCTACTCCTTTTGGTTCAGATTTGGTTCAGTTTATGGTTCAAGAATGATCATTGAAAATATGATTTTCTAAATAGGGACTGTGATTCACAATTGAAGGGAGAGAAAAATTTTTGAAATTCGCCCCTTTATTCTGCAAGATTTGGGCGTCCATACGATGGATCTCTCATCCCTTCAGTGGTATCAGAGCCATGGTTCAAATCTTGAACCAATTTGTTTTAGATTTGAACCTGCGCAAATGGGCAGAAGGCGTTCTACCCAATTTGCGCAGATATGGGTTTTGGGAAATTTGTTCCCAAAATTATGGGCGAATAATCTGAAATTAATTTTTATATAAATCTGATTATTGTTTAGAATTGTTCTTTATAATTTTCTTGATTTATGGGCTGTTCGTACAAGAGGAGATCGAAATCTTGATTTGCGTAGGGAACCTGCGATTTTGCAGTTTTTTGGATTGCTTTATTACATTTGGTCTGTAAAATATTTTTTTTATTTTTTAGACTGAATGTATAGGTATTCGATCTGATGTAATTATTAATAGAAATTAGGATTTCTATTTATTTTATTTTGGATCAAAGATGGCGGTGCAGAAAATGAGATTTCGCAGATGGGAGAATTACAATCTGCGATTTGCAGTTTATGAAACTGCAAACTGTGATCTAACCTCTGTTTTGCAGGATGGATTGTGCGAACATCCCTGTTTGACTGATTCTTGATTTTCTTTTATCAGTATTTAATTTTAGATTATTTTCTTGAATTAAAGATTTAATTAAAGATCAAACCCTAGACCCATTCGAACCAAGATTGGTTCAAAATTGTTTGGACCGAATCTAGGGTTTAATCAAGGCTGAAAGTCAACCCTAATTTTCCCACTAATGGGCCTGAGGATTGATGTTTAATTAAATGGTTAATTCGGCCCAACCTGTAAAGGCCCAGTTTTAAATAGTTAAAATTGCTAAAAGCCCACTTAACTCTTAAAGCTATATGGGCCGAACCAATCAACCTTAATTCGGCCCATATACCTAGATAATATTAATGGTTAATATTATGGATTTAAAATGGGCTTCAAATGGGCTTTATAGATAATTAATTGATTGGATCAATTTATCCTTGCATGTGATGTATGGATGTGTGATGTGCTACGTACATGGGCCATAAGTACTTGTCCCATGCTCAATTGACAGTGGCTCTTGCGCACACCATGGCTGAATGCACATCATTGCCATGGTGTCCCTTTTGGTCATTGGATGACCTCCCTCAGTGGTGGGCCCCACACCTCATCAAGAGGTTACGTGCGGAACCTTAGCCGATTTAGGCCCACCGAAATCTTGCTTTATGAAAGTTAGTGGGAGCCACTTGGGTTTGACCTAGATCAAAATAGGGCGTAATTAACTGTTCCCTCCCGCTAATATGAGTGCATGTGATAGGGAGATTCATATGATGAACTCTTTAAAGGCCTTTCATCATTAGCATGAGGATGGGTCCTTCAGTAATGAGGAAAATGCACCAGAAAATGGGCTATCCATTTGCTGTTGGGCTTGTCTGAATGTTTCATAAGATGATAGGGGCATCATGGACCGATGTGGGAGGGGCTTCACCAGGAAATGGGAACTCTCTCACGCTACCTTGGCGTTCACGAACATGATGGGTAAGCACTCACTGGACAGAAATGTTTACTTGAAAACGGCTTTGAACCTTGTCTGACAGAGGCCAAAGGGAAAACTCATATGATGAGTGGATATGATCCTTCATAGAAAGGTGGTGGGGTTTTTCAGCTGAAACAGTTGGCTCCATGCACCTTATGTGATTTCCCACATTTCGAGAGACAACTCGCAGTCTCCGTCACTGAGAAAGGAGGGAAATCTCAGAGATGAATAAATGGAAATGGAACGTAGATTAAAATCCATATCTATGTAATGAACATGAATCAAATTAGGTTGTGGACTGATGTTTGCTCTTTTATCAGAAAATGGCAAACGGACAGTTTGCAAAGTTGCTTGATGACAACAAACTAAAGGGCCCAAACTATGCCGACTGGTACAGGAATCTTATGTTGGTCTTAACCTCTAAGAAATTGGACAAGGTAGCCAAGAATCTTGCCCCGGATCGTTTGGGAGATAGGGCTTCCGAGGCCTGGAGAAGAGAATACCAAGAATGGGAGGAGAAAAACTCTCTTGCCCGCTTCTATATCATTGCCTCTTTGGACAATCCAATTCAGAGGCAGTTCGATCAGATCGAACTTGCTAAGGACGTATTGGACAGTCTGAAGACAATGTACGAAGAGTAGAATCGTTCTACTCGGCAGAAGGTCTTGAAACAGTTCATGACCGCACAGATGTCCAAGGGCCAACAAGTTCACGACCATTGTCTCCGGATGACGGGTTATATCAACGAACTGGAGGCTCTTGGATCCGGGCTGGATCTGGTAACACAGATCGATGCTATTCTCAACTCTCTGCCTCCATCCTTTAATCCATTCATCATGAACTACAACATGAACAAGCTGAACGTCAGCTTATAGGAACTCGGCAATATGTTGCAGAGGGCCGAAGAATTGATTAAAAAGGATGAGCCCATTGCCATGCTTGTTGAAACTGGCAAATCAGGCAAGAAAAGGAAGGCAAAGAGAAAGCCCTAGAAGAAGGCTGCCAAACCCAAGAAACAGAGGAAGGACAAGGCATCAGATGCCTGTCATTTTTGCAAGAAGACCGGCCACTGGAAAAGGAACTGTCCTACCTACTTGGAATCCAAGAAAGGTAATATCGAAACTTGTGTTATAGAAACAAACTTATTGGTAGTTTCTGCGTCTTGGTGTATCGACTTCGGGGCTTCAACTCATGCGTGTAACTCACTGTAGGGGTTCAAGGTAAGCAGAAGGTTGAGTGAAGGAGAAGTCATGCTCTACTTGGGGACTACTGCAACTGTTGCAGCTGCGGCCATAGGAACCGTGGAATTACTTTTTAGAGAAGGAATTATTGTACTGAAATATTGTCTTTATGTACAAAATTTAAGGAGAAATTTGATTTCTGTCTCAAAACTGTGTGCATATGGTTATTCTGTCTTCTTTAGTAATACGATTACTATTAAAAGAAATAACAGATTCATCGCATACGGGGAACTGGAGAACGGTTTCTATGTTCTACATCCTTCTCTAGAAACTAACATAACCGAAACTACGTCAGCTGAAATCTCCAAGAAGAGAGCCCGTGATACAATTAATCCCACGTGTCTGTGGCATTACCGATTTGGCCACATCGGTGTTGACCGAATCACAAGGTTGGTAAATAATGGTTATTTGGATTTTCTAACTGTAGAAGATCTTCCCACCTGTGAGCCTTGCCTACAAGGCAAGATGACGAAACGGCCATTTAACGGTAAGCCTGAAAGATGTACAGGCACACTTGACCTTATACATGATGTATGTGGTCCCCTGAGTGTTTGGACACGGAATCAACACGTGTACTTCATCACCTTCACCGATGATTTTTCACGATATGGTTATGTGTACTTAAATGAGACACAAGTCTGAATCCTTTGAAAAGTTCAAAGAGTTCAGACAAGAGGTCGAGAAACAGTTAGGGAGAGAAATTAAAGCCCTTCGATTAGATCGAGGTGGCGAGTATCTCTCTGACGAATTCAATGACTACTTAAAGGGCAAAGGGATAGTATCACAGTTAGCTCCTCCTGGTACACCACAACTTCACTGATGGAAACCAAGACTACCGGCAACCGATTTCAATCGTTGAGATTTGTTTTGCAAAGTATATTTTATATGAGATATAAAAGTATATATATTATGGTTTCTAAAATGTTTGCAAGAAGGTTTTAATTCCCGGGATCCATATAAGTGGAGAGTGCAACACTGTTCCTTGCAGCCGAGGGAGAGGTCCTCTTTTGTCGGGCAGTGTATGATCATTATGGGCTGAGAGGTTAAGTGTAAGACCATTGAGGATAATACCTGATGGGCTAATCTTGCATCTGCCCACAGTCCCTGGGTGTTACAAGGTAGCTTGGCCCAGGGACCACTTAGGGTAAGTGTTGGGCCCATAGATCCCATTTGATGGGTTTCAGGGGGTGCACTGTTCATAGCGGTGTATTCGGCCAGGCCTTGTAACAAAGGCTGGGCCGAACCCATGTGGCTGATGTGTAGATCAATGCTTGGGTCCCACGCCATACAAGGAAGCCCAACTGGACAGTAGTTAGGAAGGTTAAGTGAGCACATAAGCTTAATGGGCCTAAAGCCCATTTTGTACTGGGCTATTTAATTAGTTAAATATGGGGCGAATTCTAAGATGGATTAGCAGATAGGATAGGGTCATAACCCTATCCACTCAGAGAGTTCAGATCTGAATGTGATTAAGATCTAGAAACCTCCTAATGAGATTAGGAGAAAGCTAATCTAATTTGCAGATAAGATAAGGGTTTATCCTTATCACCTAAAGGGATGTCTGATCCAAATCAGATTTGGATCAACGAGTCCTAATTGGATTAGGATCTGATCCTTTAGGGTTACAAGAGAAAAAAGGGGTGGCAACTTTTGGTAGAGATAATTCACATCCTCCTTGAGAGCTGAAAACACAGAAGAAAGAATTAAGCAACCCTGCAGAAATCTTTCTTGCCGCCCTGTTTGCCAGTTCGATCTCCAGTTGTGGGAGAATTCAAGATTCGATCTTGACATCAGTTCTTTGAGAAAGAATTAATAGGAAGCTGTGCTCACGTGCCATTTTGCTATTTCTTGCGAAGGACAAAATTCTTGGAGAAGAATACTGCTGATTCTACTCCATCCTGCATTGCACCATCTTCAGTGGGAGCAGTCTTTGGATCCTTCCTTGGGCGTGAACACCTTCGTTGGGAGATATTGTTTCTCTGTATCAGGTATAATCCTCTCCTACTTTTTTTGGTTCAGATCTGGTTCAGTTTATGGTTCAAGAATGATCATTGAAAATGTGATTTTCTAAATAGGGAATGCGATTCCCAGTTGAAGGGAAAGAAAAAATTTTGAAATTCGCCCCTTTATTCCGCAAGATTTGGGCGTCCATATGATGGCTCTCTCATCCCTTCAGGACCTTTACTAAAGGATGAATATTCACTTTAATTCCTAGTCTAGCTGGCAACTTCCCAAGAGTAGAGTTTCTACTGAAGAGATTTCTGTGGGATCACCATAACAAGAGTCTTACCAATAAATATTTATAACAAGAATCTTCTGTCTAGCTTCTTTTAGCATCTGGCACTTTTCTGTTATACTTATGTTTCTATGATTTGAAAAAATGTTTGTTCTTTATCAGACGAAAAATAAAGAACAAAAATTGTTACGACAAAATACTTACCAACTTTTCCTACTTATGCTTTTCATTATTTTTTCTTTAACAGTAGATCTGTAAGTTTAATTATGATTAATTGAGAGTAAGAGTTAATGGACCAACAAGCATGAGAATGCAGATTCAAGTCTGAGATCAGTCACTTCTTGCTAAAATGCTCGAGGTTAGGCGAGTACCCAGTATACACCTTCCAAGACCCTGGATTGCTGGAACTAGGAATGGCTAACAAATGACCTCTTTTTAGTTAATGGACCAACAGATGAACTTGTATTTTTTTAAATATAACAGGGTTTGAATAATTCATAAATTCTTACTCGTTAGTATAACTATTAAATAAATATATTGTTGCCAGAATCCTCTGACTGCTTAGGCCCTTTAGAAGGAGTTACTAACAACCTTGGGGTTAAAATTTAGGGAAAGTTATTACTCATAAAAAGATCAAAGCAATATTTTTTAATTACTGAGAAATGACATTCAAAAGTCTTTCAGTGAGTCAACCCATTTCCATTGGAGGTTTCCTTGAAGACAGCAGAAACTTCTGGCTTCTACTATATTAAGCTTCTCTTGCAATCAAGTGTTTCAGTTCATGAGGTTCTGTTTTTTTTTTCTTTGGTCAGATACTCTTTGGATGTGTTGCTCAGTATACAATTATGCCAGCTTTTGGATTGATTATTAGCAAACTACTTGGGCTTCCACCATCTCTTTCAGTTGGTTTGATATTGCTTTCTTGTTGCCCTGGGGGAACTGCATCCAATGTGGTAAAATGTGCAACTTTTTGTTTTCATATTGCTTCCAATTTCCATAGTTATATATGAATTTAAAAATGGAAAATATAATTCATTGAATTTGGAACTGAGAAAGATGCACCTGGTTTTCCCATATATCAATTTACTATCCTTGAGTAATGTAATTATAAACTGTCAGTTTGGTTGTAATAAGTTTTTCATGATTTGGCCATGCTCCTTGGTATTTTGTTGGTTGGAATGTGTAAAGCACCAAGGTTCCAACCAAAGGTTTTTGAACTAGAAGAAACCAGTGTTTTTAAGATTCATTAAACATTTATGAGTTCCTCAATCACTGAACATTATTTGATGACTGCATTGCATTCATTGAGCTCATGGTTGAGGATGGTTCTATCATCTGATTTGGGGGGATTACTATTGCAGTATTGGCCTATTCATTGTTCTTTGTTTTGTAGTCTATCTAGTCTCTATTCAAGTAGGTAAAACTTGTTTGGTGATTTGATGGTTTGAGGTTCCTGATTTTTGGAAAGCCACTCTTGAGTAGACCATTCATGGACCGGGTAGCCCAATGGGCTGGCCTTCTATCTGGCCCTTGTTCAAGGGGTCTTTTTTATTTACAGATGTTTTTATTGCTTCAAATATTATGATTTTTGATGACATCATTCTCATTTCTAGAGATACAAGTTTTGTTTCCCAGATTTAAGTCAATTCTAAGCATTTAGATACTCCTAGTTGCATATATATTTTCTATCCCTGAATAGCTTCTTGACCAAAGTGGCACTTGAAACCATTGACAAGAGGAGATGAAGAAAGTGATTTTATGAAATGGAAGATATGTCAATGTGGAAGAGATTGTTGAAGGTTGAAGCAAAGAATTTGTTGTTCAGGGGAGACTTGGCTTAAATGGGAGAAGGTTTTGAAAGTGAATGATGGGCAGAGGGCAACTGTCTTGAGAGTTGAATGAGCAAGAAGAAATCATAAAGCAACCTGCTCTGATACCAAGATAACTGTTAGAGTCGGCTAAGGAAGGGAATTTCAGTCTTTTCTGTTTAAGTATTATGTTAATTACATGTCCCATACTTTGCATATTAGACTTCGTACATTGCTTTTGATATAAAAATATATGGTTGGCTGGGAGTCTTTTTGACTTCTCAGTTTGACACTTCTTTCTCATCTCTTCTTCTTCTTCTTCTCCTTCTCTCTTTCTTTCTTCTCTATCTCTGAAACTAGTTTGACTGAACCATTCTTACAAGGTATCAGAGTGCCTTTAAAAAGGAGAAAGGGAGACTACAACTTCATTCGATCAGATCCTCTTTCCTCTTTCTTTCTTTTATTTTTTTTATTTTTCTGGTCTGCATAATCTGGAGTAAGTGGTGGAGAAGGCTGCGACAATCCCCAGAAGTCTGTGGCAACCTATTCAGGCATTCCTAGGGTTACATTGGCCTAGTTACAAGTGAAGGGGGAGTGCGGCAACCCTAGTGGAAAATTTTTAGACTGCTGTCACCATGCATGACAGCCTTGGTGGTCATGTGGTTGTAGTTGTGGTGGTCTGAACCCTCTATTGAGGTTCAAGAGGGATATATTTTTTATGGTGGTTATGAAATTGTATGTAAACAGAAGTGGCCGAATGTATGCTCATGCAGGATCGTGGTGATTGGACGCGGGCGGATGCGTCCGAGAGGGGTGAACGTGTGGTGTGGGAGCACTATGTGCGTTCCAACCTACTCTAGTCCACCTTGGTGGATTATTTTATGCAGAAACCGAGATGGAATGATTCACGGGTCATTGTAGTGTCTGTGTTGGAGGCCTCAGTGACTGGATCAGCCTATCTCCAGGATTGTTCAGACTCGGACGCGGGCGACAAGCTTGCACACACGGCAACCCACTCAGTTGCCATGCAAGACAGTCACAATGCTTGGCATCCAACCGTACACAGCACACGTTATCACCCTTTCTCACCTCGAACTAATACAATGATGATCTTGTCATTTGTAGGTTGGCGTTGGCATTCACAACTGTGTGCAACTTCTCATCTATTCTCCTGGAAACGACACCTGTGCATTTGTGTGCATCGCAGTGACACTTCTAAAATAGTTCCATCATCTTCAGTCGAATTGTGTTAACCAGTGACGTTATTGGCTGATCTCGAGCGTCTGAGACCCATCCATTAAAGGTCTCTGCAATGTTGGACGACATTCGGTCATACCTCTTCCCTGGGAACATGGAATTAGACCACCGTGATGGTTCAGTTGCATTAACCCATCTTGCTACTTGTGGATTCAGAATTGCTAGTCTCTTAAGAAGTGATTGATACTTGGACACTGATCTAGCGTACATCAACTTGTACACCACCTGTTTTATAGCGTCCCGCATAGCCTTGGACAGGTGAAGACGTGTGAGGTATGTGTTCAGGTTCTTCATTAGGTGTCGGCAGCAGTACGCATTCAATGCAGGATTGAACACATTTTGTATCGCCTCCTTGATGCTGGTATCTCTGTTCGAGACGACCACAATGTCACGTGTGTCCTGCAGCGTTGCCTTCAAGTGTTGCATAAACCAATGACAATCATCAAATGTCTCTACCGGTACAATTGTGAACTCTATGGGGAACATTCAATTGTTTGCATCAATGGATGTGGCGGAAGCAGGGTGCCTTGGTATTACCATTAAGATGAGCACCGTCTACAAAATAGCAATGGTCGGAAACCTGACCAAAACTCATGCAATGATGCATAGAATGAAATAAACAGCTGCTTGAACCGACCCTCGCTATCAACCGTATATGTGACGTAAGAGCCAGAATTGGACTCTACTATCTTATCACACAACCATGGAACGCGATTGTATGATTCATCATCAGCCCCATTTATCATTAGCCATGCTGCCTCATTACCCCTTCAAGCCTGTTGGTAGCTCAAATCCATTGCATAGTTGCGTTGGAAGTCTTTCATTATCTCAAGTGGGGTATACTTTAGGCTGTCACATACCTTGTCCACAATTAATTCTCCAATGAACTTCGTCGACCTTGAAAGGTTGACTGAGCAATCATCACTTGTTGTATGACTATGCAACTCCTGAAACTTGTGTACCCTGAATGTTGGGCCATCGCCCAGTGCACTGGCTTGGACCTCCCAAGCACAGTTATCAGTCTTGCATTGAGCATGTATTCGGTGACTGTCATTTTTGACAAAAGAGTGCAAATCGATGAGCTATAGAGAATTTTGCTATGGATGCATGGAACTCATCCACACTTTCAAATAACTGGCCAACTCTAGTTAGTAGTTTCCTCGACAATGCATTTGCTAAGTTACTAGGAGCATAGTTGTCAACGCGACTAGGTGAGGCTAAGCGACCATGGGGTGCCCAGGCGGGCGCCTAGGCGGTGGAATCTATAAATATAAAATCTATAGATTTCAGCCATATAATCATATTCATATATATTAATGATAGGTTTTGTTGTTAAAAACTAAAGTGAGAAGTGAGAACAATGACTGAATCAGTAAAAGGAGAGGAGTATAGGGCGGAGCCCCTGTTTTAAAAAAAAAATGATGATGAGTGGAGAAAGGGAGGAAGGAAGAGTATAGGGGCGGAGCCCCTATTTTTTCGAAAAAAAATGAAAAAATGTCTGAGCTGAGAAGAGAGAACTCAGGACTGATTCGACTAAAATCTGGAAAAGAGAAGAAGATGATGATGGTGATGTTGATGAGTGCAGAAAGGGAGGACTGGCGGAGCCCCTGTTTTTTTGAAAAAAAAGGAAAAAATGTTTGAAATATGGAAAATAAGAACTTACCTGCTGGAGCTGAGGTGCGATGGAGTTGGGCTGGGGCTTGAAGTCTTCGGTTCTCCTCCTATCCGATTGAACAAAAAAAAACCCTTATGAAATAAAGAAAAAACAAGCTGTATACTTGGTCTTAATACTAAAATGATTTCATGTAAATCGTTGATACATTTGAATAAACCCTAGTTCATTCTAGGTTAAAGCAGAGAAGAAGGAAGAAGAAAGAAAAGAGAAAGAAGGAGAAGAATGTTTGGCCAGACTAGAAGAGAGAAAAGTGAAAGTCACCCTCTCCTAGCCGACCCACTTGACTTTTATTCATAAAACTTAAGTTACAAGAAAGACAATGTTGTCCCTCATAGAAGATGGGACACATAACTTAAACTCAAATATAATAGACATTTCACTTTCAATAAGATACACCAGAATGACCAAAATACCCCTGACTCGAGCATTCTAACACTCCCCCTCAAGCTGGAGAGTATATATCATATAGTCCCAGCTTGTTACAAATGTAATCTATTCTTCTCCGAGACAATTCTTTTGTGAAGAGATCTGCCCACTGATTTCCTGAGCTCACATGAGATGTAGTTATTACCCCACTTATCACTTTCTCTCTCACAAAGTGACAATCCACCTCAATATGTTTAGTTCTTTCATGGAAGACAGGATTGGATGAGATGTGAACAACAATTTGATTATCACAGTATAGTTTCATGGGTTTGTCAATTGAGAAACCCATCTCCTGTAGTAGGTTCTTCAGCCATACTAGTTCACATGTGGTATGGGCCATAGCCCTGTATTCTGCTTCCGCACTACTTCTTGCCACCACTGTTTGCTTCTTTCTCTTCCATGTTACAAGATTGCCACCCAAGAAGGAACAATACCTTGTGGTTGACCTCCTGTCTGATATAGAGCCAGCCCAATCAACATCTGTGTACCCTACCATCTCAAGAGTTCCTCCCTTTTGGTATAACAAACCACGACCTGGAGCACCCTTTAGGTACCTAACAATTCTCAGAACAGCTTCCCAGTGAGGAACCCGGGGATGTTGCATAAACTGACTCACCACACTCACAACAAATGATATATCTGGTCGGGTAATGGTCAAATAGTTCAACTTTCCCACCAACCTTTTGTATCTTCCAGGATCATCAAACTCTTCACCAGCATCCACACTTAGCTTGGCATTGAGTTCCATAGGAGTCTGCTGGTTTAGCACCTAACAACCCTGTTTCTTCAAGTAGATCAAGAACATATTTCCTCTGACATAGGTTGATCCTCTGTTTTGACCTCGCAACTTCTATTCCTAAGAAGTACTTTATCTTCCCCAGATCTTTCGTATTGAAATGATCCTGTAAGAATTTTTTCAGTCTGTCAATTCCATTGCTGTCACTTCCAGTTATGACAATATCATCCACATACACGACTAGCAAGATTTTTCCATCTTTTGAGTTGTAGCTGAACACAGAATGATCAACCTAACACTGTTTCATCCCAAAGGCTTTCACCACTTCCCTGAACCTGTCGAACCATGCACGAGGAGATTGTTTCAGTCCACAGATTGCCTTTTTGAACCTGCACACCTTACCAACCTCCCCCTGAGCAACAAACCCTGGTGGTTGCTCCATATACACCTCCTCAACAAGATCACCATGTAGAAAGGCATTTTTGATGTCAAGTTGTAGAAGAGGCCAATCATACATAGTAGCCAATGAGATCAACACCCGAATTGAACCAATTTTAGCCACAGGAGAGAATGTCTCCATATAGTCCACACCATATAACTGAGAATAGCCCTTGGCCACCAACCGTGCTTTCAATCGTTCCACACTGCCATCAGGAAGATGCTTCACTGTATAGACCCATTTACACCCAACAGTGTGCTTACCAGGAGGAAGGGTGGTGAGTTCCCACGTGTGATTATGTTGTAGAGCAGAGAGTTCTTCTTCCATGGCTTGCTTCCACCCTGGGGAGGTAAGGGCTTCCTGTACAGTCTTGGGAATGGGAACAGATGAGAGTAATGATATAAACTTGCAATGAGAAGCAAAAAGGTGAGCAGTGGAAACATAGTCTGAAATGGGATGAGAAGTACAAGTACGTTTACCTTTCTTCAAAGCAATAGGAAGATCAAGATTTAAGGGAGAAGGAGCAGTAGCAGGATCTGTCGACAGGTGCTGAAGTGGAGGGGCTGAAGCACTTTTGCGGGTATACACTTGAGTAATTGGCGGCCTCTCTGTAGTAACAGGCATATGATGTGCATCTGCAGTAGGAATGGGAGCTACGGGAAGAGGGTCCATAACCGGTACAGGAAGAGGAACCACAGAGGGAGAAGAAGAGACCTCGACATCTGAGAAAAAAGGAACTGATTCAAAGAAGGTGACATCAGAGCACACAAACGATTTATGAAATTTTGGGTTATAACACTTATACCCTTTCTGAGTCCTCGAGTAGCCAAGAAAAATACACTTCGTAGCTCAAGCATCTAACTTGTCTACTCCAGGCTCCAAGTGTTGAACAAAACAAACACAACCAAAGACTCTTGGGGTGAGAGGAAAGGGAGACAAAGTGGGAAACAATACGGAGAAAGGGGATTGACTTCCAAGGATTGACATGGGCATCCGATTTATCAAAAAATAGGATGTAAGAACAGCATCACTCCAAAAATGCTTTGGGACATGCATATTGATCATCAAGGACCGAGCAGTTTCAAGAAGATGTTTATTTTTCTGTTCAGCTACACCGTTTTGTTGCGGGGTGTAGGCACAAGAAGTTTGATGAATTATTCTATGATGTTCTAGGTATTGCTGAAATGGTGAGGAGATGTATTCTTTGGCATTATCGGAGCGAAGTATTTTCAAATGAACACCAAATTGAGTGCGTATTTCAGCATGAAATTTCTGAAAAATAGAGAACAATTCACTACGGTCTTTCATAAGGTAGATCCATGTCATCCTTGAAAAGTCATCAACAAAGATTACAAAGTACTTAAACCCATTGTATGACACAACTTTAACTGGACCCCATACATCAGAATGAACTAAAGCAAAGGGACTAGAGACACGACTATCAATTCTTGGACTAAATGAGACTCGATGATGTTTTCCCAACTGACATGACTCACAATCTAATGATGAAAGATGACTCAATGAAGGAACTAGCAGCTTCAAAGACTTGAGAGAGGGATGACCGAGTCTGCAGTGCCATTGGAGAGGAGTAAGAGACGACTGAAAAGCCACTGGGGGGCCACCACCATCAAGGTAATACAAACCACCTGCTTCATGCCCTCCACCAATCTTCTTCCCCGTCTTGAGATCCTGAAACACACAAGAAGAAGGATAGAAGGTTACATAACAATCAAGAGACTTGGTTAATCTGCTAACAGACATAAGATTAAACGGAAACTTAGGAACATATAAAACAGATGCTGAAGACATGGAGGAGAAATCAACATCACCAACACCACAAATAGGAGATGTAGAACCATTACCAAGAGTAACTGACTGAGATGTGGAGGAGCGAGAAAGGGAAGAAAATACATCAAGAGTCCCAAACATATGGTCCGAGGCTCCGGAATCAATGATCCAGGGTGAGGCTTTGGAAGCCAAGCAAGCCATACCTGAATGGGCAAGTGTAGCTGTGTTCTGCTGAGATGTTTGAAGGAACTGCTCATACACTGCCCGTGGTACACTCACCATTTCCTGCCCGGAAGCACAAGCGGGTGTGGAGGGGGTTGGGACAGTTTGCTGGCTTTCAATAATGGTGCTACTACTCTTAGATGTAGCATGGTTAGCCCAAGTGTTGGGTGGACCACGCAAATCATAGCAGAAATTAACTGTGTGCCCCTCTAAGCCACAATGTGTACATTTTCTCTGAGCATTACTCCTTCCTCTTCCACGGCCTCCCCCTGACTCTCGGCCTCCAGTCCGGCCATTAGCCCGGTTAAATATGTGTCCACCACGGTTGCTTGGAGGGCCACTGCTACCACCACCACTTCTACTTCCACGGCCACTCCCTTTAGTCACTACCAAACCAGATCTATCAGAGAAGGAAGAATGTTTCACCGGCTCAATGGATGTCCTTTTGAGACGGGCAAAAACTTCTTCAAGTGAAGGGAGAGCTGATCCCCCCAATATTTGTGCTCTAACAGGCTCATACTCAACCTTCAAGCCCACAAGAAACCTAGTCACATCAAGTTGTTCACGTTGCTTTTATTGGATCTGGGTATCTGATGTTAGAGGGTAATACACATTTAGCTCATTGCGGATGTTCCTCAAACTTGCATAGTACTCCTCTAAGCTTTGACTTCCTTGCTTCAAATTGAAGTACTCTTGGTACAACTGATATACCCTAGTTGTGTTGTCATGTCCAGAGTACAACTTTTTAGCATGATCCCAGATCTCTTTGGTTGTATCTAGGAACATGAAGTTCACACTAATCTTTGGTTCCATGCTGTTCCAAAGCCATGTCATTATCTGTGCATCATCTTGTTCCCAATCACTGAACCTAGGAGAATTAGAGGAAGGTTTCTCCTCCCTCACATGTTTTACTTTCCTCTTGGCCTTCAAGAACACCTCCACAGATTTTGCCCATGGTACATAGTTCTCACCATTCAACTTGATGGATGTCATTTGAACACTTATATAATTTGAAGAAAGCATGATGCTGGTTTTGTTGTCATTCCCATCTACGAAAGAAGCCATCTCCATTATTTCACCTTCAAGTATATAACACAACCACACACTCTTTCACACGGCTTATCTCACTTATAGCACCACCAATCCCAGCTTTAAATACACATTACACACCACACACTAAGGCTGAAATCACTCAGTCTTCACATCAAACACCTGGGCTGCACACTGCAAAACCATTCACCACCACACACTAAGACTGAAATCACTCGGTCTTCACATCAAACACCTGGGCTGCACACTGCAAAACCATTCACCACCACACACTAAGACTGAAATCACTCAGTCTTCACATCAAACACTTGGGTTGCACACTGCAGAATTGATTACGCACAAGGTCTAGGACCCAACCACCACTACCACCAATCACCACGACACAACCACCACCAATCTACTGCTGTTGTGAACCTCAGCAGTCGACAACTCTTCTTTCAACATACATATGAAGAGGAATGCAGAGGAATACGACTGAAATGCATATCAGTCACACCAATCATCACCACAACCAACTTTTGAAGCAACAAGAAAACATTTACAGTCCCTTACTTGGACAAACAACAGTAGTGTTCATACCTGTCCACATTCAGCCCTCTTCAATACTGAATAGAGGGTTTAGTATACCACTTCAACGACCACCACAGCAACGACTGGAGGCATTCTCACCTCCAGACCCACAAAATGACAGCTCCTTTTCAGCTCCCTAACGAACCTCCACTCAGGTCAATCGAAAAAGAAGAAGACGACTGTGAAAGCTGGCGGCGAACCCAGAAAGAGAACAACAACAAGAAAAAAATAAGGATACGACCTTACAGCTCTGATACCATGTGAATAAACCCTAGTTTATTCTAGGTTAAAGCAGAGAAGAAGGAAGAAGAAAGAAAAGAGAAAGAAGGAGAAGAATGTTTGGCCAGACTTGAAGAGAGAAAAGTGAAAGTCACCCTCTCCTAGCCGACCCACTTGACTTTTATTCATAAAACTTAAGTTACAAGAAAGACAATGTTGTCCCTCATAGAAGATGGGACACATAACTTAAACTCAGATACAATAGACATTTCACTTTCAATAAGATACACCAGAATGACCAAAATACCTCTGACTCGAGCATTCTAACAATACACAAACAATACAATCACACATTGGGGGAACCAATAAATCGTTGATATACAAACAATACAATCACAGATATTGGGGGGGGGGAACCAATCAATTGTTGATACACAAACAATACAATCACACATATTGGGGGAAGACATTTCAGTAAAATTTTATGTCATGGTTTTTCGTTGAATGTATTAACATACTGAAGCACTCATTAATTTGTAATTTCTCTTTTACATCATGTTATACTAAATATGATTAGAAGATTCATCATCCTTACATTTTGTGAATAGTATAATATGACTGGATTTGATGGATGGGGGGGGGGGTATATTCATAGCTTGAAGCAATTCAGTCCACAATGTTCTGTCAATGAAGGTAGGTTCAATGCAATTCGGTCCACAATGTTCTGTCAATGAAGGTAGGTTCAATGCCCAACTACAACTCTTAGTAAATAGAATTACCGCTCCAATACTGTATAGTTAGCAAATTTATTAGAAAAAAGACCTTTAAATCTACACCACATCTCACCCCTTTCAAGGCTTAGCTTCTGGCAAGTCATGCAAGCTCTGACGACAAGCATTGCAGCTGGACTGGTCTCACTCCAAAGAAGGCATTCAGTCTCGAGTGGTAAGCATCTGCAATCTCCCTCTCTCTCTCTGTATCTATCCCTCTCTCCTTTTGTGTTTCCCTTATGTTTAGGCTTTCGTTGTCGCTGTGTTTGCATATAAATCTATATCTCAAATTCACTCTCACTCTCTCTCTCTTCTCTCTCTATCACTCTGCTTCCCTCTCCCTCTCTCTCTTTCTCTATCTCTATTTCTATATTCTCTCACTGGATCAGCCTATCACGAGTCTGAATACCCATATAGGTTGAAGGATTTGTAGGTGCCCACCAACAATATAACCAACATGAAATTCCTTTTTTCCCAAAAAATTTTGGTGATCTTGCAAATGATTTAGTAGCTTATGATAGCTTACTACAAATTTCATGTTGAAAGCATGATCATGCTAGTGGTGGTCCTTCATGGTGGTTATGTTCGCACATACAACAAGTTCAACCCTTATGGCGCATAGTAGTTGAAGTCTCTCATTACGATATCCTCAAGCGAACTACCACTACATGTCAACCCCCACGGCCTCAATTTGTTGTAAACACATTGGAAGACCATGTTCAAGTGGCCGTCACAGTGAATGTGTAGGGCGAAGAGATGACATTTTATGGGGATATGACTTTTACGCCTGAGGCATCACTGCAATCGGTGGCGAAGCAGGCCATCAAGCACTTGAAATTGACTCGGCGCATCCACATCAAAGATGCAAATTTTGATGAGTTTAAACAATTCTATTGCCATTATCGGTATTTGGAGGTCAAAATTCAAGCACCCAGGGCCCAGAACTGTGCATTAAAGGCCGAGAATGAGTTGCGTAGCAAACGTGATCAGCTAGAGTGTTACAACATCAAATGAATCCAGTGGCAACAACTTTTGGGGGTGGGGCCCGTGGGGGTAATAGTTGCAACGGACCGTTGTTGGGAGCAAGGACTGGTCTAAACACGTACATGGTATCCTTTCTGTTTGACAAGACAAAAGGTTCAACAAATAGAACCTTGCAGACCCAAAAAAGTGTAAAGAAGACGACAAAGGTGAATCAATTCTCGAGCAAGTTGGGAGATAAATATAGGGGTGCGCATTTCCAACTTCCAAGTCGGCATTAGTTCTTCGTCTGAGAAGGGGGAAGATACCAGGAGGAGGAAATATAGATCTGGGTGATATCCAAACCACCACCGAACTTGGTCATTTGAGTAGGAGAAGAGAATGTTCTATTTCCAATTGAGGTAGTTAGTGAGATTGAGTATGTTTTGTTTAGTAATCAAACTAAATATATGTTTTCTTTATTGATAGTGTTTAGCATAAGCAATATTGTGTTGTTGCTTTATCCAGTTTTCCACTCCAAAGACATCTAATGGCCTTGGTTTTATTTGGTACTATTGTCAATTTACTTTTCATGCGCTATAGAAGAACACATATAATCCATATGTTTAGTTGTCAATTTACTTTTCATTTAACTAAACATATAGATTAAACTAAGCTAGGACGCACGGGCAGAGCGACCACCCATGAGACCATTGAGGTGGACTAAACTAGGCTAGGATGCACACAATGCTCCCACACCACAATTCACCCCTCTCCGTCGCGTCCGAGGCTGAACGGACGTGGAGATAGGTTGATCTGATACTGAGGCCTCCGATGACCCGTCACGTTTGAGGCTGAACGGGCCTGGAGATAGGTTGATCTGATACTGAGGCCTCCGATGACACTACAATGACCCGTGAGTCATTCCATCTCGGTTTATACATACAATGATCCACCAAGGTGGACAAGACTAGGCTGGGACACACACACTGCTCCCACACCACACCACACGTTCACCCCACTCCGCCATGTCTGCCCGCTTCCAAGGCTGAACGGGCCCAGAGATAGGTTGATTCGGTCACTGAGGCCTCCGACACAGGCAGTACACTGACCCGTGAGTCATTCCATCTCGGTCTGTGCATATAATGATCCACCAAGATGGACTAGACTAGGCTGGGACAGACACACTGCTCCCACACCACACGTTCACCCCTCTCCGCCGTGTCCGAAGGTGAACGGGCCCAGAGATAGGCTGATCCGATCACTAAGGCCTCCGACATAGACACTACACTGACCCGTGAGTCATTCCATCCCAGTCTGTGCATACAATGATCCACCAGGGTGGACTAGACTAGGCTGGGATGCACACAATGCTCCCACACCACACGTTCACACCTCTCGGTCGCGTCGCTCACGTTTGAAGGTGAACGGGCCCGTAGATAGGCTGATCCAGTCACTGAGGCTTCCGGCACAGACACTACACTGATTCGTGAGTCATTCCATCTCGGTCTGTGCATAAACAATGATCCACCAAGGTGGACAAGACTAGGTTGGGACGCACACAATGCTCCCACACCACACGTTCACCCCACTCCGTCGTGTTTGCCCTCGTCCGAGGCTGAATGGGCCTGGAGATAGGCTGACCTGGTCACTAAGGCCTCCGACACAAACATTACATTGACCCGTGAGTCATTCCATCTTGGTCTGTGCATACAATGATCCATCAAATTGGACTAGACTAGGATGGGACGCACACAGTGCTCCCACACCTCACTTTCACCCCTCTCGGCCGCGTCCGCCCACATCCGAAGGTGAACGGGCCCGGAGATAGGCTGATCTGGTCACTGAGCCCTCTGGCACAGACACTACACTGACCCGTGAGTCATTCCATCTCGATCTGTGCATACAATGATCCACCAAGGTGGACTAGAATAGGCTGGGACACACACACTGCTCCCACACCACAGGTTCATTGGACATGGGGTTGGGCTGGGTCCAAGTCTAAGGCTTAAGACGTAGAGTTGGGCATTGGTTGATCCTCAACTTGACCAACCCGCACCCAAGATGCATCCCTCCGTCATTGGACATTCCTAGAACCATAGCATCACTTACATATACCCAACTTGGGTGGGCCAAACCTGCTAGTCATAAATAACTACAATTCTAAATGGAATACCTCATAATGAAAAAGTTTCATTTTATTAGCAAAAAAAAATAATTAAAATAAAATACAACATACATTTGGGTTTGATTGAACACACGGAAATCTCATTTCCACTATGCCAACAAAACTGATCTAGAAGAAGCCCTTGACATATTTTTCAATTCACTGTGGACAATAAACCAAACAACTGGTATTTATCATA
The DNA here is from genome assembly GCF_055504915.1 of Nelumbo nucifera. Taxonomy (NCBI): domain Eukaryota; kingdom Viridiplantae; phylum Streptophyta; class Magnoliopsida; order Proteales; family Nelumbonaceae; genus Nelumbo; species Nelumbo nucifera. Next base: position 30,006,007 of record NC_142656.1, on the reverse strand, counting down.
CCGTTTTCATTTAACTAAACATATGGATTATATGTGTTCTTCTACAATGCATGAAAAATAAATTGACAACGGTTCCAGACAAAACCAAGGCTATTAGATGTCTTTGGAGGGGAAGATTGGATAAAGCAACAACACAATATTGCTTATGCTAAAAACTGTCAACTAAGAAACATAGTAGGTGCTATATTTAGTTTGATTACCAAACAAAACAAAAATACTAGTCTCACTAACTACCTCAGTCGGAAATAGAGCCTTCTCTTCTACTACTTGAATGACCAAGTTCGGTGGTGGTTTGGATATCGTCCAGATCTATATTTCCCCCTTTCTGGTATCTTCCCCCTTCTCAGATGAAGAACTAATGTTGGCTTGGAGTTGGAAATGCGCACCCCTATATTTATCTCCCAACTTGTTTGAGAATTGATTCCCCTTTGTCGTCTTCTTCATATTTTTTTGGGTCTGCAGGGTTCTATTTGCAAAACCTTTTTTCTTGTCGAATAGGAAGGATACCATGCACGTGACTAGACCGGTCCATGTTCCCAATACCGGTCCGTTGCAACTATTAGCCCTACAGGCCCCACCCCTAAAAGTTATTGCCACTGGATTCACTTGATGCTGTAGCACTCTCGAGATGATCACGTTTGCTACGTAACTCATTCTTGGCCTTCAATGCATGGTTCTAGGCTCTGGTTGCTTGAATTTTGACCTCCAAATATCGGGAATGGCGATAGTATTGTTTAAAACTCATCAAAGTTTGCGTCTTTGATGTGGATGCGCCGGGTCGATTTGAAGTGCTCAATGGCCTGCTTCGCCCCCGATTGTAGTGATGGTTCGGGCGTCGCAGTCATATATCCTCATAAAATGTCATCTCTTCGCCCCACAGATTCACAGTGACGGCCGCTTGAACATGGTCTTCCAACGTGCTTACAATGAATTGAGGACGTAGGGGTTGACATGCAACGACAGTTCGCTTGAGGATATCGTAATGAGACTTCAGCTACTATGGGATTATCCATCGAACTATCTGTAAGAAACTAAACACGGGGTGTACAGGTTGGGGTTACCCAATTAATGTCAATTTACGCCCTCTATCTACATTGAAGGGATAGAGATAGTTAGAGAGAGATGTAGAGTGTTGTGACACATGTCATCCTAAACATTTTTCTACACGGCCTATCAGAGTAAGACACATCAATGCCATATGGGTTGAACTTGTTGTATGTGCGAACAACATAACCACCATTAAGGACCACCACTAGCATGATCATGCTTTCAACATGAAATGTAGTAATCTATCATAAGCTACTAAATCATTTGCAAGATCGCCGAAATTTTTTGGGAAACAAGGAATTTTATGCTTGTTATATTGTTGGTGGGCACCTACAAATCCTTCAACCTATATAGGTATTCGGACTCGTGATAGGCTGATCCGGTGAGAGAATATAGAGATAGAGATAGAGAAAGAGAGAGAGGGAGAGGGAAACAGAGTGGTAGAGAGAGAATAGAGAGAGTGAATTTGAGATATAGATTTAGATGCAAACACATTGACAACGAGAGCCTAAACATAAGGGAAACACATAGACGGAGAGAGGGATAGATACATAGAGAGAGAGGGAGATTGCATATGCTTACCGCTTGAGACTGAATGCCTTCTTTGGAGTGAGACCAGTCCAGTTGTAGATTCTTGTCATCAAAGCTTGTGTGAGTTGCCAGTAGCTGAGCCTTGAAAGGGGTGAGGTGTGGTGCGGATTTAGAGGTCTTTTTTCTGATAAAGTGGCTAACTCTCCAGTGTTGGACCCATAACTCTATTTATTGAGAGTTGTAGTTGGGCATCGAACCTTACTTCATTGACATATCACTGTGGACCGAATTGCTTCAAGTTGTGACTCGTACTCCCCATCCATCAAATCCAGTCATATTATACTATTCACAAAATGTAAGGATGATGAATCTTCTAACCATATTTAGTATATCGTGATGTAAAAGAGAAATTACAAATTAATGAGTGCTTCAGTATGTTAATACATTCAACGAAAAACCATAACATAAAATTTTACTAAAATGTCTTCCCCCAATATGTGTGATTGTATTGTTTGTGTATCAACGATTGATTGGTTCCCTCCCAATATCTGTGATTGTATTGTTTGTATATCAACGATTTATTGGTTCCCCCCAATGCGTGATTGTATTGTTTGTGTATTAACAATTGATTGGTTCCCTCCAATACGTCATTATGCAGCATGTCCGAACCAGCAGATAAGACATTGTTATGCCTGTGCACATACAAGGGCTCTTCAATTGGGATTTTAGTGCACTCAGCTACGACTTAAGAGTCGTTCATGATGGAATGTGAATATCACATTCACGATCCATTGCAAGAGAACACAAACTCTTGCACTTGAGAGGGAATATCACAATAACCCCCGACATTCGGTCACTGGTTCAAATAGACATAGTGGTCCTAGTAACTTAGCAAATGCATTGTCGAGTAAACTGCTAACTAGAGTTGGTCAATTATTTGAAAGTGTATTTGAGTTCCGTGCATCCATAGCCAACCGAGTACATTGCTGCAAGTGAAGATTCCAAGGAAGTAGTTTGGATGAAGAAGTTCATTCACGAATTAGGAGTTGTTCCATCCAGCACATCACCCATTCCACCGTTGTGCGACAACACTGGAGCCATTGCTTAGGCTAAGGAGCCAAGAGCCCACTTGAAGTCCAAGCACATCGAGAGGAAGTACCACATACTACGGGAGATTGTTGGTAGAGGGGACATCCAGATTCAGAAGGTAGCATCAACGGAGAATGTGGCAAACCCATTGACTAAGCCACTGACACAGAAAGTGTTTAAGAAACACGTGGACATTATGGGACTGAGGCTTGTACCAGATTAGACCTAAGTGCAAGTGGAAATTGTTAGACAATGTATGCCCTTAGCTTCAATCAGATTGATGTATTGATACATTTATTGTAATGAATAAAAGTACATAATTGTTTCATGCTATCATTGGTGTGTTTCTGTGTAATTACCCCTTAAACTAGATACTTATGAGACTCGTGTTAGTTTAGAATGTTCTCAGCCGTTGGATAGACTTGGGGAGTTTATCCTGCCAAGGCTGACACTAATGTGCTGCCAAAGAAGTTGGGGCAGCCTGTCTCGGCTGCTAGGGTTAGACCCGAATCACATGTAGTGTGTTTTTGGTTTGGAGCACTGAATCCAGACCATTTTCCAGTTATACCCTAGACCTTGGAGACTGATGGGCAAAACTGGAAAGTTACACATAACCCCTAGACTTGATTTTGGTACTACATTGAGTGTCGGATCGGGCTGTCTTTGATATGCCAATCAATGAGATCCTTTGGGGGTCAAAACTTGGGTGTGTTGGGGCAGTCTGAGAATTTACTTGAGTGGGTGATCATAGTGATAGGATCAGCCCCTTTGTCGGACAGTGAAAGATCGGGACTGCACTCTCTCTGATGGAAACCATTGTATATATATATATGTACAATGTTTTAAAACGTGGAGGCATGACGCGAGGCGTTCCACTACCTAGAGGCATGAGGCGTAGTTCAGAATGCAAGAGGCGTAAGCCTCCCAAACACAAGGAGTCCTTAAGAAGAGGGGGGTTAGGAGGAGGATGAAGAGGAAGGGGGGATCTCATTTTTTCTTTATTTTTAATAAAAATCTTTTATATTAAGAAGAATAAAGATGCATAACATTAGTTGAAAGGGGGGGTCTTGTCGAAGTGGCAGGGGGCAAACCACTTTCTTTCCCCTTATATTTTCTTCCCTTCCCTTTTCTTCCCTTTTCTCTTTTTTTTCTTCTCTTTCTTTTTCTTTCCCTTCCCTTTCTTTTCCTTTCCTTTCCTTTCCTTTTTTTTTCTTTTTTCTTTTTTTTCGTCTTTTTATATTAGATGTGCATGAGGTGTACGCCTTTAGCATGCCTCATGAAAAAAGCACAAGAGGCGTACGCCTCAGAGGTGTCAGCGCCTCTAGCATACGCTTCAGGGCGTTTTGGGAGCGCCTCGCCTGGAGGTGCGCCTCTGGGCATACACCTCTCATGCCTTTTAAAACACTGATATATATATTATGTTTTATATATATATATATATATATTATGTTTTAAGAAAAGTGCTTGCAAAAGGTTTTGATTCCCGGGACCCATCCGAGAAAAGAGTGCAACACTGCACCCTGTAGTCAGGGGAGAGGTCCTTCCCTGTCAGGTAGTGCTTGATCATTGTGGGCTGAGAGGTTGAGTGTAAGAGACCATTAAGGGCTGTTTACCTGATGGGTTATGTCTTACTTAAGTCCTTTATCCTTGGGCCTTCATAGGATGGTTGGACTCAGGGATCATTTAACTGTAAATGTTGGGCTCATTTTGAGCCCATACTGATGGACTTAGGGGTTCACTGCATTTAGCAGTGAATTCGACCAAGCCTTTTCACGGAGGCTGGGCCGAACCCATGTGGGCTTATGTGAGATCATTGTTGGGGTCCCACGCCATACAAATTGAACTTAAATAGGCCAGCAACTATCTTGGGACATGAGCTACTTGCTTAATGGGCCTAAAGCCCATGATTAATGAGATTAATCAAGATGTCACATGACAACTTAGGCGAATATGGGTCTGGATCTAGGTCTGGAGCACCCATTCTCATAAGAGGATAAGACCTATCTTAAGATAGAGCCCAGATCCAAATAAAGATTTGGATAAACCTCCTAATTCGATTATGAGAGGTGTTCCTTAAGGATTAAGAGAAGAGGAGGTCGAATTGCTTTTGGTAACTTTGCTTTCAGTTCTCTCTCTCTGTGCTCTTGCCGCCTAGAAACCCTAGTTCGACCTCCAGTTTCTTGGACTGATTTTGATAAGTTCTTTCTTTGAATTTTGCAAGAAAATTGCAGAGAAATTTCATGCTCATCTCCCTTGTTCGATCCATACAATTGGATTGCAGTTTGCTGAAAACTGCGTTGCTGAACCGGCTTCATTCCAAGCTGCGCCATCTTCAGTGGAAGCTAGCTTTGGGATTAAGTTTGGGCGTGAACTACCACTTTGGGAGCTACATCTGTGGAATCTGTATCAGGTATACATCTCCCTCCTTTTGGTTTCAAATCTGATCCGGTTCGGTGCAAGAACGATCCTAGAAAAATGCAGTTTTTTCTAAAACTAGGGAATGCGATTCCCAGAAGGCAGAAACAAATTTTTGAAATTTCGCCCAACCATCTAGCATGGTTCGGCCATCCATATGATGGATCTCTCCTTCCTTCACTGATACCGACTTGAAATAACAACTGTAGCAGATGTAGGTTTAGTATGAGATCAACCAAGAAAAATAGGAAGAAGAAGAGAAGAAGAGAAGAATGAGAAAAAGAAGCAGAGGAGAGCAGAATGTAATGGTTCTGCTGCCCCCACCCCCACTAATTGATATTTATGAGTCAGTAAAAAAGATTACAATGACAAAGTACCCCTGCTTCCTTACAAGTAAGGGAAAAGACAAAAAATTAACAGTAAAACATCAACAAATAATATGGCACCAAACATAAAAAGACCAAGACTTGTCTACTGTGTCTTGTGTCTCTACATTATGCTATAGGAATTTAGTCTGTGATGGAAAACTTTTTGACAATAGTACCGTATTTAGTTGATACCCAGATCTTTTTGGACTATACTTTTTGTTTGTATTTGCTTGGAGAGCATAGGTTTTTGTAGCTCTCCTAGTTGATGTATAGTCCCTGGCTGTACATGATGCATACTTGGTTGAAACATGTATCATGACCTATAACACTAAATAAATATAATATAATATAATACCTTACCTTTTCTCAATGGGAAGATTCCCTGACCTAGCCAACCCTCCTCCTTTTCGCTGGCTTGCTCATAGGGCAAAATAAATGGATTAGATGTCAGAATACCTGAAAGTGAGATCTTCCTTTTTATGATATTTTAGGTTCATTTATCTATTTCCATGAAATAGTGTTGCAGGTAACATTAATTGCTCAAGGGGATGTACCATTATCCATTGTAATGACTGTATGCACCACTCTAGGGGCAGTTATTCTTACTCCAGTCTTGACAAAGATTCTTGCTGGGGCTTATGTTCCTGTTGATGCTGCCAAACTTTCCATCAGCACCCTTCAGGTTCAGAACTTTTAATAAAAACTTGGTTATTGCATTCTTTTCCTGCTCTTATTCTGTAGGTTTCTGAGGATTAAGAGTTTCCCTTCCAGGTGGTTGTTGCTCCAATTCTGCTGGGTTCTTATATGCAGAGTACATTTCCAGCTGCTGTAAAGGTTGTTACACCTTTTGCACCACTTTTTGCTGTTTTATCTTCATCACTGCTTGCTTGCAGGTATGGTTTAACCACATCTGTTTTTTCTTCCTTTGGTTAATTTCCATAGAGGTTAACCTTCTTTTCCTCTTTGATAGTGTATTCTCAGAAAATGTTGTTCGCCTGAAAGCATCAATAGTTGGTGCATCAGTGGCTTCTGATCAATCCCCAATTTTTCGTTTTCAACAAATGTTATCTGGAGATTTTGGAATTATAATATTGTCTGTGCTGTTGTTGCATTTCACAGGTTTCTTTGTGGGGTAAGTTCTGCTTACTTTTGTTAATGTTTTTTTTTTGTCTGTCAGTGCTTTCTTCTTCAGATTGTTCAGTTTCACTTTGGAGATCAATGTTTATGAATGGCACTAGCCACTAGAGTTCATGATAACAAAATTAAATTCTAGAATATTAATCATGACTATGAAAATGAATTCTTTATTAAAATTATGATTTTTTGAGAGCACAAATTGTACAGTATCTGTGGTCTCAAATGTATTTTATTATCAGATTGAGATTTCTAGTACTGACATATAACTATTTGTGGTGTTTCTGATCTTATTATCCAGGGTTATGTGCATTGATGCAGTTCCTTCCATTAATTTGTAGTTCTTGGTAGTTTTTAGCACAGTGCCAATGATACAGGGTGAAACATATGAAAATAAGAATTAAAAAATGTTTGAGACATCACTGCATTTTGTAGTGTCAACACATGGAAGATAAGTTCTATGGACATTCATTTTGTAATGCCATCATATAAGCTGTTCTATCATCTTGGTACATATCTCATCTAAACAAGTGTTGGTGTTGGCTAGAGATGGCCCAGGAGTCATTCAATTCAAGATCTACTATTACTTTGACCTCTAGTGGAATGATTTCCAATCAAATTTCCTCGAGTGATCCTAATTTGTAAGAGTACACATTAGAGGACAAGTTAAACTTGGATGTTTAATTAGAAAAGCCAAAAGGCCTCCTGAGGATGATCCATAGTTGGAGATCAAGGAGTAAGAGAATGTGATTGTTTTTTCTTGTAATCATCTAAACATGATCATTATGTCATGGTTATGGAATTTTATTACTCCAAATCAGTCAAAATATGATGTTTTTAGAAATGACTGCTCAAAACAAGACATGCTTTTAGAGAAGAAATGGGGCAAAGATATTTCAGCTTAGGCAAGACATTGCCAATCTTTGACAGGTGGAGATGAATGTGCCTATGGACTTAGTTGCCTTGCAAGCCCTATGGGAGGAGTTGGATTGTGATAGGGCTATTTATTGGAGGGATATTGAGGATGTTGAGCAATATCAGATGTTAAAGAACCAAATAGGGTGTTTCAATTTCTATCTGTATTGAATCCAAAATTTAATATAATTATAATGCAACTACTGGAAGGGGTGGTGTTGGTTCGGCTGTCTTAATTTGTATGTTTATCCTTGTTGGGTCTTAAGTCATTAGTTATTGGGCCTTAGTTACTGGGCCTAATCTTATTTAGTGTTTATTTGACTAGGTGTCCCTCCACTAATCAGGGGCATTCTGGTCTATTAATGTAACATTATGTAATGTTGTTATATATAATAGATTAGGGCTGGTTGAGAACAAATCCTGCCACCCATCTCATATCTTCTTCTTCTTCTTCTTCTTCTTCTTCTTCTTCTTCTTCTTCCTCTTCTCTCATTCGACAGCTCTATTTCAGCAAACATGGTATCAGAGCACTAATCTTTTGACTGGTTACAGCAGCCGCCTTTTTTCTTCTACTCGCAGTTAATTCTCTCTCTTCTTTTTCTTGGTTGCTGCAAAGAAACCCTAGGGTTGGTCGCAGAACACAGCTGGACCTACATCTAGGGTTTCCCTTGGTTGTAGGGCCCAAGGGGAGATAGACCCAGAGGCTGATGCCCTAATAGATGCAGTACAGCAGATTGTAGCCATTCGGCTAAGATAGATCTGTGTAAAACAGATCTAGGAGAAAGGACGAATCTCAGCAGTCCTAGAATTGTTCGTGGGTGAGAGTATAACCTGAGATAGCAGTGCTTAGCACACAGTAGAAGCTAACACAGCAAGTTGCAGGCTGCGGCAACAGTGATTAGAACGCAGCAGAAGGTAGCACAACAGTTTATAATCTGCGACAGCAGTTATTAGGGCACAGTGTGCAGTGCAGCAAGCTCCGTAAGTGTGAAACAGTTCATTATATATTGTGTTTACAGTCTTGACTCTACGAGTAGGAGAAGATGTCTACCATATCCGGGGAAGTGTCTTCTAGAAATGTTAGGGCTTGTGGGAGGTCTCCTAATTTGGAGAATCCAAATCTGCACAGCCTACAGATCACAAGTGTGTTGTTGGATGAGTACAACTTCAGAGAATGGTCTGTCTCAGCCATGTTGTTCATCACATCCCGGGAACTCACTGGTTACTTGGACGGGCAGAAGAAGGAACCCGAAGTGGGGAGTGCTGAATATGCAGCTTGGCGCAAGGAGAATGCTACAGTTATGTCCTGGCTACTTGCCTCAATGACTCCAAGAGTAGCTAGGACTGTTCAACATTTCTCCACGGCTGCCAAGATATGGGAAAAAGTTTCTAAAACCTATGGGCAGAAAAAGAATAATGCAAGAATTTACAGACTGAATCAAGACATTGCTGCCTTGAGGCAAGGAGATATGAGTGTTGCAACATATTTTGCTACACTAGAAGGACTATGGGAAGAGTTAGATCACCACCTTATTATTGATTGGGAGAATGCCAGAGACAAGGAAAAGCATGACAAACAAGTTGAAGAGGGTAGAGCATTTAAATTTCTGGCTGGCCTAGATCCTATATATGAGAGCATATGGTCCCAAATTCTGGGAAGAGATGAAATGCCCGACTTACATCATGTTTACTACCTTGTGAGGAATGAAGAGGTGAGAAGAAAAGAGATGCAGGTTGATACTCAAACTAAACTAGCTGAACAGTCTGTGGAACATTCGGCCTTAATCTCTACAAATCAAAGGGGAAACAGACACTCTGACAAGAGACATCTGAAGTGCACCTACTGTGGAGGGGAAAGGCATGTGAAAGAGACCTGTTGGGTTCTCCATCCGCATTTGAAGCCAGCTGCATTGAGGAAAGATAAGAAGCATCAGAAGGGTCAATCTGCAAGTGTGAATCTGGCTACGGGTCACAGTGATGATGGTTCAAAACACTCATCCACAATTACTTCCTCTTCCATGGGACAAACTACTAATTCCCCCGAAACCGGGTCCTTGGGTTTTACTGCTGATGAGGTAGAGGTACTTAGCCAGGCCCTAGCCCGTCTAAGGACCAATTCTCTTCCATCCTCCTCCCTTGCCAGATCAGGTATTGTCTCTACCTTTAGTGCAACTAGTACTATTGATCCTGCCTCTTGGATTATTGATTCTGGTGCTACTGACCACATGACACACATGTCTTCCCTATTTTCTTCCTATCATTTTAATGTCTGGCCAAGATAAAATGAGGGTTGCTGATGGTTCTCTCTCTACCATCTCTGGGAAGGGAGTGGTTGACCTAAGCAAGGACCTCTCACTCAAATCTGTCTTGCATGTTCCCAATCTTTCTTCAAATCTCTTATCTGTTTCAAAGCTTACCAAAAATTTGAATTGTAGCATAACCTTTTTTCCTACCCATTGTGTCTTTCAGGACAGATTGACGAAGAGAACGATTGGGAGCGGTCATGAGTGTGGAGGTCTCTACTACTTTGATGCAGACATCAGTTCGGCATTACAAACATCTGCTACTAGTAGTCAGTTCAATGGGGAGTCAATAGCTAGTTTACATCTGTGGCATTCTAGGCTAGGTCATTTACCGTTTTCATCATTGGAAGTATTGTTTCCAGAATTATTCAAAGGTGTTTCAAGTCAAGAGTTATTTTGTGAAGTCTGTCAACTATCAAAGCAATGTAGAAATGTTTATTCAACTTCGAGTAATGAAATTCAAGCTTCTTTTGACTTAGTCCACTCTGATGTTTGGGGCCCCTCTCCCATTATTTCTGTTGATGGCTTTCGATATTTTATTAGTTTTATTGATCACTATTCTCGATGCACATGGATCTACTTATTAAAAACACGAGAAGAAGTGCCGCGGGTAATCATGACTTTTTGCAAAATGATTGAAACACAGTTTGGCACGAAAATCAAACAATTCAGGTCAGATAATGCTGCAGAATACTTTGAAAGGTCCTTGAATCTGTTTATGGAGGATGCTGGAATGATTCATCAGTCATCTTGTGCTAGTACCCCCCAATAGAATGGGGTTGCTGAGCGCAAGAATAGGCACCTATTGGAGACTGCTCGAGCCTTACTATTTCAGCACAAAGTTCCAAAAAACTATTGGTCTCAAGCAATCCTTACTGCATCATACCTGATAAATCGAATGTTATCCAAGGTATAGGAGATGAAAACTCCTTTCTCGGTTCTTTGCCCTCATCTTCCTGACTTTTCTCTTCCACCGAGAGTCTTTGGGTGTGTATGCTTTATACATGTCAAGGATCCGAAGAAGACCAAATTGGATCCTAGGGCTACAAAGGGAATCTTTTTGGGGTACTCTCCTACTCAGAAGGGATACAAGTGTTATGATCCATTCACCAAGAAAAAATATGTTACAAAGGATGTGGTATTCTTTGAGTCTCAATCCTATTTTCATTCTTCCCAGAATCCTCTTCAGGGGGAGACTAGTGGGATTGAAGAGGATTCTTCTGTTCCCCCTTTCTTTGTGCCTCTCTCTACCTCAGACCTTCCATCTTCTCCTCCTGATCCACCTAGTTGTAGTATCCCGGGTGAATCTAGTGAGGCTCCCATTGTACCAGCCACTACTAGTGATGTTGCAGATGTTACTGAAGACTCAAGCAGGCTGCAAAGAGATATCAGAATCACCTACAACAGAAGGAAGAAGGGCCCTCTAACTCATGACAGCAACCAATTGGACTCGGATCAACCTGTCTCAGAAACTCAAGGTAATCCTATCAGTTCCTCTGACTTGGATCTTCCTATTGCCCTTCGTAAGTCTACCCGTTCTTGTACTATCAGACACCCCATTGCTGATTTTGTGTCTTACTCACATTTGTCTCCCCGTTATTGTTCTTTTGTGTCTGCTCTCTCTTCTATGCATGTTCCTACCAGGTATTCTGAGGCAGTATTTGACCCAAAATGGAAAGAGGCTATGGATGAAGAAATGAAGGCCTTAATGAAAGCAGGGACTTGGGAATTAGTGGATCTACCAGAAGGGAAAGGCACTGTTGGATGCAAGTGGGTGTTCACTGTGAAGCATAGGGAGGACGGGTCCATTGAAAGGTACAAGGCTAGACTGGTAGTAAAAGGGTTCACTCAAAAAGAAGGGATCGACTACAAAGAAACCTTTGCTCTGGTGGCAAAACTCAACACAATCCGAGTTCTATTATCATTAGCTGCAAATTTCTCATGGGAGCTACATCAGTTGGATGTGAAGAATGCTTTCTTGAATGGTGACCTGCATGAAGAGGTTTTCATGGATCCTCCACCAGGTTATGGGTTTGGCAAGAAGGTATGTAGACTGAGAAAAGCCCTATATGGCCTTAAGCAGTCCCCTCGAGCTTGGTTTGAGAAGCTATGTGGGGCCATGAAGAAAGGGGGTTACACTCAAAGTGGGGCAGATCATACCCTATTCATAAGGAAGAAAAATGGCAAACTTACAGCACTTATTGTATATGTGGATGATATGGTAATTACAGGGGATGACCAGGAAGAGATTAAAAGACTAAAGGAGGTCTTGGCTGCTGAATTTGAGATCAAAGACCTGGGCCAACTGAGATACTTTCTTGGGATTGAAGTTGCAAGATCCAAAGAGGGCATCTATATATGTCAGCGGAAATACATCCTTGATCTTCTTCAAGAGACAGGCATGATGGGGTGTAGGCCAGCAGATACTTCAATAGAACAGAATCATGGTCTACAGGAGTTAGTAGGAGAGGACTACCTTGATAAGGAAAGATACCAAAAGCTGGTGGGGAAGTTGATTTACCTGTCCCTCACTCGCCCTGACATTGCTTATGCTGTACATGTTGTCAGTCAGTTCATGCACACTCCTAAAATCCCTCACATGAAAGCTGTGGAAAGGATCCTCAGATATTTGAAGTCTTGCCCGGGGAAAGGGATTCTGTTCAGAAAAAACAGTAAAATTGAAGTTGAAGGATATACTGATGCAGATTGGGCTGGCTCAGTTGGGGACAGGAAGTCTACTTCTGGGTACTGCACCTTTGTTGGAGGAAATTTAGTTACTTGGAGGAGTAAAAAACAGAATGTGGTTGCTAGATCTAGTGCAGAGGCCGAATATCGAGCTATGGCTCATGGTGTTGCTGAACTTTTATGGCTTAAGATCCTGCTTGGTGAACTTGGAATAAAGATTGAGTGTCCTCTCAGGTTGTACTGTGACAACAAGGCTGCCATCAACATTGCAAATAACCCAGTGCAACATGATAGAACTAAACATATTGAGATAGACCGTCACTTTGTCAGAGAAAGAATCGTCTCAGGAGAACTTTGCATCCCTTATACTCCCTCCGAGATGCAGATTGCAGATGTTCTGACTAAAGGGCTAGCTACAGTGAAATTCTTGGACTTACTTGGCAAGCTAAACATGATTGACATCCATGCTTAGCTTGAGGGGGAGTGTTGGTTCGGCTGTCTTAATTTGTATGTTTATCCTTGTTGGGTCTTAAGTCATTAGTTATTGGGCCTTAGTTACTGGGCCTAATCTTATTTAGTGTTTATTTGACTAGGTGTCCCTCCACTAATCAGGGGCATTCTGGTCTATTAATGTAATATTATGTAATGTTGTTATATGTAATAGATTAGGGCTGGCTGAGAACAAATCCTGCCGCCCATCTCATATCTTCTTCTTCTTCTTCTTCTTCTCTCATTCGACAGCTCTATTTCAGCAAACAGGGGTGGTATTCCTTCTCTTGATGAGGTTTACCCCATTATTCAACAGGAGGCATCTAAGAGCATTGCAATAAAATCCTGATTAGAGGGAGCAAGAGTACCGTGCTTTTGTATCTGCAACAAGCGGAAGCAAAGCATCTGGAAGGAGGCAAGTTACTAGCAAGGAAGATTAAGAGAATCTGGTTTGTGAATATTACAAAGGTACTAGACACACCAAAGGTACATACTTTAAGTTGCATAGTTTTTCTAGATGTTTCAAGAAAGGAAACTAGCCCTAGAAGCCAAGTGCCAACAATGCTTTCATTGCTGATAAAGTGAGAAGTTTATTGATGGCCCGTACCTAGCCATCTAACACACCTATGGGGGAGATCCTCTTTGAATGGATCTCCATACCACCAAGGAAGTGTTAATTAAATTACCTCTTTACTGAACTGGAAGCCAACAATGATGCCATTGCTTCTACATTTTTTTGTCCATTTAGGTAATCTATGTGTTTCTTGTCATGATTCTAGTGTCCCTCAGGTAATTGATTTAGGGGCTTCCAGTCACATGACTAGCATGTCATCACTTTTTTCATCATTTCATGCATTATCTGGTAGAGGTAAAGTCAGAATTGCTGATGTCTCTTTCTCTTATATCTCTGAATAGGGAGTGATCAATTTAGATTCCAATCTTGTGCTTTCATATGTTCTTCTTGTTCCCTAATTATACATTAATTTGTTGTACACAAGCCATATTACCAAAAATTCTAATTGTAAAGTAACATTTTCCCTGATTCTTGTATGTTCTAGGATCTAAAAAAGGGATGATGATTGGATGTTGACTTGAAGCTGATGAACCTTATATTGGATTATTCATTCAAGCTATTTGCTTTGTGTTAAGTCCTTAATTTTTCCGGACTGGGAGCAGTCCAGTTTAGTGAATAACAGGCCCTAAGTTAATTGGGCCTTGTTTATAATGCAATAAGCATTTAATGGGCTTGTAGTTGAACCCATTTAATGGGACAACAAACTCTTAAATAATTAAATTTATATTAATTAATAATCTTGTGAGGTGTCCCTCTTATTTATAAAGGGGATGCCACTTGTCCTATCCTAACAAGAGGGTTACCCTCCTTCAGCCACTTGAAGTTGGAGGACACATGTCACCTTAGGGAGAGGGAGTTATTTCCCCTCTAACCACTTTAAGTGGAGTGACACATGTCACCCTAGGAAGAGGGAATTATTTTCCCTCCTTTAACCACTTTGAGTGGGAGGACATATGTCACCTTAGGATCGAAGAGTTCCTTCCTTACCCATTTTAACTGGGGTGACACTTGCACCCTAACCCTAAGAAGAGAGAGGTGGGAAGTTACTTAACCACCTCCCTCCTCTATATAAACCCCTCTCCTTGTAGGAGTGAGGGTAATGCCATTTTGTTGGCTAATGCTATTCTATTTGATAGAATTTCCAGCAACAAGAGACAAACAAGAAGAGAAAGAGGAGAAGATTGTGGTGTGAAGAAAAAGAAGTGTTAAAAGTCTGTTATTCTTTAAGTTTAATACCGTAGGGGTACTATTGTATTTTCCACTTCTTTTATTTTATGTTGTGTCGCCCTAGTATACTACAAAAAAGCTGGCGCTGCCAGCATCTCTTTTGACTCTCAATCTCTCTTCTCTCTTCTCTCTTCCTTTCTCCTTCTCTTCTAGATAACATGGTATCAGAGCGAGACTGTCAGATCTGAAAGGATAGATCGAGCAAGCTTCTTTTTTGTCTTCTCCCTTCGCCAGCTACAGTTTGGTTTATTGAAGATCCAGAATATTTTTTCTTCTGCATCGGACTGAAGTACCCTCTCTCCCTTCCTCCTTTTTTTTTTTTTTTTTCTGGTCGTGTGCCAGGACAGAACCTGTAGTAGGTTCACTTGTTTGATGTCAGGTGATCAGCACCTCTTTCTTTCCTTTTTTGTGGGATCGGCTGATCCCTGTGATGGACTGTAGGTCGGTGATGACCTTTATATGCTGCAACAGCAGCCTTATGATGAATTTGTAGGTCAGGGGATGACCTGTATATGCTATGACAGCAGCCATATCTGATTTGTAGGTCAAGAGATGACCTGTATGTGTTGCGACAGCAGCCATATCTGATTTATTGTAGCCAGTGATGACTTGTTATTGCTGTAACAACAACTTTTTTTTTTTTTTGTTTGAAGAATGGAGTTTCAAAAAGGAAAAGGAGGGGAGTGGTTATCTTTAGTTTCCTGGTGCAAAAGGTTTTTATTGGGGTGTTAGACTGCTCTTTTTTAAGGTTTTTTTGTGCTCACTTTGAATGTAACCTGAAGCTGTGATTATGAGTGGTGAAGATTCTGCCACATCTGGTGTTTCCTCAATGCAGAATGGAATGAGTGAGGGTATGGATTTATACTTCCCTATGGCTGTCATACCCTTAGATGGCTTAAATTATTTAGAATGGTCGAAGGGGATCAGGTTATACATTACTGCAAGGGGAAAGATGGGATATATAAATGGGAGAATTAAAGAACCTAATTCTGGGAGTGCTGAGTATGACAGATGGAACTAGGAAAACACATGGTTATGTCCTGGCTTTTAGTGTCTATGCAACCTCAGGTGAGAAGGAACTTTATGTGGGCTGAAACGGCTTATGAGATTTGGGAACATGCAAAATCGACCTATTCTAAGCTACATCACTATGCAAAAATCTATCGGTTACAGGTGGAATCATCCACTTATAAACAAGGGGAGAGGAATCTTTCTGTGTACTATTCGGACTTGACCTCTGTCTGGAAGGAGTTAGATCACCATCAGAGTGTGGACTAGAAGTGTGATGAAGATGCAAGAGCATACAAGAAACTTGTTTCCCAACAAAGAGTATTTGCATTTCTCCATGGCTTGAACCTTGTGTATGAATCCATCAGAGTCCAGATCCTAGGTAGCAAGGATCTTCCATCTGTCTAGGAGGTTTATGCTTTAGCATAGTCAGAGGAAAGTAGAAGAAATTTAATGAATAGTTCTGGAGGGGATGCAGTTGTGTTGGCAATGAAAGGGAATGTTACTACAGGTGGGGGAAATCTTTTTAAGAAGGGGAACTTTAAAAAAAGGGTGGATAACAAAGATAAACTATGGTGCACCCATTGCCAGAAACCCCGACACACCCGTGATACATGCTGGGATCTTCATGTGAAGCCAAAATGGGCTTAGGAATTGAGTAAGAAGCAAGGTTCAGATCTGAATAAGAAGTTAGGACAGCAAGGTCCAAGAAAACCCATTATAGCAAACATGGCTACTCAAGAGAATCAACCCCCTACTACTACTGTGACTCAGACACATACCTTTGGTTTTGACCCAAGGGAGGATATTATTAATTTTTTCCATGACCATTTAGAACTCTATGGTAGAGCAATTCGTCAGATGGATGCTCCTCCTCCCTCAACTTCATTTACGTCTACATCAAGTAATTCTACCACAACTTTTCATGTATCGTCTCATTCCCTTGACTCTCCTTGGATAATTGACTCTAGAGCGTCAAAACATATGACTGGTAAGTCCACTTATTTTCAGACCTATCACCTCCTCTCTAGAAGAGACAAGGTGAGACTAGCTGATGGTTCATACTCTACCATAGCTGGTCAAGGAACCATTTCTCTTCCCTTTGGCCTCACCCTGTCTAATGTTTTACATGTTCCAAAATTCCCTATTAATTTGTTCTGTGTTAGTAGTATCATTAATTCTTTAAACTTCTCAGTGACCTTTTTCCCTTCTTATTTTGTGATCCAAGATTTGGCCTTGGGGAAGATGATTGGTAGAGGACATATGGTGGATGGGCTCTACATGCTGGAGAATAAGGCTGGTCTTATAGTCACAAAGTCTAAGAGTCAGTCTAGTAAGAGTCAGGTCTATTTATGGCATAGTCGTCTTGGTCATTTATTTTTTGAGTCTTTAAAAATGGTGTTTCCAGAGTTGTTTAAGTCAGTGTCAGTGTCAAAGTTTACATGTCAAACATGTCAATTGAGTAAGCATTGTAGAACTCATTTTTCTTCAAAGAATAATAAATCTAAATTTCCTTTCCATATTGTTCATTTTGATGTTTGGGGCCCTATTACTTTACCATTTAAGAGTGGCTACAAGTATTTTATTACCTTTATTGATGATTACTCCAGATACACATGGGTGTATCCCATGTGAACCAGTGATGAAGTACAAAAAATTATCCAAGATTTCCACCGAATGATCTTCACTCAATTTCAAACTGAAATCCAAGTTTTTCAATCCAATAATGCCAAAGAATATTTTCATAATGATGTCACGGAGTTCTTCGCTTTGCATGGATCACTTCACCGTAGCTCATGTGCCCGAACACTACAACAAAATGGTGTTGTTGAAAGAAAAAACCGACACCTTCTTGAATGTCCTTAAACGTTTTTGGCTTGAGGCTATCCTTTGTTCTACTTATCTCATTAATCGTATGCCCTCTCGCTGGTTAGAGTGCAAAGCCCCACATCAACTTCTTTTTCCTAAGGCTCCTCTTCTTTCTATTCTTCCTCGTGTGTTTGGTTGTCGTTGTTTTGTTTAAAACTTGTCATCCACCTATGGAAAATTGGATCCTCGTGCTATTCTTTGCATCTTCTCGGGGTACTCCATCACCTAGAAGGGATAGCAGTGCTTTGATCCCGTCTCTCAGAGGTATTATGTTTCTACGGATGTCTCTTTCTTTGAAAGTGAGCCTTTATTCCCTGTTTCTCCTCAGGGGGAGTGGAGGAATGAGGAAAAACCGATTCAGCTCCCTCCTCTTCCTGATCCTCCTCCCTTTTCTGTTTTCTTTCGTCGTAACAAAGGCCAACCATGTTCAAGAGCTGTGGAACACCTAGAAGCTATACCACCAATGCCATCAAACTCTCCAGGGGTGGATCCTACCCAACCAAGTACCTTGGTTCCCATTTATGTTCCTGACCCTATTGCTGATGACCTTGACCTTCCCATTGCTCACCAGAAGGGTGTTAGGTCTTGAACCACCAAATATCCCATTTCCCATTTTGTTTCCTATGAGAACATTTCACCTTCCTTTTGGGCCTTCCTTTCTTCCATTGACAGTGTTTCCATTCCTAAGAATGTGAAGAAGCTTTGTTGGTGCCTAAATGGACAAATGCTATGAAGGAAGAGATTAATGCTTTGCATAAAAATGGCACATGGGAATTGGTAGATCTTCCTAAGGGGAAGGAACCAATTGGATGTAAAAGGGTTTTCACAGTAAAACATAGGGCTGATGGCACAGTGGAGTGGTATAAAGCTCGTTTAGTGGCAAAAGGGTTTACACAAGTGTATGGAGTGGATTATGCAGAAACTTTTGCACCTATTGCTAAGATGAACTCCATTAGAGTCCTTTTCTCTTTAGCTGCTAATCTTGATTGGGACCTTCATCAACTAGATATCAAGAATGCCTTTCTAAATGGTGACCTTGAACAGGAAGTGTACACGGTATAATCCCCTGGTTTTCGAGCTCATGGTAATGAACAAAAAGTGTGCAGGTTAAAAGAAATCATTATATGGCCCGAAACAATCACCGAGAGCCCGGTTCAACAAGTTTCATGTAGCTGTTCAACAAAGAGGATATAAGTAGTGTCAATCTGATCACACATTATTTGTGAAAAGAGGGGAAGAAAAAATTGCAGTCCTGATAGTATATGTTGATGATATAGTTATTACTGGTGATTGGAAAGATGAAATTCAAAAGTTGAAGAGATTTCTTGCTACCTAGTTTGAAGTGAAAGATCTAGGTCCTTTAAGGTACTTCCTTGGGATTGAAGTTGCCTGCTCAAAAAAAGGGTATCTTCATTTCCCAAAGAAAGTATGTCCTAGATCTGCTCCAAGATACGGGAAAATTGGGAGTGAAGCTTGTTGATTCTCCTATTGATCCTAATCACAAATTAGGTGACTGTCAAGGTGAATTCATCAAGGATGTGGAACAGTTTCAGAGACTTGTAGGAAGATTGTTATATCTTGCTATTACCCGACCAGACATTGCTTATGTAGTGGGTGTTCTTAGCCAATTCATGCATGCCCCCAAGACCACCCACCTTGAAGTAGCTGAAAGAATTCTCAGATATCTTAAGAAGTTTCCAAGTGCAGGTTTATTGTTTCAAAAGCATGGGCATTTGAAAATTGAAGTGTATACCGATGCAGATTGGGCAGGATCCCTGAGTGATAGGAAGTCAACCAGCGGCTACTGAACCTAGTTACCTGGAGAAGCAAAAAGCAGAATGTGGTGGCTAGGTCTAATGCTGACGTTGAATATAGGGAAATGTCTCATGGAGTGGCTGAAATTATGTGGCTAAAAAATTTGTTGAGTGAGTTGGGATTTATAGTTGATGGACTTATGATTCTATACTGTGATAACAAAGTAGCCATAAACATTGCTGCTAATCTAGTGCTGCATGATAGAACTAAACATATCGAAGTCGACAAACATTTTATCAAAGAAAAGGTTGTCACAAGGGAAGTGTGTACTCCCTATGTCAGTTCTGAAGACCAACTTGTAGACATCTTCACAAAAGGGTTACATCACTTGCGACATTATGATTTATGTGACAAGTTGGGCATGATTGACATCTATGTTCCAACTTGAGGGGGAGTGTTAAAAATCTGTTATTCTTTAAGTTTAGTACCATAGGGGTACTATTGTATGTTCCACATCTTTTATTTTATGTTGTGTCACCCTAGTATAAATACAAAAAAGCTGGCGCCGCCAGCATCTCTTTTGACTCTCAATCTCTCTTCTCTCTTCCTTTCTCCTTCTCTTCTGGATAACAAGAAGAAAGGGAGAAAGAGGAAGGTAGGGATTGAAGTATTCCTCCTCCACCTCTTCACTATGATACTTCTGCAACTTCCTATTTGAGAGCTGCCTTTCTTTCTACTTATTTCACATTTAATCATATGTGAGGGAAACAACCATCTACAACCTTGTTTATGAAACTTGGCTGATTATGGTTCCAACACCATATTCACCTATAAAATCATTACTTTATGTGAGGGAGACAACCATCTACAGCCTTGTTCATGAAACTTGGCTGATTATGGTTCCTACACCATATTCACCTATAAAATCATTACTTTATGTGAGGGAGACAACCATCTACAGCCTTGTTCATGAAACTTGGCTGATTATGGTTCTTCACACCATATTAACCTATGTGTGAGGGGAGAAAACCACATACTAGTTTTAAGAAAAGGACTTGGCTGACTATGGTTCCTCACACAATGACAATGCACGTAACCACTATTTAAAAGCCATCTGCTACCTTATTCATGAAATATGGCTACTTATGATCCCTATTTGCTTGTTATGCATAAAAAAGTTTATTTATTTATATTTGCTAGTTTCCTCTCAAGTAAAGAGGGAATATATACCGGAATTTTCAAAGTAAAATTCTACTTTAGTCTATTCATTTATACTTCTAAATCAGAATCTAAGGGATCATCTGCGTGATTTCCTGAATGGGACTTGCCCAAATATCAAAACTCCAAATCATTAGTATAATTTGGTGAGTTATGTTATGTGAGAAATTATACTAAAAATTTTCCACCAACATAGTTTTGTAATGTTCGGTGGGACCCATTCTCCTTTTCATCTTTGGCAAAAGAAGTTAAAATGAAAGAATAGGCTAAAACTAAAAAAATGATGATAATTCATGCATTATTCTTATATTTGTGTTGTGCCTATACAGGAAGAAATCTTGGCACCAAAGGTAATTGTCCACTACCTTGAACTTACGGCTGTAGAAAATGAGAAAATTGGGGTGGGGGGCTCAAAGAGGGACTCACATTCACTGTGGATGTGAGTCCCCTTGCTGCTGCCACCATGTCCTCGGCTCCTAAGACTGAGAAGAAGATCAAGAAGGAAAAAAAAAAAAAGAGAAAGGTCACTAAGTCCTCTCCTGTGAGAAGGAACCTACATGTACAAGCTATGGTCAACTCTGCCAAAAACACAGGTTTTAAGCCTCCAAAGGAAAGAGGTAACCAAGAAGGATGCCTCATCAACCTTGAAGATTACAAAATCAAAGGTAGGACAACTCCTCAGGATGTAGTGAGTCTCTTCAGTCCAAATTCCAAGACAGCCAACAAAAGGAAGGACAACAATGTGGGAGGCAGTTAGAGCTGCTGTGGTTGGACCATTTGGGAGGATAGGAATGCAAGAATATTTAATGAGTTGTTCAGGTCAAAGAAGGAGTTGGTGGAATTAATAAAAATTAAAGTGGCTCATTGGATAAAAACTCTTGATATCTTCCAATGTTTTATAGTGACTCATATAGTAAGGGCTTGGAATGAGGTGGCACACTCTTTGAAACAAAAGGAATGAGAGATGATTGAATGGAAGTCGCCAAAAAGGGATAAAATAAAGTTAAATTTTGATGGGAGCTCTATTTAAACCCGGGGATGGTAGGTATTGGTGGTGTGTTTAGAGGCTCCTCAACTAAAGTGCTGGCTATGTACTCAAGACCTATAGGAGAAGGGGACTGATTAAAGGCTGAACTGATGGTGCTGTTACAAGGATTAAATCTTGCTAAGCAATCCAATTTTAGAAATCTGGAAGTTGAAGGAAATTCAAAAACGATTTTTTCTTGGATCACTTATAGTTAGAATGTACCTACCTTGGTCTTACCAACATGCCTTAAGGGAGATAGAGTCTGAAAGGGGACTTGAATACTTCCTTTACTTGGACACACAAGACGACTAATGGGATGGCTGATACTTTAGCTAAGCAAGGGGTATTGAGGCAGCACTTATTCTGGGCTCTATTGTAAATTAGTTATATGGACATTGTTGTTTTCTGTATTTTTGGTGTAAGGATAGCCAATCTATTGGAACTTTTACCACCCATTAATAAAATTAATCTTTTGCTGATAAAAAAAAAAAGAAAACTATGGCATTGATTACTAAGATTTTTGCTGCAGTAGCTAAAATGAACTCCATTATGTATTTTTTGGCTGCAACTACATATAGATGTTAGCCTTTATATTAACTAGATGTGAAAAATGCATTCTTACATGGAGATTTAAAGAAGTGTATATGCTCCTACCTCCAAGGGTTGAAGTAAATTTTAGAGAAGGTGTGCCAGTTAAAAAAAATCTATTTATAGGTTGAAACGATCACTAAGAGCTTGGTTTGATTGGTTCAAGAAAGCATGGGGAAATTCAGCAGCTCAAGGCTTTCTTAGCATTAGAATTTGAGATTAAAGATTTGGTGAACTCAAAGACTTTGGAGTTGTGACGTCCAAGAAAGGAATATTAGTTTCACAGAGGAAATATACTTTGAATTTGCTAGAAGAAACAGGGAAGCTGGGATCTAAACCTACAGATGCACCAATAGATCCTAATCATCAGATGAATAGACAGATGGAGAGGTACTATATGATAAAGAGATTTACCAAAGATTGATAAGTCAATTACTGTACTTATCCTTGGCATGGCCACACATTGCTTACGTTGTTGAAGCTAGA
This sequence comes from Nelumbo nucifera, assembly GCF_055504915.1. NCBI lineage: Eukaryota > Viridiplantae > Streptophyta > Magnoliopsida > Proteales > Nelumbonaceae > Nelumbo > Nelumbo nucifera. The sequence continues at coordinate 29,983,279 of NC_142656.1, read as the reverse complement.
GTCTAAACCTACAGATGCACCAATAGATCCTAATCATCAGATGCATAGACAGATGGAGAGGTACTATATGATAAAGAGATTTACCAAAGATTGATAAGTCAATTACTGTACTTATCCTTGGCATGGCCACACATTGCTTACGTTGTTGAAGTGATAATTCAATATATGTGTGCCCCCTGTATTCCTCATTTGGAAGCAGTTGAATGGATTCTTAGATACTTGAAAGCTTCTCTTGGAAGGGATTACTTTTTGCTGACTTTGGGCATATACAAATGTTGATTGGATTGGATCTGTAGATGACTGGTTCTCTATTTCTGGTTATTGTGCCTTGCTTGGTGGAACTTTGGTGACGTGGAACAAAAAATAAAATTTTGTAGCTAGATCAAGTGCTTAAGCTGAATTTAGGTCTAGGGCTAGTATTATATCATAATTGATGTGGCTGAAGTTTCTATTGAGACTTAGTGAGAGCTTGGAGTTGCTCATTATGAACTTGTGAGACTCTATTGTGATAACAAGGCTGCAATCAGTATAGATCACGATCCTGTCTATTATGACAACATCAAACATGTGGATGTGGATAGACATTTCATCTAAGAAAAGGTTGACATAAAAGAGATTTTTCTTCTGTATGTCAGGACTGAAGATTCGTTGGCCGATATCTGAACTGAATACTTAGTTTAGAGGAAGTTTGATTATATTTTTGGCAAGTTGAGCATGATTGACATCTGTGCTCCACTTGAAGGGGACTATGGAGATTAATAGGTTTTTCATCTTTTATTATTTCTTATTTATGAGAGGGCAGTATTGTCACTGTCTGTTTTTAAGTTAAGTTTATAGGTTAATGAGTGGACTGGCCAGACTCACTTTTGATTGCTTTTGTTCTCTCTCAATTCTTTGTATACCTCTCTACTCTTCTATTGCTATTTCTTCATTCTGTATTGTTTCTCTAATTTAAACATCAATCTTTTAATTTTTTTTTTTAAGTTTTATTGCATATTTCTGTAACACTCAAATGGACCATAATCTATTATGTTTTATTCTGGATATCTCATGCTACTAGCTGGATGGACCCATGTAATGGGTTAATATGATCAGGTTTCTTAAAAGTAAATACCTGGATAGGTTAAATATTAGATTGTTATGTATAGATTTCTCAAATTCTGAATGCGTGAAATTGACTAAATGATCGCTTGTTACAGGTATCTATCGGCAGCTATTTGTGGGTTTAGAGAATCACAACGGCGAGCAATTTCAATTGAGGTCTGTTTAACTGAACATTAATGTAGTCTCAGTTATAATATCTCTGCTTTGATTTATCTGATTTGAAGTGAGGATGAATCAGAAATATCTAGATCCAAATTCAATCAATTAATACCCATATTAAATGTTATCTGTTGGATTCAGATTGAATTTGAAATGGATTCAGATATTGCGTTATGTTAGCAAATTAAACTAAAAGTGGTCAGAATGTCAGTGTTGCTAATAAAATTAACTAGAAATGACTTTGGTGCTTTATATCCTGAATGCAATACCTTGAAAAAATTCTGAACTGGAACTGATGACTCTATGGTAACATTATAACATAAATACTAAGTACTAACAATACTAACTTTACTAATATATGCATATGTATTGAAAACTATTGAATTGGATTGAGGTGGATCCACATTCAATCCAATTGTTAAATGGATTGTATTGGATTGCCTTTATTGGATCAAATTCAAATTATAATTCAAACAAATAAATACCATTCACAACTCCACGAGTGTGAGCTTGTCTGACACTGCTAGTCCTGGTCCCAAACTCAAATAAAGGAGGGCTGCATCAGGTTGGCAGCCAGTGTTAAAACTTTTCCAAACTCTTGTGAAACATGTATCTTGTATTGTCATCTTGTGCTCATAAGAGTATGTTCCTTGGATGCAACATACTATACCTTTAACCTGTATTTGGTGGAAAATGGGGCAAGGGTATGCTAGGGCATTCTCTAAAAGCAATACATTACAAAAAAGGCCTGGTTATGGTGAGAAATAGTGGGGGTTCCCCTGCTTTCTTTTGGACGAGTACAGGTAAAAAATGTCTGGGGACAGGGGCTATGCTATGGACTATTTGGAAAGAAAGGATTGCAAGGGTTTTTCTTGAAAAAGAGAGGAGTGAGGAAGCAGTGAAGGAATGTGTAATGACAAGGGTGATTCACTGGGTCAGAACTACTGGATATCTTTTCACATCTACCTTGGATGATATTTGGAGAAACTGGGGTGAGGTGGTGAAGAGCTCTTCAAAAGAGAAGCCGCAATGTGCTCTTTAGTCACCTCTGTCTAAACTTCATGAAACAAAACTTTGATGGAAGCAGCCAATGCAATTTGGAGCCATTGGGAGTAGGAGGGGTGTTTAGAAATAAAGAGGGTGAAGGGCTGAGTTCTTGGCAGTAATTCAATTGGGATAACAAAAGGTTTGAACTTGGACAAGCTATTGTTGAAGGTGAATATCAAACTAGTGACAATGAGGGTATGCTGAGAGGCAATAGCCAAACTCTTTATAGTTGTCTCTGTGGTGATCTATCATTCAATGTATCTATTTCTGTTATATATTTTCATTTATGTTTTTCGGACACCCTTGTGCAGGTTGGGATGCAAAATTCTTCACTGGGCGTGGTTTTAGCAACCTCCCATTTCACTTCTCCTCTGGTAGCGTTGCCCCCTGCTATGTCAGCCGTAATAATGAATATCATGGGTAGCACTCTGGGGTTCATATGGAGATATGTTGATCCTTCTGATTCCAAGAAGGGTTTTGAAGTTGATGAGAAGTGATAAGTAAACACGCTGTTGACTCAATTTTTCTTCTCGCTCTTCTCTTTCTCTAATTTATGTTCTTTTATTCGTTCTATCAATCTCAAATTTCATTAATCTAAGCCACTCCATCTTGTTAAATACATTTATGGTCTTTGTATTTCTTTTACATTCACGTGGACTTGTCAAACTGTGCATCTAGACTAAGAAAAGGCCATTAACTAACGTTGTTCCCAGCTATCTAGGGTCATGGGAGAGGTTGATTTGATGTGAAACTAAGTCCAATGCATGAGGTTCCTGCCAATGTGGGTTCTGGGAGGGATAGATATATGCAGCCTTACCCCTGCACATTTGGCATAAACCTAAGCTTTGGATTTTTCTTGCATAAAGTGGCTAGTTTGAAACTTGAACCCCTTATGGTTGTCAATGCGAGATTTTACCATTATACCAAGCAATGACCCATAAACAATGCATCTAAGAGCGGTTTGATAATGGCTGAAGATACTTAACTGGAAAGCTTACTGCTTTGTCTTTTAGTGAATAAGATTTTAAGGAGGTTGTGGTTTCCTCAATGGATGAAACTGAAATTGGATAAATCACTGTATCCTTGAAAATTTTATTATTTAATTATTTCAACAACTAAAAGACAAAGCAATAAACCTTTTAGTTCAGCAATTTCAGCTGTTTTAAAATGACTCCTGAGTCTCTTGTTGATGAATCCTATCTGGAATTCAGTTCTTTCTTTATCATCTGCACTGTATGTAAATGTTTTAGAGTTCAAATCAGCCCCCCACAAGATTGCCCCCCACAGCGTCCCACAGTACATCCCTGCAGCGTATTGGGAACATCTCCCGGTGATGACATCATCATCTCTGGTATTGTCATTGGGAAATGTTCCCAATACACGATGGGGATGTACTGTGGGACGTTGTGGGGGGCTGATTTGATCTCAATGTTTTAATGAGCCACAGGTTTCCTGATTTCTACTTTTCAAGATTGATAATCTCCCAAAAGTAGCTATATCGTTTTAATATATTCAACCATTCTTGAACAGCCGTTTGTTAGCTAGCAACAGGTTTCAAACGGTATCCACTATCCAAATTAAATCCGGGTAAGGTTGATCTAAGATTCTAAATTCAATTCATTTATGATTAGATTGAATATGGATCAATCCCTATTGGATCCCATATAAACTGTTTCAATTCAATTTAAATATACATGTTTATATGTACCTAAGGGTCAGTTTGGAAAGAGTACAAATACAAAAATGTACAGTGCAAAGACATACAAAATAGGGTTCGACTATGATACGAAAAAGATATGATATTTGAAAATTTTCTGGCCAGTCAATTGGAATCATAAACGTGGTACCCAATCAGGTGTTATTTATCGAAATTCATGAGTGGATTTTGATTGGTCAAAACTCTTCCCATACCATATCTTTTCTACATCATAGATTTTCCCTACAAAATAATATAAAAAACAAAGTTTTGCACTCTACATATTTGTATTTATACTCCTAAGGCTTTGTTTGGGAAGAGTGCAAATGCAAATATGTGCATTACAAATGCAAGTTTTAGAAATACTCATAAGGTTTTGTATTGTACATATTTGTATTGTAGTGTTCCGATACAGAGCCTAAGGCTCGATTTGGAAAGAGTACAAATACAAATATGTAAAGAGTAGATACATACAAAATACAACACTTTACACTCTATATGTTTGTATTTGCACTTTATAAGACAAATACAAAGTAGTGAATGACCCTGTACTAAGTACGGGAAATTAATACTATTAAATTTACATTATAGAATCAATAATGTTAAATTTATTAATATTTTAAATAATTATTAAAATTTCAAGAAATGTTTATTTCAAAAAATAGCTTTTCAATAATTATTAGAATATGGTTAGTTTTTTTTTTTTGTTATGATGCATAGAGGGTTAATGATTAATTGAGATTGATAGAATGTAGGTAGAAGTGGTTTTGAATAATCCACTTTTGCATTTTTTTAGGAATGGATTGGAAATTGTGGTAGTGGGTTTTGGGCTTTAGTAGCAATTTCTCGGAAAATGCTATTTGTCTATCTTTCCAAAAAATTGAGAATGCCATATGTCTGAATGGTGGGGGTCGTAGCCTAATAGTGGGTTGTGGGCTTTAGTAGGAAATTCTTAGAAATTGCTTTCTAGAAAATGAGAAAGCCACTTGTCTGAATGGTGGTAGTGGGCTATGGGCTTTAACAACAAATTCTCAGGAATGCCATGTGTCTAAATTTGAAAAAGCCATGTGTCTGAATGGTGGGGGGCCGTAGCCTGAAAGCCTTCTAACATCTCTAATGTTTCATATGTCATTCAGCTCCTCTCATCTAACACTCTATTTCTTGTACTAAAATAAGATTCTAATGCTACTATGGACACCAAGGGGGTTACTAGATCATGCACCATTTAGATAATTATTTTACTATGCTTTCCATCACGCTAAAATATTAAAATTTTCTATGTTAGACATCTAACATTTTGATAAATGTCTTTTTAAATGGCTAGTGCAAATACTACTTTGATAGCAAATATCACTTTTACATTTATTGAAAATTACTATCATGCCCTTTCCCACTACATCATTGATCGTAAAATAATTCCAAGCATCATTGGCAAGGTTCAAAGTATCGACACGTATCGGTCGATACGTATCGTTTCGGGAGCACCCCAATGTGCCCCTATAGAGGGTGTATTGGGGTTTTGACCAGTCCAGGGGGTGAAGGAGCCTTAAAATAATTGTTTATAGTTGTTGGGGGTATTTTTGCCATTATATAACAGCTAGAAAACAATTAGTTTCAATTGGGCTAGGCTGTGCTGTGGGCTGGGCCATGGGCCATGCTGACATGATCCCACACAGGTTATAGTTTTCACCCACTATAGTTTCATGGATTTATTTAAACCTACCATATAGTTTTCACTTTATTAAAACACCCCCTATAATTTGCAACCTATTTACTTAATCTACTTTTCACTAAGAACTGTTTGTTTTGCCAAATGAAAATAGTAACATGATCACATAAATTGAGTGGAAAATGTTCAAGGGGCATGTGCCCCATGACTGTTTATTCCAAAAGTACCTCACTAACCAAATAGAGCCAAATAGAGTGGTTGCTCGTTTATTACTAGGGGCAAAAAAGGTATTTTATTTTTATTTTCTTTTGGTAAAATTTATTCAAATAGATAGATTAGGGTCAAAACTATTATTTCCACTGTCATCTAATTGAAGGTCGATTAGTAAATCAATTGCAAACTATAAGGGTGTTTTAGTAAATCACAAACTATAGGGCAGGTTTATAGTATGAAACTATAGGGGTATTTTAGTAAAATGATCCATTTGTTTACCAAAAAAATAAGTTTAGATATGCATAATTTGTAAATGCCAATTTGTAGATGTATTTCACAATTAGTTTATTTCCTTTATTTCCATCATTTTTTATGCTCTACTTTCTCTACAATTTATTGGGGTTTCCAATTTTTATGTTTCCTCCAATTTTAAATTGTCGTCTTTGTCTCTAATTTTAATATTAATAATTGATAAAACTAAAATTATTAATTAATTAAGTGGAAGTAGAAGTAATATATTATTGTAAATAAAAATAGAGGGAGTAGTTGAATTCATGGAGAGAGAGAGAGAGGTTAGTTTGTTTCCATAACATTAAAGATAAATGAAATTTGAAAATAGAAATAAATGAAAAATTGAAAATAGAGTTGTTGAATTCTTGGGTAGAGAAGAGAGAGAATTAATAAATGAAAACGAAAAGAATAATGACAATTTGGTAAAAATATTGTTGTTAATAAATGAAAACAAGGATATATACATATATATATATATATATATATATATACTTTGAACCTTGGTTCTGTCAATCATAGCCATTAACATTTCTAAGTATTTCATAATAACACAACATAATGAACTAAAAGCCCATTTTCCTCTCTCCTTGTTCAGTACACTCCTTCAACCATTGACTGAACTGTTCAATGAACTTTTCGTTCCTTTTTCACCCACTCTCACCCCCAACAGACACCCAAACCTAGAGCATCTTGCATGCTCATACCAAAGTTGAAATAGCTATGAGATTTTGGGTGCCCAACGTCTTACGATTGCTCAGTGGTTTAGGCGCTCAAAGCCTCATATCGCCTGTGCACTCGTTTTGGCCCGATGGGATATGATGATTATGACAAGGTGCTCTCCAGAGTGAAGAAAATAGGTACGGTAAAAGATAACCAGGTTGAATTACAGAAGCTCGTCACCAGAATCTATGGGTGGCCTTGAGAAGGCTCTGACCGGGTTGTCCTCCCCCATAACCATTAGAGTGAATGAGAAGATCATTGGTTGGATGGTGGTGTTGGATTTTAATCTCATTAGACTTTGCTCAAGGCTCTATTATATCCTGAGAATGGATTTTTCTGTAACCCAATAACAAGTTTAGTAGAACTGAGTGGAGACAAATAACATTTTAAAGACAATGTCTTTAGATGCGCCTCAAAGTTTCTCCTCCAAGTTCCAGTGACCCCATTTCCCAATAGGTAATAGTCCTCGTCAACAATGGAAATACCTTAAACTTCACCATGGTTTTAGCCCACCAGCTAGGTATGGTTGTCCATTACACCACTCCTTTCTCTATTCGAGTAGTTAATGGAAATCAAATTGATTATGAGAGCATCCATAAGAATGAGAGACTAGTCATCCAGGGTTGCACATTTATCATTGACATGCATCCTCTAGACTTCAATGGAGCCGACATTGTTCTTGGGGTTCAATGGTTACGGAAATTGGTCCTATCCTATGTGACTGGGGCAGCATGACCATGGACTTCTATCAGGAGGGTCAACTTTGCCATCTTCAGGGGTTGGAGACTCCAAAACCCTTGGTTGAGGAACTAGATTCTAATCTCCAAGCTGTCAATGGAATTGAACATTTATTACTGATGCATATCGGTCCAGAGCCCATCACTCCCATACTGAAGCTAGTAGCCACTTGGCAACCTAGCAGCGATCAAATGTAGACCCTTACACAAGTCTTGGAACAATACGAGGATGTCTTTGTAAGCCCCAGCATCTACCCCCTCAACGGAGTCCGCATTCTGTGCACCCATAGGTGCATTGGATGAGTGCACCAACCAACCAGAATAAGCCAGGTCGATGAGTGCACCAATACGGGATTTTGGCCTCAACTAAAGGTGCGTGGTTCAACCGAACACAAAAAGACAAGTACCTTTAGTTGACGGCCAAAACACTCCCATGTGTTTTAGGCTTTTGTCACGTGGCCTTACCACTACTGCCACTCACTGTACCCAATCACCCAGATAAAGCAACATCTCTCTCTCTCCTCGTTTTCTCGGTACTCATCTCGTAACCCACTTGGCCACCTGGCCCACCTCTCTCTCTCTCTTGCCTCTTTCTCTGATCGGTCGTCTATATGCTCCTTCTTCCTTATGTTGACAGTCAATATGTTGCTGCATTTTCACCCGCACTGCACCCAAAATTTTCTGTGTGTTTTCATTTCTCTCTACAAAAAGAGAGACCAGATAAAGAGAAGCACAAGCAAGCACCTAAAGGTCCAGAAGAATGCCATCTTGCCTCTCTCTCTCTCTCTCTCTCTCTCTCTCTAAACCTTTCATAAATCTTAAGGTGATAACAACTCTGTGTGTGGCGATCGGCCGGGAGAGAGGTAATGGGAGATTGTAAAAGCTCCATTTGTCTCTTAATATGAAGAGGAAATGCTTGTTTTCCCCATATTTTAGTGAACTTTTCTAACTAATTTATTTAGCTTTTATTCATAACTTTTGATGCTTTTCCTTTCTGTGAAAATTGAAATAACGAAGATGGGTTTCTTTGTTCTAAGATTGTGAGTTTGAGGCTGTAGATTATACAACTTTGAGAGACCCTTTTCGTTTATGTATGTGGGCTGCTTACCCAAATGGATGTGGCGAGGCTAAGGTTTCTCTCATCTCATCTCAGATTTGGCAAGACATGATCTAAGTCCATGGGTAAGGTACTTTAGTTGGTGGTAAGGTACTTACCACTACTGCCACTCACTAAGAAGAAGAAGAAGAGGGAGAGGAAACAATTGTCTTTTTGTGTTAGTTGACGGCCAAAATCCTGTTAACTTACCTCTTCCCCGCTCCATTGACATAGCCAATTCTAGTTGGTTGGTGCACTCGTCCAGTGCACAGAATGCGAACTCCCCTCAACGGAGTAAAGACCATCGAATTCCCTTATTGTCTGGGGCTGCTCCCAGTGCCCACTAATTGGCGTTTTTGTGTGGACTATAGAGCACTTAACCAAATAACAATCAAGGATGCTTCCCGATTCCTATTGTTGATGACTGATGAGCTATTAGATGAACTCGTGCAGACCTTTTTATTTTTCTAAAATGAACCTCAAGTCAGAGTACCACCAAATGAGAGTGCACCCAGATGATGTGTCCAGAACGGCCATTATGAGTTTCTTGTTTTGCCGTTTGGGTTATCCAACACTCTATTGACATTTCAAAAAGCTATGAATGACATTTCCAAAACTTACCTTAGGCATTACATCTTGGTATTCTTTGACTATATTATTGTCTATAGCAGAGACTAGGAATCTCATTTCCAACATCTCAAGCACATATTGGACGTTCAGAGAAAACATCAATTTTTTGTCAAACTTTCCAAATGCATTTTTTGTCAGACATAGGTGCAGTACTTGGGCCACGTGGATACAACTGGTCAGGTCATGGCTGACCCTAACAAGATCTCCTGTATTCAGTCTTGGCCAGTTCCCTGGTCAGTCAGAGCCCTAAGAGGTTCCTAGGCCTAACCAGTTATTACTAGAGATTAATTTCGGGTTATGGATAGATGGCAGCCCCCCTTACGGCCCTACAGAAGGACTCCTTCCATTAGACTAAGGAAGCCCAACGAGCCTTTGGAGTTCTCAAACAAGCCATGCCAGCCCACCTGTTCTAGCACTTTTGGATTTTGAAGAGACCATCCTTGAATGTGATACCTTAGGGATTGAATTTGGGGCATTTCTCATGCAAAGGGGGAGACCAATAGCCTATTTTAGCAAGGTGTTCTCGGCCCAGACCCAGAACCAATCCACCTATGTCTATATGAAGGAATTAATGGCCATTGTGTCGGCCGTGCATAGGTGGTGACCTATCTGCTAGGTTGCCAGTTCATCATGCATACGGACCAATAGAGCCTTCACTACAACTTGGAGAAGAGGGCCCACTCTAAATCAACAACTAGGAATGGCAACGGGGCGGGGATTATATTCCCCGTCCCCACCCCCGAATCTAAAATTAAGCCCCATCCCCGTCCCCAATCCCCACCGGAGATAAAATTTATCCTCCATCCCCAATCTCCGACAAGGATGGCAAAATATTTTTAGATAATAGTATTTTTTTTGAAAAAATAAAAAATTTAAATTATAAATAACGTTTTAAATATGTTTTGATATATATATATATATATATATATATATATATATATATATATATATATATATATATATATATATATATAATCGGGGTTGGGGCGAGGCGGGGACCTCAATCCCCATCCTCAACCCCAACCCCAATCAGGAATTCCTATTAATCCCCATCCCTGGCCAAAATAATCCCCATCTCCGACCCCATTGGGTCGGGGAAATTGGGTCCCTGTCGGGGATGGGGAAAATTGCCATCCCTATCAACAACGATGGATTGCTAAACTAATGGGCTTTGATTATTCAGTGGAATATAAGCCAGACCCAACCAACCAGGCCACTGATGCCTTATCTAGGCAAGCCGAGTTATCCCTGTTGGTGGACTCACAACCTAGGTACCCATAATTCGAAGCCCTTAGAGAGGAAGCAAGGGTTGAAGAATGGGTTTTGGGGCGGGTATGGGTTTTCAAATTCTACAACCTGTACAGATACGGGTAGGGTACGGTATTAGGTTAAACTCGACCATCCCTGATTTGCATATTATTGGAAAGAATATCAACTTTATGTACTCAATCTTGAATTTAATAATATTTTAAATTTTACATGAAGGATAATTGATAGTTTATGTAGTTTTTACATGACTTAATCAAATAATTAGAATTTTTTTTTGTTTATTTGTGTTTTTTTTCTTATTTATTACTTATATGTGACAAGAAATAAAAAGAAACTAGAAGCGTGTTCTAAACCCAACTTGTCCTTACCCTTAAATGTGGGGAGGGTAGGGTCGGGGAAGGTTTTGCATTTTCATATGCGGGGAGGATTTGAATTCTCAAAATCCAACCCGCTATGGGTTTTGGGGCAGATATGGGTTGAGAGGTTTAAAGAGGCACATAGGGTCTAGAATTTACAAAATCCTCCCCGAGCCTGCCCCATTGCCATTCCTAGGTACAACACCAACACCACCTTTCAATTTGCATCTATGGCAGAGGTCGAGGCTCAGCTATTAGGCTGTGATGAAGTTACTAAGCTATTGAAGGAAAATTTACACAAGGCCTAGCAAAGGATGAAACTTAGTTATGACAAAAGGCACAAATAAGTGGAATTAGATCAGGCCTATCTGAAGCTCCAGACTTACAGACAATCTTTGGTGGCTTGGAATTCTAGGCATAAACTCTCTCCCCACTATTTTGGACATTTTGTAGTGTTGAAAGAATAGTGAGTGTGGCTTACAGGCTTAATCTCCCAGAATCTACTCGTCTCCACCCAATATTCCATGTGTCATTACTAAAGAAATATGTTGGGCCTCAGACTCTTGTCCACAAATGCCTCCCGACTTTCACACGTGAAGGTGACATCCAGACTGAGCTAAAGACAATGGAAAGAGGGTAGTCCAGGAAGCTCTAGTTGAATAGATAGGATCAGAGGACTTCCCCCACATGATGCCACTTGGGAACCTTATTAGCTGTTATAGAACTAATTCCCACACATTGACCTTGAGGCCAAGGTCAACCTCAAGGGAGGGGGAGTTGATGGGAACACAAGCCCAACTTAGGCCCATGGACCTAGGCCACCTGTCACTCGACTTGCACCTGAGCCCATGTCAACCACCCCTACAGTAGAGATGGTCACAACCATGTGATTAGTTAGGATTTAGTGCATGTAATGGGCCCAACTATATATGAGGCTAAAGGCTAAAGAATTGATTAAGGAGAATATTACCGAGCTTCTCTCTCTCTCTTTCTCCCTCTCTTCTCTCCTCCCTCTCTTCTTCTTCTACCCCATCCCTTGCTTTCCTCCATCCATTTCAGGAGTTCGAGTCTTACTCTAAGGGGGCGATCTTTTTTTGGATTTTGAGAGGGGGAAAAGTTGGTCAGTGGGATTTTGGTTCCCATTGACCAAGAATCCCATTTTCTTTTTTTAGATTTATGTGGGGACTAGGGAAAGTTTATTTTCCTGGGTATCATTTACTCGGGTAAGTGATTCCCATCTCCTAGGTGGGTAAATAACTTTCTCACCTAGGGGGAAGTTGCCAACAATTGAATGGGACAAAATGCCCTTTTTAATAATGGATTTTTATGGATAAAATGACCATTGCTTTATATACATGAGAAATAAAAGAACATGGAATGCACTTACTCGGGTAGGTGTTTCTTAGGAAAAACTTACCTAGGTAACTACATTTACCCGGATAAGTAACTTACCAAAAAGCGAATGGGGCCTAAGAGACTCCAGAGGTAGGCGAAACTTACCAAAAATGCTTCTCCCTTTCATTATACTACCTGATATTGTATATGAATCAATAAGATTTATATTGATTTCTTCCTCAACAAATTATAGATGTCAACTATCCCTGTTTTCTAATTTTATTTCTAGTATAACTAATAAAGTTGAATGTTTGTAAATCTGTTCATGTAGACATTAGTTATTTTCTCTCTTACCCTCTTCTCTTCAAGAAAAAAAGGAAAACAAACAAACACATATTGAAGTAAAAAGATCTGCTTTCTAAACATTGAACATTGACATAGGTTCAAACTTATAGGTTGAAAGGGAGTAAAGTAAAAAACTAAAGATGGAGAGCAGAGGCTTAGTGGAGATTACACGATGGAGGAAGTCTTTGAGAATAGAAGCTAAAGATTTTCTCTTCGAGGAGTTGAAAATTAAAGGACACCCTAGTCTAAAGATTCAGGAAATGAAGAAGGCTATGGTCTTCGTTCAAGGAAAGGAGATGGTTGAATGGCTCATGGAGTTTGTGTCGGAGGCAGCAAATAGAGGCAAAAAACTAAGCAAGCAGGAATGGTCATTGGAGACAGGAAGAAGATTCTTGATGGAGTGTAAAAGAAACTCAAAAGGTTCATGCATCTCTTTGTTTGAATTCTTTGCTAAAGGTAAGAAGCAAATGGTTTGCTTTCCTCAAGAAAAAAATAGTCAAGGATGGAAGGAGGTTGCCACAGTTTTGAAGACCTTTCTTACCTCTAGGAGAAAAACAGAGGGAGGGGTTCCATGGAAGACTACTGCTGAGATGCAAAAGAAGGATACGTTTGTTATGGCACACTATCAGAACCTCCCCACGATGACTATTAATTTAAGGAAAGAATGTTGGGAGGACATGCTGGTGTTAAAGGCCAATAGTCCGATCTTGGAGTGGAGGAAAGTTGTTGATTTGTTAATACAAAAATTGAACCTAAGAACCACCTTTATTCTGACCCCCTTTAACAATTATAAGGCTCTCCTTAATCTTGTTGAAAATCTAATTGAAGTTGAAACTCTGAGCTTTCAGGATGCACTAGGTTATTTTTCTTTGTTTAAGTGGTTTCCTTCTTCGAACTCAAAATTCTCCTTAGTGGAAGATGGTGTGCTTATTAGAGTAATTGGGCTGCCTTTCCACCTGTGGAATCATGAGATAGCAACTTCCATTGCAAGGTTATGTGGAGCCCGTCTTGATGGAGAGTTCTAGGGAGACCTATAGTCAGTAGCCTTGTTGTTGAGTGGAGTTAAGCCTGAAGATATACCCTAAAAGATAAGTATTAATGTTGACGGGGTTTTTCATTTTGTGTGGTTGGCCTCCTCCATTGAAGCTAGTCTATGGAGGGAGGCCCGGCAAGTTGAAGATGAAAGGATAGAAATGCTAGAGCTACATGGCAGGTTGGGGGTAGTGCACTCAAAGAAAGTTAATACTTTCACAAAATTGGATAGCCAGCCTTTAGGACTTCCTAAAGGTTTCAACAGGCTGAAAGATCAAAATGGCAAAGGTTAAGGAAAAAGGTTGGGTGGTCAATTACGTGGAGAGCAAGCTATCAAAAGGGAGGCCAGTAAATTTTATGCTCAAGTGGTAAAAGGTTGTAAGAACCCTGATTTAAATTCAAGTTACAGAAGGAAGGTAAAGGAATCAGACCAGGTAAACCAAAAAATGGTGAACCTGATTTGGGGGTAGTGGGCACTAAGTGTGACATTATAAAGTCTCACATGCCAGAGCATATTAGCCCGGGTGGGCCTCAAAATTTTGATGGGCTTGCTAAAGAAACAAAAGGTGGGCCACGACTTAAGTTGGCTCAAGCCAAGGTTTAGGTAAGTGGGTCACGTGACTCACTTAAGTTACATGTGCCTGGCAAGGGGGGAGCTCCAATAGATGGTAAGAACCATCTGTCTCCCTCAACCTTGAGCTCCTTCTCTCAGGTTTGTGTGCGAGTAGCAATATTGGCCCCAACTTCCCTGCAATGGGTCCCAACCAAGAAGTCAAATATTCTCTCTCCGGATAGGCGGAACTCCAGAAGCATAAAACAACGATATTTAGAACTTCTTGTAGATAGTGAATACACAGATGAAGAAGGTGGTGATGTTGAAAATTCAACTGATACAGAGAGTTTGGGAAGTATTGAATTGCAAGAAAACTTGGATATGTTATAGGAAGATAGCTTTAATACAAAGGTTCTTTTTTGAGAAAGAGTTTTTCAAGGGGAAGAAGGGGAGGTGAGGAGGATTAAAAGTATGGCTTCAGAAACTGAGCTTACCACACCCTCCTTTCATGAGGGAGCAACTACAACCTCTCAGAACACAAATAGAGTTAGTATAAAGGCACATAAGTTTTTGGTGGCCTGTGTAGATAGGCCAGAAAGGAGGGAATAGGAACATGCTTCTCTGGTGGTAAGACTAAACAAATGTGAAAATTTAACCTTAACCACCTCACTACAAATGCCAACTAAGGGGAAAGACTTAGCACTACCTGTAATTTCTCAGATGCAAGCCTCATTTCTTCTTCATTCTCCTACTCTGCAGCCAGGTATGGGTGTCCATATGGTTTCTGTTATTGATATGTGTGTTCAACCTGTTGCAGATACTCTAATATCCCATCCTGAAGAAGCAAATTCGGTGTCCAAAGGAAGGGATGAAGGTGTTGGTATCAATCATGAACATAAGAAGAAGAGTCAACTTGTTATAAAGGTGTGGGGGAGGAGGTAGAGAGAATATGGAAGCTGATCTGTACAAAATGAGGAAATCAGAATGAAGGAAGATTACTTGGAAGGGAATTTTCAGAAGAAGGGATTGCCTAGTAAGGAAGGAGAGGGTGTTGAAATAGAAGGTGATAAGAGGACAATTGAATTCTAAAACAGGAAGAGATTATCAAAAGGTTGACCTTGGGGTGGGGAAAGAAGTAGTTAAAACATACCATAGGAAACCTGAGGAAAAAAAAAGAGGAGAAAAAGGAGCATAAAAAGAAGAAAAAGACTGAGGTGCAACGACTAATATCTAACATTGAGGCTGATATTGAGTTTAACGGAAGGGGAGAGAGGAGGAAGAACTCTAGGTGAGGAGTTGACTTCAGGAGGGACTTTGTTGAAAGTGTGTCCATAAGGATTATCAGTTGGAATGTGAGAGGATTGAGAATTGCTAGGAAAAGGAGGGTAATAAAGGATTTATTCACAAGAGAGAAGCCTTATATTGTGATGGTGCAAGAGATGAAGCTCTCTGAACTGGATGGAAGATGGATAAGAAGTTTTTGGAGGATTAGGGGTGTTA
The DNA here is from genome assembly GCF_055504915.1 of Nelumbo nucifera. Lineage (NCBI taxonomy): Eukaryota > Viridiplantae > Streptophyta > Magnoliopsida > Proteales > Nelumbonaceae > Nelumbo > Nelumbo nucifera. Next base: position 29,967,527 of record NC_142656.1, on the reverse strand, counting down.
CTTGGTCCTCGGCTCCATCTTGGGGTGCCTCGGGAGGAGTTGTCATTGTCTGGAAGAATGAGGTAGTGGAAGCCATGGAGGAGCTAGTGGGTAGATGTTTTGTTTCCATTAAATTCTAGAATGTAAATGATAGAATTGTATGCAATTAGGGGTTTATGGGATGAACCCTGGTGTTTGGGAGGGGATTTTAATTTCACAATATACTCAGAGGAATCTAGCAATCATGTATAGTCAATTACAATAAGCATCACAAAATTTAACGGGTTTAAAGAAGATTGCGAGCCAAAAGAAATTCCCTTGTTGCAAGGTAGATTCGTCTGGTCTAACTTTCAAGATAATCCTCTGTGTTCAAAGCTGGATAGGTTTTCTATTTGACCTAGAATGGGAAAACTATTGGGGAAATGTGGTCTCTAGAGCTTTTCTTAGGGTCACATTAGACCATTGTCCCATCAAGACCGGTGTGAAATCCCTAATAAGTGGACCTAAACCATTTAGGTTTGAGAATATGTGGTTAACTCATCCGGGTTTTGAAAGCATAGTGAAGGACTGTTGGAACAAGGAGTTAAGGGGAATAAAGTGGAAATGAATCAAATTTCATCAGAAGCTAAAGGGACTGAGAGTCGAATTGAAGGAGTGGAATAAAGATCACTTTGGTAGGGTAGATGAACAAAAGTTGAGTCTATTCACACAAATTGAAAAAATGGATGAGAGGGAAGCCCAAGGGTTGCTGAGTGAGCAGGATAGAGAATCAAGAAGGCAATTGAAGAAGGACCTAGAAGAGGTTTTACTCAGAGAAGAGATTTGCTGGAGGAAGAAGTCGAGGCACAAGTGGATTAAAGAGGGGGATGGGAATACTAAGTTCTTTCATGAGTTGGCAAATGGTAGGAGGAAGAACTTAGTGGCTAGACTAGAGCTAGAAGGGCAAGTAATTACCAATCAAGAGGATATAGCTAGGACCTTTGTAGATCATTTTAAATCCATTTTTAATAGGACTTTGAATGAGAGGGTCCCTTTGGAAGGATTGGAATGGTTGAAATTAGAAGGGAAAAAAACAAGGTGGTTAGAAAGGAATATTGAAGAAGAGGAGATCAGAAGGGCAGTGTTTATGATGGCTAGATCTAAGGCGCTAGGTCCTGATGGATTTACTATGGCTTTCTACCAAGATTGTTGGGACATTTTGAAAGAGGATTTATGTGATGCTGTTGAGGAATTTATAGAGAATCATATAGTAAGTCTGGGAGTCAATGCCACTTTTTAGGCCTTAGTCCATAAGAAATAAGATGCTAACGAACCTAAGGATTTAAGGCTAATTAGTTTGGCAACTAGCATTTATAAAATTTTGGCTAAGGTGTTGTCTTTGATGCTTAAAGAAGTTCTCCCATCCCTAATAAGATAAGCCCAAGGAGCCTTTGTATAAGGGAGACAAATAGCAGATCAGATCCTAATTGCTAATGAGTGCATGGAAGATCTAAAAGAAACGATTTTGTTTGTAAGTTGGATTTAGAAAAGGCATATGATTTGGTGGACTAACATTTTTTGGTACAAGTTTTGAGAAATTTTGGATTTGGGACTAAATGGTGTCATTGGATTTTTGGATGTATTAATTCTTGCCATTACTCTATCTTGGTTAATGGAGTGGTGAAGGACTTCTTCCCAACCCGTAGAGGTATTAGACAAGGGAACCCTCTATCACCATTCCTCTTCACTCTAATAGCAAAGGTGCTTAGTATAATGATCTTAAAGGATGATAGAGAAGCTGTAATTAAAGGGTGGAGAATAGGTAGGGATGGTACTCCGGTCACCCATCTCCAATTTGCAGATGATATTTTGATTTTCTATGATGGGGATGATATTGAGAAAGTGAAAAATCTCGAGGATCTAGTTAGAAGTTTTGAGAGATTGTCAAATTTGAGTGTTAATTTTGAAAAGAGTTGTGTAGCTGGTGTTAACTTAGAGGATAGGGAGGTGGAGTTTATAGCAAGAAGCTTAGGATGTTCTATCTCGTCTTGGCCTATGACCTACTTGGGGCTTCCGCTAAGGGCTAACCCTAGGGAGAGTAGCTTTTGGTGTCTAGTGGTAGAAAGGTTCCAAAAGAAGTTAACATCATGGAGAAAAACTACTTATCCTTGGGAGGTAGAATCACATTTATAAGAGCCACACTTGCTAACTTACCAACCTATTTCCTGTCTATGTTTAGGATACCACCTAGGGAAGCTAAGAAGCTAGAGAAGTTGATAAGAGATTTTCTTTGGGAGTCGGGGGAAAGTAAGAAGGATGACTTGATAAAATGGGAGTGGTATGCTGGAATAAAGATGAAGGGGGATTGGGATTAGGGAATTTGATTAAAAAAATAAATCACTATTGTGGAAGTGGCTGTGGAGGTGGCTAGTGGAGAGAGAGAAACTTTGGCATGAGGTGGTGGGTAGTATTCATGGTCGCTCAAAAAATGGATGGGATGCTAGAGTATCATGTCAGGCAACCTTGGCAGCACCTTGGAAAGTTATTCATGGCATTCTTCCTCAGTTTCTCAGTTTTCTTAGGTATGATGTTTGCAATAACTCAGTCCTATTTTGGAAGTATACTTGGGTTAGAGAGGCTCCATTGAAGGACCTTTTCCCTTCTTCGTTCTCTATTTCAAGGTATAAAAAGCATTTTGTGTCAAAGTTTTTTTTTTTCCATTATGAATGATCCATTAACACCAGATTGGGACTTTGGGTTTCATAGAGGTTTAAGGGAAGAGGAAATTGTGTCTCTCACAAATCTGCTAAGTCTACTTGATACAATATGTTTGGACCCTTTTGAACCTGATAATCAGATTTGGACACCCCAGCGGAGTGGATCCTTTTCATGCACTTCTTTCTTTAAATCCATTACTCAATCTACCCCCAACCACCCTTTCCCTTTTAACAAAATTTGGTGCAAGCCTGTCCCCCCTAACGTTATGGCTTTTTGCTGGGAAGTGTATTATGGGAAAATAAACACTTTTGACATTCTATAAAAGAGAAGACCTTTTCTCTATTTCTCACCTTCCTGGTGTATTCTTTATAGGTCACATGGTGAGGACTGCATCCATATACTAATATCTTGTTCATTTACTGTAGAGTTATGGGAGTGACTCTTCTCATTGTTTGGGTGCAGGTTGGTTAGGCCAACAGATGCAAGTTTGATTTTTTGATCTTTCTTTCTTCCCTTGGCGGCATAGAAAAGGAAGAATTATGTGGAGGTGTGCAAGAGCAACGCTGATTTGGTCTATGTGGGAAGAAAGGAATACTAGAATTTTCCAAGAGGAAAGAAGCCCAGAAGAGATGAAGGACTGCATTCTAAATAAGGTGTTCTTGTGACTAAAATCATTGGACCTATTCCATCAATTCTCATTTAATGATGTTTGGAGGAATTGGTTAGCAGTGGCTGACTGTTCATCCATAGAGACTAAAGTGAGTATGGCTTGGGAACCCCCTCCTAAAAGATTCTTGAAGCTGATTTTCGACGAAAGTAGTCTTGATAATCCTGGCCCGTTAGGGATGGGAGGGGTACTGAGGAAGAGTGGGAGTGTGGTACCCATAGGAGTTGGAAACTCTACTAGGGCAGAATTTGCTGTCGCTATCCAGGGAGTACAGTTAGCAATGCAGATAGGTGTGGAACAACTGCTAATAGAAGGGGACTCCAAGGTGGTAGTGGACTAGCTACAAAATCCGAAATCTATAGTGTGGTGTTTTAAGAACGAAATTAAAAAATTCAACTGCCTAACAAGTAGCCTGACAGTGAGAATACAATGGGTGGGGAGATCAACAAATTCTATGGTTGATGATCTTGCAAAGCAAGGGGTTAATGGGGAAAGTTTGTATTGGGCTCAATTGTAGACTGAATTTGTTTTCTATCTTTTGTCTTTCTTCCTACTATTAGGAGAGGATGCAACTCGTGCCTCTCCACGTGAAGCTTGTAACTGGACTAGTTTTTATTAATGAAATTTATCCTTCTTACTTGTCAAAAAAAAAAAAAAAGATCTGCTTTCTTTCCACTTTTGACACAAAATATATAAGGAAAACAATTAAACACAATTAAAGATGTATATATAAAATATGGTACTAACATGATATCTGACAGCAAGGTTCAAAGTATTGATATGTATCGTGACGATGGCTTACTAACCACCGGTTCAAAGGGTAGCCAGGCCTTAAACCAACCCCTCTAAACCGGTTTCAGAAAAAATAAATAAAAATTAAAAAAAGTACTAGTACAGGCCGATACGCTCTACCAGCATATCGGCTTGTGTCGATACTTTGAACCTTGTCTGATAGGATAAACACAAGGCAAGGGTGGAATGGTTTGATATTAAAACATCCGTTGGTATTGGCCATTAATGATACTTAAACCCTTCTTTTTCAAATCAAAGGTATCAAAGCTATGGCCAATCACCACTAGGTCATCCTCCAATGTTATGCAATTAACTAAAATAACATAGGTTTTATTTAACTTGTTGGCAACATGCAACTCAAATAGATGGTGTCATATATTAATGATCAACCAACAAATTTAATAAAACACTAAAACCAATATTTTGTAAATATAAATGAAATAGATGATACATGAAATCCATTAATCTCTAAAAATGGTTTTTAATATTTTTGGATTTACAGAAATAAAATACTAAAAATAAAATAATGACTTTAGTAATTAAAATTGATGACTTTGCATATGATATGTATCTTATAAATTAACATTATATATTTCTATAAATTATTAATTAATATTTTAATTTACAATAAATAACAATATATTTATTATTTACAGAAATAAAAGAATTATTTACAAAATTAACTTAATGTAAATTAGTAATTTTTAAGAAGTTTACAGTATTTGACTAGCATATTAAGAATGCCAGATGAAGTTCACATATTTTTTGTTTATATATAAAAGTATAAATAATAACAAAAATTGGTTTAATAATTAAAATATAATAGTTGCATACTGATTGTATCTTGGACCACCTATATTCTCATGAATATAATATATTTTTTAGATTGATTATGGTTCAAGGCATCGATGTGCAGAAATGCAAATTTGTAAGAATTTGAAACTAATACATATGCATCGATGTCATGAAATATTTTGAAACTTTATACAACTCAAGTGTTATTAATGTATTTGTCAAATTTGTAAGAATTTTCATGTTGTATTCAAGCGTATCCATATATTTAAACCATATACACGTATATCGCCATTATTAATATGATTTGCGACATTTAAATTTTGAACCTTGATAGCCAATAGGCTGGCTATATGGTCTCTTTTATGGCTTAATAGCTTGCCTTTTTTTTTTCTTTATTAATATGGGATGCATAAATCAAGGTTCAAAGTATTACAATGTATGTACAATATGCAATAGAAACATTCATAATATCATTCCTGAAATATCAGACAGAAAAGTACAAAAAACAGGTGTGCTTTACATGTCTCATTCTGAAAATTTGGGCATCAAGCAAGTATTTTGATACTTTGAACCTTGGCTTGAAGAGGTTATTCATGGGGTTTGGTTTTATGGAAGGACCTACAAGAGGCTGCTTATGAGGGATGTTGGATGAAAATCTAAGACATTGATTGTTTAGAAATTCTCTGCTTTTTGGACTGGTCTCTTCCAAAGTCTCCGAATCAGCATTCTTATTAAGACTAATAATCAAATCAAGCAATGATATTAGAAATGAAAGTGAATGGTTACAATTTGAGACAGTCAGACAGTGAAAAACTCGTTACTCAAAAGAATGTAAAGCTGTCGGCTGTGTATGTAACTGTTTGCAGCATCCGTGTCAGTGAAGTCTTATTCTCTTTTTGCCCCATATCGGCACTCAACTACATCACCTTCTAATAGCTTATCCACGGCATCTGAAGGAAGCCCGATCATTTCCAAAGTTTTCTCCCATACTTTGTAAGAAGTTTCCAAGTTGTGCGCTTCTTCAGAAGCATTCATTGGACGGCAATCATGAGATATGCAAGCACAAACAGGCCACTCATCAGCCTTCAACACCCCACAGTACTCGGGGACCTGGGGATCAGTGGCAGCAAAAAGTGCGCTTCTAGAACCTGGAATAGTAAAACAATGTAGGCATCTCTATCTAGGACATGGAATGTGTAATTGCAATGAACTTTCTGATCAAAGAAAAAATTGCAGTGAATTTCCAAGGAATTGGACAAAAAAAAACCACTGTTTTTATCTCAATAATAATAACCATCACCATCAGTGCTCATTGTCAGGATGGTTTCTTATTGTGTAAATGCCCACTGAACGATGATAATTATTAGGGAAATTATCTAAAACCTTCCAACTTATGTTGATAATTTGATATTGTTCTAAAATTTGCAGTCATTGGTCATGTTTTCTTCTAGTCTCATAAAAATAACTGTTAAATGACAAAAATGGCCCTGATACATGCTAACCAAAATGGCCCTTATGTCATATTTTGTAATGTTAATGTAACCAAAATACCTTTGATACATGCTAACCATCTCTCTCCTCCCCACCCAAAAAGAACAGGATGTTTTACAAACTATAGACCTTCAAACTGTAGGGTTATTAACTTATCCAATTAGATCTACTTTTTGTCAATCAGTTTGTTCCAAGTCAAACTCATGTTATCAAAGTAAGCAAGGAAGCACATTCATCTAGCTGTCCATTGCTATGCCAAAATCCAAATATTAAAATTGGATTGTCTAATATTTGCGAAGATTTAAATGTTGATCATGATGATCCATCTAATGCACCAATACCTAAGATTAATCTACCCTCATGCCCATGCAATTTTGGTCCCTCATTTGAAGGTTGTTGGCATTTTGTTCATTTGTGGAATATCCATTATTCAGGGGTATTTATGAAAATATGTCTAAAGAATATAATATGAATGGTGGGTAAAGTGATTATTTTACATTTTTGTTTGTCATTTGATGGAAGTTGGACATTATTAGTAATGCCAAGAAAAGTGTTAGGGAACTTTCTTCTTTTTTTCTTTTTTCTTTTTTTTATCAACAAGAGAATTTTCTAGATACTAGTAAGTGTGCATGTGCTTTTCATGTTATAATTTTCGATGATGATAATGGTAATAATAGTGTATTTAAAATTTTTTTTATAAAATTTATGTATTTTTTTGTTTTATATATTTTTATTATTTAATTATGACATCATGGGTTGACCCATTTGACTTGTATGGTTGAATTGCTTACTTGACACTTGGACAAAATAAGGTTTTGTTTTTGGATCATTTTTTAAATGTGTTTTATATTATTAAAAGTATTGGATATAGATCTAATTAATAGAATTTATTTATGAGAAAAATACCTTAAATAGTGAGATAACAATATTTAATATCTCATATGAAAAATGGAAATGACACGTTTTAAAGATATTAAAAGAAATGCCCATTGGGTTCTAAGAAAAATTAATGAAATAATGAATATATAGAATCTTGATATTAATGCCAATAGTGACAGTTGTGTATAACATGTTAAACCTTCCACATCTTTGCCATACCATAGTGTTTTTATATTATATGTAATGCAGGGTTTTATCAATGACAAGAAGGGGCCTTTTAGATTTTGTATTTATAATAGCTTTTTAATTTTGTTGCTTAAGTTATTAAAGTAGGGTTTGGTTAAAGAGCCAATTGAGGCAAAACTTATAACAAATTTTAAAGCTTTGTCATTTACTTATCAAAGAGGATGGCATCAGTTAATAGTTGTTTCCAATGCAAAAGTGATGGTGGAGGCATTGAATGACGATGAGCCATCGACATCTTGAAGTTTAAGTTATTGCATAGATAAAATTAGGAAACTTGCAAACAATATTCTTTTGTCATTTTTCTTTACAACTCTCGACCTTTCACTAAACCTACTCATATTGTATCCTAAAAGGTTGGACTTTTGAATCAATGTTGTATATAAGAGAGACCCCTACTTGTAGGGCAGCAACAAACGAATTGGATTTGGATCAGATTGAGCAAAATCCAAATCAGATACAACTACTGAAAGCTTGCATTTGAATTCAATCCAAAATCCAATCGGATTTGGTTTTAATTTGACTGTGCATTCATTTACAAAATAAAAAATAAAAAGTTAATTGCTTTTCAACTTTTATATATAATAAATTAATATAAATATAACATATTGAATTTATTATATATAAATTCATATATAATATAATTTATAAAAATATATTTTTATAATTATATAACTTTTATATATTAAAACCAATAAATATTACAATATAATCGGATTCAGATTTTGATTTGGGATCGACAAAGTCAAATCTGAACTCAATTTAATTATTAATCAAATGCAGATTGCAAAATATGAATTATGGATGTGTTGAATTTTTTATATTTCTATATGCATAAAAATAATTCTGATATGTCACACTTACTTTTTTGTTTAATATGTAAATATACGATATTGTACATGTGCTCATTTTTTTTTGCAATATTTATGTATTTTTTGTGTTTTTATCTTTTATTAATTTTTATTATTTAATTATGACATTAAAGGGCAACACATTTGACCCAAAAGTAGAATATTAATCTTCACCAAAAAGTAAAATAATTTCATCTTTGGTTAGTTTTAGATTATGTATTTCATTATCATCATCACTAAAAATGATTTTTGTTTATTACCCTTATTTTGTTAATTTGATTAATAAAACTATCATAAATTTCTTAAACTACTCTTATGGTTTAGCTAATTGACTAACTCTACCCCTACTGTTAGTACCTGTAAGTTTTTGGACAATTATCTAAAACCTCCTTGCCATTAATGTCATTAACGAAAGATGAAAAAGACTATTTTACCCATTATTCTCTTTCAAATTTTCAAAATGAAATAGGAAAAAGGGGGGGGGGGGGGGAGAGAGAGTACAAGTCGAGAAAAAGGGAGGGAGTATGTACCAGCGATGCAACCGTTGCTGGTGGATGGTGGAACAGAGGAGGGTGGAGGCAGGGAGATTATACTCATTGCTGGTGGACAGTGGAACAGGGGATGACGCAAGCTGCAGCAATGATTCCATCAATTGAGGTTTAGCACCAGGAAAGAAAGAGGACAGTAGCGCCCATGAAGAGGACAGTTGAGGTTTAACGCTAGGAAACGATTCCGTCAGCCAACTGTTTTCTGCCACTTAAAGCTCTACATGAAAAAAGAAGCGGCGTGTACACTAGATATCAACAGCAGTAAATGGATATCATTCGGATAATTCTCCTCAACTCACTCTTTAACACGTTTCTCTGTTCACTTTTTGCTTGAGGAATGGCACAAGTTAGCATCTACAAGGCTGCGATGCTGGCCTGCCTCGTGATGGCGATACTCTCAGTGGCAGCTGCTACCGCATCGGAGCAGAAGAATGAGATGGCTCTGGCAGTGGAGCCTTCAATGGTCCCTAGGTCCAGATTTGCTCTGCCTATCTTTGACACGATCCTCTGCTCGTCTCTACTGGGACTGTTGCTTGTTCATGAGATTTCCTTATTAATGTTATTAGTAGTGTTTCTTGTTCATTCATTATTTGTATTTTCTCTGTTTCCTATTTCAAATTCATGAATATGATTATGTAATAGCATATTGAGACTTAAAAAAGGCATGTGAACCGAGTGAACTCTTTACTAATCGACCTACCTCCTCAAACCTCAGGCCGAGCAACCTCTCATTCCCATTCTCCGTGATAAACTTTGAGACCTCAAACCTCAAACCGAGCACCGGGTTTCATATGAAGCCCTTCTCGTCTGATGATTTCCCTCTTGGGATCGGCAACGCAGTTTTCGATTCAAGCTTGCAACGAACTGAAAAAGGAGAAATCGCTTGAAGGACTGAAAGAGGGCATCGTTCAATAAGCTGAGAGATGTAGTTGATTTGTATTTCGTTATTTGGGAATTCCTTCATCAATCTAACTTCTTGCTTTGACTTAACAAATTCGACTCTATTCAACCTTGTGAGAGATTGTCCTTCATTGGAAGAAATCTGAACGGAAAGAACGAGTCTAGGAGAAGAGAAATTCAGTACAGAATTAAGGAAGAACAACCAAATTCAGACTTTGAAATTGGCTTTGGACAAGTGTCTAAGCGGTGCAACATGTGAGAAGCTTGGAACAGGTTGAACATTGAGCCTTTGCTTTGGCTACTCAAAAGGGGGGCGGAGGGGGAAGGAGGGCATAAGAAAAATTTGAAATGCTCACACTGTGGAGTAGAGAGACACACTAAAGATACTTGCTGGATTTTGTATCCTCATCTGAAACCAGCAACTCTTAAGAAAGAAAAACCAACTAAGGGGCAAGGAACCTATGGGCATGTGGCCAGCTCAAATAGGGTTGATGGTGGACCTAAGACAGCTACTCTTCTTATGCTTCTCCTCTTATGGGATGGACAACAAATACTTCCAATAGCTTTCCAGAGTTAATAGCTGTTCCACTGCCCAAGACCAGAGATTCCACCCCCTGCCAAGACCGAGAAAGTGGGGAGGTCACTGGCCCCTCTCTTGACTGCCTCTACAAAAGAAACTTTTGTCCCCCTCCTAACAAAGAATGACTATTTTAGAGATTTCCGGCAGCTGTCTCGGCCTCTTTTGTCAAGAGGTTATAGATTTTTTTGACCCTCAATTTGGTAAGAATTATTTAACCAAGGATGTCACCTTTCAAATAAAAAAAAAGGAATTTACCTTCCTTGAGCCCACTCATTTCGTTCAGTTATCTTGTCCTCTTCAGAGGGAGAGTTCCAATGAAGATTGGACTCCTTTTTACCTTCTTATTCCTACATTTAATGGTGCTTTTAGTCCTTAATGTTGATAGCTCTCCTTATATGCCACTGTCACAGGTTTTCACCCTTGCAGGTTTCTAGGTGCAAGAAGAAAGTAGCCCCAGTATTGAACATCCACCACTTTGGATTCTATTAATGATCCAACTACTTTGGATTCTGACCCTAATGTTCCTATTGCAGTCCGTAAAGGAAAATAGCAGTCTACTAAGCCATCTTCCTCTACCTCTGTCTAACCTAATTTTAATTATGTCTCTTACAATGCTTTATCTCCCTCCCTTTATGCCTATATCTCTGCTATTTACAATATTCCTATTCTGAACAGTGCTATAGAGGCAGTATAGTCACTACATTGGAAGGATGCTATGGATTAAGAGATGGAAGCACTCACTAAGAACCAACATGGGAGCTTGTTCATTGCCTATACCCGACCGGCGAAAAAGGGTATACTCAGATAAATAGTATTGATTACTAGGAGACCTTTACCCAATGGCCAAGATGAATTCCATTTGTTTGATCATGTCTCTTGTTGCCCACTTCTCTTGGCTTTTATATTAGATGTATGTGAACAATGCCTTTCTCAATGGTTATATTCAAGAAGAGGTAATATGGTATTGCCTCCAAAGTATTCTAAGTAGTGGAAAAATTGTGCCACTTGAAGAAATCTCTCTATGACCTCAAACAATCACCTAGGGCTTGGTTTGATAGATTTAAAAAACTCTCATTAAGATTAGGTTCAAGCAATCTCAAGCTGACCACACTCTGTTTATAAGGAGATTTAGTAGCCTTGTAACCATGTTGATAATGTTCATTGATGATGTTGACATCATAGGAGGTAATACATCTAGAATACTTCCCTGGATTAAGGTGGTAAGGTCAAATAAAGGAATCTAAATTTCACAGAGGAATTATGTTCTTGATTTGCTTCAAGAAGTGGGGAAATTGGGATCTAAGTTATTCATAAAAAAAAAGGACTAAGCCCACTAAGACTCCTATTGAATCCAATCTCAAGTTGGAGGTTGAAGATGAAGACACTCCCAAATAAGGCTGTCTACCAGAGATTGGTTGGCCACCTTTATCTTTACTTGACCAGGCCTAATATATTGTATGCTACAAGTGCTGCAATTTAGTATATGCATAAGCCTAGAACATTACATATGCAAGCAGTAATACTTAACAAGATCCCCTCCTATCTAAAGGGATGTTTAGGTAAGGGGATGCTATGTTCTAGCTACTAGCATATTAAGTTTGAGGCATATACAGATGTAGATTGGGTACGTTTTGTAGATGATAGATGCTCTACCTCAGGATATTGTACCTTAGTTGGTGGTGATGTAGTTTCACGAAGAAAGCAAAAAACAGCCTATGGTGGCTTGTTCTATTGCAGAGGCTGAATATAGAGTGATGACTCATAGCATTTTAGAATTGTTGTGGTTAATGAACTTGTTGGTAGACATGGGAATAAAAGTAGATGCCCGGTGAAACTATATTGTGACAATCAAGCGACCATAAACAATGTTCATAATTCTGTCCAACATGACTGCGCATAACATATTAAAGTGGTTAAGGATTTTATTAGGGAGAGAATTGCTAATGGAGAGATTTGTTTATCATTTGTGAAATCAGAGTAGTTAGTTGATTACCTCACCAAAGGTGTTCCCAAGCCAAAGCTAGAGAGCAATCTTAGACAATTATTCTTAGCTTGAGGGGGAATGTTAAGGGTATTTTTGTCATTGTAATTACAGTTTTTAAAGGGGCACCTAATGAAGGATAATTATGTGATCATTAGCATAAATTCAATAAATTAGGGCGTCAGAATCAAGTTAAAATCTCACCTCATTCTAAAACTATTTCTTCTTTTATTTTTTTTATCATTAATATTTAAAAAGGTAGAATAGTACAAAGAATAATGATACAATGTAGAGTCAATGAGAGAAAACCACTTATCTTATCTCTCCCCATTACAAGACCCCTCTCTTACAGTTATGCCCAGAAAAGAGTTTCTCATTCCACCCCTTGTTTGGCAAATGCATCTGCAAAGGAATTAGCACTACACTTACAGTCTTACACCAACTGAAACTTACTTGCACGTTTCTTGTTAGCCTACTAAATTTATTCTTTTCATTCTTGTAAATCCACATCTTCAATTCCTCACTTCGTAGCCAATTTACCACCAATTGTGAGTCCCCCTTCCACAATTAATTTCCTAACGTTCAAAGTCCTCTCCCTCTGTATACTCATCATCGCCAAAACTTCTGCTCTAAGAAAGTCTCTCCCCCATCAGTCCTGAATATAAAGCAATTATCTTCCCCTATTCATCCCTAAGTACACCTCCAATTCCTCATAAACTTGGATTTCCCAAAGTTAAGTTTGATGAACCCTCTTTCATTTGGAGACAAAGTTGTTAGACAGTTATGCCCTTTAGCTCCAATCAGATTGGTGTACCTTTTTCACATTTATTGTAAATGAATAAAGCACATAATTGATTCATGTCATTGTGGTGTATTTCTGTGTAACACCCTGAAGCTGGACACTTATGAGACTCATGTTAGTTTAGAATCTTCACAGCCGTTGGATAAATATGGGGAGATTTATCCTGCCAAGGCTGACACTGATGTACCGCCAAGTTGGTTGGGGTGGCTTGTCTCAGCTGCCAGGGTGAGACCTGAGGTACATGCAGTGTGGGTTTTCTTGAAACCCTGAACCAGACCAAAATTCCAGTATTGCCCTGGACCTTGGAGATAGATGGGCCAAACTGGAGTGTTATACCTGATCCCTAGACTCGATTATGGTACTGCACTGGGTGTTGGATTGGACAGTCTTTGATATGCCAATCAGTGAAATCCTTAGAGGGGGTCAAAACCTGGGTATGTTGGGACAATCCGAGAATTCATTTGAGTGGGTTATCATAGTGACAGGATCAACCCCTTTGTCGAACAAAGTGAATGATCGGGGATGCTCTCTCTGATGGAAACCTAAATTGCCGGCAATTGATTTCAACCGTTGAAATTTGTTTTTGCAAAATATATTTATATAAAGATATACATATATATTATGGTTTCAAAATGTTTGCAAAAGGTTTTAATTCTCAGGATCCATGTGGGTAGAGAGTGCAACACTGTTCCTTGCAGCCGAGGGAGAGGTCCTCTCTTGTCGGGCAGTGTTTGATCATTATGGGTTGAGAGGTTAAGTGTAAGACCATTGAGGGTAATGCCTGATGGGCTAATCTTGCATCTGCCCACAGTCCTTGGGTTTTCATAAGGTGGCTGGACCCAAGGACCATTTAGTGTAAATGTTGGGCCCATTAAGAGCCCATGGTGATGGACTCAGGGGTTCACTGTCTCCTATAGTGAATTCGGCCAGGCCTTGTAACAAAGGCTGGGCTGAACCCATGTGGATGATGTGTAGATCAATGTTTGGGTCTCACGCCATACAGGGATAGCCAACTGGGCAGCAGCTTAAGAGGTTTAAGTGAGCACATAGACTTAATGGGCCTAAAGCCCATTCGAACTGGCTTAATAAGATTAATTAAATAGGGGGCGGTTCTGGGATTTGGATAGGATGATAGGATAAGGAATTATCCCTATCCACTCAAAGAGTCCAGATCCAAATAAAGATTTGGATCAGGAAACTCCTAATTTTATTAGGAAGGCTGATCTTTATCTGCAGATAAGGGATTATCCTTATCTCTTAAAGAGAGTCCAGATCCAAATATAAGATTTGGATTAGGAAACTCCTAATGGGATTAGGAGAACCTCTCTTTAAGGCTATAAATAGGAGAGCAAGGAGGACCTCCAAACTCACTCACAGTCTACTGAATCAAGAGAGAAGACAACTCACAGTTTGACTGCTCCTGTCTTTTGCTCTTTTCTTCCTGTTCTTGCCGCCCCTGCCCAGTTCGATCTCCACCTGTGGGAGTGTTCAAGAACCGTTCTTGATATTGCTTCTTGCTAGAAGAGGCAATCTGAAGTTGTGTTCACCAGCCCTTTATTACATTCTTGCTGAAGAATTCGGTTCTTGCTGAAGAGCCGTCCTGCTGATTCTGCTTCACATCACACTGTGTCATCTTCAGTGGGAGCAAATTTTGGTTTTTCTCCTTGGGCGTGAACACCTTCATTGGGAGTTACTGTTACTCCATAACAGATATATCCCTCTCCTCCCTTTTGGTTTCAGATCTTGTCCAGTTTGTTTCAAGGTTGATCATTGAAAATGTAGTTTTCTAAAATATGGAATGCGATTCCCAGATGGGAGAGAGAAATTTTTGAAATTTCGCCCAACCTTCCTGTAGGGTTCGGCCATCCATATGATGGATCTCTCATCCCTTTCAAAAGTATGATTAACAGCAATCTCGTTTGAAGCAAAACCACCACTTCCATTTTTTGAGAATATCATCAGTTGAAACATTAGGTTGCATTTGTTTGTGCTGTAAACATCAGACCAATGTAAACTTGCACTCTGGTTTGTTACAATCCATTTGTCCCATGTTGGTAGTATGGGATGCTAATGTGAGGCATCCCACATCAGTAGTATGGGATGTTGTTGTGGGGTATATATGTGCTTGGGTTCCCTCCCTCTAACAGCTAGCTTTTAGGGGCGAGTTCTCCTAAGTCACATAACATAGTCTGGTTTT
Source organism: Nelumbo nucifera (assembly GCF_055504915.1). Classification (NCBI taxonomy): domain Eukaryota; kingdom Viridiplantae; phylum Streptophyta; class Magnoliopsida; order Proteales; family Nelumbonaceae; genus Nelumbo; species Nelumbo nucifera. The sequence continues at coordinate 29,952,125 of NC_142656.1, read as the reverse complement.
GCCTGTGTTTGTTTGCGATGTTTTTATACATCATAAGAGAGAGAAAAACTGCATTCAAGTCGACTTTTACATCAAGATTCGATGGAAAGTTATCATCAATAAAATCAATGTAAGCTCCAGTCCCCATTTATAGCATTGTGCACCAAACAAAATCAGTGTAAATGGGAATGAAGCTCTGGTCTCCATTTACACCTTTTAAACCAGATTGATTAAAAAGTGAGAGGTGGTCTTTTGTATTGACACTGCAAACAAACGCAACCATAGAGAAAGTTTCCAGGGTTTTCAACCAGTGGACCACCCTAATCATTATTGTTGCAATTATGCCTTCTTTGCTTTTTTCATTTTTCAAGAGTATTCTTGAATTCCTTTCAGATTGTCCATAACGTTACTGCTCTAGTATGCCAAAACTTCTTTCTTCTTTCTTCTTCTTTTCTGTTCAATCACTCTAATCTCTTTCACAATTAAGAGGTTAGGCCCCAATTACAACTCAATTAAACATTTAATGGGCTTGCAATTGAGCCTATTTAAATGTGAAGCAAACCCTGAAAGAGTTAAGTTTGTGTTAGTTAAGAAAGGACCACTTAGAAGGGAATTTCACTTTTCTTCTCATAGAGAGAAGGTTCTTTTCCCTCCTTAAACCCTGCTTTAAGTAGGTGATGAGAGTAGATATTTATAGCTATCAGTAGGGTAACATGTAACACCCTAAGAGAAGGGTAGAGTGAAGTTATCCAACCAATTTCCTCTTCTATATAAACCCTTCTCCTACAAGGAGAGGGGACTAATTTTATTCTAAACTTAAGTTTTAGCAATGAGAAAGACAAAACAAAAGGACAAAGCGAAAATGAGGCATGGATAACTAAGAAAGAAAAAGTCTAGCCTATGAGCCTATGTGAAAGTAGAAAAGAAGATGATCAAAGTCACACCTCTAGAAGTTTGATTCTCACTAAGTTGGATCAATTTAAGACTAGGAAGAAAGGGAATGCCAATGTGGCTATGTGGCTATTGCTACTAATACTCAGACATCCTCATCTTAATACTCAACTACCATGGGATCTAGTAATGGATTATAGTTTAGCTTGAGAATTGTGCATCTAGCTCCCCTACCCCTGATGCTCCTTACATTGTTATTGCTAAATCAAGTAATGCGATCATTTGACCAGTATGTCCTCACATTTTGCTCATCTACTCCTGATGCCTCCTCTTATGTTCATGTCTCTTTGTTAATTGATTCTAGAGTAGTGATCAGTGTTTTAAAAGATTTTTATTAAAAATAAAGAAAAAATGAGATCCCCCCTTCCTCTCCATCCTCCTCCTAACCCCCCTCCTCTTAAGGAGGCTTATGCCTCCTTGTGTTCGAGAGGCTTACGCCTCTTATGTTCTGAACTACACCTCACGCATCTAGGTAGTGGAATGCCTCGCATCACGCCTCCACGTTTCAAAACATTGGTAGTGATCATATGACTGGTATGTCCTCGCATTTTGCTTCTTACAAGCTATGATCTAGGAAGAACAAAACTATGATAGCTGATGGATCCCATACACCAATATCAAGCGTTGGTGCAGTTAAGCTGGATGAGGGTCTCTCCATTCAATTTCTCATGTTCCTTAACTCCATAATAACCTTTTAGCAGTTCTCTTATACTGAAGGTGTTAATTTTTATGTGAAATTCTTCCCTTTAATCAATTTCTGAGAAGCACTTGCAGTCTTTTTACAAGATAAGCGTGTTACTTATTAGAGCCCATTTGACATATACCTCATCAGAATGATGTTGTTGAGAGAGAATTGGTGGAGGGTGCTTGTACTTTATCATTTCAAATGAATGTCTATATGAAATTTTCAGGGACATAGTTTAGAGTATTCTTCACCTTATCAATAGATTACCTTTCCAAGTTTTATCCTTCAAGTTCAAACTCCAGAATAACTTTTATAAACAAGTGAACAGGCCTTCCAACTCTCATTATGAGTGATTGGTTGTTTGTTTTGTGCATGACATTACTATAGACGTCTTAAGTTTGACCCCAAAGCTCTCTAGCGCAATGTTTTAAAAACTGACCCGGAGGCCGAACCGTTTTTGCCTCAAAGTCGTGGGTCACCGGTTCGACCGGCTGGGTCATCGGTTCGACCGGCTGGGTCACAGGGTTCAGACCATGCCACATCATCATATATATATATGTATAAATATATATTTTATCAATAAATAATGTATAAATATGTTATATGTATTTTCATATTTAATTTAAGTTTTTTTAATTCAGTTTTTAATTTTTTATTTATAAAAAATATTAAAAATTGTAATTTGAGGCCAAAAAAGGGTTTTTTTTTTCAAAATTAGCGGGGCAAGGCCCCTACAGCCCCTTGGAACGCAAAGATCTCGAAAAGTTACCCAAAATAAAAAAAATCACCTCAATTGGACATAGGAGTCCAAAGTTATGGCCTCCGAAAGTTTGCATACACTGAGTGTGCAACCCACGACCCGGTGACCGGGTCGAATGGGTCAATGGTTGAATCGGCTGGGTTAAATGGTTCTTGACCAAGTCAGGTTTTTGACCATCTAATGTGTCTTGACTAAACTGGACCCAGAATCCTGGCCGGGTGACGGTTTGAACGATTCGAACGGCTAGGTCAACGGCGGATTGAAAACACTGCTCCAATGTATCTTTCTCGAGTACTCAATTGTTTAAAAGAGGAATAGATGTTTTGACCATCATTCTAGAAAAACGCATATGCCCAAAATATTACATTTCTTGAGATTGTATGTTTCTTCAAGTCTTTTTCACCTTTTTTCAAAGGGCAAGTTACAATGAAGAGAGGAGTCCTCTTTGTTTCCTATTACATTTCTATATTTTGGATGCAAGGTGACCCCAAAGACTAAACAACCATTACAATCAAACACATCAAACTCAGGTGTCCTTGATGATCCTATTGTTGAACCATCTATTCTTATGTTGGCCTTGGTTTATCTATTGTTGTCTACAAAGTAAAAAGATATTGCACCTTGTCTTCTTCCTCTACACGGTTAGGTTGTGTTAGGCCCGACTACCTGCTAGGCCCAACCGAATACTTTTATTATGCACTATCATGTCCATGCTAGGGTTTTGAATTCTTAATTCATACATAAAAGATTGGTTTTTAATTTTAATTATAGTACTTTATCTTTTAAAAAATGTCTTGTTCCCCCCTTTTACTAATGTTGTTCATTCATCTTTATTAACACAAGACATTTTTTAAATAATAAAGAACTATAATTGAAATTAAAAGCCAATCTTTTACGTATGAATTAAAAGCCAAGGTGTTGCCTAAGTGTTGCCAAGGTTCAAAATTTCGATACTATACGCCCCATATCAGACGTATCATATTGTATCGGGAGCTGTCCAAAACCCCAAATAAGGGGTGTTTCAGACCTTGACTATTTTCAGGGGGTAGGCATGCTTAAAACCAATACCCTGATGCAATTTGAAAAAAGTAAAAAAAAAAAAAAACTTAAATTAAGAAAGTTATAAAGTAGCGAAACACCCAATATGCATGTACAAAACACCCGATATGCCTGTTCATGCATATCGAGTGTATTGATACTTTAAACCATGGGTGTCGCCTTGACAACTATTTGGTACAAGGTGGCTTGACTTGTTGAATGCTTGGATGTGTTTTATATGTTATGTACTTATGTTTCATTTTATTTTTACATTTTCACTTTTAATATGTTTTATATGTTATGCTTAGGTATTTTATTTTGATCTAATAGGTTTTCAACATTTAGTTTAGAATTTAGAGTAATCATTTTCTAATTAAACTATTTTTAATATTTTTTGTTCTTTTTTGAACTTTTTGTATTTTTTTAAAAAGTTCTCAACATTTTTTTTTCATTGAAATTTTTAAAAATTGTGCACCTAGCCTTGCACCTAGGGCACAAAAAGTCCATTGCTCTTTTAAAACACTGCACGCATGAGAAAAAATGTTCGAGTCTGAGAGCAACCACTTTGTGAATAGAACTTCCAACAAATAGGTCTGTCCAATCTATCCCTCTCAGAACCTGGACAGCCAATGACAACCTTTCGGTAATAGCTCTTTATTTCTTCTTACTTAATGTAAGTGTTGCTCTGGACCTGACTGTTCCACCTCCCCACCTCATCTCTCTACCTCTGCTTCTCTCCCAACTCTTCCTCGCCCCAGTAGCCACCCTACCTTCTACCCAAGTAGGGATCACTGGGTTAGACAACCTGAATTTCAACCTACCATTCTACTAAAAAAAATAAGAAAAATCAACCTACCTAAATTATTTTTAACCAAATGTTCTGTATGATACAACTTGTACAGCTAATGCAGGGAGTTCACATCTTACATATATTCATGATGATAAATTAGGACTTACCTTCTCGAGCGCTAAAGATGAAATATGGTATCAGATGGTAAGCTCCCTGAACAATTTTAGGAAGATCCCTTGCCTGCATTTTTAATAACAGCCAAAATATTTTAAATGCTTCCATGTAATGAATTTATACTTGAACTTGTAGAATGAAATTGTAAATGATCAAAGCAGTTGTGCTTGAATTTATGAAAGTAGCAAGTCAGATTGTAATCTAGATAATTAAAATGCTTGTAAGTTACAATTAATTAGGTTTATTACTAACATTTTCACTGCAATATTAATTCTTTTATTTGATCAATGCAGCAATAATAATTTGGGTTAATTACTTGTATATTCCCTGAGGTTTGAAGAAACTACTTATATATACCCTGCAGCGTCAAAACCTACTTGCATATACCTTGTAAGATGACCCCACCTTGCAAGGTGCCAACCAGCTGGTTGGTAAGGTCTCCTGCTGGTCATAGCGGAGACTTGGGATCGAATCCCGCCTGTACCCTGGGTTGGGGGGGGGGGGTACGGGTTGCGGGATGGGCTACCCCCCATTGTGTAGCCCTTCAAAAGAAATAAAAAAAAAAAAAAAAAAAAAACTGTAGGGTTGTTTTCGATGCCCATTAAATTTTTCTATAATCCCATTTTTACCCCTCTTCTCTCCTCTCCCAAAGAAACAAACCATAGTAGCGCAGGCTGTGTTCTTCTTGCTGCCCTTCCCTCCCTCCCTCCCTCCATTTCTTCTTCTTCTTTGCTTGGACCCTATGTTTCCTTCCCCTTTGTTGGAGAGATAAACGAGGAGCTAGAACAAGAAATGGGGGGAGCAATCACTTTTGATTAATTTTTACAATGGGCACACCTAGCTAAGAGAGGATTTTATAAAAACGAAAGGGGCACATCATTTCAGGCAGAGCAGGAGACTTAAATCCTTTCGGAGCGAGTTCTCTCAGTTCACTGACCTAAGCAGCGGAAGAGAGAGAGACAAGACAGAAACAGAGACACAGGTAGTATCTGTAGGATCAAAGAAAATCAAAGAGTGAATCACTATCCAGGATACAAAATTTATTCTGTTGCTGCAGATTTTCTCATTCTGGTGAGTCGAATCAACAGTGGATATCTGTGTTAATGGTGATAATAAACTAAACCAAGAGTAGTGCAGGAGAAAAGCAGTGGAGCAAGCAGGATAGTTGTCACCTGAAAGCAAAAGAGCGAGAAACAAAGACAAATATGGACAGAAGTTGGTCCCGAACTTGCTGCTTGATTGACAGAGGAGCTGCCACCAAGGTATTTTCACAATGGGAAGAGAGGAAGGAACAAAGAAGAGAGAAGAGCATGTTCTGAAAATTTATTGAACAGTTAAAGACACTTATGTCCTTAAAGTTTTATCTGTTAAGAGTTAACATCTGAAAAGTCAGCAAGGTATATATATGTAGGTTTTGAAACTACAACGTATATAAGTAGTTTCCTCAAACCTCAGGGTATATATAAGTAGTTATTCAAAATAATTTCTTCTGCATGTTTGAGCACAATCCCATTAAGAAGGTTTTTTTCTATTAGACTGTATCACAAATGTCATTTCTTCCAATTAGAAGACGTAAGACAATTGCTTGGAACCTTTTGGAATTTTAAGACTTTATTTTAACAGACATGTGGAGAAACACAAACAGAAAGAATATTTTTTGCAGTGTGCCTTTGCGAGTAACTTCAGTTCTGATAAGATCTGCTAGGCATCCATCTACTACTGTAAAGGAAACCTTGAATGAAAACAAGATACATCATTCATTGCATTGAGGAATTAATTCTTTGTTGCTAAGGCTCAGTTTGGGAAGAGTACAAATACGAATATGTATAGTGCAAATACAAGGTTTAAAAATACAATATGCAAGGTTTTGCACTGTACATATTTGTATTTGCACTCTTCCCAAACTGAGATAAAATAGAAAATCAGTGTGCATTTAGAACAATACAATAGAAAGAGCCATTTTCACATTGGCATAGTACTTGTGAAAACCATAACTTGGAAAAGTGAATATTGGTATTCCAAAAGCAATACGGGAGATCATGTATTATTGCAGGATTTGAGTCTTTGAGAGTGGGATCATCTTTTGGACTAGAGTGAGTCCAGGTAGAGAGTGACTTGGGTGGTCAGTTATTAAGAAGGTTCATGGTTTTTATTCACTTGATCAGAGAGGTTGGATCCTTTATGCCAGAATGAATAACATGTTCTAATGGGCCCCAAGATAAGTTAATACTCTAGTAGATATTCTAACCATAGGAGCGGGGAGGAATTCATTGCACAAGGGATGACTCATGGATTAATTGGCCTGTAATGCAGTACATTATTTGCATTTTCTTTTCTATTTCTTTCTTTTCTTGGTGGTTAATAACAAAAAACACTTTCACAAAGAATTAGCTGTTCCAGGATCCAGTTGAGTGGGATGTTCACTTTGGCAGCAAAGGCTCTAGCTTGAGGATGTTGACCTGGGGAGTTGTGTAGTTCCAAATAAAATAATGGAACAAGAGTGCATGTTTATACCATCTTTAACTCTTTTGATCTTGTTTTCGATGATGATAAGTAAATTAAAAACTGTGACATTTATTGGAAAAGATATTAATTCAATTGTGTCCAATATCAAAAGGGCCAGGAACCAGCTAATATCAAAGACATGGTTTATTCATACAGAAATGGTTTGTTGAGTGCTCAAGGCATGATCTTCTAGGTATGTGCATCATGCAGGAAAGAAAGACCACCATCACATAACATAATAAGCAGTTATGCACTTAGATTGTAAAATAAATATATTCAAATGTTTCTAGGAGACTTACAACATTTGTGTGGACAATTCCAGGTGAGACACACACCACATTGATGCCGGCTTCTGCAGGCAGCTTCTTATGCAGGATACTGCTAAACATGATCTGTAAAAAAGAAATGAACCATTCTAGAATCATTGTTTTAAAATATATAGAAGTCTAGTGAAAATTTGTTTATCTAACTCTTGGGGAAGAGCTACCCCCCGGCTTGTGTAGCTCCTCAGTGTTTCTATCAAAAAAAAAAATCTAGTGAAAATGTATGTTTCGTTTCCCTTTCTATGATTTTAAACATTGTAGTAGTCAGTAATTTCAAACAAGTTCTATTTTCAGTAGTTATGTGAGATTAGCTGGTACAAAACTGACTGGAAATAAGTTCTCTTTATTTTCTTTCTTCCCTTCTTATATTCCTCTCTTTTTCCTTTTTGTACTTTTCTAAAAGATAAATATCGGAACAATGAGTATAGATGAAATAAGGATGCTGTGATAAATAAATGGCAAGAGTAGAAAGACATAATTAAAAACGTTTTCATTATAAAGGACTTGGGACTAGCCCCATTTAGTGGGAAGTCAACTAAGATGGTTTGGTCATGTTCATAGAAAACCAATAACAGCACCAATGAAGAGTGACTTGGAGCAAGTAAAAGGCTCTAAAAGATCAAGAGGAAGACCAAAGAAAGCATGTGCTAAAGTTGTACAAAATGATCTAAAGACATACATTTTGACAGAAAACACGACTCTTGAGGGAAAATAATGACAGAACAGGATTCATGTAGACAAACCCCAATAGTTGGGATTAGGGCTGAATTTGATCCCGTTTAGGACTAGATCCCAGAAATTGTAGAATATGCTTGCATTCACTATATTGTGGGGGCTTTACCTAAATAAAAAAGGAAACAAAATAGCATTTGATGATGTATCTTGGCCTCTCCCAAGCATTTTCACTTTTGTATGTGATGAGATACTGCTCACCTCAGGAATCTCTTCGAGGGAGACCCTTCCTCCTGCGCAGAAATGAAGAGAGAGAGAGAGAGAGAAAGTATGGATTCAATTGCATATCCTTTCATTCGGCCAACCCATATTTATAATGGTTTTTTGGGTTACAAAATATCCTAACAGACTTTGTCAGCTCTAACGAACTCATGCAGAGAGACCAGCTGACGCGTTGCCTGTTGCAGTTAGGTGCTGATACGGTTTGCCTAGGTTCTTCCTTAGGTAAGTGAGCGACTGGAGGCTTGGGCCTCTGGGTTGGGTCTGGGGCTTGATTCCCAACAGTTCCCCCTCCCTCAAGATGGGCCTTGTCCTCAAGGTCCAAGTCTGGAAATTGATTTTTCAGCTGCCAATATGGTTCCCACGTGGAGTCATGGTAGGGGAGCCCTGTGCTTCTTGCACTATGTTCTTCCCGCGGTGGACCCAATGGTAATCCAATATCTAGGCAGGTTTGAGGGTAATGATTCCATCTTCAGTAATTGTTGGGAGGTTGTCACTAACCTTGGTTGGATCTCCCACGGACTTCTTAAGCAATGAAATGTGAAAAACTGGGTGGAGACGAACTGTCTTGGGCAGGTCCAGGTGGTAGGCAACTGTTATGGGCCCACGGAATAGGATCTCGTCACGGGTTGGTCCACGGGGAAAACCTCCTGTTTTCCCTTGTTCCTCCCTTTTCTTGAGGAACCTATCTTGGCGCCCTAATGGTGATTTGTCCAAGAGATCACCTAACTCTCCTTGCTCTCTTTCTTGACTGAAATTTTCGATATGTTTATTGAATAATATCAGCTCCTTAAATAGAAGATTACAAGAGGTAGAATCCTACTTTTAGGAAGACTCCTTGCTAATCTACTACTCTATCCTATTAAACTGATAAGATAAGATAAGACTTCCTTAATCTATCCTACTGAACTGATAAGATAAGATAAGATAAGAACTGTAATTAGATAAGACAAGACTCCCTTAATCTATCCTACTGAACTGATAAGATAAGATAACTGAATAGATAAGACTCCTACTTATCCCTGCTACTAAAAGCAGATAAGCTAAGAATACTGAATAGATAAGATAGGATGAGAACACTAAATTGCTGCTGCTGAGAACACTAAATTACTGCTGTTGCTGCACTAAATTACTGCTGCTGCTGCCGGCGCCCACATCAGCAACATTGCCCATCTTTTCAATTATCTTGAACAGCCCAAAGTAGTATAACAGGCCCTTTTTGCTACTGAGGACTGTCGATAGGGTTGCAGCTTGAGGTAGATGTAGTCCCCAACCTGAAAGCCAACAGCCCTTTGCTTTTTGTCATACTGCTTCTTCATGAGTTGTTGGACCTTGTGTAAGTTCTCCTTCAGGAGGCTGAGCACTTCGTCTCGTGCCAACAACTGGACCTCGACTTCTGCTACTGCGGTTGAACCCAGTTCATACGGAAGGATAGGTGGTGGTTCTCTTTGATATACTGATTTGAATGGTGTCATTCCCGCTGCCGCCTGGAATGTAGTGTTGTACCAGTACTCAGGGAGCCACTTCGTCCAATGTTTGGGCCTGGAACCCACAAAACAACGTAGGTAAGTTTCCAATGTTTGGGCCTGGAACTGCCTCCTGTAAACGGAAATATTCCTTCCAGAACTGGCTGAGGAAGGCCGGATTCCGATCCGAAATGATCGATTTGGGGGTACCATGGAGTCTTGCCACTTCTTTGATGAAAGTTTCAGCTACTGAAGCAGTGGTGTAGGGATGTGACAGGGCGATGAAGTGCCCATACTTGGAGAGCCTGTTGACCACCACCATAATCACCATCTTGCCCCTAGAGGGTGGAAGGCTAGTGATGAAGTCCAGGGGTATATCTTCCCATATTTGTGATGGGATGGGAAGGGGTTGCAGGAGCCCAGGAGGGGATTGGGCCGAGTACTTTTGTTGCTGGCATACTGTACACTGTGTTATGTGCTGCTCCACTGCCTTTTTCATGTTGGGCCAATAAAAATGTGATGAGAGCCTCTTATAAGTCCGAAAAATACCTGGATGCCCTCCCAACACCGAATCATGATAGAGTTCTAGCAAGGTTTTCTGATGCGCGGAAGTAGGAGAGAGAACAAATCTCCCATTAGAAAACAAGTCTGGTCCCTTCATGGTGTACCCCGGTGTAGAGGTGGGGTCTTGCAAATAGCTTTGCCGCACCTTTTCAAGGCTGGGGTCGCTTCCGGCCTCCTCTTGCAAAGCTTCAAATAGGGGGTAATGGGGCTGAGAGTTTACTAACAAGGACAACTCAGCCTTCCGTGACAATGCATCCGCAGCCCGGTTGGTGGCTCTAGGATTGTATTCGATAAAAAAATCAAAGCCCATTAACTTCATTACCCACTTTTGCTGATTTGGGGTGAGGGCTTTTTGTTCCAGTACAAACTTTAAGCTTCTCTGATCAGTTCGGATTATGAACCTTTGACCCAACAAGTATGGTCGCCATTTATGGACCACCAGCACTATTGCCATAAGCTCCTTTGTGTATGTGGACTGGTTCTAGGCTCTAGTGGAGAGGACCTTGCTGAAGTAAGATATGGGCCTCCCGTTTTGCATGAGCACCGCTCCAAGCCCTATACCGGATGCATCACATTCAACCACGAAGGTCTCCTCGAAATTCGGTAAGGTTAGGACTGGTGGGCTAGTCATGGCCTGCTTAAGGGAATCAAAAGCCTGCTGGACCTGCTCCGTCCAAACGAAGCAGTCTTTTTTGAGAAGCCCAGTTAGTGGGGCTGCTAGCAACCCATAATTGCATATGAACCTCCGATAGTAGCCAATAAGACCCAAAAATCCGTGCAGGGCTTTGACTGTCTTGGGCATGGGCCTGTCTGGTATACAAATTATTTTCTCTGGGTCAACCATGACCCATCCAGCTGCAACCACATGGCCCAAATAATGGACTTCAGTCTGTCCAAAAACACACTTCGAAAGTTTGGCAAACAATTGGTGTTGTTTCAGCAAGCTCAATGTTTGTTCCAAGTGTTGGAGGTGTGAATCCCAATCCTTGTTGTATACCAGAATGTCGTCAAAGAAGAACAAAATAAAACATCGGAGATAGGGTTTGAAGACATCATTCATAATGGCCTGGAAGGTGGAAGGGGTGTTGGACAGCCCAAACGGCATAACTAGGAACTCATAGTGTCCATCATGGGTTCTGAAGGCCGTTTTGTACACATCTTCAGGGTGGGCCCGGACTTCGTGATAGCCGGATCGGAGGTCCATTTTGGAGAAATACTTGGCTTTCCCCAGCTCATCTAATAGCTCGTCCACAACCGGGATCGAGAACTTATCCTTGACTATGATATTATTTAGTGCCTGGTAATCTACACAAAAACGCCAAGACTCATCTTTCTTTTTAACAAGGAGTACTAGGGACGAGAACAAACTTGTACTAGGCTGTATCCATCCCTTGTGCAGGAGCTCCTTCACAAGCCTCTCAATCTCAGTCTTTTGGAAGTGTGGGTATCTGTAGGGCCACACGTTTGTAGGGGCTGCCCCTGGAGTTAGGAGGATGCAATGGTCCTAGAACCGAGTTGGGGGAAGCTGGTCTAGGTCTCTAAAGACATCTAGGAATTGGCCTATCACCCTTTGTATATCATCTTGGTCCTTCTCAGATGGTTGGACTTCATTATCTAGCCTTAGTAAAGGCCCAATAGGCATTGGGCCCATATGCATCAGCAGCAAGTGTTCCTTCCCAAAACCCCCCTTAATCATGGACTGTAGACCTTCCACTAGTGGGTCGGGTATCTCTTGACCTGATGGCAGCGGAGACCATCGCAATAGAAGTCCATGGTCATGTGTCCCCAATCACAAAGGACCGGGCCCAATTGGCTTAGCCATTGTACACCCAACACTACATCTGCCCTGCTGAAATCCAATTGATGTAGGTCCACTATGAAAGTGTGGTCTTGGATTACCAGCTTTCCGTTTTTACAAATACTTTCACATTCAATATGGTTACCATCCGCCACCCTATCAGCAAATGGAGAGGTGTAGAGAACTGTCATACCTAGTTGGCGAGCCAATACTTGTGTGACAAAATTCAATGTGCTCCCGCTGTCTATGAGAATGGATACCCGACGACCTCTGAGCTTCCCTTCAACCCTCATAGATTTGGGGGATGCCAACCCCGTCAAAGCTTGCAGAGAGATCTCGGGGTTGTCATATTGGGTATTGTCTGGCTCCCTCTCCTCAGCTAGTTCCTCGTCATCTTCTCCTCCAGTCTCCTCCCATTGTAGCAAGAACATCCTCTGGGTTTTGCATCAGTGACCAGGCCCAAATTTTTCATCACAATTGTAACGCAGGCCCTTCTCATGTTGGGCCTGCATTTCAGCCCAAGAGAGGCGTTTGAAGGCGACTGATCTCTTAGTTGGCAGTGTGGGTCCTTGGGTGGGCTGAGTGGTCTCCCCAACGTGATGGAGTTTTTAATAGGGGCCCAGACGGGCGGGTCGTCACTTAGTCGGTCGAGCTGCTCCTCCTACAAATCCTGCAGCTGCAGACAGAGAAGTGGGCTGAAGGGCCTTCACCTCTACATTGATATCGTCTCTCAACCCTTTGACAAAGCAACCGACCAACGCCTTTTCCGGCCACCCATATACTCTGGTGGCAAACCGTTCAAACTCGACTTGGTAGTCCCATACTGTTCCTGTCTGTTTTACCCTAGAAAGCATCTCATCGTAGTCATCGTACCCAATAGGACAAAATCGTATGCACAACGCCTCCATGAACTCTTGCCATGAAATTTGGGGACGGGAGCGCCTGAACCACTAGAACCACAGAATCGCCTTCCCTTCCAGATGCAAAGAAGTGATAGTCACACGCTAGAGTCCCTATACGTCATGATATTCAAAGTACTTCTCAGCCTTGAAGATCTAGGGAATCGGATCTCCTCCATAGAACGTCGGAAAGTCCAGTTTCGTGATTCTTCCCAGTACATAGTTTCCCCTCCGGTTGGTGCCCCAACTAGATTCTTTGTTGTCACTATCTCGGCCTGTGGCGGGGGTAGCTTTCTCCTTCTAAGATGCAATCACCGACATAGCTTCTTTGATCTCCTTAAGCCCCGTGACCATCTGGTGGAGATCGACATTGATCTTGTCCACCCTCTCGTTCAGAGTCACTGATCGTATGTTGGTCATCTTCGATCGCTGAGGTTGGCCAACCACTCTCTGATACCAATTGATAAGATACTGCTCACCTCAGGAGTCTCTTCGAGGGAGACCCTTCCTCTTACGCAAAAACGAAGAGAGAGAGTGAGAGAAAGTATGGATTCAATTTCATATCCTTTCATTCGGCCAACCCATATTTATAATGGTTTTTTGGGTTACAAAATATCCGAACAAACTCTGCCAGCTCTAACGAACTCATGCAGAGGGACCAGCTGACGTGTTGCCTGTTGCAGTTAGGTGCTGATACGGTTTACCTGGGTTCTTCCTTAGGTAAATGTGAGTGACTGGAAGCCTGGGACTCTAGGTTGGGTCTGGGCCTTGATTCCCAACAGTATGCGATGTGTGTATTGATTGGGCTTCAATTTTAATAGAATTTCCAAAGATTTTCAAGAGATGGATGTTAGGATGAACTGAGATCTCATCTTGGGAATTAAACTTCAAAATTTTATGTGTTGCACATGCTTTCTATCAAGATTATTGGGAGATACTCAAAGATGATCTTTTTGAGGTCAATACAATCATTTTAGCTCTAATTCCAAAGAAGGTTGAAGCAATCCACCCAAGAGAGTTTATAGACCTATTAGCTTGGCAACAAGTATTTATAAAATTATATCTAAGGTCCTCTCCCTAAGGATTTAAGCTATGCTCCCCTCCATTATCAATCATTTCCAAGAAGCATTATTCAAGATAGATAGATCACTGATAAAATTCTCATGGCCAATGAATGTGTGGCAGAGTTGAGAAGATCAAGGGAAAAAAATATTTCTGAACAAATTAAATATTGAAAAGGCCTACGATTTGGTTTTACTCATTGTACTATATTATTTTTCTAATCAAATGAAATTTCACAGTAATTGATCAGGCCTACAATTTGGTGGGTTGGTCTTTTCTATTAGAGGTGTGATTAAAAAGTATGGCTTTGGAGACAAATGGTGTAGATGGATGGTTGGGTGTATTCAAACTTGTCATTATTCAATATTGGCCAATGAAAGGGTCAAAGACTACTTCTCAACTTGTAGAGGATTAAGGCAAGGTGATCTTCTTTCTCCTTTTCTTTTTGTTTTGGTAGCTGATTTTTTAGTAGACTGATCTCTAGAGCAGACAGGGAGGAGGTGACTAGTGGGTGGAGAATTGGTAGGGATAGCATTCTTGTTACCCATCTTTAGTTTGTTGGTGACAATTTGAAGGTGAGGATGCTCAAATGGTAAGGAATTTAATAATGAGGGTGAAGTTGTTCAAGCAGATTCAGCTATGCCAAATCTGAAAATAAATCTTGGAAAAAGATGTTCAGTGGCCATCAATACATCAGATGGTGAATTAGATTCCATAGCTGTCTCCTTAGGGTGTACTGCCACTTCTTGGCCCTTGAACTAGGTCTCCCTTTAGGAGCAAATCCTTGGGAAAGTACTTTTTGGAATCCAGTTATGGAGATGTTTCAAATAAACATTAGCAACAGGGAAAAGAAACTGTATCCCTTTGGGTGGCACAATAACATTAATAAAGTCCACTCTTGCAAATTTGTTGGTGTACTACTTATTTCACTTCAAGATTCCCCAAAACAAGGCAAAGAAACTAAAAAATCAAGAGAGAATTTTTTGTGGAAATAGGGAAAAGAAAAGAAGGATCACCTAATCAAATGTGAAATAGTGTGTGGAAACAAGGATGAAAGTGGACTTGGTATAGGTAATGTGGGGAAGAAGAACGTAGCTCTCCTAGGGAAATGGTTATGGAAACGGCCATGACCTAATGAAAGAGAAAGTTAAGGCACAAGATGGTGGCAAGCATTCTTGAATGCTAGGGTGCCTAATCAGGCAACTTTGGTTTCCCCTTGGAAAGCCATCCATGAATTCTTCCTCAACTTTTAAACTTTGTAAGATATGATGTGTGCTCTAGTGGAAGGATGTTTGGGTGACTAATATTAACAATATTAAAAATGCAAAATGCTAAACACTATTGAAAATGTAAACTCTCAGGCCCCGTTTGTTTTCACTAACCCGAGTATGTGAGTTTACCCGGGCAAGTGTTTCCCAAGTAAAACTTGCACAAGTAAGTTTGGATGCAGGTTCAGGGGGAGGCAGGGAGCATTACCCACCTTCTAGGAGGGTATCAGTTACCTGGGTAACTAATGCTATCCCTCCCTCTCTCTCTCTCTCTAGGTATTGCCTCTTCTAGATGTTGTTGAAGACAAAAGGGGCTTTCATGGTGTTCCAAAGTTTTGCCAATTGAGGCCATGGCGTTCCAAAGATAACCAGATGGTGTTGAAGACAAGACAAATGGGGCTTTCATGGCATTTCAAACTTGAACTTGAAATGTCTTCAAAACTTCGCAAAAATCGAGCTCTTGCTCTTGTGAAAAGGCCTTCATAAAGCTTAATTTCTTCATTAGGCATAGTATATGCCCTCAGTTCAAAGTAGAAACTTGCTTGTCTGGCAAACATGTATGCGGAAATAAAAGCCCATTTTTTAGCTTACATGTCTAGTTTTGCTTTCTTCAATCTTTTTGCATCAAGAGCACTACTTTGTAGCTTTTTAGCCTTTGGAGGTCTCTTGGACCTAGGCTTACGAATGGAAATTGGAGATTGTTTTGAAGATCCTTCAATTATAGCAAAAGGCTTCTGATTAAAAATAACTTTCTTCCCGCAAGAGGAAGAACCTTTTCCACTTAAACTTCCGAGTTCAATTACTTTGGGCTTCAATTGTGTTGTAGATGAAGGAACATTTGCTGCCTTCTCTTTTGTAGCCTCATTAAAGGCTTGGAGAATATATTCTTCCTCAAAAATGGTCACCATCATGATTGGTGTTGTACGAGGAATCGGTAAGATTCACTATAATGGTTCTTATCGTGATTTGGGTAGGCTAAGTAACCTTAACCTTGCTTTAGTGGAGTGCCATGGGGAAGCCACCATTGATTTTGTGATATTCAAGATTGACGAGGCAACCATTTTGGAGGAATTTGCCTTGGGTGGCTTGAAACCTGCCTTCCGGGTAGAGTTGAACATGGCTTGAACACAAACTTTTCCTCACAGGAGAGGACTTAGTAACCTTCCTCTTTTCTCTTTCTTGATCTTTTTCTCAAACTTGGTGACAGAAGATATAGTAGCAGAAGCAAGAGGATTCACATCCACAGTAAATGTTGCCTTGTAGGAAGGTTTGTTAGAGCTTCCTATCTTTCCCCTCTCCATGGCGGTCAGTTCATACCTTCATGGTAGTAGGCAGCAACTTTGGGTGTCATGTCTAAGATATTTCTTCCTGTAAGTAGATAATACTGATATAAGATTTATATTTTTTAGGTTACTATTTTTTTTCTTCTTTTTCTGTTCTATAATCCAAGTCAGAAATGAAAAGGAAAATGGGTCTCACCAAGCATGCCAAAATTATGTTAGTATGAAAATTTTAATAAATTCTCATGCAACATAATTCACTCAATCAAGTGGTTGAGTTTTTATTATTTCGGGTAAGGCACATTCAGGGAATCATATGGATTGTTCCCCTTAATCACATCTCCACAAGAAAGTAGAGAACACCTTTTGGTTCTGACTTAGAGAAATGAATGCATAAAACAAAAGAAAAAGAATAATATAGTACTTCTTGGAAAGAACTTTTCATTTGCATTTCTTTTACATCAAGTGTATAAGAATGAGAAAAAAATACAATTGAGAAACTCCACAACAATGCATTTCTCTCTTTTCTTTTTGATACAAAGAATAGTCAATCAGATAAAATTCTGACTGTAGAGAGCCTTAATCCTCTGGATTTTGCATACAAGAAGGGAACCATAGTCAATCAAATTGAATATTTGATTGTAGATGGTTTTTATCCCTCTGTTCTTCATTTTCATTCGAAGGGAACCATAATCAGCCCATGGGAATTTGACTGTAGATGGTTTAATCCCTAACTTGTCTTGATAGAGGGACCATAACCAACTAAGTAAAAGCACCTAGTTGTAGTGGTTTATTTCCCTCTATTTCCTTTCTTAAAAGTAAAAATAAAAGAGAGAGGAAGAAGGATACATAGCAGAAGACATATATAGTGAGATTTCTTTTCCTTCCCCGTCTTCCCTTGAGAACTCTCTTCTTCTTTCATTATCTTGGCTTTTCTTAAGAATCTCTAAGAGCGGTATGCTCTGAAACACAATTTTCTCCGAATAGGAGCCTCTAGCTTTCCCTTACAGTCTGTTTGGCAGCTGAGAAGTGGATGGGATGGGAAGAATCTTAGGGTATATTCTAGTTTTCATGCGTTTGTTTTGAGGAAAACACTAGGATGGGACGAGAAAGGTATGAGATGAGGGTTCTCAAAATTCTTTATGTGGGGTCACACCAAAATGGTGCGACCCCACTGAGAAGGGAAAGTTAGTAAGAAAACTTTGTCGAGAGCGATAACTCCAAGCATCGCCTTCCTCTCACGCTGTCCAACAGTCTTCTCGCTGGCACCATCTCCAGCGACTTCTTTCAAAGATAATCTCAGATTTGCAGTCCTCTCGCGATTTCTGTTCACTTTTATACCATTTTTATCTCCTTTCATTGAGTGAGTTCCCATTCGAATCTCACTGTCTTCTACCTCTGTCCCTGTTCATCCAGATGAACCTCCATTGCCAGAAAACACCTGAACTGCCGTTCAAGGTGTTCATTTGAACGGCAGAGCTCCAGATCTAGCTTCCAGCATTTGCCTCGTCCAGATCTGGTGTTTTCCTTGTACCAAAACGTTCCAGTGTCTACCAACTTGTTCTGGTATGGCATCTGCCGTTTTTTGCTACCATTTTTCTGGTTTCCAGCTTCCAGCATTTTGTTATTTCGATTTTGGCTTCCATTTTTTACTGTATCTTTGTGTTAGTGTTGTATTTTTTGATAGATTTCGGCATTTTGTTATGTTGATCTGAATTTATTTGTGTTGATTTTATTCTTGCTTTGTTTCAGGTCATCTCAGGCAAACCAAGGGGATTTCTAGGCTGAGGTATCACATACCCTGATATCTATTTCAGGCAAATCAGGGCCACTACCTATGCTGATTCCTATATCCAGGGTGTTGAGTGTGGTGGAGTGGTTACAAACCAAAAACTTGACACTTTTCAGCATAGGATAGCTGCCAGCTCTCATACTGGAATCAGTATTTTCCTGCTTATCTACCCATGGTGCAGTTTAGTGAGACCTTACCTTCTCCTAGGTCATTGATTTCTAACTGCCTACAAATTCAATGCACTACTATCATTGAAGCTATTCAATTTCAAGCCTTGAAAAATGAAACAACACATTGGATGGTTTGGGTTAAGATAGTTTATAAGAGGGAGAGAGAGAGAGAGAGAGATACTTTTGGTAACTAAATACTACAAGTATGCTATATTTTCAAGGTTCAAATAGTACTATGCCATGTCACCCATAAATAGGGTTGTGTTGCGGAGTTGGAGAATGAATATATATGTCCAAGTGGGCTAAAATCAAACATCCTGCAAAATTTTCTCATCAACCAAACATTGGAAGCAGATTCTGTAGGATAGTGGGTCTTAGAAAACAAACACTGACCAAAAATGAGAAAATAAAATTTTCCTTTCTCATCTCATCCTTTCTCATCCCATCCCTTCTCATCTCGCTATTTCTCAGCAACCAAACGGACCATTAAGGAGCTTAAGTAGGGAGTAGGGTAGTTATGCAACTACCACCTTTTTTTAGTTTTGATGATTTAGCTAGCACACTAGCCAACCCACTTAATTGGGTCATAAATTATTTAAATATTATTTGGATTAAAAGAAATCCTTCAACACAAGCAAAGGCTTCTACCCTTGGAGTACTGGGTTACCCGACACTCCCTTTACCTAGTCTGATTCCATACCTTCTCTTATTAATGCCTTGTAGAATGACGTCATACCTTCTCTTATCGGGGGGTTCATCAATATGCCCCAATACATTGCGATTATTTTATCCTTGGTCAACCCTTAATATCTTAATTAAATACTAAAAATTTAAAAATAAAAAAACAAAAAAAATATAAACTTTGTACAAAACATTTGGGCAAATCACTAATATTTTATATTAAACATAGCAAGGAAAAATAAATGTGATAAAGAAGAATTGTGTTTATTGATGATGGAAATAAAAATACAAAAATTTAAAACCAACCCAAACCAGAATTGTTTTCCTATTTGGTGGTGGGCCAACAGTTCAAACTTTTGAGTCAAATATGTTAACCCTTGATGTCATAATTAAATAATAAAAATTTAATAAGGTAAAATACAAACAAATACAATTTTTTTTTGTAGAAAATAGTTGGGTGCATCTCTAATGTTATATATTCAACATATTAAACAAAAATGAGTGTAATAAATAAGAATTATTTTTATACACAGAAACAGAAAAAAAAAATTGTAGAAAAATTTGGAAACAAATTTTTTTGAAAAGGTAAGATAAAGTTATTAGAACAAACTCATAATAGTACAAAACAGAACCTGCCAACAAACAGTCAGGCCTGAGGGACCCCTATTACAAGCACCAAATCGACTGATTTCTCAATAAATGAGTTACATTTGTGTGTCTGAATTCTGGGGTGACTGAAATCCAAGAGAGCAGTTTACAAACAGCCAGCTGAACTATAGCCTCAGGTCCTCTCACTCTTTGATTAAAAATTCTGTTGTTTCTCTCAGACCAAATGACCCAAATCACAGCTGCCGGGATAATGATCCAAACCAATTTCCCTCTTTTCTTCAATTTACTGATCTTCCAACAACATAGTAATTCCTTAACGGATTTAAGCATGACCCAACAAATCCCCACCGCCTTCAGAAATGATACCACACCTCAACAGCAAACGGGCAATGAATGCATATATGATCGGTTGATTCCAGATGATCACCACAAAGTACACAAGACTTATCTAGGATCTACAATCCCCTTCTCTCCAAATTGGTTCTGGACAAACATTTGTCTAATGCCATTGTCCAGACTAGACAGTTAACTTTAGAAGGGCAGACTGAGTTCCAAATCTGTTTAGTAGGGAAATCCTGCACTGCTACTCTACTACAGAGTCTACTAGCCATTGATTTAACTGAGAAAACACCTTCTTTGGACCAGATCCAACTCCAATGATCATCCTGATTGTGGTCAGAGATTTGAGCCTGTAGAGTCTCCAACAATTTCAAAGCTTCTTGAATTTCCCAGTCAAAAAGACCTCTTCTAAACTGGGTAGCCCAAATCACTTCATTGCCCAAAACTGTGTAAGTTTCAGCCACCGAGGCATTTTGGTTGGAGGCACATTGGAAGATAAGAGGGAATTCATCAGCCAAGGAATGATTCAGACACCAATGATCTTTCCAAAATTTGATTCTATCCCCTTTTCTGACTTTGAGGCTGATTCTCCCATCAAACAAGGGAAAAACCATCATGATACTTTTCCATAAAGAATAACCCCAATTAAATGGGGGGTTTTAGTTCTCCAGTTACCCCATTCAACCCCAAATTTAGATGCAATTAGGCTTCTCCACCAAGCTCTCCTTTCAGTGGCAAATCTCCAGATCCATTTGCAAAGCAGTGCTGAATTTGTCACCTTGATTCTTCTTAAACCTAGACCCCCTTGTTCCTTAGGAAGGCAGACTTTGTTCCAATTCACAAGGTGGATTTTCCTTTCTTCCTCCCAACCTCTCCACAAAAAGTTTTTTTGGAGAGTCTCTATTTTCCTAACCACTTTATTTGGGATAGGGGAGAGAGAAAGAAAGTAGGTGGGAAGGTTGGAGAGGGTACTTTTTAGAAGAGTCACTCTACCACCAAAGGAGAGATACTTAGCCTTCTATGAGGACAATTTCTTTTCCAATCTATCAATTATTGCATCCCATATGGCAGAAGAGGAACATTTAGCCCCCAATGGAAGGCCTAGGTACCTCACCAGAAGCTGATCCACCCAACTAGCCAAAACATTAGCACACTCTTCGAGGTTAGGGATTTCACCCACTGGGATGATTTAACTTTTATTATGGTTGACTTTCAAACCTGTGACTACTTCAAATCAACTGAGGATCCCAGGCAGATTTTCTAGTTGTACAAGAGAAGCATCAATAAAGCATAAGGTATCATCTGCAAACTGAAGGATGTCACTTTTTCACCCCTTGGGGAAATTACAAACCCCTCCCACAACTCGGAGTCTGCAGCCTTCTGACTAAAGAGAGTAAGAATCTCTGCAATACAAATAAAGAGAAGGGGAGAAAGGGGGTCTCCCTACCTTAACCCTCTAGAGCTCTCAAAGAAGCCTGTAGATTGACCATTGATCAAAATAGAAAATTTGGGGGAGGAAACACAAACTTTCATCCAATTTCTCCACTTTTGCCCAAAATTCATCTTTTCCAAAACTCGGTCTAAACAATTCCAATTAACATGATCATAGGATTTTTCAATATCCGGTTTATAAACCAGGCCTGGAATCCCCTCTCTTTTCCTTGAATCCAACAATTCATTTGCAATAAGTAACGAATCAATCATTTGCCTACCCGGCACAAAAGCACTTTGATTTTTCGAAATCACACTATCCAAAACCCCTTTCATCCTTTCAACTAAGACCTTGGGAAAAATCTTGTAGAAGATAATTGTAGAGAACACTGATGTGGGCCCCACTGCAGTGGTCCCCACTGTGTTCGTAGGACAGCAGTGTAGTTATTTGTTTCAGTTATAGTAGTGTCAGTTTGAGTCAGTTTGTTAATTCAGTTGTTATTTATTTCAGCTTTTATTTACTTTATTTATTATGTAAGTACTAAGGGCAGATGTGTCCTTTCCATTATGTACTAAACATAACCTATAAATATTAAGAGAGTGGCGGCGGCAGATCTGTTAGAATCTGTCCCTCCTTTCAACCACTTGTGTTCTCCTATTTCTCTTCTATTCTCTCTCCTTTCTCTCACTTTTCTTTTGTTTAGTAAACCTAAAACCTATTAGGATTCAAGACTGATTACAGTCTTGATCTTCTACTTGGTATCAGAGCCTATCTAGGGCTTCTCATGTGTGTCTAGTCCAGCCGACCACATGAGGACTAGCTAGGGCTGGAAGCTTTGAAGAAGTTTTCGGTGGCTGAATCTTGGAGATTACCAGGAGAGGTTCGCAGCAGTTGAAGACTTGCCGCGGCTTGCAGAGTGTTAGTAATCAGGAAGAAGCAACGAAGGTTAGGGTTCAGGTAACCCTAGAAGACAGTAAACCGAAGTACATAAGTAAGTTTTTTTTATTGAGTTTCAGAGACTGCAATCAGTCGAGATAGGTTGGACCTATCTAGAAAGAGGGGCCGAACTGTGTTCAAGTTTGTTTCTAGGGTTTGGCTTGCCGAACTAGGTTTAAGTTTGTTTCTAGGGTTTGACTGTTGGGCCGAACCCCCCCCCCTTCAGAGGTGATTAGTTTTTAGGGTTTCATATTGCCCTACGACAAGTCCCACTTGTGCGGACTACTTGGAGAGTGCAGCTGAGCACTTACTTCAGACCTACAGTTGAAACCCTAATTTTGCTCTCGCAGCAGTGGGCCCCACAGTAGTGATTTCAGAAAATAGCATCTCAGATTGATAGGCTGCCTGGTACTATGCATGCCAATTGATTTCAGATCAGATTTGAGTTGATTTCTTGCATATACTGTGATAGGTGATTGATTTCAGATCAGATTTGGGTTGGTTTCAGATCAGATCAGATCAGATTTGTGTTGGTTTCGGATCAGATTTCAAACTTGCTTGTTTGACTCTGTTTTCTGGTACAGTGGCTCTAACAGTTTGTAGCCACTGAATCTTGATCAAAGATGGAGTTTAAGGGTCAGGGAGAAAGTAGTTTTGGAAACCACAGTTATGGTAGTGTATCTGAAACCAAGTTTCAGATTACAACTATGAGATTTGATGGGTCAAATTATTTGGAGTGGACTCAATCAGCCATGATGGCTATTGGAGGAAGGGGAAAACTGGGTTACCTCTTGGGAGATGTGAAAGAATCTTCCAAGGAGGACCCAACATACACCAAGTGGGTTCAAGAGAACTATTTGGTTATGGCATGGCTGTGTAATTCTATGCAGCCACATATCAGCCAAAATTACTTGTGGGCAAAGACAGCCAAAGAGATATGGGATGTTGTGAAAGAAACCTATTCCCAACCCCTTAATGTTGCTAGAGCCTATGAACTGAAGTGTGAGGTGAACAGCCTTAAACAAGGAGAGAAGCCAGTTTCTGTCTACTTCTCTACCTTGAAATCCTTGTGGCATGAGATTGACCATCTAGAGACCCTTGAGTGGGAGAGTCCCAAAGATGCACAGACTCACAGAAAGCAAGTCGAGACAAATAGGGTATTTGAGTTTCTGGCTGGTTTGAATTCAGAATATGACATTGTGCGACAACTAGACTTGTTCATGGGCCGGACCAGGCCGGGCTCAGGCCGGGCTTTGACTCTTTATTAACATCAAACTGTTAGGCCCGAGCCCGAGCCCGGCCCGACCAACGGAACTACAACTTGGGCCCGAGCTCGGCCCTAATAAAAAGCCCGAAGCCCGACCTAATAAAAGAAATTCAAAATTTTCCGACATTTTCTATTTTAATTTAAATGTTTTTTTCCCCTATTTAAATGAACAATGTGTGTACAAGTGAATCAATGACCTCAAATCAAAAAATTTATTCAAATAGACATCACATAAGGTTTTTACTTAGGTTTAACTATAGGTCGGGCCGGGTTTACTTAAGTTTAACTATAGGTCGGGCCGGGCCGGGCTCAGGCCGAGCTATTTTGGCAAAGCCCGAGCCCGGCTCAAATTTTATGCGGGCCGGGCTTTTTGGCCCGAGGTTAAGCCCGCGGGCCAAAAATCCTATTCAAGCCCGTCGGGCCACCCGGCCCATGAACAGGTCTAGCGACAACAGATATTGACAAGAGATACTGTGACCCTTTCTCAAGCATACTCCCTGGTGCATAGTGAAGAGACCAGGAGGAAAGTCATGATGTAGCCTCAGCCCTCTTTCCCAGCCTTGACAGCTATTAAACCTAAGCCAGGGGGTGACTCAGAAAGGGACCGGAAGAAGGAAGATAAACGGGATCTGGTATGTGAACATTGCAAGAAACCCAAGCACACAAAAGATACTTGTTGGAAGCTACATCCTCACTTGGTCCCAGCAAAACTAAGAAATAAGAAGGGTAATGCTCATATGGCAGTGAACACTGATTCAGCATCCTCATCAGGCACATCCCTAGAGACTTTAGCTGCTGTTCGGGCTGCCCTCATACAGTTGGAAAAGGAAGTTGGGAGTTCAACTCAGCCATCTCAGTCACCATCAGCTCCTGCCACATCTGCATTTGCACATTCAGGTACTCGAGACTCAGCTTACCATGCTTCAGCTCCAGGTAATACTGACCACTGTTGGGTAATAGATTCAAGTGCATCTGACCATATGACTAGCTTGCCATCTTTGTTCACTTCTTATCACTTGTCCTCTGGCCGAGATAGAGTATCCATTGTTGATGGCTCTCTTGTTCCCATTTCAGGCAAGGGGGACATCAAGCTATCGGATACTATCTCTTTATCTTTTGTCTTGCATGTTCCTAAGCTTGATACTAACCTGCTTTCAGTTAGTAGTATTACCAAACACATGAACTGTTCAGTAACCTTTTTCCCTGACCGATGTGTTTTTCAGGATTTGGAGACGAGGAAGGTGATTGGGACTGGCCGTGAGACGAACGGGATCTATCTGCTTCGAGAGAGTTCTCGTCGAGAGGAGTCAGTGGATAAGAAGTCTTTTGTTTCCCAGTTTGTGAGTTCGGTTATGCTTTGGCATAACCGATTAGGTCATTTGTCTTTTAAGTCTTTGAAGAGTCTGTTTCCTGCTTTATTTGAGTCTGTTGAGTTATCAAAGTTGAGGTGTGAGAGTTGTGAGCTTGCCAAACATTGTAGAACCTCTTATTCTTTAAGTAATAAAAGGAGTAATTCATCTTTTGATATTGTGCATACTGATGTTTGGGGGCCATATCATATCTCTTCTATGGATGGGTACAGATATTTTCTACTGTTTGTTGATGACCATACCCGTTTTTCTTGGGTCTATCTTATGCGTTCTCGGGATGAGGTTCCTGCTCTGACCCAAAACTTCCATCAGATGATTCTCACTCAGTTTGGGACCAAAATCAAAGTCCTTAGATCTGATAATGCAAAGGAATACTTTGCTCAACCATTGACCTCCTACCTTCTTAGCCATGGAGTTATTCACCAGAGCACTTGCCCTTATACACCACAGCAGAACGGCGTTGCTGAAAGAAAGAATAGGCATATCTTGGAGGTGGCTAGAAGCATTATGTTTACCTCCAATGTACCTATTCGCTTCTGGGGTGATGCTATCCTCACGGTAGTTTATCTCATTAATCGAGTTCCTTCCCGGGTTCTTGATATGAGAACCCCCTTTTCCCTTCTATACCCAGACGAGGAGTTGTTCATTGTTCCCCTTAAAACCTTTGGTTGTACCTGTTTCGTTCAGCTTCTCGGGCCTCATCATTCCAAGTTTGAACCTAAGGCCTCCAAATGCATTTTCCTTGGTTATGCACAAACTCAAAAGGGTTATTGCTGCTATGATCCGGTTTTAGGGAAACGGTTTGTCTCCATGGATGTCACCTTCTTTGAGGAGACACCCTATTATCCTAGGGTTTCTCCTCAGGGGGAGAGCAGTGAGAGTGGAAGTGGGGCTGGTAGAAGTGGGGCTGTTCCTTTACCTATTCCACTGGATAATGAAGGTTGTAGTGGTGAGGGTGGTCAGAGGGAGCCGGAGTTGAGAGTCTATCACAGGCGATCGGACAGGTTGATCCTAGTCTTCGGCAGTCCTGGCCAGCTCCAGTTCCTTCTGCGGCTCCAGATTCAGGCCTACTGAGATACCTCTCACAGTTGCCACTTCCCCTCCTGTGGATGATCTTGATCTCCCTATTGCCATTCGCAAAGGGAAACGACATTGCACCACTTCTACAGCTCACAGCATCTCATAGTTCTTATCCTATGATCGTCTGTCTCCATCTTACCGGTCCTATCTCACTTCCATTGCCGATGTCCCTATTCCAAGAACAGTGCAAGAAGCCTTATCAATTCCAGAATGGAAAGATGCAATGCAAGTCGAAATGGATGCCCTGTTGAAGAATAATACTTGGGCACTGGTTGACCCACCAAAAGGAAAGAAACCGGTGGGATGCAGATGGGTGTTCACTGTGAAGCATAATGTTGATGGCTCTATTGAAAGGTACAAAGCCCGGCTGGTTGCAAAGGGGTTCACTCAGACTTATGGTATAGACTACTTGGAGACCTTTGCCCCAGTAGCCAAGATGACCACCATCCGAATTCTGTTATCCCTTGCAGCAAATCATTCTTGGCCCCTGTTTCAGATGGATGTTAAAAATGCCTTTCTGAATGGAGACTTACAGGAAGAGGTTTACATGCAGTTGCCTCCTGGATTCTATGATACAGAGACAGGTAAGAAGGTGTGCCGACTGAACAAGGCATTGTATGGTTTGAAGCAGTCACTTAGAGCCTGGTTTGATAGGTTCAGATTAGCCCTTGGAAAGTTTGGTTATGTACAGGCCCAGTCAGATCATACACTATTCATCAAGAGGGTGGAGTCCTCTCTGACACTACTAGCAATATATGTTGATGATATTGTGGTGACAGGAAATGACAGTCATGAGATTGAGTCCCTCAAACAGCTCCTTCATCAAGAGTTTGAGGTGAAAGATCTTGGTGCACTACGGTACTTTTTGGGTATTGAGGTTACTAGATCCAAGCAGGGGATTTTTATCTTTCAGAGAAAATATGTTCTAGATCTGTTGGCAGAAACTGGAAAGTTGGGTGTTAAGCCGGCTGATACACCCATCGAAGAGTTGGGTATTGACTATGAAAAGCCCTTAATGTTGTATTGCGATAATCAGGCAGCTATTAATAAAGCCCACAACCCAATGCAGCATGACAGAACTAAACATATCGAAGTTGATCGACATTTTGTGCGAGAAAGGGTCACATCACAAGAAGTGTCTTCCATACATCACATCTAATATGCAGCTCGCGGATATCCTCACCAAGGTTGTACCAAGGAAGAAGTTAGAGACAGACCTATCCAAGTTGGAAATGATAGATATCTACTCCCAACTTGAGGGGGAGTGTAGAGAACACTGATGTGGGCCCCACTGCAGTGGTCCCCACTGTGTTTGTAGGACAGCAGTGTAGTTATTTGTTTCAGTTATAGTAGTGTCAGTTTGAGTCAGTTTGTTAATTCAGTTGTTATTTATTTCAGCTTTTATTTACTTTATTTATTATGTAAGTACTAAGGGCAGATGTGTCCTTTCCATTATGTATTAAACATAACCTATAAATATTAAGAGAGTGGCGGCGGCAGATCTGTTAGAATCTGTCCCTCCTTTCAACCACTTGTGTTCTCCTGTTTCTCTTCTATTCTCTCTCCTTTCTCTCACTTTTCTTCTGTTTTGTAAACCTAAAACCTATTAGGATTCAAGACTGATTACAGTCTTGATCTTCTACTATATTTAAAAGGCTAATTGGTCTAAAATCTTTAATATGTACAGTCCCTTCAATCTTAGGAATGAGAGTGATAAAGACATTATTCAGGCTCTTTTGAAGAGAGGCATTAGAATGGAATGATTGAAAGGCATTTAGTATATCTTGCTTCACAAAATCCCAGCACTTAACATAAAACAAGTTGGAGAAACCATCAGGTCCAGGGGATTTCTCATTGTCTAAGCTGTTGATTTCCATATTAATCTCCTCAGAAAAAGGTTTTTCAAGAGAGTTCCTTTGATCTTCACTTGGCCTTTTAAAAGGAAGGCTTATGGGGAAAGGTCTGCATTTCCAGTTCTCCTTATAAAGGTTTTTACAGAAAGAGGTAGCCATTACCTTGATTTCTGCATCCGAGACACCCACCTTGTCATCCCAAATAAGTTTGTTGATTGTGGACAGTCTGTTTTTTGCATTTTCTAGCTTAGAAAATAGTGAGTAATCCTATCTCCCACTGTCAGCCAATCTGATTTTGCTCTCTGTCTCCATTTTAATTCTTCTTTGACTGCCAATTTGTCAAAAATGGCCTTTGCTTGAATTCTTTTCAGTTTTAGCTCTTCAAAAATTGGACCAGCTTCCTCTACTCTTATCAATTTCAGCAATAAGACCAAGACAAGCCTTCTTCTCTGTTTCTGCATTCAGATTATTATCCATTTTCCAAGTTTTCAACTTTTCTTTAACTGCCCTCAGCTTTTGAGCTAAAACAAAGGAGTTGGACCCTTCAATCTGCACTTCACACCAAAACGATTCCAAGAATGACAGGAAATTAGTCTCTTCAAACCATGCATTCTCAAACTTGAATGGAGCTTTGAATCTGTTCCTACTTCCACAAATCAGCTGGATTGGAGTGTGGTCAGAGACAGGTCTCGGCAGAATTATTTGCTTGAATTCTGAAAAGAGATCATCCCAGTTTTCAGAGACCAGGAACCTATCAAACCTGACAAGGTTGCATTACCCTGATTGTAGGTCCAAGTAAAACTTCCTCCCACTAGAGGAAGGTCTATGAGCTCTAAGTTGTTAACAAAATCAGCAAAAAGACACATCCCCCTTGATCTCCTGCTCCTGGTATTTTTCTCTTCAACTAACAAAGTGATGTTGAAATCCCCACCAATAACCCACGGAAGAGAAGAAGAACCTCTCACTACTTCAAGTTCTTCCAAAGAAAAGGGTTCTGAGATTTGCTTCAGTAGGACCATACACATTGGTAACTTGAAAAGTGTTTCCAATAGCTAATTCCATAACCATAGAAATGGAAAAGGAACCCACCCTGCATGAAATTAGCCTACACACAGTAGGATCCCAAAGAAGGATCAAACCCCCAGCACTACCCCTTGCCGACTTCGCTCTCCATCTCACCTAACCCTCCCCCCAAATACTCCTCACAATTCCAGCGTCCAAAAATTCCAGCTTTGTCTCCTGAAGCATAAGGATTTGAGTTTTTTCTTTTTTGACAACCTCACACACAACTGATCTCCTTCTTCCCGATCCCAGCCCTCTAACATTCCAAGATAAAATCTTCAGATCCATAAACAAATTGATTAACAGATAGAAACCGAACCACTTCCCTTTCTACTTCTTACCGACTCTCACCCCCCCCCCCTTTCATAACTTCCCGCCCTGTCATTTAAGCCCCAGTTCAATCTCATCATTTCCCTGTTCTTTTTCGAAGTAGTACCCTCCCTTTTTCGCTGCTAACTTTCCCCTTTCCATGAGAATTTTGTGCTCGATTCCTTCCAAAAATTTTGTTGTTTCTTCCTCCAGCCTGTCAAGTGACACTCCCAGAAATTTCCCCAACCCCAGTAATTTTGAAGAAACCCAAGAGGAGGAAACAGCCTTAGAAGCCTTATCTCCTTGTGTTGCCACAACTGCATCCATTGCCTTTGTAGCCTGTGGATGGGATGTTTTCCACTCCTTGCAGGTTATCTTTATGAATTGTGTTCAGTATAGATGTCAACTTCTCCCCTTCTTGCACAGCAACGTTGCTCATCATCTGAGAAGAAGAGCCAATCAGCATAATCGGCTGCACCTCCATTGGCTCCACTTCCACATGCAAAACAGATAGTTGGCTTGGATTTAATCTTAAATTCCCAGAGGATTGCCGCCACTGTTGACCAGGGGAAAGATCTAAAACAGCATTTTCCTCTGGGTTCTCCAGCAAGAAGGCACAATGGCTAGATCTTTGTTCAACTGGCAAAGAGAGAAGCCCAGATCTTCTCGGGAGTTGGCTAAGCCACCGAGGCCCAAGAAAAATCTGGTACAAATTATTACTATCATCATCATCTAAAATGCCACGTGCAAAGCATGCACACATTTGCAAGTATATGCAAAAAGAAGAAAAGAATTGTCTGATCTTTTGGAGGCTCATGGGGCTTATTGAAAGTCTTCTAGATACAGATAAACACAATTTTGAGAATTATTCACAGCTGTCATTCCAAGTTTCTATCTAAGGTATGAGAGATGTTACACTTGTAGTCATCTCTTTTTCTATTATTTCTTTCTGCTTTATCCTTAATAGCGGGTTGGTTACATCTACAAACGAAATGGAAACCAAGCGTTTTGTGGTTCAAAAATGCCGAATCTCGTCTCAATCATCATTTGTCAGGATTTTTCGGAGTAAGTTCCTTATTTAAGATTTGATGAGTTTTTTTTCTGCTGCTAAGTTCATTTTTGTAGGCATTGAGCAGAACACTGAAAATAAATAAACTCGGGAGGCCGAGGTGAGATATAAATTATTAAAGGCTATACACAGTCTGTAAATATCTCCAAAGCACAAGTTATTTGGATCCAGTAGAACATGTACCGAATTGATATGGAAGTGCAACATATAAATACTTGCTAGGAATGTATATAATTGTGGCGAAATAGAGGCCCGATTTTCTATGTTGATTGAAGGCCAACCTTGTGGCCAGCATAATAGGTCCATCAGGTTTGTTGGCAAGTTGAAGTTATGGGAGTATCACTCATCCTTGGAGCAACTGAAAATATTTAAGTTACAAAAGTTCAGGGTGCACCTGTGCAAGCTTGCTATTTGAGTATCCTGCTAAACTTGTATACTTTCTTTTCCCAGAAACAATATTCATGTCTTCAGTGTCAACAAAACCAACATAATGCATCTGCAGTCAGAAAAGTGAATTAACTACTCTAATCGCCTGAACAGTGTAGATAATACCAGTAACTTGAAGACATATTCACAGATTATCAACAAGAAATCAACTATTGCCATCAATGATAATTGAAGGTACTTGATTTTTCTGTTCAGTAGTTCCAACATAAATAGTGACAAAGTGGACACTATATTTCTCTCTCTTTCATATAAAAGGAAAACCAAATACTTCATAAATGACAAAAAGAGCTTAAAATGTTAACTCTAGAGTAACTTATGAGGGGACAACTTAAAATGTTAGTTTAAAAGATGATTACAATGGGTTTCTTTTTTCTGAGTAACTGCTATTAAATTACACTGTTTTAGTTAACAATGGAGTCTGATGGTGCCACTTAATGCCTTATAATTCCTTGTATCACTAGAAGGATGCAGAGAACAAGAAAAGGCAATGCATAAAGCATAATCTGACTCACTCTATGTGAGGCTAGCTGTCTACAAGGGATGTATGATACATTATAGTTGTATATCATTTTTCTTACACATATCAATAAAATCAATTTCCTTTGCTGATTAACAAAAGAAAAGAAAATCTGACGCATTATGCTTGCTATTGTCAGCATATAACTCAATATTAAAAACATACTGAAAATCATCCCAAGAGAAAATAAGTATTTCATCAATCTAAAAAATAAGTAATTTAACAGTGAATATGGCTTTAAATAGAATGGGTTGGCAAAACAGGATTCATGTAGCCAACCCCATATATAGTTGGGATAAGGCATAGATGATGATGATGATGATGAATCTAAAAATAGAAGAAAAGAGGAAGGGATAGCAGAAATTAGAAGAGGAAGAAGATGGTGAGAGAAGAAGGGAGAAGGAGAAGAGAGTTTGATCAGATCTATTTCCTTTCTCGTAATCACTTTTATTAATCTTATCTTAATGGACATAATTACAAAGATGCCCTTAATGGGGCAGCTAGCTCATAAACATAACATAAAAGCAAGAAAAACAGTTAACAGGCCCATCAACATAAACATAACAAATAAAAGAAGACAAGAAATAAAAAGACACTAGGGTGCATTCAGCCCAGTCTCTCTAGTCTCTACATCTATAATGGTCTCTTCCTAAATAATTGACTAGACCTGCAAATGGATCAAAGTGAATCAGATAGAGGTATATCCAAATATGATTCATTTATATTTGGATTCAAATCAGATCATATCCATCAGATAATCTAGCGGATTCAAATCAAATTCGGATTATAATCAAATATTAAGTAGTATAAATATATTAGAATAAAAATGACCAAAATATTATATACTATTAATAAAAGAAACTAAATATGACTATATCATATTTTATGAACAAAATGAATTGAAAATTACTTGTATGAAACTTGAATCTATGACAATTTATTGAAAATGCAACATTCAGGCCAACGTTACTCATAGATGTAATACGAATTTTAAGTATATATGGGCATATATATTTAAATTGAATCAAATCGGATAATGTCGGATCAGATAGGGGTGGATCCATATTTGATCCAATTATAAATGGATCAAATTCAAATCAGCCTTAATAGGATTGATTTCAAATTGCAGCCCTATAATTGATAATACAAATACGAAGTGTGGGCAATAAAAAGAAAACGTGGAAGAATCATGTGGAGAGCTAAAGAGAAGTTGTTCTTTGGTCAGTATGGGAAGAAAGAAATAATAGAATTTTTAAGAATACTAAAAGATCCAAGGAGGAAATTGTAGAAGGAATAACTATTAAAGTTATTCACTGGTTGAAAACAAGTGAGCTGTTTAAGGACTTCTCAGCTGATGACATTTACAGAAGATGGGATGAGGTCATAAAGCCTGTGGTACAAGAAATGTGGTCTCCGTCAGCTTTCCAAAGCACAAAGTTGAACTTTGATGGCAGTTCTATAGGTAATACAGGTCCATCAGGTATTGGGGGAGTATTTAGAGATGGGGAGGGCAGAATTATTGTCATGTTTTTGGGGCCAATAGGGGAAGGAGATTCGTCAAGAGGAGAGGTGATGGCTTTACATCAAGGTGTAAGGTATGCCAAACAATTGGGGCTGCATCAAATGAAGATTAAAGGGGACTCTAAGCTGTTAATGGGGTGGATGTAGTCAGGTTGCTTGGGAGCATGGAAATATAGACAGATGATAAGGGAACAATCAATATAACGAGGGAGATTAGTGTGTGCTTTAAGTGGACAAGAAGGTCAGCCAACAGACTAGTGGATACTTTAGCAAAACAAGGGACGGAAAGGGAGAACATGTTTTTGTTTTGGGCAGTGTTGTAATGAGTATGTAACTTATAATAGGAGTTGAAATTTTGTACTTTGACACAATTTGAAATATTTAATGAAGTTACTGTTTCCAATCAAAATAAATAAATAAAAAGAAAATTGAAATCCTACAAAACTTTTCTGTGGGCAAATATTATGTTTGAAAGGGGCACTTTCTCTTTGGCTAATTGAGAGGATTCCCTTTTAGAAAGATAATTTGGATTGACCACCCACCCTCCAGGGTCAAGCAATAAAGAAAACCTTATTCCCTATTTACAGTCACTTACGTAAAGAATAAATAACTGAGAATAGGAAATAAACCTATTGGACTCATAGCGATATGACCTTCTATAGATATCTTTGAAAATATTATTTGCATATAGTTTGAAAAATATAACAAAAGAAAAATCAAAGGAAACACTTGTTGAAGGCATTACCATCAACATTCTGCATTGGTTGAAAGCACAACAACTTTTCAAAGACTTCTCGTCAGATGATTTACTTACAAGTTGGAATTCTATAGCTGTTTCCTCTCTCATCTCCTCTGTAGTTCAAGAAATTTGGTCTCCACTGCCTCAGTCCAGGGTGAAATTAAACTTTGATGGAAGCTCTTTAGGTAATCCAGGCCCATCAGGAGTTGGGAATGTTATCAGAAATGAGGAAGGAAGAGCTTTGGCCCTTTACTCGGGCCTGATTGGGGTGGGAGACTCCTTAAGGGCAGAAGGCTTGGCTTTACTCCAAGGCCTGAGATTGGCAAAACAATGGGGAATGCAGCACTAAGAAGTGGAAGGAGACTCCAAACTGGTAATAGAGAATGCAATCTAAAATCCTGGGAGTGTGGCATCAGAGACAGCCTCTAAGAGAGATTGTAAACTTAGCAAGGGAATGGCTGGCGCTTTATCTAAGCAAGGAATAAATAGGGAGGCTTTGTTTTCGGCTTGTTTGTAAGGATTTTATTTTGGGCTTCTCCACCCATCCTATGGGTAGTGTCATTTGTAATCTTTATTTAAATTCATCAATGAATTTAAATATTAAGGTGAACATTTGTAATCTTTATTTTGGGTTTCTCTACCCATCCTATGGGTAGTGTCATTTGTAATCTTTATTTAGGTCCATGTAATTGACATATTAAGGTGAACATTTGTGTATTTCTATCCCACATCAAACCTCTTTTTGAGAGCTAATCTAACATTTTCAATGCATACTTAAAGTTGCTGAAATATATTGTATACATTAAAGCCTTTGGTTTCATTATAAAAGGCACTGTTTTTCGTCTCAGGCCATGTTGTGGTGTTTGTGGATTATCTTCCAATAATTGACTACAAAGGCAATTTATAAAGCAATTCTTTACGTAAAGAATATATAAATTGCCTTTGTAGTCAATTGCCTTTACAAAAGAACGTAAAGAATTGCTTTATAAATTGCCTTTGTAGTCAACTAATGGAAGATAATCCACAAACACCACAACATGGCCTGAGACAAAAAACAGTACCTTTTATAATGAAACCAAAGGCTTTAATGTATGTTCCTTCTACAATATATTTCAGCAACTTTAAGTATGCATTGAAAATGTTAGATTAGCTCTCAAAAAGAGGTTTGACGTGGGATAGAAAACACACAAATGTTCACCTTAATATGTCAATTACATGGACCTAACCTGAAAACAAGAGTATTACAAGTCCATTTGAAGCTTGAATCCAAAATTTGATGTTGGTGTCACTAGAAAACTCATAGGGATACTTATTTAATAAGCAAGATCACTGGATTCACACATGATTTAAGCAAGTTATAAGCAATTTTCAGACAGCAGATGGATTTGTAATGAAAAGAGAAGTTCTTAATAGCTAATTTGAGAAAAAGAACAAGGAATTCTACATGGATATGCAAAGACCAAGAGACATACAATGGAGTTGACATTGATAATGCGGCTGGGAGAACCTCTAATAAGAGATGGCAAAAGCAATATTGAAAGCAATGCTGGAGCCAGATGGTTCACTTGCATATGTTCTTCATATCCATCTTTTGAAAATCGCTGTGGCTCTGATCATGATAAAGATAGAACATATGAGTTTAAAGGCCAGATCATCTACAATTTACATGAGAATAATGAACAAACATAGAGGAAAAATATTACATTATTACCAACATTTAATAAATATGGTTAGAGCTCAACTGAACAATTTAAGCATATTTTTTACTACGAAAGTTAATTAATTTGTATAACCCATCTAGAAGATTCAAATTTCAACCAAGTCTGTCCATTTTTTTCATTTTTTACTTTTTCCTGACAGGTACTCGGTTCCTTAATTAGCAAAAGAAAATAGAAAAATACAAACCATGAAGAAAAGGAGACAAGACTGGAAAAAAGGTGACATAACCAGAATGAAGAAATCCAATGTCTGCACCCTCCTAATAAAGGTATACAAGACAGTTCCCACTCACCAGGGAGCCCAAGTGTCTATACATTCAACACAAATCTTTAAAAGCTACAGCAAGGCTAGGTGATAGAGGGAGAACCTTGTCACCTGGGTGATATTTTTTTATATAAAAACCCAGTTAGTTTTAGCCTGTTTTCCTATTTTTTCATGAATTCGCTTTTTTTCTAAAACTAGTGTATTGACTCGAAAACACTAAAAGTGATCTAACATGAAAGAGTAGAGTTAAAACAACATTGCATGGTCATAGACTATAAAGAAACAACAAGGAGATGGAACAGCATTTGGTTCATGCAAGAAAGGAGATAAGAATGTGAATACTATGTGTTAAATTAGAAAAATAAAATGAAAAAAAAAAAAAAAAAACAAAACAAATGAAGGGACTTGGAATCAGCTAAAGAATTAGGTGATTAATACAAAACAGGGAGATAAACCACTTGCTATGTATTTCTCCATGCTGAAAACACTTAGGCAGGAGATAAATCACTTAGAGACTGTGGTTTGGGAGAGTACGAAGGATGCAACAACCTATCAGAAGTTGGTGGAAAAGAATAGGGTCTTTGAGTTCTTAGCTGAACTAAACCCTAAATTTGATATTGCCAGGCAACACATCCTTTCCAACGAAAGTGTGACTCTTTCTCGAGCCTATGACTTTGTTTCAAGAGAGGAGAGTAGGAGGAATGCCATGTTGAGACAATCTGGGATTGACCAGTCGGCTATGATTGGTACAGTCAAATCTAAGCCAAATGGAGACAGGGGGAGTAGTGAGATTAGGAGGGAGGATAAGAAGGACTTGGTGTGTGACTATTGCAAGAAGCCTAAGCATACCAAAGACACTAGTTGGAAGCTCTACCCACGTCTCATACCAGCTCAAGTCAAGAACAAGGGGGAAATGCAAGTGTGGCAATTACAGGAAACTCTTCAGGACCTCTTACCCAAGCTGGCTTGGAATCCATTGCAGTAGCAGTAGTTAGAACTGAATTGGAGAAGTATGGACAGCTTATGAGAAAGAAGGATTCAGCCGGTTCTAGTTCTTCGGACAAGCAGCAGAATGCAGGAGCCAGTCACACTACTTTCTTTGCCCATACAGGTAGTTCATATGCGGTTGCAAATTATGCACCCACCTTAGGTAAGGAGGGACCTCCTTAGATTATAAACTCAGGAGCATCTAAGCACATGACCAAAATATCTACCCTTTTCAGTTCTTACTAGTTGTGCTCTGGTAGAGACAAAGTCTCTACAACAGATGGTTCCCATATACCCATTGCTGGGAAAGGGACACTTGTCGAGTGTAGGAAGAGGGAAGGAAGAAGAAGAAGAAGAAGAAGAAGAGTTACAGGAGAGAACTTGGGTGTTACTATTCACACCCAGAATATCTATTATATGATAAATCTGAAATTACAGCCATGTCCCAATAAGGGCGCCCAAATACAAAAAAAAAGGAAAAGACAACAATACCCCTAAATCCAAATACACATTCTCAACAGGGACAATTAGAGTGACTGATGACATTACTTTATCCTTTGTCTTACATGTCCCTAGACTCCATACTAATCTTCTTTCTATGAGTAGTCTAACAAGAAAGTTGAACTGTTCAGTGACTTTCCTTCCTAGTAATTGTGTTTTGTAGGACCCGGAGTCAAGGAGGACAATTGGGGGTGGTCATGAGGTGAATGGAATCTACCTTCTAGATGAGATTCCAAGACATCAGAGCAACCATGCAATAGAAGTGGATCAGAGTTAGTGAGTCAGATTATGATCTAGCATAATCATTTGGGTCATCTTTCTTTCAACTCATTGAGATATTTGTTTCCAAAGTTGTTTGAGTTTGTTTAGTTATCTATTCTAGAGTCTAAAAGTTGTCAGTTGGGAAAGCATTATAGACATTCTTTTAAGCCAAATAATAAAAGTTCTTTTGCTTTTGATATTATTCACACTGATGTATTGGGACCTTATCATATTTCTTCCAAGGGTAGTTACCGTTATTTCCTTTTGTTTGTGGATAACTAGACATGGTATTCTTGGATATATTTGATGAGATCATGTGATGAGGTATCTCTTTACCCAAAAAAAATGGGATGAGGTATCTATTTTGGTGCGACAGTTCTACCAAATAGTTCTCACACAATTTGGAGTGAGGACTAAGGTTTTCAGATCAGATAAGGCTGGAGAATACTTTGAGAAGGATTTGGCCACATTTTTTGGAGGATGAAGTGATTCATCAGGGTAGTTGTGCATATACACCGCAGTAGAATAGGGTAGCAAAGAGGAAAAATAGACACATTGTGGAAGTGGCAAGAAGTCTTCTGGTGTGTGCTTCAGTACCTATTCATTTTTGGGGGGATGTAGTTCTCACGGCTGTGTATCTAATTAATCGTGTACCTTCACACATTTTGGGGTTTAAGGTGCCATTCAGTCTTCTTTTTTCCAAATGGGGAGATATTCCATATACCTTTGAGAGTTTTTGGGTGTGTTTGCTTTGTTCACATTCTTGGTTCTCATCACAGGAAGTTGGATCCTGAGGCCAACAAATGTGTTTTCCTTGGATATTCTCAAAACCAAAAGGGGTATTGTTGTTAAGATCCAATTTCAGGGAACAAGTTTGTCACTATGGATGTTACCTTATTTGAGTCTACATTCTATTTCTCTGGTGATTCTCCTAAGGGGGAGTGTTTTGGGGAGGAGAATTCATAGTCTATTCCTCTTCTTGTTTCATTTGTTCCTTTTCCTTAATCTGGTGCATTAGTTCCACCTGTTGTTCCACCATCAGTAGCTTCAGTCCCATTGCCTGACCCGCTACAGCCAGCCTCACAATTTTTTCAGCGCCAACGCAAGAAGAGGGTTGACTCTACACATGTTCCAGTAGAAGAACCTACACCTCTCCATCAATCCATCTGAGATTCCAAGTTCGGCTGATACAATTCCAAGTATTTCCCTTAAGCCTATGCCTATTATTTCCCTTGATTCTATTGATGATGTTTCTATACCTAACAATGATGTTGCAACTGATCCTATTGACCTTGATCTTCCCATTGCACTCTGTAAGGGAAAGAGAAAGTGTATAGCCCATTGAATTCCACACCATCTTTCCTATAGTGCTCTATCACCTTCCTATTGTGCCTTTCTTCCATGGGTTCTATGTCTATACCTAGGAATGTTAGTGAGGTTCTCTCCAAACCTGAGTTGATCTTCCTATAGACAAAGAGACAGTCGAATGTAGATGGGTGTTCACTATGAAGTATAGGGCTGATGGCAGTATAAAGAGGTACAAGGCAAGGTTGGTTGCAAAAGAGTAATACATAAACCTATGGTATTGATTACCTGGAGACCTTTGCACCAGTAGTTAAGATGAGTTCAGTTTGAATTCTCTTGTCTCTAGCAGCTACTTCTCCATTGCCCCTCTTCTAGCTTGATGTCAAAAAGGCATTCCTTAATGGTGATTTGCAAGAGGTATATATGGACATTCCAACTGGTTTTTATCAAAATGTTGGTGAGGGAAAAGTTTGTAGGATGAAGAAATCATTATATGGTTTGAAACAGTCACCTAGGGCATGGTTTGACTAGTTCAAAGTGGCACTTATCGAGTTTAGATACATACACACTCAGCCCGATCATATTGTCTTTGTGAAAAGGAGAGGAGCACTTGTGTCAGTACGGATTGTCTATGTGGATGATTTAGTTGTTATAGGGAATGATCTAAGGGAGATTGATGCACTCAAGAAGTCACTACATCAAGAGTTTGAGATCAAGGATCTGGGTGAACTAAAATATTTTCTAGGGATTGAAGTTGCAAGATCCAAGCATGGAATATTCATCTCTCAAGGGAATTATGTGTTGGACTTACTACAGGAAACTAGGAAGCTAGGAACTAAATCAGCTGATACTCCTATTGACCCGGACCATAGGGTTAATGCTTTGGATGGTGAGTTGGTTAAGGATGTGGGGAGATATCAGAGGATGGTAGGCCGGCTCTTATATTTATGTATGATGCTCCTAGACATTTCTTATACTATTAGTGTTGTGAGTTAGTATATGCATGCTCCTCAAGTTCAACATTGGGAAGCCATTGATAGGATACTTGCATACCTAAAGAAGCATCCTAGCAAAGGGGTTCTATTCTCAGACCATGGGAATTTAAAACTAGAGCCCTATACAGATGTAGATCGGGCAAGTTGTCTTGATGACAAGAGATCCACATAAGGGGTATACACCTTTGTGGAAAGAAATCTAGTTTCATGGAAGAGTAAAAAACAGTCAATGGTGGCTAGGTCAACTGCAGAGGTCGAACATAGATCTATGGTCCATGGTGTTTCAAAGCTACTTTGGGTTAGATCCTTGCTGAGTCAGATTTGGATAAGAGTTGAGGAGCCCAAGATGTTATATTGTGATAACTAAGCTGCAATCAATATTACCCACAGTCCAGTTCAACATGGCAGGACAAAGCACATTAAGGTTCATAGACACTTCATAAGAGAGAGGGTGACGACCAAAGAAGGTTGTCTGCCTTAAGTCTCCTCTTAAGTACAGTTAACTGGTGTTTTCACCAAAGGGGTTGCAAAGAACAAGCTTGAACATGACCTACACAAGTTGGGAATGTCTGACATTTAATCCCAACTTGAGGAGGAGTGTTGAGGTTTTTGGGCAGATTTGTGGAGATTTAGTAGTTGTTTTTGTTTATTATTTGTTTAGATAGGAAGTGGGGACCATAGCACACTTGTTGGGTCCCTTTTGAGTGGTTCTTTTAAGTTATTTATGCAGTTTTATGTGTTAGCCGCCCTATAAGGGCATATTTGTCATTGTACCATTTTTTTAATTAAAAGTACAAATACTAGTGAGGAGGGTGGCCAGAATTGATTTGCTCTCTCTTTCTTTCTCAATCTCTTCTTTTCTCTTTCTCTTCTTCCTCAAGAAACATCCCTTTTCTTTGCAGATTCTTTGATTCAGCAGTTTTCTACTTTATGCAAGGCGAACAGTGACAATTGCTACCACTTATCTCCTATCCTCAATGTTTCTCTCTTTGCTTGGGTGTAGGTGGAATCCTGCCGTTGATGTGCAAAGCCTTCTTGCTCCAACTTCCTTCCCATGGCCAAATAAGAGGGGAAGACTAATGCAGAGATGCACTAGAGCAGTGACGTTATGGACAATATGGGTAGAAAGAAATTCAATAATACTTTTGGAAAAGGAAAGAAGCAAGGAAGGATTTAATTGAAACAATAATGATTAGGGTGGCCCATTGGCTCAAGTCTCTAGAAACCTTTTCTAATGTTACAATTGATGACATTCTCAAAAATTGGAAGTGGTGGTCTCTGCTCCAAACAAGACCGCTACTATTCATACTTGGTCTCCACCAGAAACAAGGTTCGTCAAACTCAACATTGTTGGTCCTTATATTCAGGACCAGTAGGGGAGGGAGACTCTCTCAGAGCAAAGGTTTTGGCAATGTTGAAAGGAGTGCAAAGGGCAAGAACCTTGAACATAAGGAAGTTAATTGTGGAAGGGGACTCAGAAAGTAAGGAAATGAAGATCAGAGTTTACAATAATGAGAAGAAAAGGTTCAGGTGGCTAACAAGAAACATGGAAGTATCCTTCAGTTGGTGTAAGCAAAATGCTAATTCCTTTGCAGACACATTCGCCAAGCAAGGGGTGGGACAAGAAGCTCTTTTCTAGGCACAATTGTAAGAGATGGGTTTTGTTTTGGGAAGAGATAAGAGTTTTTATCTCTCACTGACTTCACCTTGCATTTTTACTCATTATACATTTGTACTATATCATCTTCTTCATTTAATGATAGCTTGCAGTTATTGATCAAAAAAAAAAAAAAGACACTGCTTTCCCATCATTATCATAGTTGACCTTGAACCCATTTTATGGCCCTCTACATTGGAAATTGATCTATCATAATTCCCTTCATACCCTTTTACCATATAAACATGATGCCAGTTTAGCTGCATCGTACCCAAAATTATACACTTACACCTCAATATAAAAACACCAAGCCAAGGTGTTTTTTACCTAGTGCATGCCTAGGCATCAACTTGGCAACTATGTTCTAATCTGGAAATTTATTTCTGCTGCCATATCTTTTTCTCCAAACATTTTTAAAGCAATTCAATCAACCAAAGTCTTGTATGATCATGTTTCACCAGGTTGTGGACACTGTTGATCACTGCCTAGTTGTCACAATAGAGCTTCATGGAGCTGTCAAAGGTAACACCTAGTTTTCCCAACAAGGTCTCCAGCCGAAATAATTTATTTGGTAATTAACATGGCATCATTTCATTAATATAAACAAGAATGTATAAAGAGGATACGAAGGGCCCTAGAGTACAAACATTACAAGTGAGCCCACTACAACTGCCTCCTATATACCCCTTGCCTAGCTAAAGAGTCTGCCAACCCATTAGCATCCCTTCAAATCCATTAAAAAGTTACTGGCATTCCCCTTAATAATCAATCTTCTTGACCGCATTTTTGTAGATCCAGGCTGCCTTCTTTTCATTCTTTAGCCAGCTTACCACACCTTGAGAGTCCCCCTCAACAACCAACCTTCTCAAATTAAATTCTCATTCTATCTTCTCCAGCCATAATAGTTCTAAGTTCTAACATTCCATGATCAATAAATCTATACTCAGCCTTTGCATTCTATCTTCTCCAACCACAAACTACTTTTTGCACCTCCAAGAGACAATGTTACCACCAACAAACGTGCAATAGTCAACGGTTAGACATCTCTCATCTATATGTCATGCACAATATAGGCCTTCAAGTTGAGATGACCATGGTAAGAGTAGAGGAGACCTCTACCTAGGGCTCCATTCAAATAGCACAGTATCATGACAATAGCTGCTATTGTGAGATTCTAGGCTGATACATATACTAGCTTACTGCACTTGCATAAGAGATATCCAGCTAAGTTAAGCACAAGTATAATAGCTGTCTAACCAACTTTTGATGCATATCCTTATCAAGAACAGATCATAAATGTTGGCGCACAGCTTGTGATCAGAGATAATAGGAAACTTTGTTGGTTTAGCTCCCAACTATCTAGTCTCCTTGCAAGCACATATTTCCTTTGGAAGATAAAAATGCCCTTCTTCAATTGAGCTACCTCTATTCCCAAGAAACATTTGAGATTCCCAAGATCTTTAATCTAAAACTTTAGTTGCTAGGAATTTTTTAAATTATAAAGTGTCTACTGTATGTTCATGATTCTTCCAACTTCTAAAAGGTCTTGCAGCATTAGGAATCTCCTTACAACCTGTTGGATCCCCAGAGCTTGCATTGATCCTCTCAAATTCCAGAACTGCATTCTTCAAAAAATCTGACGTGCAATTGCCTCACCACCCATTTCTTCACCATTCTCTACCTCTCCAGAAAGTTTCATTATTTCTAAAACCTCCTCCCTCCTCCACCCCTATATTAAAGCCAGTCACCTCTGATAATCTACATTTCAGTAGGGTTGTCATAAAAGATTATAATATATATTATAAATATAAAAAACCAAAGAACTAAAACCGATCAAATGGTAAACTGGTTGATTAAGTTCAATTTCGGATTGGGGAATTTCAAAAAACTGGTGGCACCAATTTGGTTTCAAAAAAGAGCCCACAATTCAGTTAACTTAGCCATGAGCACCCCTACTTTTCAGCTCCCATTTCCTTAGCTTTCTACACCTCAAAACTGCTGCATTTATCTCTAGTGCAATTCAATCTCCTTTCCCTATTGGACAAGAAAACATTGCCAAGCATAACTTCTTCATCCCTTACGACACCCCCAATTCTAGAAGGTCTTGCGTTGCCCACATTACTACCATCAAAATTCAACTTCTGACATCCTCTATTTGGAGGTACCTAATCCATTTTTACTTTTGATTTGTTCAACGAAGATGCTACAACTTCTTCCAATTCCTAAGGAAATCATCCACTGTGAAATTTGAGAAAAGTTCCAATGTTTTCACAATGTACTACTCTGAAAGTTATAGATTCAATGAAATCCTCCTTATTTCCTTCTTTCTACCCAAAGATTCTTGCATTCCCTTCTTCCCACAATGTCCAAACCAAGGTTTAAAACTTGGACACGATACGCCCGATACGGGGAGTATTACATCATATCTTTTAAGGCACAATACGGGATACAGTGCAAAATAGGTAGTATAGTCTTTTTTTCACCATACCATACCTGTATTGACCCATATCATCCATGTAGCAGGTGTATCGGTGGTGTATCATCTTTTTTTCCACAATGTAAGACACAGCAAAAAAAAAGGATACAGACAGAAAAAAATAATAATAATAATAATAAAGGGGGAAAGAAGGCTTCTTTCCCCCAAAACAAGACTTCTTTCACCCCCAAACAACTCTAAAACTCAACCTCATTCCTAGAGTGCTAGATCTGGAAAAAGAAAAACACAAGAAACAA
Organism: Nelumbo nucifera; assembly: GCF_055504915.1. Lineage (NCBI taxonomy): Eukaryota > Viridiplantae > Streptophyta > Magnoliopsida > Proteales > Nelumbonaceae > Nelumbo > Nelumbo nucifera. The sequence continues at coordinate 29,908,017 of NC_142656.1, read as the reverse complement.
GTGTGAATAATCAAGGTTTTTGAAGATTTTTCAAGTTTTGGAAAATATTACAAAACGAAGTAAGTATTTCCGATTTTTCTCATATATCTTGTGGTTTCTTGGTTTTTCATTTTTTACTTGAATGCTTGGAAATGTTTAAATCTATGTTGATATACATTTCTTGTATTGAAAATCACAGTTTTTTTGGTGTTATGAGTAGATCCATGGAAATTTTATGAAGAAATTTGGGAAAATATAAAATAACAAAGAAATTGAAAAAATGTATTTTTTATCTACCTATAAAGGCTTAATATGTTTTAGATCTATGGACTATCTATCATAACAATAGAGCAATTGAAATTTCTTCTACAATATTTTTTTTTGTAATTTTTTAAATTAAACAATAAATTTTAATTATTTATATTTTCTTCTGATCTGCCCATAAAGACTATGTATGTTGTAGATCTATGAATAATCTATCATATCCATAGAGCAATTGAAATTTCTTCTTCAACAATTATATTTTGATTCTTTTATATTTTTTATACTTAAAAGTTTAATATAATTAATCATATTTTTATGATCTAATCATAAGGATTGACTATTTTGTAGATCTATGGATGATCTATCATATCCACAAAGCAATTGAAATTTCTTCTTCAATAATTATTTTTTTGAATAAATTGTACAATATTTATTTATTTTTATTTTTGAAATAAAAAAATAGGTAGTAATTATTTAAATAGGAAATAGTTATTAATTATATTTTCACTTAGAAGTTATGCCAATTTATGTTTTATAGTTGGAAAGGATAATATGGCTTTTCCCATCTCTTAAAACTTAAGAATTATAATTTATAATTGACTACAATGTATTTCTTCATAAAACCCATTAAAATATATTAATTTAATATATGTATACCTCATTGAGGCCTTATACTTAATGTTATTGATGTATATTTATAATTTATTTAAGTATCTATAGCATTTTCAAGTGTATCCATGTGTATCTTAATTTTTCTCTGATACACATGTATCCAAGGCATATCACGATACTCCTAAAATTTCTTTTCTGATACACTTGGCATTTCCAATACTTTGAGCCTTGGTCCAAACGAATGCAGCCCTTGTGCATTTCATACACTTGACCTCTTTTTCTTTGGACACTTGAAAAGGGTTGTGTCAAACAATCAGTCCAAGCTAATGGGGGAGGGGGGTCAACCTACACTCAAAAAGAGCAAGAAACCATTCTTAAATACAGCAGGCAAAAGGACAGGAGATTAGTAAGTGGTAAGCAATCTTACCATTCAATTTAAAAAAAAAAAAAAAAAACACCAATTAGGAGATAAAGTCCAATTAGGTCTCTTTCTTTGAAACGCATCACAAGTATTAATGCTTCCATGGAAGAGTTCCTAGCAAAAGGCACTAACTTTAGGAGGAATAGGAGCACGCCATGCTTCCTTTACAGGAAAGAACCCACATGAGGCATTGTCCGACACTAAAGAGGTGAAAAAGGAACCACAAGAAAATGAACCAACCGGGTTAGGATCCCAAACGTGCTATTTCACAATGTACCTTGTCTTACTAATAAAATTGTCATTTTTTATTCATTACCAAAAATAATTTCTAAAATATTTCAATATGACATTTCTTATACGTTTCCTATATTATAATTGTTGACACCAACATTTTAAACCTTGGAAGAAAGAGATAAAGAGAAAGAAAAAAGAGAAGAAGACCCATAGGCAACTCAAAAAAATATCCATTTCATTAATTCAACTATCTCAATCGCAATGGCTCTATTTATAAACCAATCATAAGGACTCAGACCTCTCTTTATAGACTCCAATTTAACTAGGAAACAAGTAAATTCTAACTACAAAACTAAAGCAAATCAATAGGTAACCCATAAGGAAACTTAAATAAAGACTCCCAACTTTAATAATAATTTTACAAGCCTACTACTACCAAGCAAACCAAAAACAATTCCAATGGTGACACAAAAGAAAGACCCAAACCCTTTCACCCACAGATATGCCATCACTAAAATGACAATAACTCATGAAAAACATGTTGGATTTAAAAGATATTATTCTCTTTAGATAGATAACTTAATTACTTTAATGACACCAAAATCATATAAATCTGACAAATTTTGGCCCCTAAAAGATGGGCCAAAAGACAAATGATGTGATTGCACCTTTAACTTTACAAAGTTTCAAAGGCCATCCAATGAGACTCCATAAACTAAATCGACCCTTTAACATGATTAACCCTTTTCCGAAGACACAAACAAACTAAAAAATAGATAAACTTAAAGAACTCAACAGTACCAAAATTCAAATGACCTATAATTTACAAAATCATCATTGAATGAGGAACCATGAGAGATTTGTAGAGACTGATTTATGTTTCTTACATCTTTCCGTTTTTTGGCCCTTGGGACCACTTTTTTATGTTGTAACTTATGTACACTATCTTTTGTTTTATTCTTTCTTGTAAGATAAGGACATAACTGTCCTTTCCTTAACATTGTATTCTTTCATATATAAGTTAAAACATTTTTGGGCATGTAATTCAAGAGAGAACACACCCTCTTCATTCTCAGCTTTTTCTTCTCTGATTTGATCTAAGTTGACATGGTACCAGAGCAGATTTTTTCAACCTGTCCTTGATTGAAATCTGTTTAGATCTGTGAAATCAACCTATCTACTTCAGTTTTGGATCTCGTATGTTGCTGTACTGATCTGCACATCTCTGCTGCTATTTCTCTGGAAGATCGCCATCAGAAATAGGGTTTCTTCCTTTTCTCTCAATCGGCTACTCCAAACACTGTGAAACTTCAGATCTGAAGTCGCCCAGGTCAGATCTATCTAGATCTATAATTTAGTTCTGGTTCGGATTCCTTTTGAAGGGTGTTTTTCCCTTCTTCTTGTTCGACAGTCCAGAAAACTTACCTTTTCTGGACTGTTATTAGTTCGAAAACTGTGTGACTGGTTTCTTTATTGGATTTTGATTCCTCTGTGGCATGTGGTTGGGCACACTTATTCCATCGAGTTTTGGATTTACTTGGACCTTCGGCTGCTCTATTTTCTTAGTTTTCTTTGCTTACTCATTGCTGAAATGGCCATGGAGAAAAGAGATATTCTACCAGTAAAGTTCAATGGAACAAACTATGCCTTCTGGAAATTCCATTTCCAGTTCTATGTTGAAGGAAATGGCTTATGGGGATTTGTGAATGGTTCCACAAAACAACCAGATGAGTCTGATTCTAAGGGGCTGAAACAGTGGAAGATCGACAATGCCAAAGTGGTGTCTTGGCTTCTTGGGTCTGTTGAAACTGAAATTGCTATTCTAATGAGAAGTTATCGAACTGCTAGTGAGATGTTCACCTATATGGTAAAGGTGTACCAACAGTCCAACATCTCACGTCAGTATCAGATAGAGACAGAGATATTTTTTTATAGTCAGAGTGAAGAAAATACAGGAGTACCATGCCGATTTCGTGAACTTGTGGACGGAATATGAATTAGTTCACATGGGTGAAAACACCTCTACTTGCTGCATTAAAAATCTGAAAGAACACTTTGATAGGAGGAAAATCATGCATTTTCTGATACATCTGAGACCTGAATATGAAATTGTAAGGTCCAACATTCTCGGTAGGGGCACTCCTCCTACACTTGACACAGTTTTGGGGGAGCTTCTCAGGGAGGGAACTAGACTCATTACTCAATCGACCTTGAGGTTGAAATCTGATTCAAGAACAGAGACAGCCTTTCTGATGAACAAATCCAAGCCCAAGAAGGACTTATCCCGTGTACAGTGCTATGAATGCAAGGAATACGAACATGTCTCACACTGTCAGAAGAAAATTTTCTACACCCACTGCAAACAGCATGGACATATTATTCCTTAATGTCCTACCAAGCTAGCAAAGGGGAATGGTTTAAGTTCTAAGAAGAATCAACACAAGGCTTTCCAGACAACAACTGAAGGTGCAGATAAAGGGAGTACAGCTTCAGCAGGAATGGATGAAAATTCTGGGACTCTTACAGAAGAAAGAATGCGGCAGTTAGTATCCTCATCTATTTCCTCTTCATTTTCAGCCATCGGTCTTTCGGGTGAGTCATCCTATTATTGTTCCTCTCCTAGTCACTTATGGATCATTGATTCCATGACCTCTAACCATATGACAGGGGCTCACACTGGTCAGTTCGTTAAACCCAAATCCTTGAATAAACATATTATTACTGCTAATGGAGAGAAATTGGACATTGTTGGTTGCAATGATTTGTCCTTAACTACATCTGTCAATTCTTGCTTTCATCTACCTAAAACTTTCTTTTTTCCTAAACTTACAACGAATTTGATCTCAGTCAGTCAGCTATTTGAGGATGGTAACATTGTTTCCTTTTCCCATGATGGCTATTTGATATAGGACTAGCACAGTAGGACGGTGAAAGGGAAGGGGCGTAGACTGGGTCAGCTATTTGCCTTCGAATTTGAAAAGACATCGGGGCATTCATTCACATCCTGTTTACTTACGACCACTCCTAGTACTGAGGTTATTTGTAGAAATAATGTATGGCACTTGTAGCATAGGCGTCTTGGACACCCCTATGCAAATAAACTTGAATCTTTGTTTCGTGATGGTTATTTGTCTTCTAAAGCTACTTCTTTTAATAATGTTGATAAAGCTTGCATTTCTTGTTGCTTGAGTACGAGCCATGTTTTACCCTTTCCTTCAGTTGTTGAACATGCTCTTGTTCCTTTTAAAATAATACATAGTGATGTTTGGTTGTCTCAAGTTGTCACCAGTTGTTTCTAGGTTGGGATTTAAATATTTTGTTACATTTATTGATAATTGTACTCGTTTTACATGGATATATTTCTTGAGAAACAAATCTGATGTTTTTTCTACCTTTAAATCTTTCCTAGCAAAAATCAAAAACCAATTTGATGCAAACATTGGGGTTCTCCATTCAGACTCGGGAGGTGAATACCTTGATGGAAGTTTTCAAATTTTCTTGAGAGACAATGGAATTCAATCCCAGAGATCTTGTCCTGGCACTCCACAACAAAATGGAGTGGCAGAGCGCAAGAACAGACATATCTTGAGCATAGTTCAAACTCTTCTTCATGATTCCCATGCTCTTACTTTATTTTGGGTGGAGGCGGCCAGCACTGTTGTGTACCTTGTTAACATTCTTCCATCATCTGTCTTGCATAATACCTCTTCTTTTCAAAGTTTGTTTCACCGTTCACCTGATTTTTCTGTTCTTCATGTCTTTGGTTGTGTATGTTTTGTTCATCTTCCTCCACATGAACTCACAAAGCTGCCTCCCCAATCAACAATGTGTGCTTTTGTGGGATATAGCCCTGATAAGGGCTTCCTTTGCTATGATCTGAAGTCTCATTGAGTTCGCGTATCCCACAATGTTATCTTCCTTGAGGACATGTCCTTTTTTGCCCACATTGTTAAGTTGCCTACTACTTCCATTTCGATATTGCATTCTTTTGACTTTGCAGGTTTTTCGGATTCACCTTCTATTCCAGAGTTGCTCCGTGTCTATTTCAAAAAGAGGCTAGCTGCTCCATCTCCTATCGCCCTGCCCCCTTCATCACTAGAAGTTGATCCATCATCTCTAGCCATGAATTCTCATCCTTCTCTTGATCCTGTAAGTACACCTGCACCTATCCATGATCCTCAACCATCCTCTAATCCCCCTTTACGTCGCTCTTCTTGAATTTCTCGTCCTCCTGACCGCTATGGTTTTCCTTCAAACGATAGCTCCTTCTCTGTTGTTTTGTCTGCCACAAATATTCCCACATCATACTAGAAGGCTATGGCTGTCTCGCATTGGAAAGAAGCAATGGATACTAAGCTTGCCCTTATGGATAATGATACTTGGAATATGGTTCTAGCCCCTCCAGATGCCTCTTATTGGAAGCAAGTGGGTATTAAGTGAAACTCAAATCTGATGAGAGTCTTGATAGATACAAGGCATGTTTGGTGGCACAAGGGTATAAGCAAGAGTACGGAATAGATTATGATGAGGCATTTGCCCCTGTAGCTAAGATGACCACCGTTCATCTGTTGTTGGCTATATCTGCAATTAAACACTGGGAAATTCATCAGATGGATGTCAAAAATGCTTTCTTGCACGAGGACCTCAAGGAAATTGTTTATATGAAGCCTCCACCGGGATACTATGATAGTTCTCCCCTGGTATGTCAACTCAAAAAGTCCTTGTATGGTTTTAAACAAGGCCCCAAGGCTTGGTTTGAGAAATTTCGTTCAGTGATCACAAATGCAGGATTCACCCAAAGCTCTTCAAATTATTCATTGTTCATTTCGAGGAGTCCCCAAGGAATTACATTATTAATTCTTTATGTGGATGACATTCTTATTACCGATGATGACAGTCAAAGTATTTCCTCTCTAAAGCAGCTTCTCAGTCAGTCTTTCAAGATGAAGGACCTTGGTCATCTCACTTATTTCTTGGGTCTAGAAGTTACTCACTCCCGTGGGTATTTTGTTAATCAACACAAGTATGCAATGAACCTTGTGAGATCTACAAACCTGAGTGATGACAAACAAGTTGACACACCTCTTGAGATGAATCTAAAACTTTCAAAGGATGATGGGGACCCCCTAGCAGATGCCACTATTTATCAACAACTTGTTAGTAGTCTGATCTACCTCACCATGACACGTCTAGATATCTCTTATGCGGTTCAAGTGGTCAGTCAGTTTGTCTCTTCTCCTCGGCAACCGCACATGATTACAGTCCTTCGCATTATCAGATACATTCGTGGAACACTTTCACATGGCATTTTCTTTCCTACATCTCCTTCGCTTAGCTTATCTGCATATGCAGATGCTGATTGGGCAAGATGCCCAAACACTAGACGCTCCACACTAGTTGGTGTGTTTTTCTTGGTGACTCTCTTATATCCTAGAAGTGTAAGAAGCAACCGACCGTTTCCAAATCATCTAACGAGGCTGAGTATAGGGCTATGTCATCCGTCTGCAGTGAGATTATATGGCTACAAGCTCTCCTTAGTGAACTTTGCATCTCCTTGTCATCCCCTGTTCCTATTTATGCTGACAATGTGAGTGCTATCAAGATTGCATCCAACCCGATCTTCCATTAGCGCACCAAACATAATAAAGTTTGACTGCCACTTCATTAGAGACTAGTTTTCTTCTAGACACATATCACTACCGCATGTGTCTTCTGCCCTACAACTTGCTGACATATTCATGAAGGCTATGACCTGTGCTTGTCACCAGTTTCTAGTTGACAAATCGATGCTCGTACCTCGGCATCAGTTTGGGGGAGGTATAGAGACTAGAGGTGTAAACGGATCGAATTCGAATCGAATCAGGCAATATCTGAATTCGAATCCGATTAGAAAATTCGATTCAATATCCAATGAATATTGAAAATTAATATCCGAATTCGAATCCGATTAAATATTTGAATATTCAATTCGATTCGAATTCAATTAATTATTATTTTAGATAATTAATAAATATATAAAATAAATATTTTATTGATATAAAGTATATAAATATATAAATTATTTATATAACTTAATTATTATATATAAATTATATAAAATATTTTATATATTATATAAGAATTAAATAATCGGTCGCATTTGTATATTTATCAAATCGAATCAGGTCATATCCGAATTCGAATCCGATTAACTATTCGGTATGAATAGGATATCCAAATTCGACAGATTAGATATTCGAATTATCCGAATTTGATTCGATTATGTCGAATATCCAATTTGAAATCGGATTTTCAAATACTGCTTACACCCCTAATAGAGACTGATTTATGTTTCTTACATCTTCTTTCCTTTTTTGGCCCTTGTGACCAGTCTTTTATATTGTAACTTATGTACACTATCTTTTGTTTTATTCTTTCTTGTAAAACAAGGACATAACTACCCTTTCCTTAACACTGTATTCTTTCATATATAAGTTAAACATTTCTAGGCGTGTGTGTGATTCAAGAGAGAACACACACTTTTCATTCTCAGATTTTTCTTCTCTAATTTGATCTAAGTTGACAAGACTGGTTTCACTCTCCCATGGATTCTTCCCATGCTTCCATGCCTGCATCATGCCCAGCTCTTGTTATGATACCAAGTAGTTGACTAATTGTAGATGAGTGATAAAGTGCAAGAAAAAGAAGAAGGAAGAAAAAGATAAAGAAAGAAAGAATATGCAAGCCAAGAAGTCATACACACACCTCTATCATTAGCTTTTATAATCATGCTGCAATTTAACCCTGATTACAAAAAATTTAAATTACCCCTAAGCTTCATCACAATAAACTTCTTATGCATCAACCTCAAGTTACTCATCTTGAAGCAACTAAGAGGAATCTTGCTTACTTGAAGGATACATCGAGGAGAGCATTTACAGATGAAGAGGTTGATGATAGATATTCCACATCAAACTACCTTGCTTTTGTAGGTAGCAATCTTGTGTTATGGAGGAGCAAGTAGTCAATAGGGACAAAGTCTAGCGCTGAAATAAAATATAGGATAATGGTTCACTGATTTTTAGAGTTGTGATTGAAGATTCTCCTTGGTGTGTAGGAATTGATGCTAATGGACCTATGAAGTTGGACTGTGACAACAAAGTAACCATTAATATAGCACAGTCTTGTTCAGCATGACCAAATCAAGTACATAGATGTTGATTGAATTCCATACGGGAGAAAGCTACTTCTAGAAATGTGGTATCCCTTTTGTGAAGCCAGAAAATCGGCCAGCAAATGTACTTACAAAAGGAGTGACTAAACCAAATTTTGATGGATTACTTTTCTAGCTAGGGATGCTCAACATCGACACTTAGTATGAGGAGTGTTGAGAAGTTTTCGGTTTATACTTTGTGCTGATTTGTTTATTTAAGGAATTTTGATCCAAACCAGTTACCCCAAAGATTATGGCTTTTTGTTGGAAAGTGTACCATGGGAAAGTAAACACTTTAGATAACTTACAAAAGAGAAGACCTTCCCTTTGTATTTCTCCCAACTAGTGTACCCTTGGTAGAGCTCATGGGGAGGATTGTTACCACTTACTAATATCTTGTCCGTTCTCTGCAGAGTTATAGGTTTGGCTCCTCTCGTTGTTTGGCTGTAGCTGGAGCTTGCCAGCAGAAGCACAAAAAGGAGGGAGAATTATGTTATGATGTGCTCAAGAAGCCTTGATTTGGACAATCTTGGAAACAAAGGAGTGCTAGAATTTTCCAAGAGAGGGATAGAATTTTCCTATTGAAGACATTGGAAATTTTCCATCAATTCCCCTTTAATGATTTATGGAGAAACTAGTTAGTAGTAGTAAAATATTCCTCCGTTAAGAATAGGGTAGTCACAAGGTGGTTTCCCCCATCCATCTAAAGCTAAAATTTGATAGGAGTAGCATGGGCAATCCAGGGCCCTCTAGGTTTTATTTTTTTATTTTTTTCTTTTGGAGAGGTTGTTCTTCTTTACTCGGGTCCTTTGGGATTTGGAGATTCTATTAGGAAAGAACCACTAGCTGCTGTACAAGGGGTGCAATTTGCGAACCAACTGGGAGTAGATGGGAAAAGAGCAGTAAACTATGGAAGGGGATTCCAAGGTAATGAAATTAAGAAGATTAATTGACTAATAACGAATATACCAATTTCTATAGTGGCTGATGTGTTAGCCAAGCAAGGGGCAAGGGAAGATTTGTTCTGGCACAGCTTTGTTTTCTGTAATTTATTTATAGTTTCCTTGTAATCTGTTGGGAGAGGCTGCAGCTCGCGCCTCTCCAAGGCTGTTGTATGAGCTTACAAATCTAAATCAGTTTCTGAATTAATAAAATTTACTCTTATTCATAAAAAAAAGACTAAGCTGGTTGATAAACCTGCCAAGGAAATGGAGTAAGAATGCCAAAATTATATCCTGGTTGTTAGGATCAGTTAATACTTCCACTGCATATCAACTTTGGTTTCCAGACAGCAAAATCCATGTGGGATTATATGGAGGTGCGTCAACAGGTAAATGTGGTTCAGAAGCTTTAGTTGGAGCATAACACATTCATGTATACTCAGGGGGATAAAAAGATTACTGAGTATTATGTTGGGTTTATCTCTCTTGGACAGAATAGGAAATGATGTATTTCACTAGTGATCCTACCTTTAATGAAAAGTTACCAGAAGGTTAACAATGAATGAAAAGTTATGCAGTTTCTTATGAAATTGTGCCTAGAATTTGAAATGATTTGAGCTACTATTCTCAATCGGGGTCTTATATTGAGGGAAGAAACCCATGTGCAAACTAAAGCAGTGCTTATAGCAAAGAAAGAACCTGATGTGGCTTTTGTAGCTCAAGCTTCTAAGGGTAAAGGAGTTGGTGTAGGGATTTTTCCATGAACAATGCCATGCATGTAAAGGATATGGCCACATTGCATTGCACTGTAAGAAGCAGAATTTGTGTTTATTGCAAGAAACAGGAGCATGTGGTAAATAAGCATAGAGCCAAATCATCTCATGGGAGGAAAGGTTATAAAGCATATCAGGCCACTATAGATGAGACACATCCATACTGACATGTTCTGGAACTACCACAACCTTTTCAGGGAAAACCTTTCAGGCATCTAATGGTCTTTCTGAACAATAGGTTCAAGCAATGATTGATTTTGCCATCTCTTCTTCTTTTTCAGCTATAGGACTTTCTGGCAAACCTTGCTACTTCAGTTTTCCTGTTATCCCTCTTGCATCATTGATTTTCTTAATTACCATTATATAGCTAGGGGCAGACCAAAAAGAACATGAATTGAAATAGTAGGAAATGATTTAAGGGATCATTTAACAATAATATGGCACTGAACAGACCAAAAGGCTGGAACAAGATTCATATAGTCAATTGCATATAATTGGGACAAGACTTGGATGATGATGATGTAGAGAAGATGGGCTGAATGGCCCATAGGCTGCTTGTCTTATTTTATCTCTTTATGTTCTTTGCTGTAATGGGCCTCAATTTGGGCCTTTATTTCTCTTATGTTATGTTTTTTATTATCTGCCCAACTAGGGGCCTCTCTGTAAATTACTAAAGTTCAAGTTAATGAAATAGGATTAGGGGTGTAAGAGGAGATTATGTTCAAAATCTCTCTCTGAACCCTCATTGCCGCCACCTTATTCTTCCTCTTCTCTCTTCTTGAAACTTGATTTCTGCTACTCTCAATCAATTCTCTGCAATATTTTGAACAGTCCTTTCATTTCAAAATGTTGTTTGTCTTCTTGGTATCAAAGCAGGCTCTTCTTCTTCTCTTTTTCACCTCTTTTTTCCCATACACAGTGTGTATGGAAAACTGAATCGGATGAATAGTTAAAGAAAGCTGTTTCAGCCTAGGTGTTAGTGGTTTCTGGAGAGGAGATTGTCTTTGTCGTCCTCCTGACAGTTTCAAGTGTGTTGCCCGAAACCATAATTTTCTGGAGAGATTTGATTGCGAGCCCCACAGGGAGTTTGACTTGGGCGCTCAGTGACTGAAAAACTTCTTATTCTTCATCTTGAAGATCGACTCAAGTTGATTGGTGTTCTGTGAAGCCTACAAGGTGCGGCTGAGTTTTCTCAGTTTCTCCCGAGTTCCAAGTGTGACGCAATTAGCAGGTACGGTTGCATAGAGGTTAATTCACAACACAGTTTTTCTTCTATCTTCATTGATTGTTATTCGAAATTATTAGAAGTTATATTTGAAGTATTTTTAGAAGATGGACCCTTCAGGAGTTGAAAACAAGCATGTTGCTGAATCCGAACAGGTTCCAGGAGCCTCTGTTGACTCTTTACTGGTTGTGACCACAGTCAAGCTAGATGGAACTAATTATCTGGCTTGGTCACAATCAGTAAAAATTCATATCTGCAGTAGAGGCAAATGGGGTTATATCTCCGGGAGCAAAAAGGCTCCCTCGGAAGATGATCCATCCTATGAAAAATGGATGCAAGAAAATTATACTGTAATCGGATGGCTAGTGAACTCAATGCAACTTCAAATTAGTCAACATTATTTGTGGATGAATTCAGCAAAGGAAATATGGGATAGTGTTGCAAAAACCTATTCCCAGAAATTAAATGTAGCTAAAGCATACAAGTTGAGTGATGTGAAGAATTTAATACAGGGGGAAACCTTTAGCTGTTTATTTCTCAATTCTGAAATCTCTATGGCAAGAAATCGATTTGATGAAAACTGTAGCCTGGGAAAGCACTAATGGTGCCGAGACCTATAGGAAACTTGTTGAGAGAAACAGGGTGTTTGAGTTTTTGATAGGGCTGAATCCAGAATATGACATCACAAAGCAAAAGATCTTATCCAAGGATAGTGTTTCATTGTATCAAGCCTATGCCTTGGTAAGTATTGAAGAAAGCAAGAGACTAGTCCAGGTTCAAAGGGCTGGTCTAAATAATCACTTTGCTAATATGGGAGTGAAACCTAAGCGAGTTACAGGAAATCCAATTGGCTCGGGGAAGAAAAAAATTATTTGTGAGTACTGTAAGAAACCAAAACACACAAAAGACAAGTGCTGGAAATTGCATCATGAATTTCTTCCCCTTCGTTTTCAAAAGAAGCCTGATAATATGAAGGCAAGGAGTGCCAATATTGTTGTTGGTCCAGATAGTGACAGATGTCTAACTAAAGAAAAGACTGCTAATGAGCAGTTAGCAGCTATGAAGGCAAAGTACGAGAAGTTTGGAAGGATGATCAGTCACCTAAAGGGTGTGGCCTCCTCTTCCAACCTTCCAGGAAATTCAACATCTTCTGCATTTGCTCATTCAGGTATATGGGCTTCTGCCAATCATGCAACTATCTCAAGTAATCGTAGGATCCCTTGGATTATTGATTCTAGTGCTTCTGATCATATGCTCAGCCTTTCCACCTTGTTTGTTTCTTATGATTTACTCCCTGGCCATGACAAAATCACCCTAGCCAATGGCTCTCTTGCTTCTATCTCTAGCAAGGGAACCATCAAGGCTACAGACTCTTTGATACTTCCTTCTGGCAAGTGTACTACACATTGCATTTCCAAACACCTTTCTTATAGTTTGCTCTCTCCTTCATATTTTTGCTGTCTTTTTTCTATTGCTTCTAACCCAATACCCAGGTCTGTGTCAAAAGCTCTTGCTATTCCAGAATGGAGAGATGCTATGAGAACAAAAATTAATGCCCTACACAAGAATGACACTTGGGATGTGGTTGATTTACCTAAAGGGAAGGAACTAGTAGACTATAAATGGGTTTTTACCATCAAATATCATGTTGATGGCACCATTGAAAGGTACAAGGCTAGGCTGGTTGCAAAAAATTAGACACAGACATATGGGATTGACTATCTGGAGACCTTTGCTCTTGTTGAAAGATGACTTCTGTAAGAGTTCTGCTATCTCTGGCTGCACACTCAGACTGGCCACCTTACCAGCTGGATGTAAAGAATGCATTTCTAAATGGAGAGTTACACGAGGAGGTCTATATGTCTCTTCCTCTAGGGATGTATGAAATAGATATGAAAGGGAAAGTCTGCAAGCTGAAGAAATCTCTTTATGGACTTAAACAGTCCCCTAGGGCATGGTTTGAAAGGTTTAGGGCTGCCCTTGTTAACTTTGGCTACGTACAAACTCAGTCTGATCATACTCTCTTTGTGAAGAGGAGAGGATCTTTGGCAGTATATCTGATTGTGTATGTTGATGATATTGTTGTGACTGGTAATAATGTATCAGGGATTAATGATCTTAAATCTTTCCTTCATACAGAGTTTGGGATCAAAGATCTAGGGGAATTGAGATACTTTCTTGGCATAGAAGTTGCTCGGTCTAAGGATGGGATCATTGTCTCTCAGCGAAAGTATGTACTTGACTTGCTCTCTAAAATAGGAAAGATGGGTGCTAGACCATTTGCTACTCTTATTGATATGAGTCATAAACTCTCTGCCTCAGATGGAGTATTGTTGAAAGATAAGGGAGTCTTCCAAAGGCTACTTGGAAAACTCCTCTATCTATGCATGACTTGGCCAAACATTGCATATGCTGTTAGTTGCATTAGTCAGTTCATGCATGCTCCCAGGGATATTCACATGGCAGCAGCAGAACGAATTCTATGTTATTTGAAGGGTTCTCCTAGGAAAGAAATTCTATTTGCTAAGCATGGTCATATGAAACTTGAAGCCTACACAGATGCTGATTATTGGGTCAAAAATATCGATGACAGAAGATCTACCTCTGGGTACTGTAGCTTGGTGGTAGGTAATATTGTTTCTTGGAGTTGTTGCCAGATCTTCAGGCGAAGCTGAATACAAAGCCATGGTTCATGGAGTTTCTGAACTGTTGTGGCTTCAGTCCTTGATGGAGGAACTGGGTATTGAGCATGATAAGCCATTGATGTTATACTGTGACAACCAGGCTGCCATCAACATTGCTCACAATCCAGTGCAACATGACAAAACCAAACATATTGAAGTTGATAGACACTTCATTCGAGAAAGAGTGGCTACTGGAGAACTTTGTCTAGCTTTCATCACTTCTGAAGGCCAATTAGCTGATTTCCTCACCAAGGGCATTCCCAAAGTTAAATTTAAGCATGATAATGGCAAGCTTGGCATGATTGATATCTATGCTCAGCTTGAGGGGGAGTGTAGAGAAGATGGGCCGAATGGCCCATAGGCTGTTTGTCTTATTTTATCTCTTTATGTTCTTGGCCTCAATTTGGGCCTTTATTTCTCTTATGTTATGTTTTTTATTATTTGCCCAACTAGGGGCCTCTTTGTAAATTACTAAAGTTTAAGTTAATGAAATAGGATTAGGGGTGTAAGAGGAGATTATGTTCGAAATCTCTCTCTGAACCCCCATTGCCGCCACCTTCTTCTTCCTCTTCTCTCTTCTTGAAACTTAATTTTTGCTACTATCAATCAATTCTCTGCAATATTTTGAACAGTCCTTTCATTTCAAAAGGCTGTTTTTCTTCTGATGACAAATAAGATACACAAAACAATATTTGGCCTTCAATAAATTTATGCAAAAAGAAGCACAATATATGGAATATGAAACCAAGTCATCATGTAAATCATTGAATTTCAGAACTATACATGATTCATTCAGGTTTGCAAGTCAGAAACCAAGTAGAAGTTATCAACCCAAGAGGGCAATCAACCAAAATTCCTTTAAATCCATCCCATGTCAACAAGTCAGTTTTTTAAATAGTGTCATAAATGGATACTAACCAAACAAAAAATGAGAAACATCAAAATAGGTCACCACCTCATCAATTTCTTTACATGTCCCCCTCTTAAGACACAGAACACACACCAAAACACCCCGAATACCATTTCAAATCCAACTCATAAGTCATAACCAATGAGTCTCCAACTCAAAAACATAAGAAGAGAAACATAAAAATGGGTCTCCAACTCACCAAACACCAAATAACTGAGACAACATCATCTATACTAACCTCCAATTGAAAATATGCCTGCATTGTTGATCAAAACATGCAAAGGTCCCATACATGCATTCCATGCTTCAGCAAATCTCACAACAGAGTCCAATGAAAGGAGATCAAGTTCCATCACCTTGAAATAGCCATAATATGAAGCATGTCAGTGACCCTTCAGATACTAGCTTGACTGGAGTAATATCACTTTGATGGTAACAACAAGGGGTATATACATGACCAAAAAAATGCAAATATATCCAGATTGATTTATAACAACCTATATATAGAAGATATGAATGGTTTGTATTATTTCTTTTTTACTGATAAAAACATAATCTTATGATTCTTACAAAGAGAAAGAATATATAAATTGAGCAAAGGTAAAAGACAAGAAAGAGGGGAGATGCAAATGCTCCAAACACAACCATGCCAAACAGACACAATTGGCAAGGGCACTAAATGAGGAGATTGACCAAACACAACCATGCAAATGCTCCAAATACAATTGTGCTCATTATGTAGAAGACAATGTTGACATTATTATTATTAATTATTTTTATCAAATAAGTAAATGGAGACAATGTTGACATTACAACTCACACAGAAAAAGGAATAACCTTTGGAACCACTTGGGAGATGAATTTAGAACCCCCTAAAGTTCTTTATTTCCCTAGTATACATGGAGATTTGTTTTAGAAAGTAGTTTCATGGTTAAATTTTCACCCATATATCTTGGAATGCATGTCATTAGACTAACAGAAAATGTAGAAAAGAAACCTGAAGAATTGAAGATATTGTTCAGATCCCTATTCTTTTGGAACTTGGAGAATTGCGTTCACAAGGAGTTGTCAAACAACACCAATTTTTAAACTAGAAGAAACATTACCTTATAATATAGAAATGTCAATGACTTCCAAATCTAAACCCAAGAACTTTTTTCTGAGAGGTCTAAATCCATGAACCTTTAAAATAGGATTAATTGAACCAACAAGAAGCCTACATTCTACTCCAGCCTTTATGGAAAAAAAAAATCGTTTAGAAATAAAATGAGAACGAGACTAGAATAGTTATCAACTACAAGGTGTACTCATTAAGCAAGAATACTTCACTAAATTAAACAAATTTATTAAAATTTGATGGCTCTTTCATAGAAAACAAAGAAGTTTTCTTTAGGCAAATTCAGGGAGTCAGGTACTTCAGAAAATTAGGTTATAAGTTTAGATTTTGGCTTATAAAACTCACAGAAAAGTCAAAACCCTTGACTGCATTCTATGCTCCAAGCATAGTTGTCAAGGTGACTCTAGGTGATGCTTAGGCGACAAGGCGCCCTTGGAGGCTCGCCTCACCCAGTCGCCAAGCAGTTTTGTGCACTGTATTATAAAATACTTTTATATTTTTAATTTTTTGAAATTATAATTATAAAATTGACATTATTAAACTAAAATATTCATTTTATGTGTTTATATACTAATTTCTTTTTATTATTTTCCTATTTGTTAGGGTTTAATCAACACAAACATTGCTAACTGCTGTATTGAACCCATGGTTCAAAGTATCGATACACCTCTATGTATTGGCAGAGGTTTATCGGTACTTATAACGATACTCCCCTTATTTTTAATTTTTTTTGTTTTTCAATTATATATTATTTTAAAAAATGGGTCCCCGAAAACACCTATAAACAGGTGTATCGGGGCCCCAAAGATACAATACAATACACCCGATATAAGGCATATCGTATCGAAATTGTGATCCTTGATTGAACCCTCAAAGATTTCAAAACCTGAACCAATAAGCAAGGGAAGAACTTAAAATTTTGTCTAATCAACACATTTTCTTCTTCCACATTTTCTTTTCTTCTTTCCCTATAACAAAAGTAGGGTTTCAGCCCCTATATTTCTTGAATTTTCTTTCCTTTGTTTTTTTTCTTCTCATAAAATGTTGATTTTCTTGACTTAATCATGAAATTTATACTTCTCTTATGAAAATCATGGATAATTATTAAGGAAGGATGGTTATGGAACCTAGGGAACTACCCCAGGATATATGGTTTTACTTTAAAAAAATCCATTGCCTAGGCGGGCGCCTAGGCGACTAGGCAACTAGGCGACAAGGCGCCCCCCTGTCGCCTAGCCTCACCTTGGCACCTTGAAAACTATGGCTCCAAGAGGACAGTACCAATGAGAGATGGTGTCATTTGCTATATGTAATGCTCCTCAAATATTTCAAAAATGGGCAGACTCTATTTTCAGAAAATATTTTAAAATTTATATTTATCTATATTGCTGACCTTTTCTGATAAGAAAAATATTTTGGGTTTCCTAGTGCTAGGATGTGAATCTTTTACGAGAAAATTGTTTCATCCCCTTTTTACTATATTATAAATTTATAATGTGCTCTCTTTTTTTCTAGAAAAAAAACAGCTTTTCTGATTAGTTACTGATCAAAAAATCCCAGGTATGAAACATGGAATGACTGTCCTGTACTCCCAACTGCTGGCAGGCCATGCATAAATACATTAACTAATAGGCTAATGCTAAATTCCACAACCCAATGATCTCTTAGATTTTTTTTCTTGAGGAGCTTGATACGGAGTTTTTAGTTAGTAGGTACCTCAATATTGAGAGGAAGCCCCATTCCAGACCACTCATTTTGCCACTTCTGGATCAATTCCTGAGCTGCCTTAGGTTTCCTTACTGCCATAACAACATGTGCTCCTGACTCTGCCAATTGCCTGTAAAAGGCAAAGAAACAAGCAGCTTGTTGTATAGCCACAAAAAAAAAATCTAAGTATTTATTACAGTTAAACGAGGTAACAACTAGATCATAGAATTCAGTATCTTCTACTTGTTTATGGCGCATTTTGTCACTGATATACACAATCACACCCAAAACCTCTTTGTGTTGAATGTGACTGGTAAGAAACTCAATTTACAGCAAGCAAAACAATTGGAATTAATTCAGATGTAATTCAATTTCAACAACCAAGGATTACATCAAACATTCAGAAACACAATGGAGCAGGAAAATGAAATTTAAAATGAAAAGAGAGAGAGAGAGAGAGAGAGAGAGAGAGAGAGAAGAAATAAGATAGAGATAAGCTCCTATTTAATACAACCCTACCTTAAAATTCAGGGGTAAAAACCAGCACACTTCATAAATAGAATATGTTAGTAATACCAAAGCCCCAATAAAGAAAGGAGGTTGCAGGACTTGTGTACAAAATCTATATATGGTGTTCAGATTAGGTTAGAAAAGGAAAGAATAATACAAGCAGGTTTAGAGAAGAAAAGAACTGCCAATTGAAAAGAGAAAATGGAATCTCCAAATCAGCCAGGTTATAATTTATATCAAGATATAAATTAGCAGAAGATTGCATAAATATCCCTAATCATAAAATAAAACAAAAAACCCAAAAACAACCCAACTTAAGTACTGAAACTAAACAGATAATTATACTACTTCAAGCATGAGAAAGAATAAGAAATAAAGGCAGCAAACAAGTCGTAAAATATTCCCTCAAGATTCCCCCTCAAGCTGGAGTATATATACCGTATAAACCCAGCTTGTGAATGATGAAGTCAATATAAGGCTAACGCAAAGATTTAATGAACAAATTAGCAAGTTGATTTTTACACTACAAATGAAGTGTCTACATCACCATTTTTTTTTATCAGTAACAGTGAAATTTTATTAATGATAAAACAAGATTACTACAGGATGGAGCTAAAAGGGTTTAACTCCAGTTACCCAAGAACTTTCTGATCTTGTAGTGATTACAAAACAGCCCAGAATAATGTGCCTCTATTTACCCCTTGCCTAGCTAGACCATCAGCCAATGCATTTGCACTTCTCTTTATCCAATTACATTGAATTTCCATGTCCCTGGTTAACCATTTATATTTCCTCTTTTCATTGCTGTATTTCCACATCATAGCACTGTCCTCTGTTAGCCATTTCACCACCATTGCAGAATCACCTTCTATAACCACCTTTTTGGTCTTCATTTCCTTGACCCTTTGAATTCCTTCAATAGCTCCAAGAATCTCAGCCCTCAATGAATCTCCCACCCCAATCGGCCCAGAGTACATGGCTAACGCGTTCCCTGTTCCATCCCTTGTCACACCTCCAATTCCAGAAGGCCATGGGTTGCCTATGCTGCTACCATCAAAATTCAGTTTGGTGAATCCAATAGGTGGAGGACTCCAGCAAGCTTTTGATAACTTTCTACATAGGCCTGAATCTGCAATCTCTTTCCAATTCCTTAACAACTCATCAACTGAAAACACTTTGAACAGCTCCAGTGTTCTCAACCATTGTGTCATTCTAATGTGAATGCTCTCTATAATTTCTTCCATACCTCTCTCTTTACTTGAGAAGATCCTTGAGTTCCTTTCCTCCCACACTGTCCAACATACAGCAGCTCTACCACACCTCCACATGATTTTAGCCCTTTTAGTTGGCCAATTAAGCATGGAAGAAAACAAGCTTTGAACATTCAAAGGGGGGTCCACCTGCATCCAAACAAAGAAGTAAACCATACCCAAATAACTTTAACAAACTGACAAGAAATTAGCAAGTGATATCCAGGCTCACCATTAAACTTATAAAGAACACACCAATGAGGAGACAAACAGCTTTGGGTCTTTTCCTTTGGAGTAGATCCCCTATATTAACTCTTCCCAGGAAGGCTTCCCAACAAAAACTCCCAACCTTAGGAGGTATGGGTCGACACCACACTTCTTTAACAGGAAAAGAAAAGCCAGCGGGATGAGAGGGTAATAGTGCTTTGAAAAAGGAGGCACAAGTATAAGAGCCCGAGGGAGTGAGTGTCCAGATTCTGCTATCTGCCTTAGATGGATCAATAAAGACCCCTTCAAGGATAGAAAGTAAGGCTATGGTACAGGCAATCTCTGTGTCCCTAGCACCTCTTCTCAAGCTTAGGTTCCAACCAAACTCAGAGGGTGAATTAGGAGCAATAAAGGAAGAAATTGGTTCATTCTTGAGGGAGGACAAAGCAAAAAGGCCAGGAAATTGATCTTTCAGAGGGAAGTCCCCAACCCAGACTTGTTCCCAGAATTTGATAAGGGTACCAGAATGCAAGTCATACTTGATCCATGGAGAGAATAAAGGCAAGATGGATATATATCACAATTTTGATTCATCTTATGAACAAAAATACATCAGAATGTGTATAACCGCTTGATTAACAAAATATAAGTGCACACCCAATGGTACTGTAATTTTTTTTGTCAGCAAAAAGGATTAATCTTATTAAAGGGAGGTATAAGATACAACAGACTGTGTATCCATTCACCCGAAAATACAGAATGCAACAATGTCCATATAACTAAAGTGTCAGCCATCCCATTATCTGTACTGTGTATCCAAGTAAAGGAAGCATTAGGTCCCTTTTCAGATTGTCTATCTCCCCTTAAGGCATGTATGTAAGCCCAAGGTATGTTGCAACCAGAAGTGATCCACAAAATAACGACTTTTAAGTCTCCTTCAACTTCCAGGTTTCTAAAATTGGATTGCTTAGCAAGCTTTAAGCATTGTAACAGCACCATCAATTCAGCCTTTAATGAGTCCCCTTCTCCTATAGGTCATGACTACATAGCCAGCACTTGAGGAGTCTCTAAACACATCACCTATACCTGTCATCCCTGGTTTTCCCATTGAACTCCCATCAAAATTTAACTTTATCATATCCCTTGCTGGTGGCTTCCATTCCATCATCTCTCT
Source organism: Nelumbo nucifera (assembly GCF_055504915.1). Taxonomy (NCBI): domain Eukaryota; kingdom Viridiplantae; phylum Streptophyta; class Magnoliopsida; order Proteales; family Nelumbonaceae; genus Nelumbo; species Nelumbo nucifera. The sequence goes on along the minus strand of NC_142656.1, from coordinate 29,886,817 downwards.
TTCCTTTTGTTTTAAAGAGTGTGGCACCTCATTCCAAGCCTTTATTATATCAGTCACTGTAAAACATTAGAAGATGTCAAGGGTTTTATCCAATGAACCACTTTAATTTTTATTAATTCCCCAAATTCCTCCTTCGACCTGAGCTTCTCATTAAATATTCCTGCATTCCTCTCCTCCCAGATGGACCACACCATAGCAGTTCTAACTGCCTTCCACATTGTTCTTCCTCTTTATGTTGGCTGTCTTAGAAAATTTGGGCCGAAAGACTCACTACATCCTGAGGAGCTATCCACCTGCACCCAAAAAGAGAGCAAAAAGACTCCCAAATAAACAACACAAAAGGGATAAGAGATTAGTAAGTGGGCTAAGGAATCAGCCAGGGCATTAGCACTTCTAGGTACCCACTTGAATGAGCTATTCAATAAGGACCCCAAGTGTTGTGCCTGCCTCAGCAGAGGTCTGACTCTCAAAGGAACCAACTCCTGCTTCTTCAGCCAGCTAATTAAAGTTTGACAATCACTTTCCACCTCCACATTTTTTAATTTCTTTCTTTTCATCAATTCCAAAATCCAAATCTTGAAGTAAGGCCTTCAGTTTAGCTCAGCCCAGAAAATCTTAGCAAGATACATCCGTTATGATCTCTGACCACACCCCGAAAACCTAAATTACATGGGTTCCCAAGGCTGCAGCCATCAAAATTCAGTTTGAGTTTATCTACCACTGGAGCACACCAACTGACCTCCCTCCTTGGTTTACTGCCCTGAAAGTCAGTGACAGATTTCCATTTCCTAACAAATCATTTAGGGGCACACCTTTGAAATCTTTACACACCAAGGCCCAGTGGAGCGCTGATAATAGTTGGTTCAATTAACTCCTCCACACTCCTTTCCATCTCCTCAAAAACTCTGGTGCTCCTTTCTTGCCATATACTCCACAGCACAGAACCTCTAACACATTGCCACAAAAACTTATGTCTCTTTGTGCAGCAATTTACCCAGTTTGTGCTAAACAGCTCTTTGACTTCTGATGGAGGCACCCAGACACACCCCAAAAGAGAGAAAAAAATGGGCCCACAGATGGATTGTAAAAGTACAATGCACCAAGAGATGGTTAGTGTTTTTCCCAACTCTGAAGTAAAGGACACAAATATGAGGTGAGAGACACCAGTTCTTCTGCTTCTTCTGAAGCCTTTCACAAGTGTTAATGATTTGTATGGCAGCTTCCTAACAGAAAAAACCTTTACTTTTGGAGGAATAGGGCAGCCCCAAACTTCTTTTGCAGGGAAAGGGTTTGGTTCAGAAGATTGAAGAAAGGTTTGGAAAGAATAGGCACAAGAGAACAGCCATTAGAGTTAGGTTCCCACACTTTCTCATCCATTTCTAAGGGATTCAAACTTATTTGTTGAAGAATGTCAAGAAGAGATGGTGGTGGTGGTTATGGCGGTGGCAGTGGCTACTGTGGTTTTCGTGACAGTGGTGGATATAGCCGTGGCAGTGGTGGCTACGGCTGTGATCGCAATGGAGATGGTGGATCCCGCTACTCGAGGGGTGGTGGCACTTCTGACGAAAGCTGGAGGAACTAGGGTTTTCCGAATGTGATGTGTTTAGGGTTTAGCTTTTAGGAATGGGATTTTAATATGGTGTTTGTTTTGGGCTCTGTATGTTACTTACTGGATTCTATATGTAATTTAAATACAAGTTCTTTCTTTGAAAAAGATTTTATTTTTGGATAGTTTTTTTTTGCAATTGCCTGTTGGGCTCAGTTATTTTGCTATTTGGGTTGTTGGGCTCTCTATAGTACAGTTTCTCATTGTACAGGGTCCTGGGTAGATTGTATACTTTCACACTTTTTTTGTTGATTAATACAATACCTTACTTTTCTTCAAAAGATAGAGAGAGAGAGAGAGAAGTCATCTCACCCATTTCTTGCTCTCTCAAAGCTCTTCTCAAACCCAAATCCCAAACCCACCCTCTTCCATCATGAGTTACTAGGTCAGCAATAGGTTTGTTTTTTGGAGTAGAAAGGTTATAGATTCGTGGAAAAGCTTGACTAAAGGTAATGGTTCCCCACTACAAGTCTTCCCGAAACTTCACCTTGGTTCTTAGCAATAGCATCATACCTTATAAATTGCAAGAAGGTTGGGAGTAAGTCCATAATTGCTTTCTGTTAGAGTCGGCTATACAGGGGTAGTTTGGTCATTTCATTTTATATTAATAGTGTGGTGTAATGTCTTTTAATTCTGGTTTTAAGTACTATGTCCCATACTTAATTAGGGGCATAAGTGTCTTTGTGTTCTTTAATCAGAAACATATAAATAATACCTGGCCAACTAGAGAAAGACATCTTCTCTAGTTCAAAGTTTGAACCAGTTTTTTCTCTCCTTCTTCTTCTTCTCTTCTTTCTCTCTTCTCTCTCTCTCCCTTCAGCTATTATTCTCTGCTAATCTAGGGCTGAAGCCAGTACAGATCAGTTCTGTAACACTTTCCATGGACTTTTTAAAGTGGAATTTCTGACAAGGCCAGAATCCCAACCATTTGGATGAAGACCATGGATGCTTTTGATAACCAAATGCCACAAAGCTTCCAATTCATTGGGAAATCTCCAAAGCCATTTACCTAAAGGAATGGCTTGCTCCCAATTTAAGAAGTGATCTCTCTTTTCAATTCCCGAGTCCTACAGGAAATCCCTAATAATTTTTTTCAATTTTTTCGGCACAACTTTCATGGGAGCCTTAAAGACTAAAAAGAAGTAGATAGGTAGGTCAGACAAAGTGGATTTAATCAAAGGTAGTCTCCCACCTATTGAGAGGTAATTCTTTTTCCAATTATCTAATTTTCTTAAGAATCTCTCAATTATAATTTCCCAAAGGACTCATCACAAGGATTGCCTCCTAGGGGAAGACCAAGGTACTTCAAAAGCCACTGCCAAATTGTGCAGCCCAACACTGTGACACTCCTCCAGCCTTCTTTCTCCCATTTGTAACACTACCAAACTACACTTTGCTTCCACGATCTCCAAAATTCCCCCAAGTATTCTCACCCCCTGAATATCCCTAACTTCTCCCGAGATCAAGGTATCATCAGCAAATTGCAGGTGAGACACCACTTGGTTTAATCTACCCACTCTAAATCCCCTAAACAAGCCTCTCTCATCAGCCCGCCTTAACAATTTGATGAAGATTTCTACCATAAGAATGAACAATATTGGGGACAAGGGATCTCCTTGTCTCAACCCTCTAGATGCCATAAACCTTTTGGGGAGCCATTAATCAAAATCAAAAAGTGAGTAGTTCTTAGACACCCCATTTCCTACTTTTACCCATCTTTGCCCAAAACCCATCTCCTTTATCACCCATTGCAAATATCCCCAATCTACATGATCATACGCCTTCTCTGGATCCAGCTTATAAACAAAACCCCTTCTTCCCTACTCTTTTGAAATCCTCCACTACTTCATTAGCCATCAAAATTTTATCCAAGATTTGTCTATCCTTAGTGAAGGGGCAAAAACCATATATGGATTTATATAGAAACTTCATTGGATAAAAAAATGGAGCATTAGACACGATATTGAGAAGAAGATCTAGAATAGCATGTTAAATTGTTATCAAGAGACTAGATCTAAGAAGAGGGGAAAAAGCTAAGGAGGATGCAAGTTATTTGTTTATTATTTGTAAATTGGCCTCTAACAGATGGAACCTTTACTTAATTCTTATTCAGAAAGAAATCATTTTAATTAGTTTTCTTTAAATATTGCCATAAATCTTACTCCAAAATGGAAATTCCATTGGCCATCATTCATGGCTGACAAGTAACACACACTTACCCCGTCATACCAACCACCTAATAAAAGGACTACCCTTTTACCCCTCTTCTAGCTAGAATATCAACTATGGTGTTGGCCAACCTAAGAATCCATCTGAACAAGCTTCCTATTTGCTAGCAACCTTCCTCATCATTGGCCTAGATAGTTGGATAGCTAAGAAAAGGCCATTACCCAATGTTAGTCCCAACTATCTAGGGTCTTGGGAGAGGTGGCCTGGATAGCAACCAGACCAAAATTATTTGAAGCATAGTTTCATTAGCAGTCTATTGTGAAATTAGGAAGGAGTGGAACCAAAGAACCCTTAAAGATATGTCTTGCCCATCTTGCCATCTTGGTACAGATATTAGCTCATTGGTTCTAGAGTCTAGACTAGATGTCTAGTCCTTAAGGCTTTTGAAAAGTTCAAGAGATCTTTCAGTGGTCATTTCAAGTACACCATGAAGTGTGTGGATAACAATGTTTGAGCTTTTCTTTTTAATCAAAAATAAAAGATTTTATTAAGGAAGCATATCAAAAGACAATATAAAGTACCTTAAAGCAGGGAATCCAAAGAAGATACTCTTTAAAAACAACCTAAGCCCAAAAAGGGAATGGCCAGTGGGCCAGAAAAAGAGGGGAAGAACTAAACAAACGGGGCCAGGTTGCAGTACAAACAACTCCTCTCAATCCCTACCTACATGATCAACAGCCATTAAGTTGGAAGATATAGGAACCTATCTTAAAATCAAGGCTATTCTACAGAAGAGTTTTACCAGCAAAATATAAGGTAATTGTATTGGAGGATATAGTATATAGGGGCCAGTGTTTGGTGCAATGGTGAGTTCAAGCCAAAGACTGGACACTTTGTTTAAGAAAACGTCAATATTTTCCTTTTTTTGGTCATGGGAAATTCATTTATCAAACAAACAAATAGTCCATACAGACCCAACAGGAACTAAGGGAAGAAAACAACCTAAAGATAACACCGAAACAACAAATCAAGACAAAAAAGCCAATAACCAATCAGGGAGTTGGTCCAACCACAGCCCATCCTCCGATAGCCTTTTGTTGCATAGCATGAGTTGCACAATATCAGTCCTCTTAACAAATTGAAAGGGAAACTTCAAATGACCAAGAAAATGGTTAGCATCTCTTAGAATGAAGAATACATCCTTCAGTCCAAGAAGAGACTTTGGAGAGCTTTGACAACTACCTAAGCAACTTTGCATAATAAAAGGACCATCAAAGATTAGGTCCATATCCAGTCCAAGAGAACCAATGTTCAAATATTAGGTATGACATCTAAACAGAAAAGTTAGAATTATTGTGTGGTAATATGAGATTGTTCCACCCTTAAATCCTAATAAAAAGAAGCAAAATGTGAAACCAAGCAAACAAATTGGATCATCAAGTCACTAGTTATATTTCGGTAAATAATAAATTCTACAAAGAGAGTTCATAAACTGCTTTTTAACGTTAATCATCTCATCCATACTTCCAAAAATATACCAGGAATAAACATGAGAAAAGAACCTAACCACAAAGATCAATTAAGTGCCTCCACCACTCCTTTATACCATTGTAGACAAAATTCTTCCATCCATGCCCAACGTCCAGGCACTTAGAATATTGAAAGTCCAAGTAATTATCCAACCACTCCATATATATCTCCTCTGAAGAACATTTTGCAACCTTACTGATCTCGGGTGTAACCTAACAAAATCTCACAGTGAAGCTGCAAGGAATTCTCCCTTGCTTCAAGAAGAATGGCAAAAACGATGGCCAATCAGCTTGACTAGAAAAAAACCAGCCGTCATATCCAAAAGAGAAACCTTACATGTCTCAAACTCAATATAAACTAGAAAAAAAAAAGCAAAACCAATACACCAAATCACCAAAGTTCTGTACAGAAAGACAAGGAAAATGCATGAATTACAGCAACCAAAGAAGTAGGAAAACATAAAGGAAAAATGTAATAAACCACCCATAAGCAACTATCTAAAGCACTAAAATATATGCAATAACAATTACAGGGGAAAAAACTCATCGAACTACCTACTACCTAAGTTATATATACTTCAAGAAGCCGCATTTAACCAGAGCAGCTAACTTGTATCTGAAACTCTACAAACTAAAAACGATGAAGCAAGATATAATTTCAAACTTCCTAGCAGATAAAGATATGCTTTCAAACTAATGAAAAAAAACACATCTTGTAAAATTCAACTTAATTATAAACGAAAGAGCTCATTACAACAAACCCAAATGCCTTAACTAATTATGTAGAAGAGACAAATAGGGATCAAACGGATTTACCTGGCAATTTCGAGGCCAATACCACTAGTGGAGCCAGTGACAATGCAAGTGAGATCATTAAGAGGAGGCAAAGGCAATGGATTCTGCAAATGGCTAGCCATAATCCTCTGGAAAAGCATTTCATATACCAAATAAAGCCACCCTCTCAGCCATTCCATCCACCCCAAGCCTTGCTTCGTTTGTTTCTCGGATGGAGAATAAGCAGAAGACGAAGGAGAGCTCATCTTCTCTCTTACTCTGTAACGATGGCGTCGGATCGATGAAGCCAAAGCCACTCTCGCTATTCCGAGGAGGGACCGAGGGAGTGAGCAAAGCCGGTCTTGAGACCGGAGCTGCTCCTCACACAGGGCGCCTCAGACCGACCTCGCACGCACATCCTACATTGGGAACTTCTCCCGTACTTATATAAGTTCTATTATTCACGGGAGATGTTTCCAATGCACGGTGGATGTGCCTGTGAGGCGCCCATGAGGAGCAGATCCCGTTCGTCAACATCCGCCCTGAATAACAATTAATAAATACGGGAGATGTTTCCAATAGGATGTGCGTGTGAAGCGCGTGTGAATGCAGATCCAGTCTCCTTCGATATTAGTGAATGACTCCATACACAAGTACGAGAAATCTAATTATATATATATATAGATATAAACATTAATGATTTTTATTAATATTTTTTATTATTGTTTATAAATTATCATTGTTGAAAGCAGAATTCCCATACATATATTGGTCATATTGTGTAGCACATTGTCTAAATTTGATGTTAAAGGAAATTGGGGAAATGGATTATGTTACAAATGTAGTTCAACGTGCATTTAAAATTACCAAATTTGTTTACAATCATATTTTTGTACTCTCAATGCTAAGGAAGAGATCTGATTGGACTGAAATAGTACACCCTGGAGCCATTCGTTTTGCAATTAATTTCAGGATAGCATTTTGAAGCACATGCATGATTTGCAAAATTTGGTGACAGATTGGAGTTTGATTAACTCTAGGTATGCCAAAGATGCAAAGGGGAAAGAAGTAATAAAAATAGTTTTGGATTCTAAATTTTGGGAACAATGCAAAATGATTGTGGATTTTACATCACCTCTTATTGGGGCACTGAGACTTGTAGATTCTGAATTTAGACCTGTAATGAAGTATATGTATCATGCTATGTTGAAGGCAAAGGAATCATTGAAAAAGTATTTTAATTATAAGAAAGTTGAATATGGCCCAATCATGGAGATTATTGATAAAAGATGGAATAGATAAATGGGTCAAAGGTTTCATCTTGCAGGGTATTAAATTAACTTGGCCTTCCAATATGATCTGAAATCAAAAATTAAATCCACGACCGTTATGTTTGCAGTTTTTGATGTCATTGAAAAACTTGCAATCAAATTTTTTAGCGTCGAGTATGTAGGGGTATTTCTGTCTTTGTGCTAATGGTTAGGTGTTGATGTGTAAGTTTGTGTTAGATCTAATGTCCCTAACTTACGTAGGGGCACATGTGACTTTTCCACAATATTTTAGTAATATAAAATAGATCTGGCCGAATGGGAGGGTTAACTTTTCTCTCATTCAAACCAGACATTTTCCTCCTTGTCCTCTCTTATACTCTTCTCCTCTGTCTCTTTCTCTCTTCTCTCTTCTCTCTTTTCCTTGACTATTATCAGTCTAATAGGCAGGCCAAACTCTAATATGGTATCAGAGCCAAACTGAGCAAATCGGATCTGCCCAGAATTCAGTTCTTTGCGTATCCAGTTTAAGGTTTTCTCTTGCTTTCTTCGCCATCAGTTGGAGATGAGGGAAAGGGTTGAAAAGGAATGATCGCCCTCTTCCCTTGGAGGGTTGATTCGTGTGGTGCAGTGGGTGCTTTGTGTGGTCTGATTTTTGAGTGATCAGGTAAAAGAGGTTCTATGCATTTTCTTGGTGTGAATTAAGTGATGAGTCTATTTTAGACGATATGGTGGTATTTCAGATTGTAGTGTGCTAGGGTTTGTGCAATTTTCAGTGTGATTCGAAGGGGAAGTGTTCCTCAAACAGTGTGGTGAAGTTTCAGGTAGAAGTGAGGTAGGGTTTGTGGTGTAAAGAGTGCTAAAATCAGTGTAGTGTGGTCTACTCTGCAGAATTCAGCAACACCGGAATTTAGCAATGGGAGACAATAGTGATAGCAAGACTAGTGTGATGGTTCCTACTGACCACCTGAATGTTCAAATGACCTCTATTAAACTAAATGGAGAAAATTATGTACCTTGGGCTAAATCTGTAGAAGTCTTTCTTAAGGCAAAGAAGAAGGTGAAACACATAAGAGAAGAAAAACCCTCCATTGATTCTCATGAATATGATGATTGGAAACAAGCAGATGCACATATTATCACATGGTTATGGAATAGTATGGAACCCAAGATTAGAGTAAATTTCATGTTTCTTGATACTGCCAAAGAAGTGTGAGGCCATGCTAAGATGTTGTATTCAGGCCAAGAAAATATAACTAGAGTACATCAGTTGTATCAGGAATACTTTAATCTACAATAGGGTAATCAAAGTCTTAAGGAGTACTATGTTAGTATGAGAAACATTCGTAATGAATTGAATATTCATCACCCCTCACTTCTGATGTCAAAATTCAGCAACGACAGAGGGAACAACTTGATGTGAGTCGATTTTTGGTGGGGCTGAAATCTGAGTATGAACCAATGCGGGCTCAAATACTAGGAGGATCAGTTCTCCCTTCCTTAAAAGAGGTGTTTGCTCGACTTAGGAGGATTTTCATTGGATCTACCGAGAACCCCAACGTTTTTTATAGATCAGCCTTTCTAGTATCCAGAGGCCATGGTGTTAGAGGTGGAGCTCAGGGAGCTCAGTCTGGTCGTAGTGGCAGTAATGAATCGGAATATGGCCAAAGTGGTGGTAATGGACTTACATATAACCGTGGTGGTGGTTGTACTGGAGGTCGAGATTCAGGGAGAGCCCGTGGCAGAGGACGTAATTTGGGTTCAATGAGGTGTACACACTGTGGTATGGATGGACATATCATTAATTACTACTATGACTTACATGGTCCACCCTCAACTTGGGCTAATCATGCCGTGACTAGTGATAATAGTTTCAGACAGGAGAGTCATTCAGCTGATCAGATACCTTCTACATCCACAAATATTACTGGGAAGGAGATGATGAGTATTCCCCAAAATGAGTATGAGAGATTTGTTCAGGCCACATCTCAGTAGAACACGGCCACTCTCACACACTCAGGTATGGATTGTCTGGCATCCACACCCAATCCTTGGATTATTGATTATGGAGCCTCCGATCACATGATTGGAACTCCAGGTGTGTTTTCTTCCCTCTCTTATTGCCCAACATCACAATCTGTTACCCTTGCTAATGGTTCTACATCTTCCATTTGTGGCGTTGGTAATGTTAGCATGGACTCTGTATCCTTATCCTCAATTTTGTATGTTCCTAAATTTCCTTTTAATCTTATGTTATTTAGTAAGTTGACCAAGTCTCTAAATTGCTCCATTACTTGTTACCCCTCTTCGTGTGTTTTTTAGGATTTCAAGACAGAGATGAAGATTGGTGGAGGGCATGAAGCTGCTGGATTATATTATCTTGATGGTGGTGGAAGTACGTCAACAACTCTCCAATCGTCTCTTTCTCATCTCCAGTGGCATTGTAGATTTGGTCATCCTTCACGAAAAGTTTTGAAGTCTTTGGTTCCTTCATTAAGTCATCTGTCTGTTTTGGATTGTGAGTCATGTCATGTCAGTTGGGAAAACATCATCGTGTTCCCTTTAGTCCTAGAGTTGATAACTGTATGTCAAGTCCTTTTTCTTTGGTCATTTAGATGTTTGGGGTCCTTATAAAGTAATGTCATACAATGGATATAAATATTTTGTCATTTTTGTTGATGATTATTCAAGGATGATGTGACTCTATTTAATGAAAGAAATGAGTGAATTGTTTACCATTTTCCAAAAATTTTATGCTGAGATTCACAACCAATTTGGTGTTCACATTAAAATTTTTTCATTCCGATAATGGCTGTGAATATTTCTCTTCATCATTTCAAGAATACCTAAACCAACGTGACATTATCCACCAAACTTCGTGTACCTATACCCTACAACAAAACAGGGTGGCTGAGAGAAAGAATCGTCATTTTTTTGGAAACAACTCAATCCCTCATGCATCACAGGAATGTCCCCAAAACTTTTTGGAGTGATGCAGTGCTTATTTCTTGCTTGTTGATTAACTGGATGCCTACGTCTATCCTTGATGGTCATTCTCCATTCACCACATTGTTTCCTACCTTGTTTCCATTTCCTCTTTCTCCTTGGGTTTTTTGGGTGTGTTTGCTTCGTTCATAATCTGGAGCCAAGAAGGGACAAGTTAAATGCACGATCCATTAAGTGCATCTTCCTTGGATATTCCCGGACTCAGAAAGGATATAAGTGTTATCATCCCAACTCTTGACGTTCATTTGCATGTGTTGATGTTACTTTCTTTGAGTCTACTCCATTTTTCTTGGGATTTGGTGATGTTTCTTCCTCTTCATTACCTCCTCCCCTTCCTCTTCCAGTTGTGGATTATGTTCCTCTTATTCCAGTTGTGATAGAGTCCTTGCCTTCAGTGCCACCACCTATTGAATGACCACGTATCCATCACATGTATACATATCGCCCACATGTGTTGGCTCCTCCTCTAGTTACATCATCGTTGATAGATCCGACAACTACTCCTACACTAGCCCCAACCCCAGTATTTGATCTTGGTTTTTTCGTTGCCTTGCGGAAAGGTAAATGCAGTTGTACCCTTTATCCTATTTCTAATTATGTTTCACTAACTCACCTTTCCGATTCCCATCGCCAGTTTATCTCTTTGTTATCCCTAAAGATGCCTAAGAAGGCATTGCCTCTCTAGGATGGTGTTGTGCGATGGAGGAAGAACTCTTAGCTCTAGCCCATAATCATACATGGGAACTCACCACCCTTCCTCCTAGTAAGTAGGTTGTTGGTTGTAAGTGGGTTTATACAGTTAAGTATTTACCAGATGGTAGTGTAGAGCGGCTGAAAGATAGACTGATTGCCAAAGGGTATTCCCAAACCTATGGTATTGATTACATAGAGACTTTTTCCCCGGTTGCTAAGATTGGTTCAGTCTGTATTGTGATTTCTCTTACTGTGGTGTATGATTGGCCCCTCTACCAGCTTGATATCAAGAATGCCTTCTTGCATGGTGATCTACTCGAGGAGGTCTATATGGAGTAACCACCAGGGTTTGTTGCTTAGGGGGAGGATGGCAAGGTGTACTGACTACTGAAGGCCATTTATGGGCTTAAACAGTCTCCTCAAGCATGATTTGGCAGATTTAGTGAGGTGGTAAAGAAGTTTGGTATGAAACAGTGCCAAGTTGACCACCCAATCTTTAGTCATGACTCTCAAGTAGGGAAGATCCTATTGGTGGTGTATGTAGATGATATTGTCATTACTAGAAATGATAAAATGAGCATTGACAAGTTGAAGACTTTTTTGTAGGAACATTTTCAGACAAAGGACCTTGGTAAATTGAAGAATTTCGGGGATAGAAGTAGCAAGATCTAAGCATGGTATTAACTTGTGTAAGAGGAAATATGTTATTGATTTACTTGAAGAAATATGTTTGTTAGGTGCTAAACTAGCTGAAACGCCTATGGAAACAAACACTAAGCTGAGTAGCGATATGTGTGAAGTGTTTGAAGACCCTAGTAGATACCGGTAACTGGTAAGTAAACTGAACTACCTAACCATCACTCGGCCAGACACTTCATTCGTAGTTAGTGTGGTAAGTCAGTTCATGCAGAAACCTCTAGTTCCACATTGGGATGCGATTTTAAGGATTGTGAGGTATTTAATGAGGGCTCCTGGTAGTGGTTTGATATATACAGAAGTGGGAGAAAACTTGAAATAGAAGGATATACTAATACTGATTGGGCCGGTTCTGTATCTGATAGGAGAGGCAAAAATAGAGCTATGGCACATACTACTTGTGAATTAATGTGGCTAAGGAACCTTCTACAGGAGATGGGATACACTATTGATACTCTGATGAAACTCTACTATGACAATCAGGCTGTAGTTCATATTTCCTCCAATCCGGTGTTTCATGAGAGAACCAAGCATATAGAGGTTGATTGTCACTTTGTTAGAAAGAAGGTGCTGAGTGGTGTGATAGACACTGCATATGTCTACAGGGAACCAGTGGGTAGATTTGTTTACTAAAGGATTGGGTGGGGGTAGAGTGGACTACATTTGTAACAAGCTGGGATTACATGCAATATATTCTCCAGCTTGAGGGGGAGTGTTAGTGTCGAGTATGTAGGGGTATTTTTGTCTTTGTTCTTATGGTTAGGTGCTGATGTGTAAGTTTGTGTTAGATCTAATGTCCCTAACTTAAGTAGGGGCACATGTGACTTTTCCACAATATTTTAGTAATATAAAACAGATCTGGCCGAATGGGAGGGTTAACTTTTCTCTCATTCGAACCGGACCTTTTCCTCCTTGTCCTCTCTTCTACTCTTCTCCTTTCTCTCTTTCTCTCTTCTCTCTTTTTTCTTGACTGTTATCAGTCTAACAGGGAGGTCGAACTCTAATAAAATTAAATGATGTGAAGATAAAACTGAACAAAGAGCTTACTATTTTTGAAAGTTGTTGTAGTAATTTTGGAAGACCTTTCTCAGTGAATACATTTAAGTCAATGCCTCCAGGTAATAAATATTTATTTCTTATAACATGTTTATTATTTCAATTTTATTTTATAAAATAAATCAACTCTATCTCATTGCATATAGGTGAATGGTGGTCAAGATTTTGGTTGTGACACTCTAAATTCGAAAAGGATTATTGTACGAATCTTTAGATAGGTGTGTAAATCATCTGGATGTGAATGCAATTGAAGTGTTTTTGAACGTATACACACAAAGAGAATGAACAAGTTGGAGCACCAGAGGCTCAATAACCTCGTATATGTTCATTGCAACCTGTATGTGATGGATGGGTAAGTGTTTTATGTTTCATGATTGTTTTTTTTTATGCTTTCATTGCATCTAATGTATCATTTATTGCTTTGTAGGAGAAAAAATGAAAATCTTGACCCAATTGAGCATGAACATGTTGATGTTGTGGAAGATTGGATAATGCACAATGATGAGGATTCTTCATTACTTGATGGTTATGAGAAGGATGATATGTTTAAAGCTGATGAGACAACATTTACAAGAATGGAATCACCATCAAGAAAAAGAGATAGGACTGATGGTAACTATCATTGATATTGTCTCAAATGACATTTCCATACTTGACTATTTTGGCTATTTTTTGAGTTATATTTTTTTTTGTTTTCGTTCTTTAAATGATGATGATGAATTTTTAATTGAACAATGGGGAATCATGGAGGAAAATGTAGCCAACACCCAACTTGGAGATGTAGATGAAACACAACCTCCCGAAGATGAAGATGATGGTGAAATACCACTTGGCTTTGGTTGGTAGTTGGTACCATTGAGAAATGGGGCCAACATATTTTGAGAATTTGGACGATTAGATTAGTGAACTGAACTCTATGTTGAACTTGAAGTTTTGATTTGTGTTTAATACTTATTGAACATAGTTTGTTATCTTTTTATTTTTGAGTATCTAAGTATTATGTTTGATGAATTAAGAATGCATGATGTTATGGCAAAATCTATGGAATCTTTTGCAAATGTTCTTTTCTTGTCTTCTTAGTGTTTTTGAACACAAAGTCCAAAGGAAACTCTGAGAGACTTGACCATCTAAAGGGGTTCTTTTCCATTTGTATAGGTAAGGGCATTTATTATTTAGTTTTACTCCTTGTTATGTACAAATTCATTGAGTTGCAATTTCTGATGTACAACTAATTATTGCATATGTCCATATGCTATGAATAAAAGTGATAACCAAGCAGTAGAGAACTAGAGAAGTTTGATCTTTAAAAGGCTCAAAGGTACTTAAGTTTTTCCCTCCTTTTCTAAAGTATGACAGATTATAATGGCATGATTGTTTAAGAAAACATTGTTTGAGCATTGAAGTTTAGTGAACTCTATGTTCATAAGAACTAGATAAGCAAATTGCTTGAACTTTAGAAAAACACTATAAGTTTAATGAACTCTAAGTTTATATGAACTCAATCTTTTCTGTTTTTTCTATATTATTTGCAATTTTTTGTTTTATTTTCCGTAATTATTTGCAAATTTCTATTTTATTTTTTAGTTTTTTTTTGTATTCATTTGCAATTTTTTATTTTATTTTTCTGTATTTTCTATATTTATTTGCAATTTTATTTTTTTGTATTTATTTGCAATTTTCTGTATTTATCTACACTTTTCTGTTTTATTTTATTTTTTGTATTTTCTGTATTCATTTGCATTTTTTCTTTTATTTTTCCGTTTCTATTTCTGTATTTATTTGCAGTTTTCTATTTTATTTTTCTGTATTTATTTGCACTTTTTGTTTTTGTTTTTGTATTTATTTGCACTTCTCTGTTTTATTTTTATGCTTTTTTTTGTATTTATTTGCAATTTTTTTGTTTTGTTTTCAATTTTTTGTTTTATTTTTATGTATTTTTTGTTTTTTTTTTCTATTTATTTGCACTTTTTTTTTATTTTTCTGTATTTTCCTCTATTTATTTGCAATTTCTTGTTTTATTTTTATAGTTTTTCTATACATTTTCAGTATTTAATTTATTTATTTGCAATTTCCTATGTTTTTACAATTTTCTGTGTTTTTATGTACTTTGTTATTTTTGTATTTAGATAGTTTTCTTTTTATGTTTTTTTCTATATTTTTTGAATTTGTTGTGTTTTTTCTGTATTTTTTAGAAATTTTCTGTATTTTATTTTTTATATTTTATATGTGTTCTACTGTATTATTTTTGTATTTAGATAATTTTATTTTCTGTACTTTTTTGTATTTTTATTTAATTTTATGCTATTTTTATTATTTATAAATATATATTTTTTATTTTTAATTTATTTACGATGTCATGGGTCGAACCGTTCGACTTGGATGGTCGTACCACTTTACTGGAAACTGGTCCCCTGGCTGGTTTTGTTTCTGGTTCGTTTTTAAAAACCTTAATGGGAGGAGTTAACTTTTGTTATCGGGGGCCAACAACTTATGCCGTTGAGAGTGTTTTTAGGTTGAACATGCTCACCAATTCATGTCAATGTCTATGTTTATGGTTAAAAAGAAATAGGAGCAATTACTATTTTACCCCGCTTATGGTAACATGGCATTCCCAAAAATGTTCTCAACATCATAGGTTGTTGGCCCCCAACAACCAAAGTTTTTCCATATGGGACAACGACTATTGCAGAGCACCCTACAAAAAAAGGGTCATTTATTAGAACACCCCCATTGTTCACATAGATTTACTTAGACTTACCCTACAGTTTTCATTTTACTAAAGCATCCCCTATAGTTTGAAACCTATTTACTTAAATTGGCTTTTCACTAAGAAGTGTTTGTTTTTCCATCTAAAAACAGTAACATGATCACCTAAATTGAGTGAAAATGCTATTTATTCCAAAAGTACCCTTAACACTTGTTAAAAAAAATAAAATTGGCCAAATAGAGCCAAATGGATTGGTTGATTGAGTTTTATTAGGAACAAAAATGGTATTTTTATTTTTATTTTCTTTTTACTAAATTTATTCAAATGGACATGAGTATCAAAACTATCATTTTCCATGTCATCTAATGGAAGGTCAATTAAGTAAATTGATTATAAACTATAAGGGTGATTTAGGAAAATGCAAACTATAGGGTAGGTTTTAATATATCCATGAAACTATAAGGGGGTATTTTTGTAAATGACCAAATAAATTTATATTCATATTATATGTCATTTATATATATCTACCAAGCCCAACCTATGATCACCCCTATTTATCTCTTGTTATCTATTAGGGTAAAAGACTTAAACGTCCCTAAAGTATCCTGTAGATACCTAAACCTCCCCTCTCTTTTCAAATTGGATGGAGACCTTATATATCAAAGGTATATAAGATGTAATCATAAAAAAGCCTCTATTGCCTTTGTCGTTTCTTCAAATTTCCAAATTGTGGAATCCAATAATGGTGCTTTCAAGTGATATATTCAAGCAAGACAACAGATAATGTGCCTAGCAGCTTGGTGGTGAATGGAGCCCACTACATGCAAACCTAGGATCCTTAGATAAAAGAGTCCTACATAAATCCAAAATCAAAGGATTTTCAAGATGAGAGTTCCTCCAAGATTTTGGTATGCGGTTGCCTCTCTTGAGTTTCCACAATCTTCGCCTCAAATAATGAATTCGGGGAAGCACATCCTTCTTGGGTTATGGATCAAAAAAATGGAAAAGGAATAGCTCCTCTCCTATGTCTTGGAAATTAGTTCTATCTAATTGATAGTAGTTTCAATTTTTCTATTGATGGAGTAGATTTATAATTCCATAGGTTCTAACTAATTAATTATTTGCATGAACGAAACAACATTTGTTAAGAAGATATAGTTGAAACCTTAATTGTTCATCTATTACTCAGCCTAAAAAAATAATCCATTTTTGCATATTTACTCACTAAGCCTCATAGAATTGGTGGTAAATCCAAATTCCCTTTAACGACATGATCACACATTTAACTATCTAAGAGTTGCACCTCTCTCTCTCTCTCTCCCCCTATTTCATTCTATTATGGCCTTTTAGGCATGGTTAATTGCTTAAAGGAAGTTGAGGGTGAGCGCTTGAAGCATAAATCATTACTCTCAATGATATTCAATTTCTCACCATTGGTGGTAACAATGTGTTTATGGTGGGTTTTAAAAAAAAATTACTTGAAGGTTTAGAGTAAGCACCGATTATATGATTGGCAATTCCATAATCAATTATCCAAGCATGAGAGGGAGAGGTACGATAGCTAGAGAGCTCACCAAATAAGCCAATAGCAAAAATATGTAAATGAGATAGTAACGGATACCAGTTACCATATCATTTCCTCATCCATAGAAGTAGAAGATTCACCTTTAGTGGCAAATGCATCAGTAGTTTGTCCCTATTCACTTGATATGTTCGTGGCTGATTCTTCTTCATAGCTCCCTTGGATGGCTGAACATGACAATTTAGAGTAATATGACCATGTTGTTTATAATAGGGGCAGACATTCTTATTCTTACAATGGGAGGCAATGTGTCCAAACCCCTTACATTCATAACACTAGGGTTTAGAGAAGTCCTTGATAGAAAATTTTTTTCTCCCTTGAGCAATAAAGATTGTATCAACACTAGAACCAATCAATTTCCCATATATGTTTGTAGTAATCATAAGTCTAGTTTCTTCCCTTAATAACTTTCCCGTCATGGAATCCAAGTCTAGAAGGGCCCCTTTACTCAAAATATTAGATCTTATTATTTCATTTTCAAGCCTAAGTTTCGTAAGGAACTAGTTCACTTTCCTCTTTTTAAAGTATTTTCGAAGATACTTGACACACACTCTAAGGAGTCGAACGGATCAATATGAATCAACTCATACTCTTCTCATAAGTCAACTACATAGTATTCTTATAGCTCTTTATGCCCCTGAGTAAGCAAAAATATCATATTCAATTTGATATTATCTTGCTAAATTGGACTAATGGTAAACCTTCTTCAGGTAGCATACATCTCAAAGGTTGTTCACATTCTTCTCATGGTGATAGCAATGTGAGATACAATCAAACTCAAGATCTAGGAAACTGGTTTTCTATTGTCTAGTTTCCATTGTGAAAAGGCCTTGATATCTGTTTCATTTGGTTTACCCATTGAGATAACCCTCTAGGACTTTCCCTTAACCAAAAAGTCAAAATGGAACTTCTACATCTTGTAGTTGGTACCATTAAATTTCATTGGGATGATATCAACTGTTTTGGCCATTCGGAAAAAGATATAGTTCAAACAAAAGAATAACAACACTGAAATAGATTTTTCAAGTGATTAATCATTCAACTTAACCAAGAAATTATCCAAATACTGAAGTGGATACAACAACATCTAAACAATAGGGGTTCCCCAAAAGAAAACCCTTGATAGTATAGTCAAAATGATGAAATGTGGAGAAAACAACAGAGAAACCAGATTTATTGTAATAATAAACCCAATTAATCTTTATTTTAGGGCACCACAAAGAAGTTCCACCCTTGTGAAAAATCAAAACTCTAGAAGAGTATCAAATCAATCTTTAACAACTGATACAAGGTGTTGATAATCCAACAATTGTAGGTTTAAGGATTGTTGAATAGAGGAAAGGGATAAAAGCCCTCTAGAGCTAAACCAAAATCTTAACCACAAGATTGATAAGCAAAAAAAACCCTAGGGAGACACCAACTCTAAAGTCTCGAGGCAAAACAATCAGTTGATTCATAGTAAGAGTAGATTTCTAACTTGTCATGCAATGTTCTTATGATAAGAACAACCAAATTCGAACCAATTCGACCCATAAAATATAAGTGTTGAACATTTCAACACAATTAATAAATAAAGTGATGAAGCACGAACCACACTGAGCCCTTGTTGGTTTTGACAACTCGGATGAGTCTGATGAGGTCAACAGGCTGGTTCTACAAAGCAAGAACATGTCAGAGAGATCGAGGGATGACCCGAGCACAACAGCTCTGACAGTCAAGTCAGTACCAAGCTATTGATGGAGAGAGTGAGAACTAGTAGGCAGAGATTCAAAGTGGAGAGTGAGGGAGTGAGAGAAAGAGTGTGTGCATACCGTTAAAGGGAAAGGAATCATCCTTAAATAGATTATGGAGTTTGGTCAAAGTACATCTAGCATATTTGTTGGTGACAGGCCTCATCGGTCCAATACTTGGATACTCTCACATAGTGATGCGAACGTGTCATAGTGAATTTTGGGGACACCAAGTGATGTGAACAGATAAAGGGAGACATGCCACATCAGTGTTCTCGAGGTTAGATAGTTCATCAAGTCATCAATTGCCTAGATCAGATTGGCAGGTCGGGGCTACTACAGACCACCTAGGTCTCATCTACTAATCTTCTGATTTGTCGTGATATGAGGCTAGTGCTATCTGGGTGGCCTAATCTGATTTGTCGAGGAATGTTCTTTCCAGGTCATGCCATGTATGACACAGAGGTGCCTAGAGACAGTTTTGGTCACCACATGGCAACTTATAATTACAGGGTCACTTTATCCCTCATCATAAAGCATTCTTAAATAAGAAACAAACATGGAAAGGTTCTAGAAAGAAACAAGGAAATAAACATGTGACAAAAATGGTAAAATGGAAAAAAACAATTAATAAGATGACTTTAAAAAGACAACTAATCACATGTTTTAAATGTGTAAATAGTACATTCTAGAGTAAGAGGGCAAATTAGGAGAAAAAACCTCAAAAACTTATGGAATGTGCACCCAAAAACTATAAATAGAGGCCTTGGAACCATTTCTGGCCCATTACAATCACTGTGATGTGAGCCCATTCCCTTTCTCTCATTCAACCTTTTCTCCATGTCTTCAACCATTTTCCTCCTCTCGTCAAAATTCCAACACTGGTGAACTATAGCAGCCTAATCCCTTGCTACAGGGTATGTAGGCAGCCTCTTCTTTAGGTTTGACACTTGTTTAATTTCCATTTCTTCCCATTTCCAATTCAATCAATTCCTTGAATCTTAGAGTGCAGACCACTTTATATCCTCAGCATTACACCTCCATTTCAGTCTTCCACCATTTTCCTCCTCTCTTTGGAATTCCAATATTGGTGAACTATAGTGGTCAAATCCCTCACCAGAGGGTATGTAGGAAATCCCTTCTTTGGGGACTGGACACTTGCTTCTTTCCCATTTCTTCCCATTTTTGGTTCAATCAATTCCTAAGACCTCGGAATACATACTACTTTACTTCCTTGACCTTACAATCAAGAGAATAGTTATACCATATCAATTATAAGACCTTTGTCAAATCTTAGAAAATGTTATACTAAAAATTTCTAGAGTGTCTTTAAATTAATCAAACAAAAGAGGGAGAGAAAGAGTGTCTATAAATGTTTTTATGGTTATGTTTAGAGAGAAGTCTAAATCATTTTCTTGAGTTATTTTTATTGTTACTTTCTATTTATTTTTAAATATTTTTCTTTTGCTTCACAATAAATCAACCCTGATTCCATAAGGTTACTTGATACTTAGGAGGGGTCACTTTACCAAGAATAAATAGCTTTCACACGACGAAATGATGCTACACAAAACCCTCCTTCTCACCTTAACCTTCTTACAAGCCTATCATTCACAATAATCTCTTTGTGCTTCTTTTAGTGTTTGTTATTTCATAGTTTACTACTTTATAACAAAGTCGGGAAGTTGTTAACACCTTATTTTTGGTCGGTCCTTAGCCTAAACCCTAACTCACCCCCGAACACCCAATTAGACCATCATGATCTTCCTAAAACACCAAAACAAACCCAATTAGCCTAAATCTTAGCCCTGAATCCTCAAAATCCATTATCGAATCAACCTAATACAATATGATAGACTTAATCGAACCCCACTAACCTCATGATCAATAAGTTAAACACAATCATCTAATTTAGAACCTTAGAATACTCATTCAAACCAAACCCTAGATCCAAACTCCAGACTTCCATGAACCACCAACTAAATATTCTATTCTAGTAATTTTGATTAGATGATGACTTTGAAGCTAAAAAACTACTTAATCCCATTTCGTTGATTATACCAAACTTAACCACTGATTTCAAAATCCTATACTCAACCAACCTATAAAATTCTTCCATTAGCCCAAAAACAATTTAAGATTTCACTTTGGAAGCCTACATTAGCTAGCTTCATGTGACTCGAGATACTTTTAACCCTTACATCTCTCATTCTACCCACCCGATCAAAATTTGTCCTTTTCATTAAGCTCTAAACATCCAAAAATACATTCCATAAAATTTCATGAAAAAAATTCCCTAAGTTACCCCTCCATCAAACCAAGATTCCATTTCAAACCCTCTTATTAGTTGAAACACCCATAACCTGGATTCCTACAATCTCAACATGTAGTTCATCAACACTTCAGACTCTAAGCATCATAAAATATCTATGCGTGAAATTTTAACTCAAAACTTCACCGTTTACCGCAGCATAAAATTAAGATTTCATTTTGAACCCTCTCATTAGTTGAAACACTTGTAGCCCAGATTCCCATGATCACGATACCTCCAAACCCATTAGACACTTTCAATAGACTCCTGATATCCTATAATAACTACCATGAAATTTCAAGTCAAATTCACTCATTTACCCCTTTATTACACAAAGATTTTAATCTAGATCCTCTCATTGCTCAAAACACTCACAATATATATAAATCCCCTTAATCTGAACCTCCCTAAGCCCATTAGAAACTTCCATTACACTCTAACATCTTAAAATATCTATCCATGAAATCTCAACTCAAAATTCCCCCATTTACCCCTTTATCACATAAAGATTTCACTCTTAACCCTTTCATTAGACGAAACACCCAAAATCCAGATCTCCTTGATCTCAACTTCTCTAAGCTCATTAGATTTTTCCAGTCTAACCTCACTGGTTAATCTAGAATACCCCAAAACACTACCAAGTTAGTTTTCTCCCAAAAATACTCCAGTTTGCCCCCTCAACAAAAAAAAAAAAAATTGTTTTGGCCAATCCTATTAACTTGTACACATGAAACCTACACCCTCGAGCCCATCTTTACCTTCCAATATTTGATCCAACAACCCTAGTACTACAATCTTGGTTTGACCCTTCGTTAAACCCAAAATAATAAAGATACCCTTGAAAGTACAGAAAATTATAAAACCACCCTAGGATACCATAAAATTAGGATTGGAAACGAATCAAGCTTTTTATGAGCTATTCGAGCTCAACTCGTGAAAAGCATGATTCAATAATTTTTATATAGGCTTGTTTTCTAGTCAAGTGTAATACATACATACAATAATTTTTATAATTCTTATTTTTTTGTATGTAAAATAAAAATAAATTTTTATATGTATATTTCTATTTCTTATATGTATATTTTTTATTTTTATATGTATAATAATAAATATTATATATAATATTTTTATTTTTTATATATATATATCATAATAAATAATTTTTATAATTCTTAAATTTATATATATAAAATAAAAAATAATTTTTATATATAATTTTTATAGGAAGCTAGCACATAGCCGAGCTCAAGTTGTGTTGAGCTCGAATATACAAGCTTTTGAGCTGAGTCGAATTTGAGTTTAAGTCTTTAGCTCGAATTGAGCTCGATCTTGAGCCTAATATTTTTTTTTTTAACGAGCCAAACTTGAATAGCTAGATATTCGGCTCGACTCAGCTTGAGTCCACCCCTACCTAATATAAAAGAGCTTTAAATTTTTTTCAATGAACTTAATACGATATTCACACCATTATTCAACATCTTCCTCAACAAGAGCATGACAGTTTGGTGGCAGTAAGGATGGTTGTTTCTCTCTCATTTTTCTGAGGATTTCTTATTGATTTGGCCATCTGATGTATGCATAATTTATATATAAATTCTGATGTATTATGCATAATTTTGGTGCTGATTTGTGTAAAGTTTGACCCGAATTCAGCTTAATTTCAGGAAATAATCAAGGGAGACCAACTTAGGAGAAAGAGAGCATAAAACAAAGAAAAAGGAGCTAAAGTGAAGCACTTCAGCCCAGCTGGAACAAAAGCCCAACTGAGAGGTCAAAGGAGGGCCATTCGGCCCATGAAGCCATGTTGCACTCTTTGGGAGATGTCCAAAGAGAGAGCCTAGCCACAGCTTTCCAAGGGAGCATATTCGGCCCAGCAAGGAGGAGGCCCATTTGTAGCTCAAGAGCAGCCCAAATTGCAACCCAAGAGAAGATAGGGGCGGCAACTTCTAGAAAGTTCAAGAGAGGCTAGGGGCAGCAAACTCTAGAAGGTTCAAGAGAGGCTAAGGGCGGCAACTTCTAGAATTCTTGGAGAGCTGAAGGAAAAACTATTTAAGGAGGTCCCTTAGAGGAAAAAGAGGTTCAACACCTTATGGTTCAAGCCCCTTTGGGGAGAAAACTCCTTGGGGCGAATTCCTTTTGGGGAGAAGAGAAAGATTGGCGCAAGAGAGAAGAAGAAAGGAGAAGATTCAAGAATATTCAAGAGAAGAAGAAGCTGATTTCGAATTTGGAGAAGAAGTCATTGGAGATCTAGGTTGTTCTTCCTTGATTTTTGCACATTTGGTAATCGAATTCAGTTAGGGTTTCATGTTCAATTCTCCATTAATTTTTCTTTCTTGCTGTAATTGAAGCATGATTTCTGTAATTTCAGATCTGTAATTTGCTTTCTAGGTTCATTCGAATGGATTAGATGCAATCTTGATGTTTCTTGATTAGGAATTTGATTGTTAGAACTGCTAGCCGAATTGTTGTTTCGTAATTTCAGATCTGTAATTTTAGATCTTGATTTTGTCATGTCTAAATTGCTTGAGAAAGAATTCAGGCAACATTAATTCAGTTTGTCCGAATTGTTCTTGATTCTTGGAAGTTCTAGAGTGCTTGAGAAAGATACTAGAAATTCGGATCTGCTAATCAAGAACCGAATTGAGTGCAAGGTTAGAGATAACTTGCACAATTCGGTTGATATTCATTCAAGTTGAATGATGCCCTAGAATGCCTAGATCTTAATGCATGCATGGGGATTAGATTCTTGCTAGAGATAGAAGAACCGTCACTCATGCATAGGATGAACATGCGTTTGAGAGAGGTTGTTCATTGCCTTAGGGTTTCACCAAACCAAGGTTGAATCCTAATCTAATCGAATGACCTAGAGATCTAATTGCTGAATCAAATTCTGTGCATAATTAGCTTGTCTTCTCAATTTGCATGCAAGGTGTTTGATTCAATTCCTTAGAGATAGTTTTGTAGTTAGGATTTCAGATTTGAATTAGATTTAAATTTCGTCTAATCAGATAAGAGTTGGCTGATGTACTACTAGTAGTTGCTACATAAGTCCTCGTGGGAACGATACTCTATTCATCATTCTATTTCTTGTGTGGCTAGTGCACTTGCTAGTGTAAGCAAATACGCATAAAGTTTTTGGCGCCGTTGCCGGGGACTTATTGCAGCAATATTAGGAACTAATTAGCCATTGTTAATCTAATTTCTAATTTTGCATATTAGGATTCAGATCTGCATTTTGTAGCTTCCATTGCTGATATAAGTAGTTTTCTTTCCCATTGCTGAAGTGCTTCATCTTTGATTGCTATCTTAGTCTCAGTAGTGTAGCTGCATTTTAGTTCTGCATATTTTATAAAAATAGTGTGGTTCAGATCTATATACATTACTGTCATTGCTGAATTCAGAATTCAGATCTGAGCACACAGAGAAAAAATAATAATAATAGAGCTGTTCTAGTTTAGTAGTGTAGCTGATAGATGTAGTTCTAATTCTATACATTTTAGATCTGCACACACTAACCTACATTACTGCTTTAGATAATCTCTACTTATTGCCAAATGCTTCTAATTTTGTACTAGGTCATCTGATTTTTTTTTTCTATTAGGTTCAGATCTATAGATAGAGTAACTTCCCTTGCTGATATGAGTAGTTTTCTTGCCTAGTGTTAATTGCCTCTTTCTCAGTTTGCTGTTCTAGTTTCAATAGTGTAGTTAGTTTCAGTAGTTCATAATTTTTTTTTCTCTCTTTGCCAAATGTATCTAGTTTTAGGTTGTAGACTGTAGCTTAATAATTCTATAGGTTACTTTGATGATTTGACAGATTTTAGATTTGTGTTCTGTAGAAAAAAAAACTCTATAGCTTGTTGTTCCATTTCTGGTTTAATGGATCTGATATATTTCTGATTTGAAGTAGGACTCAGATCTGTATTTTCTGATATCTGTAGTTTCCCTTCCTATTGCTGATTTGCTCAGATTTTGGCAGTTGTTCTAGTCATGGTAGTGTAGTTCAGATCTGTATACATTGATTGTCACTGCTGAAATAAAAAAAAAAAAATCAGATCTGAACACATTGGAAATTTGTTTTTTTTTTTATCTTCATTGCTGATTTCATTAACTGTATACATTAACTGATTTCAATTCTGTACAAATCTTATTCCTTCATTATTGATATCAATAGTTTTTTTTCCCTTCTTTTGGTGATTTGTTTAGTTTTGATTATTGATCTAGTATTGCCAGTTGAACTGATTTCTGGTTCTTTATATCTCATAAAATCAGTGGAGTTTAAATCTGTACACATTAGCTTTCAGTGTTGAGT
The DNA here is from genome assembly GCF_055504915.1 of Nelumbo nucifera. Classification (NCBI taxonomy): domain Eukaryota; kingdom Viridiplantae; phylum Streptophyta; class Magnoliopsida; order Proteales; family Nelumbonaceae; genus Nelumbo; species Nelumbo nucifera. Next base: position 29,861,379 of record NC_142656.1, on the reverse strand, counting down.
GCAAAAATTAGATTTGAGCACACAGAAAAATATTAGGCTGATATCCAGATTTGTGTATATTAATCTTCATTGCTGAAATCAGAATTTCTTGCCGATTGTCTCTATGTTAGGCTGCTCTTCTTGCTTCAAGTGTGCAATCTGTTAGAGTTGATAGGCTACTTCTCTGATTTCAAGCTAGTATATGAGAGTTCAGATCTATCCATATTTGGCCTACTGATTGTTATTGTGTTTAAAGCTTTGTCTTCTCAGATAACATTCAGTCTTTGCCTTGTAAATTGCTGCTAGATTAGGATTGATAATTGTTTGATAGATTGTTTTCTTTGATTAGTGTACTTTAGTTTCTTTAGTACTTTGATAGAAGAGATGACAACAACCAACTGTCAATGGCATTCCGAAAGAGCACAAGTTAGAAGGCAGCAAGGTCTTCACAATGTGGACACATATACAACTCTATCTACGCAAATAGGTGCAATCAACAAGAAATTAGATGAGATGTAGATGGCAGCCATGCATGTGCAGTCCATGACTTGTGATTGGTGTGGGGTAGGCCATATCAGCATTGCATGCCAAATTGGCAATCAGTTTATGCAACCTCTAGAACAGGTAAACATTGATGGCCAATTTCCAAGGTAGCAATACAGTCAGTACCCTTGTGCCTTTAACCCTGGATGGGGAGGATACTCGAATCAGTCATGGCCAAATCAGCATGTGCTGAAGCCCTTCACCCAAAACTTCCATCAGTCGGAACAGAAATCTAACCTAGAGGAGATGATGACTAAGTTCATAGCTAGTGCTGAAACCAGTTTTCAGAATAACGAAGTAGCAATAAAGAACTTGGAGAAGCAAGTCGGGTAGTTGGCACAATTGATTTCAGCAAGCATACCGGGCACTCTACTAGGGAGTACTGAAGTGAAGGAGAAGGCAAGGGCTGAAAACACGGTTAGCAGGTTGGCCAACACCCTTGAGCTTGGCATACAAGAGGGAGGAGCTGCAAGGGAAGAGAATGAAAAGATGCAAGGCATGGCAGCATACTTGAATACCAATCCACATTTTCAAGGGAAAGAGTGTCTCAAGTTGGATGGCTTGGATACCCCGCCAATACCAATAAGCAAGCCTTTAACCCAAGAGACACCCTCCCTTGAGCTGAAGCAACCCCCTCCACATCTAGAGTATGCCTTTTTAGAGGCACCATCGGCACTACCAATAATCATATCAGCAGATTTGAGCCCTTTGCAAAGAGAAAAACTGTTGAGGGTGTCTCGGGAACATATGGCAGCTTTAGCTTGGAAGGTGTCATTGATGATGAGGTTGGTGGATGTTTTTAGGCCAGTGGGCAGCACCTCACTAGAAGGTCGAGCTTTAGACCAAAAACAAGCACTTGTTGGGAGGCAACCCAATTCAGATTTTTAGTCATAAACTCTTTTGTTTTTGTTTTCTGCTTTTCTTATTCATATCAGTTGAGTTTAGTTTGTATTTATGTAGGATGTTAATTAAGTAAGCTGCTGATCTCTCTCTCTAGTTTTATGTGATTCTTAGCAGATAGAGGATTCCCATCACAAGAGCTATTGCAGAATTCAGAAGGAACTTCAGGGAGGTCCTCTAAACCCTCTCATTGATTGATAATGCTCTTCATGCAATTACCTTCATTGCTGGATTTTTTTGTTACTCCCTAACACTAGGAACATTGAGGACAATGTTCATCTTAAGTGTGGGGGTGTTGGGTTGTAGCCATGCACCTCAGTCATCCCAAGCACTTAGATACATGCATTGACAGACCAAATAAACTGAAAATCCCCTTAAGATCATTGCTGTTTATTAGGTGAATTCAAAGAGGGAATACAATGAGTTGAAGGAAACCACTATATGTGTTTGCATTTATTTTTGTGAATGATCCAGCTTAGCACAATGCATGAGGTTAAGGGAGCTGAATATGACTTTCATCATGACCAGCCCTAACTACATTCATGTGTATGAAGGCACTTGATTGAATTATTAATGGTCAGTCGAGCTAGTTCACATCTGAACTGTTAATGCATGATGTTCAACAACTGCAAAAGAAAAAAAAAGAGTGTGAGATTGAGCATAAAATGCACTCACACCAAAAGAAAAAAAAAGAGTGTGAGATGGAGCATAAAATGCACTTACACCAAAAGAAAAAAAAAAAGAAAAAGAAGAAAGAAGAAAATACCCCGTGTGAGATGGAGCATCAAATGCACTCACACCAAAAAATTGGGGAAAACAAAATGCAATTGAACAATCAATGGGGTGCAGTTATAGATTTGAGACCAAGCTCAAAGTGATAGTTAATTTTGACAGTCAAGGAGCTAATCTACATATTGAATGGGAGTGAAAGCTGAAACTTGAAGAAACTCATACTCCCCTTCTTTGGCTCTTATGTATGTGATAAGAATGGTAGTTCATAGGAATGGATCATAATACTTACACAAGTTTCCTAACCACTCAATGCATTCTCCTCCTAAAAATTCATCCGGTGAATGGTGAGAATAAAGGGGGGGGGGGTGATCAGTTTATGGCTGATGTCTTTGCTTGAGGACAAGCAAAAGCTTAAGTGTGGGGGTGTTTGATGTGTGCATAGTTTACATATAAATTCTGATGTTTTATGCATGATTTTGGTGCTGATTTGTGTAAAGTTTTACCCCAATTCAGCTTAATTTCAAGAAATGATCAAGGGAGACTAACTTAGGAGAAAGAGAGCATAAAACCAAGAAAAATGAGCTAAAGTGAAGCACTTCATCCCAGCTGAGAGGTCAAAGGAGGGCCATTTGGCCCATGAAGCCATGCTGCACTCTTTGGGAGATGCCCAAAGAGAGAGCCTAGCCGCAACTTTCCAAGGGAGTATATTCAGCCTAGCAAGGAGGATGCCCATTTGTAGCTCAAGAGCAGCCCAAGAGAAGCTAGGGGTGGCAACTTCTAGAAAGTTCAAGAGAGGCTAGGGGCAGCTAATTCTAGAAGGTTCAAGAGAGGCTAGGGGCAGCAAACTTTAGTCAATGGTGGATTGACTTGGACCAGACCATATCAGGTTTGTGCATGGGTTCGGGACAGGACCGGCTGACCCTAACCGGGTCAATGTTGCTAAACTGGGTCTATTCGGATTCAGGTCGGGTCGTGTGGATATTGGTCGAATGGACGGTCCAAATCGGGCAAAGCACGCGGAGGCCGAATCATCCTGCCCAAAACCGTTTCAGATTCGGGTCGACCGGATCAACTTGTATTGAGTCGGGTCAGAGCGTGAATATCGGTTGGACCGGATGGCCCAAATCGAGTAGAGTAAGCGGCATTAAACCATCCTACTTGGGGTCTATTTTGATTCGAGTTGACCCGAATCAGTATAGGCTGGATCGGTTTAGACTACGTTGAACTGGTCAGAATCGGGTTAAATTGATTTGGATTTATGTTGGGTGAAGTGTATTGATTCAAGACAAAAGTAAATTTAGTCAATTATTGCATTAATTATAAATTATTTAATTCAAATGAAGAAAATTAAAAAAAGGCTAAGGAATTAACACTTATGTCTATAATGGTTAACCCAATGGTTATCCACAACCCAACCCAACCAACCCATTTAAATGGCTGGGTTGGGTGATGTGTTGATCACACAACCCGCCAAGTAAATGGGTGGGTTGGGTGGGTTCAGCGGGTTGGGTTAAAAATTGCCACCCCTACATATGGCAAGGATGGAAACTAATTAGGGGCAATGGTTTTTACGTTGCCTAGTAAGGGGTAACCAGAGGGATTTATTTGTATGGGTAGATGAATATGGTGGAATCTGCCATAGAACACCTAGGGCTGAAGTTATCCAACATAGTTCATCTACCAGACAACCACACCAAAACAATAGATATTTTGCACTCATCGCCTGTTATGGTTGTAACTTGATTTGTCTTCTAATTTGGGTTTGGCTAATAATTATCTTACTAGTCTTGAAGCTCATTAAATAGGATGAATATGTTATTATCAAACTTGGCGGACAAATGGAAACGCTGTTAGACATTTTAACAAATACTTATTGATTATTTGAATTTTCTTTTTGAAGCATTTAACCTTTGTTTGTACTAATAGGTGATTGGATCACTCACAGCCGTTGGATATGATGCCATTATTCATGCTGATGTTGTTGGTCTAATCCAACAACATGTTCAACTGTTGGGTTTAAAATTTTAGGCCAGATATTATAAAACAACCATCCAATTAATCCAGACCATTTGATAAGCATCGTGATATAATATGGTATGATATTAGTGTGCACCATCATATTGAGTAGTGTGCACATATATACATAAAAAATGGTGATGAAAATCACCTTACCAAACAACATTAGTGTTGTTCACTGCCTACGTGGAAGAAACACTACCAAACATATCAAAGCGGTTTTTTTGTGAAAAACGGGTCTGGCAAGCATGGACGTTGTTTTGGAAAATCGGTCCAAAAAACCCCCACGCTTCCAAACACCATCTAATTTATAAAGTTACGTTTTTGTGACTGTGACGGTTTTCAATGAGTGTTGTTGTGTATGTAAGTTGTACACTTGTTACAACCTATCAAACGGTATATCATAAGAAAGGGTGATCATCTGAACAAAATTCACGGGATGTTTTGATTGGTCAAAATTCTCTCGATATCATATCTTTCGGCATCATAGATTGAACAAAGATTCGATTCGAGCACTACTAGCCGTTATGAGTGCTGGAGCAACGGCGAGTGACAGGCAGTGAAAGGAAAATCGTTTGGAAATTGTATACGGAGTTGTCCGAAGTTCCGAATCAGTGGATTCTTATTCTCCAAAGTACCCTTTATTTTTTGTTGTTTTCTATTACCTATTGACTATATTACCCCCAAAGACTGCTACGAGCATTTCCTAATTTCATTCCAACGAACCGATTGCCGTGTAATTTGAAAGCGTAGTTAGAGAGAGTTAGAGTCGGAGTGGGACAGTGAAACCTAATAAATACCCTGATACTTGAATCCTGCTCGATTCCTGAGTCCATTTTACTTCTCCCGATCGCTCGTTTTGGTTTCTCTGTAAAAACCAACGTAAATTGTTCGATTGTTCGGTTCTTCTTCAGTGGGGTTCGCTGGTTTTGATTATCCGTTCGTACTTCACTATCATCCAAGGATCTGAACTGCGCGTTCCTTACTTCTGGTAAGTGCAATGTCTTTTGCTTTTCTTGATTCTCTGTTTTCAGTGATCAAAACCCTAAAGTGAGTTTTTATTTCTCTGCTGTTTGGTGGTGTAGAACAAAGCTTGGAAAGCGATGAAGCAGAAACAGCAAGAGAAGCCTCAGGACAAGAGAGACTACGAGAATAATGGTGAGTCATGGTTGAGAGGGAAGACGATTGGCCGGGGGGGGTTTTCCAGGGTTTCTCTGGCTATGACGAGGAGAGTCAACACACGTCGATGCAACTTGCCGCCGATTATGGCTGTGAAGTGGGCGGAGATGCTTCAATCGGATAAGCTTCAGGAGGAGAGAGAAGTTCTGGCCGACCTAGATGGATGCCCTCATATCGTTCAGTGCTTTGGCGATGAAGTCACCTTTGGGAACAACGGGTTTTACTTCAACTTGCTACTGGAGTACGGTTCTGGAGGATCTCTAGCCCAACATATAAAGAGATCGAATGGTGGGTTACCTGAATCCGAAGTGAAGCGCTATACGATGTCGATTCTTGAAGGACTCGTTTACATTCATTCTCGTGGCTATGTCCACTGCGATATCAAGCCTGCCAATATCATTCTCGTTCCTTCCTCTACATTTGCCTTCACTTTGTCTTCCCGAAAGCGAACGATCAGGAGCTATTGCTACGTTGTAAAGATTGCAGATTTTGGATTAGCGAAGAAGGTTCAGCAGAAGAAATTGAAGAGGGGTTGGAGAGGCACTCCTCTGTACTTGTCGCCGGAAGTTGTTAGAGATGGCATACAGGAGGCTCCCGCTGATATATGGGCTCTAGGTTGCACTGTCGCAGAGATGATAACTGGGAAGCCGGCATTGAGTTGCAAAGTCGGTTCGGATATTAGTTGTATTCTGTTTCAGATAAGCTCTGGTCATTCCTTGCCAGAAGTACCCAGTGAGATGTCAGACGAGGGCAAGGATTTTCTGAATATGTGTTTCATGAAGAATGCTGAGTTGAGATGGACAGCGAAGATGCTCTTGAATCACCCATTCATTGCAGGAGATGGTATTTAAGCATTATAGGAGGCTCAGTTTTTGCAGGAGACAGGCTTTTTTGGTTTCTCCTGGATTAAGAGGCTGAGCTGATGGTTTATTTTTTGGGTTTAATTTCGATACATTTTTATTCTTTTTTGTTCTTCATTTGGCACCATATTTTTTTTGTCAAGTACAATTGTACAAAAGTCTATTTTATACATCAATACAAAATTCTGCTATTTGTTCAATAAATTAAATTCTGAGAGAACCATCTCATCATTGTACCCTGAAACAAAAGGTTATCCATGTTATTATTGATGTTAAATGAAAAAAAGAAAGAAGGTGAATTTGAATTGTTACTTCGCTTATGCATAACCGGAAGCCTATTTAGAATGACAACTGTACTACTTTTACTTAATATTCTCTAATTAAATTATTTTCTTCCTTTCTTCGTTCCCAAATATTTTATAGTCTCAGGTTTTCTATCCATGTATTCAAATATTTATTAAGATGAATTAATTGTCATACTTTTCTTTCTTTCTATTCTTTACTTTGTTTCTTTATTATTATATACTTCATTTATATAGTTGCCATATTGTCAAGCAGAAGTGATAGCTTTAGTTCTTACTATCAACAAACTATCCATCATTATCTCAAAGTTTTTTTTTTTTTTTTTTGTAGAAATATCAAAGTGCTGTTCAGAAATAATTAAAGAGGGTACCATTTTGAGGTTTACTTTGTAAATGTACATCTTCGTTTTCTTTTTAAATGTCCTGATAAGTCATCTTTAAGATGTATTATAATGGTTTGTTTATTGTTAGGATCATGATTTAGTAGAACAACTGCAAGTATATAATTGGGAAATTTCTCATCTGATAAATTTACATTCCTTACAGAATTTCAGGCTTTAGTTTTACTACTGAGTTTGTTTAATGAATTTAAGGGGGCTTGATTGAGTTCAAGGCAACGCCACTGGATGTCCTTGAGATTTTTAGCTTGAGCAGTAGCAGAGTCATTCTTCTCCATGTTTTATAGGTTCCAAGACCCCAAGTAGTTGGGACCAGCATTGGGTAATTTTTAGAAGTTTAAAGATAAATTCTACAAAAACAGACCGAGTTGTTTCTACTTTTTTGTAACTGTGTAAGTTTTGACAGGTTAAAAGAAGGCCTTCCTATTTTACTTTCCCCTGTATCGATCAGGTCCATATGTGGTCTTTTCAGTTTTTGGAGATTGGTATACCTCAATTCTTTCAGTGTAAATATTCTGTATAGAATAAAAAATGATTAACCAATATTGGTTAATCATTAACTTCACAATATTGGTTTCTTTTCTACATACCCTTTTCTTGAGACCCTTAAATGGACTAGATGGACTAAGCTGGATGATGGTAACCGTCAATTATTTTTTTTCTTTTTATATGATGATCAAATAAGAGAGGAATATAAAAAATAAAAGAAAAGAAAAGAAAAGAAAATATTTATTAATTACTAGTTAAAGAAATGATAATATGATTATAATCACTTCAAATTGTCAAAATAATGAATTTTTGTTTTAATAAAGTCCCTGTGCTTGACTATTAAGGCTGCATTTAGCATTCCTTATTTTGAGGACTTATCTCCTTAATTTTTGCTGTTAAAATGCCCCTATCCTTCTTATCTTGAATAAGGTGTCTTCAAAAAATACATAAATACATAAAAGAAAAATAAGTAAATAATATATTATTTTGTTTTTTATGTTTTTTTGTATATGTATTATATTTTCCCCCTTTCCTCCTTTATGTTTATCTCTTTATGCATAAATACAAATAAATAAATAGGTAAATAAAATAAATAATAAATAATATAAAAAAGGGAATCTTCTTGTGGTGAATATCCTTGTATTTATTTATTGCTAATGCCTTAGGTTCTTTCTTTTTCATGTTGCGTTGATAAAAAATGTTGTATTCATGCTTGCCTTGCAATACCCCATAGGGGCCCCACATATTGGAAGAGGGAGTCCTTCTCCCATCTGAGTCTTATCTAGATTCGTCCAGCTGGTGCCTATGTCCTGAGTCACTATTAATCAAACAATGATTTTTGATATAATTCTCTGAAGTCCCATCACCTTCATCATGAGGGCGGAGCCATGAGTTTTTTTATGAGAGGGGAGGGAAAAATCTAAGTGGAATGGGGGAGCAGGGAGAATAAATATGGATGGCCATGGGGGCCAACCATTGGAGTGGGGAGTGGTAGAAGGGGAAAATATACATGAAGAGTGGGGATTTTTTGGGCCAGGGGGCATAACTCCCCTGGGTCCCATGGCTCCGCCCTTGCTCATCATAGTTTTCAAAGATTTCCATTTATTTCATTGGAAAAAAGTTAAAACTTCTTGAGAATGCTTGTAGAAGTTGTTTCCTTGATCTACTATAAATAGAGATAATTGGTATTACTCTATACACACTAAACAACCCCCAAGATTCTGTTGTGCCTTGAGGGTGTCATGAACCATGAGGAGTTGCCAAAACAGGGGGCTCGCACACACACATGCGTTAGACTTGTATACAAGAGATGAGCACCACTTACAACCCAAAAGCCCAAGCAATTGGGTTATGGGCCACTCTTGTATATTAGTCCCTTGCACTTCTTGTGTATTTCCAATGTGGGACTCTTTTTCACTCCTCATTCCATAACCTACTCACATGTGTATCCCAACATTTTTCCCCTCACATGTGAGTTTCTTTAACCACTCCCCCTCGAACGGAAGTCGATCACCAAGCTTGACATGTACCATGCTACACTGCATGCACAATACCAAGAGCCTTTGTTCAAAACCATAGAGAGCCTACCACCTCCTACTACTTATCTGAACACACGTAAACTTGGGTGGTATCATGGGAACCACATACATGCTCTTGAAAACCACTCACCAACTGCTCTCGCCCAACCCATTCGACCATGGGGAGCCGGTAGAGCCATGAGAGCCATCGCAAGCAAACTACTCGACCATTGGGAAAGGGAACAAAGCCATGGGAGTCACCATGTTCATCTGTCAATGCTTGCACCCAGCCAAACCTTTGGCTATGATACCACTTGTTGTGCGTTGAGGATGTCACAAATCATGAGGAGTCGCCAAAATAGGGGGCTCGCATACATACACATGTGCTAGACTTGTACACAAGAGATAGACACCACTTACAACCCAAAAGCCCAAGCTATTGCGTTGTGGGCTACAAGCCACTCTTGTATATTAGTCCCTTGCACTTCTTATGTCATTCCAGTGTGGGACTCTCTTTCACTCCTCATTCCATACACCTATTCACATGTGCATCCCAACAATTTGTTGGGGCCTCACAACAACTACCCACAATGTAAAATAACAAGGCATTTGAAATAGAAACAATGAGAAAACTAACAGCAACAAAAAAAAAAAAATCCAAGAAAAGACAAATAAAAGCACGTGCCACAAAGAACTCAAAGATTTACATCGTTCAGCCTTACTGCCTACGTCCATGGGAGAAACGAAATATGTTCTTCACTATGAAAGAAAACTAAGAACAATACAAGTACCTTGTAGTTTGCAGCCAAACCAACCCTTACCCTTGTACACCCGTTCTCCCTTTCCTCTCAATCCGAAGAACAAAAACATGAGAAAAATTCACTCTCACACCAAGAGCACTTTGTATTATTCTTTCACACATTTTCTCCCAAAAATCCTTAACCCTACATAGAAAAGAAAGGTTTTATATGTAAAACCTCTTTAACCTAAAGAGGAACCACACCAACAGTTAGATTAAAATTAATCCAGCGGTTGTAAAATAAGACACAATCCCAACAATCTCCACCTTGGCTTATTTTTCAACTACCTTAGAGATATACTATTTGTACCACCACCTATTTGCAAATACCGCAAACCTCCATTGGCCTTAAAACATCACCAGCTACACATAACTTGAATCATTTGGTCCTGACTCCTCATGATTCAAACAAAATGTACTTGTGTAACTGTACCCAAGCTAACAATCCTAACTAACTTCAGAGAGGGACCTCGATCTTTCCTCTCTTCCAACAAGAATCTTGCTCTCACCATCATCTATACCTTGGAAACTTGCAACACTTATCTCCACTCTATCCGCAAAAGAGACCCTCCATGTGGCCACACTACCTTGCGCAATCATTTTCCAACATTTCGTCGAGGTCTTGAGAACCACTATACTCCCAACCAGATGATACAAACCCTTGCATTTTTCTCCCTCCATCAGGACCATACTGCTACGTGTGATTTTCATGACTCCACCTGCAACAAAAACCTTGCATCCTACTATAATGTGTATGTAAAGTTCTATAGCCTACTAAAGGGTCTTTTTGTCTTTTCCTCAGTGTAGTTATGAGCTGGCACCCTAAGTATAAATATTAACTTAGGTGCCACAAGCTACAGACTTTTGGAACAAATCTCTCTTTTCTCTCTTCTCCCTTCTCTCTTCTAGATCTGCCGAACTACATGGTATTAGAGCTCTGATCTGGGCATAACTTTTCCAGATCTGAGATCTAGTTTTCTTTCATTTTCTGGAAAAACTTTTCTGATTGAAGACTCCATCGTGTGCTTCTTTTGGGTGCAAGTTTCAAACACTTTTTTTTTTCTCTTTCTTCTTCTCTGTTGATCGCTGTACCAAGAAGAAGGGTGTGGTGGCAGCCGAATGCATTAAAAATTGATATCTAGACCTGTGGTGGCAACCGAATGCAATAGATGTTTTTTTGAGTTTGTGGTGGTAGCCAAATGCATTGAAATTGGTCTTTTTTGAAGTTTTTTTCTATGTGTTGTGGGTCATGGAAAGCCAGGTAAGTACTGCTGCATTCATAAGTAAACTTTGACCACTATGAATGTCACAGTTTTGAAGCCATAGAGACTGGCTGAATGCCTTGTGCAAATTGAAGTGTTTCAGCTAAGATTTTTTTTTTGACCTATAGTACTGTCAAACCTGTGTTATTGGAGCCTACTTATTATTTAGAGAAAAAAACCTTTTATATCAGATTATTTAAAAAAAAACCAGTAGTAATTTCTCTGTGGAAATGCCTACTGAGGATTCAACAACCTCTAGCATTACTTCATAGCAAGGAAACCTGAATGGGGAAATGGACAGTATGAATTTCTCTATGTCTATTACCTCCTTTGATGGCCTAAACTATCTAGAATGGTCCAAAGGCATCAAACTTTATGTTACAGCTAGGGTGATATCCATTTATATAAGTGGAAAAATAAAAGAACCAAAGTCTGGTACTACTGAACATGATCGTTGGGATCAAGAGAACAACATGGTTATGTCATGGCTGTTAGGCTCCATGTTACCTCATGTACGGAAAAATTTCATATGGGTTGACACGGCCTGTGAAATCTGCGAACAAGCCAAGGCAACCAACTTTGAACAGAAGCATTTTGCCTAGATTTATCAACCTCAAGTAGAATCATCTACGTGTAGAAAGGTGACCGTAGCCTACCTACATACTACTCAACCCTTACATTTTTCTGGAAGGAACTAGACTATTATCAGACCATTGACTGGAGGAATGATGAAGATGCATAGGACTATAAAAAACTTGTCTCCCAACAGCAGGTTTTTGCTTTCTTACATGGGCTGAACCCAGCTTATGAGCCTCTTTGGGTGCAAATTTTGGGAAGTAGGGAACTTTCTTCAGTTTAGGAAGTATATGCTCTAGTCCAATCTAAAGAGAGCAGAAAAAATCTCATGAATGTTTCTGAGGGGGAGCAACCAGTTGCCCTAACTGCAAAAGGGGGTAACACAAGAATGAAAAAGGGGGAACCAAGGAAAGGTGAAGATAAGGACAAACTGTGGTGTACTCACTGCCAGAAGCCTAGACACAGTCGAGAAACTTGTTGGGAATTAGTGGGTAAGCCCAAGTGGGCAACCAAAAATTAAGACACCTCGAAGAAGCCTTCTCAGAAGAAATTTAGTTTTGCAAATCTGGCCACTCAAGACTATAGGCAAAGTAATCAAACTACTGTGTTTTCTCAAGACCATTCTAGTGATTCTGGTCCCAAGGAAGACATCATCAACTCTTTTAGAGATCATTTGGAATTGTATGGTAGGACACTCGGGTAGTTGGACAGGTCGGCTCCTACCCCTTCTACCTTTTTCGCTTCTCCATCAAGTAAAGGTGCTTCTGCATTTCATGTGTGTCCCTCTGCTCCAGAGTTACTTTGGGTCATTGACTCAGGGGCATCAAACCATATGACTGGTAAGTCAAATCTCTTTCAGACCTACACTCTTTTTTCTGGAAGGGATAAAGTGAGACTTGCGGATGGGTCTCTATCCACCATTGCTGGTCAGGGATCTGTGTCACTTCCTGATGGCCTTGTCTTATCCCATACCCTTAATATTCCTAAACTTCTATCAATTTGTTATCTATAAGTAGCATTACTCAGTCTTTAAACTGTTGTGTAACCTTTTTTCCTCATTCTTGTGTTTTCCAGGATTTAACCTCGGGGAGGACGATTGGTAAAGGAGATATGGTTGATGGTCTCTGCACCCTAGAGAATAAAGTTGGCCCTATGACATCAGCTTCTGTGAGTTAATCTACAAACAGTCAACTGTGGTTATGGCATAATTGCCTTGGTCATTTGTCCTTTGAGTCTTTGAAAGTTATGTTTCCTGAATTGTTCAAGTCAGTGTCTCTTACTAGTTTGCATTGTGAAATGTGCCTGTTGAGTATGCATTGTAGAACAACTTTTCTATCAAATAATAAAAGATCTACTTTACCTTTCTATATTGTCTTTTCTGATGTTTGGGGCCCTATTAACATACCTACTGAGGGTGGGTACAAGTACTTTATCAGCTTTATTGATGACTATTCAAGATACACGTGGCTATTTCATATGCACTTGAGAGAAGAAATACCCAAGATTGTACAAGATTTTTATCGCATGGTTTTCACTCAATTTTATGTTGAAGTCCAAATTTTCCAATTATATAATGCAAAGGAGTATTTTCATCATGACTTAGCTGAGCTTTTCTCTTCACATGGATCTCTTCACAGAAACTCATGTGCCAGAACACCACAACAGAATGGAGTTGCTGAAAGGAAGAACTGCCATTTCCTCAAAGTTGCCCGTAGTATGATGCTTCAAATGCATGTTCCAAAATGTTTTTGGGTTGAGGCTGTGATGGTTGCAGCTTATGTTATTATTCATATTCCACCACACCTTCTGCAATACAAGGCCCCACATTAACTTCTCTTCCCTCAATCCCCTTTAATCTCCATTCCTCTACGTGTGTTTGGGTGTAAATGCTTTATTCATGATCTATCTCCTAACCGGGGTAAATTAGACCGCAAATATGTTTTGTGTGTTTCTTTGGGTTATCCCTCTTTCCAAAAGGGCTACAAATGCTTCAATTCCGTCACCTCTAAGTACTTTGTATCTACGGATGTGTCATTTTTTGAGTCAGAACCCTTATTTCAAGCCTCTCCTCAGGGGGAGAATAGTGTAAAGGAGGAGAGGCAAGCTCCAGCTCCTCAAATCCCTCTTCCCCTATTCCTGACTCCTCTCCACTCCTTGTCTTCTTGAGATGCCGTAAGGGACTGCTGAACTCGAAGGCTGTGGAGCAACTTGAGACTATACGTCCAACACCTTCTGACTCCTTGAAGGAAAGTCCATGTACCCTTGTTCCTATTGATATGATTGAACCTACTGCTATTGATGATCCTACTAATGATCTTGATGTCCCAATTGCCCATAGAAAAGGGGTTTGATCATGTACTATTAAGCATCCTATTGCTCAATTTTTATCCTATGAAAACATTGCTCTCGCATTTTGTGCATTTTTACTGCCATTGATTCCGTCTCTATTCCCAAAAGTGTTACAGAAGCCTTATCTATACCTGAATGGACAAAGGCAATGAAGGAAGAAATTAATGCTCTTCACAAAACTAATACCTAAGAGTTGGTGAATCTTCTTGAAGGCAAGGATGATGCAAATGGGTATTCATAGTAAAGCATAGAGCAAATGGGTCGGTTGAAAGATATAAAGCCAGGCTAGTTGCAAAAGGGTATACTTAGGTGTATGGGGTTCACTATGTAGGGGCTTTTGCCCCAATTTCCAAAATGAACACTATCCAGATTATATTATCCTTGGCTGTTAATTTTGATTGGGAGCTCCACAAACAAGACATAAAAAATGCTTTCTTAAATGGGGATCTGGCAGAAGAAATTTACATGATTCAGCCTCCTGGGTTTGTAGCACAAGGGTGTGAAGGGAAGGTTTACAAACTAAACAAATCTTTATATGGTTTGAAATAGTTCCCAAGGGCCTGGTTTAGCAAATTTCACTTGGCTTTACAGCAAATTGGGTTCAGGCAGTGCCAATCTGATCATACTCTATTTTTCAAGAGAAACTAGAAGAATATTATGGTATTAATTGTCTATGTTGATGACATTTTGATTATGGGGAATTGGGACTCTAAGATTAAAAAGGTCAAAGAATCCCTTGCTATACAGTTTGAGGTGAAAGATTTGGGATAACTGCATTATTTCCTTAGTATTTAGGTTGCCCACTCAAAAAGGGGCATCTCCGTTTCACAAAGGAAGTATGTCCTAGATCTTTTGTAAGACACAGGAAAGTTAGGAGGAAAACCTGTAGACTCTCCTATTGAAGAAAACCATCGGCTTGGTGATTGTACTAGAGAACCAGTGACAGATATCAGAAAATTTCAGATATTAAGAAATTTCAAAGGTTGGTAGGAAGATTCCTCTTCCTATCAATGACTCGACCGGATATAGCTTTTGTTGTTGGTGTCCTCAGTCAGTTTATGGATGCACCAACATCCTCCCATCTAGAGGCAGCTGAGAGGGTACTCAGATATCTAAAGAAGTATCCTATAACTGGGTTACCCTTCAAGAAACATGATCATATGAAAGTGGAAGTCTACACAGATGCATATTGGGTTGGAGAAGTTGATGATAGAAAATCAACTAGTGGATGTTGTACCTTTGTTGGTGGGAATTTGGTCACTTGGTGAAGCAAAAAGCAAAGTGCAGTGGCCAGATCTAGTGCTGAGGCTGAGTATAGGGCCATGGCACATGGAGTTGCTAAAGTACTATAGGTGAAGAATTTGATTGGAGAGTTAGGCCTCTCGGTTGATGGCCCAATGTCTCTCTATTGTGACAATAAGGCAGCCATTAATATTGCAGCCAATCCAGTTATTCATGGCAGGAACAACCACATTGAAGTTAACAAGCATTTCATAAGAGAGAAACTTGAAAAGGGGAATGCTTGTACTCCTTACATTAGTTCCAAGGAACAACTAGCTAATGTCCTTACAAAGGGTCTTCATTATTTGTGACATAATGAATTGTGTGACAAGTTGGGCATGATTGACATATATGCTCCAACTTGAGGGAGAGTATTGTAATGTGTATGTAAAGGCCTACAGCCTATTAAAGGGTATTTTTGTCTTTTCCTCAGTGTATTAGTTATGAGTTGGCGCCCTAAGTATAAATATTAACTTAGGTTCTGCTAGCTACAGACTTTTGGAATAGATCTCTCTTTTCTCTCTTTTCTCCTCTCTTCTCTCTTCTCCCTTCTGCCTTCTCTCTTCTAGATCTGCCGAACTACACATCCCTTGGAGTCTAACTAGCTAAGTGATATTAGATTCCTGCACATCTTTGGGACATATGCCACACCACCCAAAGTGCGAACCACTCCATCAAACATTTTGAATTTCATTGTCCCAACACTCGTGATGTTACATGTAGATCCATCACCCAAGGAGACAACACCTATCTTCCTCTCTTGGAATGTGTCAAAATAATCCTTCTTGGAGCAAATATGCATAGAACATTCAGAATCTAAAACCCACTCATTTGGAGAAAAATTGCACATACCTTCAGAGACTATGAGAACATCTTCATCATCATCAGATGCAATTGCCATGCTTCTGGATTCAACAACACTCCTTTTCTATGCAGGACAATCTCTCTTCATGTAACCAAATTCCTTGCATCTATAACACTATATCTTGCCCTACTGTTCTCAAATCCTCTGTTAGATGACCTTACTTTTCGACCCATTCCTATTGTGACCAACGCAGAGTCTTGCCCATTCTCATACTTGGGCTTCCTCCTAACCTCATTGGATAGAAGAGATGCAGTAACTTCTTCCAACTTCACTGTATCTTTCCCATACAACAATGTTGTCACCAAGTTTTCATACAAATCAGGAAGTGAGGTAAGAAGCAAAAGGGCCTTGTCTTCTTCCTCCACCTTGACATCAACTTTCCCTAGTTGATCCAAGATGCTATTGAACATATTTAGATGTTCCAAGAGATTCCCACCTTCTTCCATCTTTAGCCCGTACAGTTTCCACTTTAGGTATAGCTTTGAAGTTAAGCTTTTTTCCAAATAAAGCTTCTCCAGGTTTTCCCACAATTCTGGTGCAGAATCTTCCTCCATAACGTTAAACATAATGTTATCAGATAGGAATAATTGAATCGTACTAATACACTTTGACTCGATGTTCTCCCAATTAGCATCCTTCATGTTTTCTAGCTTCCCATCCTTTCCCTTCAATGCTCTAGCCATGCCTTGTTGGACCAGGATGTCCTTTACCCTTCTTTGTCATAGGGTAAAACCACCTTTGCCATCAAACCTCTCAATTTGGAACTGAGGACCTATACCTTTTTCTGCCACTATCTCTCAAGCAATTTTACAAACACCTTGTAAACACTGACCTTTGAGCTCTGATACCACTTTGTTAGGGCCTCACAACAACTACCCAAGTATAATATAATAAGGTATTTGAAATAGCAACAACGAGAAAACTAACATCAACAAAAAAAAAAAATGAAGTCCAAGCAAAGACAAATAAAAGCATGTGCCACAAAGAACACAAAGATTTATGTGATTCGGCCTCACTGCCTACGTCTACAGGAGAAGCGAAATCTATTATTCATTATGAAAGAAAATTGAGAACAATACAAGTACCTTGCGGCTTATAGCCCAAACCAACCCTTACCCTTGTACACTCGTTCTCCCTTTCCTCTCAACCCAAAGAACAAAAATAAGAGAAAAACTCACTCTCACACCAAGAGTACTCTAAATTATTCTCTCACACCTTTTCTCCCAAAAAGTCTTAACCCTACATAGAAAAGAAAGCTTTTATATGTAAAACCTCTTTAACCTAAAGAGGGACCAAACCAACCGTTAGATTAAAATTAATTCAGCAATTGTAAAATAAGGCACAATCCCAATAGGTTCTCAGCTAGCAAAAAAGACCAAAAATGTCAAACCCCTCCATAGTGGAAGTCCAATGTCACGTCCTTGTAGATGTGGAGAATGTATTTCTCTTAGTTGCGGGTTGCGGCAGTGGTAGACCAGAAAACCTAGGAAGGTGGTTGTTTTCCTACCCATATTATTGTGATGTGAACACCCATTATGATTTATCCCTTTGAGAAGA
This sequence comes from Nelumbo nucifera, assembly GCF_055504915.1. Taxonomy (NCBI): domain Eukaryota; kingdom Viridiplantae; phylum Streptophyta; class Magnoliopsida; order Proteales; family Nelumbonaceae; genus Nelumbo; species Nelumbo nucifera. The sequence goes on along the minus strand of NC_142656.1, from coordinate 29,843,775 downwards.
TGAATCAAAGATTTGTCCATGCGGCCGGAGGACTTGTATGGATTCCCTTTCAACCAAAGAAATTATGATATTGATTGAGAGCTAGTTGCATGGGAATAACATCCTAAATGTCTTAATTGTCATCCATTCATCTTGCTTTATACAATCAAAACTCCATTGTATTGTTTTGATGATTCTATCCTAATCTCTATTGTTAATATACATCTAAACTTGTTTTAATTATTATTTGTGTTTCATGCTTTTGTTGCCTATATTTTTTGATGATTGCTTCACTTACCCATCTTCTCATTCATTTTTGTTGATGTCAGAAATAGCTAGTCTTATTATTTGGTTGAAAAGTGATGGATAATGTGATTACTTGCTAGAAATGTAAACAAAAAGAAATAAGTGGAGAAAAGCCAAGTAGAGAACATAAAAAGTAGGAAAAAAATCTCCTCCAAGTCTAAGGGGAGATCTAAAGTAAATAGAGGATGCATCTATTACATGAAACAGGGGGGATTTGAACAAAATAGTACTCTAATATTTATATTGTTATGATCAAGGTTCAAAGTATCGGAAACACCAAGTGTATCAGAAAGGCAATTTTAAGAGATGTATTGGGATACGCCTTGGATACACATGCATATCGGAGAAAAACTAAGATACACATAGATACGCTTGGAAACACTATATATACTTTAATAAATCATAAAAATACATCAATAACACTAAATATAAGACCTCAATGAGGTGTATATACATTAAATTAATATATTTTAATGGTTTTATGAAGAAATATATTGTAGTTAATTATAATTTCATTAAAAATCCTATGCTTAACTATAATTTATAAATTATAATTGCTCTTCATGAAATATAAAAATCAAAAAGTACTGAAGAATAAATTTTAATTGCTCTATGGATATGATAGATAAATTCATAGATCTAAAACATATTTAGTCTTTATAGGCAGAGAAAAATTACATTTTCAAATTTTTTTATTAATTTATATTTTCCCCAAATATCTTCATGAAATTTTCATAAATTTATTAATAACGCAAAAAAATTATGATTTTGAATGTAAGAAATGTTGATCAACATAAATTTAAACATTTAAGAAAAAAAAAGAAATCACAAGATGTTGTAGCGCGATCTGACTACTCCCTGCTGGAGGATGATTTGGCTTCCAATCGGGAAGCGAGCTAGGTGAATCTGCAAGAAAGGATCAGAAAACCTGGGGTGGCTAACCCAACGTGGTCACTCTGATGCTTAAGTCAGTAAATTGATGCGAGCTGAAAAGCTTTGAGAGCTTAGAGAGCTAGAGAGCTAGAGAGTAGCAAAATCATGCGTACCCTGTGTCATTGGGGTTGGTGCCTTTATATAGTTGAGCCCTCACGGGTTTTGCGGATCGGTTTCGGGATCTTCGTCCTGATGGGATCCGTTTCCACTTTAATTGGGGAGTAACGTTATCAACTAATAAAGATTATCAATTCTGTTCGATCTGAGCGGGGAGAGGATTAGGCTTGCTGTTACGTGATGTGATCCCGTGAGGTTCGGAGTCTGCTAGAGAGACTTCTAGGATCGTTACATGGGGGTCCGGGTCGGTAGCCCCAAGCTGATACTTCAGTCTTTTAGTTCCGAACTGGATTGAGTGCCGAGGTGACTAAACGCCAAGGTGATCCTGCACCGAGGTGACCTTGTGCCGAGGTGAGCCTTGTGCTGAGGTGGCCCTTGTGCCGAGGTGACTGAATACCTGAGTTCAATTGTTGCAAACTAATCTTGCCAGGCTGAGTTGTCATCTCTTGGTCAGGTCGTGTCCACATGTCCCTTTTTCGCTAAGTCAGGCCAAATCACCCTTCATCACAAGATATTATAAAAATTGAAAAAACTTACCTATTTTTGCCATATTTTTTTTTTAAATTTGAAAAGTTTTCAAAAAAATTAATGATTCACACTTGTTTCTTGCAAACTTTTGCAAATATAGCACTTTAGGAATGACGTTTGAAGTTTTAGAGTCATTTAGGGGGTGAAAGAAGGCTTATTTAAAGGAAAAAAAGCTTACTTTTCACCTTTATTTTTTTCCAATTTTTGACCGTATCTTTTTCGTTGATACACTACCGATACACCCCTGATATGCCCCCGGTATGGTCTGATATGCATGAAAAAAAGACGAAACGTCTTATTTCCATGTGTATCCCGTATCTATTTTTTAAAGATACGATACGTATGGGGCATATCGTACCGAAATTTTAAACCTTGGTTATGATGGTCAAATATTGGTTGTTTCCCTTGTATTCTTATTTATTTCATGAGAAGTAGAATAATGACAACGGGAGTCAAATATGCATTTTCTATATGAATCTATTAAATACTAACATTTTTCTATCAATGGTTTGTTATCATTAAAAAATGAGGAGATTATTAACTCTATGTGTTTTAATGATAACAAACTCACCAAGAGCACTAATGATTTGAGATATAAGTTTATGGTTATACTAAATAATTCCCTCTGATGGACTGAAGCCTATCCAAGGAAAGAACGATTACTCTCATGAACAAGAAGAAGAAGATATCGAGTTCTAGAGTCTTCAAGTTATCTTATCTATTAAGGCTTGATGTAATTAGTTTGCGAGAAGCACTACAATGGGCTTAATTTAAACCTAGCTCTTTCCTACCAAAACCATAGAGACCAATGGTTAAGTTAGAAAATATTCATAGGTTTTCTTGGACTCAATACTAGACTTAACTTAAAAATTCAAAGTGTGGAAGCATAAGGAGTCGATTTTCAAACCTTAGGAATTGTCTACTGAAGTGGTTTAAGAATGGGTTACAGTCCATAGTTGACTACCTAATAAACAATAGTTAACTATCTAACTATCTGTGACAACTAAAACTCGTAATACCTAGTAGCCAACTACCTGAAAGGTAGTAGTTGACTAGTCGTGATAGCTAAGCCTGGTGTAACACTAGTATCATCGTAATACCTAGTAGTCAACTACACGAAAGGTAGTATCGTAATACCCAGTAGTTGGCTACCAAAATGTAATAGTTGATTACCAGAGAAAAAGATGTACCTCCATGCATCATATTGGACTACTGGCCCTGATTGTTGATTGCATGTGTTAGCACACGAGTGAGTTTATAACATTCGTGTCAGCACACGAGTCAACACAAATATGAGAGTTGTTCACATAGAGAAGGCCTTCATTTCCTTTCCTAAGCATTGTAGAACTATTGAATCATCATCCAATAGTGAGTTTAACACACTACTGTCACTATTGAGTTCTGTTTAAGTCTCACATTGCTTAAGGAATGAAGGACTTACCTTCATCAATAAGAAGGATAGGCAAGCCCAACCAAGCCAAGATTAGGAATTAAATGAGGCCCATGTTTTATTTTATTTTTTGTGCTATAGGTTCAAAGCCTATCCAAGCCCAACCTAATTTGGGCTTGAGTAATATTTTTGTACCTGTATTATATATTATTTGTTTAAAGTTATATAGATTATTAAGTTTTTATAATTATATGCCATAGGCCCAAAATTAAGTCTGACTTGACCTAGGCCTTATACCTGGGCCTGGGATTAGGCTATAACCCCTTATAATAGGTGCTACGTTTGTCCGGACAAGTAGAAGTATTTGATGCGAAATAAACTCCTTCAAGGCTTTTTTGGTAGGATTTCAGGACATGGATGAAATTATTTATAGATATTTCTTATGTATCTCCTGAAAATTGTAATGCAGTGGAATATGCAAAAATTTGCAGCCCAAGTGAGAATGAAGTTCAAAAACTCAATATGGTCAAACTACTTGAGGCTGAATTTTTCACGTAGGGAAGAAACAATTCTCTTTAAGGGATCAAACATGGGACTTGGACCATAGCATAGCAGACCCAAAAGTAAATTAAATCATAGCTTAAAGCTGATGGAAATGTCACCACAAATGCATCAACTTGCTATGCTAGTTCATGCTCAAGACTCCATGTTTCCCACACTTGCAACAATGGATTGAAGATGGTGCAATCACTATTTCACACTAAGTTTTTTTTCCCTTGAATACAACAATTATTTGCCACTGGAAGAACATTCTTTTGAATATCTTTAATCCACTAAAGTGGGTTGCAAAAGCTGGTCTTGGACTGGTTTCAACACATTGATTAGATGGCACCCAAAACCCTAGAACAATTCTAGTTTCTTGTCTCCTAGATGGCTAAATTATGAGAGCAATTGAGAGCAACATGTAGAGATCTAATGTTGGATGACCTTAAGGCTAGGAATGGCTACTCTACACGGTGGGCTTTTTTTTTTTTTTTTTCTTGAAGGACAAGTTTTGGGGCAGGGACAGGTTTTGGGATTCTACAACCCATACGGGCATGGGTAGGGTATCATATTAGGCTAATAATATAATTTTATGTATTAGGTATTGAATTTAATAATATTTTGAATTTTATGTGAAGGATAATTGATAGTTTGTGTTTTTTACGCATAATTGAAAATTTTGTTGTTTGTTTGTGTTGTTTTACTTAGATGCAGGTTCTAAACCCAACCCGCCCCACCCTTGAATGCAGGTAGGGTAGGGTTGGAGAGGGTTTTGAATTTTCATGTGCGAGGAGGGTGTGGATTCTCAAAATCCAACCCGCTACAGGTTTTGGGGCAGATACCCATAGGTTGGGAGGTTTAGGGAGGCGGGTAAGGTCTAAAATTTATGAAACCCTCCCCAAACCCGCCCCATTGCCATCCCTACTTTAGGCTATTAAGGCCTAAAATCTCCTACTCAAATTGCTCTATAACATCCTAATCCAATTAGGAAATGAGATTTAGTTAAATTCTTTCTAATTTATCCACATTTTTTACTAATCAAACTAGTAAATGTCCTAATCACATTAGAACAATTTCTAAATTTGAGTGCACCAATTCTAATTACCACTTTCTAAATCTTTAAAGAGTGTAAGAGAGTGAATCTTGTATGGCATGGGACCCACAAGCATCCAATTTGAGCCAACATAGAATTCCTCCTTTCTTAAAGGGAAGGTGTACAGGACCCACCTAGGCTGAATTATTTCCCAACTATTAAGGAGAAACCACCCTAGCTAGTTGGCTCTCTAATTAGTCTCATTAATGTCTAATACATTAAGCTTAAATTCATCCACCCTAAGTACTCAAGCTCATTAGTCCAAACTGAAATGTGTCCATTAAGTTTTGGACCTAATAGCAACACTTGCATCATAGTCTCTTTACCTTAATATCCAACACTGGTAATGGGTAAGGACTTATTTCCCTCATTCTAAAACTCCAATTTCACAATCTTTACCATGACGGGATCTGAGAAAAATGTTTTTCAAACATATTTTCAAAATAAGCTACTTATTTATATAATTGATTTAAAAAGCACTTGAAATCCATTACCGATAGTTTTTTGTTTCCATTGGAGAGAGTAATTTTATAGATATTCTCTTTGTTCGACAAAGTGGCAGATCCTACCATAATAATGATCACTTGCCCAAATTTCAATTTTATCTACTCCAATATACATTGGTATTTACTCTTAAAAGATCTTATTAGTTGGCATATTAAAAGTAGATAAGTTAATTTGATACTCGACAAAATACCATTATCAAGTCTAGAGACTATATGCAACAATATAATTGCTCCACCAATCTAAAAGTCCAAAAGCACAATGGAAATGGTTCAATTCAGTGTTTCATAAACACACATACTTATATTGGGTCTAACCCTTGCAATTGAAATACACTACTCTATTCCTTATGTAGTACAAGTATGTCAACCTTATCAGGATTAACCACCTAGGTTTATCCATTGGTTGGGAACATTTAGTTTGTATACCGATAATGCAAACCTCATAAAATTATCCTAAAATAAAAATCAAGGGTATTACATAGAGGCACTAAGGCCCCATTTGGTTCATAGGAATAGGGGTCTGGAATTGGAATGGGGTAATTCCAATTCCAAGTATTCGGTTAGGTAGAATTGGAACCGCATTTCCATTCCTGCTGGAATGGCATTCTCCCATTTGAGGGGGTGGCCATACCCTACCCCTCTCTTGGGAATGAAATTCCATTCCTGCTGATTCCAATTCCCATTTCCATTCCTTTTTGAATCAAACAGAGTATGGGAATAGACCACTCGGATTCCAATTCCGATTCTAACTGCAAACCAAATGGATCCTAAATTGGCACATGCAAGTGTACTAGAAACTAAAACTTTATTCGTAATAAAGTAGTTGTTTATCTATTGGTTGAGAACATTTAATTTGTATACTAATTATACAAAGCTCATAATATTATCCGAAAATACAAATCAAGGGTATTACATAGAGGCACTAAATTGACACATGCAATTGTACTAAAAACTAAAACTTAACTCATAATAAAGCAATTTACGATCCATATGAGATACAAAGGGCATACAGTATCTAAAATACAAATCAAGGGTATTACATAGATACACTAAGGTCACATTTGGCTTGCAAGAATAGGGGTCTGGAATCGAAATCGGAATGGGCTATTCTGGTTCTAACTATTTGGTTAGGCAGATTGAAATCCCATTCCCATTCTTGCTGGAATGACATTTCCCCATTCGAGGGGATGATCATTCCTTGCCCCTCTCTTGGGAATGAAATCTCATTCCTACTGATTCCAATTCTCCCATTCCTTTCTGAACCAAACAGACTATGCGAATAGATCATTCCAGTTCCAATTCCAATTCTGACTGCGAACCAAACAGATCCTAAATTGACACATGCAATTGTACTAGAAACTAAAACTTTATTTATAATAAAGCAGTTGTTTATCCATTGGTTGAGAACATTTAGTTTATATACTAATTATACAAACCTCATAATATTATCCTAAAATACAAATCAAGATATTACAAAGAGGCACTAATTCGACACATGCAATTGTACTAAAAACTAAAACTTAACTCATAATAAAGCAGTTTACAATCCGTAATAGACCCTGGGGGCATATAAAATCTCCATCATGGTTGTAACACTCTGCTAAGTTGAATTTCTCTATTGCCCTCAGCATTAGGTTGAATTTCTCTATTTCCCTGAGCATTAGGTTCAATTTCTCTATTTCCCTCAACCTTTGGTGAAGCATATAAGTTTGAGCAAAAATATGAAAACATGGCTAAGCCGGAAGCTGCTGCCATGGTGATGAAGATGGCGCGAAAGTCATTAATGTCTAATGCGTTTGATGTAATATTGTTAGAAGGGTTAAGACATGTTTCATGCCCAAAATATTTATTCTCGATATCATCCATCTGTTTTCCTTCCCTAATTCTCAAAATTTCACCAGACAAATTAGATAGCAAAGGAGAGTTTTGGGGAAATGCCTGCAAGAAAGAGAGAGTTTTAGTAATTAAGCAAAATACATTGAAGACACTTCAAATACAAGGAAGCGGTGCATAGCACCTTCAATGGGTCCATACAACAATAAAATAATGTGTTTAGTTTCCACCTTAAATGAGGAAAAGTGCTTTTTACCTAGAACGGAAAATAAGTAGACAAATCCATCAAGAAGACAAGAAAAATCATGTAAAGAGTTTCATCCTTAATTTAGTTTGTCAGTCATACAACCATAAGATCATCTCAGCCATCAAATCGACAATGATTCAGTCTGAGAACGATCCTTTACTGCTGAGGAGACCCAGATCATGGGATCAGATTCTGATCTCACGGTCCTAATACATCCATCAAATCTAGGTTTCCTGTCTCCTTACATCTCAAGGATATAGAGGCACGAGCCTATAGAACAGATCCTGCTCAATTTCATCCTTAATTGAGAATCAAAATGTATTATTTTATCCAGATTAGAAAATAAGTAAATATATACACCAAGATCTTTGTGAAAATATATACCTGAGAAAGAAGTTGAAATATTAATATTTTTGTTTACATGATTTCGTACAAGGTATTTAAGTTATACATGTATCCACACACCATTACCAAGCCATAAAGTGCTTGAGAGTTAACTTGATCCAAAGTACAAAGCTTTTCCATATCATGTCTTTCCAGTACTGAGGTACCCTATAAGTTGTATAGTTGAAAGAAGAGAGAAGGGTTTACATGAAAATGAAGAACAAGTGTGCAAAAATAGAGACATTTTTAGAAAATGTACTCAATTAAAATTTGTCAATCATGTTTGCATATACTACAAATCATCCTCTCCAAATTAGTAATGGTCTAGGATGAATTAAATTAGATCTTATCTTCATAGGATATTTCTTTCAACTTTTTAGTGAGAAACCTATTTAAATTTAAATATACAGTATTATAGTTAATGAGCATTAATGAAGTTAACTGAATTAAAATTTCAAATTTAAAAAATGATAACAATAATAAGATATGTCTAATGATAAGCAGGGTCAGGACAGGTTTAATAGGTTTGGGTCAGGATGGGTTTGGGAAATTGGGAGAAAAGGTTAAATGGGTTTGGAATCAAGGGTATCTAAATGGGTTTGGGTATGGGAAGGGCAGTTTTCGTAGATGCCAACCTGTTGCATCCCTAAGAGCACCTATAAGCTATTCATGATAGTTTTTATTATTTTTTTTGACACTAAGGGCAAAGTTTTATTTATACTACTCAGTGAGTACAATCAGCAAGAGGAATGGAGGAGACTCCAACCAAGCACAAGGCCTAGAAAGATTAACTGCATATTTAGCAAGGCAGTGACCAACTTTGTTATAGCACCTAGTTGCAAACTTCACTGAGTAGTTTGAGAACTTAGAATCTCTTCAAAAGAGAGCTTATCAATACTTTGCACCTCCCTCAATGATAAAGTGGTCTAGATTCAAACTGACAGCCAACTTTAAATCCTCCAATAGAGCTAGAGCTTCACACTCGGGGGAGAACAAGTGGGAAAGCTTGATAGCCAGGGCCCGAGTGTGAAGCTTGATAGCCAGGGCTGTGCAATAAGGTCTCCAAACTAATCTCTTGTGGTGTAGATAGAGCTCTGTGAAAGTTTGTATTTAGCCAACCAATTGGCGGTTTAAACCAAGGTCTCTCTTGACTTCCAGCAGAGGGAGGATAAGGAGCTCTGTTGGACTCCATAGGAAGAAGGGTCTGTAACTCTGAAAAGAAACAACAATGGGGTTCACTATAGTATATGGATCAAAAGGAACTCTTTCCATCACCCACTTACATCTTGCCTTCCAGATATTCCAAATGATAATTGCCCCCTTTCTACCATAGAAAGTTGTGACCCATCCTTAGGATTATCCATGGAGTACTAGTATGATAACCAATCTTTGAGGGACCAATCTGAGTGGACTGTGGACATCCGTCTTGAACCCTACTGGTGAGGTGAACCAGATAATTTGTATGACTGGGCATTGAAACAGAATATGAGTAATAGTTTCTTCAACACAATGACAAAGCTCGCAAGTAAGATCATTCGGGCTTGCCATATATCCAGCACTGACTTCATTGGAACACAGTTCATTATACATTTCTAAAGGAACAAATGGGCACTCGGGGGAATGTTTCTAAAACTCCAAAAGGAATGCCAAGAAATTTCAGCACATGCCATGTTGCTGTTGGAGCTTTGAGGGCAATTTGAATCAATCAATTTACATGCTAAGGAGAGGGTGAACATACCATGGGGAGGGGGGACTTGGGGGTGAGCTTCCAAATTAGTCAATCAGGTTGTATGCTACTATGGATAGGGAAAGGAGCACGAATAATTGCAGTGGCTGCTTCAGGTGGTAAGGAATTCACAATAATATCCTACTTCCAGAGAAATGAGTCATGATCAATCGAACCTGCTACCTTACCTATATAATGAACTTTGGCCTTCTTCAAATTATTATGACTCTAGCATTCTAACCAAGGATCTTCTAGGGCATTAATACCCCAACCAGATCCCACCACCCAATGAATACCCTATTTGATTAGGTCCCTCCAAGAGAGAATAACTGCTCAGGTTCCCGAGATGCCTCTATTAGTTAAAATTCCAGAAGATTGCCCATGCTTGATGCATTTAGCTATAAAAACTCAGTTCTAGTGCTGATTCGAATAAAGGTAGTGCCAGGTAAGTTTCATAAGGAGTGCTATATTAAGTGTATATCCTTGAAGCCAACACCCCCCCTGATTTTTGGGTTTAGCTGTCGACTCCCAACCCTTCAAGTAGATATTCCTCCCATTCTCCTTAAAGTCCCATCAGGAGTCTCTTAAGAGAAAATTAATTTGGTCTGCACATTTTTGTTTAACAAGAGAAGTGGACAGTGTATATAGAGGAATAGTCAAGAAACATTTGATTAGTATTCTCCAACCTGTTTGTGAAAGAAGTTTGGACTTCCAATCATTAACTCTCTAAGAGATTTTGGAAATAACATCTTTCCATGTGTCTCTGATGTATTTCTTGTCATCAAAGTAAGCACCCAAATACTTCTCCTTACAAGCCAATACTATAACACCCACGAACGAGGAGAGCTGCCTGTGGATCCTGTGGTGGACAATGAAGCTGAACATGATAGATGGTTTTGTTGAAAAGTAAGAGTGGTAATTTTAACGTTTGTCTTTTATATTAGTAGGTAACCTGGGATTTGTGAGCTGAATGTTCTAGACTTGCAAAAGTAAAACTCCTTTTTGTATCTTGTAATCTGAAACTTTTTGTTAGAGAGAACAAGAAGTCAAAAACAGAGTAAACCCAAAATCGTAAGTTGGCTTTCCATCTCTTCATTCTATTTTCAAATTTTCCTGTACAGATTTTTATCTTTCCTTCGATTTTTTACCACTACACTTCCGTTGCTCCAACAAACTTTTGGTATCAGAGCTGAAGATCCATCCAACCATTCATATCTAAAACTAAAACCCCTCATCAAGTTCCAACAGCTTTGTTCAGATAATTTTCAAAAATTTCCACTTCCTATTTTTGATGAAGAAAACTATTATTATTGGAGCATACAAATGAAAACATTTTTCATCTTCAAAGAGATTCAGGAGTTAGCAAAAGAAGGATATGAAGAGCTAAAAAACCATGAACAACTTGCAACATAGACTGAAAACAATAAGGAGTGCAAAGAAAATAGGAAGGATGATGCTAAAGCCCTGTACCATATTCAACAAATAGTAAGTAAAATAATATTTCGAAGAGTCATGGCTGCCAAAAGCTCAAAGGAAGCATGGGATATTTTCAAAAAGGAATTCTAAGGCACCGAAAAGGTAATATCCATAAAATTTCAAACCCTTTGGAGAGATTTTTTATAACATTATGGTGAAAGAAAGTGAATCTGTTCAAGAGTTTTTTTTTTTTTTTTTTTTTTTCTAGAGTTGCTTGTGTTGTAAATCAAATCAGAACATATAGAGTTGTTATCTCAGATGAAAAAATTGTAAAAAAGGCTTTGATGAGTTTACCGGTTAAATTTGATCATGTAGTGGCTGTCATTGAAGAAGCTAAAGATTTGACTAAACTATCCATGCATGAGTTAATGAACTCACTTGAAACTCATGAGGATAGAATGAAAAAAATTTCAACTTCTTCATTGGAGCAAGCTTTTTAGTCCAAACTCACAATTGCAAGAAAGAAAAGGAATGATGGTGAAAAAGGAACTTCAAAAGAAGGGTCATATCAAGGTAGAGGAAGAGGATACCAAAACAATGGAAGAGGAGGCAGAAGAGAGAGATAATATGGAAGAGGAAGAAGTGAAAAGCAAAATAATGATTGTTATTTGCAAGGACAACCATTTGCCCTAGGATTGTTATTTCAAATGTAAAAAATGCAAAAATCATGTTTATGCCCCAAAAGGTTGCAAATTTAAGGAGAAAGAACAAGCCCACTATACTGAAAGGATGATTCAGAAAATCACCTATTTTACTCTTGCATGAATACCCAACAAGAGTCAAAAGGAGTCTGGTATTTGGATAGTGGTTGTAGTAACCACATGACAGGAAATAAAGAATGTTTTCTTTAGTTGAATGGACATGTTAATTCTCAAGTGAAGCTTAGAGATTGAAAACTCGAAAGTATTGAAGGAAAAGGTGTTGTTGCAGTCTAGACTAAGCAAGGTAATTCTAAAACCATTTTTGATGTTCTATTTGTTCTTGGTTTGACTCAAAATTTTCTTGGTATTGGAGAGCTTATACAAAAAGGTTATGAGGTGCGCTTTGGAAATGATGAATGTGTAATAGCTAATAAGAAGAAAGGTCAAATCATTGCTAGAGTAAAAATGGTAGCAAATAAAGTGTTTCCATTAACCATGTCCTATAATGTGAATTACGGGCTAAAAAGTGAGAGGATGAATGAATCCATATTATGGCACCTAAGATAATGGGCACTTGAATTTCAAAAGTCTTTCATTGTTAAATAACAAGAATATGGTGATTGTACTTTCACAAATTGATAGAGAACATAAAGTATGTGAATGTTGCATCTATGGGAAGCATCATAGGCTACCATTTTTTGAGAGATCATAACATTCAAAGGCACCACTAGAGCTAGTTCACGCTAATATTTGTGGCCCCATGAGGACATCTTCCTTCAACAACAAGAGGTACTTCCTTCTATTTGTTGATGATTTTACTAGAATGATATGGGTATATTTCTTAGATGTAAAATCAGAAACATTGCCTATTTTTATTCAATTCAAAGCATTTGTTGAGAAGAAAAGTGGCCATGTAGAGAACACTGATGTGGGCCCCACAGCTGTGGTCCCACTCTGTTCGTAGGGTAGAATGTGCCCTAGTCATCCTAGTGTTAGCTGATGGTCAATCTGTTATTCCAGTTGTTATTTATATTTCAGTTTTATATTGTTTTATGTGTTATGTAAATACCAAGGGCAGATTTGTCCTTTCATGTAACTAGCATAACCTAAAAATACTAAATAGAAGTGGCGGCGGCAGAAAATTCAGATTATGTCATTCCTTTCAATTCTTGTGTTCTACTGCTCTCTCTCTACTCTTTCTCCTCACTCCTCTATACCTTTTTCTCCTTTTTCGAACCTGAAATCTATTAGAGTTCAAGGCTGATAGCAGCCTTGAACATCTACTGACCACAAATTAAAAATTTTGAGAACTGATAGTGGAAAAGAGTTTACATGGAGAGAATTTGAGAAGTTTTGTGAAGAACAAGGCATGAGTTGACAATAAGATATACCCCACAACAAATTGGGATAGTTGAAAGAAGAAATAGAATCGTTGTAGAAATGACGTAAATTCTTTTAATTCTTGATCATTCTAAGAATGAATAACATTAAAGTGTTTGGTTACAAAATTCTTGCCATGGACCACATTGTTTTTAGAATGAAAAATCAGCCCATAGCACAAAAATTGAGGTAGCCTATAGCATGAAAAATAATCATGCCCCATCTTGCTCATTTTCATTGTTTGAGGAATCTTTCTACAAAATTGCTGCCATAGATGCTTACTAGTAAATGCCGTGGAAGTACTTTTACAAAAGCACTTTTATAGAAGTACTTTTACACGAAAGCCCTTTAATAAAAGAACTTTTATAAAAGTGCTTTTATGAAAAGTACTTTTACGAAAGCACTTTTATAGAAGTACTTTTACACGAAAGCCCTTTAATAAAAGAACTTTTATAAAAGCACTTTTATGAAAGCACTTTCATAAAAGCACTTTTATAAAAGTACTTTTTTGAATGAACTTTTACAAAAGTACTTTTATGGAATCACTTTTCTAAAAGCACTTTTACAAAAGTACTTTTATTAAAGCACTTTTGTGGAAGTACTTTTATAAAAGCATTTTTACAAAAGTACTTTTACATAGGACACTTGTCAGTCTAAAAAGAATTCATTTTTAGGAAAAAAGCATTTGATTCATAGCAATATTTTCTTATTTGCCTATTTTTACCCATTCTTATCCATTTTAGAATTTCATCTTGAGTAAGAATGAGAAAGATTGAGAATTAAACCAAACATGGCCTAAATTGCTCTCCCACCAAAGTTGTATAAAACAAAACATCTTTTGAAGCATGGCACAAAAAGAAGCCTGTTGTTAGCTCATTCAAAGTGTTTGGATGCATTTCTTATGCTTATATTTTCTCAAAGAAGAGAGAAATTTGATGGCAAAGGTGAGAAATGTATTTTCATTGGCTATAGTGATGAATCCAAAGGTTATCCGTTACTGAATCCAACTTCAAATTAGTTGGACATTTCAAGATATGTGATATTTGATGAAGAGGGGGATGGATCTTTGACAAAAATTCCTCACAAATAAAGAAATATCTTACAGACGAGATGAAGAAGTGATTCTTGATGACCATGAGCATGACACAACTACATCAAATATAAGGCCAGCAAATGCAAGAAGATCAAGCCTAACAAGTTTTAATCCAAGAATGGATCCCTCAAGTTCAAGAATCCGAGATCCTTGGCAAGTAAGCCCAAGTGATTTAAATTCAAATGCTCCACCAAGAATGGTACATTTTAAGAAATTTTTGATTCATGCGATGTTGCATTTCTGCACTTGAACAAGAAAACTTTGAAGAAGCTTCAAAAAAAGAAGTTTGGATGGAAGTATGGATGAAGAAATTGAAATGATTGAGAAGAACAAGACACGGGAGTTGGTTAATAAACCTAAAGAAAAAGAAGTAATTGGATTAAAATGGGTTTATAAAACAAAGTTTAATGAAAATGGCTTAATCTAAAAATCACAAAGCAAGGTTAGTGGCTAAAATCTATACACAACAACCTAGGGTAGATTTCCATGAGACATTTGCACCAGCTGCAAGAATGGAAGCAATTAGAATTGTGCTTGCACTTGTTCAATTAAAATTGCAAGTGTTCCAATTTGATGTGAAATTAGCCTTCCTAAATGGAGATTTAGAAGAGGAAGCCTATGTTGATCAACCACAAGGGTATGTAATAGATGGAAAAGATGACAAGGTTTACAAACTTTGAAAAGCTTTGTATGGCTTAAAGTAAGCACCTCAAGCATGGAATGACAAGATTGATAAATACTTTCACAAGAATGGATTTGAAAAAAGTCCAAATGAGCCATCATTCTATGTCAAGGACGATATGCATGATTTTATTCTTGTTTGTCTTTAGGTTGATGATTTGATTTATACAAGTAACAACCCAAAATTGTTGAATGAGTTCAAGTTAGCAATGACCAAGGAATATGAAATGATTGATTTGGGGGTTAATGAGATACTTTCTTAGGATTCAAGTGAAGCAAAGACAAGGTGAAATTTTTATGTCCCAAGAGAAGTATGTTGATGATGTGTTAAAAAAACTTCATATGTCAACTTATAAACCCCTAGCTACTCCTATGGCTGCCAATGAGAAGTTGTGAAAGGAAGATGAAGCTGAATTGGTAGATGCATCAATCTATAGAAGTCTTGTTGGTTCTTTGATTTATCTCACCAATACAAGGCCAAATATCATGCTTGCTATAAGCACTGTTTCAAGATATATGAACAAGTCAAGTAAAGTTCATTTTGGAGTAGCAAAAGAATACTTAGATATGTGAAAGAAACTAAAAACTTTGGGCTGAAATATAAATGTGAAATTGACTACAAGTTGGTTGGATTTTTAGATAGTGATTGAACTAGTTCCATAGATGATTGAAAAAGCACAATTGGATATGTTTTTTCCTTAGGAAGTAAAATGATTTCATGGTCATCCAGAAAGCACAATAATAGCACTCTCTTCAGATGAAGCAGAACACATATCAACCACTAGTGCATCTTGTGAAGTAATTTGGCTTAGTGGACTTTTGGAAGACATTCCATTTGTGTAGAATGGTCTAGCTACAATCTACTGTGACAACACTTCAGCTATTGCACTGACCAAAAACCTAGTTTTTCATGGAAGAACAAAGCATATTGAACTGAGACACCATTTCATCAGAGAATCAACTGAGAAAGGAGAAATTGCCTTGAAGTTCATCAAGACTAAAAACCAACTTGTTGATATCTTCATCAAGCCTCTAGCTTTAGAAAAGTTTGTGCATTTTATATCTCTAATGAAAATTACAAATTAAGAGGGGGTGTTGAAAAGTATGAGTGGTAAGTATAATTTTTTTAATGTTTTGTCTCATATATTAGTGAGTAGCCTTGGGAATTGTGAGCTGAATGTTCTAGACTTGTAAAAGTAAAATCCCTTTTTGTATCATGTAATCTAAAACTTTTTGTTAGAGAGAACAAGAAGTCAAAAACAGAGTAAAACCTAGAACCATAAGTTGGCTTTCCATCTTCTTATCTTCATTCTATCTTCAACTTTTCCCCCTACAGATTTTTATCTTTCCTTTAATATTTTACCACTACACTTCCGTTGTTCCAACAGATTTATTTAAATTAATTTGTTGACCGGACCAACTATAGAAGCTATCTAAGCACTAGCGGATATAAGGCAACTCCAATATAGTAGCCCGTCCATAGATAATCATATCATCAGCAAAAGGGAGATTATTAACAACAGACCCTAAAGCCCCAAATTGGATGCCCTTAAGTCTTCCTTTTGTAATGCCAATTATGAAGAGGTGGGAAATAACATCGAGGCAAAATATAAATAGACAAGGGGAGAATGGGCAATCTTGCCTGAGCCCTCCTTCAGGTTGGATTGGAGGCCTTGGAATCCCCTTGATTATCATACTCATATTTGTACAGGCAATGTAGAAGTAGATGAGATGGCATAAAATCTCAGAAAAACCTCAAAACTACAAAACCCTAATTAAAAAGCTCCATTTTACTCTGTCATACGCCTTTGAGAGGTCTAATTTGAGGAGAAAATCTCCAATTCTTCCTTTCTACTTTCTCAAAGAATGGACAATTTTGGAGGCGATAATTCTGTTGTCAAGAATGTTTCTTCTCGGTGTAAAAACATTTTGTAGTGGAGTGATGAGTCAAAGTATGTATGATGGTCTTGAGTCTTCTTTTAATAATCTTGGCAATGGAGCGATGAGTCAAAGTACATATGATGGTCTTGAATCTTCTTGTAATAATCTTGGCAACTATTTTGGTCAAGTCCATAAGTCTGAGGTTAGTTGCTCCCTCCACATCTTCCATTTTTTGGAATAAGGACAATGTTGCATTTACTTCTTGGATTCTATGAGGGTGAGCAAATAACTCTTGCATATACCCAACAATATCTTCTTGGGTACAATCCCAATTTATTTGGAAGAAACGAGAAGATATGCCATCTGGTCTAGGACCTTTAGGGGGCCAATGTTAACTAAAACTTCTTTAATTTCTTTTATACTTGAAATAGCAGTACGCATTAATATTCTTAGCTTCAGAGATATCAATAGGAGCCACCTTATGATCAAGAGATGTCAGATCTGGATTGGTAGACTAGGGATTCATAAATTAATCATTGATAAGACCTTCTATTTCATGAGGTTTATTAGTCCAAGAGCCATCATCCTTACGAAGTCAACTAACAAATTTCTTCCTTCTTCTAGTGGAAGCATAGTTATGATAGTGTGGTCCCCACTAGTAAGCCGATAGCATTTCAATCTTTTCCTCCAATGCCCCTCCATTTCAAGCAAGTAATCAACAGTGTTCTCTCCTTAGCAATGTTTTGTTCCGCTCTGTCGCTCCCCTGAATTTCCTGTAGTCTTTCTCTAATAGAAAATGCATTGCTTCCAACCGCCAATGTAATCGCCACTCCAAGAGTGTAAGTCATTAAGACATTAAGTAAACGTTCTAAAAGAGATAAGCCAGGCATTCTCCACAACATTTTGGTAGTTTGGGTGCTTAGACCAAGAGTTTCAAAGTGCAATGCAAACCTTCCCCACCTCCTCTCCTTGCTAGTATGAACCACTATTGGTGCATGCATGGTCACTTCTTATAATCCATAGATGTTGGATTGACCCAAGCCAATGGAAAGGCTTGCAACCAATTTGTTGAAGCTAGAGCTCAATCCAACCTTTCACAAATTAGGTCATCTAATTGTCATCCATTAGTCTAGGTAAATTTAGGTCCTTTAAAGCCTAAATCCACCAGATTACAAGAAGAGATGAAATTCTAAAGCTTCTTAGAGTTCTGAAGCAGTTGACCTCCAAATTTTTCATTAGCATGCATTAGGGAATTAAGATTGCCCAATGATTAATGGGTGTGATTTAGACTCTAGAAGGTCACTAAGTTGAGAGAAAACTTCATCTACGTGTTGATTTCAGACGACCATGGTTTGAACAAGAGAAACAAAAAAGTTATGAGAGAAATAAAATAAACTTGAATCGGGTGATAACTTTTTGCATAGGGAAAGGAAGTTAAAATAAACTTCCACATGCTTCGTTCGAGTGTGAAAAATAGGATTGAAGGCCAAGTTAAGTGGCACCAATGTTATTACACCACAATACCGGAGGTGGAGAGGTGTATCCAAGATCGTGAAGAAGGGATTGGATCTAGAGGAGTTCTGTAACAATATTGACAAGAGATCTTAATTCTGCTTCAATGCTCGAATGAGCAACGGTTGGTTGCTTTTTGGAGCTCCAAGAAATGAGATTTGAGCCCAAATAAATAGCATATCCACCAATTGATCTCTGGTCATCAGGAGAACTGGCCCAGTCAGCATTTGTATAGTCGATGAGCTCAACCGAGGATGATGGAGAGAAGTGAAGACCATGATTAATTGTGGACTTCAAGTAATGAAGAATTTGTTTGACAGCCAGCCAGTGTTCATCAATTGGAGAATGCAAAAACTAACAAACTTTATTAACAACAAAGGAGATGGTTCTCGTGATGGTGACATACTAAAGATCTCCAACAACAGTTCGGTACTCAATGGGATTAGTCACAGGAGTGCTAGAGTGACAAGAGAGCTTGAAAGAGGTGGCCATTGGAGAAGGCACTTGTTTGACACCATCTATCTTGGCTCAGCATAGGAGTTCCAAGACGTATCTCTGCTGAGACAGAACCAAGCTATTGGCCGACAAATGAGCTTCGATCTCCAAAAAATAATGGTGTCCTAATCTTATGATTCAATTCAATGGGTGTGTCTGCTGGTTTAACCCCTAGTTTCCCAGTGTCCCCAAGAAGATCAAGGGCATATTTCCTCTGTGAAATGAAGATAACATGTCTAGAGTCGGCAACTTCAATTCCCAAGAAATAGTGCAGATTGCCAACCAATCAGAATAATGTCATCAACATACACTGCAAAAAGGGTGAGAGAATCACCATTTCTCTTAATGAAAAGAGTGTGATCGGAGTAGGCCTGTACATAGCCAAACCTTTCAAGGCCAATCTAAATCTCTCAAACCAGGCTCTTGGAGATTGCTTTAAACCATATAGAGCTTTTGCAATTTGCAAACTTTCTTTCCTATAGTAGTATCATAAAACCCAAGAGGTAGTTCCATATACACCTCTTCCTGCAAGTCTCCATTAAGGAAAGCATTCTTGACATCTAGTTGGAACAGAGGCCATGATAAATTTGTTGCAAGGGATTCATCTTGGCAACAGGTGCAAAGTTTTTTAGGTAGTCAATGCCATAAGTCTGAGTATACCCTTTTGCAACTAGCTGAGCTTTATACCTTTTAACTGATTCATTTGCATTATGCTTCATAGCGAACACCCATCTACACCCAACTGGTTTCTTCCCTTCTGGCTTGTCAATTAGCTCCCACGTCTTATTTTTAATGAGAGCACCCATCTCTTCCTCCATTGCATTCTTTCACTCAGGTACTACAAAAGCTTCCTGGATAGACATAGGAATATGTATAGAAAAGATAGATGCCAAGAAGGATCTATATGATGGTAAAAGATGATCATAGGTGATAAACTGAGATGTGCAATGGGCAGTAGATGAAGTGCACCGGCGCTTTCCCTTGCGGACTGCAATGGGAAGATCAAGGTCATCTGGAGGGGGTAGATGATCAGAAGATGAGGGTAAAGTATCAATAGGCAAGGAGGGAGAAGTACCTGAATTTGGAACTGCAGAGGAGGGAGGAATTGGCCTAGATTGATTATGAGTACCAAAATCAACTTGCCTCCACCTCCTGTGGTAAACTCTCAACTCCCTACACATTTGACAAACACCCCCCATCACATAACTCTCCTTCAAGAATGGGGATAGGTAGAGGAACTCCAGGATAGGGACTATCCTTCTCATTATTCTCCCCTTTAGAAGAAACACCTAGGTAATAAGGAACATCCTCAAAAAGGTAACATCTATGGATACAAACCGAGAGCCAGAACTAGGATTAGCAATAATATCCCTTTTGTTTCTGTGCATAGCCAAGTAATATACATTTAGAAACTTTAGGGTTAAACTTAGAACGATGGGGTCCTAGAATTTGAACAAAACAAGTGCACCCAAAAACTTTAACAGGGATAGTGTACAAATCTTTCTCAGGATACAATAATGAAAAAGGAGTTTTCATATCCAAAACACGAGAAGGGATTCGGTTGATGAAGTACACAGTTGTATTAACAGCATCGCCCCAAAAACAAAAGGGAACACGAAAATTCATCATAATACTTCTTGTAACTTCTAGGATATGTTTATATTTTCTCTCGGCTACCCCATTTTGCTGAGGTGTATGGGGACAAGTACTCTGATGAACAACCCCATACTTTAGAAAATATGATTCAGATGTTTAGTGAAATATTCTTTGGCATTATCAAATCTGAAAATTTTGATTCTAACTTCAAATTGAGTGAGGACCATTTTATGAAAAGCATGGGTTAAGGTGGAAACCTCATCTTGAGAACGCGCAAGATAAACCCATGAAAAATGAGAGTAATCATCAACAAACAATAAGAAATACTTGTACCCCCCCCCCATACATCAGTTTGCACAATTTCAAAAGGAGCATCTGAGCACATGACTATGCCCCTACCCTTTTTAGTTCCTAACAATTGTGTTTTGGTAGAGACAGTCTCTATAGTAGATGGTTCACATATTCCCATTGTTGGGAAAGGGACAGTTAGAGTGACCAATGATATAACTCTGTCTTCTGTTTTACATGTCCCTAGACTTCATACCAACCTACTGTCTGTTAGTTCTTTGGCAAAGAATTTGAATTGTTCTGTGACCTTTCTTCCTAGTAATTGTGTTTTGTAGAATTTAGAGTCAAAGAAGATGATTGGGAGTGGTCGTGAGGTGAATGGAGTCTACCTTCTGGATGAGATTTCGAGACATTAGGGCCATCATGTTAGTAGGGACATGCTAGCAACAGCAGGATCTGGGTCATGTACCTCTGGCACAATCACTTGGGACACCTTTCTTTTAGTTCTTTGAAATGTCTTTTCCCAAAGTTGTTTGAGTTGATTCTGTTCAGTTATCCACTTTGGAGTGTGAGAGTTGTCAGTTAGGAAAGCATTGTAGGCAGTCTTTTAAACCAAGTAATAAAAGAAGTACTTTTGCTTTTAATATTGTTCACACTGATGTATGGGGGCCATATCATATCCCTTCCATGGGAGGATTCTGGTACTTTCTCTTGTTTGTGGATGATTATACATGATATTCTTGGATATATTTGATGAGATCACGTGATGAGATTCCTAACTTGGTACGACAGTTCCACTAGATGGTTCTCACACAATTTGGAGTGAAAACAAGGGTTTTTAGATCAGATAATGCAAAAGAGTACTTTGATAAGGACATGACCACGTATTTCCTAGAACATGGGGTAATTCATCAAAACAGTTGTGCATATACACCCAACAGAATGAAGTTGCTGAGAGAAAAAATAGACACATTGTGAAAGTGGCAAAGAGTCTTATGGTGTGTGCTTCAGTTCCTGTGTAGTTTTGGGGAGATGCAGTTCTTACAGCCATGCATTTGATTAACTGTCTTGCTTCACGAACTTTGGGGTTTAAGGTGCCATTTAGTTTGTTTTTTTCCAGATAGGGAGATATTTCATATACCTCTAAAGGTTTTTTGGTGTGTTTCCTTTATTCACATTCTTAGCCCTCATCGCAAGAAATTGGATCCTAAGGCCAAGAAATATATTTTTCTTGGGTATAATTAGAACCAAAAGGGGTATTGTTGTTATGACCCAGTGTCGAGGAGCAGATTTGTCATAATGGTTCTCCTCAGGGGGAGAGTTTTGGGGAGGAGAACTCACGATCTGTTCCTCTTCTTATTTCTTTGGTGCCTTCATCAATTCAGCCAACACCTTCATCAGCTCAGCCAACCAACACCTACACCTCCAGTTTCATTACTTGAGTCACTACGGGCAGCCTCACAGAAATATCAACACCGGTAGATGATGGTTGACTCCACACATCCTCAACCCACATCACTCTCTATCAGTCCTTCTTAAACTCCAGAATCGGCAGATACAGTTCCAAGTATTCCTCTTGAGCTTGAGACTTATGTTTTTTGATGATAATGCTCCTGTCCCTAACACCATTCTTGCATCTGATCCCATTGACCTTGATCTTCCCGTCGCACTTCGTAAGGGGAAGAAAAAGTGTACAACTCATTGCATTTCACACCATCTTTCCTACAGTGCCTTATCACCCTCCTACCATGCTTTTCTTTCTTCCCTGGATTTGGTGTTTATACCCAAGAATGTTACTATGGCTCTCTCCAAACTTGGGTGGAAAACAACCATGCAAGATGAGATGGATGCTTTGGTTAAAAACAGAACTTCGAAAATAGTTGATCTCCCCCCAAACAAGGAGATAGTCGGATGTAGATGGGTATTCACAATGAAGTATAGGGCTGATGGCAAGATAGAGAGGTCCAAGGCAAAGTTGGTAGCAAAAGGGTATACTCAGACCTACGATGTTGATTATTTGGAAACCTTTGCACCAGTAGCTAAGATGAGTTCAGTTCGTATCCTTTTATCTCTAGCAGCCACCTATTCATGGCCTTTGTTCCAACTTGATGTCAAAAATGCCTTCCTCGATGGTGATTTACAGGAGGAGGTATATATGGACATTCCAGTAGGCTTTTATGAGAATATTGGTAAGGGAAAGGTGTACAGACTCAGAAAATATCTGTATGGACTGAAACAGTCACCTAGGGCTTGGTTTGACAGGTTCAGAGGAGCACTCATCCGTTTCGGATACACACAGATACAATCTAATCACATTCTCTTTGTGAAGAGGAGAGATGCTCTGGTGTCAATTCTGATTGTGTATGTGGATGATATAGTAGTGACAAGAAATGATCTAGAGGAGATTGATGATCTCAAAAAATCATTGTAGCAAGAATTTGAGATCAAAGATCTTGGTGAGATCAAATACTTCTTTGGGATTGAAGTTGCAATATCCAAGCATGGGATCTTTATTTCACAGAGGAAGTATGTACTTGACCTATTGTAGGAGATTGGAAAGCTGGAGACCAAACCAGCAGACACTCCTATTGTTCCAAATCATAGAGTCAATGGTGTAGATGGTGAGTTGGTAAAGGATGTAGGGAGATATCAAAGAATGGTGGGTCGACTGCTGTATTTGTGTATGACATCACCAGATTTTTGTTATGCTGCCAGTGTTGTGAGTCAGTACATGCATGCACCTCAGGTTCAACACTGGGAAGCTATTGAGAGGATATTTGCATATCTGAAAAAGCACCCTAGTAGAGGCATTCTTTTCTCAAATCATGAGAATCTAAAGCTAGAGTCCTATACAAATGCAGATTGGGTAGGATGCTTAGATGACAGGAGGTCTATATCAGGAGTGTGTACCTTTGTAGGTGGAAACTTGATCTTTTGGAAGAGTAAGCAGCAAGCGGTTGTGGCAAGGTCAAGTGCAGAGGCCGAGTATAGATCCATGGCTCATGGTGTCTCAGAACTTCTTTGGGTTAGATCTCTTTTGAGTGAGATTGGGTTGAAATCAGAGAAACCTATGATGTTATACTGTGACAATCAAGCTGCAATCAATATTGCCCACAATCCAATTCAGCATGATAGGGCAAAACACATTGAAGTTGATAAACAATTTATAAGAGAAAGGGTAACAACCGGAGAAGTCCGTTTGCCTTATGTCTTTTCAGAGTTGCAACTAGCTAATGTTCTCACTAAAGGGATGGGCAAAGAACAAGATTGAACATGATCTACGCAAGTTGGGAATGTGTGACATTTACTCCCAACTTGAGGAGGAGTATTGAAGATTAATTAGTTTTATGATTTTTTTATGAGTAGATGTTTTATGTTAGTCGTTAAATAGGTGGAGACCACAGTAATTATGTGAGTCCAAATTTTATTATGTTTTTGTGTCTTATATATGCTATTTTATGTCTTGCTGCCCTATAAGGGTATAGTTGTCTTTGTACTGCTCTATTATTTTTAATATAAATAATAAGTGAAGGAGGCGGCTAAATTTTTGCACTCCTTTCTTTTCAAATTCTCTTATTCTCCTTCTCTCTTCCCCCTTTCTTCAAGAAACTCCTTTTATTTCATATTTTTTAATTCAACAAGCTTTCTACTAAGGGGCGTATCGGAGGGGTCCCGGAACAATACGTAACGGCTAATACGACACTGTAGATTTGGTCATCCATCACTTAAAGTAATGAAGTCTCTCGTTCCGTCGTTGAGTCATCTTTCAGTTGGGGAAACATCATCGTGTTCCCTTTAATCCTAGGATTGATAGTTGTATGCCGAGTCCTTTTTCTTTAGTTCATTTAGTTGAAGAAACATCATCGTGTTCCCTTTAATCCTAGGATTGATAGTCGTATATCAAGTCCTTTTTCTTTAGTTCATTTAAATGTTTGGGGTCCAAATAAAATAATGTGTATTAATGTTACTTTCGTGGAATCCACTCCGTTTTTCTCGAAGTCAAGTGATGTTTCTTCTTCCTCACCACCTCCTCTTCCAATCTCCATTAAGGACCCCATTCCACTTGTTCCAGTTGTGACAAAGTCTTTGCCTCTGGTGCAATTTCTTGTTGAATGGCCACCCATTCGTCAAGTCTATACACATTGACAACATGTACCAGTTCCTCCAGCTTCATCACTATCGACAAATCCAGCAGTTGTTCCCACACTTGTTACAACCCCGGTTTCTGACCTTGATCTTCCTATTGCCTTGTAGAAAGGTAAACGCAGTTGCACACTTCATCCTATTTCTAATTATGTTTTTGTTACTCACTTTTCTACTTCCCATCGCTAGTTTATTTCTTTGTTGTCTTCTATTTTCGTTCCTAAAGATATCCGAGAAGCCCTTGCCTCTCCAGGGTGGCACCATGCAATGGAAGAACTCTCCACCTTAACTCATAATCATATGTGGGAGCGGTTAAAATCTAGACTGGTCGCCAAAGGGTATTCCCAAACATATGATATTGACTACACGGAGACCTTCTCTCCCGTTGCTAAAATTGGTCTAGTCCATGTTGTGATATCTCTAACTACTATGTATGATTGTCCTCTCTTTCAGCTTGACATTAAGAATGCTTTCTTATATGGTGATCCACTTGAGGAAGTCTATATGGAGCAAGAACCAGGGTTTGTTGCTCAAGAGGAGGATGGTAAAGTGTGTAGACTAAAGAAGGCCATTTATGGACTTAAGCAGTCTCCTCGTGCATTGTTTGGTAGATTCAGTAAAGTGGTAAGGCTGTTTGGTATGAAAAAGTATTAGGTTGACCACTCAGTATTCAGTCATGATTCGCATGCTGGGAAGATCTTATTGGTGGTATATGTAGATGATATTGTCATTACTGACAATGATAGATTGGGAATTGATAGGTTGAAGACCTTCCTACAGGAACACTTTCAAACCAAGGACCTTGGTAAATTAAAATACTTCTTGGGGATAGAAGTAGCAAGGTCTAAGCATGGTATTAATTTGTGTCAAAGGAATTATGTTCTTGATTTGTTAGAAGAAACTGGATTATTAGGTGCCAAACCAGCCAATATCTCTACCTGCTATGAAATCAAATACCAAGTTGAGCAATGATATGGGTGAAGAATTTGAAGATCCTAGAAGGTACAGGTGGTTGGTGGGTAAGCTAAGCTACCTAACCATTACCCAAGCAGATATTTCATTTGCAGTTAGTGTGGTGAGTCAGTTTATGCAGAAACCTCGGGTTCTACATTGGGATGCAGTTCTAAGGATTGTAAGGTATTTGAAGGGAGCTCCTTGTCGTGGCTTGATATATAAGAGTGAAGGAAATCTCAAAATAGAGGGATACACTAATGCTGATTGGGATGGTTCTGGTGACATGAAAAAGTAAGAAATAGACAGTTGTGGCAAGAAGCAGTGCAGAAGCTGAATATAGAGCCATGGTACATACCACTTGTGAATTAGTGTGGTTGATAAATCTTCTACAATAGATGGGATATTCGATTGACACTCCAATGAATCTTTATTGTGACAACCAAGCTGCAGTCCACATCTCTTCTAATCCAATATTTCATGAGAGAAGAAAGCATATAGAAAGTTGACTGTCACTTTGTGAGAGAGAAGGTACTTAGTGAAGTGATAAATAATGCATATGTTAACACGGGGAGTCAATGGGCAGACTTGTTCACTAAAGGGTTGAGTCGAGGAAGAGTGCACTACATATGTAACAAGCTAAGACTATATGATATATACTCAACAACTTGAGGGGGAGTGTTAGTGTCGACTGTATAGGGGTATTTTAATCTTTCTATTTAAATTTAAAGCTGATGTGTAATGTTTATATTAAGTGATGTGTCCCATACTTAAATAGGGACATAATAGTCTTTTGTTTATCGGATAGAAACATTTAAATATAACCTGGCCGACTAAAGAGAAGAATTATGCTCTCTAGTTCGAACCAGAATTCTCTTCTTCTCTATTCTCTTCTCTCCTTCTTCTTCTTTTATTCTCTCTAGTATCTCTTCTAATACTTCTCTAGTACTAATACTAACAGAATTCTAGTGCAAATCAGAATTATAACATCCCTCTTAGTAGCTTAGGGTTTCACATAAATACCGGGGGTTGATTTTTCTCACACTTTCAACCTTATTGTTAAACCAGCCACCATTTGTACTATCTTGTCTCTTGCTACTTCTCAGCAGCGGGATGTTCACCAATTGGATTTCGACAATACCTTCTTCAATGGGCTTGTCATGAAAAACATTTACATGCGTCAACTGATGGGCTTTGAAGATGCTATCACCCCTCTCATGTCTGCAAATTAAGTAAAGCCCTGCATGGGCTTCATCAAGCCCCACGAGCATGGTTTTCTCATCTAAGTACCAAACTTACTGAGTTGGGATGTTGGGCTTCTTGTTGTGATCCGTCATTGTTCATATATTCCAGAGGGGATCACCATGTCTATCTACTATTGTATGTGGATGACTTGTTGCTCATTGGGACCTCTCCATCCCTCATTCAGTCTCTTATTCATGGTCTGGCTCATGCCTTCAAGCTAAATGGCCTTGGACCTTTACATTATTTTTTGGGGATCAAAGCTCACAGAAATACTAATGGTCTTTATCTCAGCCATTGACGGTATATTATTGATCTTCTTCACCGTGCTGGCCTTGATAGAGTCAAGCCTCTTTCAACTCCAATTGCAGCCTCTACCAAGCTATTAAAACTACATGGCTCGCCTCTCTCAGATCCCTCTCAGTGTCGGAGTGTTGTTGGGGACCTCCAGTATCCCACTCTCACTCGGCCTGATATTAGCTTCGTAGTAAACAAGGCCTGCCAGTTTTTACATACTCCCACTTATGAACATTGGACGGCAAGCCAAACACATTCTTCAGTATCTCAAACATACACTAGACCAGCTCTTCATTGTGACAACGTAGGTGCTTGCTACCTTGCTTCTCAGCCCAATTTTCACACTCGCACCCATTATATTCAAGTTGATTTCCATTTTCTATGAGATCTCCCTCTCAACTGTGCACTTTACATTCAGTATATCCCATCTGTTGATCAGCTCGCTGACATTTTCACGAAACCTCTACTGTCGCCATGCTTTACATCATTAGTTGACAAGCTGCATGTGCTTCCCATGCCCATTTGCTTGAGGGGGCGTATTAGGAGTAATGGTGACATGTCATCAGTGGTTACCACATCATCAAATAGAATTGTTAATGGTATTCGATTAAAAATCGGATCAGATGCAGCTAATAGTTAGATTCATGGAAGTCTCCAACGTTACCCTAATTATATCAATTTCTAGAAAAGATGGATAAATGATATGTGAATGATATTTCAAAAAAATATTAGAAAAAAAAAAGATGAAGATATATACTTACAAAGCCAAATCCTCCGGTTCTAATAGTTGATCCAGCCATAGCGAACTGACTACAAAACAGTTTTAGAAATACATTGATGTATGGGACTTCTTCAACAATTGCAGCAACACTTTTGTTTGATAAAGCATTTGCATATTCGATTCGTGTCGAAAGCTTTTTAAGCTTTTTTTTATTGAATCCGTTATTGATCAAAAGATTGCACACGAAGGAGTCCTTATAACAACCAACATAACTTCCATCATTGTGCAATGTATCAATACTTGTAACAGTTGGCGTAATGTTCTCCACCGTTAAGAAGGAAGTTAGATTTGCATTGTAACATGCCACCAAAATAAACAATGAGAACATCCACAAGTTTATGATGAATCTAGAGTAGTTTGATGTAAGGCCTTCCCCTGTATATATCATAAGAAAATTTATGAGGATGTCATTGAAAGTACAAAGAGAAATTAAGAAAAGAAAGAAAACAGCAAAAAAGTGTCTACAAGATATATACGAAGTACCTTAGAAGTTTTAGTTTCTGATAAAAAATATACATCAACAACCTTAGAAGGATCATCTTTCTGATCCATGAAGAGGATCACAAAGATAACATATTGAAGTTAATAAATAATAACAAAATGCAACTTTGTTCATTAATTAGAAGCATGTAATCTTGAATCATTTACAAACAAAAGATTAATTACATGGAATGGAAAGTTAGTCCTGTCATATAGTTTTGACTTCGATCGATCTACTGAAACCAAAAACAACCTAGGCAAGAATGTAATACAGCGCCTATTGATGTGTTGGGATCTGCTTTCCATGTGAATCAACACATTGATCAGGAACATCTTCTGTACTTGTATGTTGCCATTCATGGGAGATGTTCCCAAATATACAGCTGTAGTAACCTGTATGAGGTTTTCTATTGAGATACCCTCAAACAACGCATCCAAATCTGCTGACCACTACACATTGCTGGCAATGCTCATCCAGCCGCATGTTGAAAATATCAGTGATGTAAAGTACAACTGATGTTCCAAAGGTGTGGGTGGATGAATGTGGCTAGCAATGAATTGTGGTCAGCAGATCAAAAAACAACACATTCATGATTGTGATGCATGTCTTACTGTATTCCAAACCAAATTGTGAAACAATTGCATTCATCATTTTGAATTCCCTTCTAATTTGCTGCATATTTTCTTTTAACTTCATACATAAAAATAAATATGCAGCAGATTAGAACAGATTTCAAAATCAATCGTAAACATAGGGGGTGTTCTACAATATGAATTGTTTTTCCTGTTACCAATTCCAAAAGCAAATCAAGACCATCTTGTTTCTTAAAACAAAAACACAAAAAACATGTTCTTCGTTGTGTGTGTGTGTGTGTGTTTTTATTTGTTTTAAAACTGAAACCAAAAACATGTTCTTGAATCTGATTTCAAAATATGTTTTCATATGATTATTCAACATCATATTCCAAAAATCATATAATTTATATATTGTTTTTGTTTTAGAAACTAATATTTTGTTGGTTCCATAAACATGTATTGTTTTCTAAAAACAAAACCAACTTATTTCTTTCCTTTGAAAATAAAATTAGAGTTCAAAAACATTTATATTGTAGAATACCCCCATAAAGAGTGCAGCAACACATGATTTAATAAATTTAAATAAGAAAAAGTACTAGCTAGTGAATTAACTAATTAGTATGAATGCTTTCCTTTTCCTTTTGAGATTTCTTGCATGTTATAACTAGAATACAACCATCAAAAAGAGAAAAAAGAATCCATTGTTGTAAAATATTTTTCTTAGAATTTAACACTACCCAATAAATGAATAGAAATATTTTTACTTACTTTGTGCAAAAACTATTAGGGAGAAGGAATAATGGAGAACTTTCCCCAAACATTTGCCTTGAAAATCGGCATTACGTTTACGCTCAAACAGCCATACTAACAATCCTTTCGAGATGCACAATATAAAGCTAACCAACCATACCAGTGGTTTAAAAGGCTTGAAAAACCACAGCCAAACTCTGCCATGGTTCTCTATGGGCACAATCAGGGCAACTCCGAATCCAGTATATGGTTGTGTGAACCCTACAATTTTCAATCTCTCTTGTGTAATTGTTATATCTCCCACAGCCGCATTAAAAACCTGATCCATCCGACCAGTACATAAGTAATTAAATAAAATAAATAAGAAAAGCAAGTCAGAGAGAGAGAGAAACGACAATTGTTTAACTTGATGTGTGGTTAGCGAAAAAAAAAACCTTGATGTGTGCGTATATCAGAGAGAGAGAGAGGATCGAAAAAAATTTTGAGACGTTAGATCCCCCAAAACCATACCTGATTTCTTTCCCACACGAATGTACCCACAGGATACGACCAACAAAATCAACGTTTCCAGTTTACGAGAACTGGAAATCTTGTCTGTTCAATATAACCGGCCAAACCTTGGGATTCAGATTTCAGAGGATTGAATCAGGTTTTATCGAACTGTTCAGCAGCCGTTCTGGTTATTAAAGCATTGGAGCAAATGGGAGTCGCTGATACTTGTTGGTTTGGTTTACAGTCGGAATCGGAGTCGAAATGATCTATTTTCATAGTATTCAGACAGGAATGGAAATGGAAATTGGAATCAATAGGAATGAACAAGAGGGAATGGCCATTCCCTCAAATGGGAGAATACCATTCCAATAAGAATGTGAATGAGATTCCATTTCATTCAATCAAACAGTTAGAACCGAAATAGCTCATTGGGATCATGCATAGACCAAATATCCAAATTGGGATTACGAAATTTAAAAGTACTACCTGGTTGGATACTTGACGCACGAGATCGGTATAAGCTCCTTCAAATGGGACGTACTTGTAACAGTAGTTTAGGTTCTGCATAGCAGATTCGAAAACTTCTATTGAGAAACCCGTCGATGTATTTTTACGGGTATCGTTGTCGTAAGTCACATTAACGAATTCACCAAACACGCTACGAATAGGGATACCAATAGTTAATATTCTATCATTAGAATTAGCTGTAAATCCATTCGGGCATTTTACGTCTGTATCTTCTGAGCTCATCAAACGACGTGAAGGACCGGTCCTTGGGGTCGAATACTCAACTCTGTGAGTTCTCCCTTCTGTCGTATCAACTCTCCGAAGTTTGGACGGCACTAGAGATTTGAACGAATCAGCCTTTCCGGCTGCAACTTTTTCAACGGCAGTTGCAATGAAGAATACTGTATCATATGCCCAGAGTAATGCATAAACGTGGTGTTCCATATTTTCCTTGTCCAGATGTTCCTCTTGAATTTGTTTTCTCCAGCGATCTTCAAACAAACCAAAGGCTTGAGACTGTGGCAGCTGAGCCTTTGCACCCAAAACGCTTTCAGTGGAATGGAAGATACAGGAATCCGTAGCAATCCACAGGTACCCAAATTTCATCATCCCCGCCTTCTTGACTTGTGTGAAGAAGGAAGAAGAAAGAGAAATAGATAGATGGACGATGAAGCTTCTTGTGCTAGTTCCTCTTAGCTCGTGCAAAGTATCTTTAATTACTTTAGTTTCTGCACCATAGGGTAAGACAATTCTTTGGCATAGTACTTGAACACCCATATCTGCAAGCGTATCAGAAATATGTAGTATCGCTTCAGCTGCACTTTCACTGTCATCATGGATGATGGACACTTCTCTCAATCGATATGCTTGGACGATGGCAGCAATATTTGCTTTGACCTGGGACAAATCAATCTGAGCAATTCGCACAAAGTAAGGGAATTGGCGGGGAGAAAGGCTTAAGCTGAACGGAGAGACGGAAAAGATTGGTATTCGAGCTTCGTTTCCCATGCCGACCAGGAAATCTGTCTCTTCAGATTCAGATGTTTGTGGCCCAAGAATAATTGCTTTCACCCGGACATCTTTTATCAAATCTATCGTACATTCAAAAGATACAATTTAGAATTCTTTTGAAGATAAACTAAAAATTTTATTAAAAAAAAAGAAATAAATTACAACAGAGGTGACCAAAAATCACCCGAGAGAAGAAAGACAACAAACATTCTCCAACATACTCCAAACTTCAACCACTTGAAAGCCAAAACGCCATCCAAACAAACTCCATCCAACCCCAAACAAACCAAACTGGAACAACAAAAACCTTTCAAAACAATAGACTCAACACAAGCCACAGCACCCACCTAAAGCCAAAGCATCAAAACGCCACCAAACTCCAAAAAACAAACAAAGACAGTAAAATACTACACTACTTACTCTTCAATCAAGATCTTTACTTAACTACTTTTATCTCTTCCAGTGATTTGAGGGCGAATCTCTTTCCTTATCTTCACAACCTTCTTCACCTTCGTAATAGTCCCCACCCTAAACAAACTTTCTCTTAACCTTGAGAAGTTTTTCAAGACCAGGCCGGATACCTCTGATTTGATTTTTCAAGTGCCTTTCTACATTAGAAATTTTTTTCATCTCTTTTTTTCCATTATAGATGAAACAATTCTAGAATTTCAATAATCTTTTACCTCTAAATTTTATTGAAGATTTTTATTATAAAATCATTTTCAGTTGTAGTACTTTTATGTTTTACTAGCGAACATGTACATGCATTTGCACGTTGCAGTATCTCTAAGACAAAACTATTTATAATTCATTGATAGTTTTTGGTCAGTTACAAGTGGGCAATTTCTGGATAGTTATAAGTAAACAGTTTCTAGACAGTTACAAGAAGACAGTTTCTAAAATGATAATAAAAAAAATATATGCCCTCTTTATGCCCATTGTATGTTTAGAAAGGAGGGATAGAAAATGCCCAATGAAAATCCAGAATGAAAGAACATTCACTCTTTTGTAGGTAGTACAGATACGCTTAAATGATAAACAAAAGAAATGCAACATAACCATATATGATTTCAAGGAGATGCTCAGATCATTACAAACACTATGTATTACGAGGGGAATAAGGGGTGCAGACAGAGAAGGGCCCCATGTGGTCATTGGCCTTAGAATGGTGAGTTGCAGTCACACAGTTTAATCCCGTGCCTATCTACATTTATGGAGGGATGCTGATTGACCATCTCAACTATTGAGTCTTTGGTGTAAATACTTTCTCAGTAATCTTTAATCCTTTGTGGCATGTTATAGACCAATTATTACCAAATGTAAAATGCATCCCTTCTGAGTCCATTAGCTATCTCCCTGTTTATAGAAATTGTTATTATATATGGTGCTCATGCACTCATGTTAAAGTTCTCTTGAGACATTTTCTTTCAGCAACTTGTGTGGTTGTAGATCTTCTTATGATCTAATAAGAAGTGTCCTCAGCAAATGTAATCCAGACAAACACCCCCACAGTTAAGAACCCCGTAAGTAATGGCTCAAGCAACTGTTCCAAGAGCGCGGTTCATAAATCATAACCAACCCAACTCTGAAACTTTCTGGACTGTTTGTACTTCATGCCTTTCTCTTGGTCATTAGACTTTCCTGTAAGAACTTTCGGAAAACTTTTGTGGCCGTAGAAACAAGGAAAGCCCTCGTAGGTGGTTCTATCCATTTCTATTCTTGGTCATTTTTCCAGAATTTGTGCTTGGGAAACATGGGTTCAATAGCAATAACATATCTCCCAACCAATACCATATTTTTCACAGAAATTGTTGTTCATGGCTTTTATTCTGGGTTTAGGTTTGAGTATCCAAACATGTCTTTCCAGTGAAGCCCATTCCCTGGAACCTCTGTTGGCGTTGTGGGTGCTCATGGATCAACCATCCAATCTGTTGGTGTAGTTTATCATACAAATGACAATGTAAAGAGAACAGGAGAGAAGGTTAAGATAGCAGCACGGGAGAAGGGTCTCACAAAGAATGTCTTGAATGCTACATCTTGTAAAGTGTTGGCTGCCCATGCCTACACATATTAAATTAAGTTCTCTTCTATTTCAGTTTCAAGGAAGAAGACAATGAACAATCACATTTTAAAGTTTGGGTATTAACTTGACACTACCCCCAAAGTTTAGAGTACTAAACTGAAATTTTCCCTTGATTTTGGGTAACTTTTCAAAATCTATGCATCCCAAGGAACCATAGGTGTCTTGCCCCGCTATTTTCGCAAAAAAAGAGAACCCTTTTTGGCCTCAAATTACAATTTTTAATATTTTTATAAATAAAAAAATTAAAAACTGAATTAAAAAATATAAATTAGATATAAAATAATACATATAACATATCTAAAATATATATTTATACACACACATATACATATATATATATATATATATATATATATATATATATATATATATATACATAACACATATATGCCTTGATGTGGCATGGTCTGAACCGTTCAACCTGACTAGTCAAACTGATGACTGACGACCCAAAGACAAAAACAGTTCAGCCTTCAAATCAGTTTTTAAAACATTGGTCGTTACAAGAAATGATGAATTCACTTATTTGTGATATCATTGCATGCTTGGAGCTTAGCAGGTAGGTGGGATAATTGATGTTAGTTCATCTAATATTTCTCAGTATAATCTAGAAGCAATAAGGTTTTAGGTGGTCAAGTTCCCAAGAGTTATCAAGGTGGTTGTAAATGGGACAAGGTTTGGCTCGAATAGCAGCGGAACACTACAACAACAATATTAGAATATAGCGGCAGATTTCATCATGGCATAAATATAACGGAGAAGTACAGATACATCCGATGCAGAATTCTAAATTCCAGTCCCCCTTTATTACTAGCCCTTTCCCCCCTATAAATCACATCCTTCCTGTGAATTTGGCATCAATTCACGGTCAGGATGCATTCCCCCTATACTTTGGGGCTATAAAATTCTAATATGGGCTGATTGGTCATTCTCCCAAAATATAGTGATCTATGATATAGCAACAGTTATGTTAGTGCCACTACATGCATCTTGCTAATAGCGTTTGATTTTAAATGCCACTATAGAGATTAAAGTAAATGTTGAATGAAAGATAAAAGGATGAAATATTAGGTGGGCATCTTTGTGCACACATTTACCCTTCTTTCAAGAGAAAATGTAGGGTTTCCAGCGGAATTCAGTGCAGCAATATTGGACTATAGCGGCAGATTTCATAGTGGCATAAATATAAAACCACCAATATAGATTTCATTTTTTGTGACGGTTATGACAAAGCGCTATAGGTATAATATAGTGGCATATGATATAGCGACGGTTATGTTAGTGTTGTTACATACATCTTGCTAGCAGTGTTCAATTTTAACCACCACTATTAGGGTTGTTTACAGGTCGGGTTGGGTCGGTTTATTGAGATTTTTCCAACCGATTCGACCTGGTCGGGTTACCTGAAATTGAAACTGAAACCAACCCTGTGTTAATTTGTCCTTGATCACAAGGACAAGAGTAGAGTGGCTACTAATAAGTACAATTGCACCAAGTTCACTCCCGAAAATATCATGGAGAATGTTGATTAATGAATTTATTTGCCAATCTCAATTCAAGTTTTCATATGTTTCTACCACTTCTTTTATTTTTTTTTTAAATTTTCTAGAGTTGTTGTAATCTAGCTTATTCAATAAATTTGGGGAGAAAAAGAGAGAACCAATAGTTTATTGAATGTTGGATTTGTTTTTGCCTGCAAAATATACAATGGTAGGATTTTATCTTAACTACCATATCATTAACATACATAATTAATACTATTAAACCTCTTGTCCTTTTATAGAACAAAATGTATGATTTACACTGCCTTGCATGTACCCCGTAGTTTTCGTTGCTCTAGTTAACCTCTGGAACCATGCCATGGGTGATTACTTAAGTCTATGTAAGGCACTTTTAAATCTACACACATTTCCTTTTGTGTTAGACCCTAGAGGAGGATCCATATAAACTTCCTCTTGTAGGTCCCTGATGATGTGTGATCTGACAGCTCCCTGCTAGAAGGTGATTCAGATGTCGAGCTGGACAATTCCTTGTTGGAAGGTGACTCAAATGGTGAGTTGAATAATGTCAAGCTAGAAGGTGACTTGGATGCCGAGCTGAATAATGTCGAGCTAAATAACAACAGGTTGTATAGTTTACTAGGATGACCTATATAGAGATAGTATTAGAGTGCCTAGGTTGCTCTACCCGGGGTGGGCACTCCGATGCTTAAGTCAGCGAATTAGAGATTTTTGAGAGATTTAGAGAACTACAAAAGCTAAACTACGCATATATTTTCTCAAGGAAGTGATGCCTTTATATAGGTGTAAGGAACCAAACGAGTCTAAGATTCCTAGGGAACCTTTCCCACTAAGTTCGAAGAGGATCTTTCAGTCAATTACGCGATCCACACACAGGGCTAAGGACCACTTGATCAAATCTGATGCAAACATTGCGGGTAGGCAGGCCTTGTGGTTGAGCGTTGTTACCTCAGAGAAGTCAGAAATAGTAACTTGCTTAAGGAAGAGGTCGACGAAGATATTTCGTAGGTCTCTACTTGGACCTTAGTGAACTCAGAAAATGCTCGAGGAGGTCTCTCCTCACGCCGAGGTCTTAGACCGGCAAGGCCGAGGTATTACAGGTCGGCCCTGGTCGAGCTACTGCTAGCCATTCTGCCATGGTAATCAACTTACTCAATGCTGAGATGTCATCTAACTATTCAGACATGCTACATGTCGTGATGTAATTTGGAGAAAAAAATTACCCTCATCAGTCCCCATTCAAGAAAGTATTCTTAACATCTAGCTGATGCAACTCCCAAGACTAATTAGCTATTAGAGATAGCAACACCCATATAATATTAAGCTTTGCAGCTAAAGCCAAGGTTTCCTTATAGTCAAAATGCTCCTATGTAAACTCATTTGCTACCAATCTAGCTTTATTTTTTTCTATAGAACCATCAACTTTGTGTTTTATAATGTACACTCACTTGCACCCAATGGTGTTCTTCCCATTTGGTAGATCCACTTAGTCTCGTATATTTGCTTTTCATAAGGCTTTCATTTCCTCATTCATTGCTTTCCTCCATTTAGGGTCCGTCATTGCCTTAAAGTATCTAGGAGTAGACACCAAAGATAAAGCAAAAACAAAGGAATGATAGGTAGGAGAAAAGTGTGAATAGGAAACAAACATGTTAATAGAATGGAGGTACATCAATGAATAGGCTTTCTTGATGTGTTAGGAAGATTCATATCAAACTTAGAAGGAAAGGTAAGAAGAATTGTACCTTGATTAGCTTTAGAGACATTCAATTGGTTGTAGTTGGAAATTGTAGGATATCATATTCTCGTCCTTAAATAAACACAATTATTTTCCATGTACTTCATCTTGCATGATAGGTGTAGTAGCAACAAGAATCTCAAAAGGTAAATTACTTGAATATGAAGAAACAACAAGGGGTGAAATAGGTGTACTAATATAAGACTAAGGGCTGATAGGAGGAGAAGATGAAAGAGGAAAAAGACCAACCACTAAGATATTCTCTTTATTTGACTAGTCTCCCCATGAAGATAATTTCGAGGTGGTTTAGAAAATGGCTGTGACTCATAGAATGTGACATCCTTAGTGATGAATTTCCTTCCTGAATGCGGATCAAAGCACTTGTGTTCCTTTTCTATGGGTGAATAGCTCAAGAAATACCCTACAAATAGCCATCGGGTCCAATTTCATCCTCCTAGGATCCTTAACATATATGCAACAAACATAACCAAAGACCTTTGGACATAAGGAGAACACAAAATCATTAGGACAGAATATAGATAAGAGTTTCATCCCAAGTACCCTGGATGGCATCCTATTAACTAATTAGATATGATGTTGTTAATACAACATGTGACTAATACTTAGGTATTTGGGCTAAAATAAAAGAACTCAAACAGTTTTAAGGTGGTGCTAATTCTCTCTCTTTGCCACACCATTTTGTTGTGGAGTTGGGGATTGATGTAATGTTCATTCATCTTTACATAATAGGTTAAGCAAAGTCTTGAAGTATTCATCTACATTATTAGACCAGAATTGCTTAACATTCTTTCCAAATTGAATTTCAATCATTTTGCAAAGAATCAAAGTGATTCTAGGGACTTCATGACATTCTCTACTGAGATAAGTCTAGGACATCATGAAAAATTACCAATAAAGCTAATGAAATAGAAATAGCCATCCATAGATAAAATAGGTGAAGGACCCCACACAACAAAATGAATTAAATCAAAAGGTGCAATAGCATTACAATTAGAACTAGGATAATGTGTCTTACAATGTTTGGGCAACTAACAAACATCACAAAAATGACTCTCAATAGATACACCCTTAAATAAATCTGGTAACAAAAATTTTAACAAAGGAAAAAACAAATGACCTACTCTTGCATGCCAAAGATTATGTTGTCACTGCAACTATCCCATGTTGTCATAATGCAATCCAATGTTTTGGTTAATTTTGAGACAGAGAACAAATTAGTATCAAACTTTCGAATATGTAAGGCTAACTTAAGAAGCAAACTCTTCCCAAGTCAATGAATAAAGTGCCATAGGATGATAATTGGATAGCACTAAGAGCAAAGGTAGTACCGATTTTTGAAAATGAGGAAGCGACAAAGCGTCGTTTCAATCGAGCCATTGCTCAATTGAGAAAATCTACCCTTTCAGTTGTAAACTCAAAAAATCCTCCATAGGAGTAGTGGTCTATCTCGAGTGTGAAGAACTTGAGTGGATATCTTTTGGTATACTTTCTACAACATTGGAGGTAGCAACATGCCCAGATGTGTTTGGACCCTTTGAGGGCTTTGTTTATCTTTCCTTAGAATTGCCAGTTTCAAGTATGGATGAAGAGTCCAATAAGTTTCTTTAGTATGCCTCTCACCTCCACAATATGAACACCTCAAGTTCTTCTTATTAATCCCTTTTCTTGCCTTAGATGTAGAGAAAATGAGAGTAGATTGCTCACCTGGCTAAAGAGAAATCTTGAGTCCCATCTCTTTCCTCCTTAGTTCTTCATTCCTAATGAGATAGTAAACATAATGCAAATCTGGAAGCTCATCTCTTCCCAAGATTTGTCCCCTAATGTTCTCATATTAAGGCCAGTAAGAAACTTGAAAATCCTTCCTTCTTCAATATGTTTATTATGTATTTCCTTGTCTTTGGTGTTGTCCCATTCAAGAACTAAGTGATAGCCAAGTTCTTCCCATAAGCCCTTAAGCATAGAAAAGTAAGTTTCCACGGCCATATCTCTTTGAACCAAATTCCCAATGTCTTGGATCAGCCTGAAAACTCTTGCATTATTCTTTCATTGACCATAGGTGTTGTATAACTTCTCCCATATCTTGTGAGATATAGAGTCATTTTGAAAAGTCCTTCCTATTCTAGGTTGCATAGATAACAACAACCATGACATTATGGCAGCATTCTCTCTACACTGGGTCCTATAACCTGGTTCTTCTACTTTGGTCTCCTTGACTTGTCCATCAATATATCCTTGCAATCCATGAATGGTATTGAAAAGTCTAATAGAAATGACCCATTCCCAATAACTATATTTATCCAACTTACAGTAGTAAGTAAAAGATTAGAATTTAACCTAGGCGGTCAAACTCATAACGCTCAACCTAGAGGGGAAAACGGTTCTCCCCCTGGTCTGGTTTTCTAAACATTTATTTCAACCATTCATCTCGGTCATTGAAGGTTTAAGTATTAGCTATCTATTTTATGGGCGAGCTGAAGTGCATGGGTTTCTAGCTTTTTAACACCAACCCTCCACAAACAACCTATAAACTATGTTTGGTGAAAAATCTAGACAGCCCAAACTGGCCTATCAATTGGTCATTTGAAGGACCATCTACTTCAGCCTTCTTGAATAATCTATCTGGAGCACTTCAGTACAATTGAACCAACTTAGCTGAATCTTCAGCTCAACCCTTCCAAACAAGTCTAGATATGTTGCTTGCACCACTATGTATCAAATGCAAGGCTACAAAACCAGTTAACTACAAGTGAACATGCTGAAACATTGGTATGTGATGCTACTCAATCCGAGGTAGTGTATGAACCGAGGAAGGCGATCAGATAGTCCTTGTTGGCAGGGCGGGGCCGAGCTACAAGGACGAGGTTGCGCTTCAAGATTTGTGATCAAGGAAACAGAAGTCAGAGACCCGAGGAGTTATCCCCAGGTAAGAACTCTGACTCTCAAGTCAGTAGGTGGTGGTAGGATGGTCGAGCCAAGCTATAAGGATGCCGGTTCAAGCTAAGTAGGTATGTAGGTCTCAGAAGTTGGATCCCTTACCTTGAGCATGGAGTACCTTTTTATAGCCAAAGTTCTGTGTCCTGGTCGGATTGGGCTTCTGAGGTTGTCGAGATGAGGTTAGCCACCGAGGTATTCGGGATAGAGTCCCATTCCCCAGCGGAGTCATCTTCCTTATTCCTCTTTATTCGTGGTTGTGCTCATCCACGTGACGTGTAGTTGATGTGGCTGAAAGGAGAAGATGGGGGGGCCACCATAATAGCGTAGCTCGGACAGGCTATGCCGACATGGCCGAGTTAGGAAGATGTGGCAGGGCGACAGTTGGGCAACCACGTGTCTCATAGGACCAACTCGGCCATGACCCAATCACCACTCCCCTAGTTCCTCAGTCGAGGAATGAAGTCTCCAAGGTTCATTGCCCGGCTAATGAACTTCCGAGTATGCGTATCATTCGTGTCGTGTTGGTCGTTGCCGAGGAGTCCTCCAATCCTTGGCTGTAGAACTTAAATAAGAATTGAAATTTTGGTTCTCGAACCACTCCCCTAGTTCTACTATCGAGGAGGGGAAATGCTTGGTTAGACCATTGCGCGGCCTAGCTGAGGATTTGTGTTGAAGGCTGGACCAGTACGGTGGGTCTCTACATCGAAGGTTGGACCGGTGCAGTAGTTGAACTGACACAACTATTTCCTGCCAAGGGTATCGCTTCGGTTTCCGAGGCTTCCCCATGTACGTTATTTGTTCTGTTGGTTGGCCTTCCAAGGCGTTGTTAGGGGTGCTTCATCTGTACCATTGATCTCTCCTCGATTCGTGCCCCTGATGACTATAAAAGGGAAAAGTGGTCCCCCCTTTCCATCCTCAGTATCGCTTGCAAGAGTTTGGCATCCACTGCTCAGCAGATTCGTTGGTCACATAGCTCGGTAGACAGCTCAGTAGACAACTCGGTAGATAGGTCGGTAGCTTTTGTTCTTCGGCTCCGCAAATTTCCTAGTATGTACTCTTCATCTCGTCGGTCCTCTTCCTCATCTAAGTCCTCTAGTAGTTCTAGTTCCAGCTCTTCTTGCGGCTCGGCCTACAAACCTGAGCTAAGAAACTTTGTGGCTGTCGAAATTGAGTAAGCTGAAGTTGGTCCCTCTGGGATGGAGAAAGAGCTTCCTCTTCGGGCAGGTCATCGGTTTGGTACCACGCCCGACATCTTGACGCTCAAGGATATGGCTCGGATCCGAGCTACGTATGCCATTCTCGTAGAATACCATATGAGGTGTCCGCTGCCCAGGGAGATGGCTACTGATGCTCATCCCAGTGAGTTGTGTGTTTATGAGCACAACTTGGAGGCTGGGCTAAGGTTCCTGTTGATCGAGGGGTTCGCCAATGTGCTAAATTGGTACAGGGTGTTGCCGGTGTAACTGATGCCAAACTCCTTTAGATTTTTGCTCGGCCTCATGTCCTATTGTGCAGTCCACGATATTGATCTGACCCTAGGGATGGTGAGCTTTATACTCCAGCTAAAACACCACCAGCAGGGGTACTACTACTTCTCCACCCGGCAGAACATTCGGTCATTGGTTGAAGCCCCTTCTTCTATAAAGCACTGGAAGGAGTCATTTTTCTTTGTGCGAATCCCCAGGGGTCTCCCTCTTCCTGCCGAGCTGCGGGGGCTGAGGACGCCTCTACTGCAACCCCAATGGTTGGCACTTACTTGGGAGGAGAGGTTGGCCCTAAGCATGATCCATGAAATCGACGTTATCATGTACACTACACATGCTCGGAGATGTTGATGCTCACCAGGTTGATGGAAAGGGTGGCCGGTTTGTTTCCTTTTACTTCTATTTGTCGATCTGACTTTATCTTGCTTGCTTTGTACTTATCTTAGGCCTCCTATGTTGCAAGTGCGAGCATGGCCAGCGAGGAAGAAAATGTTCATCGAATGAAGGCGCTCCGACAAAGGCAGGAATGAGTCGGTGTGCAACCGGAGGCTCATCTCGAGGCAGATGAGCAGCCACGATCCGAAGATAGGGTGGCTCATCGGCTAAGAAGGGTTCAACAATGAGAGTTCAAGGAGGATGACATTGTTGTGGTTGACCCCGAAGGGGTCTGCCGTCCTACTGGTACGCTGGTGAAAAGAGGCAAGAAGCAATTCGGGTCTGCACATGCTGAGGTGGTCGGTTCGCATGGACGACAATCTAGAGACACCCGGGGTTCCCAAGTAGTTACTGGAGGGAATCATGACCATGTCCATAGCTCAAGAATCGGTTGGGGTTGGTTGGAGTGTGCCCTACTTCGGTCTACTGCCCAGGTACATCCTCTTCCTTTTATTCCTTGTGTGTTGCTCTCCTTTTCGGTGTACTAATCATATTTGTTTGTAGAATGCTTGCGTGGCGGTTGCTCTAGTTGATTGTCTCCGGGATGTTCGATAATCGTATGAGCGGGAACACTCTGAGTATCTGTGGCAGAAGGCCCAGTTGGCCGAACTCCAGGCTGCTAGGGAGCGGTCGGTCATGCTAGAGGGGGAAGTGGCCGAGCTGAAGGCACAAAAAGCTGAGCTCAAGGCTGAGCGGGACAGGCTAAGGCAAGAGGCCGCCGAGAAAGCCATCAACGATTACAAGGCGTCGGAGGAGAAGCAACTGCACATGGATGAGTATGTCAAGGCCTCCTTTGCGACTGGGTTCAACCTTTTCCGACGAAGGATCCTTCATTGTCACCCGGAGTTGGCCAATGAGTCGTAGGGCTAGGACGCTTTTGATCAAAATTCTCCGCAAGGCTCTGCCGAGGTTGCTGAGTATGAGGCCAAAGCTACTGTTGACACTATTGATTCTGCTTCCGAGGACTAATCGGCGGCCTCATATGTTCAATATTCTTGTTGTTTTGGTGTTTTTTTTGGTTGGATTGGTATATTGAGCCTTAAACAATTGTAATAGACTGTCTTAAGTTGAATATCACCTCTTCTTCATGTTGACTATATATATCTCTTGTTGTTGTTGCTATACTTGTGCATGTGCATTTTTTTTAGTCGAAGAATGCCCAGTTGGGCTATTACGCATGTTGAGCCGAGCTATGCCGTGGCCTCTTATTACTTGTATCATTTTTCTATCACTGGCCTAGGTGCGGCCGGATGGGCTACTGTGTGGGCTGAGCCGGGCTATGCCTCGGGCATCCTCTTTGTACTTCGCGGTTCTAGTTTGTTAACCGAGGTATA
This sequence comes from Nelumbo nucifera, assembly GCF_055504915.1. Taxonomy (NCBI): domain Eukaryota; kingdom Viridiplantae; phylum Streptophyta; class Magnoliopsida; order Proteales; family Nelumbonaceae; genus Nelumbo; species Nelumbo nucifera. Next base: position 29,800,368 of record NC_142656.1, on the reverse strand, counting down.
GTCAACCGAGGCATGGTTGGCCGAGGTATGACCGGCCCTGCTGAGGCCCGACGTCCCCTGTCTTGCGTTGAGCAAGGTTACCACGGGCCAACGGGTAGCCAGTCGGGCTATGCCTTGGCGTCTCCAGTCTTGTGCTGATCGAGGTTGTCGTTGGCCGAGGTGTAGCCCGGCCGGGCTATGCCTTGGCGTCCCCAATCCTGTGCTGATCGAGGTGTCATTGTCTGAGATCTTTTAGTCTCCAAGCTCTCACACATGGGACGCTCAGTTTCTAGTCTCATGAGCCTTTTGGGCCCTTCTAGGGCTAGTCATTTCTCAGCTAGCTCAGTCGTTAAGCCGGCGATAGTGCGAAGTTCCTCGACTGCCCTCAGGCCTTGGTGGGAGGAGGCGTTCTTCTTCCACGTTTAGGCTTAGTCGTTGGCAACTGAGTCGGGTAGCTTGCTTGGCAATGTGTTGCCGAGCTGGGAGTAATGGGCTCAGCCATTTTGGGGATCGGTAGAGTCAGCTCAATTGGTAGGGTGACTTAGCATGTGTGTAGTGTGCGTGGTTGCCGTAGGCGCGCCTCTGGGTCGAAGAAGTAGCTTAAAAGAAGACTTTCATTGCTTGTGGGTCTACTAGTAGTACATCCTGAGGTTTCTCGAGTTCCAACTCCTCAGAATTGCTTGACCTTTGAAGTCTTCAAGTCTATGAGTGCTCAGTCCGAGGACTCTGGTGACCCTATACAGTCCTTCCCGGTTTGGTACGAGCTTCCCTTCTCCTAGCGTGGGTACAATGACTTTGCATAGAACGAAGTTGCATATCTTGAATTCGTGTGTTCTTAACTTAGATTCGTAATTCCATGCCATCTTCTGCTGTTGTGCAACCATCTTCACATGTGCTCGGTCCTGAGCTTCTTCTACTAGGTCCAACTCTGCACATAGATCTTCGTCATTCTGTCCCTCGTTAAAGAGCTTGGTCCAAAGGGTCGGGGAACCTATCTCCACAAGGATAATGGCTTTGGCCCCGTAGGCCAAAGTGAAAGGGGTATCTCTAGTGGCAGTTTGCGGGGTCGTCTTGTAAGCCTAGAGAATGCTCAGCAGCTCTTCAACCCATCTTCCCTTGGCCTGATCCAGGCGTGTTTTTAGGCCATGTAGTAGAATGCAGTTGGTTACCTCGGTCTGCTCATTGCTCTGAGGTTGGTGTACCATGGTAGTCCGGTGATCGATCCTTAGGTCGGCACATAGGGCCTCGAACTTCTTGTCGGTGAACTGGGTTCCATTGTCTGTGATGAGCATGCACAGGATATCGAAGTGGCAGATGATTCCCTGCCAAAGGAAGTTCCGGGCATTGTGGGCAGTGATGCACGCCAGGGCTTCGGCTTCTACCCAGTTCGTGAAGTAATCCACTGCTACAAGAAAGAACTTCTACGCAACTGCGGTGGAAGGGGCCGAGGATGTCCATTCCCCATTGGTCAAATGGCCATGGGTTGGCGATTAGTCTCAAAGGGGCCGCAGCCTGGTGATGTAGATTAGAGTGACGTTGGCAACTATCGCACCTCCGGACTAGTTGGGTGGCATCCTACTTCATCGTCGGACAGAAATACCCCTGTCGGAGCACCTTATGGGCTAGTGTGCAAGCACCGGGGTGATCTCTGCAAATGCCCTCATGTATTTCCCTAAGGACGTAGTCTGCCTCGGCTAGGGGGAGGCACCTCAAGTAGGGAAGCGTGTGGGAGCGGCAATAGAGTTGACCTTGTATCAGGCAATACCTAGTTGCTCTGTGTTGGAGTCTTCTTGCTTCTGCCCGATCTTCTGGGGAGGTGCCATCTCGAAGATACTCGATTATGGGGTCCATCCAAGATGAGCCATGTTGAACTAGAAGGATGAGGATGGTTAATTGTGCGATGCTCGGTTGGGCCAGCGTGTCTAGCCGGACGGTTAGTTAAGGTCAAACTGTGACGAGCTGGCGAGCTTTGAAAGGGCATCAACTCGAGCATCCTCAGCCCGAGGGATCTATTGGATGTCGAAGTGCTCGAGTCGTTGAATTGCGCAATGAGGAATGAGATTTTAGGGAAAGGCTTTTTGTGCGTTTCCCACAGACGGTGCCAATCTAATGCTGCTCAATCCGAGGTAGTGCACGAACCGAGGAAGGAGATCAAATAGTCCTTGTTGGCAGGGCAGGGCCAAGCTACAAGGACGAGGCCGTGCTTCAAGATCTGTGATCAAGGAAACAGAATTCAGAGACCCGAGGAGTTATCCCCAAGTAAGAACTCCGACACTCAAGTCAATAGGTGGTGGTAGGATGGTCGGGCCGAGATATAAGGATGCCGGTCCGAGCTAAGTAGCTGTGTAGGTCTCAAAGTTGGATCCCTTACCTTGAGCATGTAGTACCTTTTTATAGCCAAAGATTCGTGTCCTATTCAGATTGGGCTTCCGGGGTTGTCGGGATAAGGTTAGTCGATGAGGTATTCGGGATAGAGTAGCTCAGTTGTGCCACGCCGACGTGGTTGAGCTAGCCCAACGTGGTCGGCCTATGCCAACGTGGCCGAGATGTGCCGGCGTGGACGAGTTAGGAAGATATGGCAGGGCGATAGTTGGGCGGCCACATGTCTCGCAGGACCAGCTCGGCCATGACCTGATCAGTATGTGAGCACCATATGTACCAAACATTGGAATTCACTGATGATCTGTATCAATGCTCCCTAATGTGGTCATAGAAGTTAACATGGAGTTCGAATCTGCGCCCCATGGCCTTGCACATCAAAAACGTCCCACACAATGGAATTTTACTGTGTATCCTCTCATACGCATTCCCCCCTTAGCCTCTATGGAGCTAAAGGGATGGTTGTTAGCTCTAAATTTTACCCAAAAATGAAAATGTTTCCTATTCCCACTCGTACTCTTAGTCTCTCAACCTGACCTATGTAACCTTGACCCATACACCTCCTCCTCCATCTGAGCTTGGCAAGAAATACGACGTCGACTAGGGGTGGAAATTTTTTACCCAACCTGCTGAACCCACCCAACTTGGCTGGATTGATCACCCATTGGGTCAATTTAAATGGGTTGGGTTGGGTTGGGTTGTGGATAACCATTGGGTTAACCATAAAGTTATAAGTATTAATTTCTTAGCCTTTTTTTTATTTTCTTTATTTGAATGAAATAATTTTTAATTAATGCATTAATTTTCTATTAATTATTGACTAAAATTAGTTTTGTCTCAGTTCAACACACTTCACCCAAATATACATAAATACAAATGAACTTGACCGGAGTTCGGACCAGCTCAACTTGGTCTAAATATGAATAGATCCGAACACCTCGGTTCAGTTCGCTTGGGTCGGTCAGCCCAATCCGAACCTGACCTGACCCAGGGCATGCCAATCTGGGTCGCTCCAGACCCTAACTTCATGTGCTTGCTTTGCCCAGTTTGGATCATTTGGTTTGTCTTGTATCTATACAACCCGACCCAAATTTGGACCAGTCCGATTTACTTCTCTTGAGCCCTCAGCCCAGGCAGTCCGGTCCCAAACCCGTGCACAAACCTGATATGGGTCGGTCCAAGTCAATCCGTCATTAACTGAATCGGTCTAGTCTAGTCCAACCGGACCAATGGAATCTAAATGGTTCAACCACTCTTGATGTGATTAGCTCGAAGACAATCCAATTAGATAGTTCAAGTTGGTCTAACCGGTTTGAACCTAAGTGGTCCGGTCAAATCCGAAACCCGAACATAGTCAAATGGCTTCATTGCTTGTGTAAAAATAGCATGCATGTAATGTGATTTGAACCTTCACCAGTTATGTAAATAGCAACTACTATTACCACCAAGGTATGACCAACTTATTTGTTAATAAGGAATTAGTTTTTTGTCTTAAGTACATAAATATAAGATTAATAGGTTTGGGCGGATTGGATTGGGTTAAAACGGGTTTGGGTTAAATCCAATCCATTTAATTTTATATAACTGGGTGATTAATGGGTTGGTGGATTATATGGATTAGATTGAAACTCAACCCAAACCAAACCCAATCCAACCTGCTCAATTGCCACCGCTAGCGTCGACAACTATTTTGGCAGACACATTAGAGGTACTCCCTGTCCCTCTCATCCAATCTCTTCTCTCACATGTTCGACCTGTTTTGTTGAGTTTATTTTTTTCAATACAAAAACATAAAAGGGAAGTGTTCCATCGATAGAGTTGTCATTGAGATCAAAGTCGGTGAGATTGGATAACGACGTGAAATTGAGTTGGTCTGAGTGTCCCATTGAGATTGGAGCTCGGGAGGTTTATCTCTGTGATGCTTCCGGCTTTGTTTCAGACGATGCCGTTCCAATTGCAGAAGCATCTGATATTGGTGAGGGAACAAAAACTGAGAGCACCAAAGAAAGTTAAACTATTATTCCACTTGACCAGAGCTTGGGCTTCAGTTGTTGTTGATGCAGAGGGCTTCAATGAGAGGGAGAAGAGAAACAGAAGAAGTAGAGGAAGGAAAAGATGAGACCTTTGAGTCTGCCACATGTCTGTGTTTTTAGTTTACCATTTGCTCTTGTTTTTACTTTGCAGCCTTCTCTGTTTCAATTTCTTTGTTTTTACTTTGCTTCTTTGAGAGCAGAAGAAAAGAGAAGAGAGAGGGATGGATGGATGGAGGTATTATAAATATGAAAGTCAAAAGGGATGGTGGTAGTGGAGAGTAATGGGGACTACAGAAGATGGGTTGGTGTGAACTGAGAGAGTATGAGCGGGAGTAGGAAACATTTTCATTTTCGGGTGAAACTTTAAATCGACCATCACAGAGTTTTTTGGGAGAATGACGGTTCAGTTGATCTAATTCACGGGCGGGGTTGGTGTATAAAGTGGGGGTTTTTGACATTTTGAATGTTTATAGCTCTGTATGAAATTCAGAAATTTGTATTGGATCCGTTCGTATTTTTTCATTTTTTTTTTTTTTGAAAGAGACTGTTGTATAGTTTAAGTGCAACCAAAGTTAAGTTAAATGGTACATCTCCTACCATTAATTTGTTAGTTATAAATGACTTTCGAACTCTTTTAGGAAAAAGGGTAAATTTCTGAAACCTCCCCAAAAGTCTTTGACCATTGCTGAAACCTCTTTTGAATTTTAGTATTTGCAATCATCTCCCCTAAACTTGTTGAAAGTAGACCCCCTATGGTAGAATCTTCTAAAAATAGACATGAAAATGTCCAAAATACCCAGAAAGTTACTATTGAGGTTGATTTTTATTAAAAAACCAAAGCAACTTTAAGAACAACAAAAACAAAGAGAATTTAAAGTTACGACTATACCTTTGTGTAAACCTGTCAATAATACCCAAAAATCCAAGCTCAATATGATATCTGATCTGACTATCTCAGATTTGGATGATGTATTTTATACAATCTACATTTGATTAATAATCAGATTAGATTCATATTTGACCCCATCTTATCCAATTAAAATTTGAATCCAATTATATTATCATATTTGTTGATTTTAATATATAAATTTTATATTATTGTATTTAAAATTATAAAATATTTTATATATTATATTATATATGAATTTATGTATATAATAAATTTAGTATGTTATATTTATATTAATTTATTATATAAAAAAGTTGAAAAGTAATTAATTTTTTTATTTTTGGGTATTTTAAAAATTAAAACGGAGTCAAATTAAATCTGAATGCAATATGAGTCTATTAGGATTAGAATTCGAATATGAGGTCTTCAAATTCAATCAGATTTCATATCAGATTTTGTTGAATCCAATCCAATTACTGCCCTACCTTTGAGTGATTGATATAAAAATTTGGAAAATAAATCAATTTTAGAAAAGAGATTGGAAGGGTTTGGGGTAGTGATTCATATGAAGAGAAAATTTAGAAAACAGACATTTTTCCTAGAAGTGCATGAGTATTTTGGACATTTAATTTTCATAGTTCTTTTTAGAATATTTTATAAGAAAAGGTTTACTTGCAACTATGTCAAAAAAACTTAGGGGAAGTTTCAACAAGGGAGGTTTCAGCAATTTATTCAAAAAAAGGCTTTGACTTGACTAATTAGGTTTTCAGTCCATAGAGGTTAAGGTTAAGGTTTTAGAAATTAGAAACCAAGGTTTTTAAATAAAAATAGCTATGTTATTAGAATTGAATAAAAAGAAAGATAATACAGGAGGAGAATCTGGATATGCTGACCACAACGCAATATTGGCCACATACGTTCACCCAGCCACACATATGAAGCATCGGTTGTATTATGGTCACTGATATCTTCAATGTGCAGCTGGACGAGCTGGCTAGTAATATCTCAGCAGATCCAAACTCCAGGAAGAGAGAAATGAAACAAAATCCCAGCCCTAAAGCTTCTTGTTTGAGAATCTTTGTTTAAAATCTCCAGCCATTCTTCTCTCGACTCTTGTTTGGATGTAACAAGCATCACTGCATCAGTAGGTTACTAACCAACTCCTTCACCCCCAAACTCAGAATCGGGTTTACTCTTCACCAAACACACTCCCATATACCATCGTTTAATGGGAATATCTTCCTATGAGTATATAACAACACAAAGTACAGGAGATGTTCCCCATGTGTAGCTGAGACACGTTGTTAGGTCGGTGTGAGGAGTAATATGTGAGAAGAGCCGGACTCTCTGGATTCCTTTCATTTGGCTCTTGGTCCAAGGCCCAACCTCTAACGAAAGAAATACCCACTGAACCAATTGGAATCGAATTTGGATCTACTCCCCATAGAGTGCCCTCACACCAGTCTTACAGCCACATCCCACCATTATTATGTAAAAAAAACTGCCACTTATGAAGAATTCGATAATCAGATCTAAAAAGAAGCTTGTTTTCTCTACACATGATTTGAAGGAATGATGAAAGTCATGAATGGTGAAATGTTACATACCTGCATATGCTGCTTTAATGGTTTTTTCCCCTGAATCCCTTACTTGGAATACAATCCTGGAGCCATAGCTTGGATGAATGGTGTAAAAGTCGGAAAGTGCCATTTCAATGCTTCCCCAGGCAAACTTTCCGACTGTCGAATTCAAGTCAAGAACCATACCAACATGAAACAAGCTAGTGTAGTTGACACTGTTGCATCCATCGACCGTGGCCATGTTGGTGTGCAAGCTTAGGGATAAACTTAAAACAAGTAGAAATAGATAGCTGCGTTGATTGTTCTTCTGTAACTGAAGCTTGCCCATGATACCCATTAAGAAATTAAGCTTATTCACCCTATGTGAGGAGGTTCACAAAAGAAGATGGTATTCGACTCTTATGGTTAAAAAGAAGGGTATGAATACACCTCTTGGAAACGGTCTCAGCAAGCAATCCGGTGGTCAAGATCAGTGATTTCCGAGAACCCATATGAGGTCGGTGTTAATCAAGAAGATGCAGAAATTTCAAGGACAGGGACTAATTAATTGATAGCTAGGAATGGTCAAATTTTTCACAATGCATTTGTTTTATGTATTTAATTTCAGAGTAGGTTAAGATTAAGACATTGCCCAATGCAATTCTACAAAATAAAGTAAGTTTTTAGAATTCAAGTCCAAAAATCCAGTCCAAACAAATTGGACTGATGCAGGGAAAAATAATGAATTAATTGTGGTTTGAACAAATCAAATTGGGTCAGGATATATGGGATAGGTTAGCTACTCCTGGTTATGGGTATATAGATGGATCTTTTTTCTTCTTTTTTCTTTTAGCAGGGGTATATCTTGAGTTTGTAGCAGACTTGGAATCAGGTTTGTAGGTTGGTAATTGTCTGAGCTTGGAGTTTCGTAGTGGGGAGGAGTTGGGCAGCAAAATTTTTCAGGCGTTTCCCTTCTCCAACTGTCTCTATTGATTCTTGGTATGGATTGTTTGCTAGTTCTGTCAATAGTGATGACGAGCTTGTCTATTTGATGGCATGGGAGGTATCCTGGGTTCTAGGAAATCAAAGGAATGAAAGGGACCTTTTTATTGATATTGGTGGGAGTAAAGTTCAAAATATTGATAATATCGATATGGCTGATACGTCGGTAAAGGTGTATCAGCTTGTATCAAAGTTGATTTCCTTTGTTTCTTTAGTTGTTTATTTAATTTGGTTTAGAGGGATCGGTTTAAGGCTTGTTTATTTTTTGAATTGGGGTTAAACCCCGAAATATTCTCTATAGGGGCGCATCGGAAAGCCCCTGATATGATATGTATATATCTAAATTTCAATCCTTGGATGGGAAGGTAAAATAGGTTATGTGATGACAGGTCTCTCGTGGTAGGGGTGGATAGAATTTTGGTGGGTTGTGGTTGTTTTTTTTTTTTTTTGTTTTATGATTATCATAAGTTGTGTATTGGAAACATCCTTCGATGATGACATCATCATTTCTGGTACTATGATCGGGAGATATCTTCAATACACGGCAGGGATGTGTTGTGGGACGTTGTGGGGGGCAGTCTTGTGGGGGTCTGATTTGATCTCTATTTTTCTCTCGTCTCTTTGTTTTGTCATAATTTTTTTTTATTTTATTACCAAAAATACAAAAACAAATCTTGTAGCATAAAAATCTTATAATTTATGAAATATGATATTAAATAATCAAATAAAAACATGTTTTTTTTCTGAGCTGAACGGTCAAGATGTTTTAATTTGATTTCATTTTTGAAAACAAAAAACACGAATAACCATTAACATGTTTTCTTTTCTGTATTATTATTATTATTATTTTACTTTAGATTTTATTTGACTCCATCAAGACAACAGCAAAATCAAAATTAAATAAAAATTTGCATACAAAATCATTTTCACTCCATGCTTTTACGCCATTAATGCGATATTTTGTCAAGCACAGGCGACATTTGTGATAAATGCATGAGAGTGGAAATGAAACGAAATGCATGAGATATTTTGTCAATCTCCAGTTTATATTTATTTTGGGTTTTATTTATTTATTTGACTTTAGGTTTTATTTTAATTCTGCAATGCAAACAAATAAAATCATACAAAAGGCAAAACAAAACTAAAACAGAATTTACATACAAAATCATTTGCATTTTCATACGTTTGCACCAATCTATGTAAGTGAAATTGGACCGCAAACGGATTAGGCCAAAAGAATTTAACACAATAAAGACAATCCTGTTCAAAATGGGATTGGATCTAATAGGCACAATAAAATAAATATATTAAATGAATACTTGATAAATATTTTGACAACTGTCAAAAGTGGATATTAATTTTTTTTAAAGATAGGTTGGGGGTATTTTAAGTGACAGGTGTCAAAAAAATTTCTTTATATTCATTCACCGTACTTGTAACATTGTGCTTACCTGATCTAAACGGACTATACAACACGGGTAGTCCATCTCCCTCACTCAACTCTTCCTTTCAACCTTTGGTGGCAGCAGGATTTGATCCCAGGTCTCTACTCTAACAAGTCAGAACCTAATCAGTTGGTAAATGGGATGCTTCAATTGAAATGTGATGAATACTAAGCTTATTATCATAAGAAATGTCAAATGCAGCCTTAATCGATTTCAACCAAAAAGGAAAGCAATGGGATACCTACTAATACTGAAACACTAACATGGATAAATTGATGAACTCCTGCGCTGGCCAACTTAACCACCCCCGTTTACTAAAAATGGAACAATGCTTAACAGTTATATCATGGTTGGTCTGGTATTAAGAGTAAGACTGTAGGAATAAAAATCCATCTCCTGAGATTCACAAAACACAGAACATGGGCTTTGGTTTTTGCTGTTCGTCCGGATCAGGTAGGCACACATGGTAAACGTAAGCACTTATAAAATGTTGACACCTGTCTTTTAAAATACCTTCGGTCTAATCTTGAAAAAAATTAAAGATAATTTTGAAAAACCTTCAGCCTATCCTTAAAATGAATTTAAAATAAATTACAAATAATTTATCACCTGCAAATTAAACATGTGCCAAGGACAAACAACTAAGGTTATCAACAACAATTGAGCCAAGGTCAGAAAAAATGTCACTCGTTGAATTTTTTATAAAAGTGTAACTAATTTTTTGTCAAATTTTTTAAATAAATAGCTTTGGCTCAATGTACGACCTGACCTAATCCAAAGCTTGGCCCGCCGGTCAGTCTGGCCCATGACACAACATGGCATGGCATGAGCCCACATAAGCCTTATCTCAGAGGAAAGCGACACAGCCCATTTTACACCTCTACCAGTAGTTTCCGCACAACTATCAAATTTCTAGCATGAACAACGACTTCAAAAAACAATGACATCACGTTAGTCTCGAACTCCTTATAGAATTTCACCAATATATTAGTAGAACCTCCGTCTTCCACGACCTAAGGCAACAACACCAATACTGTTTACATCACCATAAGAATCCACGATGCACTCTAATGTCGAAAGGAATGTTCTCTAACAATTGCAGTAATTACGAAGAAATGTAGCTCTTGGCATATAGAGAGAGAAAGAATTGTAGAAAACACGAGTAAAGATGTTTCCAAATAAAAAAGAAATTAACTTATTGGGTACCCGTTTGATGTCCATGACCAAACCCACCCAACCCAATAATTTTGTTAGGTGACCCACCCGCTAAAGACCCATGATTAACAAATACAACCCAACCCGCTAATAAACGGGTTCATTGTCACCCTTAATCATATCTCTTTCTTTTTTTTTTTTTTTTTATTTGCTAAAAAACTAAGAATGCTTTTATTAAGGCGAATTTGGAAAGATTAAAAATGCAAATATATAAAGTGCAAAAACCTTATATTTTGTATGTATTAAGCCTAAGGAAAAAGCCCCCATTAGGCAAATACAAACATAACGAAAATCACGGTGAAAAGAGGGCCTCATACGTGGCCGATAAGAAAGGAGCAATCCAGCTATGACTTGCATCACTACATTGTGGTGTCTTTTCCAGAATCGAAGGGTTGGCTTTTGGTGAATTCTGGGTCTTAGTTCTGATGTCCCTGATGACTGGAAGTAAAGGATCGAAGCTTTGCTGTTGCTCTTGGAGATGCTGCATCACCGCTTTTGCATTCGAAATGATGACTGAATTTCAGAACTCAAGTTTGCTCATCTGGCCAGATTGATGGCCCTTAATTCAGCTTCATGAGCCGAACCACAATGTAAAACCTCACCAGAGGCAGATAAGAAAGATCCCGAGCCACAAGCCAGTGATGATCACACAGGCAACGCCCGCTCTCAGAGAAGTTTTACAGAAAGCTGCATCACAAAGAATGTAGTTTTCGAATGTTGTGGAGGGCAGAATGTGCAAGTCATCCTGTGTCAGAGTAGTTGTAGGGAACTCTCTAGGCTCAGTTGACCAAACTTCCTTTAGGAGGCGATTGCATCGTTGAGATATGTAACTCTGGGGTCGGGACAGATGCCTTGGTAGACAATTTGGTTTCGTGCTGCAGGGTGAGAGGATAGAAACCAAGAGTTTATCCAGTTGAGTGCTGAATCCTCTGCAATTTCCTCTGTCCTAATTCCTAACGGACAGAGGAACCACGTAGCACGGACCACATCACATCTAAGAAGCGTGTGGTCGATGCTTTCTTCCTCTTTCTCGTAGATCGGACACATAGAGGAGTCGTAAAGATTTTGATGAGTGGCTAGAGCCCCTACCCCAACTCTACACAGAAAATGTTTTATCTTTGTTGGACTTTTAATCTTCCATAACTTGGTTTCCTTCCAAAGCCGACTTGTAGCCAGATATCACTGTGGCGTATGTAACACTGATTAGTCAACAAGTGGAGATGCATGGGTAAGGGGAAAGATCAAACTTGTCTTGCCCAAGGACATCAACTTGGCATGTCGTGACTTTTGGTGGGGCCATACACAAAAAAACAATAAGGTTCGTCTCTTTGCATGGACAGCTATGCTTAATGCTAGAGAGAGTGGCGGTTTGTATTTTTGTGCTTCTAGGATGAAAAATCTGGCCTTTCATTGCTAAATTAATAAGGGTGGTTTCTCAATAATAGGTTTTCTCTTTAGGCAAGAATTTTGGAGGCAAAATACTTAAAAGCACATATTTCATTATACATTTTCGGATATATAAATGTAAATTTTTAGTTAGATTCAGATGATAAAAAGCTTACATTTGGGTATAATTTTTTATTGGAATCTTATGTTATTAGTTGGAGAAATAGTAAATAGGGGTCCACAATAGATTCCATGATCAAAGATAAGTACATTGTTTGGTAAAATTGACAAGAAAGCGGCTTAGAGGAAGAAATTTGTCCAAGAATTATGAGTTGAACCTTCCAACAAGTCACCCATTCCACTGTTGTGTGATAGTACTAGGGTCATTCTTCAATCTAAGGAGCCAAGGGCCAACTTGAAGTTTAAATACATCAAGAAGAAGTATCATATTCTATCAGTGAAAAATGTGGCAAACCCATTAATTAAGGTGCTAACACAAAAAAATGTTTGAGGGACATGTGGATAGTATGAGACTACAAATTTTACCTAATTGGACCTAAGTGCAAGTGAGAGTTGTTAATTAGTGTATTCCCTTAACTCCAATCAGATTGATCTATACTAAATTCTATGAATTAATAAATTTAGATCATTATTATTTCATGTTTGTGTGCTTAGTATGTATCTTGTGTAGTACTCCTTAAGCTAGACATTATAAGGCTTATGTTAGTTTAGAAAGTTCTTCACTTGGGGAGTCTACCCTTGTTGAAGGGTTAGAAATAAGGTTTGATATGGTCGAATCAAGTTTAGTGGTTCGTCGAATTTACAAAATTTTTTTATCAATCTTACCCAGATATTGAAACCCAAATTAAAACTAATCATACCTGATATAGAATCCACAAAATACAACTCCCAAAGTGGTAGTTCATGCTCAATATTAGTCTCAAAATCGGCCTCCAACTAAAGATAGAACAATGTGTATGTGAAGCCAATTTAGTAACACAACTTCAGTAAAAACCGGTCTCCAACTTGCTTGGATCAAAGTGGGTATGTGAACCAATGTACCCTGATGTTTTTCTTGCAAAATGATAATGGATGAATGATAAAAATCAGTCCCTAACAATGCTAGGTTGAATTAAGGTTTCTAAGTGACAAGGGAGAAAAGGAGAGAACAAGAGAGTGGAGAGAATAAGCTGAATTGGACTCTCCCCTTTTTCTCCTTTATATAGAACACTCTCCTAATCCAATTAGGAGTTGATCCAAATAATATTTGGATCAGGACTCTATCTTTAATTGATAAGCATTATCCTCTTAAGAGAATAGGTTCTCCATACCTAGATCCACACTCATTTTTAAGAGTTTAAATCTGCACCCCACCACCTCTTGCCCCACACACCGAGTGTCCGCCACTTGTCCATTTGCATGTGAGAATGCTTCCTGCGTGCGGGGCTAACAGGATGGCAATTAGCCTGTCCCGTTAGCCCCAAAACTAGCCCAAAACCCTTGTTTCTACATTCCCACCCCCTCAACCAATACTTGTGCTTGAACTGGTCATCCCCTGACCCCTATTCTTCTCCCCTCCACCCGAGCTCTCCTTCTCTGACGTTGGCGACTGCTCCAGTGAGTTCACCTTGACCAAGTATTCTCCAACACTCATATTTTGTTTTGCTATTTTGTTTTTTCATTTCAAATCAGCTAAACTTCTGTTCTTTGATATTTTGTTTTCTCATTTCAGATTAGAGAAACCATCAGCGATCATCCAGCCATTTCACTGTCACAAATACTCTCCATCTCTCATATCATCACTCTTTCACACATTTTTCTTATTTTCTTTTTTTCTAATATTTTGTTTCTTTTATTTCAAATCAGAGAAAACACCGGCCATTTCACTGCCACCGGCGATCTTCCAACGAAGTAACAGATAACAAAATCTTCTTTTGATAATTTTAGTCTTAGGAGAATTTTCCACAATATTGCTAGAACTCAAGAGGATGCTTGTTACCAGAAAGTTCGATTACCAGAGGTAATGGCAAATAGGGATGCATGTTACCAGATGGCCAGATACAAAGATGAGCAATAGCAATTGAAGCACATGAATCAAATGTTCATGCATGCCAATAAAATACACAGCTCCATCCTTTAGGGCAGAAATATGTAGAGATCTAAATGAGATAGCATGTTATAAACTACAAAGGATCTTCATTTTTTTGAAGGATGGTCAAAAAATCCAACCAAAAGCCATGTGCGAATGTAGAAACGAGGGGGCGGGAATGTAGTTGGATCGGTTAAGGGGGCGAGAATGTTGAAACGAGGATTTCATACTAGTCTTAGGGCTAATAGGACAAGTTAATGGTCATCCCGTTAGCCCCGCACCCGTGTGCGAATGGACAGGTGGCAAACGCTCGATGTGTGGGGCGTCTCTGGGGCAAAAGGCAGTGGGGCACAGATTTGAACTTCATTTTCAAGCCAAGTCATTGTCATGTGATCACTTAACTAATCATATTTGTAATGGACCTTAAGCCCATTTTCTCTATTGGCTCACATCCCAAGGTGTTGCATGGCCACATTAGGCCTCAATATTGTATGGTGTGGGACCCACAAAGGTCTCACACAAGTCCATAAGGGTTTGGCCCACTTTTGGAAGTGGTTAGGCCAAAATTCACTACTCAAGGCAATGAACCCCTGACACAATCAACTTGGGCTCAATTTGGGCCCAACATATACACCTAAGTAGACCTGTTCATGGGTCGGGTAGCCTGACGGGCCGGCCCAGCCCCCGGACAGGTTGTGCATGGACTTTAGCCTACGGGCTTGACCTCGGGCCTATAATTTCGAGCTTAACTATTTTATGGGCCGGGCTTGAGATTTGTCACAAAAGCCTGACCTGACTTTTATATCCCCTTTAAACCCTAATAATCCTAAATCGACTAACCCTTTTCAGTTCTCATTGATCTCATTCACACCCTCAAGTTTCAGCCCCTTATGTCTTAACTCTCAGGAACTGGTGATTGGTGAACCCTCTCAGAGGTGAACTCATCACTGGCGCTACCAGTGAACTGCAGTGGTGAGTTCACTCACTCTGTGTGTGTGTGTGTGTGTGTGTGTGTGTGTGTTTTCCATCTTCTCACTTCTCAATGTTCCCATTCTCGCCGGTGAACACCGGCACCACTAGTGAACTCCAGCAAACTCATTCTCACTAGTGAACACCCGTGCCACTAGTGAACTCTGGAAAACTTAGGTGAACTCATTCTCACTAGCAAACTCACGATGCGATCTTTAATAAAAGTGAAAAAAATCATTGTTAGGTCGGGCTTCGGGCTTTTTAAGAGGGTTGGGCTCAAGCCCAAGTTGTTGGCCCGTTGGTCGGGCTGGGCTCAGGCCTGAAAAAATCCTATTAATGAGGAGTAAAAGCCCGACCCGGACTGGCCCATGAATAGGTCTACCCGTAAGTGATTCTTGGATTCAGCCACTCTATGAAGAAACCAAGGATAATGGACTTATGTAAGATAAAGCTCATGAGGTAATCAGCCCTTTAATGGTCTTTTACACTTAACCTCTTGGCCCAAAATCATTAAATACTACCCATTGGGAAGGACCTCTTCCCTAAGTGCAAAACACAATGTCACACTCTTTGCTTGAATCGATCCAAGGAATAAAATCTTTTGCAAACATTTTTTATAATAGTAATATAACATATAAATTACATTTTGCAAATCAAATTTTACATATAGTTGAAATTCTCTATTGGTAGTTTAGGTTTCCATCAAAGAGAGTGTAAAGCCTGATATTCACTTTGTCTAATAAAGGAGTTGATCTTATTACTATGATCACCCACTCACGTACTTTCCAAAACTACCCCAACATGCCCATGTATTTGACCCTTGATGGATCTCACAAGTTGTAATTTATATTATCTTCTTCACTTTCTATTTTTTTTCATAATTATTTTATGATTTTTATTTTTTTCTTTAGTTTATGTTATTTTCTACATTTTCTATCTTTATTTACATGTTATGTATTTTTTTTATAGTTATATTTTTCTAGAATTTGTATTATATAAAAAAATAATGGGTTGGACAAGTTGGGTTAGGTTATGGTGGGTTTGGGTTGAACCCAAAATGGGTCATTAGCGGGTTGATGGGTCAGGTGGGTTGGGTTGAAGCTCAACCCAAATAACCAAAACGCTAAGGGGTAGAATTAGTATGAAAAATCAAGGTCTTTCAACCACACTAACTGAATCATTCTCATCTTTATAGGAAAAATTCCCGATTAGTGCCCTGTACTAGGGTAGCAATCAAATCGAGCCCTTATCAAATAGTCTAGGCTCAAATTCGATTAAGCTCGATTTGAGTTTGATTATAACTGAGCTCGAGTCAAGTTCGAACCTTGAGGTAAGCTCAATTACTTATTCAAGCTCAAGCTCAACCAATAAAAAGTTTGGCTTGAAAGCTCGCAATCTTGGTTCGATTAACACATACATACACACATGCACACATACATACATATATACACACATACATACATACATACATACATACATACATACATACATACATACATACATACATATTATAAAGGGGAATCTTCAGTCAGCTCCCCCTCATAAATCGAAATCTCGATTGGGGTCATACATGCATACATACATACATACATACATACATACATATTATAAAGGGGAATCTTCAGTCAGCTCCCCCTCAGAAATCGAAATCTCGATTGGGGACATATGGAAATCAAAACCCATGCCACCCCCACCCAACAAATTCGAAATTTGTTTCGGCTCCCCCCCCCCCACGTCAGTGTAACTTTAGTGCTACACCTGTTATACCCCTCTATGAAATGTTAAACGTTAATTGTCTTCTTCCCCATTTCAAAGCTACAATGTCTTCTCCATTTTTTCAGAGTCGTTAATCACCAGATCACTGGAGCTAATTTCTCAGAGTCGTTTCATCGCTAGAGCTTCATCTCTCACCACCGGAGCTACAACATCTTCCCCATTTTGAAGCTACAGTGTCTTCTCCATTTTTTAAGTTGTACCGGAGCTTCATCTCTCATCATCAGAGCTAATTTCTCAAAGCCATTTCATTGTTGGATCTTAATCTCTCATCACTAGATCTACAACGTTTTCCCCATTTCGAAATTTCTCAGTCATTTATCATTGGAGCTTCATCTCTTACTCATCATCGGAGCTTCATCTTTACTTGTGTTCGTCGTTTCATCACTGAAGCTTCATCTCTTCCTATGTTCTTCGTTTCATCACCAGTCTTCCTTATTTCGAATGTTGACCTTATGTTCACCGGTCATCGGCCGTGGATGGCACTCAACATTCACCATTCGGAGGAAGATGGAGCATCGGTTTACTGTTCACCATCCATTGAAGGCACCCTGCGTTGACCATTGAAAGGATGCTTGAAGCTAGTTTTAGCGGCGGTTGGAAGGTTTCTTAGGCCCCTGCATTCAACCACCGTGGAGGTGGTTCCCCCGTGTTTCTGACACGCGCCCCCTGTGTTTCTGGTTCATTCTAGTGGTTTAGCATTCTGTTGGCCACCTGTGCATTTGATGACGGTGCTCAATCACAAGCAATTTACTTTGTTACATGTTTTTACTTGGTCGATTACCATAAGGACATCTGTAAATGAAGATTTGAATGTTGCTTAGTTCAGTGCTAATGAAAATGAAGTGTTTAATGTTGATTAAGATATGGATGACATTATTGTGTGTTATTAAACATTTGTTGGTATGAATAGCCAACGGAGTATCGAAAATCAATCTCCGAGTAGTTTGCAGTATGATACTAAGTATTGCTATTGCAAACATAAATGCATCCTTTGAATTTCAACTTAGAATAACCCGTAGAAGTTGTTTTATAGCTATCGATTAAAATCTGAGGTAATATTTTTAGTTGGATGATACTATTCATTAGCATTGATATAAGGCATTATATTGCTAGTGACATGTGTTACACTTGCAGGAGCAAGTGTTGGATAGCCCGACGATTGAAAGTGATTTAGTTGGCGGTTGAAAATTTTTTGAGTGGGCAATTCTTTGAGGTTGGTTGGATGAGGTTACATCTAGAAATAGTCATGGTGATATTCTAGAACGCATTGGAAATGTGAAGAGAGCATTCGATGTTTGCATAAGACATATTGAGCCCATGAGTTAGCTACTAAAGGGATGGCTATAGTTAAGAGACTTGTTTTTTTTCTTTTTGTTATTATTCCCCTTATACTAGTCTTGTGGAAATAGTTTATCATTATTGGTGAATATGTAGGTTCAGTAATTTTATGATTGTATTGAAAGACTCCCCCCCCCCCCTTTCGTTTTCACGTTGGTGAACATTTTGACATCTTATTGTAGTTATATTCGACTTTTAAATATAAGTATATAAGCATAAATTGCTTAGAAGATAATTTTTTTTGTTGACTAAGAAATATTTGTAAATTCATCGAAGATACCTTCCGACAGGAGGCAAGAAATGATTAACCTTTCAACTTTGTTGGACCTACCCCTACTCAATGGATTCCTTGCACGTGCTTCTATAGTGTCCCATGTTACCACATCACCCACAATGAACCTCCCTTCTCTCAATAGGCTGGGATTCAATCCATTTGGTCTAGGGTCGGTCCAGTGGTCATTTGGTCTTCGGTGGGCAAAGTGTAGCAGATGATGAAGTATTTATGTCCACATTCATAGACGATAACATGGTTGTTGAAGGCAACTCATTGAATGACATAGGGTGTATCAGCTGAGAGTATATGACCCTCTATTTTTCAGTCATGTAGTAAGGGTCAACAAATTCATACACATTCCACCGCGCATACGATATGGCCGTGCATGGATGTGCACATGGGAGGCCATTCATTTGCTACTCCTTGCACTAGCACATCTGCTGGTCCAATCGGACGGTATTCTGCCTTTCCCCCTTCCTGACCTCAAACTCATGAACAGACGCATGGACAACCTAAAACTAGATGCTATTGCGAATTGTCACTTGCAACTTCGCTTTGACAACGTAGAACTAGATGCTATTGCAAATTGTCACATGCAACTTCTCTTTGATCCTTCTCTCGACTGGTGTTGTGCAATTTGGGATTTGCAATGTCACTTCCAAAGGACTTCCATCAATTTCAACCGAAATGTGTTCAGTATGGTCATTATAGGCTGATCATGAATGTCTGACACCCATCCATTGAACGTCTCTGCAATATTGGATGACATTTGGTCATACTGCATTTTGGGAACTTGGAGTTCGCCCAATGCTCAGGTTTAATGGTCTTTACCCAACTGCCAACACATTCATTCATTATGAAAAGCCTCCCCATTAGTGACTCATACTTATTAGTAGATCTCGCATGCATGATTTTAAACATTATAGTCTTTATTGCATCACGCAACTCTTTCAATAAATGAAACCATGTCATGTACGATTTTAGATTTTCCACAAGGTGTCAATAACAGAAGGCATGCAGATATGGTCGAAAAATCCGCTGGATTACATCCACCAAGCTATTACCCCTATCTGAAACAATCACAACATCTCTATCATCACTGATTGTTGTTGTAAGATGCCCCATAAACCAAGTGCAATCCTTAAGGCACTATGCGGGGACAATGGCAAATGCCACGGGGAACATCCCATTATTGGCATCTATCACTGTGGCGGTTAGTAGCTTCCCTTGGTATTTCCCATTTAAGTGTGCCCCATCTACAAATAGCAGTGGCCGACACCCATAGAGAAATCCATGGAGATATGCATGGAATGCTAAGAAGAGCCACTTGAAATGGCCATCTTCCTCGATACTATAAGTGATGTACGCACCTAGATTGGACTCGACAATCTTCTCATAGAACCATGGAATACATGAGTAAGAGTCATCATCGCTTCCGTTAATTAGAACCTTTGCGGCCTCTTTCCCCCAACAAGATACCCGTTGATATGTTAACTGCAAGGTGTAGTTACGTTTGATGGATTGTCTCATACCTTCTCAACAAGAAGATTTCCTACAAACTTATTCGACCTGGGAAGACTTACAGAGGATGATGCACCTGCAGTGTGGGAGTGTTTAGGTTGGTATTTATGCACTCGATCCATAGGCCCTCCTCCCAGTGCACTAGCTCGAATTTCCCACCAACAATTGTCCATACTACATTGTGCATGAATGTGTGTATTGTCGTTCCAGTTATATGTATAGAAAAATCTATGGGCTACGGAGTATTTAGATAGGGCAATTCAAAATGCAGTTGCGTCTTCGAATACTTGGTTGACTCTGGTTATGAGGCCATGCCACATTGTTGATGTCGTGCTACCGCTTTCAAATATACCATTTGAGCCAACACACGTATGCATGCTTTGGTCATCGTCGAAATCAGGTTCTCCGCAATCATTCAAGCAATCCACATCCCTCGTTGGTTCATTCAATGAGGTTGTGATGTCCGAGGATATGGTGTTTTATTAAATAAGTGTCTGTATGTCGCTTTGGTGCTGAAGTCTTAGGGTACGTCTCTCCTCGCACTGGATTGTATAATCTATCTTCACAACGAGTGGGTCGACCACAAAACGTAGATAGATGTTCTACACGAATGAATCTAATTCTGTACTCTGGTTTATAACAATGCCAATTGATTCGCCATTAAAGTTGCAAATGCATAAGATTGACTTATCCACCCTGGGGTCCATATGTGTTTGTTAATGGAAGGCACACCTACAAAAAAAATATAGATATCATCAGTCATAACTATTGACACGAAGATTAAATGGGGGAAGAAAAAAATTAGAAGAAAGAACACAATATTGTGTTTTAGCCAAATGATATGTGGACCGCCAACAACCTTGGGGGTGGGGATGGTTCTTATGAGATCGCTTCTCAAAAATGGCAGAATCACCTAGAAGCCACCCCAATGGGTGCGGAGGGGTTTGATGGCCACTAATCCCACTCCCACCTACTACCACTCACCCATCGAGCATCTGATACATTCCGATCACCCATCGGCCCAACAGCCCAAGTTGATGGTGGGAAATAGTAGTTCTACAAAGGCATTGTTCCCACTATTGGCCTTCCCCATTGAAATGGGGCATCTCCACCTCCTCTTGGGACGTGTAGGAGACCTCTCCTCACTCCATGGAGATGGTTCTGCCCCCCATCTACCCCCGCACCCCCTTCAGGACCACTTCTCAACAATTCCAGAATCACCCCGAGGCCACTCTAGCGGGTGTGGAGGGGATCGATGGCCAGCAAAACCACTCCCTCCTACTACCACTCACCCACCAAGCATCTCGGCACCTTTTCGATTGCCCATAGGCCCGACGACCCAGGCCAATGATGGAAAAAGGTGGTTCTGCAAAAGCATCATTTCCCACCGTCAAGCCTCCTTTTAGGCCCAAGGCATCTTCGCCTCCTCTTGAGACGTCCAGGAGACTTCTCCCCGCTCTTGAGACGATGAGAACATGTTGTATCTATTCATAAAGGGGTATAATGGGTATAACACTAAAGTTATGCTGACGAGGGGGGAGGAGCCGAAACAAATTTTGAATTTGTTGGGTGGGGGTGGCATGGGTTTCAATTTTCGTACGTCCCCAATCGAGATTTCAATTTCTGAAGGGGAGCTAATTGAAGAAACCCCTATTATAAAATATATTTTTATATTCTATATAATATAAGAATATATTATATATTATAAAAAATATCATTTATAAAATACACAAATATATTTATTTTCAAGCTTTCAAGCCGAACTCGAGCTCATTGAATATTTAATGAAATCAAGCTCAAGCTCGAATATATAGTTCGAGTAGAACTCGAGCTCGAACTCGAACCCAATAGTATTTTAGTCGAGTCGAGCCAAGACATGCCAAAGTTCAGCTCAAATGCACCCCTACCCTGTACTTTGGGCCTAGTGCCACTTTGGTCCCCTAAACTTTTAAAATGTGTCAATCTAGTACCTTTCGTTAACCAACCGTTAAGTGGTATTTGAAAAAGACACAAATGCCCTTCTAGTGTCTGCAACTTTCTTGAATAGAAGAGGCAAGGATTTGGAACTATTAATTTTTTGTTAATGTTTCGATGGTTGATAAAAAAAATTAGATGACAATAGAAGGGCATTTGTGTCCTTTTCAAAAACCACCTAACGGTTGGTTAACAAAAGGTACTGGATTGACACAATTTAAAAGTTGAGGTACTAAATTGTTGCATTTTAAAGTTTAGGGACCAAAGTGACACTAAGCCCAAAGTATATGGAATTAATCAGGAATTTTCCCTTTTTATATATGGTAGTAAATGTAAATTTTTATTTTATTCTACAATTTTTGTTCATTTTTTTTGTAATTTATGTTTTTTCTTGTTTTTTCTTTAATTTTTATGATTTTTTATTTTTTTTGTAAATTTTCCTTGTATTTCTTTGTTTTTTGTAATTTATATTATTTTATTCATTTTATGTGTTTCTTCACAATTATTTTGCAATGAAAATATATACAATGGAAAAAAAATAGAAAGTTGAAGGTAAAGTTGGAAAGTAAAATTGGGGTCTTCTAGCCAAACCAATTGCAGCATTCTCATTTTTAAATATGGTACAAAATGGTAATTTATGTTATTTTTCTTCAATTTTTATGATTTTCTATATTTTTTTGTAAACTTTTTATGTATTTCTTTGTTTCTTGTAATTTATATTATTTTCTCCATTTTATGTGTTTTTTCATAATTATTTTGCAATGACATATATATAGTGAGAAAAAATAGAAAGTTGAGGATAAAGTTGAAAAGTAAAATCAAGGTGTTTTGACCATACCAATTGCAACACTCTCATTCTTTTAGTATGGTATATAGAAATTTTTATGATTTTCTATATTTTTTTTGTAAATTTTCTTTGTATTTCTTGGTTTTCTTGTAATTTCTATTGTTTTCTTCATTTTGAGGAGAAAGGTGCTAGGATAAGAGAAATGTCATTTCTACTTTCTCTTTCCTACTATGAAGTAGGGAGAATGGATAAGATATATACCATACAAAGAGGGTGATGAAGGGGAATTTGGCCCGACCTCATAATCAGGAGACACGTGGATGTGACTCGGCATATGTGATAGCTCAGCATAAATCAACTCGCTACAAAGCGACCTCGGGTATGATAGTACCCCGAACTAAAGTTACTTCGGGCTAAGATCGTCCCAGTACCAGTTCGCGACCAGGATAGCAGTGCCAAGTCCACTACAGGTCGAGCTCGGACAGACGAGCCACCTCGGAACAGGCCCACCTCAGTGCAAGATCACCTCGGTACTAAAGCATTTCGACATTCAGGGCAGATCAAGTCTGTGGAATGCGAGCTCAAGCAGCTCGCCAATAGGTAGCTCGCCACCAAGCAGCCCAACACTTCACAAACAGCCCGCTGCCTAGACCTCCGCATGGCAACCTTGAGGAAAACACCTCCGTACTCTGCATCCCACGGGACCGTACTTTGTAACGGCTACATTAGTTCACCCACTCCCCGATTCAAACGGGGATGGCCAACCTCACAGCGGGAGACGTTACTCCCAACTAACACGGTAACGGACCTGACGCAACGGAAATTCAGGGACCTATTCCACCAAACCCGTCAGGACCCTAGTATATAAAGATCTCACCCCCCAGGGGCAAAGGTAATGCGTAATCTTGCTCTCTAGCTCTCTAATTCACTGTCATCATCTTCAAGCTCTCTACTACCAAAGTGCTAACTTAGCCATCGGAGTGTCCCCGTCGGGTAAGCATCCCCGGGATCTCTGACTCACCTCTTTCAAAAACCTCAGTCCTCGTCGTTGCTGGCAGCCAGATTGTGTCCAGCAGGGAGTAGCCGGATTACGCCACATCAATTGGCGTCGTCTGTGGGAAACTGTTACTAAAAGCCTCTTATCTTCATTTCAAAAACCTCAAGTTCATCCATGGCTGCCTCCAGCAACGCCGGACAACACAACGAAGTGAACGTCTCCAGGGGCAACCCCAGTATTCGTCTGTTTGCATAGGTCAGTTTACCATTCCGCTCTCCGCGGGTGGGATCCCAGCACTGACTATGCCCCAGCCAACTGTGCCCATGAACGCCCCACTTCCTCCTATCAAGGGTGCAAATTCCATTGAACCCTCCGTGGTTCCCCCCGGAGTCGGGCAGAACCAACTAAGCGACCTGGTGCATTGTGTGCGGGCTATTCAAGCCCACCACTACAACAGAACCAGCAGATAGCTCCACCCCGGTGTCCGGTGACGCCACAGAACCAACAGCAGCTCAACCACCGTCAGAGCAACCACCCTCCTCGCCAAGGAGAGACTTCCCAGGTCTCATCCCGCAGCAAAAGGGGAAAACAAGTAGCCCGTCCCACCTTGCAGCAACAAGACAGGTTGAGAGATACTCGGCCCACCAAAGCCAATCCGCCCTAGCACGCAAAACTGGAAGCTTCACTCACAAGAAACCAGTTCGAAGCCTTGGCCACGGACTCTACGCGAGACCCCTCCGCTCGAGAAAGCCAGTATCAACAGTTTGATTCTCTTCAAGCCAAGACACGGCTTGACAGCACCGAAGCAAGCAGCACCAACACAGACCCGGTCAAGAAGCAACGAAGACGGCGTCCAAAGGTGTGTCAGGCAATAGTTCCAGATTAGCTCGCAGAACCCAGCCGACCCGTGCAGCACAAAGGTAAGGTAGGGGCGAGCTCGGAAGTCGTAAAAGCCGCCCCGCTCCTCTCTGTGCCGTCTCCTCTGTCCTCCGAGCTCTTGGCTACTCCAATGCCGAAGGACTTCAAAGTGCCCTCGCTGGACAAATATGACGGGTGTTTCGATCTGAATGATCATGTGGACTCTTTCCAGTCCCAGATGCACCTCGCTGGGGCTGACGAAGCTTGTATGTGCGTGGCCTTTTCTATGACCTTCGGGGGAGTAGCATGCACATGGTACAGAAACCTCCCACCCGAAGTTGTCAAGAGTTGGGTGTAGTTCGTGCAAATGTTCACCTCACACTTCATCACCAGTAAGAAGTGCCCAAGGTCACAAGAGAGCCTCCTTAGCATAGTCCAAAGGGAGGAAGAATCCATTCAGAGCTATATCAAGTGCTTTAATGACACATGTTTGCTGATCCCGGACTTAGACCCCGTTGTAAGACTCGTGGCTGTGAAGAAAGGAATCACTCACAGAGAGTTCAAGTGGCATGTGGAGGCGAACAAGCCCAATGACATCACTGCATTCCTCAAGCTCATTGATCAATTCATCGAGACTGAAGAAGAAATGAACCAAAAAACCAAAGCTCCAGCGGAGAAAAGGAGGAGGGAAGACGACAGGTCGCACAATGGTGGCGGCAAAAGAAAGAAAAGCAAGTCCCCAACCAGGGGAGGGAACATGTCAGATTTTCATCCCCGAGCTCCCCCGGTTGAAAGAACAAACTTCACCCCCCTCAATGCAAAGCGAAGGGAAATTCTTATGGCAATTAGAGACGCCCCTTTTGTAAAGTGACCACCCCGGTTGAAAGGGAACCCAACCACTAGAAATAAAAATGTATATTGTCACTTTCATAGAGACCACGGTCAGAGCACCGAAAACTATAAAAACCTCCGCGACGAGATTGAAGAGCTCATCCGTCGTGGATACCTGAGAAACTTTGTACAAAAGAATAATAAAGGCCAGACATATCAACAAGGGGAGCAAAAGAGAGATGCTCCCGAGCCCAGCAACAGGCCGAGCGAACAGAGGTTGCTGCCTGAAGAAAGACCAGTCCACGGGATAATCAATACGATTACCGGCAGGTCAGTTGTCGCGGGCTGTTCCACAACAGCAGGAAAGACTTCAGTCCGTGAACTAGAGTGCGAAGAGCAGAACCCTCCAAAGAGGTCGTGGCCTGAGGACCCTATATTCTTTACCGAGGACGACGCGCGCGGGATTCAATACCCCCACGACTACGCACTGGTCATAAGAATGAAGATCAACAACTTCGGAATTAGGCGCATCCTGGTAGATTCGGGGAGTTCGGTCGATATCCTGTTCAAAGGCACCTTCGACAAGCTATAGCTCTAGGAAAGCGACATCCGGCCTGCAAGTACTCCTTTAGTGGGCTTCAGCGGAGAAGAAGTCAAGCCCCTCGGGCGAATTTCATTGCCCGTATAGGTCGGGACATGGCCCAACATCGTGAGGTTTGAGCATGCCTTCCTAGTAGTCGCAACACCTTCCCTGTACAATGCCATTATAGGATGACCCATCACCCATGCACTTCACGCGGTGGTATCTACCTACTACCTGACCATGAAGTTCCCCACGGACTTCGGGGTAGGGGTAGCTCGAGGCGACCAGCTCGAGTCCCGGAAGTGTTACGTTGTGGCACTCAAGGGGAAAGCCAAGTTGGCGGAAGGCGTCAAGCTCGAACGACCCATAGAATATCCTGAGGAGCGAGCTACACCAACCGAAGGAACAGTCCTCATCCCAACCTCAGAAGAAGATTTGGCCAGGACTCTCCAGATCGGGGCAGCAATCAAAGAACCTCTTCGAGCTCAACTGGTAAGTTTTCTACTAAAAAATTTAGATGTATTTGCATGGTCCACGGTAGAAATGCCCGGCATAGACTCAAAGATAATAACTCACAAATTAAATATTGATCCCATAGTCAGGCCAGTTAGACAAAAAAAACGCAACCTCGCCCCGGAACGCTGGAGGATAGTCGATGAGGAGGTCAGGAAACTTCTTGCAGTTGATTTCATCAGGGAGGTCCATTACCCGAGCTGGGTAGCCAACCCTTTTCTGGTAAAGAAGGCCAACGGTAAAATGACGCATGTGCGTCGACTATACCGACTTGAATCGAAACTGCCCAAAGGATTGTTTCCTGCTCCCCAAGATCGATCGTCTAGTGGATGTGACCTCAGGGCACGAGTTGCTGAGTTTTTTGGATGCGTACTCGGGCTACAATCAAATCAAGATGGACCCCGCTGACAAAGAAAAAATGGCTTTTATTACCGAACTGGGCCTGTACTGTTACAAGGTCATGCCTTTTGGGCTGAAAAATGCAAGGGCAACCTACCAAAGACTTGTGAACCGAATTTTTAAGTCATTGATCAGCGACAAGGTTGAATGCTATGTAGACGACATGGTTGTCAAAACCCAATTTTCGAACTATTTAATAAGTGACTTGCAATGTGTTTTTGAAATTCTGCGCAAGTATAGTATGAAATTGAATCCTAACAAATGTGTCTTTGGTGTCACCTCAGGTAAATTCCTGGGCTACATAGTTAGCCGACGTGGCATCGAAGCAAACCCCAAGAAGATAAAGGCTATCCTGGATATGAAGCCACCTTGCAAGTTGAAAGAGGTTTAGAGGCTGAATGGCCGTATGGCTGCTCTAAGCCGATTCACGTCCTATTCAGTAGATCGTTTCCTGCCTTTTATCAAGGCAATTAAGAAAAATAAAGACTTTGAATGGACTGAAGAAGGCCAGCTCGCCTTCGACGAGCTGAAGAATTACCTGATAAGCATCCCGGTTTTGACCCGACCCGAGGAGGGAGATGTTTTAAAGTTGTACCTCTCTACGAGTGATGAGGTGGTCAGCTCGGTACTAATAAAGGAAGTAGATCGGGCCCAACGACCTATCTACTATGTGAGTAGAGTTTTGTAGGGCACCAAAACCAGGTACTCGGAGATCGAGAAGTTGGAGTACGCGCTGGTCGCAGCAGCTCGAAAGCTTCGACCGTACTTTCAAGCCCACACAATCGTCGTTCTTACCAACCAACCTTTGAGGCAAGTCTTACTCAAGTCTGAGGTATCTGGAAGATTGACGAAGTGGGCTATAGAGCTCAGTGAATACGACATCCGATACGAGATCCGAACAGCAATTAAGGCCCAAGCCTTGGTCGACTTCGTAGCAGAATGCACTTTCAGCACTTCAGTCCCCGAATCAGAGACCGAGCACGGGGAGAAAGTTTCAACTAGTGCGGAACCAGTCCCGATTAGGACGAAGTCAACCTGGGACGAGGAGCCCTGGATCCTTCATGTAGACGGTTCATCAGATCAGCAAGGAAGCGGAGCCGGAGTCATTCTGTATGGGCCAAGTGGGGCAAAACTGGAATACGCACTTTGGTTCGAGTTCGCAACATCTAACAACGAAGCGGAATACGAAGCACTAATAGTCGGGCTCATGCCAGCGACAAAGTACAAGCGAAGCACCTCGTCATCTGCAGCAACTCCCAGCTCGTGGTCAACCAGGTAACCGGTGATTACGAAGCTCGTGACCCCACCACGGCTGCTTATCTAGCCAAGGGCAGGGAAGTTCTACGCGGCTTCCAGTCATACTTCATCAAGCAGATTCCAAGGTCCGAGAACGCTGAGGCCGATGCACTATCCCGATTAGCTAGCACAAGTAGTAACTCCATGAGGGCCATGTTTATAGAAAGCCTACTCGGCCTAGCATTCTCGGGGGGGCAGAAGAGGTCACTCCTGTTGCACAAGCAAAGCCGAGCTTGATTG
This sequence comes from Nelumbo nucifera, assembly GCF_055504915.1. Lineage (NCBI taxonomy): Eukaryota > Viridiplantae > Streptophyta > Magnoliopsida > Proteales > Nelumbonaceae > Nelumbo > Nelumbo nucifera. The sequence continues at coordinate 29,772,036 of NC_142656.1, read as the reverse complement.
ACCCACTCGCAAGATACCTGCTTCACAGGACCCTCCCTGCAGACCGCAACGCAGCCAGAAGGGTAGAGCGACAGGCAGCCAAGTACGTCATTATAGACGGACGACTGTACTGAAGATCCTACACGCTCCCCTACTTGCGCTGCTTGCGACCCTCAGAGGTTGAGCTCGTTCTTCGCGACACTCATGAAGGGTTGTGCGACGGACACTTAGGGGGTAGGGCTCTCGCCTAGAAAGCACTACGGCAAGGATATTATTGGTCCACGATGAAGGCAGACGCACTCGAGCTCGTCAAGAAATGCGATAAATGCCAAAGGCACGCCAACATTCATCATCAACCCGCTGCCGACCTGAAGTACCTCACCAACCATGGCCCTTCGCACAATGGGGGATAGACATTCTTGGACCATTCCCGCCAGCGACAAGACAGAGGAAATTCCTGGTGGTAGTAGTGGACTACTTTACAAAATGGGTAGAAGCGGAACCCCTAGCAATAATCACAGCTCGAACTGTACAAAACTTCTTCTGGAAAAGCATAGTATGCCGCTTTGGACTACCCCGAGTACTTATCTCTGACAACGGCAAGCAGTTCAAAGATATCAAGTTTCAAAATTGGTGTGTCGAGGTGGGGATACAGCAGAATTTCACTTCGGTGGCACACCCTCAAGCAAATGGGCAAGCAGAAGTCACGAACAGAGCTATACTCCGTGGACTAAAAGCCCGCTTAGCCCGAGCTAAAGGACTATGGGTGGACGAACTGTCTAGCGTACTATGGGCCTATCGAACTACCGTCAAGATCGCCATAGGTGAAACCCCCTTTAACCTCACCTACAGCACGGAAGCAGTAATCCCAGCCGAGATCGAGGTACCTACACTGCGCCTTGAGGCTTACGACGATGAAGAAAATGGTAACAAGCTCTGTACCAACCTCGACCTGGTGGAAGAAGTACGAGACCTCGCATACATCCGGACCATAGCCTACCAGCAAAGAGTAGCTCGGTACTATAACGCCCAAGTCAGGAAGCGGCACTTCCTTGTCGGCGACCTGGTCCTTCGGAAAGTTATGGTGCCTAAGCTCAGCGTAGGTAAGCTAGGACCAAACTGGGAAGGTCCCTACCGAGTAAAGAGGGTACTCGGGGAAGGTACGTACAAGCTCGAAATGTTAGAAGGAAAGCAGGTACCTCGAGCTTGGAACATCAGCAATTTAAGATGATACTACCCATAATCGTCAAACTAGGGGAGCGGACTGAGAGTCACTCCAAAAAAATCAAGAAGAGTGGACTTCGAGTCACTCCCAAAGGCCTAAGGGCTAAGTTACTGCTTAAGACCTAGTCGCCTCTTCGGCATGGGCAAAACCCAGGAGTGGACCTTAAGTCGCTCCCAGAGCCTAAGGGCTAAAATACTACAAGACCCAGTCGCCTCTTCGGCATGGGCAAACCCAAGAGTGGACCTTAAGTCGCTCCTAGAGCCTAAGGGCTAAAATACTACAAGACCTAGTCGCCTCTTCAGCATGGGCAAACCCAAGGAGAGTGGACTTTAAGTCGCTCCCAGAGCCTAAGGGCTAAAAACACCGAACTGACGAAGACCTCGGCAGGTCGGGCCTGAAAAGGACAAACCAGCATTCAAGCAAGTAGCCCATGCGCAAAGTGCATTGCGTGATGTTACCCCTACTAATAGCCATAGCAGGCAGCTCGGGGTGACAAACACTTGGAAAAATTCCACTTTGGTTGCCCTTACTTGTTACCAAGCTCGGTAAGTCGACAGTTCGGGGTAACCCACACAGATTGGAGTAACAAACACTTGGGCAAATTTTATTTTGGTTATCCTTACTGGTTATCCTATTCGGTAGCTCGACAATTCGTGTAACCTATACATTAAATTGCCCAATTCGAGGCTCACTCACACTTAGAATTATTTTGCACTCAGGTTACTCATAAACAGTATATTTCATTAATAAAAAAGTTCAAGTACAAGAATTTTACTATGACCCGAGCTCAATGGCTTCGGGGTGTACATCCACAATTCAAAAAGAAGAGAAAGAACAATAAGCTATCACGCGGAGGGGTCCACCACATCAACCTCGTCATCGCTCTCCTCCCCTGACGAGTCGGGCTCCTCGTCCGCTGCCTGGGCCACTCCGGAGGCTAAGCCTGACATCGTGATGCCACCAAGGTCGAGATCGGGGAATTTCTATCGGACTAGGTACCTGCACAACTTGAACTCAGAGCGGTAGGAGCTCGAGCTATATTCAACCTGCAGGGCCTCGAACTCCGGGGATTCTTTGAAGCTCTCGATGGCCTTTTTACTTCCTTCTGCAATGGCGGCTACAAAGATTTCGGTGTGTTCTTTGACCGTGGCCTCGAGGTTTCTGACCTCTCGCTGAAGTCGGGCCTTCTCCTCAGTCACCTCAAAGATCTGCCCTTCCTGGGCCAGGATCAGCTGCCTTTGGCCCTCAGCTCCCTTTTTGGCTTGAAGTACTTCACCCCGAGCCAGGTCCAGCTCGCGGTGAAGCTTCCGCACCTCTGCCTTGGCATCCTGAGCTTCCTTCGAATGAATCACAGTTTGGCAGGCTAGTGCATGAACAGTAGAGTTGGCCTAGCAAAAGAAGACCGAGGTCAAAAAAAAAAAAAAAACAGAATTGAAGGCGGGATACTTACCACCACACCATGGCTAGTGGCAAGTCCCAAAAGCCGAGTTGTAGGCATTTCCGCCCATTTCGTGACCTCGTCTTGGAAGACGGCGTCCCGGCTCTTACGCACCGCAAGCATGTGGTCTAGTATACTTTCTTGCACGCTTGCGGGAGCGCTCCCCGGATCAGTGTCCGCCTCCTCAGGCACAAACGAGCCTCCCAGCTCCTGGCGACGAGCTCCCCCCTCGCGGTCCTCACCCACTACCACTTCGGGAGGTGCTGATCGTGCCTTCTCCCTAGGGGGCTGAATGGAGTTTCTTTGCAGCCCTCCACTTCTTCCCGTTCTAGGAACTTCTCAAGAGACTTTCTACATTGACCGGCATCGTAACTGCACAAATAAAAAGGTCAGTCAAAGAACTTAAAATACTTTTTCAAATAAATACTTGAAAAGAAGCCTACCCCTTTTCATCTTGAGGCCGAGGTCCCTCCAAGAGTTAATCACTGCCCTGGTATCTGCATCCAAGCTCACCCCGGGGTCCTGAGTAGACACCCTCTAGTGGGTTGGAAAAGACCACCCTTCCAGGTTACGAACGATGAGATACCTTCTTTTCCAGGCCGAAACCTTGTTCGGGCAGCCGAACAGGATTTTTAATCCGGGCCTGGAAGAGATGTATTAGCTTTGTCTTACGTCCCCGCGCAGACAGGCTGGGTTTTGCTTGATCGAGTAGATCGAGCTGAAGATGTTAAGGGTTAGAGGTCAGTTATAGGCATGGAACAAAGAAATAGTACCAACGATGTTCCGAATAGAGTTCAGATGAAGCTAGTCAGTAGTAATGTTGTAGAACCTAACTAGTTCTATCAGAAAGGGGTGAAGAGGGAAGCACAGCCCCACCGCGAGCTGCTCCTCAAAGATGGCGAGCTCATGGTGATCACGAGCCCAAGGGAATTGACCTAAAGGCAGACTAAAAACTAAGTTGTCGGGAAGGCGGTAACGGGACACTAAGTACAGCAATCTGTCCGAAGACAGTTTAGAAGGACCGAAGTCATCGGGATCCCAACCTCGAGAAGAAGATGGGGCCTCCGACCTAGAGGACGGACCCTCTTCCTGAGCTTCGGTCTCCCCGAGCCGAGATGGCTCGACTTCAAGGTTAGAGGTTCCCTCTAAAGACCGAAGAGGGGAGGCACCCTACCGAGAGCTGACTTCCTCAGTAGGGATAGCGGCACCCTCCACCTCACTAGAGATATCTAACAATCTCCCTACGCTAGAGCTAGACATAATTAAAGAACAGAAAAAAGACTAAAGAACGAAGACTCACCAAAGGAAAAGACGACTCTGGAAACAAAGGGAAGACCGAGCTAAGGATCTAACGCGACCTCGAGAGAGCTCAATCTCAGAGTATAAAGCGAGAAGAACAAGTCACGGGCCCTCCTATTTATAGCCACTGTACTAAAGAAGCAACGGTCAAGATCAGAGCAATGCGACGGCTCCTAAGAAAACCGATTACACGACCCTCGAGATCGAAAACAGTTTAGCGCGTTTTTTGGCGTCCGCGGAATTCATAGATCGTGTGACGTCCGCGCATAAACTGCACACAACCTATCTGACAGGGTGGCCTAGACTTCGAGCCAAATCCACTTGTCACATCGTGAACTCCCCGTACTAGGTCAAGACCCCTAGCTCGGGGAGTGGGGGGCAATTGATGAAGGGGAATTTGGCCCGACCTCATAATCAGGAGACACGTGGACATGACTCGGCATAAGTGATAGCTCAGCAGAGAAAAAACACCCTAAAACAAATCAACATAATGAACTAAATGCATTTCTTGATCAAATACAACTTATTACATTAATGGAGACAATTGAAATAGAGGGGAAATGGGAAAAATACCTACCAAAATAAGGAGGAAACAAAACAAAGCTTCATCTAATCATCTAATTGATTGTTTGATGATGAAAACAGGGAGGTCGAAAAATCCACTCCTCCCTTCAATTTGAATTCGTGGTTTGGGCAAACAATCTGATACTTGACGCGTGTTGGCTCTAATTAGTGAAGAGGTTTGTCAAGTAGGTGCTTCGGGAGAAGATCATATAAGGCCTAAGGGGAGGGAGGAGTAGGTTCCACAACGGTTTCATTATTATTTTATTTGCTTTATCCAATTACAAGTGTTAACTGTTAATTAAATAAAATTGTAAAAGATAAAAAACATAATAAAGGATAAAAATAGAAAGTGAAAATTAGACTTTTTAACGAAACATTGTCACCACCCTCATTTTTATATATATAATATATAAAGAATAAATAATTAAATCGAATCAAGTCCTATTTGAATTCTATCTAATAAATTAATCAGTAAAAATATCTTATTCATATTTGACCATTTATGGTATTTGAATAATTTGAATTGAGTTCGATTACGTCAATTCTCGAATTTGAACTCACAATTTTGAAAAGAATTTACACCCATAGGCGCACACACATAATTATTCAATTAAATGCTTCTTCTCAAAAAAAGAAAACTTACAGAAAAGCATGGACATGCCCAATGTAGATTTCTGATTTCTACTACAGAGCTATAAACATTTAAAATGTCAAAAACCCACACTTATACACCAATGGCCGTCCATGATTTGGCATCAATTTCGAGCTGGCACCCACCCCAACTGTGCTTTGGGTCTAAAAATTCTGACCCTGGGCTGAACTGTCATTCTCCAGAAAACTTATTAGACTAGTGGCTTTTTGTTAGAGATTGTCCTTTTACAGAGCAAATATGGCTTTTGGTCAACTCAAACATTGAATGTCCTAACGATAATGACCAATCGAATCGTTATTAGATTGGTGGGCAAGAATTAGCAAAATTAGAAGGGTAAATGATCCGCTCCACAAGGAAAAAAATCGTGTACCTTTGCTGGACAATTTGAAAAAATAGAAACAGAAAGGTTTTTGATAATAGAGGAGCCCCCCTCTTATTATTCTCGAGAGAACACTCAACTTATTCTCGGAAAGCCTCCAATAGACAAAGAGTGATCCTACTTCAAAGGAGTGGAAACAAATGATATGAAATTTGGATGCCTCCTATAACTCATATAAAACGTGCTCGATTGCTGCCATTTCTAGAGATTGTACCAAGAGAGTGTTGGACTACAAAGCCTACAAATTAGGAAATTCCTCCATTAATCTAGTGGAAGTGAGGGTAGCTTGGGAACCCCACAATTTGGCATTGAATTTCAAAGAGTTCCCAAATCAAGCATCATTCACAATTGTCTATAAATGAAGGATCACCTACAAGGAGAAGTTGCTTACTGCCACACCTATCGCGAAGCAAATCAAGCAGCGGGCTGACTAACACACTAGGCTCTCTCATCAGATTTAGAGCTCTTGAGTTTTTCCTTGACTTTTTTGCCTTGATCTCTTTCTTTTATCTGTTTTGCTGATTTATGGGGTCGAGCTACCTTATCTTGTATAGCCCCTCTTGGCTTTATAAAAAAAAGTTATTAATTATAATTGTGTAAGACCCATAGTCCCAATAAATAATTGGGTCAATATAATAAAATTGGACGGCCCATGTCAGTATGTCTCTCCTTTGAGAGAAGTTATTTATCTATTTTTTTCTTTAAATTTTTGCATTTTTTCTTATTTTTTAAATAGAAAAAAGTAATCATTGCCAATTTTGATTAGATTAATAAAACTACACACTATTAAAGAGAGAGACCTTTGGGTTTTTCAAGGTTTTTCAAGGCCTTTTATTCTAATGCATGTTATTATTACATTTAAAAAAAGACATTTAATAGAGAGAGAGAGAGGGAGTAGTAATACAATATAATAAAGTAAAATATTAATAAATCAAATAATATAAAGAGGTTGTGGTTAAATAATCAAACATAAAATAACAAAAATAAAAATATTATTTTAAAATTATTAATTTATAGACGGTCCACATCAGCATGTCTCTCCTTTGAGAGAAGTTGTTTATCTATTTTCTCAATTTTTTTGCATTTCTTTTTTTTTAAATAGAAAAAAAAAAATAATCATTATCTATTTTGATTAGATTGATAAAACTACATACTATTAGAGAGAGAGAGAGAGAGAGAGAGACTTTTGGGTTTTTCAAAGCCTCTTATTTTAATGTATGTTATTAATACATATGAAGAAAAGACATTTAAGAGAGAGAGAGAAGGTCAGGAGGGAGGGAGTAATACAACATAATAAAGTAAAATATTAATAAATCAAATAATATAAATAGGTTGAAGTTAAACAATCAAACATAAAATAACAAAAATAAAAATATTATTTTAAAAATTATTAATTTAAAAATCGACTAAACTTCCACTTCAAACTAATAAATATTAACAAAACTTAGTAAAAATTAAAAAATAATAAAAATAAAACTTAATAATAAAAATTTAAATAAAATTCCACTAATAAAATAAAAAAAACATTTCAATTCCACTTTAAAATCAAACTTAATAAACACTAGTAAAAAGAAGAAGTTTAAATACAAAAAATTTTAATTGATAGTTTTAATAATATTATGATTTAAATATGGGTTTGATATAATATTGTGCATAGTACCCATATTACATAAGAGACTTATATAAAATATAAGACCCATTAAAAATTATATAAAAATAAAAAATTAATGGAATTTTAAGTGTAGAATCCATTTTATCACTTATACAAAGAAGACAAGCTAAACAGATTTGTGTTTACCCATTTCTGAAAATGGTTCCGGTTTGTCTAAAAACCCGTTACGTGTGGTACATGACATACAACAACAACAACAACAACAACAACAACAACACAAATATTAAAATTTAGCAAGTTTTTATCTAGCAACTATTATAAGTAAATAAATTAATAAAAATTAGTATTAATTTGTAGTTAGGGATGACCATTTATAAAAATTAGTATAAGTAATATTAATAGGATAATTAAAATTGATAATAAAAAGTAAAAAAATTAAAAAATAATAATAAAATAACCATTTATTATAAATATAAAATGATAGTTATATTTATGGTTATAAAAATCAACATAAGCATTTATCCATTTTCTCATTTTTTATATTCTTCTTATTTTCTTTTGTTTTAAAAATATAAAATAATAATTATTGTCATTAACAAAGTTATATATCATTAATATTTAAAGTTGCACACTATTACCAATATATTATATTATTAGAGAGAGCATTTGTATTATTAAAGAGAGAGAGAGGGGGTGATGTTAGGACGTTTGGGTATTTTAGGTCCCCATTAAGGACTAAAGAACTCATGATACCAAAGCCCTAATAATAATAAAATAATAAATATTATTAAATTAATAATAAGATAATAATAAAATATTTCTAAAATAATAATACTGAACAAAGATATTAATTATTAAATATAATAATAATAATAATAATGTATAAGTAAAATAATTATGTAACATATTTTAGGGTAGGAAAAAATAATTTTAGTTATAATAATATTTCTACTTACTAAGTGTTAAATACATAATAAAATAAAATATCAATATTAACAATTAAATAATATTAAGTATAACTAAAAAATTAATATAAAATATTCATTATAAATACTAAGACACTAATTATTAAAGACCAATAAAATAATTATGTATACATATATATTATGTATATATATTATATGTAAAATGAACCAAACAATCGCAATCAAAATCCAATAATTATGTATACATATATATTATGTATAACTATATAAAGTTTATAGTTGATAAATTTAATATTCTATATTTATATATGTTTATTATACATATATACTTTAAAAAAAATTGGTTTTTTTTAACTTTATTAAATTTTTGTCATTTTAAACACAATAAAATGGTTGCAGATTAAATGCGAAGATGATCCAAAACCCAACATAATACTCATATGTGAATGTAGATCTAGATTTCATAATTGAATGCAGACACAGATTCAATTGGTTTTGATCTAAATCCAAACCATTTACAATCCTTTCTATCTACATTGTGTGGGGTTGGTGTAAATCTGAGTTAGACCTAACTCATAAGAAAATAGTTGCTTGAGTCTGAAAATTTGTTGGTTTAATCAAGTTTATGCTAAGTTATAAATGAGCATCCCTAAGTAGTAGTCTTAAGACATTTATAGTTAGGTCATTATTAGGTTTAATATTTTAATTAAATTTTATAGTTTTTACATGGTACGCAAGTGGTTTATATGATGATGATGGTGGTGGTGATGATGATGATGATTATTATTATTATTATTATTGTTGTTGTTGTTGTTGTTGTTGTTGTTGTTGTTGTTGTTATTATTATTACTGTTATTATTTTATGAACTACTAATTTTTATTATTTTCTTAATTTTTAATAGTTTCTAGATAAAAACTTGCTAAAATTTAATCTTATTTATTAGGTCTCAAATTACATTTTTATGACAATTAACCAAGTAATATGATTCAAATGTGAATAGGTATGGCAATGTTCCCCATTCCATTGGGTACTCAATTTCCCTGACCCAATGGGGCTGGGGATGAAAATTGCCTTGGTAGGGATGGAGATTGATGATGATGCCCAACTAAGGATGGGAACAAGGATTTCTTTCATAGTTAAGACTCTGGATCTCTTGCCCATATCCACCCACAATACATATGCATTGGGAACATCTCTCCATGCATAATATTATGTAGGAGGATGAGATGTTCTCCATGTGTGGCTTGAGAGTTATGTGGGAATACATGGGCAAAAGAGTTCTTGTGGGTAGGAGATTTGGACTTATGTCTTAAACCTTAAGCTTGGACTTAGATTAATTTAATTATGACTAAAAATGTTAATCTATAGATTACATTAATTAGAACATTTAATGATTGATAAAATAAAATAAATAAAATAAAACACTAATGAATAATATGAAAAAATAATTATTTATTACTAAAATTATTAATATAATTATTAGTTTCCATTGGTTTACTTTTCCTTGATAAATCCCGTGCAACACATAGGTCCCCGCTAGTTTACAATAAGATCGGATCATCCTGACCTTAGCTATTCATGAACCTAAACAGCTAAACCTAACATATGAGGATAAAATTGGTAATTTTGATCCCAACCCACCTGAATTGGATCTCATGCCAACAAAACACGTTTCAATACCTACTAACATGATATGATAGCACACATCTCACCATGAAAAGTGACCCGCATAAAAATGGGACCCATTATATATGAAATGTGTGATGTCACATCATATAATATAAGGCTCTGTTTGGTTTGTGGGAGATTTGAATGGGATGGGATGGGAAAGTGTAAAAATTTAACTTTCCGTTGTTTGGTTTTATATATGGTAAAATAATAGGAAAAGCACTATCACAACCTAGTTTTTCGCCGGAAGAAGAAGAAGAAGAAGGTGAGGGAGGAAGACAGGAAGAATAGGAAGAAGAAGAGAGAAGAGGAAGATGGAGGGAGAGATAGAGAATAGGGAAGGTAGTAGATCGTTGCTGTCTGGTTCTCTTTCCACCGCCACCTTCATTGTCACTGCCTCTTTTGTTCGATGATAGCATATCGTCGTTGCCTGGTTCTCTTGCCACCACCACCTCCTTTGTCGCTGCCTCTTCTGTTCGATAGTAGCAGACCGTCGCTACCCGGTTCTCTTGCCACCGTCACCTCCTCTTTTCGAACGGGGAAGGCAATGAATAGTGGTTCCTTGCCAGTATTTGGAGAAGAAAACCGTGGACAATAGATCGGGTCACACTATTTGTTGTCGTTTGCCTTCATCGCTGGAAGGCAATGAATAATGGTTTCCCGATTTTTTCTACTAGGGTCGCACTGTTTTGGTGCGACCTCGATTCTACAATTTTGGAATCTCACATCCCACCTTTTCTGCATCCTCATTCCACAAACCAAGCGGAGGCTAAGGTGTTGGAATGTGTTTTGTTGGCAAGATATCCATATTCAATCGACCCACCCACTTGAAAACCCATTCATACCTAGAGGTGTAAATCGGGCCATGCCGGCACGATCCGACACAATCATGCGGGCCATGCTGGGCCTAGAGTTTTAGGTCCATGGGCCGACATGACACAACACGACCGAGCGGGCCATGCCACCCATGGCCTAGCACGGCCTAACATGGTCCGTATATATTATATATCCAGTTATACATATTATATATATATATATATAATATTATATAAATTATAATTATATAATAATATATAGTATATAATATATTTTTTTTAATTTTATTATTGTATATATAAGCAATTGTATATTCAAAATTAAAATTTAATTTTTTGTCAATTTTTTTAAATAAATAGTTGTGGCCCGATGCATGGCCCGACCTAGCCTAATGCTCGGCCCATGGGCTAGCCTACCCTGCGGCATGGCACGGGGCCCGCACGGGCCTAGGCTGTGGGCCGTGCCAGGCCAACCCCCAAAATTTCACCGGAAAGGGCAGCACGACCCGTAATGGTCCGCGGGCCAGGCACCACCCACTTTACACCTCTATCCACCCATCAATTTTAGTGGCACGTCAATATGAATCAAGTGACCCATTTAAGGGTAGGGAAAAGGAGACCGAATATGCTACTCACATAGGGCGTTTCACACCAACCTCACACGCACATCCTACCATGCATTGGGAACATCTCCCGTACTTATAAATTAATATTCATGAGAGATGTTCCCAATGCATGGGAAGTTCCTGTGAAGTGCCCATGTGTGTGAAGTAGATCCCGTTCCAGGGAGAAGGGTCAAGGTGGGGTTGGGATGGTCAATTAGGTTGAAGGTTCAAAGGTTTGTTTTGCTTTTGAATAGGGGTGGCAACGAGTCGAGCTCTTCACGAGCTGCTCTAGCTCGGCTCGGCTCAGTTTCAACCAAACTTTTAAGCGAGCTCAAGCCCAATTTAAAGGCTTGATTAATAAAATAAAATTATAGAAAATAATATATATAATAAAAATATTATAATTCTTAATTTTTTAAATATCAAATAAAAAATATTTCTTATATATAATTTTTATTTTTATAAAATATTTTTTCTTAAATCGAACTCGAGCCGAGCCGAAATCGAGCTTACGAGTTTTTGACTCGAACCGAGCTCGAACTCAATATTCTACCTCGAACTGAGCTCGAGCTCGAGCCTTATACAACCTCGGTCGGCTCGGCTCGAATCCACCCGTAGTTTCGAAAGTCGGAAGTCGGAACTTCGAACTTCGAAGGTTTCCCCGCCATACTCAGTGACAGTAAGTTAGACGTAGGGTTTGAAGGTTTCTCTCCAATCTTTCACCTCCGCCGTTCTTAGCGAAGGTAGCTGCTCAAAGCCGAAGGTTATTCTCTGCAAACGTTTGGTGTTTCTCTATTAGAAGGTTTCATCCCAGACGTTGCTCCGTCGTGTCAGACATCGCTTCGCCTCTCCGTCGCTTCAGATGTCGTTTGATGTTGCTCTGTTCATTCTCCCTTTTGGATCAACAGAAGAGGTAATCCAGAGTTCTTCTGTCTGGTTCAGATTCTTTAATCTATTCTTTTTTAAAATTAAGAACCTCAGACATTATACTGTAGATTGTTTCTACTGGTGATTCCTTATTTCTTTTCCTTTTCCACTGGAGTTTCATATATTCGTATTCCACTTCAAAAGATGGATTCATGTTCCATAACTTATCAAGATAAGCAAAAATTGTCCCTATTTTGTTGTTAAACTTTTCCAATTTCTTCTGTTTTTTCTGAATTTAATTTTTTGTTATTCACTGTGCTCTGTTTTATATTTATTCAAATATGTTTTTATTTGCATAAAAAATAAGGAAAACAGTATCATTTGGTCTGAACTTTGAGCTCTTCTCTGTAAATAGATGGCAAAGGGATGTAACATCATCCAGGTAAAAGAAAGGTAATTGTTCTTTGCGTAATTACTGTAACTTGTCGATTCCTTCCGAAATATGTAGTGTTAATCCTAGGGAACCTTTAATTGGTTTTACCAATTGTGATGCACTAGGGCCTTCTAGTATCGGAATTTCTGATTACCTTATTTAATTTTCTGCTAACCTATTTTGATGTAAATGCAATTTGAATTGAACTTATACATGCATTTTAAATTGTTGATGCATCAAAAGTCAGTTAAAAGACTCAAAGCTTGTTGATGCTTTCTTTGTCATCCCCTTATAGGTTTCCGCTGAATCTTCCTGATTCTCCTCTGCTATTCTACAATCACCTAGGTGTAACAGAAAACATCTCATTTTTGTTTTTGATAAGTAGGTGTTATATCACAGAACACAACCCTAGGATATAATATTATCTACTAATAATGCTTGATTTAAAGTGGTATTGACAGTTAGGCAATGTGGTGAACTACTACCTTGAAACTCTATATTAAGGAAAAGATGAAGGTCATATTTTGTTTAAAATTTCTGTATTTTCTCCAATCATTCTTTAATTTTGTGTAATTTTCTGCATTTTTGCAGTTTTCTACAAAATTTCTGCATTTTTCAGAAAATTTGCAAATTTTTCAGAAACTTTGCAATTTTTTCTATAAATTTTCCGCATCTTTCTGCAAAATTACTGCATTTTCTACAAGATTTCTGCAACTTCTGGGCATATGGTTTGACCTGACCTGTATCTGCCACATGGTAGTCATGAAAAAGAATGAATAATTCATTTTTGGGTATATGGGTTGACCTGACCTGGTTGTGGCATTTGATGGAGAAGCATATTAAAAATAAACAAGCATTTATATTCGATGAGGGTGAATACTGGTGGGTGAGGGTGAGGGTGAGGGTGGGTCAATATGGGTGCACACCCACACCCAACCCAACCCAACCCACCCATTTGCCACCCCTAATTTGACCATTGCTGCATGAAACCCTCATCCGACCATTAGTGGTGCCGCATCACTGCAATCATTAGAGAACCAGAAGAGCACAAGATAGAGGGAGGCATACTAGAACATCCACGTTATCTCCATTCTTTGCTTTACCATCAGTGATCTACTCTATTCTTTAATTTACTGTTGGGAAGGAAGCACACATAGAGGAAAACACCGGTTTATCTCCATTCTTGCTCATTCTCACTCAATTCTTGTCTTGGTTTTTGGCAAAGTGATTGGTTTGCAGCAAACTTTGTTCATTCTACCACTTCTTGCTTATTCTATAATTTCATTCTTTTCCAGAGCAAGAGTGAACAAGACCAAATATGCTTGTTGTCAGGGTTTGGTTTTTGCCCAAAATATAATCTCTGTTGAATTGATCTTTATCTTATTTTCTGTTTTCAGGAAACCTGTGTTACTAGTTAGGGTTTTCTTATTGACAGGTGCTCCACTAATTATTTCTGGGTGGCTTGGTGTATTTGCTGCTTGGTCTCTTCTCTGTTTCATGCTAAAACATTGAGCAAGTGAGGAAGCCAATTTGAAAAAAGGACTTGAATACTTTTGTAAACAACCCCCTCCTGCTTTCTCTCTCTAACACATTTTTGATAATGGAATTCGTAAGCCCTGAAGGTCTTCGCTTAGATGGCCGTCGTCCTATGGAAGTAAGCTTCTATGTGTGTGTGTGTGTGTGTGTTTGTAGATAAATATAGTTTTTCTTGTTTCTCTGTTCAAAATTTAAGCTTCAATTTGAAATTGCAGATGAGGCAGATCCGTGCACAGATTGGTGTTGTGGCTAAGGCAGATGGGTATTTTGTCATTACCTAATTATTCTTTTCTTTGGAAGATACAGATCTTTTCTCTTGAATCTACTGTGCATTTAAACTATTAAATATAATTTAAGATGTATATTATATATATATATATAAACATATATATATTGTTTATCTATTCTGAGAGTTGAGAAACTAAGTAGGTGTGAATAATGCCTGTCTTTTTTTGCAGTTCTGCTTCATTTGAGATGGGGAATACTAAAGTTATAGCTGCAGTATATGGCCCTAGAGAGGTACAACTCTTTATTTTTTCTTTAATTTTCTTTGTAAATGATGTGGGAACTGTTGAGGATTTATGTTATGTTCTCTTGTTCGAATTTTATCAAGATTTTATGAATTGTCCATGCCCCACGGATGCAAGGGAAGGAATTTGAAAAATGACATTTAATTATCACTTGCTAGATGTTATTCATATGGCAGAGCATAGAAGAGAAATATTTAAAAGTAAAATAACTTAACGAAGCTATCATAATTCCCAATACCATATGAAGTAGAAAAATGAGTTTTAATGTTTTGGTTAAGTCATTTCCATGAATTTTAATTGTTTGCAGTTGGTAGTAAGTAGTAACCTTTATTGAAACTCAGCAGCAACTTGACTAAGGAATATTACTTTTCAATTTTGTTGAGTTTCACATAGTGAAGTGAAGCTTTCCATCTTTGATACAATTCTATTTGCACTGTTACAGTGCTTGATCCATAAACTATGTTTTAACTGTTTGAATTACATATAATTCAACATGATATTGCTCAACTTAGTATTTCTGTTGTGTAAAAGAAATGGTATGACTTGTATACCATTTGATGAGCATGAGAATACATTTCATTAGCTGGTGATTAGGGCAAAAAGGAGACCCTTAACCTGGTCCATAAGTCGACAAGGTTTTAAGCGAACTATTTCTCAAAGGCATGCCTTGGTCTTTTAGGCAAATGGTTTTAGGAGTTTGGCACCAAGGGAGTAGCCTGTGGAAGAGAGTCATTCAAGCAAATTATATCATAAGAAATGAGGACTGGGATCTTGAAGAAGCAAATCAATCTTATGGCTGCTTGGTGTGGAAGGGAATTGAAAAAAGCTACAGATTTTTTTAGCAAAGGAGTTAAGATTGAAATGGGAAGGGGAGCCAAAGTCAAGTTCTGGAAAGATATGTGGTGTGGCCATCATTGCCTAATGGGTGATTTCCCAGAGCTTTTTGCAATTGCAGCTGATAAAGATGCAGAAGTAGCCACTATCTGCAGTCCTCAAATGGTGAGTGTGTATGGATTCCCCTTTTTAGAAAAGATTTGAATGATTGGGAGTTAGAACCTTTCAGAGGTCTGCTTCAGAGATTCTAGAGCTTGCAAATTGACACAACATTAGAAGATAGAAGACTGGCTGGAGGAAAAATCTGGGCAATTTACTGTAAAATCCTTATACAACAAATTAACCTAGGAAAAGGAGCAGGATTTTCCTATGGTCATAATCTGGTGCAAATATATTCCCTCAAAGGTGGCTTTCTTTGACTGGTCTTCCTATCTGAATAAGTTCCTGACTAAGGACAACCTGTTAATTATAGGAATGGCATTTGATTCAGGCAGAATGTGTCCTATGCACCAGGGTGGAAGGGTCTGTCAATCATTTTCTATAGCATTGTAATTTCACTTAATACACTTGGGTGAGAGTTTTTAAGATCTTTGATCTTAAGGGATCCTTTCCAGCATCTATTGAAGACTTTTTGAAAGGTTGCAGACCAAAGGTCTGAGTAAGAAAGGAAAAGGAATTTGGCAAATGATTCCAGGAACAGTGTTCTGGGTTGTATGGCAGGAAAGGAACTCAAGGGTTTTTCAGAACGAAGTTTGTCAATCTGAGACAGTGTGGCAGAAAGTATTGAGCAATCTGTTCTCTTGGTCAATGGCTCAATTTCTTTTGGATAGATAAAACTATTACTCTCATTTTTGATTTTGAAAATCCTTTTGTAAACACAGAAGGGATAGTGGTCTGATTTTCTTTTTGTTTTCTCTCCGCTGTACATCCTCTGGTTGTAGTTTTTTTTATTTTTTTATTTTCTAATGAAATCATACTTTGTCTCTTCTCAAAAATATTTCAAATATGCTGCTTTGATGAACTTTTTCTTGTTACACGCTATGAGCCTATTATATAGTCCAAGTGTGTTCCTGCAACTTCAAGAACTTCTATAAACTGACAAAGAATAATGGAGTCAAATAGTAAAAGTTGGATTTTGTTTTTGAATTTTTATGTATTTTTTTTAGTTGATAGGGTATTTCTATGATTTTGTATGTTGTAATAGTTCAGTTATATTTAAAATGTCAAAGTCATTGGTTAAGCGCTTTAGTAGTTATTTAGTTTTCTTTGTATTAGAGTATGAGAGGCAAAATCATAATTTTGGGTTTTCTTAATATAGGAGGGATTTTGTCTAGTCATGTGTTTTCTCTCTTCTTTCTCATCATCTTCTCCCTGGTTCTGGAAACAGTATTGCAACTATCAACAGCTTATAAAAATTCTTCCTCTAACATTCTACATCATTAAAGGACTGAAGTTGATCCATATTACATTTTTCTTTAGTTTACATTTGAAACTGAAAATTTGCCAAAAGCCCCCAGTAGATCATTATTGCTTTTGATCTTACTAAATTTATTGCCAAAACTCCATTTAAAGCCTTAGTTTCCAGAATTTGGGCATTTTCTGTTATGGGCCCGGGCGTAGGATCTCGTCACGGGTCAGTCCACGGGGAGAACCTCTTGCTTCCCCTTGCGCCTTCCCTTGCGTGCAAACCCTATTGTGGAAAAACCGAATGGGTGATTTGTCCAAGAGACCACCCGAACTCTCCTCATTCTTCTCTTAACTGGAAACTGAATGCTTTATTCCCAATTCATAGCTCCTTAATAGGAGATTACAAGAGGAGACTCCTTATTCCATTCGACTAAGCTAGGACAATCCAACTTTAAATCAAACTCCTACTTCTAACAGACTTCTAACAGAACTGAGTTCCTATCTCTAATAGATAAGTAAGAACAGAACTGGATAATAGATAAGTAAGAACAGAACTGGATAAAGTAAACTAATGGCGAGCTGGCAAGATGAGCTGACGTGGCAAGATAAGCTGCTGTGTGGGCCCCCCTCACTGCTGCTGCCGGCGGCGGTATGTCCTTCTCACGAATGCATCCATAACATCGCACCCCTCCTGGGCAACGAGCTTGTCCTCAAGCTCGAGATCTGGATAGGCGTTGTGAAGATCAGACCAGGGAATCCAGGTGGCCTCAACTGATGGTAGTTCGTCCCACTCCACTAGCACTTCTAAGGTTCCCCGATTGACGCGGGACCGGACAAGAGCCCGAGGTTGGAGAATGGGTCTGCCGTCCTTTAAGGGTGGCAGGGGAGGTATCTTCTCCGGAGGAGTCCCTGTAAATGGCTTGAGTAAGGAAACATGGAAGGTGTCATGGAGTTTGCTGTGGTCTGGTAGCTCGAGTTGATATGCAACCTTCCCAATCCGCCGTAAAATCTTGAAGGGCCCGTAGAATTTGGGGGCCAGTTTAGGGAAAGCTCTGTTCCTGAGGGAGTGCTGCCGATAGGGTTGGAGCTTCAGCCATACGAATTGTCCGGGTTCAAAGGTTACTTCTCTGTGGTGCTGATCGTAGGTGTTCTTCATGCGTGCCTGGGCTTGCTGTAGGCGTAGGGAGACTTCGGCGAGGAGAGCATCGTGGTCCTGCAGGCCTCGATCCACTTCTTCCAACCGTGTTGAACCCAGTTCATAAGACAATAGATGGGGAGGGTCCCGACCATAAACAACCCGGAAGGGAGTCATGCCAAGAGAGGAGTGATAAGATGTGTTGTAACAGTATTCAGCCCACGGGAGGTACTCCACCCAACGCCGTGGCTGGTCTCCCACAAAACAATGGAGGTACATCTCTATTGTTCGATTCACCACCTCCGTTTGGCCGTCAGTCTACGGATGGTAGGTGGAGGAGAAGGCTAGGGCCGTTCCCTGCAGTCGAAATAGCTCCTTCCAGAAGGTGCTGGTAAAAACCGAGTCCTTGTCATTGACGATGGATTCGGGTAACCCATGTGTTATAATTCAGGTCTGCCTTAGAGTTCGGCCTGACTGAGTTCAGTTCTGTAGAAGAAGAAAAAGTGATAGAGAAAGAGAGAAGAGAGAATTCTGGTTCGAACTGGAAGAGTCAACTTAGCTTCTCCCAGTCGACCAGTAAGTATTTATATTATTATTAAAACATGACTGAAAAGACCTATGTGCCCTTACTTAAGTTAAGAGCACATGTTTCAACACAACATTACAGATCAACAACATCAATCAAGGTATAAAGAGAGAAATACCCCTACGCTAACACTCCCCCTCAAGCTGGGAGTATATGATATATACTCACCAGCTTGTTACATATGTAGTCCACTCTTCCCCGACTCAAGCCTTTTGTAAATAAGTCAGCCCACTGATTTCCTGTATTAACATGTGTAGTGTCTAGCTCTCCATTCAGCACCTTCTCCCTCACAAAGTGACAGTCAACCTCAATGTGCTTGGTTCTTTCATGAAACACTGGATTAGAGGAGATATGAACTGCAGCCTGATTATCACAATAGAGCTTCATTGGAGTGTTAATGTTGTACCCTACTTCCTGTAGAAGGTTCCTTAGCCACACTAATTCACAAGCGGTATGCGCCATAGCCCTATATTCTGCTTCTGCACTGCTTCTTGCCACAACCGTCTGCTTCTTATTTTTCCAATGTCACCAGGTTACCTCCCAGAAACGTGCGATAGCCTGTAGTAGACCGCCTATTAGACATAGAACCGGCCCAATCAGCATCAGAATACCCTTCTATTTCAAGTTTTCCCCCACTCTTGTATATCAGACCGCGACCCGGGGCCCCTTTTAGATACTTCACAATTCTCAGAACCGCATTTCAATGAGGAATCAGAGGTTTTTGCATGAACTGGCTTACCACACTAACTGCAAATGAGATGTCTGGTCTGGTAATGGTTAGGTAGTTCAGTTTGCCCACAAGTCGTCGGTATCTGCTAGGGTCTTCAGACACTTCACCCATATCACTGCTTAGCTTGGTATTTGTGTCCATGGGTGTTTCAGCTGGTTTGACACCCAACAAGCCTATTTCTTCTAGCAAATCAAGCACATACTTCCTCTAGCACAGGTTAATCCCATACTTGGATCTCGCTACCTCTATCCCCAAGAAGTATTTCAGTTTACCCAGATCCTTTGTCTGAAAGTGATCCTGTAGATAAGTCTTCAGCCTGCCAATACCAATGTTATCATTCCCAGTAATAACAATATCATCTACATACACCACCAACAGTATTTTTCCTCCCGGAGAGTCATGACTAAATACAGAATGGTCAACTTTGCACTGTTTCATGCCAAACTTCTTTACCACCTCACTGAACCTACCAAACCATGCTCGAGGAGACTGTTTAAGCCAATATATAGCCTTCCTTAGTCTACACACCTTACCATCCTCCCCCTGAGCAACAAACCCTGGAGGTTGCTCCATGTAGACCTCCTCGAGTAAGTCACCATGCAAAAAGGCATTCTTGATATCAAGCTGATATAGTGGCCACTCATACATGGCTACAAGAGAGATCACAACACGAACTGACCCTATCTTAGCAACCGGTGAGAAGGTCTCTGTGTAGTCAATGCCATAGGTTTGGGAGTACCCTTTTGCAACTAATCGCACTTTCAGGCGTTCAACACTACCATCAGGCAGATACTTAACCGTATAAACCCACTTACAACCAACAGCTTGCTTCCCAGGAGGAAGAGTAGTGAGGTCCCAAGTATGATTATGATGAAGGGCTGAGAGTTCTTCTTCCATGGCACGACACCACCCTAGAGAGGCAAGGGCTTCCTGGACATCTTTAGGAACAATAACTGATGATAATAAGGTAACAAACTGGCGATGGGAAGCGGAAAGGTGAGAAAGAGAAACATAATTAGAAATGGGATGAAGGGTGCAAGTACGTTTACCTTTCCGCAAAGCAATGGGTAGATCAATCTCAGATGCTAAGTGGGGGTCTGGTGACGGAGATGTAGCAAATGGTCTGAAACACACCTCCTATTTAATCCATAACAGATATCATGCACTGAAATCTCTTACCTTATCACTGAAGTAACACCCATGCGAGCAGGAGAGCAGTCCACACACAATAGCCACTTCACACACAACAGCCACTGCCCACACAGTTCGGCCCTCTATTCTTCCTCTAGTAGGAGAGGGCGATCTCAGAAATCACAGCAACTGACCACATACGACCTGACTAGAGGCATAGAGACCCCCAAGGGAAGAGGGCGGTCACTCCTTTTCAGCCCTTTCCCTTATCTCCAATCGAACACAGAAAAAAGAGGAAAACCCTAGATAGGGTGCGCAGAGAATGAACCCTAGGCAAGCAGAAATCTAGGCAGATTTAACCTAGCTCTAATACCATGTTATAATTCAGGTCTGCCTTAGAGTTCGGCTTGACTGAGTTCAGTTCTGTAGAAGAAGAAAAAGTGATAGAGAAAGAGAGAAGAGAGAATTCTGGTTCGAACTGAAAGAGTCAACTTAGCTTCTCCCAGTCGGCCAGTAAGTATTTATATTATTATTAAAACATGACTGAAAAGACCTATGTGCCCTTACTTAAGTTAAGAGCACATGTTTCAACACAACATTACAGATCAACAACATCAATCAAGGTATAAAGACAGAAATGCCCCTACGCTAACACCATGCAATCGGAAAATATGGGTGAAGAAGGCGTGGGCGACTGAGACTGCGCTATATGGGTGGGATAAGGGAAGGAAATAAGCATACTTGGAAAAGTGGTCCACCACCACGAATAAGACCGATTTCCCACCAACCTTGGGTAGGCCCTCAATGAAATCCATGGAAATATCGACCCAGATCTGAGTTGGAAGTGAAAGCGGTTGGAGAAGGCCTGCTGGGTGCAAGTTTTCCCACTTTTGTTGCTGGCACATCGAGCAATTCTGAATGAAGTCCCGCACCGAAGCCCTCATGCCCTGCCAGTGGAAATCGACGTGGATGCGGTGTAATGTTTTCTGGACACCTTCATGCGTGGAGTTGTGTATGCTGGAGATGACAAAGGGAATTAAGGGACAGTCGGCTGGGAGATATATCCGTCCCTTGTAGAGTGCTAACCTGTCGTGCATGGACCAGTTTGGGTTGGTCGTGCTGGACTGTATCTTCTGGACAAGATCATTCCATTCTGGTGATTGAGGTAGCGTGTTCCGGATGTCTTCCAGCAGGGTGGCTCGGGGTTGGGAGATCGCATGGAGGAGCATACTGTCTTCTTCTGCTTGGTGAGACAAGGCATCTGCTGCACGGTTCAAGGTTCCTGCCTTGCATTCTACCCGGAAATCGAAACCCAGTAGTTTGCTGACCCAATGCTGTTGCGGCGAAGTGGTAAGCCGTTGTTCCAACAGATGTTTGAGGCTGTAGTGGTTCGTCTTGACGACGAAGGACCTCCCCCATAAGTATGGCCTCCAGTGCTGTATTGCCTTAGCCAGCCCAATCAGTTCCCGTTCGTAGGCAGGTAATTTAAGGTGGCGGTTAGCTAGCTTGCGGCTGAAGAAGGCGACCGGATGTCCTTGCTGCTGTAGTATGGCGCCGATGCCAGTGTCGGATGCATCGCATTCGACTGTGAACTCGAGCTCAAAGTTTGGCAACTGTAGAACCGGGGTGGAGGAGAGGGCTTCTCTTAAACTTGCAAAGGCTGCATCGGCTGTATGATCCCAGTGGAAGGCATTCTTCTTGAGCAGATTGGTTAGTGGTGCCGCCAAAAGTCCGTAATTTTGTACGAACTTGCGTTAGTAACCCGTCAACCCTAGGAATCCGCGAAGAGCTTTGGCGGATTGCGGCTTGGGCCATTCTTTGATCGCCTGAATCTTGGACTCATCCACAGTGACCCCTTGCCCGCTGATCACATGTCCTAAGTAAAGGACCCGACGTTCCCCAAAGGAGCATTTGGATTGCTTAAGGAAGAGTTGGTGTTGTTGCAGGAGTTCAAAAACGATCCGTAGATGCTGCACATGTTCCACCCACGACTTGCTATAGACTAGGATGTCGTCAAAGAATACCAAGACAAATCTGCGGAGGTGGGCGTGGAACACCTCGTTCATCAGGGACTGGAACGTGGAAGGAGCGTTGCTGAGGCCGAATGGCATAACTAGGAATTTGAAATGGCCATGGTGTGTTCTGAAGGCCGTTTTCTCTATATCTTCTGGAGTCATCCGGACCTGGAAGTAACCTGACCGGAGGTCTAGTTTTGAGAAGTGTTGGGCGCCATGGAGTTCGTCCAATAGCTCATCTACGATGGGGATCGGAAATTTATCCTTGACCGTCTTGCTGTTAAGCTCTCTGTAGTCCACACAAAACCTCTAAGTCCCGTCCTGCTTGGGTACCAATAGAACCGGAGAGGAAAAAGGGGAGCGGCTGGGACGGATGATCCCTTGCTGTAACATATCCACACACTACCTCTCTATTTCATCCTTTTGTCGGTGTGGGTAGCGGTAGGGTCGGACGACGACGGGATCCGATCCGGCAATCAGAGGGATCCGATGATCGCAGGCTTTGGAAGGTGGAAGCCCCTTGGGTTCATGGAATACTGCAGAAAAATCCGTGAGGAGCCTCTGCATATCTGTGGTGCACAAGTTCTCACCTTGAAGTGTATTCAACCGCGTCTTTGCTCTTATCCTGGTTCCCTGCCATGTAATTGGTTTTCTGTTCAGCTGGAATGTCATTGTCAGGGCGCTGAAATCCCATAGGATGGGCCCAAGAGTGATCAGCCATTTGACTCCCAGGACGATGTCGAATTCATCCAAGGAGAGCACGAATAAATCAGCAAGGAAAGATTCTGATCCGACCTGAATCTTGGTGTCCTTGCAGATTCTAGGGCTGTGAACTCTTTCCCCGTTTGCCACGGCTACTTGTAACTGCGGCCTGATTTCCATCGGTAGTTCTAACTGGCGGGCAGCCTGTTCATTGACAAAGTTGTGGGTGCTGCTGGAGTCTACAAGAATGCGTACTGGTTTCCCTGCTACCAGCGCCCTTAGTTGCATGGTTTGTGAGGTTTTGATCCCCGTGATTGCATGGAGGGAGATCTCGGGGTCTGATGCTGCAGGTTCCTCCTCGTCCTCTTCGGGTTCGTCTACTAGAAGACAGAATAGCTTCTTGCACCTGTGCTCGGAGGAGTACAGATCATCGCAGTTGAAACACTGCCCCTTGCGCGCCGTTCTGCCATCTTGACTCGGGATAGTCGTCTAATAGGGGGTGCTGTCCTGCTACTCCCTATACTTGATGCCGATCTAGAAGGATTACCGGTAGGAAGCCTCGGTTCCCTACTGGCGGTTGAAGAAGGAGGCACTCCTGCTGCCTTTGAAGGAGTCCAGGTCGTTGTTGGCCGACCTGCACTGAGGGTTCCGTGTGTGAGCTGCAGCTTCCGTTCGAAGGTGCGTGCGAGGTTCATTGCTGTGACCAGGTTGGGAGGGTGTTGCATCTCCACATCCACCCTTAGGGGTTCTGCTAGCCCCGCGGTGAACATATCGACTTGCTGATCTGCGCAAACCGAGGTTGCTTTGGCGAGAAGGGTTTGGAACTGACGTTGGTATTCTGCCACGGTTCCAGTTTGCTTGAGGTTGATTAACTCGCCCAACGGGTTGCTTGTCAACGGGGGTCCAAACCTGAGGAGGCAATATGATTTAAATTGCTCCCAACTGAGCCCGGGTTCTTCCTGCTCCAGTCGGTAGAACCAGAGCTGTGCCTCTTCCGATAGGTGGAAGGCGGCCAGACTGACCTTATCTTTGTCATCAGTGCGTTGATTACGGAAGAACTGTTCGCAGCGATACAACCATCCTAACGGGTCTCCGGTGCCGTTGTAAGACGGGAATTCCAGCCAGCTATACTTGGGAATAACTGCGGCTGTCGGGGTAGCGATCTGCTGTTCGCTGGACGTCTCTGCCCAGTCCGGACGACGACTGTTGGTGGTGGCGGTTCCCTCAGAACTTCTTTCTTTGTTGGAGAAGAACGCTTCTAGCAGGCGTCGCAGCTCCCGGACATCATCCTTGACTTCACGAACCTCCATGCCGGTTTCTGCGAGCCTATGCTCCAGTTCGTGGACCCTGGAAGACAACAACTCCTGTTCCCCCATGACGGTAGGCTCTGATACCAGAATGTTATGGGCCCGGGCGTAGGATCTCGTCACGGGTCGGTCAACGGGGAGAACCTCTTGCTTCCCCTTGCGCCTTCCCTTGCGTGTAGACCCTATTGTGGAAAAACTGAATGGGTGATTTGTCCAAGAGACCACCCGAACTCTCCTCACTCTTCTCTTAACTGGAAACTGATGCTTTATTCCCAATTCACAGCTCCTTAAATAGGAAATTACAAGAGGAGATTCCTTATTCCATTCGACTAAGCTAGGACAATCGAACTTTAAATCAAACTCCTACTTCTAACAGACTTCTAACAGAACTTAGTTCCTATCTCTAATAGATAAGTAAGAACAGAACTGGATAATAGATAAGTAAGAACAGAACTGGATAAAGTAAACTAATGGCGAGCTGGCAAGATGAGCTGACGTGGCAAGATAAGCTGCTGTGTGGGCCCCCCTCACTGCTGCTGCCGGCGGCGGTATGTCCTTCCCACGAATGCATCCATAACATTTTCCTTATTAGGGATATTTTTATTCATTTATGACAAATGTCCCCAATGCTGATAGTTGGGGAGATTCTTTTCTTATGCTTAATTTTCAAATTTTTGCAGTCCTTGATAATTTAGCTTAGAACCTTTTTAACTATAACAGTTCCCTATATATTTTTCTTGAAGTCATCCATAAACCCTATGCTAACCAATCAATACCTTCTTGGAATAATGCTTGGGTTATACTCAATCCTGCATCAGAATTATTGAGAAAATATCATGAAGGTTAGATTATAGATCACTTCAGGTACAGGAAGAGTGTCAATTAAGAACTAAGGTATGTGAATGAAAGGTATATGAGGGTTTTTTAGGAACAAGTCATCTAATAAGTTGACAAATAAGTCAAAGTTGGAATTAATGACTTGCTACTTTTATAGAATGTGGTATAGATAATTATATATGTATTTGTTGGGGTGGGGGTGAAGGTTGTAGACTATAGTATCTTTACAGAATACATGTTTATACAATGATACATTCTTTTTTCCACTTGTTTTACAACAGCCATAAAATATTTTGGGTCTTTCTTTTCCTAATTGTATCATATCTATGTATTAAAAAACTTGTACCATATTAAATCAAACACCTATTCTGCTCACCAGGTTCAAAACAGGAGCCAACAAATTAGTGATCAAGCACTTGTAATATTTTTTCCCCTGCCTTTTATCATTTCATTTGTTCAGTATTCATGCCTTGGAACTTATTAGGCATGCTAATTTTGTACAGGTTCGCTGTGAATATAGCATGGCTAACTTCAGCACTGGAGATCGCATGAGGAAACCAAAGGGTGACAGGTCAACCCCTCTCTTTGTATAGTTAGAGTATTCAATATGTCCTCCATTCCTTGTTAGAAGAATATTTGTTTGTATGTTCCAACAACTCTTTTAATTGACTTAAGATGCTTCGGAGGGTCAAGATTAATGATATGGAGTCTAGCAAGCAGGCCCAAGCCCATACTTCTCAGCCTGCATAGACTAGAGATTTTCCCCACCCATCAAATACATTTATATTCAGAAGACATGTAGGCCAAGTTAGTTTGGCCTCATGCTTGTATTGTGTGTTTCATGATGAAAACCATATATAAGCAAGTTCAAATGAAGAAAAGGAGAAATCTCTTCTTCCCTCACAATTTCTTTCCCCTCACTTCTCTCTTCTTCAATCTTCTAGAGGTAGGGTTCCCTCAAAAATCTTAACTGGTGAGAGATGTAGGTCTGACGAGAATGTAGGTTTTGCTACAACTGTGACAAGTTCTCCCTTGGTCATAGATGTAAGAAGCATCAACTGTTCTTGTTGGAAATTGAGGATGATGTCAAGGGAATGACTCCAAAAGAGTGCCATGAATTGGAGCGACAAGAGGAGGTGCCAGAGATCTCATTATAGGTCTTCACTGGTCTGCCCACCCTTCAAACAACGAGAATCGAAGGTATACAAAAAGTTACCCAGTTTCTATTTTGGTAGATAGTGGGAGTACTTTAAATTTCATTGCCAAGTTGATGGTTCAAACAGCTAGAGTTGAGGGTTTTACTACTTGACCCATTTTCAGTCCTTGTGGTAAATGGTAGTTAGTTGGGGTTTAGGGTTTAACTATTGACACTATTGTGGAATCAACCTCTCTCTGCTGCCCTAGGCACTGTCATGTAAAAAATTGAGAAGCAGGACATAATCGAGCAGGCAAAGTAGGTGGAACAAGTCGGTTAGACACTTGAGTAGGCAATGGAGTTGGAACAAGAAGTGGTATGGATTGCTCATTTCCTCCCCCAAAACACTTCCCTTGAGAAAGACTCCCTGAAAAGAAAGGTGTGGACTCAAAGAAAGTGACTGTAGTTATGGTTCCTGCCCCAAAAGGGTCACTAGCACCTACTCCACCTAGTCCCATTTCACCTGTGGACTTGTATTCAACTCCACTGCCCTCCATAATTCCCAGAATGGCTTAGGAAATCAACTGTAGATGAGGGAAAATAGATTTACCCCATTTAGAGGTTCAACCATCCTTCTGGTACCCAAAAACTTCACCTACAAAGATTCCTTTCTCTGTGGAGTAGGTAGAAAAAGGAGAAAAGGCTTCTGCTCCCTTTGAAGACCTCAGAAAACTCTAGAATTTGAACTGTCCTCTTCAGAAGTCACCAAGAAATCCAAAAAATCTAGAGCACCCCTTCCTAGGTCAAAATTGAAGAGTCCTACTGCAATCAATACTTTTCCTCTAGTTCCTAATTTTGATGATCAACCCAAGATCTGACATAAAGGGTTCTGGATCCACCAAAAAATTCAAGAACTGGGCACTTTTGGAGTCTTTGATCAGTTCTCTAACTCACCATGTAGTTGGCTGGTTTAGGGCTGCATGATGGAAGACACAAAAAGTTCCAAAAAAACTGCTCCGATATGAAGTAGAAAAGAAAAAAAAACTAGTCTGATTTGATAACAATGAGAAAGAAGAGAGAAAGAGAGAGTTCTTAGTGAGAAGAGAAGAATAGAAAGAAAATAAGAGATAGATATGGATAATTAAATCCGAAGAAGAGAAAGCAATTTAATTTTTTTTTTGTATTTTTAAAAATTAAAGCAAGGTTGGATAAAATCCGGATCTTTTTTTTTTAAAGTAAGAATTAAAGCAGGGTTGGATTAAATCGGAATCTGATCCTAGTCTGTTAGGATCCGAATTTGAAACCAATAATCGGATTGGATTTGGATTTACTGAACATAGATATGGATATAAGGAATACACAACTTTTTCATCATGATTCACATGGCGAGTTCATGGACACATCTGAAATTCTGATGACTTTGTTTTTGGGAAATTCCGAGGCACTCAGGATTTGCTACCCACACCGATGCATATGGCTCCAGTCTCCCAAATTTTGGTAAAAAAACTGGGGCCCACATGATTCAATAGATCGACAGCAGTCAAATCATCAGTTTCAAATACGGGTTTGCTCAATCTGCATTTATCGGTTCTGTCCACCTCTAACTCATGCACCAGAAAAGTCGACTGATTCACCTAGAGGAGTCTGGAGTCATGGTGTCATTTAACTGGTTCAACCACCCGATCTATCTAATTTTTTTTTGATAAATGACCACCCGATCCATCTAATTTGATAGAATACCAATCAAACATCTCTTTGTATGAGAGGTGATCCTCACTTTTCGTGGTGTTCGTACATAGAGCTGTTGTATCCACTGATTTTGATACATTCATCATCCATAATTATAAACTAATCAAACATCTTTGGGCATGCACATAGAAATTTACAGTTCTTTTGTATTTCACTCTACGGATATCTGAATCCAAATAAAATACTAATAGAAAGTTTTTTTTTTGGTAAATAAATAAATAATTGGAGATGAAAACACCGAGATAGATACGTGGCAGTTCCCTATTTAATGTACATCGTTTCATTTCTTCTCTGGTGCTTTTTGAAATTTAAAAGACTTATTTGGGAGAACTGTCATTATACCATTAATAGGGGTAAAGAATGGAAAAGAAAAAATCGATCATGGACGAAAAGCGTAAGAGCGTGAAACTGTTATTTTTATTATAGGTATATGGATAAGCAATAAACAAGTAAAATAGTGAAGAAACATGAGAATTTCCAATTACTTTATTAAAACATGTTAAACACATAAACTATCAATTATCCTTCACATAAAATTCGAAATATTATTACATTGAACACCTAATACATAAGTGCCTTCCAATAATATGCAGGTTGGGGAGGGTCAGGTTTAGCCTAATACCATACCCTACTCGTACTTGTACGGGTTGTGAAATCCTAAAACCCATCCACACCCCAAAATCCATTTCCAAGGGAAAAAACCCTCTCTCCATTGCGGCAGTTACCCATCGGGTAGGGTAGAAATTGCCATTCCTAATAGGAAGACATGTAGGCCAAGTAGTTATGACCTCCTGCTTGTATTGTGTGTTCCATGATGTAAACCATATATAAGCAAGTTCAAATGAGCAAAAGGAGAGATCTGCTTTTTCCTCCCAACTTCTCTCCACTCTCTTGCCCTCTCTTCTTCCATCTTTAGGAGGTTGGTTTTCCTCAAAGTAACCCTAGGTAAGTAGGTTCTCACCATAGACCTTCTATAACCAGAGAGGAGGAAAATCAATAGGCAAGTAGGAGAGATCCATTATTAGTTAATATTTGTTTGTTAACCTAGGAAATGGATGTTTGTATTTTGGTTTTCTCAATTACAGTGAAGCTTTTATGACTGCAAATGGATGTTTCTATTTTGGTTACCACTGTGTATGGGCCCACTGAGTCCTCTCTGAAACCTTTGTTGTGGGAGGAATTAAATGAGCTAAGAAGCAGATGGTCTGGACCTTGGCCAATTAGGGGAGACTCTAATGTAACTTCAAAACCTGAAGACAGGCAGGGGGAGTGCAGGTATGATAGATGATGGAGATTGGTTCAGGCATTATAAGACCTGTTCTCATTAGAAGGCGATGAACAAACAGGTTCTGATTTGGCATGGGGAAGACTCTTGGGACTTGGACTGATCTGATCAGGGGCATTTTTGTTATTTTGACCAGTCCCATGTGGGCTTGGGCTATAGCACCTTGTTCCTCTAGTTTAGTAGCGCTTCTCTTTCAATTTTTTAGTTTATTTGCAGTACTAGGTAGACAATTATTATGCTGCTTGATGCACAAGACAAAGAATGGTTTTTTTGTAATTATGGTGAACAGTATTCTGGGCCACACAAGTCACTCTATAAATAGATATATTCTCTTCCTTTTGAAGGTAATAAAGTTTTCTTTAGATCTCTTTGGAACTTTTCTGTATGGAGTGATTCCTTTAAACCCTAGAGTGATTCTAGGACCCTCGTAGTGGTTCCTTGGGATTTCTCTCTCTTTTCTCTTCCTCTATCCTTTCTCCGCCTCCTCCTCCTCTCTCTCTCTCTCTCTTCCTCTCTCTTTCTATGTTGTGATGGTTTGTTCTGGCCCTACTACATCAGTTTTGGTATTAGAGCATCAGGTTTCAAATGGCTCATTACCATAATAGAAACATGAGAGGAAGATTAAGTGAACAAGCTAAAGAAGAGTTGTTGCTTGCACTTATTAATGGAGTAGACATCCTAGAAGTTCAAGTTAAATTGTTGATGGAAGACCAATCGAAGAAAAACAGCACTGGTGTTCCACATGGAGGAGCTGAAGTAGAGTGTTCTAACACCAATATACTTGCTTGTCCACAAGTGAACCACCAAGGACTGCCATCAAGCCCCTAAGGGCTCGAACTCTACAAACTCAAGGTACTTTAAATGATTTATATGACAAATTGGTGGAGCCTTCTAAGACTAAAGGAATACTTTGATTGATTCGACATGTTAGATAAGAGACAAGTTAGATTTGCTAAACTTAAAATGTAGAAAATGCAAAAGTATGGTGGAGTGTAGAGAAAAGATTACAGAATATGGGTAAGCATCCTATCACTCGTTAGGAAGGTATGAAGCATTAATTAGAGGAGAAATATTTGCCTAATGACTTCCAAGATGCTCTTCATGATGAGATGATGACATTGAGGCATGACAACTTATCTGTGTCTGAGTACATTTAAAAGTTTGACAAGCTTACTATTAGATGTCAGTCTATAGAAAGTGAGAAGCAAAAATTAACCCAATTTTGGAATGGTTTAGAGGCTGATATTCAAAGGGAAATGATGACTACACGAGTTTATGATATAGATGATGCTTTTCAGATGGCTCTTAAAATAGAGAAGAGCTTGAAGCAAGTTAATAGTAGGAGGTTTGGCATTCAAGATGGGGAGGCAGCAGCACATAAGAGTTTAGATGAGGATAAAGCCACTAGGCCTACATCTCATAATTTTGTTCCAATATGGTCTAATGGTTTCAAGTACCAGGGAACTAACAATAAGGGGAAGAATATCATGATTGATGCTAATAAAAGGGGAATGACAAAAAATACTTGTTTCAAGTGTTGTGGAAAGGGCCACTATGCATTTCAATACCCTAATAAAAATCTACACAGGGTGTGAGGAGGGACAAGTGGAAGATGATGAAGGCAGCCTGGTGAAGAAGAGTGCATTGGATTTGAACATGAAGAAGATGACAACAATCTTGTTGGAGTTGTTAGACATATTTTAGCATCCTCTAAAGAAGAAAAGAACGAAGATTGTCTTCGTATAGTGATTTTCCTCACCTTTGTTAAGAGTGGAGACAAACTTTGCAAGCTAATAATTGATGGTGGTAGTAGCATGAATGTGGTTTTTTTGCAGCAATTGTTGAAAGGCTCAATCTAGTTGTGCAACCTCATCCTCATCCATACAAGATTGCCTGGTAAAACAAGATGACTCTTCAGGTAGAAGAAAGAGCTGTTGTTTCTATTTCCTATGGGTCTTATGTTGATGATATTTGGTGTAATGTTGTTCCTATGAATGTTACACATATTCTGTTAGGCTGACCATGGCTTTATGATAGTAAACCATTGTGGGAAAGAAAATACATATTACATTCTATTTAATGGAAAGAGAGTTGTTATGAAACCTATGTCACCTGATGAAATCAAGAAGTGTGCTAAGACCCCTCAACAGGCAGCTCTACCCCAAAAACAAGTAGTTGAACAAAAGAAGCAACTTCTCTTTTTTCCAAGAAGCAATGTGAGGAGAGAAAAGAGTCGGGCCTTGTTTATGCCCTAATTGTGAAAGAAGTAAATAAACCAGCACATGCCCCTATTTCAGAGGTGCCTAAGAAAGTTGGAGACTTGCTGGCTGATTTTTCAGATTTGATCCCAGAAGAGTTGCTTGCCGAATTACCACCTTTACGTGATGTCCAACATGCAATAGACTTGATTCTCGGGTCCCAACTACCTAATTTGCCTTCATATCGAATGAATCCCATAGAACATGCTGAGTTGAAGAGGCAAGTGGATGATCTATTTAAGAAGGCTTCATTAGAGAAAGTCTCAACCCATGTGCTGTACCAGTTCTACTCACTCCCAAGAAGGATGACTCATGGAGGATGTGTTGATAGCTGAGCAATCGACAAGATTACCGTCAAGTACCAATTCCCTATTCCACACTTAATTAGATGACATGTTGGATATGATGATTGGAGCTACAATTTTCTCCAAGATTGATCTTAGAAGTGGATATCACCAAATTAGGATTTGACTTAGAGATGAATGGAAAGCTACTTTTAAGAGAAGGATGGCCTCTGTGAGTGGCTGGTTATGACTTTTCGCTTAACTAATTCATGAGAGTTATGACTCTGGTACTTCGTCCTTTTATTGGTCATTTCTTGGTTGTTTATTTTAATGACATTATTATATATAACCATACGCTTGATGATCATCCTAACCATTTACGTCAAGTAATGAGTTTTATGCCAAGAAAATCTCTACATCAACATAATGATGTGAAGCGTTCCACTACCTAGAGGTGTGAGGCATAGTTCAGAGCATAAGGAGCGTAAGCCTCCTGAACACAAGGAGGTGTAAGCCTCCTTAAGAGGAGGGGGATGAGGAGGAAGGAGGAGGAAGGAGGAGGAAGAAGAGGAGCATCTCATTTTTCTTTATGTAAGGTTGATGTGAGAGGTAGAGGTCCAACGGTCCAACTCCTTTCAGATTTGAGAATATGTGGTTAAGTTCTAATGGATTTATTGAGAAAGTCAAGGAATGGTGGGAGGGAAGTAATGTTAGACGGTGTATGCCCCTAGTTCCAATCGGATTGATGTACACAAACATTTATGAATAATATAAGTACATTTTTGTTTCATGTTCACATTTGGTATGTTTCCATGATTTGCTCCTTAAACTGGGCAATTATGAGACTCACATTAGTTTAGAATGTTCTCAGCCATTGGATAAACTTGGGGGGCTTATCCTGACAATGCTAGTATTGTTGTGTTGTCGAATTGGTGGAGCGGCTTGTCTCAACTGACAAGGTTAGACCCTAAGCACAACCAATGGGTGTTTCGAAAAAGCACTGAACCCAGACCAATTTCTAGTTATGCCTCGGACCTTAGAGATGGATGGGAAAAACTGGAAAGTTGCACTTAACCCCAAACTTGATTATGATACTACACTAGGTTTTGGACTGAATTATCTTTGATGTGCCAATCAGTGAGATCTATTAAGGGTCAAATATCTGAGCATGTTGAGACAGTTTAGGAATTACATAAATGGGTGATCATAGTGATAGGATTGACCCCTTTGCCAGACAGAGTGAATATCAAGGTTTACACTCTCTCTGATGGAAACCTAAATTGCCAAAAGTGGATTTCCACTATATTTGAAATATGATATGCAAAATGTATTTATATGTTATATTTCTATTTTATGAAAAAGGTTTGCAAAAGGTTTCAAT
This sequence comes from Nelumbo nucifera, assembly GCF_055504915.1. NCBI lineage: Eukaryota > Viridiplantae > Streptophyta > Magnoliopsida > Proteales > Nelumbonaceae > Nelumbo > Nelumbo nucifera. Next base: position 29,738,731 of record NC_142656.1, on the reverse strand, counting down.
CCGAGATCCATGTAATTAGAGATTGTGACGCTGCATTTTGTTGTAAGGGGAAGAGGTTCTTCCCTCTGAGTAGTGTTTTGATGATTATGGGTCGATAGGTTAGGTGTAAGAGACCATTACAAGGCTGATTACTTAATGGGCTTCATCTTATATAAGTTCATTGTCCTTGGGTCTTCATAGGGTGGTTGAATCCAAGGATCATTTAAATGTAAATGTCGGGATTAATTGAACCCAAGCTGATTGGCTAGGGGTTCATTGCCCTTGGGTAGTGAATTCAGCCTAACCTCTTCCAGAGGTGGGGCCGAATCCTTATGAACTTGTGTGAGACATTTGTGGGTCCCACACCATACAATGTTCAGGACATCGCCTTGCAAATTGCAACACATAGCAAAGTAAGCCATTAAACAAAATGGGCCTAAGGCTCATTACTATATGATTAGTTAAGTAGGCAAATGCCAACTTAAGTTATCATGTGACATGGGGTGAATTTGGGTTATGGATATGGGTATGGAGCATTCATTCTTCTAATAAGAATAAGATAGAGTTTATCTATAAGGATGAACCCTAATCCAAATTTGATTTGAATTTAATGTTCCTAGTAGACTATGAGAGTGCTTTATATAAGGGAAGAGAGGGATGGGAAAACCATTCTATCCTAAGCTCTCTCTCTCACCTCCCTTGCTCCCATAAAATCCCTAGTTCAGCCCTAGTAGGGACGTTTTTCCTTCAATTACTAACTATGTGTTTTGGGAAAATCATCAGTCCTAAGAAGGCTCACATTATTGCATCGATCCCAAGAATATCGGAGGTTTGAAGTGCAGAAACTGCGTTGTTGAATCGGCTTCACTTCACTATTGCACCATCTTCAGCGGGATGCCAGTTCGGGTTTGACATTGGGCATGGACTACCATTTTGGGAGCTGCATTTGTGGACTCTGTATCAGGTACGATCAGAAATTAACTTGGGTTTCAAATCTGGTCTGGTTCAGTACGAGATTGATCTCGACATTTCAGATTTCAAAATCACCGGAAAACTGGTTATTGGGATGTGTTAGAAAATTTTTAAAATTTGGCCAGCCACTAGATCTGGTTCGCCCATGTCTAATATGACTTCTAACCCTTCTAACAAGTAGCCCAAGGGTGAATTGTGAAGGCATGAAATTCCACTGGAAGTTGAAGGAAGTAAAAGCAAGATTAAAGAGTGGAATATCCAACATTTTGGAAGACTAGAAGAAAATAATTAAGAATTAATCAATAAAATTGAGGACTTGGATGCAAAAGAAGGTATAGACTCTTTTGAGGAAGGAGATAAGGCTGAGAGGTGGGCTTTGAGGAAGCAACTAGAGGATATATTCCTCAAGGAAGAGATTAGCTGGAGAGAGAAATCTAGGAGCAAATGGTTAGAAGAGGCGGATAGGAACACTAAATTCTTTCATGCACTGAAAAATGGGAGAAGGAAAAACTTTATATCAAAATTGGCGGTGAATGGTAACATAATCACTCAACATTCTAATATTGCTAGAGCTTTTGTGAACCATTTCAAATCAATCTTTAGAAATCCATTAGAAGGGAGAATCTGGCTTGATGGTTTAGAATGGCTTACCCTTTTTGAAGAACATAAAAACTGGTTGGGAAGAAGCTTTGATTTGGAGGAGATAAAGGATGCAATATTCTCTATGGATAAATCTAAAGTTCTTGGTCTTGATGGTTTTGCAATGGCTTTTTTACCAAGATTGTTGGGAGATTTTGAAAGCTGATATTCAAAATGCGTTCTTTGAATTTTTTGATAGGGGAGTGATCAATTTGAGGCTTAATTCTACATTCATTGTGTTGGCACCAAAAAAGAATGATGTGCACCCGAAAGAGTTTAGACCAATCAACTTGATTAATAGTCTATACAAGATCATTGTTAAGGTGCTTTCTTTGAGCGTGAGGGAGGTCCTTCCAACTATAATTTCTCATGAACAAGGGGCCTTTGTTCAAAACAGGCAAATCATTAATCAAATTTTAATTGCAAATGAGAGTGTCTAGGAGCTGAAGAGGGTCGGAAGGAAAGGGTTTGTTTATAAATTGGAACTGGAAAAGAACTATGCTTTGGTGGATTGGGGATTCCATAGTTTTCAAGGTGCCAAGGTGAGGCTAGGCGACCATGGGGCGCCCAGGCAGCTAGGCACCTAGGCATCTAGGCGGGCGCTTAGCCCTTGCCTAGGCAATGGAATTTAAAAATAAGAAGCCGATGAATTTCTACCTCTTATGAACTAGTTTTTTTGGTTTTATGTATTATGCACTTACTTTTGTGCTTAAATTTATTGCAGTGTTGCTTGATGAGAACAAGTGCTAAAATAAAAGAAGGAAATGAAGAAGAAAAGTAAGGGGCAGAGCCCCTGTTCTAGACCTAGAAAAGCTGGTAAAAAGATATTAAAACAAAAGAAGAAATATGAAGAAGAAAAGAAGGGGTGGAGCCCCTATTCTAGACCTAGAAAAGATGGTGAAAAAAATACTAAAATAAAAGAAGAATATGAAGAATAAAAGAGGGCGGAGCTCATGTTTCAGACACCGATAATGAAAACTTGAAACATGCAAAAAATTTAAGAACAAAAGAAGGGGGTGGAGCCCCTGTTTTAGTCCAATAAAATGATTAAAAAAACTTGGGGAAAAGATACAAAAAGGAAGAGAAAAATGGGGTGTAACCATTATTTTAATCCGGGAAACAGAGAGCAGAATGAAGAGGGGCTGAGTTAATCAGGAAACTGATTAACTCACCTTGACTTAGAGGACTGTCTGGGAATGATGGTGTGATGTTGTTCTCTCCTCTTCCTCGGTTCGATTCTTTTGTCAAAGTTAAACCCTCGAAGATTATTTTGCTTTTACTTTCCTCACAACAAAAACATGATAACATGCAACGAATTCTATTATAAAAACTAAAACGAACCAATAAAATTTTATATATTTTATATCTATTTTCATTTAATAAATATTATATATTATGTATGTGTTTCAGTCCCCTAAGCATGTGCCTAACATATATTTTCTTGGTGTTTGGGTGAGGTGCTCTTTGAAAAGCACCTAGTCACCTAGGCATCGCCCCCTATTGGAGGTTATGAAGAACTGTGGATTCGAGGTTAGATGGTGTAAATGGATCGTAGGGTTTGTTAGGACTTTCCATTATTCAATTTTGGTGAATGGAGCATTTATGGACCACTTTCCTGCATTAAGAGGGCTTAGATAAGTAGACCCACTATCTCCCTTTCTCTTCACTATTATAGTAGATGTTCTGGGTAGATTGATTGCTAGAGCAGATGGCAGATCTTTGACTAGGGGTTCGAGGATAGGAAGAAATGAGATACCACTTACTCACCTATAATTTGTTGATGATACAATCCTTTTTGCGAAGGGGGTGACATTAGATGGGTGAGAAATATAAAATGGATTGTGAAATTTTTGGGTTTAAATATGGAGGAGAGGGTGATTTTAGAGAGAGATCAGAAATTCTGGGTTGTTCAGTCACACGATTGCCAATGAACTACTTGGGTTTACCCTTGGGGGGGGGGGGAGCCCGAGAGGGAGTAATTTTTGGAGGCCTGTGATTGAAAGACTTGTGAAAATATTGGCTTCCTTGGAAGAAGTGCTATTTGTCTTTGGTGGAGAATTACTTTAGTTAGATCCACATTAGCTAATTTGCCTGTGTACTTTCTATCTATGTTCTGGATTCCAGTGGTAGTAACTAAAAGGGTTGAGAAACTAGTGAGGGATTTCCTGTGGGAACCAGGGGAGGAAAGGGAGTATAGAGTTAAATGGGAAGTGTTGTGTAGAAGCAAGAAACATATTGGCTTAAATCTTGGGAGCATTCAAGAAAGAAACACTGCCTTGTTAGGGAAATGGCTTTGCAGTTTGCCTTTGGAAAGAGATAAATTGTGGGCAAAAGTAAGTTGTTAGTATCCATGGGCTTGCGGCAAGCGGGTGGGAATATGGAATCTTGGCTAGAGCTACAAGAGCCTCTTTGTGGAAATCCATTCATGCCATCCTTCTTGCCCTTTCTACTTGGTGGGGGGAGTCCATCTCATCTTATTTGATTCCTTCTAGCTCTACTGTTACATTTGGCTGGGATTTAGGTTTTAGAGGTTTTCGGGAGAATGAATTTTGCAGTGTCTCATACTTGTTTTTCAAAATCTTGAGAAAGTAGTGTCAGATCATTCAAAAAGTGACTGCAGAATTTGGACCCTTTCTCCCTATGGTTCCTTTACCTGTGCCTTCTTTTTCTTGAATTTGATACAATCTAGGGTTAGTTTGGGGAGCTCTTTCCTGTTAAAGCGGTATGGATCACACCTATTCCACCTAGGATTGGTGGTTTTTGCCGGAAGTGTATTTGGAAAGAATCAACACAATTGACTTGCTTCAAAGAAAAAGACTTGGCTGGTGTCTTTCACCCTCCTGGTGCCCCTCTTTGTAAGGCTAACAGTGAGTCCTGCTATTATTTATTAATCTCCTGCCCTTTTTATTCTTCAATTTGGGAATGGTTTCTCTTTGTTTGGGTGCAGATGGAATCCCCCACCTACTGTTCAAAGTCTATTCTCCTCTACCTTTGTTAGATGGCTGAAGAAGAGAGGTAGAATTCTATGGCAATGCACAAGGGTGGCAGTTTGTTGGACTTTTTGGGAAGAAAGGAATCAAAGAATAATGATGGAAAAAGAAAGGAGTAGGGAAGCGATGATAGAAGCCATATCCATCAGAGTGGTTCATTGGGTGAAAACCTTGAAGCTGTTTGAGGACATTCCAGCAGGTGAGTTGATAACGAAGTGGAAGGAAATTGCTGTTTCTTCTTCTCTTAAGGTGACTTATAGGATTCAATTGTCCCCACCTTTAAGAGGTCTCATTAAGTCGAACTTTGATGGTAGCAGTGAAGGCAACCCAGGACCATCTGGTATTGGAGGTGTGTTCAGAACTGAGGATGGAAAAATTATTGCTCTATTCTCCGGTCCAATATGGATAGGTGATTCTCTAAGAGCTGAAATACTTACTATCATGGAAGGAATACAGAAAGCAAAGGACTTGAATATCCACAAGCTTTCAATTGAGGGTGATTCAAAGTTGGTGATTAGATGGCTGCAAAAGGAAGAGGATGAGGGATGGTGGGAATATATTCACGAGAAGAGGAGGATTAGAAGGCTGCTCCAAGGGCTAGAGGTCACTTTGCATTGTGTGAAAAGAGATGCTAATTCTTTGGCAAAACAAGGGGTGGGAAGAAATCAATTACTTTAGGCTTGTTCATAACCTGTTCATCTTTTGGGAGAGATACAAGAGTTGACCATCCATCTTTCTTAATGCTTTCAATGAATACAATTTCTGTTATTGATCAAAGAAAAAGAAATCTGGAGATGCCATTATTTTTTCTAGACCCCTTTTCAAATCTATGTCCTGGGGTAGAAGCAATATGCTAATGATCTTCACAAAGTAATAAGAGTATATACACAACCTGAAAAATATCTTTATTCTATAATTTTCTATAATCACCAAAATCCCTTGGATGTTTTGTCTAGAAACTATCATGATAAAATATTCTTGCTCTGGCTGGATGCTTAACCACTTTCTTTTGGAACAGGTATCTTTGGCACTAGTTTTGAAATTTAGTATACTATTTTGCACTATTTGTACTATATGATGTTTCTTACAAGATGAAATTTGTCATATTGTTAGAAAGCCAATGTTGCAATAGTTTACCAGATCAAAGGTGGATCTATTGCTTGTTATCTTGTAAATAGATTTACTCCATAAACAAAAGGCTCTTTTTCTTGTTGTTTCACAAATGATTCTTTTATCATGTATAGGCGATCAATGGAGATATCCCTTGTCATTTGCCAAACCATGGAAGCATGCATATTGACACACCTAATGCCTCGTTCTCAGGTTTTTTTACATCTCTGTATGCCTAGCTGTCTGTTCTGCATGGGGACATTCTCCACATTTATTTGGGGTCTCAATTTTCTAAAGCTCCTTTCTGTATGCTTGTAAGATATATTTTCTCTTTCTTCTAATGCTTGTTTATATTTACATCTCAGATAGACATATTTGTCCAAGTTCTACAAGCTGATGGAGGTAAGCAGAAGCTCTCTTTTGCAAATTTGCAACAAAGGAAACTACGGAAGCAACAATAACAATGTAGCCCAATAGGAAAAAGTGGAAAGTAAAAGCTTGGGTGATACCTAAATTATCTTGGGTCTAGCTTATGACAAGACTCATTCTATCTTTATCAAACACATGCAAATAGGAAAAAGAAGGAAAAGTTCAAATGACAAAAAAAGGCTAAGTTCAGAGTGACCCAACTCTTTTCACTTTTGTCAGCCATGGGGAACCACCCTAATGGATGGCATGTCTAACCCTTTTGGATGCTGACATTAATATACAGTACACGGGCAGAGTAAACAGATCAAATATATTTCTTTAAGTTTAATAAGTATTAGATTTCAAACATTTTTTTTATTTTCAATTCTTCCTGAGAATTCTAAGAAAATACCGTAAGAGGTTGATGGCTTTTTACAATATTTTCTTTTATCATTTTGAACTTCTAATTAATTATAATCTTCAAAACAAAAACTTCTAATTAACTATGATTCAATTAATTCCTTTTTCTTGATTCCGATTTCTGTATTTGTTGATAAACTGTTGCAGTAGTCATCTTTGTATGTAGGAACAAGATCTGCATGCATCAATGCTGCAACTCTGGCTCTTGCAGATGCTGGGATTCCAATGTGTGACCTCATCACTTCCTGTAGTGCTGGATATCTCAACAGTACTCCTTTGCTGGGTATTTTTCCTTATATTTGTTATTCAGAAGTATTTCATAGTTCATATATTTGAGCTCTTAGACTTCTCATTTATTTGTTTATTTATTTTTTGTGATATGGGCAGATCTGAACTATGTAGAAGATAGTGCTGGGGGCCCTGATGTCACTGTAGGAATTCTATCAAAGTCAGATAAAGTGACACTCCTTCAGGTTCCAATCTGATATTTCATTTCTTTGATTGGTCTTCTGTCCTTAATTTTCAAACATGATATTTGACTACGGTATAATTCCTTTTGAAAATGACATAGTATGTGTACTGTCATTTTGGTTACTGGTAAGAGATGGTTATACTTTTTATTCTGAAATTTTCAGTTAAAAGGACCCCAGATTTGTATGCAGGTTTGCTTATTAGATTTAATTCACTGTGGTCTTATTTTGACTTAACCAACACATCAGATCTGGAATGTTTTTGGATGCGTCAACATTTTGAAGTTGCCAACTTTTATCATGCACTCTGTCCTTGATTAAATCAAGATTTTCTGTTTTGAATTTGACTATTGCTTTTTTGAATTTTGCATAGAATTTTAACTTCTAGAACAATCTATTACAGATGGATGCTAAACTACCCATGGACATCTTTGAAAATGTCATGCAACTTGCAATAGAAGGGTGCAAAGCAGTTGCAAACTACATTCGAGAGGTGAGGTTTTTGCTAGGTTGACCATGTGCAAGATTTACATACATGCTCTTTGCTATTTGAATGTATTTGCTTCCATAAGCTTTATATTTCATTGCAGTTAAATTACATTTTCTTTTAATATGTTTAATAAAACTGCGATTCTTGAGGAAATATAAATTGATACATTCCACAAGTCCAGTGGGTGCTATTGATATTTACCTTTGTTCTTGACAGATACTGCTGGAGAATACCAAGCAACTGGAATACCGCCGGGGCAGATAATCTTTCATCATCTAAGGAGCTTGAGTCCGTCCTGCAAATGTAATGATTTGATATTACTTTCATAATTAAAATTGATTTAATTATTGCAACAATGTACTTGTAATGCCAGATCGATGGATCTCTAGTCCAAATGTGGCACAAATTGCCAGTTAGGTTTTTCTTATTTGTATGCCATAGACCAGCATAGACTCAATCTATGAAATGGTGTTCTATTCCTTGTTCAGTAAAATATGGTGGATGGGACCCAGAAATTTATTTGGCTTGACATTTTTGAATTCTTTTTGAAACAACAATTTCTTGAGCCCAAGGTGATTTCTGACAAGGCAGCTGTAAACTTCATCATCATGCTACTCTAACTGGTTTTTAAATTCCCAGCGCATAGGATTCTCCATCAATTTACCTCAGTATTGACCTCGGGCTCAAGAACCATTAATGACTCTCTTAGCGGTTGCATGCTTTATTCTCTTTGCTTAGGCTCCTGAATTTCGTTTGAGGATAACTTGTTACTTACCTTGCGATGCTCTTTGATGTCAAATTGGGGTATAATAATTTATCAGTGGTGTAACATGTCCCTCTGCCAAAAATGTAATATGTATTGACAATATTTTATCAATATTTTAACCCTCTCAGGAATGAAAACAGTTCGGATCAAATTTTGTCAATGGCACAAGAGCAGCAAGTATTGCTTCGCTGATAATAATCCTATTTTCTTACATTACAGTGAGATATTTCAGAGAAATATTACCTCCAAAGACTAGTGGCTAGAGCTCAATTTTGTTAGTTAACTTGGTATTATTAGAATTGAGAAATGTTAACACGGCATTGTATATTTGTATATGATCAAGATTCAAGATGATGGTTAGGCAGCCTATTCTTATTCTTTGTTTTTTTTTTTCAAATGCTTTATCATGGTTGTAAGTAGAAAACCTTATGTGCTGATTTTGGCCAAGCTTCTTGTGAAAGGAAGAGTAGAAAGTTGGGGATTTCAGTAAGAGACAAAGGAAAGGGAAGAAAGGAGAAGAAGGTCGATTAGGATAGATTGACTTAACCCTAGTTGCTAGCCCCTCATTCTATTTATAATTAACTTAAGTATGAGATATTACAAAAATGCCCTAAGTAGGGCGGCAACTCAACCTAAGTAATTACAACTCTTTAAAAAATAAAGACTAATGGGCCCAAGGCCCAACAACATCTTAATTTAAAAGGAAATAAACTAAACACAAGTCGACCCACTAAACACAAGTCGGAGTAGATGTCATACATCCCCAACTTGCGTAGATCATGCTCCAGCTTATTCTTTGCAACGCCTTTTGTGAGGACATCAGTAAGCTGCAGATCAGAAGAAATGTATGGAAGACAAACTTTTCCAGAAGTTACCCTTTCTCTGATAAAATGTCTATCTACTTCAATGTGCTTAGTTCGGTCATGCTGGACTGGATTATGAGCAATATTAATTGCTGCCTGGTTATCGCAGTATAGCATTATAGGTTCTTCTGCCTGAACACCGATTTCTTCCAATAGAGAACGGATCCAGAGAAGTTCTGAAACTCTATGTGCCATGGCCCTATATCGGCTTCTGCACTTGATCTTGCCACAACTGTTTGTTTTTTACTCTTCCATGAGACTAGGTTGCCCCCAACTAGGGTGCACTCCTGAAGTTGATCTTCTGTCATCGAGGCATCCTGCCCAGTCCGCATCTGTATAGGTCTCTAGCTTGAGCTGTCCATGATCAGTAAACAACATGCCTCTGCCTGGATGTCCCTTCAGATAAGCAAGGATCCTGTCAATTGCCTTCCAGTGCTGGTCTCGTGGAGCATGCATGTATTGGCTCACTACACTTACTGCATAGGAGATGTCCGGTCTTGTCATGCACAAGTATAGTAGCCGGCCCACAAGTCTTTGGTACCTCCCAAGGTCCTTTACTGGTTCACCTTCTGATGCACTGATTCTGTGGTTCTGATCAATGGGGGTGCTAGCTGCATTTGTTCCAAGTTTCCCTGTTTCTTGGAGAATGTCCAAGACATACTTCCTTTGAGAGATAAAAATTCCATGTTTCGATCTTGCAACTTCAATGCCTAAGAAGTATCTCAGTTCTCCAAGGTCCTTAATCTCAAATTCCTTATGCAGGTTCCTCTTCAGACTATCAATCTCACTCATATCATTCCCAGTGACAACAATATCATCCACATAAACAATTAGGATTGACACCAAGGATCCCCTACGCTTCACAGACAAGGTGTGATCATATTGAGTTTGAGTGTAGCCAAAAACAATCAGGGCCTTTCTGAATCTGTCGAACCATGCTCTAGGGGATTGTTTCAAGCCATATAGTGACTTCTTCAGCTTGCATACCTTTCCCTCTTTAGCATTATCATAAAAACCAGCTGGAAGATCCATATACACCTCTTCTTGCAGATCCCCATTTAGGAAAGCATTCTTCACATCCAGTTGAAACAAGGGCCAAGAGTATGAGGCAACAAGAGAAAGGAGTATCCGAACAGAGGTCATCTTTGCAACTGGTGCAAAAGTCTCTAGATAATCAATGCCATAGGTCTGTGTGTATCCTTTTGCAACAAGTCTTGCCTTGTACCTCTCTATGCTTCCATCTGCCTTATACTTTACTGTGTAAACCCATTTGCATCCAACTATCTCATTGCCTTCTGGTAGGTCCACAATCTCCCATGTCTGATTCTTAATCAAAGCCTCAATCTCTTCTTGCATAGTTGCCTTCCACTCAGGTTTGGAGAGAGCCTCACTAACACCCTTGGGTATAGACACGGAATCAAGAGAAGAGAGAAAAGCACGGTAGGAAGGAGAAAGTCTACTGTAGGATAAGTATTGTGATATGCAATGAGCAGTGCACTTCCTCTTCCCTTTTCTAAGAGCAATAGAGAGATCAAGGTTATCTGTAACAGTGTTAGTGGGACCAATGGGAACTGAAATAGTAGAGGGATCAAGAGGAATACCTGGATCTGTATCAGTCGAATCTGGAGTCTCCAAGGGATCGACGGGAAGTGGTGTGAGTTCTGCTGTAGTGGAATCAACCTCCTTATGAAGGGGGAGTGTTGAGTGGGCCGACTTGTGTTACCTATACCTTGTTGTTCGGTTGCGGCTGAATTGAAACTAGTTGTATCCCTCTGATTCAGAAGTAACCCAAACCTCTCAAGCTCGGCCCTTACTGCACCAGCTGCAACAGACTCCAAGGCAGCTGTAGTAGGAGGGGCCGGAGTGTCACCAGTAACTGCCATATGTGCATTTCCTTTCTTATTCTTCAATCTGGTTGGCACAAGATGTGGGTGAAGCTTCCAGCAAGTATCTCTTGTATGCTTCGGTTTCTTACAGTAGTCACAGACTAAGTCCCTTTTGTCTTCCTTCTTGTTCTTATTGCCGTTTTGTTTAGGTTTCACAGCACTTACCATAGCAGATTGATCAGTCATGAGATTCTTCATCATTACATCCCTCCTGCACTCCTCCCCTGACACGAATGCATATGCTTGGGAGAGAGTGACACTGTCCCTGGAAAGAAGATGCTGTCGTGCAATGTCATACTCAGGGTTAAGGCCAGCAAGGAATTCGAACACCCTATACTTCTCTAAGTGTCTTTGATAGGTAGCTGCATCCTTGGTGGTTTCCCAAGCAAAGGTCTCTAGATGATCAATCTCCTGCCATAGGGTTTTAAGGACTGAAAAATAAGCTGCAACAGATCTATCTCCCTACCTAGTAGCAATAATCTGATTTCTTAGTTGATAAGCCCTATCAACATTCTCCTTCTGTGAATAGGTCTCTACCACCCCATCCCATATCTCCTTAGCAGTGTTTGCCCATAAAAAGTTTTTAGTTATATGTGGCAACATAGAATTACATAACCATGTCATTATCATATAATTTTCTTGCATCCACCGGGAGTTGCCAGTTTCGGGTTTTACCTCTTCACCAATAATATACCCCAGTTTTCCATGAGCCCCAATGGCCATCTTTGCAGATTGGGACCATTCCAAGTAATTTGTATCATCCAATCTAACTGTAGTAATGGTTCCGGCTTCGAAGGGGTCTCCAGCACTTCATTCCACTGGTTTCATTTCATTCCCGGGCTTATATTCAACTCTGTGTCCCTTCATGTGTCTCAAAGAGGTACAGAAAACAGCTAAAAAATGCATCAAGAATAAACAGAATACCTTCTGGAACCAACGACACTCCTTTGGTGTCCTAGACTTTCTTCCCACGAAAGATTCCTTTTCGGTGGGACGGGGAGAAGAGAGAGAAGAAGTAACCGCCCTCTCTAGAGGCCTCCAAACCACATGGAACTTGAATCGCCCCTTACAAAAAACCCAGAGGAACCCTAAAAAAAATAGGGCGCCACTACCTAGGTCAAAATTGAAGAGTCCAACAAAATCAGGACTCTTCCCCTTTCTCTAGTTTTTCCTGATTCTGATGAGAAACCCTAGACCAGCTATAGGGCATATAGATCCACCAAGAAAATCCAAAAACTGGGCTTACCTGAAAGCTTTGATCAGCCTCTTAAATCTCCATGCAGTTGGCCGATCTAGGGCTGCAGGAACGAATCTCTTCAAGAACCTTCAACCCGCTCTGGTACCAAGTAGAAAACCTTATGTGCTGATTTCGGCCAAGCTTCTTGTGAAAGGAAGAGTAGAAAGTTGGGGATTTCAGCAAGAGACAAAGAAAAGGGAAGAAAGGAGAAGAAGGTCGACTAGGATAGATTGACTTAACCCTAGCCGCCAGCCCCTCATTCTATTTATAATTAACTTAAGTATGAGATATTACAAAGATGCCCTAAGTAGGGCGGCAACTCAACCTAAGTAATTACAACTCTTTAGAAAATAAAGACTAATGGGCCCAAGGCCCAACAACATCTTAATTTAAAAGGAAATAAACTAAACACAAGTCGGCCCACTCAACAATGCTCACCAGAACTCGTGAGCATGGATGTTGGCATGTTGCTTGACCTACGATTATGTGACTGATGATGCCATCGATCTACTTGGGGAGAAGATTTGGAGTCTGCACAAGCAGTGTTGCCAGGAGGTCCCTGGCGTTTCAATTTCATAATATATTATATAAACTCATCCAATCCTCCTTTCATCCTCACTCTCCTGTTTCAATTTCATCTCTGCCACCACCCTGTCTTATTTATTTCTCTCTTTCATGTCTTTCAGACAAAAAGCAAGCATCAACATTCCAGTAAGTTGGGTAGCTTAACCAGCGTCCCGACCAGTCCTTTTGACCTAATGTCGTGTCCTTTAAGCATACAGAATAAAAAAGTAACAAGGTCTCTGGTTTTAGTGTAGTGCATGCTTACGGAGTTGTGCTTAGTCTTTTCTTCTTGTTATTTCATGTGTTTGTTAGAATTAGTCTTGTTGATGGCAGTAGTTATTATTGGTGAAACAGTGGAGGGGGGCCTATTTGTTTGTGTGCTTGTTAATTTGTTATTAATCGCCTATCGGGAAGAAAATGCAATACGTTTTGATGATCGGCGGGTCGTTAGCGGTCTTGGAAAAGGAGTAACCGCCGGTAGCATTGGAGTGGTTCTAAAAGGCCTGTGGACTTCGAATTACTTCAATTAAGATAAGTTTGTGCCTTACTCAAAACTCCAGACATCCTTTTGAGAGTCTGCACAAGCAGGAGGTCCCTGCTAGGTTTGGGGGTGCTTTTGTCTTCAAATTAAAGAGATGATGGATGGTAATATTGGGGTTTGGATCTGCCAGCAAAGAGTAGATAAGCCATATGAGATACAACAACGACATTACCCTTGCTGTTTTCGTTCCCATTATGTTGGGTTTGGGGGTAAGATGAGCCATGAAATATGAAGAGGGATGAAGGGTAATATTTGGTTTTAAGAAAAGGCATATGTTATATGGTGTCAAGTGTGTATGGATTTTGATGGAACATTAACAATGCTAACGGTAGGGGTACAACTAGTCAATTGTCAGAAATAGTAGGAATGGTTTAAGATAATAGTTAAACAGTAAAGATACAATTTATCAATTAGCTAAACAGTAGGGACAATTTAAGAAATTGGCCCTTGATATTATATTCATATCCAAATAAGCGTGAGAAGCATAATTGTTGGATACAGAGGAAAAAGCCTGTACAAACCTTTCCTTCTTTTCCCTATCTTTTCATCTAAACCAAACATAGCCTTTGGATAAAGTGGAAAAATTAAGATTTGCATGCATACACTATGAAAACTTAAATGAATGCCAAAAATACATCATTAAAAATAATTAGGGCTGTCAACCAATGGGGTCTGGGCCGGGACTAGCTAGAACCGGAAACGATCCGATAGGAAATATTGAGGACCTGGAACCGAACTGGACCTTATAGAGTTTGTAATTTTCAGACCTAGAACTGAACCGATCGGTTCTTGGGATAATCGGGTCTGACCCAATGGACTTGACTATAATAAATAGGGTAAAATATAAAAACCTCTCCTAATGTTTCTAACAATCATAAAAACCTCCCCTATAATTTCATTTTAACATATTCCTCCCCTGAACTTTTGAGAAACTCGACAAAAACCTCCCTTCTGTCATCTTCCCAGATTGAAAACATTAAATTGGTGCACCGGTTATTTCTAAATACCCATTGTAGTATTGTACCCTTTTATAAATTATTTTTCATACAAAATTACTGAAATAACCTTGTTTTAACTCGACAAAAACATTAAAAGATGACTGTTAAAGGAGGTTTCTATCAAGTTAAAACATGGTCATTTCAGTAATTTTGTATGTAAAATAATTTATAAAAGGGTAAAATGAGTATTTGAAAAAAATTTGGTGCATTAGTGTAATGTTTTCCGTCTGAAAAGGTGATGGAAGGGAGACTTTTGTTGAATTTCTCAAAAGTTCAAGCGAGGTATTTATTAAAACGAAGCTATAAAGGAGGTTTTTATTATTGTCAAAAACTTAAGGGGGAGGTTTTTGTATTTTACCCTAATAAATAAATAAATATATTTAATATAAAAAACTTAGCATTAAACAAAACTTCAAGATGATGGCTTGAAGCAAAGAAAAAATATCAAAAACATAGGATTTGTGGGCCATGAAAAAAATTCAAGAAAACTTAAAATGATCATCAATAAATTGGACATAATAACTATATCCTTTGTTTGACTTAAAAAGAGAAGTTCCCCGAACATCGGAAAAGACTAATTCAATGACTTAACAAGAGAAGTTCCCCAAGCATCGGAAAAGACTAATTCAATGACTTAACAAGAGAAGTTCCCCAAGCATCGGAAAAGACTAATTCAAATGGACTCTTTAATAGAAGACTGCAAAGTCAACCTACGAATCTTGTCCATTTGACATGCTTCACAAACACTAGAATTAAATGACCCACTCCTATATGGTAAACCAAATCTGAAAATTACTTGCTGAAACGTACAATTAATTGCATGACCTAATCGTTGATGACATGCTTCAATTGTTCTTCTTTCTCCGACATGTGCAGGACTACAAGAAGATGCTTGCATCGCTTTAGCTGTTGAAGTGAAACAATATAGCCCTCAATCATACTGATCCCTCATAGTAGGATTAGTTCTTCATAAAACCATTGCTACAATGAAATTCCAGGAATAGATTATTATCCTTAGGCTCAGTTTGGAAGAATATAAATGCAAATATGTATAACGTAAATACATACAAAATATAAGATTTTACAGTCTGGAAGAACTACTGAGGGTTGCAGCATCAAGATTGGGCAAAGCTCTCAAAGAGATTGAGATTTGATGGCGCTCTTCTTGAACAACTAGAGCATAGATCCTGTTGAAACTTAGAAGAGGATCAGTTCTTTCAAAAATGTTGGAACGGATCATCTTGAAAGAATCTCCTAGTCCCATGAGGAACCGGTGGATTTTTTCTTTCTCTCGTTCAACCAGAAAGTGTTTCATCGCACCGCCACAATTGCAGTTAGGTGACAGAGGCAAGCTCATCCCAAAGGCTTTTCAGTCGTGTGAAATACACTGCTATAGATAGGTTTCCTTGTTGAAGCAGGGCGAGATCACGCTTGATTTGGTATATACATGGAATATCGCCTTGTCCAAACCTTTCTTGGAGATCATACCAAATCTCGGAGGCATATTCAGTGAAAGAAATACTGTGATGAAGCTCCTTTGCCAGCAAATTAAAAATCCAAGCAACCACCGTTGAATTACATTTGATCCAGATGCGCGTTGCCAAGTGATGAAGCTATCACCATTGAGAAGGCAAGAAACGAGAACCAGCCCTGGATTGTCTAAAGGATGAAGGTAAAATGGCGAATCCGTTGGATCAGAGCTGATATCCATAGTGGAGTTTGCACGCAGCGAACTGGAAATCCGTTCTTCCGTCATTGATACAGATCAGAACAGAACAGCTGTTTGAATAGAAAATAGAAGAAAGAAAGAGACGACGTAGGAAGCAGAAAGAGACAGGTCAGAGTCTGTCAGGCTCTGATACCATGAAAATTGACATTGAAGAATGGGAAAAAACTGATAAATTATTCTATTCTCCTGAGAGTATTTATAGATTTACAAGTGGACAACTGCCTTTGCCAAGTGATTACAACAGATTCTGTTTTGTATAACCAGGAGATTGTTTTTGTTATGAGTTCTTTATTTCTTGACAAACTCTGGACATGACCACCCCATATGGAGAAATCTCGTTTCTATAGAAATAGTAGGAATCGGAATGGGCCAGTTCAATTTCGATTCGAAGCACCTATTCCTTAAAACCAAACAGACTCTAAATTCTATAGTGGTTTAAAACGCCGCTAAGGGCAAATTATTAACCATTCAGGGGTCCGGTTTTCAGGTCAACCACCTTAATCAGCAAACGGTTTTTGGTCAAAAAGTAGTTTTAGGGTAAAACGGACCGTTTGGTCCAATCCGGTTTTAAAAACAATGGATAGATATCTATAAGAAGATGAACACAGTTTTTGAAATCCTACATATATAACAACTTTCAACTTTTTAACCTTAGATCATCATGTAATAAGTTTTCAAGAGCCAACAAAAGGTAAACTAGCTAGACAAGTTACAGTATTAAGATGTAGAAAAGAAAACAAGAATCAGTCCAACCAAATAGATCCCGCGTATATCTAGATTTCATCGGTAAAAGTCAGATCACCCTCCACGGTCTATGGGAGAAATGGAAAACCCACCAAATACTGCTCACTCTCCTACGGTTTACCAGGTAAATGAACAAAGAAAAATATAGCATCAGTATTAAAATAAGTGTTGTCTTATATCTATATGCCTTCTTCTATTGTAGTTTCTGCAGGCTAATAAGCACTGACAATTCCACATCTTCCGAATTCAATCTTCATTGACAGAGGAATTGTCTTACGTGTGGGCACACAGACCCCAGACTCCAGCTCTGGTTCTCCATAAATCATCAGAATTAATTCGTAGAGAAAGGTCAAGATTTGACATGGAGTTTCCCATTTCACCAAAGACGGTGCCTGTTCAAAGTTTGAATCAACATTCATGTTCGATCGGTCTCCTTGGCGTATTAGACGGTGTTTAATTTACTCTGCCGTATATATAAAAGACAAGGGTTAACATGAAGCTTTGAGCTAGCTTGACCTCTTTAACATCAACCCAATTGATAATGGTCTCAGAGCTCCAGAATGGAGAAGGAAAACACAATCTTCCTCCATCTTCTACTCCTCTTCATTCTCCCTCTGAAGCTGTGTGCAGAAGAGTTTGTCGTTCCAAATAATACAATGGAAACCATCGATGTAGGGGTTATTCTAGATTTGGATACATGGACTGGGAAGGTGGGCTTAAGCTGCATCGAGATGGCGATATCTGATTTCTATGCCACTCATCATAATCATAAGACAAGGCTAAAGCTTCATGTAAGGGATTCAAAGAATGACATAGTGGAAGCTGCATCTGAAGGTTCTTCTTCTTCTTCTTCTTCTTCTTCTTTGATTTATTGCTTAGCTCCACTAGAAGTTAGTGACCCATTTATGAATATCCTTGTATTAGTATTGTTGTGTGAAAGCCCATTTACGTCTTCTTGTTGTATTAGTCTTTTGATCCTTTCCTTGTCTCACAAAAGGATCTCTACAATCAAGAACCCATAGACATGATATAAATCTCTGTACAACCTCAAACTAGATCTTAATATAAATTGAGAAAACCTAGTATATTGACGACCTACAATATATTTCAGTCCCAAGTCCAAAAGTCTTTCAGTACTAAGTACTAACAAGTGTAGTACAATATTATTTCAATTTATGTAGTTTATATAAGAGAACAGTGAATATAGTTCATCAAACTAAGAACCTATAGCCAAGGACTCTTTAATTTGATTAAGAGGGAAGTATAAACCATTTTGATTCTCTAAGGAAATTAAAAAATGAATAAGATACAGAATTTTTCATTGCAAACTAAAATAGTGAGAGTGAGAGAGAGATAGATAAAGTAACTATTCAATATAGTGTTCAACATTGACCCACATGGTCATTCTTGTTCTTTAAATTTCTTCTTTTTTTTTCCCTTTCTTGAGGTTCTTCGTTGCTATTGGAAGATAAGTGTGTTTGTCTTTCTCTTGTAAATCTTCTATTGAGGATTTAATGAAAGTGTTATTGATAAAAAAAAAAAAAAAAACGAAACTTTTCATGAAGCAAAAAGATCCATTACTTGTGGTGAATATAGAGTTGAAATAAATTGGGTGAATGAACTTATGACTAACTTAAAGCATTACATTAATGCTTTTGATGCTTATAAATCCTTTCCTGTCAAGTATGCCCATCAGTACTAAAAGGGTTCGACTATGATATGGAAAAGATATAAAATCTGAAAAAACAATTGACAAATAAACAATAATCCGTCTAACTTTTCCCTTCAATTTCCAAGCCCATCCTGTCCCAAACCCGTTAAACCCACCCTTTGACCAGACGTTTTCTACTAAAAAAGAGTTTCTTAATGCTTATAATGTGACTTGAACCCATATTAATTAATGATAGCGCTAAATCTCTTAACACTACTCACCTTTTGTGTTATTTAATGAAATAAAATAGATTTTATTAACTTTTGTGTTCATCAAAACAGTCAATACATGTATATGATTAACAATTCAAACTATAAATTAGAAGGAATAATATTTAAAATTAGCATTTTATAACTAAATGAAATAAACAATCTATCAAATCCAAATTTACATCAAATGATGATTTTAGTCACAAGAAATTTATACAAATAAAATATTAATAATAGAATAATTATCTTAGTAGTTAGAATTTATAAATTTATACATGTTATATAATATAGTAGGTTCATATTTATTCATCCCGGATATCGGGTATTGGATACCCTAAAATCAAAACCAAACCCCTATAAGGTTTTAATAAACGAATTCTATTAGGGTTGGAACGGGTCAGATACCCAAAAATTCCCACAAAGTTGCCATCCCTATATCCACTAGAACAATAAATGACGAGTCCTATACGTCTTTTCTACGAAGACTACAACAAAAAACTAGATGAGAAAACCCCTAAATCGACCCCTTAAGCCAAAAAGTTGTAGTAGTAACTAGATGTAGGACCCGCATGAACAGATTTAGGAGGTCAAAAAACCACCCGATGCCAAATTTCATCAAAAACCGAGTATTGTAGACCCCACCAGTCAACTCGGCATACTTTGACCTTAAATACTAATCCAAAAATTGCAGAAAAATTAAAGCATCCTCAGTAAACCCTTTCTTTTAAGTATGTGGATCTGTACTACAAATATATATCTTTTTCATTCTTGAGCAAGTCTTATTCAACAACACCATTTTCATAAAATACAAAAAAAAAAAAAACACCCGAACTTGGGACATCAGATCCTCTTCAAGAGTACAAAACCCTTTTATAAGTTTTCAAACTAGAGTTCAAAAACCAGCTAGGCTTAATCGGATCATGATAAAGCCCAACCCCATCTCACTTGAGATACTCAGGGTCTAGATCAGGCTAGCTTGTCATCCATGTCAATTATTATATTTCCACAAGGCCAAGTTCATTTGAAGTTTTATGGCCTCCATGAGGAAGGCTGTTTTAACTTCTTGATCAATATCCAATGGTTGAAAATTTATCTAGGTAGAAACTTTTTGCTTATGAAATTAACTATAATAAGATGATGCATAATGAAAGTGCTTAGAATTCTATAACTGATTGATGTTGAAGATAAATTGATTAAGGTTTATTACAAACAAGTTATGGCATTATTGTCTCTTTCAGATTGTAACAGATTTAGTGAGATATAGTCCATTTGAACCACATTTTGTTTGGTAGATGATCTATAATTTCAATGCTTCAATTCCCTGATCATGATACACGCTTAGAAAGCAAACTTCATTTTTATTCTCTTTCTATTCCTTTGCAGCTATAGAATTGTTGAAAACTGTTCGAGTGCAAGCTATATTAGGGCCACAGACATCTGCACAGGCTGATTTTGTAGCAGATATTGGAAACAAAACTCATGTGCCAGTAATCTCATTCTCTGCCACAAGCCCTTTCCTTTCCTCCACCCAAACTCCTTATTTTGTTAGAACAGCCCCAAGTGACTCTTCTCAAGTTCAACCCATCTTAGCAATTATCCGACACTTCGGATGGAGAGAAGTGGTGCCCATTTATGAAGACACAGATTATGGAAGGGGGATTGTGCCATTTCTGACTGATGCTCTACAAGATATCAATGTAAAGGTCCCATACCAATCTGTGATCTCTCCTTTGGCCTCGGATGATCAAATTCTGAGAGAACTTCATAATCTAATGACCAAACAAACCAGAGTATATGTGGTGCATATGAGCCTCTCTCTTGCCTCTCGTGTATTTTTGAAGGCAAGAGAAGTGGGAATGATGAGCAAAGGGTATAGTTGGATTACCACATCTGGGCTTACAAATTTCTTGTTTTCCCTTGATTCTTCTGTCATTGACTCAATGCAAGGAGTTTTGGGTGTGAAGCCTTATGTTCCAAGATCCAGGGATCTCAAGAACTTCAGAAAAAGATGGAGAAGGAAATTCCACAAGGAAAATCCTGAAATTCATTTAGATAGAGTTCAGTTAGATGCTTTTGGCTTATGGGCATATGATAGCTTTGGGGCACTGGCAATGGCAGTGGAGCAAGTTAGTCTTCATTCAGAAGGATTCAAGAAGTTTGACACAAGGAAGAATTCAAGTGGCTTGACAGCTATTGGGGTCTCCCAAGTAGGCCACAAACTAATTAAAGAACTTGAGAGGACTAGATTTAAGGGTTTAAATGGAGAATTTCACCTAATTGATGGAGAGAAACCATCTCCAGGCTTTGAAATAGTAAATGTGGTAGAAAAAGGGGAGAGAAGAATAGGATTCTGGACTCCAAGGAATGGGCTCTCTAAGGAATTAAATCCAAATGATCAGAAGAAGAATTTCTCAACTTGTAAGAAGAATATTCTTGGAGATATCACATGGCCAGGAGAAGGAAAAGAGGTGCCAAAGGGTTGGGAAATACCAACAAGTGGAAAGAAAATGAGAGTTGGGGTTCCCATCAAAGATGGTTTCCTTGAATTTGTAAAAGTGAAGCAAAATCTTTCTAGCAATACTCCACCAAATGTCACTGGCTTCTGCATAAGTGTATTTGAGGCTGTAATGAAGCAGTTGCCATATTCCATTGACTATGAGTATGTTCCCTTCGAGTTGGCTTGTGGTCCGGGCTCACTGAGTTACAACGACCTAGTCTATAAAGTACATCTCAAGGTTAGTGAGTGCTTAGAATTAAAAACAGGCATTGTTTCTGTTTTCTTCTTCTTCTTCAGCCCCGTTTGCTTTTGGGAAGTTATTTATCCAGGTAAGTATTTCCCAGAAAATACTTGCGCACAAGTATTTCCTAGGAAACACTTACTCAGGTAAGTTCATTTACCCATGTTCTTTTATTTTTCACGTAAATAAGACGATGACCATTTTAGTTATAAAATCTGTTATTAAAAGGGACAATTTTTCCCATCTAAGTGTTGGCAATTTCCCCCAGGTGGGAAAATTACTTACCCACATGTAAATGACGATCACTTACCTGGGATAAGTGATACATAGGGAAAATAAATTTTTCATGGACGCCACATATATCTGAAAAAAGAACATGGATATCTTAGTCAATGGGAACCAAAATCCCTTCGACCAACTTCCCCCCTCTCAAAATCCAGAAAAACAAACGGGGCTTTCTACTTCTTCTTCTCATAATATCTGTATTACTAATAGTAATTAAGTTGTTGAAACACAGGAAATTGATGCTGTAGTTGGAGATCTAACAATTCTAGGAAACCGATCATTATACGTGGACTTCACCTTGCCTTATACAGAATCTGTGGTGTCAATGGTTGTGCCAATCAAAGGTGATGAGAGGAAGAACGCATGGATTTTCTTGAAGCCTCTGAAAATGGACCTTTGGCTTACAATTGGAGCTCTTCTCATCTTCACGGGCTTCGTTGTGTGGGTTCTTGAGCACCGTATTAATGCAGATTTCAGGGGTCCACCTCAGAGACAAGTTGGGATGATCTTCTGGTTCTCTTTCTCAACGCTTGTGTTTGCTCACAGTAATACATTCTTCTCCACTTCTTTATACAAAACATGCCATATAGGAATATAAGGTCTTCCCATAAGTTGCCTGATTTGCTAGGTTGTGGGCCAAGTCAAACTTTGCTTGGGCAGCAGATGGGCTTAAGGAAGGTTATAGCCCAATCTATTCCCAAAAAGCATTGGGCCCAACTCAGGAGTCATCCCAGGTCAAGTCATTCAAGTTTTGAATATGAGTCATTTTAATGGAAGGACTACTTAGTGCTTATTAGTATTAATTTGACCATCTCATAGCTATTAAAAAGGGTAAATTACCTCCCAGGACTTCCTGATGTTTGGTAAAACATCCCATGAAGTTTGGTAATTGTATTGTAATCACCTCCCTTGAACTTTTGGACACATTTGGAAAAAGACCTTTGACCATCTCATAGCTATTAAAAAGGGTAAATTACGTCCCTGGACTTTCTGATGTTTGCTAAAACATCCCCTGAAGTTTGGTAATTGTAATCGCCTCTCTTGAACTTTTGGACACATTTGGAAGAGACCCCTTCTCTTAGAATCCACTAACAAGAAGCACAAAAAGTGTCCAAAATACCCATGCAATTACTTTTGACCAAAATGTTTATTTTCCACACTTTCTCTTCACATTAATCTTTGCTACTCCAAACCTTTTAATCTCTTTTTCCCAAAATCGATTTATTTTCCAAATTTGCCCTTCATTTTTTTTTTTATTACTGAGAAGGTACAGTAAAGTATTATATTTTCCAAATTTTCCTTTCATATCAATCACCAAAAGGTAAATGCTACAGTTTTAAATTCTCTTTTTTTTTTTTTGTTGTTTATAAGGTTTGATTTGTTTCTTCTGTAGAAACCAACCTCAATAGTAACTGCACGGGTATTTTGGATATTTTCATGTCTCTTGTTAGAGGATTCTAACAGAGGGGGTCTACTTGCAACTGTGTCAAAAGTTCAGGGGAGGTCTCAGCAGTTTGCCCTAAATAAAAAAAAAAGAACATTTAGAGTAATGGGGTAGAAGTTGAACTAGTTTAACTATGCATTTATACAAAAGAACCAATTTAGTACACTGGATTTAAATAGATGGTAATTAACCTGGTTTGTTATTTGCAGAAGAGAAGATTCTGAGCAATCTATCAAGGTTTGTGATGATCATATGGGTATTTGTTGTTCTTGTTCTGACATCTAGTTACACAGCCAGTTTGACATCAATGTTGACTGTGGAACAACTGCAACCTACCATCACAGACATCAAAGATATAATAAAGAATGGAGAATATGTTGGCTTCCAGGAGGGGTCTTTTGTTGCAGGGCTTATGGAGAGCTTGAATGTTAATAAATCCAAGCTAAGGGCCTATGGCTCTATTGAAGAGTACCATGAGGCCCTCAGCAAAGGGAGCAGGTGTGGAGGTGTTTCTGCAATTGTGGATGAGATGCCTTATATTAAGCTCTTCCTTGCCAAATATTGCAATAAGTACACCCTGGCAGGACGGACTTATAAGATTGCTGGCTTTGGATTTGTAAGTCTCTCCCTCTCTGAGTTTTTTCTTTCTTTTGGTTAGAGAGTTAACATGGGTACCCTCCAAATTAGTTTTACAGTACTCGTTTGTTGAAAATTGAAACTTATCACAACTAGCAATAGCATATCTGAAAAGCTTTTAGGTAGAAAATTCTTGGGTCATTATTGATATGTAAACAGGTGATCTAGTTCTCTTTTATTTCTAGTCAGACTTACCCAGTTGGGAGTTGGGATGTTTAATGGTGATTTGGTGGCATAGCTAATCTAAAGCACTTGATAAGATGTAGTAGAGGGACTCTTGTGAAAGGTCTAAAATCAGTGCTCCTGCTCTTGGAATTGCTGGAAGAAGGATTCTATTACAGTTCTGCTTTAGAGAATATTTTTCCCATCTACATCAAAACAAAATCTTTTCAGAGACTAGTAACTAACAAATTTCAAAGGCTTCTGTTAATGCAATTCTGTACATAAATTTTAATCTCTTTCCCTCACTACCTCTTGTAGGCCTTTCCTAAGGGATCTCCACTAGTAGCTGACATGTCACAGGCGATCTTAAACATAACTGAGGGGGCTAAAATGTCAGAGATTGAGCATGAATCGTTTGGGCAGCAAGTAGATTGTCTAGAGCAAAGAGAAAGCACTGTAAGTTCTGATAGTCTCACTATGGAAAGCTTCAGGGGGCTCTTTCTCATTGCTGGAGTCTCTTCCAGTTTCGCCCTCTTCATATTCTTCTTTATATTCCTTCATGAGCAAAGAGACATTATAAAATCTGAAGGATCAGTGAGGCAAAAAGTGGCATCCATGATCAAACAATTTGATCAAAAGAAAGACATCTCGGCTCATAAATCCCATAAGAAGAAATCTCCAGATGAAGGGCATGCAAGAGATGTAAGGAATGGTGAAGTTACATCTAATATGAGTAATTAAATGAGTCCTAGAACAATTTTCTCAGAATATGAGTTTGGGATCAATGCTGAACAAGGTTTCTCATCTGCAGAACCCAGTACGCCTAGTCACGATGTTTTTGCTCATAAAGAAGATGAGTTTAGGTGTTGAGATATAGTTACAAAAGGAAATGCTGTGTATAGATGTTTTCTTGAGTTTTTGTTAATACACTTGCAATTTATGGGATTAAACCCACAAAGCTGCAAAGTTCTCCATGGTATGACCAATGCGCCTCACATAAAAAAGATGGCACATGGCGGATCATCATGTAATAGCATCAAAAAGAGCACAAAGGATATGTACTAACATGTGGATGTAGGCATGGTCTAATAATTTGGACATCATTTGGCCACATGGCAGATCGAAACCATTGCCTTGAAACTTGAAAGTCCAGGTGGCAAATATATATTTTCCCATTATTTAGAAAAATTCGCCCCTTTAGCTTACCATGTGCCACTTAATAATTTTCGTCCTTCAAAATTCCCAAAAAGTAACATACGAAGTTTGCAATGTACCAAGCTCCAAAAGCCCAAATTTTGCACTTGGCCTATTCAATTCACACAAATACACAATGTGCTTCAATATGAATGCATGGTTTTGATTTGCCATCTGGCAATAAATTTTGCCATGTCAGACCAGGGGTGACTCACTTGCAGGTCATCCAAAAGTATTCGATTTTAATCATGCTTGCAAAGAAACACACATTGAAGGTGCCAGCTAGCTTGTTGACAGAGTCTCGGAGACTTGAGCTATTATTTTCCTACAAAAAGGATCAGAATGAAGTTTGGCCACCACACTTCTTCTGTTTGTTTTGCAACTCAACTAAGGTGATCCACCTCTCTCTCTCTCTCTCTTCCAACCCCAATCACATAATAAGAAGTGTTCTGGAATGAGAAGGCTCTCTCTCTCTCTTTATCTCTTCTAACCCCAACCACATAACAAGAAGTGTTCTGGAATGAGAAAAGACTCTCTCTCTCTCTATCTATTTATCTATCTCTTCTAACCCCAACCATATCACAAGAAGTGTTGTTGGGGTTTCGGTTGCAAAATAATCTTATGTAATCACTATAAAAATCAATAATGGAAGAAGAAAAAACACAAGAAGAAGAAAATAATTGAATTACCAAAGAATAATAGTGAGTATAGCTTTGGAACAATCAATGATGACTCTTTTGCGCAATAAACTCTAGACAGGATTTTGATGATGAGAATAAGAACTAATCAAATATTAGGGTGCTTTGATATACTAGTAAATATGTACGTGCATTTGCACATGATACACTATCTCTTAAATAAAATTATTTATAATTCGTGGACAGTTATAAATGCATAGTTTTTAAAATGAGAGTAAAGGACATATATGCCCTGTTTATACCCATTGTATATTTAGACAAAAAGGACAGAAAACATCTAATGAAAATTCTAGAAAGAAGAGGCATTCACTCTTTTATAAATAGTATAGATAGATAGATTATATTGCAAAATATCATTCCCACCCCTATTTTTATATGTGCCCATTAACATACATATTCATTTTATTTAGAATGATAATGCGAGGATTAATGTGTAAGGCAGTGGATTTATATAAATACATCAACCCAACTGACCCGGCACAAACCCGAGTCAGATTAGACTGTTCTAGACCAATTATTCCTTTAATCAAAGCTACTCTGTTATAATATAATAAGAAAAGGAAAATTTGAAGAAAATTCTTGAAATCAAGAAGACGAAAATCATTATAAATAGGGTCTTAGACCCCATGGAGACCCATGAAGAAGATATATTAACAACATACCTATGAAACTCTTATTCTCTCTTGGCTCCCTAAACAACTGACATGCATTTGATTCAATTGGTTGAATCGATGACACATGAAATTAAGAGGTGAACAATACCATCTTTCTTTTATCAAATTTAATAGTCTCAACAACATTATATTATGTTTCTAGAACTGAAGTTCATTAAATAGTTACGTTGTTGACTTACCACCTTTCACCAAATCCCTTGCAATCTATTACTGTGTTTATCAAAAAACCGATCCGGAACCGGAATAGTTCGGGCCATTGGTTTTCGGGTTAATGATTTGATTATCTGATTTAAATGATGGTCCGTTTTGATGAAAAATAAAAGAACAATTAAAATAAAAAACAGTTATAAACAGTTGAATAGATTGAACGGATTGATGGTTCAATAGTTCAGGTCAATGAATTATTGACCAATTCAATGATTTTTTATCAAGAATTGGGTTTGAAGTAAAACGAAACTAGTTGTCTGAGATTTCTAGGCTAAACAGGTCCAACTGTCCAGATCAACGACGATTCAAAAACATTGATACTTACATATCACTGATTGGTCACTCCCAAATTTCTTCTTACAAATGCCTTGCGTGTGAGCATGTCTACCTGAACGACATGAATCATTTAGGTCACAATAGTTGTGCTACACCCAAATTAGTAATAGCTAAACAACATTTGGTGCTCCACCAGTCATCATGTTTGTTTGTTTAAGTCTTGTAGTACCCCAAAATCAACCTTGTAGATCTTCTTGTTATTTTGTGGTATTTATTAATTGTGAACGTGGACAATGCTAACCGTAGAAATCCACTTGGGTAGTTTTTCTAAACAGTCATTGACTCGAATGGTTGGACCGTTTGACCTAAAAACCATCGAGACAATTAGTTCTGTTTTATTCTTAACCTGTTCTTTGGCCAAAAGCGGTTGACTTTGGTTAATAATCTACTACCCAAGCAATCAAATCATCGACTTATTTGACTCCAAACAACAGCTTTTGACTATTTTTATTTTAATTATTTTTTATTTCTTTTTAAATTGAAACGAATTATTCATTCAAATCAGACGGTCGAACCACTGACCCATTTTTTATTACTAGACGTTTATTCTTATTAGGGGTCAGTTGCAATCCCGTATAACTCCATAGTTCTTCAACCTTGGTCCCACAGTGCCTTTGCGATCCCACATAACTTCTTCGTGATTCTTAAATATTGGTCTTTCAATCTCGCGATCCCACGACCTCGCAGCCCGCCTGTTAAGCAACCTTGTGATCTAGCAAATCCTATAAATTAAACCATGTAATTTACTTGCAATCCCCAACCCAACTTATGAGGCCCAATTTGACTACTATCCCAACGTGTGAGATCCTAGATGGAAAAATATAAATAAGTAGAAAGTTTCGGAGCCGAGGCCTTCAATCCATTGGAAATCTTTCATTTCCTGTAATCAAAGCTGCTCGGGAAATCTTTAACCAAGGCCTTCAAGACTTTTCGGAGCCGAGGTAGTGATCCTTGCAAAGATCGAATCCCCCCGTATCTAAACTGAGCTCTATAATGAAGAAATGAACAATGAGGATCTATGACCGAGCTCGATTTATTGGAAGAAGCCTGAGATTGAAACACACATCAGGATAGCAGTACATCAGCAAAAGATGGCCAAGTACTACGATGCCGTGGTCCACCAAAGAGAGTTCAAGATAAGAGAACACACATAAAGGCATGGCCGAGTCAATCGACCCTTAACGACCAAGGTCTAGCGATCACAATACCAACAATGACCGCTAACGACCAACCACCAACAATGACCTAGCCCTAGCTGAGCATAACGGGCACGACACCCCTACCATTTATGGATATAGAGCATCTATCAAACTCTGTGCTCGGAGTCAACTTCGCCGAAGACTCCTAGGCACCTATCCGACTTGAGGTTGGAACAGAGCCAACTGAAGTTCATGGCTGGCTTGGCTGAAGAGCATGAGCTCTATGGGACCAGGTGCCACTGAGCTCCTAGGCACCTCAGTCAGCATGACCCAAAGTGGTCTAATAGGGACTTTTGCTAAACGATCATGACTAAGGATTGAGGTCAAAAACAAGAAAAATGCACAAGAGATTATTAGCTTAAAATAGATAAAACATTTGAATAAGAGAGTGAATACAAATAAAACCGATTGGGCAAGGGGGCAATAAAATAATAGATGGTTAATAGAATCAATTGTGTGATTACACAACAACACACATTGGGTGTCAAAATGAGTTTCAAAAAGTTTTTCTTTAATAGGTATAAACTCATTCATTAATCCCCACACAAATAATTGAATTCTTTTTTTTGATCTCTTCTGAAGGGCTACACAATCGGGATAGCATCTTCTGAAGGATTACACAACGGGGATAGTCCATCCCCCACCCCAGGTGCAGGCAGGATTCGGTTTCAAGTCTCCGCTACAACCAGCAAGTGACCTTATCAACCAGCTGGTTAGTACATTGCATAAACAACTGATATCGTGGAGAAAGAGGTAACTTCCCAATCCATTTAAAACAAAAGTTTTTGGTAGGAGAAAGATCTGAAAACGTATGATGTTGAAGATCCATATAAACATGTTTAGATGAAAATATTCTAGTAGAATGCTTTAGCCAAATCCACCTAACTATGGTTTCCTCCATAAAGATGGGAGTTTGACAAATATTTGATATCTCATGGGGGCTAAAATGATCTTACAGTGAGACTTCATTCTGGCTTTGTGCATTGAAATAGGATATCAGGGGGTGTACCGAATGTGATGGGAAATGGGTTGGGGGATGAGTTATTAGAGCTCAGTTTGGATGGAATACAACCTTATATTTTATATTATTTTATACGCATTTGCACTGTACATATTTGTATTTGTACTACTTCCAAACTGAGCCTAGGAAACCAACTTCTTGAAGCAGTTTTTGCATCGATAGTAGGGGCAACGGACTTCCAAAACAAAGAGCCACTGAATTTGATATGATAGGGGAAAGGAGCTTTGTTCTTCAAATATTTAGACTTTCAAACTTGAGCCCAAAGTTTATGTTGTTCATTAATGAAATGTCAATTAATTTCTTAAATAGGACTAAGTTAATCGTTTTAGTGACTCAGAAGCCAAGCTCACCAAAAGCTTTGGGTGATTTTGTTTGAAGAACAAATTGAATTAGGCCAAGCTCACCAAAAGCTTTCCATTGATTTAATTTGGCATTGATATTTCCTAACAAAAAGCTAAGGCTGCGTTTGGAAACAACGCAAATAAGTGTAAATGCAAATATGTAGAATGTAGAACAGTTCATATAAAGCTGAGTTTGGAAGGAGTACAAATGCAAATATGTAGAGTTCAGAGTGCAAAACCTTATATTTTATATTATTTTGTATGTATTTATGCTACACATATTTGCATTCGTACTACTTCCAAACTGAGCCTAAATTGTAAAATTGGGTTAGTTTTGCACTGACAAATTTACACTCTTAACAAACAGACTTTTATCTTTAATGGATGCAAACATGAATTCCAATAAAACATTGATATACTTTTACATTTTATTATCAATGTAAATATGCATTGGTCTGTCATTTGTCAATGCATAAATGTAATGTTATCAAACACATGCAAAAATGAACTAGAATACAAATTTATCCTGAACCGGGATTTATACTCCATTTGCATCGTCTCTAAACGCAGCCTAAAAGAATTATGTTTGTTCCTTTCCCAAACAAGAGGGACCCTGGTTCCATATTCTTGATACGTAATTGACGGAATCATTCCCCAAACAAGTAAGATATGGATGACTCTTTTCAAGGTATTTTGCTTAGTGTAAAACCACATATTTTCATCTTGACATTTAAAAATATTGAGAAGATATAAGAAGTTTTGATTAACATTCTAAGGTTGAGTTAATGGAGGGGGTATAAAGTTTAGGGGAGAAAGTGCTATTATCATAAACGGAACCACAACTGTCACAACGTACTAGGGAGGTTTGAGCAAATTTCCCAAATATGGGAAAAATATAAGAACCCCTTTAACATTCCTGACAATCATAAAAATCTCTCCATAAGTTTCATTTTAACAAAAACCTCCATTATAGTTCGGAAAGAAACCTATAGTTATCTCCCTTTAATCAAATCTCCAAATTTATAAAATTACCCTTATTATTCCTTAGGACATTTAAAATGTCAAATATACCCTTCTAGACTAAGTTAAAAGTTTTTCGGAGGTAGTTTAGTAAATGTTCATATGAATTGCATTTTCAAAAAATTAATGCATTAAGATAATGTTTTTCATGTGGGACAATGATAAAAGAGAGGTAATCCAATTTTAGGTTTCTTTGGAAGCTACGGGGGAGGTTTTTGTTAAAATAAAACCCAACGAGACTTTAGGAGATATTTTAATATTTTATCCAAAAAGGTACAAAGAAATAGATTTTTCTCCTTACACCTCTTCTTTTTCTTTTTCAATTGTCCTGTGAAATTTCGCGAGCCCATTTCGTAGTGATTTTTTACTTTACTTCGGCAGGCCGATCTGCTGGTAAACAGAGTTTGTATTTGCAGAGAAAAATATATACTGTTTTTCCCTTCTTTCTCCGGTCTCTACTCAAACTCCATTGGCCTGATACGGTCGGAGCGGAGCGAGTTTCTGGTATGGTTTCCTCGTATCCCTCTCTTTGTTATTGTTTTCTGATTTTGTTGTGTTCTTACTGTAATTTTAAGTATTTGATTTTCTTGTATTCATGAATGCCCTCCGGTTCCCCAATCTATTCTCCAATCAATGGCTATTGAACAGTTTAACCTTAGATCTAGTTCTCTGTTTTTCTTGTTCTGAAGTTTTTCCATTTAACTTGTTGGATCACCTGCTGATCTACGTTTTGATACATGTATTTTTCTCAATCTATTCTTTGCCTTAAATCCAATGGTGCATTTATAGATAAAACGTATAGCCGGTGTCATTGCAAACCTTTGTTTTAAATCTGAAGCTGTCACACCTTAGTTTCTCCGGTTTCATCACTTCTCTACTACCTGTTTTCCCCCGCTCTTCGGATTTTGCGTCCTTTTCACTGATTTCGTCGTTATCGGACTCTCTCCCCTTCTCTTTCTCCTCTTGATTTGATCTCCTCTTAGGATTTAGCATTTACAGATCATCGTTCGATCTTGTTCTGAAGTTTTTCCATTTAACTTGTTGGATCACCTGCTGATCTACGTTTTGATACATGTATTTTTCTCAATCTCTTCTTTGCCTTAAATCCAATGGTGCATTTATAGATAAACGTATAGCCGGTGTCATTGTAATCCTTTGTTTTAAATCTGAAGCTGTCACACCTTAGTTTCTCCGGTTTCATCACTTCTCTACTACTTGGTTTCCCCCGCTCTTCGGATTTTGCGTCCTTTTCACTGATTTCGTCGTTATCGGACTCTCTTCCGCTCTCTTTCTCCTCTTGATTTGATCTCCTCTTAGGATTTAGCATTTACAGATCATCGTTCGATGATGTTAGATCGAAGAAACGCAGAAGACCGAAAATCTTTTTTTTTATTTGACGAGTCAAGATATGATCAATCGCACTCGCACGCTCATGGACCCCGCACGCTGAAGGGACACCTGTTGATTTTTTATTGGGAATCCAGCAATAATCCACACGTCACGCTATCTCGACTCTCGAGCTTTTACTTCTATTTTTTTTCGCATCATGCGTTTACTTCCCACTTAAGTTATAAAGATGAAGAACCTCTTCAATTGAGGTGTTCAGTGTTCTCTCCCTTTGCAGAGAGAAGAGAAGAGGGGAGAGAAAGAGAGATCAGAGTTCAGAGATGTCTTCCAACACCATCAACAGGAGCGAGCTCAAGCCGGGCGATCACATCTATTCCTACAGACAAGCATACACCTACTCTCACCATGGTATCCATTGATTGCTTCAATTTCTTTACTCTCTTCATATCTTCCTGCGCATTAATTTACCGTAATTGCTAGTTTCTGGTCTGGTATAACAGGGGTCTACGTGGGTAACGAATATGTCATTCACTTCACTTCAAACAAAGCTCTGCTTTTCTCCTCCTCCGGCTCCGGCACTCCCTGCCCAAACTGCGGCTACGATGGGAAGGCGCATTTCGGAGTGATCAAGAGCTGCCTCGACTGTTTCCTCGACGGCGGCAAGCTTTACCGCTACCAGTATGGAGTCAATGTGGTCAAGTTCATGACCCAAATCCGAGGGGGGACGTGCAGCAGCCATGCTTCGGACGAGGCTTCAAAAGTCATCAGACGTGCAAATACGCTGTACGAGGGGAACAATTTTGGGGACTATAATCTGTTCAATAACAACTGCGAGGACTTCGCCGTCTACTGCAAGACAGAGAGGTTGATCAGTGGGCAGGCAGTTGGGTTTACGGCTTTTACCACTGCTTTGGTGGTTGGAGGATTTGTTTATAATTTGGGTAGGTATGTATACGACAAAACTAGAGATCGTAAGAAAGCTCTCAAGGAGAGAGCGGGCACTGGATCAGTTTGTTCGGATGATGATGCAGATGGGCACCAGAAGTGAGCACCTGTATCCTTGTTGAAATATTTCTCTGTTATCTGGTTTGGAACTGTTTCAAAATTTTTGTTTTTGGAGCCTATTCAATTGACTAATTGGGGTTCTAGCTGTTGTAGGGGTGATCAAGGTTGGGGCCTGTGACAAGGGGCATAGCGTGGGACATGCCTTGATGCTAGATGTGAGGTGTAGTTTGGGGCGTAAGTTTAAGTATTACCAGTTACTTGGTGATTTAATGAAAAACATATATATTTTATGCATCTTTAATAATTCAAAATATATGGAAGAATCATTTCACTAGTTATGGGCCAAATGAATAAGAAGATTAAAAATGAAAAATTAGTAGGTGAAATCAAGTTATCAAGTTCTCACTTTCTCTTGAATATGTTAAGTGAGATTTTATTTTTTCTAATTAACTAAGCTGTTTTCTTTCTTCTAAACTATTGAATGACCATAAGTCTAATTTCCAATATATATGAGTGATTCTTCGTATGTTTCCTTTCTTCTAAATTGATCATTTTAATTATTTGAGAAATATGTGAAATGTTTATAATTGTTAATTGATTAATTATTATTTTATTTAATGTTTAAATACTAAAATTTATTGCTTATAAATTTTTATTTTACATTCTTTGTATATTATATGATATTTTTTATCAATATATAAACTTTGATTAATTTTATTCTTAAGCTTTGAGACTTGATGTCTCGCAACACTTTGAGGCTTAAGATTCACCTTTTAGGACTATTAGGCTTCTCCTATGCTTTTAGCCTCTTAAAGCCTTGGCCTAGGCCCAAAGCCTGAAGGGCCTAAAATCGGATACATGCTATATGCACATAATATAAATACATATAATACGTGTATAAAATTTGTCATACATTATATAATAGGGTCCATGCTTTATGCACATGTTGAGGTAAAGATGAAAGAGTAAAAGGAAACCTCTTATTCTCTTATAAAATAAGACATTTTCAAAAAATTAATCAAGTTTTATTAAATGATAAATTCGAATATATTTTAAAAATAATAACCAAAACAATGAGCGGGGGATTTTTGGTTTTTTTTAGACCAAAATACCCTCAAGGGAGTGTTTTTTTTTCCGGATTTTGAGAGGGAGAAAGTTGGTCAATGGGATTTTGATTCTCATTGATCAAGAATCTCATGTTCTTTTCTTTTTCAAATTTATGTGTGTCTTGGAAAATTGCCAACATTTGAATGGGACAAAAATACCCATTTTAATAATGGATTTTTATTACTAAAATGGTCATTTCCTTATTTATATGAAAAATAAAAAAACATGGGTAAATGCAGTTACTCGGGTAAGTCTTTCTTGGGAAACACTTACCTGGATAAGTAATTTACCAAAAAACAAACAGGATTGGGTTTACCATCTCTCATTATCCCAAGTTCCTTAGCTCCCTTCTCTCTCTCTCTCTAATATTCTGTTTGGCATATATGAAAAAGCTTAAATCAATGCCATCAAATAAACTAAGTACAGCAAACAAGGTCGCCCAATTG
Organism: Nelumbo nucifera; assembly: GCF_055504915.1. Lineage (NCBI taxonomy): Eukaryota > Viridiplantae > Streptophyta > Magnoliopsida > Proteales > Nelumbonaceae > Nelumbo > Nelumbo nucifera. The sequence goes on along the minus strand of NC_142656.1, from coordinate 29,704,145 downwards.
CTCCAAACGGCCAATAATGTTTATGACCAAGACTATGCATCAACATCAACAAACAAGGTTGCCTGATACGCCAGGTAGGGCGTATTGGCTTGTATCGGTGTTTTATTTTTTTTTTCAAAATTAATTCGGAAGTGTCGGTTTAAGTCCTAACTACTCTCTGAACCATGCCCTGACCTGATACACCCCTGTAGGGGCATACCGGGAAGGCCCTAATATGATATGTATCGGCTGATACCGGCCGATACAAGATACAATATCCAACTATTCATACGGGCCAATACGGGCTGATACGGCCAGTGATAAATCATGGTTGAATGGGATTATCCAACTACAAGATACAATATCCAAATCCTCTATTCATGCTTTTTAGTCCATTCTCCCTCTTTTCTTAGCACAAATTAATTGAGAGACCATTGATTTATCACTGGCCGCATTTAGTAAGCCATGATTAACATCGTTTGTCTTTCAGGGATACATGGACAAAAAGATTTATAACCAAAATCAATGGAAGATGAACTTGAATTAACATTTGATAGTATTTAGCCTATCGTAGTTCCCAAATCAAATGTGTTAATCTGCAAAACCATTATCAAAGACCTTTATTCTACTTAGTCCTTACTATTCAAAGATTAGGCTTTATTCCAAGGGAAAAATAGTTCAGACAATCGTTGCCCTAGAAGTCTACAAAATTTCATATCCATCTGTAGGAGCTCTTTGGAATCCAATACAACTTTAAAGAAATAAAAAAAGATTTGGTTAAGACGTTTGTTGGTGAAATCATGGTAATTCTCAATGGCATCAAACTCTTCTCTGATCCGAGTGGATCGTCTCTTCCGTTATTGCGGAATGGTGCCTGGTAGCACCACCACATAGAGGTTGAAGAAGATATTAGGGTTTCTTACCTGAAATTCTCGATACCTTTATTTCATATATGATGATATTAATAGAAGTGAGCCATAATGGCCATTACAGTGTTAGAAATGATAACTGATGATTGGTAATGATTAGATGAGTCGGTTACACTAATGCGACAGGCTGCAACAACTACAGGTTGGCAGTTATGGAGTGAGACTTTGAGCCAAGATGGTTAACCTACAATGGGTCGGGTCCAATATTAAATTTGGTCCCTTGCAATTGGTAAAGCTCCCTCCAGAAGACACTTGTGAAAATTGGGTCTCAGTCACTAGCCACTAAGATAGGCATATGATGCAACATAGGTGGTGTTCGGTAGTGAGAAAATATTGTGGATATGATCGTTTTGGTCCTATCCATTGTAGAATAGGGTGTTTTGTTGAGTGTGAATGGTCTCCATTCATAAAATAGCGTGAATAGGAATGGGCCACACCCTAATTTATCGTCCACATTATTTTATCATGGACGGGTCACACTATGGTGTGAACAGTTTGTGGGAAAGATACTGTGTAATGCACTTGTGTAATATTGGTCTAATTACTAATCTTTTAATATACTATAATTTATATAGAAATTATTTTTTAAATTATTTATTGCTGAAGATAATATTACAATGACATATATATTTATTTTATAATTATTAGTAATTATGTATTGATGTTTTATTTTATCCGTTATTATTTTAAATTATTTTTGGCTTAAATTATAGTTCTTTTTCATTCATGATTGTATGGGTGCGAATGGATCAAATCATGGTCTGATCCGAAATCTGATCATGTTTTTGTCATATTCGGATAACCATCCATCATATTTTTGGATTGGATCAGATCCAATTCGAATCACCCCTATTTGATCCAACATGATCAATTGAGTAAAATTATCTCACAAATTATACATAAGATGTATGGAACCAATAGGTGTGGTGCGGACCAATCCACATTACACCTGTAGACGCCCTTTGTGGGTGTAGACCGTTTTTGTCTATATAATTTGGTTCATAGTTTAGAACAGCTGTAAACTGTAGTGTGGTGTAGACTGGTCCCTGCTATAGAGTGTGGTGTGGACTAGTCCATACTCACCAATTTCTCATCCACATTATAGAATACCCCCATTGAAAACTCCTTCTAACAATACTTGTGCTACTTCCTTGGCTATGTATGGATGGCTCATAGCCAAAAAATGGTTATATTATCACCATTATGACTGATTTCTTATTGGATACTGGTAATCCTTCTATGAAGTCCATAGATATTTCTGTCCACACCTTTGGAATCTGCAAGGGTTACAACAATCCTAGAATTGGCAAATTCTTAGTTATATTTCTTTGACATATATCACCTGTTGGAGTGTTAGAGAATAAAACCTATTTAAAAACCTCATTTAATAGCTTAAGCTTTTAGGTTCAATGGTTCTCTGAGATGGTATCATAGCCACTTTGACCAAGTGGTTTAGTGTTCAATTCTCGTCACCCCCATTATAATTAATTAAGTCTCAGCACAAGATATGGGTGGGTCTGTACTTGTTCACGCTTCAAGCCCAATGAGCTTTTGTGCCTTCCTTCCCATATGAACTTAATAACCTACTGTATCTCCAGGTCTTGGGCTATTTCTTTCCGAGATCCTCAATCAAGCAAGGTATGGGCCTTGAGATAGCTTGTAACTCCCCCCTTAGTTCTTCTGTAGATAGTTGGCCGATTATCCTTCCCTTTCCTGTATTTGACTTCAAACTCATAACCCAGTAGTTTGCAAATCATTTTTTGCTGGAATGGAGTGTGAAACTTTTGTTCCAACAAATACCCTAGGCTTCTATGATTCGTGATTATGGTAGATCTTCTATCCAAAATGTAGGGTCTCCACTTCTGAACCACAAGCACAACAGCTAATAATTCCTTGTCGTAGGTTGAAAGCTACACATTCCTACAATGTAAAACCATGCGATAGTGGGCTGGGCTAGCCTCTTTGTGATAATATTACACCCACGCCCTGTCCACTAGTATCACATTCTATTGTGTTGGAGTCAATCAGGCCCAGTACTGGTATCATAGTTCTTGTAGTAACTTGTGAGACCTAAGAATCCCTATACTTCCTTCTGTAATTTGGGTTTGATCCATTATAACATGCTGAGAACCTTTCATGGGTCCACATTCACCCCATCTTTGGAAATCACAATGCCCAAGTAATCAATGATTGCAACTACAAGGTCTTGCAATAGACCAAAATATATCATAAATAAAAAGCAGTAAGGATAGACTTTCTTAAATAGTCTCTTCTTAAATAGTCTCTCAAAATTTCATTTATGCATGAGAGCCTGAAAGGAAGAATGTGCATTACAAAGCCCAAACGGCATTACCAAGTACTTAGTGTCCCTCATGTGTTCTAAGAGCTGATTTGTATTCATCACCCTCCTTGAGTTTGATCTGATGGTACCCAGATTTGTAGGGGGTGTTCACGGTTTTGTAACCGAACTGTGTGTGTTTTTTTTAACTAAATCAGTACTACTGGTTTTTGGAAAACTGATAACCGAAACCGAATCAAAGTCAATTGGTTAACTGGTTGATCAGACCTAAAAAGAAAAAGGTGCATTACGAAGCCCAAACGGCATTACCAAGTACTTATAGTGTCCTTCATGAGTTCTAAGAGCTGATTTGTATTCATCACCCTCCTTGAGTTTGATTTGATGGTACCCAGATTTGTAGGGGTGCTCACGGTTCAGTAACCGAATCGTGGGTTTTTTTTTAATTAAACCGGTACTACTAGTTTTTGGAAAATGGTAACTGAAACTGAATCGAAGTCAATCAGTTAACTGGTTGACCGGTTTGGTTAACCATTGGTCTGATTCATTAGTTTTTGGTTTTTTAATTTTTACAATATATATTATAAAAATATAAATATATTTATTTGTATATATAATGCATATTTATTAATTTATAATATATATATATATAATATAGAAGTATATGTATACCCGTTGGTTCGATTAACTGCCTATTTTCTATATTTGTTAATCAAAACCGAACCGATACCTTCGATTTTTTTAAAAACACCAAACCAAAACCGAACTGATTGATTCGATTAACCAATTTTTTTGGTTCGGTCCGGTCAATTTGGTTTTCAAGTTTTTTTTGCTCACCCCTAAAAATTTGAGGTCCATTTTTGAAAAAATGCATGCTCCATATAAAAGTGGTGTATTGTAGAGAAGTTCCAAATCATAAAATCATAGGCCCTAAGGTTCTCAACCATTGCACCCCAAGAACTACCTCGTATTCAGTTAGGGGCACCAAATAGAAATCAGCCATGAGTGTAGTGCCGTGGGATTTGATAGGAACATGCATACACCTTCTAGCGCCTTGGAGCTTCTCTCCATTGGCCATCACAACACAAAATGGGTTTCCTTCTACGATGGACATCTGTCTTATGACTTCTTCTTCTTGTCTATCTAGTATGACTTTAACCATCAAAGTATTGAATCCCACACACACAGATAGTATTCAAAATCTCAAAGCTCTTGAAAAGCTATGCAATTTGGACGATGTTCAGTCCACTTTGGCGGTTGATGAATGAGGGAGATTTTCCATTTGGTGTGCTAGCTCCAATGGTTCTCTACTGGGAGAGGAAAAGAACCAAGGTGTTTTACCTTCAATTATTGTTGAAGTCTCTTCATTTCCCCTCCAACAAGCTTTACAAACCCAAAATATTCGTTATGGGCAAGAAAGAGAGAGAGACAGAATAGAAGAAAGAGTTTATAATATATGATGCTTAATAATTATGTGATTTAACTTTTGTATTTTGCATGGGAACCAATGCAACTATCTGTTTGATATGGTATAGATAAAATATTATTTATATTATTTGTTATAGGTGTTATAGTATAATATTTATATAAAATATAAAATCTTACATAAAATAATCATAATCTCTCTCTATATATATGTATAAATTATTATAAAATCGCATAACTTTGTGGGCTGGGCTGAAAATGCCGACCCGGCTTATACTTATCAAGTTATTAAGACATTCCACATTAAGGGCCAGTTTGATAATATCTAAAATCTTTGAATTAAATGGTTTGTTACTTTGTCTTTTTTTGAATGTCATTCAAGAGCTGGAGTTGGATTGGTTACCATATCCTCTAATGTTTTATTATTAGCAGGGACTTGGACTTGTGTGATGCACGAGATTTGTTAGGGAAAGTGAAACAACAAAAACAAGTAATTATTATAAGGAAGGATTGCATTGTTGTTTAAACTAATTAATCTTTATTTTAGTAATTTGTTACAAAAATAATTTAGTAATTTGGATTAATTATATTAGTAATTGTTAATAAAAAAAATAAATTAACATTAGTTATTTAATAAAATGTTTTTTCTGTATTATCTATTAGTGTTCTATTTTATTTATTTTACCTTATTAATGATTAAATGTTACAATTTTTTGTATATATTACTTAATTATTTAAAATACTTAATATTAGTAAATATATAAAATTGGGTTGTAGTCATTCTTAAATTAATCTAAGCCCAAGCTTGAGGTTTAAAACTTTAGGTTGGGCTTTGGCTGATATTCAACATGACCTAACATACCAGGATGCACCCCTAAGAGCAATGTTGCAATGTGACATTTGTGATTAGATTGAGCCAAACTGAGTACAACCCTTGCATGCATTATTTTTGGGTTTTGAACTATTTTTAGACAAAAAGTTATTGGGGCATGGGATACCCTCATTTTGTAGTTTAATGAACAAAAAAAAAAAAAAAACAGAACAAAAAGAAATTAAAAGATCTCAACTTGCCCAACTTGACCCACACCCCAAGCGTAATAATATTTGTCAGGGCTTAGGACATGGATAAAATTTCTTGTGTTAATCCTAAGAATCATATAGTAGAATATTCCAATGACAAATATTTTGTATTACTCAAATTTATTAACAAACTATCCCAAGAGTCAGACATAGTAGAACGAAGCAAAATAGTAAGCTTTTCTTCATTGTCAATACACACCTCAACAACTTCTAGTTTTCTTATCAAAATGTCGAACTCATTCAAGTGTTTCTACAAAGAGGTTTAGTTCTTCATTCTTATGTTATAGAGTTGTTGTCAAAGGAAAATTTTGTTAGACATCGATTTTCCTTCATAAAGATTCTAAAATTTGTTCCATGAACCCTTTGTAGTGGTTTCATTGAACACATTGAATAATGTAGAATCTTTTAAGGTAAGAAGAATATCCGCCATGGTTATTTGGTTTTTCTTCTTAAACTCTTTGTCTTTCATATTAACAGGTTTCTACTCTTTTCTTTTCAAAGGAATTACACAATCTTCCTTCACTAATACACCCTTTATGTTTAGTTTCCAAATTGTATAGTTAGACTCATTGAATTTTGATATATCAAACTAGGTAGAGTTGAATTTGTCATACTAATTGTTGGAAATGGTGAGTGAGCAATACAATTTATACATGCACATAGGAGGAAAGGAATTGGAAATAGCAAAGAACCAAAGAAGAGAAGAGGTAAAACACCAAATTTAATGCTGTTCAGCCAAATTATCTATATCTACAAGTAACATCTCAGAGCTTTCTTCTTTACTATAAACAAGAAAAATTACAGTAATATGATGACCACTTACAAACCCTGCCTACAGTTTACTCATGTTGTATTGCCCAACACACTACATACAAAGAAAATGAAGTGAACACAAATGGATATAATGGGCATTTTTATAGGTTGTAGAATGTAGGATAAACTGCTTATCTATCGCCTACTAATCTATGTCAAGGACTAAACGGTATGTATTGGGCAGTGAATTTGTTTTGCCACTCCACGTTTATATCGCCAGGTTTGTTGGATGGTTTTAATACGTAGCGATGATGGAAATGGTTTTTCCTGCATGTTTTTAAACTGGTGGGCCATTAAGTGGATTGGCTCAGTTGATGGCACCTACACCACCTCAACACTAGGGGTGGCGATTTCCCACCCAACCCGCTGAATCACCCAATTCATGGCGAGTTGTAAATGGGTTGATAAATCATTGAGTCAATTTAAATGGGTTGGGTTGTAGATAATCATTGGGTTAACTACTAAAGTTGCAAATACGAATACTTTATCCATTTTTTTAATTTTCTTCATTTGAGTGAAATAATTTATAATTAAATCCAAATCAACCTGACTCAAGCTTGGACTAGTCTGGATCAGTTTAGCCCAATCTGAATATAAACAGACCCGATCACCTCAATTAGATTTGTTTGGGCCGGTTGGCCCAGTACGAACCCAGCCCAATCTAGATCAGGGTGATCTAGACCAACCCGAATCCGGAGTGGTTCCAGACAGACTGGTTCGACCTAGATCCAACACGACTCAACCTAAAGCAACATGTATGCTTGCTTCGACGCATTTCAGATCGGTCGAGCCAACCCAAATTTGGATCGACTTGGTCTACTTCCCTTGACCCACTTCGGACTAGTCAATTTGGCCCAAACTCATGTACAACCTGATATGGGCCGATCTAAGTCAATCTGCCATTGACTGAACTGGTCTGACCGGACTAATCCAAATTCAAATGATTCAACCACTCTTGATGTGATTAGCTCAAAGACAAGTCCAATATAGTTCAAGTTGGTTTGACCAATTTGAAATTAAGTGGTTTGGTCAAACCTGAAACCCAAACATAGTCAAATGGCTTAACCACTTGCATGAAATAATATCCATGTAATATGATTTGAACCTTCACAACTTGTGTAAATAATAACTACTATTACCACCAATTTATGACCAACTTATTTGTTTAGTGGGAGTTAGTATTATAAGACTAATGGGTTTGGACGGGTTAGATTGGGTTGAACCTAACCCATTTAATTTTATATAATTGGGTCATTTATAGATTAACGAGTTAGATGAATTAGATTTAAGCTCAACCCAAACCAAACTCAATCCAACACAACCCGCCCAATTGCCACTACTACTCAACACTGCCCTTGGTGACGGAAAAAAGAGAGATAGAAAGGGATCGTGTTTTCTCTATTCATCTCACTTTTAAATCTCTCTCGCAAATTTGAAAGCTTCATTAATTTTAGCGAGATCCAAAACATTCACTAGAGAAACGCACAAATTTTCATCTGCTGAGAGAAGCAAGAGTCTCTAGGCTTTACATCTGTGATACATGGCACAGAGGTAAGTTTGATTAGAATACTAAACCCTAGACCTTATTGCAGTTTGCTGAATTGAAATCGAATTCGAATATTCGATTGTTAATACGAAATCGAATTCGGTTTGCCATTTTGAAGTAAATTCAAATAACTAACTTTGAATATTGAACAATTTATTGTTAAATTTCTGCTAATATTATAATTTTACTCTTACTTTATTGAATTAGTTACTGTTAATAATTGTTGTCAAATTACTGTTAATTAAATTTAATAAACCAGTTAGGGTGGACCGTTAATGGGTCTACTATATATTTAGTTTTTGACATTGTTAGTATCAATATTTTACTGTTAATTTAATTAATTAATATTAATAGTTGTTGTCAAATTACTATTAGTTACATTTAATAATTGATGGTAATTTACAATTAAAGTGGTTAGGGTAGACCGTTATTGTGTTGGTCTATTAAACTGGTTATGGAGGACCATTAAAGGATTATATTTGATGCTAACAATATGAATCGGGTGACAAATTTCACCCTATTCAATAACTAGGTATCCACCTCAACGGGATTATCTTTTAGTTTCAAGAATAGATTTTGATTTTGGGGCGGGAATAGGTTTTGGAATTTTACAACCCTGTAATTACAGGTAGGGTACAGTAGTAGCCTTATAAGGTTAAACCCGACCCTCCCCAACTTGTTGGATGTTGATTTTATTGTGCTATAAGGCTTATGGACTTATTATTATGTGTTGAATTGTATATGAAGAATAATTGATCGTTTATGTTTTTCAATCAAGTAATTGAATATTTTGATATTTGTTCATATTAAATTAGATGTGAGTTATGGACTCAACCCATTCCACCTCAAATGCGAGGAGAGTAATATTGAGAAGGGTTTTGCGTTTTCATGTGTGAGGAAGATTTGGATTCTGAAAATCCAATTTGTTGCAAATTTTTGGGAGGGTACGGACTGTATAGATTTGGAGAGGCAGGGAAGGTGTAGAATTTACAAAACATCCCCAAGCTTGTCTCATTACCTCCTCTAATTCACACCAAAATACATTAAAAACTATAAACCTTTATTAAAAAAAATTTATAATTATAAGCACCAAAGAGAAAAGGTTGTAGGCCTACCTTTTATATTGTACCTTCAAATGATTGAACTGGATGACATTGCCCAATGGCCAAACCCAAGATGGGGGGAACTGAGTTCTTCAAAACAATTTTCCTCTTTTCCATGAGTGTGTAAAATAATGTGAATGTTGTTGCAAGATTAAGAATAAGATATGACAGATTAACACAAGCAAAACACAATATTGAAAAGCCCAAGAACACCAAAGATTTATAAAGATTCAGCTCCCTTAGCCTAGGGGTGAGTACTATCGGTTAAAACGGAAAAACCGAACCGAAAATTTTGGTTTTGGTTTTTAGGTTCGGTTTTTTCGATTTTTCGTTAAATCGGTTCGGTTAATTTAGTTTCAGTTTTTAGAATTAGAATTTCGGTTAACCGAATTAAAGTTAACCGAACTTTTTTATTATTATATATAATATATAATATAACATATAATATACTAAAATTTGATTTTATAATATATAATATATATTATATGTTATAATATATATAATAGAGTATATATTATTAAAATCTTGTTTTAAGCAAAATAACCAAAAACTGAACCAAAAATTTTGATTATTTTGGTTTTGGTTCGGTTTTTAAAATTTTGTTTTTTAACTGAATAAACCAAATGCTCACCCCTACCCTAGCCTATGTCCTATCCTCAAGAACATTATATGAGAATTTCAACCACTACAGGAAAAATGACTTGTAACGGTAATTTAGAAGTCCCCAAAACTGATGCTATAGGTTTTACCGGCAATCTACAAAACTGCCACTAAAAAAAGTGTCGCTAGAAGTTCTAGCGATAGTTTTCTCTGTTGTCGGTATAAACAAAAAACTCCCACTAAAAGTTCTTCAGCGGAAGTCACGAAGTCACTCCACCAGCGGACATTTTGTAGGGTATACTAAAAGATCCAAAGGGTTTAGGTTCTATTGTCCAAATAATTTTCCAAGAATTGTAGAGGCAGGATATGTGAAATTCTTAGAGGATCTCTTGGAAAGTGGGAGTGAGCACCCCAAAAGCATTGACTTTAGGGAAGTTCAAAATATTGAGAGACATTTCAATGTTGTTGTGCCTATAGATTCCTTTGTAGTACAAGAAGAGCAACTATTAGTAGAACAGACTACTGAGATAGAAGCAACTGTTGCTCATCTAAAAGAACCTATGGAACAAATATCAACTTCCGTAGAGAGCACAAGAACCCATACTCCCTAGGAGATCGACTAAAATAAGTACTGCATCTTTTGATTATGTATGCTTTTAGGAGACTAAGTTTGATATGGGTCCTTTTATAGACCTACTCATGTTTAGAGAAGCCATGGATAGTTGCAGCTCTGCACTCTAGCTTGAGGCCATGAAGAGTGAAATTGGCTCTATGGTCACTAATGGTGTCTGAGACTTACTACCTATAGGTGCTCGGACAATTTCATGCAAATGGATACTCAAGACTAAAAGGGCGCCTACTGGTGAAGTTAAGAGCTACAGAGTTAGGATCGAGGTCAAAGGGTACAATACAGAGAAGGGAGTTGACTACAATGAGATATTCTTTTCCTATCCCAAGAAAGATTCATTTAGAATAATCATGGCCTTGGTAGTTCATTATGACATGGAGCTACATCAAATGGATGTGAAAACAACCTTTTTGAATGGTGATCTAGAAGAGGAAATGCACATGGAGCAATCGAAAGGGTTTGCAATTGAGGGTAAGGAACATATGGTTTGTAGACTGAAAAAGGCTATTTATGGGTTGAAATATGCTTTCGGCCAGTGATACTACAAATTTGACAGTATTATTACATCTTTTGGATACAAAGAAAATGTTGTGGATCAATGTATATACCTCAAGGTCAGTGGGAGTAGTTTCATTATGATAGTGTTATATGTTGATGATATTTTGTTAGCTATTAGAGATATGGGCCTATTGTACCAAACCAAAGAATTTCTAAAACAGAAATTTGACATGAAGGATATGGGAGATGATTCCTATATTCTAAGAATTGAGATCCAAAGAGATAGAACTTATAAATTTTTGGGATTATCCTAAAGGGTCTTAGAACGGTTTGGGATGGAAAATTGTATGTCAAGTGCAATTCCCATTTATAAAGGATATCAACTTAGCAACGAAAGCTATCCTCAAACTAAATATGAGAAAGAGGACATGAGTAGAGTTCCTTATGCATCAGTCATTGGTAGTTTGATGTATGCATAGGTTTGCACAAGACCTGACATTTGCATTTGTTGTGGGAATACTGGGTAGATTTTAAAGTAACCCAAATAGGAAACATTGAAAAACGCAAACAAAGTGCTTAGATATCTATAGGGAACTAAACAGTATGTCCTCACATATCTATAGGGAACTAAACAGTATGTCCTCACATGTGTATACTTACATAATCATTAAACTTGATCAAGCTAAATTCATTTTATGATTTCTCTCTATGTCCACTATTCATGCCAAGTGGGAGATTGTTTGAAAAATACCTATATAGGTAGGACCCGAATTATGGCCCATCATAGTGGCCATGATCCAGATTGGTTGGTCCTAATCCAACCACCCAAATAGAGCTCATTATGTGGGTGGAGCTTGCCCAAAAAGAATTAATATGAGAGAAGACCCCTATCCCCTGTTCGTGAGAGACAACCTCTCTATTACCTAACCTCCAACTCATGAGAGTATTTGCAGTCATCAAGTATCTATCTTGGTGGTAGAAAATATTGCATTCGAGTGGAAACACTTGTATTGATTCAACTATTAAGGAGAATGCCCAAAGGCTGATACAAGAAGGATATCAGTCCCTACAAGTCAAGAATAGTGGTTATGGAAACTTGAGGTATAATGCATATTTATTTTATTTTTATTCTTTTATTTTGCCAAAGCATTACTAGTCTTCAAGATTTGATCAAGTCAGATCTGTTTTATTATTTTAGTTTATTATTCCATGCTTTTATTAGACTGATAAAAACTAGTGAATGCATGACAAACATAACCACACCTATTTTAGCCACATGGGGGGATCTTGAAGATGACCCAAACCATCTATCAAAAAGGGAACCTTATGAACTGCTAGGAAGGCTTTCAACCACACGGTGCATATATATGCTTTATACTGAATCCTCTATTGAAGTTTTTTGAAGGAAGGTTAGGATCCATCATATGGATAGCCAAACCATGCTAGATGGCTGGGCAAAATTAAAAAAAAAACAATTTTAACCTTCCAGGAATCGTATTCCCCGATTTTAGAAAAATTGCATTTTTCTAGGATTGATCTTGCATTGGAACTGAATCAGATTTGAAACCAAACAAGAGGGAGATGTATACCTGATACGGATTCCACAAATGTAGCTCCCAAGGTGGTAATTCACGCTCAAATCAGTCACTAAAGCCAGCTTCCACTGAACATGGCTCAACTTGAAGTGAAGCCGGTTCAGCAATGCAGTTTTCAGCAAAACTGCAATCCTACACCTTTGATCGAACTGGGGAGGTGAGCACGATTTTCCTCTTGAGTGACAAGAGGAGAAGAGAGAAGGCTGAATTGTAGAGTTATCTGGAGCAGTTCCATCTCTTCTTCTTTTATCCTTTATGGAGAACCTTTCCTAATCAAATTAGGATGTTAATCCAAATCTTTATTTGGATCTGGTCAAGAGATAGGTCTTATTCTCTTAAGAGAATAGGTGCTCCATACCCATATTCGCCCATGTCATATGACAACTTAAGTAGTCATGTGACATCTTGATTGATCATATTAATCATGGGCTTTAGGCCCATTAGTTAAGTGGCTCATGACCCAAGAGTGTTGCTGGCCTATTTAGATTTGATTTGTATAGCGTGGGACCCCACAATGACCTCACATAAGCCCACATGGGCTTGACCCAACCTCTGTGAAAAGGCTTGGCTGAAATCATTGCCAAATGCAATGAACCCCTGATCTCATCACTATGGGCTCTTAATGGGCCCAACATTTACAGTTAAAAAATCCTTGAATCTAGCCATCCTATGAAAATCCAAGGATAATGGACTTAAGTAAGATATAACCCATCAGGTAATCATCCTTTAATGGTCTCTTACACTTAATCTCTCAGCCCACAATGGTCAAACACTGTCCAGGAGGGAATGACCTCTCCCCTGACTGCAAGGTGCAGTGTTACACTCTCTGCTCGGATGGATCACAGGAATTAAAACCTTTTGCAAATACTTTTCTTAAAACATAATATATATATATATATATATATATATATATTACAAAAACAAAATCTCAAACACGGTTAAAATCCATTGCCGACAGTTTAGGTTTCCATCAGAGAGAGTGTAGTCCCGATCATTCACTTTGTCCGACAAAGGGGCAGATCCTATCATAATGATCACCCACTTAAGTGAATTCTTAGACTGCCCCAACATACCCAAATTTTGACCCACAAAGGATCTGAGTGATTGGCATATGAAAGACAGCCCAATCCGACACCTAGTGTAATACCATAATCAAGTCTAGGGGTTATGTGTAACTTTCCAATTTTGTCCCTTAGGCTCCAAGGTCCATGGCATAATTGAAAAATGGTCCAGGTTCAGTGCTTCAATCAAATACACACTATATGTGCTTCAGGTCTAACCCTAGCAATTGATACAAGTTGCCCCAATTTCTTTGGTAGCACATCAGTGTCAGCCTTTGTAGAATAAACTCCCCAAGTCTATCCAACGATTGAGAACATTCTAAACTAACACGAGTCTCATAAGTGTCTAATTTAAGGGGTAATTTCACAGAAACATAACAATGACAACATGAAACAATAATGTATTTTTATTCATTTATAATAAATATATTTGTACATCAATCTAATTGGAACTAAGGGCACACATTATCTAACAATTTTACCCGATTGATAGCCTTCTATTTTTCTTATATTTAGTATAAATGTTGTCCATAAAAGAGGATCAAGTTAAAATCCTAGTGAGGCCTTCTAACAGGGATACCAATGTATTTGGATATCAATGAAAATGTAGCTAATCAGATATGTGGAAATTAACAAATCCCTTTGAATATATAAATTCAAGATTTATATATTCAAAAATGTATATCAGGTATTTGGGTCTAAGGTTGACGTTGAATCTTGAAGTGTCCTAAACAAATGGACTTTGGACTCAATTATTCTTGATTCCAAAATTTGTTGACCCAAACCCTATTAATCAGGTCCAGGTATGTCAGATATCAAATATTTTTATTGATTTCTAATTACAAGCCTAGATGTCTAGCTTGGGCCCTATCCTAAGAAAATATAATATCAAACATGGGGTTCCATCTGGGATGGGCTAGTATAGCCCTAAATGTTGTTATTACCTTATTCCAGCCAGGGCGGGATCATCCATAGTCCAGATCTTCTAGTTCCTATTGGTTGGATCTATCACGCTCTGTGGCTGTAGGAAGGCCCATGAACTCCTAGTAGAAATGTGCAAGATTGTTTAGTAATCGTATTTTCATCAGTACAAAATTTATTTTGTTTTAAGTTCCAAAAACATGTATTGTTTTTTAAAACAAAACCAATTTTTTTCTTTGAAAACAAAAATAAAGTTCAAGAAAATGTTTTTTTTTATGCAACGAATTAAAAGAAAAGGAGAAAAACAAATGGAAACAAAAACATTCATGTTGTAAAATATGGTTGGAGGATAGCTAGAGCATTTCTATTGGGGATTCAACAACAAATGTAGCTAATAGGTGACAAATAGAACCAAACACCATAGAGAATAAAAGTTTGTTCAAGTAGGGTTTTGTAAACTCTAAACCCTATCCATCCCCCTAGACCTCCCAACATGTACCCTTGTCAAAATCCACGGGGGTTGAATTTTTAGAATCCAAACCCTCACCACACATGAAAATGAACCCTTCCAACCCCTACAGCCCTACCTTTCCTGCATTTGAGGGTTGGTTGAGTAGGTT
Source organism: Nelumbo nucifera (assembly GCF_055504915.1). NCBI lineage: Eukaryota > Viridiplantae > Streptophyta > Magnoliopsida > Proteales > Nelumbonaceae > Nelumbo > Nelumbo nucifera. Next base: position 29,689,051 of record NC_142656.1, on the reverse strand, counting down.
GATTGATTGGGTTCAAACCCGATATGTAATTCCCTATTATTATTTTTATAATATATAAGCAAAAACAAGTAAAATAACATGAACAAGCATCAAAATTTCTAATTATTTGATTAAAATCAGTAGAAAATACAAACTATCAATTATCCTTCACCTACAATTCAAAATATTATTAAATTTAATGCCTAATACATAAGCTCCCTAGCTGAGCATCATGAGTTCAAATCCTGTAACGCCACAGTTCCCAAAGTCAGTTACAATCACACAGATCACAAACCAACAACTCATCCAGGATTATTGAAGAAAAAAATGATTAGTTGTTTCTACATCAAGATATATGAAATTGTTCATTGCTCTTACATCTGGATCATTGATTTCCTCTCAGCCGTAATGACACCCATGCCCCACTTGTGTTGTCAGTCAAAACCATGGTTTTAAAAAACATCCAGGAAATGGAACTGTTTTGGCCACCAGTTTTTGGGTTGATGGTTCGTTCTGACAACAAAAAATTAAAAAAATAATAATAATTAAAATTAAAAAATGGCCAAAAACCGTTGAATGGGTCGACAGTTCAGTCGCCCGAGTCAACAGGTCATTGATCGATTCAACGGTTTTTTCTCAAGGACCAGGTTTGAGATAAAACGGAACCGATTTCTTGGACGGTTCCCGAATGAACGATCTGATCGTCTGGGTCAACGGTGGTTCAAAAACCATGGTCAGAACAACCTAACACAAAGGCCTCAACTCAAGTAGATCAGTGGTTTGTGCTTGATGATTACGGGAAAACCTGTAATGTTACATTGTTCTTAATATATTGTCATATATAAAAAGCATGGTTTTTAAAACTGAACCGGTGACCAAACTGGTCAGGGGTCCGGTTATTGGTTCGAACGGTCAGCCCGTTCTAACAAAAAAAATGAAAATTAAAAAAAATTGAAAAACGGTCAAAACCGTTTGAACGATTAACCAACCGGTTCAGCAGTTTTCTGACCAAAATCAACGATTTTGAGAGAAAGCAAAACCGGTTAGATGACTGATTCCCGGTTTTTCCAATCCGACCATCCGATATGGTCAGGATTTGAAAACCATGATAAAAAGAATGTTTCACTAGTGTCAGACTCCTTCCATAGTTCCATTCTACCCTCCTCTCTCCTCCATAAATAAGTTATAACCATGTTAAGCTATCTAATCAATCTATTTGTTACTGCTGATGATTGTGGACATGTTGGTCCCCAGAAATTGAATGCTTAATAATTAATAAATCAGTCTATTAGGACAATCACCCATTTCTATAATTACTATTGCCCTCGCCATCCTCGGAAGTGTTCATCATCTTCTTTGTTTTCTCTCATTTTCATGTTTTCAAGTGGATGAATGATTAGATAAGGGTAAAGGGTTGGTTGTTGATGCATGGTTTGAATCAGTAGACAATTAACAGTTTTGTAGAGATTGAAAAATATTAATCTTCATCTCATTTAATTTATGAATCTTATAATAAATAAATGTTATGAAGTTAAAACCTAGAACTAGAAGCCAAAGATCAAGTCCAACAGACAAGAAACCGCGTTTTCCAATACAAGTCAAATCTTCCATTCCATGGTTCATGAACAGATTGACTGTTCTATTCACAGAAATCCTTTAAAATTCAATAGTTTGACGGTCAGGATGTTGAGTATTTGATGGGATGAAGACCAAAATCAACTATGGTAGCATGTTATATTATTGTGGACAGTGCAGCATAAAGTAAAATTTATAAGTTGTTAAGGGTCACATATTAAAATACCCCTTATAGTTTTATAAATTTATTAAAACCTACCCTATAGTTTGTATTTTATTAAAATATCTCTTATAATTTCTAATTAATTTACTTAATTAACCTTCTATTATGTGAAAGTGAAAAATGACTGTTTTAACACTAATATTCATTTAAATAAATTTACTCAAAAGAAACTAAAAACAAAAATGCCATTTTCGCTCTTAGTAGAATCTGGGCAACCACTCTATTTTTTCTCTATTTGGTCATTTTTTTTTATACAAAAAAGTGGTAGGAGTATTTTGGAATAAACAACCATGAATCCATACCTTTGAACATTTTCAACTCAGTTTAGGGGTTCTTTTGGAATAAACAACCCTGGCTCTTGAACATTTTCTACTTAGTTTAGGTGATCATGTTACTATTTTTGTATGACAAACACAAATAGTTTTTAATGAAAGGTAGGCATAAAAAAAAAAAAAAGTTCTCAATGAAAGGTCGATTAATAAATAATTTCCAAAGTATAAGGGGTGTTTTAGTAAAATGCAAACTCTAGGTAAATTTAAGTAAATCTGTGAAACTATAGGGGTATTCTACTAAATGGCCCTGTATATAATTAATGTCCATTGATTCACCAGTTTGAACAACCATTCTTTGAGTGAGTTGCGTGTGTGACCATGATGACTGTCCCACTTATATAAGAGAGCAGCAGTTTGTTCTCTGGGCTAGTTGTCTCAGAGCTTCAAAAGGATGAAGAAGAAACACCACCCAAGCTGCCTTCCTCTCCTTCTACCTTTTTTCTTTCTGTTATTGAGTCTGCACCATGGAACAGCTGAAGCTCAGAACACAACAAAGATCATCGATGTAGGAGTGATTCTTGATTTGGATACATGGGTTGGGAAGATGGGCCAAAGCTGTATTTCAATGGCGCTATCTGATTTCTATGCCACTCATAATTATACAACAAGGTTGAATATTCACATTAGAGACTCAAAAAATGATATAGTGACTGCTGCATCCACAGGTATGGTGGCAAGCATTTTGAAGAAATTTGAATTTTGAAGCATGAACATATATGTAACCGGGGTTTTCTTTTCTTTAGTAAATTGGTTCTAAAATCCGAACTCCATTCTGCAAGCCTTATTCCAACTGGTTGGAATTGGCTACTGGAGCCCTTTTGATTTGGGAATGAACTGTTTTGTTCTATGTCAATGGTTCACTGCACCTTTCATGCATGATCATTTATATGTTTGATGCTACAGAAGTTTAGAATGTTATCTTCTTCATTAATTAGCTATTGAATTGGCTTTCAGTTGCTGTTATTCAACTTTAAAACTGCTGGGTTTGTTTTAACTTGTATGTATTTGGGTGTTATTGAAGCCAAAACCTGCATATAATAGCATAAGTTCATCTGTCTTTTAGGTTCAGTTTGATGATTTCTGAAACAGGTGCTTAAAGCAGAATGTGGGAAGGACTCCAAACTTAGAAAAAATTAATGGATTAAATCCAGGGTTGTTATTGGTGTATGATCAAATTTTTTGGATAAAATGATCATCCTAATGCCTGTACTTGTTAACTCATAATTTAAGTAGGTCTAATGTTGCTGAAATGCTGAACTGCACATATTCAATTTTGGATTCTTTTGGAATTTTCAACTTTCAGCCCCTATTTCATCAACAATGCTTGGAAATTAGGCTGTCAAACTGACTTTTCATTTGATGATCATGAATTTTCTACATCTAATGATTCCTATCAAAGTTCCAGAACATATTGTGCAGATGATATCTTAGTTGGGCCCCACCAAATGTTCAGTCTAATTCAAAGGGATACTTGTTATCTTAAACAATTACAAACAAAACCTATCTCATCAAGGGTGGTTAAGGTCTTTGTAGAGAACAGTACAACTCAGACTGCTGCTTAGGTTAAAACTGTTAAATGGACCTCGACCCATTAGTTGTAACAGAAGAAATTAGGCTATGATAAAAGGTTTGGAAAAGAAGTACTTATTACACAAATATTTTGGAAATACTTCTTTTAACAGGACCTGAAGATTGTTCCATAACCCACTGACTTAAAAATACTTCTTGCAGAATCACAAGTACTTTCTACTAGAGTTAGGGATATAATCCTAGATGGATAAAATATTTCAACTTTTTGCTTTGTCACTTATCACATAATGACCTTGACTGAGAAGGACAACCTTAGCTGTCCATGGGTTGGGACCTCGGGATATTGATAGGATGTTAATATTAAATTAAATAGCATAATATTAAGGGAAATTTATGGGAAGTTTAAGCTTTGGACTGACAATGAAAACCCCATTTATTAATACTTATTAGTACAATTATTTATGGAGACATTGATCAAGTCAACATTTTGGACAACCAGGGGCATTTTAAGATCCACCTTTGAAACTGAATAATCGTTCAAACTTCAAAGGTATACAACTAGGTATAGTTTTAGCTACGGCTGCAAATGGTATCAATTTGAATTAAGTCTGATTAAGCCAGAGGAGGGCAAAATTGGGTATATCCAATCAAATCTGAGCCATTATTTGTGACGCTAGTTTTAGCTTGAGAGAGACAAAATTGGTTTTCAATTATATGAAACAATTTCCTTGTTGTCAAGATGGGCACAGCTCGTCTGTTATGTTGGGTTTGTTTTGTTTTTGTTGAATGTTTGTGTTGACTTGTCAAGTCAATTCTTTCATTTATTTGTTCTCTAAGGCACAGTCACTTTTTTTTTTCTTATCTTACATGTACTAGTATGAATTTTGCACCTTAAAAGATTGTGGTTAAACTGATGAAAACATTCATAATTTAATTTAAAAAAAAAAATACATTAAAGGGCTCCATGCTCTTCAAATTTTCTATTATTCATGAGAAAAATTTCAAGCCAAAAGTTCTTTTATTCAGAAAAAACAATATATGATATATTTTTGTTTCTTAGTTGGGGTTATGGTTTCTAACATTTTAAATGACTGTATTAGATATTTATTTTGCATATATGATTTCTTATATGAGTTATATCATATTAAATCCATATGCATTTCACTCATTTTATATTATATTATATTGTATTTAGATTTTAGTAACAAATGAAAGGGAAGAATTATAATAGACATGGAGTTTATTAGAATTCTAATAGTCTTTCACCTTTGGTACAAGTGAATGGTGTAATTCCCAAAGGGACTATAATATTACTGTGGGTTCCAATTAATACAATACAGGTGGTCCATTTGTCCTTCCGTGTGGGTCATCTTTGACTTTGACCAATTCCAAATTATCTAACAACACGTAGAGGAGACTCTCTCCATGGAAGACCGATGATAGACATGTGTGGCAATCTATGCAAAGTGCGGGCTGTGTCATGCCAGCCCACGGGCTGAGTTGGTCTGTGCTTTCCTCCTTTGGGATATTTTGGGGGGTCGGCCTGGCACAACCCATAACCTGAGCCTCTGTGGGCCCATGTCAGGCTGTGCTGTGCTGTGGGCCGAGCCGTAGACTGGGCTAAGCCATGTTTTTTAATTTTTTTGAAAAAGTAATGAAACTTTTAACATAAATTAAAATGTATATACAAAAAAATTAAAATTTTTCTTAAAATTTTATTTTATATGAATTTTGATGTACATAATTGTTTGTATATGCAATAATAAAATGAAATAATATAATAAATTGAAAATAAAATTATATATAATATAATATATATACATATTATATATATAATATATGGGTCGTATTGGGCCGTGTCATGGGCTATGTCAGGTCAGGCTGTAGACTGAGCCGTGCCAATATATAGGCCACAGGCGGCATGGCCCAATTTACACCTCTAATTCGGAGAAAATGCTAGGAAATATTGCCCAATAATAATGATTAGATATTAATAAATTTTCTCTCTCTCCTCCTAGGGGTGCAACTTAGATTGACTTAGCATTTGAAACTGTTTTGGGTTGAGGCCTTCAGATCAGATTCATTTAAATTTTAACAAAACTCCAACCCGAGGACGCCCAAGTTGCTCCTCTTCTTCTCACGGTCAAATCATATCTCAATGAGGTTGGAATCAGCTTCCTTGTCTACTTACAAAAATAAAAAAAAAATAGTTTCTTCATCAATGTTTTGATTCTTGGCTTCAATTTTAAACTCTCCAAATCCAATGCTATCGAGACTTATGGTACCACAAGAGGCAAGAATGATAGGAAAGTCATAGAGAACCATGATCCTAGGGTTTGTTGAAGGTCTTGTAGATCTTGTTGGTGGTCAGGAGATTACCACCATTTCAATTACTACTACTACTAATAATTTATATATTAATATTATATCTAATATATGGATAATTAGGTGTATTATTAAAAAAAGATATTAGTACTATGGTTTTGAAAATGGAACCAGACCGATGGTCGAACCGGTTGACTTGGGAACTGGTTTCGTTTCACCCTAAAACTGCTCATGGGTCAAAAACTGTTGATTTGGTCAATAATCCATTGACCCAGGTGGTCGAACCATCGACTTGTTGACCCGAATAACGGCTTTTGGCCATTTTTATTTCAATTATTTTCTTTATTTTTTTTTTATTTTTAAATAAGAAAGGGCCACCCATTCGAATCATTTGACCCAGGAACCAGTCCCCAAAACGGTTCCATGTTCGGTCTAGTTTTTAAAACCTTGATTAGTACCTAATTAACTTATAACATGGGAATCTAAATAGCTAGATTAAGTTAAATAAGTAAAATAGAAAAAAAAATATTTCATTAAAGTTAAGTAAACTTAAGCTTTAATATTTACACAACTAATTAAATTTAGTTGCAATTCATAAAAGTTAAATGTAATATATAATATCATCCTATAGGGCTTTTCTTAGAATATGAAAAACTGAGAAACATTAGAGGGCTCCTATTTCAATTTTACTGAACAAAACTCATTGATTACACTGGGCCTAACTAGTGGCAGTTTAAAATTGTGGTGAAAAGACCATACTTCATGAAGGTTAACGGGAGCTGAGTTGCCAATTGATTGGAGTGTCTAGTTCGTATAAAGTGTTCGGGAACCAATGTCCTACATGGCAAGACGTTTTCACTGATCAAAAGGGAATCACATGTTCCTCTTATATTCTCATATTTATGGTGCAATTTTCTTCAGTAAAACGCCTGACACATGGTCAAAATAGGCAATATGCCAACTGGTTGATTGGTAAGGTTTGAATTGGGGATATGGATTGGCAATGGGTTATCCCCTTTGTGTCGTATAATGTTTTAAAAACCAACCTAGAGTCGAAATCGTTCTGAGCACCAGTTTCTGGATTGATGAATGGATGACCCTTCTGACAAAAATTAAAAAAAAAAACGTAAATAAAAAACAACTGAAAGCCATTAAATGGGTCAAACAGATCGACAATTCAGTCTCCTGGATCAATGGATTATTAACTAATTCAACAGTTTTTGACCAGGGACCAATTTTGAGGTAAAATAGAATCGATTGCCTAAATAATTCTCAAGCCGAATAATCCAACCATACAGATCAACTACGATCGTATTGATGGATTGGACAGTTTGGGGTTTTGGGTTGGGTTGAAGAATGGGTTCGAATCCAACTGGAAAATACTAACCAACATACAGTAGTTGGGATAAGGTTGATAGCTTGAGCAACTCGATATCTTAATACATGTATTGATTTATATAATTGTGCTTACGTGAGAGGAGAGAAGACGATGGTGGTGGTTTCTTGTACTATGATGTTTATTTGTCATTTTTTGGTATGTAATAGCGATAACATGAATATGATATGTGCTCTATAAATTTGGTACGTAAGGTTCTGATTAGATAATCAGGTTGGTTAGGGTTGAGAGTCCTAGGTTGAAGATTAAGTTGGGTTAGGTTAGGGTTAAGTTGGGTCAGGGTTGACCTCAGCCTCATCTAAGCCAGTTTAAATAGTAATTGAGGGTTTGTTTGGTTTGCAGTTAGAACTGGAATCGAAAACCTTTGGAATCAGAATCAGAATGGTCTACTTTTATAGTATGTTTGGTTCAAACAGGAATAAGAAAGAGAATTGAAATTAGCAGGAATGGGATTTCATTCCCAAAGGAGAGGTAGGGAATGATCATTCCCTCAAATGAGGGAATGCCATTCCAGCAGGAATGGAAATGGGGTTCTGACTCCGTCCAACCAAACAGTTAGAATTGGAATAGCTCATTTCGATTCTGATTCCAGACCCCTATTCCCGGGGACTTTTTTTTCTTTGATTAGCTAACCAATTTTTCTTTGAAATCGAGCAATTCCTTATCAATCTTCACCTATCCCATTTTAGACATCAATAAATGGTCAATAGCAATGGTTTCCAAGCCTTTATGGGTTCAAATACCGGCAGTTAAACCCCCTTTCAAAGAGAATTTTTCTACAGTATGTCAATTTTAAAAGCCTGAAGAAGGAGAATAGCTCTTCATTTATGGTTTTCTTGAAGAAATTATCAACAACCAATTACTGCAATGCAAAAACCAAACTAGCTTATTTGGTGAAAATCATTTTCTGTGTTGACATTATTTAATGGATATATAATGAAAATTTTAACAGAAGCTTATCAAGTGCTTGAGTACTTAACTATTTATGAACATAAGCAATTCTCAATAAAATAATCCAAATTAAATTAATGTTGTGGTTATATAATGCGAGATTGGGTGATCACTAAAACACCCACCATTGTTCTTTTTGTGTCCTTCAGGAAAAACCATTAAACAAAGATCTGTCTTGCATATTGATGTTGCAGTTTTTGGGTTATACATGATTCAAACTCCTAGTGACATTCCTCATGTTAGTTCTAAACAAAATATGAGATTGTTCATTTTTCATCTTACAGTAATCGAAGTATTGGGGAATAAAATTTATACAAACCATAGATTTCTGCAAGTATATCATAGGTCACCTGCGTTAATTCCTTGGTTTTAAATTACTTGCTTGGTTAAAATTGGACCCAAATCAATTTCATGAGGTTTTGCTTAATTTGTTCTCTTGCATGCAGCTATAGATCTGATGAAAAATTTCCAAGTGCAAGCCATCTTAGGACCACAAAGATCTGCACAAGCAGAATTTGTAGCAGATATTGGAAACAAAACTCAAGTCCCAATAATATCATTCTCTGCAGCAAGCCCATTCCTATCCTCCATTGAAACTCCTTATTTTGTTAGAACAGCCCAAAGTGACTCTTCTCAAGTAAAACCTATTTCAGCAATCATCCAAGCCTTTGGATGGAGGGAGGTTGTACCCATTTATGAAGATACAGAGTATGGAAGGGGGATTGTACCTTTTTTGACTGATGCCTTACAAGTGATCAATGTCAATGTCCCATATCGGTGTGTCATTTCGCCTTCAGCGACGGATGATCAAATTCTTAAAGAGCTCTACAAGTTAAAGACCATGCAAACCAGAGTATTTGTGGTGCACATGTCTTCATCTATTGCCTCTCGTTTGTTTTTGAAGGCAAAAGAAGCTGGGATGATGGACAAAGGCTTTGCTTGGATCATCAGTTATGAGCTTACAAATATCTTAGCTTCATTGGATTCATCTGTCATAGACTCAATGCAAGGAGTGTTAGGTGTACAGCCATATGTTCCAGTTTCCAAGCAGCTTGAGAACTTTAAGACCAGATGGAAAAGAAAATTCCGCCAGGACAACCCGGATATCGATAGAGTCGAATTGGATCTTTTTGGGTTATGGGCATATGACAGCACTTGGGCACTTGCAATGGCAGCTGAGCAAGTTGGCTACATGAATGTAGGATTCAAGAAACTGGACACAAGAAAGAACTCCAGTGATCCACTAGATATTGGAGTATCCCAAGTTGGTCCAAAATTACTTCAAGCCATTAGGAGGACTAGATTTACTGGTTTAAGTGGAAAATTTCACCTAGTTAATGGGGAACAGCCATCTAATTCAGCCTTCAAGATAGTAAATGTGGTTGGAAAGGGGGAGAAGGAAATAGGATTCTGGACTCCTACCCATGGGATTTCTAGGAAGCTAAATAAACCTCATGACAAGAAAATGTACTCAACTTTCAAGGATGAACTAGGAGCCATTGTATGGCCTGGAGACACATCAGAGGTGCCAAAGGGATGGGAATTGTCCACAAGTGGTAAGAAGTTGAAGATTGGAGTTCCTGTTAAGGATGGTCTCTTTGAGTTTGTAAAGGTGGAGACAGATTCTCTCACTAACGCTCCAATAGTCACTGGCTTTTGTATAGATGTGTTCAAGGCTGTAATTGACTTACTGCCATATGCAGTTCCCTATAAGTTTGTTCCCTTTAAGAAGGTCAACAATAATCGGACAGGAACGTGGAGTTACAACGATCTAGTCGAACAAGTCTACCTTCAGGTTGGTATAATTTAGGCAATTGTCTTTACTCTTCCAATTAAATCATGTTACTTGTTCAATTTTCTTTAACAGAAGGTGTGACACTTGATCTCTGATCAGGAACCATACATAAGTGCCCAAATCAGAAACAAAGACCAAGACAAGAGATCAAGGCTCAAAAGGCATTATTCACCTGAAATAAGATTATTTCTGGTTAACCGTTTCCCATCAATCAATGGGTGTACTCCCCACTACTGTTACAACCTGCTTGATGAACTTAAAAATGCCCAATCTCTGTTACAGAAAAGGACCACCAAAAACAAAAACAATAAGCAATAATCTTTGGTATACATATCTTTCGGCTTTTCTACTTCTTTAGACCTCTAGTTCATTCTGCTTTTTCTGTTTTTCAACTTCTTTAAATGTATATATTTATGAAATGGTTTAAATTTTATGCACAATGAGATATCTTAACATGTCAATGTTGTTAAAACACAGGACTTTGATGCAGTAATTGGAGATACAACAATTCTAGCAAACCGAACACTATACGTGGATTTTACGTTGCCTTACACAGAGTCCGGGGTGTCAATGGTGGTACCAATTAAAGGTGATGAGAGGAAGAGCGCATGGATCTTCTTGAAGCCTCTGAAGATGGACCTTTGGCTGACAACTGGAGCCTTCTTCATCATCACTGGCTTAGTGATCTGGCTTCTTGAGCACCGTATTAATGTTGATTTCAGGGGCCCACCTCATAGACAAGTTGGGATGGTCATCTGGTTTTCCTTCTCAACGCTTGTGTTTGCTCACAGTAATTCCTCTCTACTTCTTTACTACTTAAAGAAATAATGCCCCTTCTCCCACCTCCCTTCTGAGCTAACTCCTGGGCCCTGTTTGTTTTCACCTATCTGGGTATGTAAGTTTATTCGGGCAAGTGTTTCCTGGGTAAAGTTTACCTGGGTAAGTTCGGTTCTAGCATTCGTATATGGTACAGGTCACCCCGATAAAGGGAGAGGGCAGGATGGTGGGAGCGTCAATTTAGCATGGGTAAGTTTCTTACCCACCCTCCAGAAGGGTATCTATTACATCTCTGGAATTGTCGCTTACCATGGGACCCAATATAGCGGCATGGATCATGGTCAATTACTCGATTAATCAACTTACCCCTACTAAATAATGGAAAACAAACAGAACCCCAATGTTAGAGGTGAAAAATACTACTTTAGACCAAAACCCCACTTAAATGAAGAATAGGTTAAAATGATTTTTGAGCCAGGCCTATAGGCAAGCCCAACTCAACTAACATTCAAGTTTTGAGCACCAAGTGTTGATGGGTCTAGCCAGCCTATTCAGGATTTGCCCATTAGGGGTGCTTGTTGGGAGGGGTTAGGGTCAATCTTAACCCGACCCGGGCAGTTGAACCCCTAATGCAACCTGAAAACTCTGGGATGGGTTCGGGTTAGGTATGGTATGTGTGCAGGGCTGAAAATTAAATGAAAAACTAGGACTGAATCATCAAGAGAATTATTCAAATGAAGTTGAGAGACATTATTTTGATGTTTGCAGAAGAGAAGATACTAAGCAATCTATCAAGGTTCGTGATGATCATATGGGTATTTGTTGTCCTAGTTCTGACTTCAAGTTATCAAGCTAGTTTAACGTCGATGTTGACAGTACAACAACTGCAGCCCACCATCACAGACCTCCAAGATATCATAAGGAATGGACAATTTATTGGTTACCAGAGAGGGTCTTTTGTCGCAGGTCTTATGGAGAGAGCAAAATTTGACCCATCCAAGCTCAGGCCATATAACACCATTGACGAGTACGATGACGCCCTATCCAGGGGAAGCCGATATGGTGGTGTTGCTGCAATTGTGGACGAGATCCCTTATATTAAACTCTTCCTTGCCAAATATTGTACCAAGTATACAATGGTGGGGCCAACCTATAAGACTTCTGGCTTTGGATTTGTAAGCCCTCTCTCTCTCTCTCTCTCATATGCAATGTTGTAAGACTTGATCGGACCAAACAGTTACACTGTGAAAGAGGGAACGGTGGCCTTTCTGGGTCTCAGTTAAATGACAATTTTCGCAAGTTGAATGGGCCAAGGTGGTTTTTAATAGGGATGTTTACAGATCAGTTCGGTTTGGTTGCACGCTATTTGGTCAACTAAACTGACCTGGTTGGGTTGGGGAGTGGGTCACCTGAAACTGACTGACCCTTACTGAAAACCGGCCAACTTAGGTTGTACCAGTTTGGATCAATTTTCGGTTTGGTCAATCAAAAGATTTAAATTTAAAAATTGTAACAGTATTATTAAAAAACTAAATTTAAATTTACAATATATAAAAATATGGGGAATTTTTATGATCAGGTTGGGTCAATTTTGATTGATTTACAAATGGCCAAACCAAAATCGGCCTAACCACTCGGGCTGACATACAAGCTGAACCGAAGCCGACTAAAAAAAGTAGAAAACTAAGCAATTCAGATCGAGTTAGGTCAGGTTGATGGGTTTCATTGGTTTGATTAACAGTCCCAGTCTTACAACATTGCTCTCATGAATGCTTTTGTGTTTGTTAACGTAACAATCTCTTCCTCTATTGTAGGTATTCCCAAAGAACTCTCCGCTGGTACCAGATGTATCACGGGCAATCTTGAACATTACAGAGGAAGGGAAGATGGCAGCAATTGAACGAAAATGGTTTAACCAGAACACTGACTGCCCAGAGCAAGGGAAGAACACAACTTCTGATAGTCTCACTTTAGATAGCTTTAGGGGACTCTTCCTAATTGCTGGAGTTTCTTCGGGTGTTGCCGTCTTGATATTCTTGTTTGTATTCCTTTATGAGCACAGAGACATACTGAACTCTGAAGGCTCAGTTCGCCAGAAGGTGGGTTCAATGATCAAAGAATTTGATCATAAGAAGGACATCTCATCTCATACAGAACACAAGGAAAGAAACCCCCATGAAGGGATCAATATGAGCACTGTACAGAGTCCAAGGACAAGTATTTCCAACCATGGAGAAGGGATCTTCACTGAGGAAGAAAGCAGCATTTCCACAACAGAACCAGGGACACCCGACCATGGGCTCTTTACCCACAACAGATGCTAGGAAGAGTTTAAGATGAAGTCTTAAAAAGGGTAAATGTGTACAATGTTTGTTCATATAAATAGCCTAACTTATAGCATATGAGTGTTCAACCTGGGTACATGGTAGAATCAAGTATCTGAATGTTTCAGATGGCAGGCGACTATGTAAGATAGTAGAAGCCAAATGTGTCTAAAAATGGAGGGTATATAACAAATACCTTTTCAAAACCATAGAATTCATGTATTTTCTCACAATAGAAGGTTCTAAGCCATGATTGATCATTGAAGATTAGTTTGATGACATGCTAGCATTTCTTTTCTTGTGTCTGATGCTCAACCTTTTAAACCAGCTTCCAAATACTAGACGAGCAGAAACCAAGTAGATGTCGATGGATTAAAGATTAAAATAAGATTTTTAAACAGAAAATGAAGAATTCTAAGCATCAGTGGCTTAGTGCATTACAAATAAATGCAACAAGTAACATCCTGCTCTTCTACTTTTTGAGCCTATAGATCTACAACAAGGTTGAAGAGATACAAGATGAACGCCCTAAAAGGGAGAAGACTGATGGCCGGAGTTCCATCCAAGTATTCTAATTGTTTGGGATGGTTTCTACCAAAAATTGATCTGCTCCATGGTATGGCTGCGTCAAAATAGTGGGTTCAGGCTACCATCAATGGCATAGACTACAGATCATAGTTCGCAATCTTGATATTGATTGACATTTCACCGTGGAAAGATGGCAAAATTTTGGGGATATTTCATTAATTTCGCTATCTAAGAAAATCAATGAAATTTTCTAAAAGCATGGAATAATAAATAAACTTTTAAGGATCTATAGAAGTATAATTATACATCGAAGGCTAAAAATGCCATGGCAAACTATATAAATCAAATAAGAGAAGACTAGGGGTCTGGTTGGACAGAATTGGAATCCCATTCCTGATGGAATGGCACTCCCCCACTTGAGAGAATGGCTTAGGGATGGCAATTTTTTCCATCCTCGATGGGGACCCAACTTCCCCAACCTGATGGAGTCGGGGATGGGGATTAATAGGAATCCCCGATCAGGATCATGGATGGGGATTGAGGTCCCCACCCCGCCCCGACCCCGACCCCGACCCCGATTATGTATATATATATACATACATACATACATACATATATATATATATATATTATATTATTTATATTATATATATCAAAATATATTTAAAACGTTATTTATAATTTAAAATTTTTTATTTATTTTAAGTAAATTTATTTTTCAAAAAAAATATTGTTAACTAACAAAATTTTAGGGATTCAAGCCTCCGTCGGGGATCGGGATGGAGGACAAATTTTATGCCCAGCGGGGATGGGGGTTAATTTCTGAATCGGGGTCGGGGACGGGGAATATGATCCCTGCCCCGAACCCTTCCCGTTACCATTCCTAGAATGGCCATTCCCTCCCCCTCCCTTGGGAATGAAATCCCATTCCAACTGATTCCAATTCCCATTCTGATTCATATCTGAACCAAACAGACTATGGGAAATTTGGAATACGCCATTCAAATTTCGATTCCAACTATGAACCAAATGGACCCTAAGAGTTTAAAATGTTTTTTTGGTCTTTTTTTAATCTTTTAGCCATTTATTTTTCATTATGTATGCCATTTATTGCCATCTTGACTATTGTCTCTATTTTAAATTTAAAATCTTCTTTTGTAGTTGTGCTATTTATACTTTTCTTTCTGAACTGTACCCATTTAAGTGAAACATATTGGAATTTGGAATAGTAAGCCAATCACCAAACCCCCATTTGTTCTTAAGTTAAAAAAAAAAAAAATTCCATTTGTTCATTTAGGAAAAGGTTTTCTTTTGTTTCAGTTTAGGAAAAGATTTTTAAATCTTGTACCCTTTTTATACTTTTCCTTTGAATTATAATGAGTTAGTAAATGAAATATTGAATTTTTTTTATGGTGTCAATGAAATATTGGAAATTTTTATGATATTCTAAAATTTTTTATCTTAGTAGCATAGTCTATAAATGAAATTTAAAACATTGCTAATATATCAATAATATATAAAGATATTGGGAAAGAAAAAAATCATGAAAAATTTTATATCGCCCTAGAGAAAAATGGAGAGACGTAAAGAAAATTCCACCAAATCTCATCGACATTGCAAACCATTAAACAAACTAAAACAAAATCTTCATGGGGCTTAAATCACAGAGCAATCGGCTATAAAATAGACTACACGTTAACCAGACAAATGCTACCTTTCTTTTTGGAGCATACTGCCATACTGAAGGTAGTGAAAGAATGATTTTACTTTGAACCGGGATCCCAAACAACTGATTCATCAACATTTGGCAATTGAATACCTTACCAAAAGTAGTCAAAGAATGGTACAACTTGGAGTCGGGATAAAAAACAACTAATTCGTCATCATTTACAAATTCAATGCTCTCACTTGGGAGATGAACGAAAAATAGAACTCCTTAACTTATGACCGACCACACATGCATCAAAATCACTAGCACCACAAAGAAAAAAAAAAATGCGAAAATTGCTCACTATTTATACAAGGATATGAGCACAACCACCAGGAGCAGGCAACCATGAGATGGGGCATCTTCTGGTTGATCAATAGTACAACCAGTTTGCTCATTAGAAACTCCATGGTTGGTTTTGCTTTGCCTCTAATTTACAATGTTTAGTGCCACAGCATCAAGAACTGCCATGGGATTTAATGGAAGATATTGATTGTGCTGAGACAGAAGCAGTTGGGCTGTTGGGATCCCGATCCCCATTGGTCACTCTTGTTTTTCCAGTCAATCTCTCTATAGCTTCTTGGCAAATATCAGTAAGCCAGTCATCTTCCGCCAGTACACTGATCAGAAAACTTAGATTTTCAGCTTCCAGCAAATGAGATAACTAGAGGTGTTGCAAATAAACTAATTAACTATCAGTTCAAATTAGATTACCAAGGTAAGTGCCTGCAAACATAAGAAAGATGATAAAAACAGACAACACATTACCAAAGCCTCTACAACAAAGCAAGGATTAAGGTATCGATATGATACTCCTCATACGGGGTGTATCGTATCCGTATCCATAATTGTGGATATAGGACATGCTACAACTGAATACGTATCCCATAAATTGTGTGTATCGGTTCGATATGTCTCCGTATCGGCCCATATCGCATCGTATCCACCGATACGGTCTGGTATACACCAATACGAAGGGATATCCATGTCTAGTTTGACATAATTGTACATTAAGTACTTTTGAATTGTTTTTCATCTTTATTACAAGTTAAAAAATAGTATTATGAAAATTGAAATAAATAATTTAAGATTTATTTTTTTCAAAAACTTTAATAAAAACTAAAAATTATAAAAATAATATATTTCATCTACCTTAAATGATTTATATATTTTATTTTACACATAAATATATGTTAAAAATGAAAACATAGTTATTATTTGAAAAAATAGTTATTATATAAAAATACTAAATAAATAAATTTTCCCAACAAAAAATTATAATTATAAAAACTGAAACGAATAATTTAAGATTAAATTTTCCCAAAAGATTTAATAAAAACTGAAAATTAAATATAATTTATTTTTTCTACCTCAAATGATTTATTTGTTTTATTTTACAATTATGTGTAAAATAAAACATTATATGTTAAAAATGAAAACATATTTACTATTTAAAAAATAGTTGTTGTTTAAATAAAATACTAAATTAATAAGTATTCCCAAAAGTTAATAAAAATTGAAAATTATAATTAGAAAATTGAAAGAATGATGATTATTGTACTATGTTTGAATGTTCTAGAGTCCTTGTATTGTTTATTGTAATATTTCTCTTCATATAACCTATTGAAGTATGCATTTCTCATGTCTTTATATCTTATTCATAGATAATTCAGCTTTTGGTTTAGTATTATTAATGAATTTATGTGCTTTGTATGCATTTCACTAGCGTATCCAAGCATTTCTATATCTTCCGTTCATATCCATGCGTTTCCAAAGCGTATCCGTATCCGTATCCGACTTATCCGATACGATACTTTGATCCATGCAACAACAAAGTGGTTTAACGAGTAAATTTCTCCTGGATCATATAAAATGTAGAATATGCATTACAAGCAAAACAACCTTTTCCCAGCTGTCAAAGTCCAAGGATGCTACTCCATCACGAAGAAATAACATTGACCATTCATGCTTAGCAAAGAGTCAACTACCTGGTCCACTTGGCAAATTTGGGGTGCAACTTTGAACTTCATTTATATGTCAACGTATATATCATGAAGTAGTCAAGTCTGGTCTAATATGAATAATAATCAATAACTAAATAGAAAAATATTTTAAAACACAGAGACATGACGCTAAGGCATTGCTCTACCTAGAAGCGTGAGGTGTAGTTCAGAATGTAAACGGTGCAAACCTCCTTAAGAGGAAGGGTAGAGGAAATAGGAAGAAGAGAAGGGAGGATCTCATCTTTCTTTATTTTTAATAATAATATTTTATATTAAGAACCAAGAAGAATGAAGATGCATAACACTAGCTGAATGGAGGAGGGTCTTGTCGAAGTGAAGGCAAATGAGCCAGAGCAGAGCAAAACCCCCCTAGACAAAAAAAAAAAAATAGCAAAATTGAGCTGGCATTGAAAACTGAAAAGGATTGGGGTCTGGACTTGATCATTGAGCTGGCATTTAAAATTGAGCTGGCAAAACCCCCGCTCATTTTTCCTCATCAAAGCCAGTATTGCATGGACTTGGTCATGGGAATCGGAGCCAGACGTGTCTGAAAGTCCAACTTGGCAAGCCCAAAAAAGTGGAACCCAAGGACACATCTCATATAAATATTATTTTATTATACTAAATATTATTATTTTCCAGTTATTCTTAACATTTTAGGACTGTATAAGCATGACAACTTAAATAATTAAAGGGAGTAATATTTAAGGTCTGATCTTTTAGGCCAACTTCATGATCCATGGCACATGCTCATCCCTTTAGCCAGTTCACAGGTGAGACAGCTGTAGGAATACTGTATGCAACTTAATATTATTTTGTTCATTAGTATAAGATAACTGATAAAACAAAATATCACGTCGTATCTCAAAAGTGAGAAAGAGGCATGCCAGCTTTCCGGTTGAAACCAACAACCTAGGTAAGATCAGAGAGTTGGTCGTGCAAGTTCTTTACCATGGCATTCATGTCCCACATCAATGAAATATAAACATAAAATTTTTTTATGATTACATTTCATTCAATTAACAACAGACAACCAAGAAAAGCACATAGGTATGGACAGTCACAACCTAAAATAAGAGACTTTAAAGTGAGGATTGAAATTTTTATGACTTCTGTAGAGAACACTGATGTGGGTTTCACGATTGTGGTCCCCACTGTGTTCGTAGGACAGTATGTGTAATTATTTGTTTCAGTCGTGGTAGTGTCAGTTGGTGGTCAGTTTGTTATTTTAGTTATTTATTTGCTTTATTTTTCATGTAAGTACTAAGGGCAGATTTGTCCTTTCCCCTATGTACTGAACATAACCTATAAATACTAAGAGAGTGGCGGCGACAGATCATTAGAATCTGTTCTTTCTTTCAAACCTTTGTGTTCTCCAGTTCTTTTCCTCTCTTTTCTTTCTTCCTCTTACTTTTCTTCTACTTTTCTTAATCTGAAATCTATTAGGGTTCAAGGCTGATTGTTGCCTTGATCGTCT
This sequence comes from Nelumbo nucifera, assembly GCF_055504915.1. Taxonomy (NCBI): domain Eukaryota; kingdom Viridiplantae; phylum Streptophyta; class Magnoliopsida; order Proteales; family Nelumbonaceae; genus Nelumbo; species Nelumbo nucifera. The sequence continues at coordinate 29,670,128 of NC_142656.1, read as the reverse complement.
ACTTGGTATCAGAGCCTATCTAGGGTTCTCATGTGAGTCTAGTCCAGCCGACCACATGAGAACTATCTAGGGCTGGAAGTTTATGAAGAAGTGTTCGTTGGATGATCCTTGGAGGTTACCAGAAGAGTTTAGCAACTGTTGAAGACTTGCTACGACTTGCAGAGTGTTGGTAATCAGGAAGAATTAGAGAAGACTAGGGTTCAGGAAACCTTGGAAGGTAGCGAACAACATTCTCTGGGTAAATCTTATTTGTTTTTAGAGATTGCTATCAGTCAAGATAGGTTGGACCTATCTATAAGGAGCGGCCGAACTGTTTTAGGGTTTTCTCTCTATTCTGGGCCGAACTTTTTTTATCTTCTTGGAAAGTGCTTGTTTTAGGGTTTTCTCTCAGAGGTGATCAGTTTTAGGGTTTCACATCGACCCTACGACAAGACCTAAACTGTACGGACTACTTGGAAAGTGCGGCTGAGCATTTATTTCAGACCTACGATTGAAACCCTAATTCTGTTCCAACATCACAGATTGCTCTTTAAGCTGGTTTCAGACCTTTTTTTTTTGTTTCGAGCATTTTTAGGGGGTGAAAAACTTGTACGAACTGCTTGGTACTGTGATTGCCGATTGGTTTCAGATCATACCTGCATTGATTCCATACTGATTTCTAATTGTGATCGACTGTCCAAGTGTTGTTTTCTGTTGAAGTGATCCTAACAATACGTAACTACTAATTCTTGACCAAAGATGGAGCTTAAAAATCAGGGAGAAGGTAGTTTTGGGAACAACAGTTATGGTAGTATATCTGAAACTGGGTTTCAGATTACAACTATAAGATTTGACAAGTCAAACTACTTGGAATGGGACCAATCAGCCATGATGGCTATTGGAGGAAGGGGAAAACTATGCTACCTCTGGGGAGATGTGAAAGAACTTTCCAATGAAGACCCAATGTATACCAAGTGGGTTCAAGAGAACTACTTGGTTATGGCATGGCTGTGTAATTCTATGCAACCACATATCAGCCGAAATTACTTGTGTGCAAAGACAGTCAAGGAGATATGGGATGTTATGAAACAAACCTATTCCCACCCTTAATGTTGCTAGAGCCTATGAACTGAAGTGTGAAGTGAATAGTCTTAAACAAGGAGAGAAACTAGTTTCTGTCTACTTTTCTACCTTGAAATCCCTATAGCATGAGATTGATCATCTAGAGACTTTTGAGTGAGAGATTCCTAAAGATGCACAGACTCACAGAAAGCAAGTCGAGACAAATAGGGTGTTTGAATTTTTGACTAATCTGAATTTAGAATATGACATTGTGAGGCAACAAATACTGACCAGAGATAGTGTCACCCTCTCTCAAGCATACTCCCTGGTGCATAGTGAAGAGACCAGGAGGAAAGTTGTGATGCAACCTTAGCCCCTTTCCCCAGCCCTAGCAGCTGTTAAACCTAAGTCAAGGGGTGATCCAGAAAGGGACAGGAAGAAGGAAGATAAATGAGACCTGGTAATGTGAACATTGCAAGAAACCCAAGTACACAAAAGATACTTGTTGGAAGCTGCATCCTCATTTGGTCCCAGCAAAACTGAGAAATAAGAAGGGTAATGCTCATGTGGCTGTTAATACTGATTCAGCATCCTCGTTAGGCACAAAAGGCACACCCCTAGAGACCTTAGCCACGGTTTGGGCTGCCCTAATACAGTTGGAAAAGGAAGTTGGGAGTTCAGCTCAGCCATCTTACTCACCATCAGCCCCTGCCACATCTACATTTGCACATTCAGGTACTCGAGCTTCAGCCTACCATGCTTCAGCTCCAGGTTATACTGAACACTATTGGGTAATAGATTCAGGTGCATCTGACCATATGACTAGTTTGCCATCATTGTTCACTACTTATCACTTGTCCTCCGATAGAGATAGAGTATCCATTGTTGATGGCTCTCTTGTTCCCATTTCTAACAAGGGTGACATCAAATTATCAGATACTATCTCTTTATCTTCTATCTTGCATGTTCCTAAGCTTGATACTAACATGCTTTCAGTCAGTAGTATTACCAAACATATGAACTGTTCAATAACCTTTTTCCTTGACCGATGTGTTTTTCAGGACTTGGAGACGATGAAGGTGATTGGGACTGGCCGTGAGATGAATGGAATCTATCTGCTCGGAGAGAGTTCTCGTTGGGAAGAGCCAGTGGATAAGAAGTCCTTTGTTTCTCAGTTTGTGAGTCCGGTTATGCTTTGGCATAATCGATTAGGTCATTTATCTTTCCAGTCCTTAAAGAGTTTGTTTTCTGCTTTATTTGATCCTGTTGAGTTGTCCAAGTTAAGATGTGAGAGTTGTGAGTTTGCCAAACATTGTAGAACATCTTATTCTTTGAGTAATAAAAGGAGTAATTATTCTTTTGATATTGTGCATACTGATGTTTGGGGGCCATATCACATCCCTTCTATGGGTGGGTACAGATATTTTCTATTTTTTATTGATGACCATACCCGTTTTAGTAAATAATTTCCAAAGTATAAGGGGTGTTTTAGTAAAATGCAAAATCTAGGTAAACTTAAGTAAATCTGTGAAACTATAGGGGCATTCTAGTAAATGGCCCTGTATATAATTAATGTCCAACAAGGTTGAATATTCACATTAGGAACTCAAAAAATGATATAGTGACTGCTGCATCCACAGGTATGGTGGCAAGCATTTTGAAGAAATTTGAATTTTGAAGCATGAACATATATGTAACTGGGGTTTTCTTTTCATGAGTAAATTGGTTCTAAAATCCGAACTCCATTCTGCAAGCCTTATTCCAACTGGTTGGAATTGGCTACTGGAGCCCTTTTGATTTGGGAATGAACTGTTTTGTTCTATGTCAATGGTTCACTGCACCTTTCATGCATGATCATTTATATGTTTGATGCTACAGAAGTTTAGAATGTTATCTTCTTCAAGGTTTTTCTTTTCTAATGCAACCTTAGCTATTCTGAATTACAAAACCTTATTAATTAGTTATTGAATTGGCTTTCAGTTGCTATTATTCAACTTTAAAACTGCTGGGTTTGTTTTAACTTGTATGTATTTGGGTGTTATTAAAGCCAAAACCTGCATATAATAGCATAAGTTCATCTGTCTTTTAGGTTCAGTTTGATAATTTCTGAAACAGGTGCTTAAAGCAGAATGTGGGAAAGACTCCAAACGTAGAAAAAATTAATGGATTAAATCCAGGGTTGTTATTGGTGTATGATCAAATTTTTTGGATAAAATGATCATCCTAATGCCTGTACTTGTTAACTCATAATTTAAGTTGGTCTAATGTTGCTGAAATGCTGAACTGCACATATTCAATTTTGGATTCTTTTGGAATTTTCAACTTTCAGCCCCTATTTCATCAACAATGCTTGGAAATTAATCTGCCAAACTGACTTTTCATTTGATGATCATAAATTTTCTACATCTAATGATTCCTATCAAAGTTCCAGATCATATTGTGCAGATGATATCTTAGTTGGGCCCCTCCAAATGTTCAGTCTAATTCAATAGAGGGATACTTGTTATCTAATAGACATGGAGTTTATTAGAATTCTAATAGTCTTTCACCTTTGGTACAAATGAATGATGTAATTCCCAAAGGGACTACAATATTACTGTGGGTTCCAATTAATACAATACAGGTGGTCCATTTGTCCTTCCGTGTGGGACACCTGATCATGGGTCATCTTTGACCAATACCAAATTATCTAAGAACATGGAGAGGAGACTCTCTCTATGGAAGACTGATGATAAACATATGTGTGGCGTTTATACCTTCATTGACCATGAAAATAGGTGACTTGACCAAATGGGTCAATGACAATTCAAAAATCATGATCTATACAATAAGTAGATACTTGTCTTGGTTTTGATGCAGGTCATAAAAATTAAATGTAATATATAATGTCATCCTATATTTTTATCATTTAATAACACATGGATTGCACTGGGCCTAACTAACGGCAGTTTAAAATTGTGGTGAAAAGACCATACTTCATGAGGGTATGGTATGATGACTTATCAAAGGTTAACAGGGACCTTGGAAATCTATTTAGATAATAAAACATGTTTCTTTTTCTTTTCTTTTTTTCTCCAAATAGGAGCTGGGTTGCTGATTGACTGGAGTGTCTAGTTAGTAGTATAGTGTTCGGGAATCAATGTCCTACATGGCAATAAGTTTTCAGCACTGATCAAAAGGGAATCACATGTTCCTCTTATATTTTCTCAAGTATAACCCTTGACACATGGACATTGATTGGTAAGGTCTCTGGCCGATTGTAGCAGAGACTTGGGAATTGGGATCCAATCCTACCTGCACTAGGGTTGGGGGATATGGGTTGGCAATGGGCTATCCCCACTGTCTCATCTAATGTTTTAAAAACCGACTCAGAACCAGAAGTATTCAGGACACTGGTTTTTGGGTCGATAGTTTAATTGCCCAGTTCAAATGGATGGTTTGTTCTGATAAAAAATTAAAATAAAAAATAATAAAAAACTGTTGAATGAGTTAAATGGGTCGACAGTTTGACCTCCCAGGTTAATGGGTTATTAACCAATTCAACAGTTTTTGATTCGGGACCAATTTTGAATTAAAACGAAACCGGTTGTCTGAATAATTCTCAGGCCAAGCGATCCGACCATCTGAATCAACTGCGGTTTCGAAAACATTGATGTCGCCCCATGGAGAAGGAAAAGAAAAAGAAAAAGATCAAAATATATAGACCGTCATTGGGCATTTATCAATGAATAAAAATAAAATATTGGAACTTCGACCAGTAACTTGGTATTCGGCAGAAAAGTGAAAACACACAAAAGGTGGTGTACTGGACTATTTGAACTTTGGGAATTAGCAGGTAGCCAATCTTAGCGTATTGGTGGATTGGACAGTTTGGGGCTTTGGGTTGGGCTGAAGACTGGGTTTGAGTCAAACTGGAAAATTCTTAATACATGTATTGATTTATATAATTGTGCTTATGTGAGAGGAGAGAAGACGATGGTGGTGGTTTCTTGTACTATGATGTTTCTTTGTCATTTTTTGGTATGTAATAGCAATAACATGAATATGATATGTGCTCTTATGCATATTTATTGATAAATTTGGTACGTAAGGTTCTGATTAGATAATCAGGTTGGGTTAGGGTTGAGAGTCCTAGGTTGAAGATTAAGTTGGGTTAGGTTAGGGTTAAGTTGGGTCAGGGTTGATCTCAGCCTCATCCAAGCCAGTTTAAATAGTAATTGAGGGTTTGTTTAGTTTGCAGTTAAAATCAGAGTCAAAAACCTTCGGAATCAGAATCAGAATGGTCTATTTTTATAGTATGTTTGGTTCAAATAGGAATAAGAAAGAGAATTGAGATTAGCAGGAATGAGATTTCATTCCCAAGAGAGTAGTAGGGAATGGTCATTCCCTCAAATGGGGAAATGCTATTTCAATGGGAATGAGAATGGGATTCCGATTCCATCCAACCAAACAGTTGAAATTGGAATAGCTCATTTCGATTCCGATTCTAGACCCCTATTCCCGAAAACCAAATGGGGCCTAATGCTTTTTTTTTCTTTGATTAGCTAACCAATTTTTCTTTGAAATCGAGCAATTTCTTTTCAAACTTCACCTATCCCATTTTAGACACCGGTCAATAGCAATGGTTTCCAAGCCTTTATGGGTTCATAATAACCTTTGAAAAACATCTACCGGCAGTTAAACACCCTTTCAAAGAGAATTTTTCTACAGTATGTCAATTTTAAAAGCCTGAAGAAGGAGAATAGCTCTTCATTTATGGTTTTCTTGAAGAAATTATCAACAACCAATTACTGCAAATGCAAAAACCAAACTAGCTTATTTGGTGAAAATCATTTTCTGTGTTGACATTCTTTAATGGAAATATAATGAAAATTTTAACAGAAGCTTATCAAGTGCTTTGAGTACTTAATTATTTATGAACATAAGCAATTCTCAATAAAATAATCCAAATTAAATTAATGTTGTGGTTATATAATGCGAGATTGAGTGATCACTAAAACACCCACCATTATCCTTTTTGTGTCCTTCAGGAAAAACCATTAAACAAAGATCTGTCTTGCATATTGATATTGCAGTTTTTGGGCTATACATGATTCAAACTCCTAGTGACATTCCTCATGTTAGTTCTAAACAAAATATGAGATTGTTGATTTTCATCTTATAGTAATAGAAGTATTGGGCAATAAAATTTATACAAACCATAGATTTCTGCAAGTAGATCATAGGTCACCTGCGTTAATTCCTTGGTTCTAAAATACTTGCTTGGTTAAAATTGGACCCAAATCAATTTCGTGAGGTTTTGCTTAATTTGTTCTCTTGCATGCAGCTATAGATCTGATGAAAAATTTCCAAGTGCAAGCCATCTTAGGACCACAAAGATCTGCACAAGCAGAATTTGTAGCAGATATTGGAAACAAAACTCAAGTCCCAGTAATATCATTCTCTGCAGCAAGCCCATTCCTATCCTCTATTGAAACTCCTTATTTTGTTAGAACAGCCCAAAGTGACTCTTCTCAAGTAAAACCTATTTCAGCAATCATCCAAGCCTTTGGATGGAGGGAGGTTGTACCCATTTATGAAGATACAGAGTATGGAAGGGGGATTGTACCTTTTTTGACTGATGCCTTACAAGTGATCAATGTCAATGTCCCATATCGGTGTGTCATTTCGCCTTCAGCGACGGATGATCAAATTCTTAAAGAGCTCTACAAGTTAAAGACCATGCAAACCAGAGTATTTGTGGTGCACATGTCTTCATCTATTGCCTCTCGTTTGTTTTTGAAGGCAAAAGAAGCTGGGATGATGGACAAAGGCTTTGCTTGGATCATCAGTTATGAGCTTACAAATATCTTAGCTTCATTGGATTCATCTGTCATAGACTCAATGCAAGGAGTGTTAGGTGTACAGCCATATGTTCCAGTTTCCAAGCTGCTTGAGAACTTTAAGACCAGATGGAAAATAAAATTTCGCCAGGACAACCCGGATATCGATAGAATCGAATTGGATCTTTTTGGGTTATGGGCATATGACAGCACTTGGGCACTTGCAATGGCAGCTGAGCAAGTTGGCTACATGAATGTAGGATTCAACAAACTGGACACAAGAAAAAACTCCAGTGATCCATCAGATATTGGAGCATCCCAAGTTGGTCCAAAATTACTTCAAGCCATTACGAGGACTAGATTTACTGGTTTAAGTGGAAAATTTCGCCTAGTTAATGGGGAACAGCCATCTAATTCAGCCTTCAAGATAGTAAATGTGGTTGGAAAGGGGGAGAAAGAAATAGGATTCTGGACTCCAACCCATGGGATTTCTAGGAAGCTAAATAAACCTCATGACAAGAAAATGTACTCAATTTTCAAGGATGAACTAGGAACCATTGTATGGCCTGGAGACACATCAGAGGTGCCAAAGGGATGGGAATTGTCCACAAGTGGTAGGAAGCTGAAGATTGGAGTTCCTGTTAAGAATCGTCTCCTTGAGTTTGTAAAGGTGGAGACAGATTCTCTCACTAAGGCTCCAATAGTCACTGGCTTTTGTATAGATGTGTTCAAGGCTGTAATTGACTTACTGCCATATGCAGTTCCCTATGAGTTTGTTCCCTTTAAGAAGGTCAACAATAATCGGACAGGAACGTCGAATTACAACGATCTAGTCCAACATGTCTATCTTCAGGTTGGTATAATTTAGGCAATTGTCTTCACTCTTCCAATTAAATCATGTTACTTGTTCAATTTTCTTTAACAGAAGGTGTGGCACTTGATCTCTGATCAGGAACCATACATAAGTGCCAAAATCAGAAACAAAGACCAAGACAAGAGATCAAGGCTCAAAAGGCATTATTCAACTGAAATAAGATTAGTTCTGGTTAACCATTACTCATCAATCAATGGGTCTACTCCCCACTACTGTTACAACCTGCTTGATGAACTTGAAAATACCCAATCTCTGTTACAGAAAGCAACCACCAAAAACAATAAGCAATAATCTTTGGTATACATATCTTTCTGCTTTTCTACTTCTTTAGACCTCTAGTTCATTCTGCTTTTTCTGTTTTTCAACTTCTTTAGATGTATATATTTATGAAATGGTTTAAATTTTATGCACAATGAGATATCATAACATGTCAATGTTGTTAAGACACAGGACTTTGATGCAGTAGTTGGAGATATAACAATTCTAGCAAACCGAACACTGTACGTGGATTTTACGTTGCCTTACACAGAGTCTGGGGTGTCGATGGTGGTACCAATTAAAGGTGATGAGAGGAAGAGCACATGGATCTTCTTGAAGCCTCTGAAGATGGACCTTTGGCTAACAACTGGAGCCTTCTTCATCATCACTGGCTTAGTGATCTGGCTTCTTGAGCACCGTATTAATGTTGATTTCAGGGGCCCACCTCATAGACAAGTTGGGATGGTCATCTGGTTCTCCTTCTCAACGCTTGTGTTTGCTCACAGTAATTTCTCTCTACTTCTTTTCTACTTAAAGAAATAAGGCCCCTTCTCTCACCTCCCTTCTGAGCTAACTCCCAAGGCCCCGTTTGTTTTCACCTACCTGGGTATGTAAGTTTATCCGGGCAAGTGTTTCCTAGGTAAAGTTTACCTGTGTAAGTTCGGTTCCAGCGTTCGTATATGGTACAGGTCACCCAGATAAAGGGAGAGGATAGGACGGCGGGAGCGTCAATTTAGCTTGGGTAAGTTTCTTACCCACCCTCCAGAAGGGTATTAGTTACATCTCTGGAATTGTTGCTTACCATGGACCCAATATTAGCGGCATGGATCATGGTCAATTACCCGATTAATCAACTTACCCCTACAAAACAAACAGGGCCCCAATGTTAGAGGTGAAAAATACTACTTTAGACCAAAGTCCACTTAAATGAAGAGTAGGTTAAAATGATTTTTTAGCCAGGCCTATAGGCAAGCCCAACTCAACTAACATTCAAGTTTTGAGCACCAAGTGTTGTTGGGTCCAGCCAGCCTATTCAGGATTTTCCCATAAGGGCTGCTAGTTGGGAGGGGTTAGGGTCAACCTTAACCCGACCCGGGCTGTTGAACCCCTAATGCAACCTAAAAACTCTGGGATGGGTTCGGGTTAGGTATGGTATGTGTGCAGGTCTGAAAATTAAATGAAAAACTAGGACTGAATCATCAAGAGAATTATTCAAATGAAGTTGAGAGACATTATTTTGATGTTTGCAGAAGAGAAGATACTAAGCAATCTATCAAGGTTCGTGATGATCATATGGGTATTTGTTGTCCTAGTTCTGACTTCAAGTTATCAAGCTAGTTTAACGTCGATGTTGACAGTTCAACAACTGCAGCCCACCATCACAGACCTCCAAGATATCGTAAGGAATGGACAATTTATTGGTTACCAGAGAGGGTCTTTTGTCACAGGTCTTATGGATAGAGTAAAATTTGACCCATCCAAGCTCAGGCCATATAACTCCCTTGAAGAGTACGATGACGCCCTATCCAGGGGAAGCCGATATGGTGGTGTTGCTGCAATTGTGGACGAGATCCCTTATATTAAACTCTTCCTTGCCAAATATTGTACCAAATACACAATGGTGGGGCCAACCTATAAGACTTCTGGCTTTGGATTTGTAAGCCCTCTCTCTCTCTCTCTCATATGCAATGTTGTAAAACTTGATCGAACCAAATGGTTAGACTATGAAAGAGGGAACGGTGGCCTTCTTGGGTCTCGGTTAAATGACAGTTTTCGTGAGTTGAATGGGCCAAGGTGGTTTTTAATAGGGATGTTTACAGATCAATTCGGTTTGGTTGCATGCTATTTGGTCAACTAAACTGACCTGGTTGGGTTGGAGAGTGGGTCACCTGAAACTAACTGACCATTACTGAAAACTGGCCAACTTAGGTTGTACCAGTTTGGATCAATTTTCGGTTTGGTCAATCAAAAGATTTAAATTTAAAAATTGTAGCAGTATTATTAAAAAACTAAATTTAAATTTATAATATATAAAAATATGGGGAATTTTTATGACCAGATTGGATCAAATTTGGTTTATTTATAAATGGCCAAACCAAAATCGTCTTAACCACTCGAGCTAACATACAAGCTAAACCGAAGCCAACTAAAAATAGTAGAAAACTAAACAATTCAGATGGAGTTAGATCAGGTTGGTCGGTTTCATTGGTTTGATTAACATTCCCAGTCTTACAATATTGCTCTCATGAATGCTTTTTTGTTTGTTAACGTAACAATCTCTTCCTCTATTGTAGGGATTCCGAAAGAACTCTCCGCTGGTACCAGATGTATCACGGGCTATCTTGAACATTATAGAGGAAGGCAAGATGACAGCAATTGAACGAAAATGGTTTAACCAGAACACTGACTGCCCAGAGCAAGGGAAGAACACTTCTGATAGTCTCACTTTAGACAGCTTTAGGGGACTCTTCCTAATTGCTGGAGTTTCTTCGGGTGCTGCTGTCTTGATATTCTTATTTGTATTCCTTTATGAGCACAGAGACATACTGAATTCTGAAGGCTCAGTTCGCCAGAAGGTGGGTTCAATGATCAAAGAATTTGATCATAAGAAGGACATCTCATCTCATACAGAACACAAGGAAAGAAACCCCCATGAAGGGATCAATATGAGCACTGTACAGAGTCCAAGGACAAGTATTTCCAACCATGGAGAAGGGATCTTCACTGAGGAAGAAAGAAGCATTTCCACAACAGAACCAAGGACACCCGACCATGGGCTCTTTACCCACAACAGATGCTAGGAGGAGTTTAAGATGAAGTCATTAAAAGGGTAAATGTGTACAATGTTTGTTCATATAAATAACCCCACTTATAGCAAATGAGTGTTCAACCTGGGTACATGGTAGAATCAAGTATCTGAATGTTTCAGATGGCAGGCATGTATGTAACAAGGAAAAGATATGATATGGAAAGAGTTTTGGCCAATCAAAACTCACCCATGTATTTTGATAAATAACACTTGATTCGCTATTACCTTTATGATTCGTGTTTATTGGTCAGTTGTTTTTTCGATATATCTTTTCCATATCATAGTCTAACCTATATAACAAATACTTTTTCAAAACCATAGAATTCATGTATTTTCTCACAGCAGGTTTCAAAGCAGAATGTTTTAAAACATGATTGATCATTGAAGATTAGTTTAATGACATACTAGCATTTCTTGTGTGTCTGATACTCAACCTTTTAAACCAGCTTCCAAACATTAGACGAGCAGAAACCAAGTAGATGTCGATGGGTTAAAGGTTAAAATAATATATTTAAACATAAAATGAAGAATTCTAAGCATCTGTGGCTTAGTGCATTACAAATAAATGGGAGAAGACCGATGGCCTAAAAGGGAGAAGACCGATGGCCGGAGTTCCATCTAAGTATTCTAATTGTTTGGGATGGTTTCTACCAAAAATTGATCTGCTCTATAGTATGGCGGCGTCTAAATAGTGGGTTCAGGCTACCATCGATGGCATAGACAACAGATCATAGTTCGCAAATCGCAATAATCCTGATATTGATTGACATTTCAATGTGGAAAGATGGCAAAATGTTGGGGATATTTCATTAATTTCGCTAAGATACTTGAAAATTCTAAAAAAAAATCAATGAAATTTTCTAAAAACATGGAATAATAAATAAACTTACAAGGATCTATAGAAGTATAATTACACATCAAAGGCTAAAAAAGCAATGGCAAACTAAAAAAATCAAGAGAAGACTAGGGGTCTGATTGTTGGACAAAATTGGAATCGCATTCCTGATGGAATGACACTCCCCCATTTGAGGGAATGGCCTAGGGATGGGGATTGAGGTCCTCGCCCTGCCCCACCCCACCCCACCCCAACCCCAACCCCAACCCCAACCCCAATTATGTATATATATACATACATACATACATACATACATACATATATATATATATATATATATATATATATTAAATATATATTATTATATTATTTATATCATATTTGTATATATCAAAATATATTTAAAATATTATTTATAATTTAAAAAATTTATTTATTTTTCAAAATAATACTGTTATCTAAAAAAATTTCAAGGATTCGGGTCCCCATGGGGAACCCATCCCCATCAAGGATCGGGGACAGGGATGGGGGTTAATTTCAGAATCGAGGCCGAGGACGGGGAATATGATCCCCGCCCCATTTCCATTCCTAAAATGGCCATTCTCACCTCTTGAGAATAAAATCTCATTCCAGCTGATTCCAATTCAAATTCTGATTCCTATCTGAACCAAACAGACTATGGGAAATTAAGAATAGACCATTCTGATTCCAATTTCAACTATGAACCAAATGGACCCTAAGAGTTTAAATAGTTTTTTGGGTCTTTCTTTTAGTCTTTTAGCCATTTATTTTTCATTATGCGTGCCCTTTATTGCCATCTTGACTATTGTCTCTATGTTAAATTTAAAATCTTCTTTTGTAGTTGTGCCATTTATACTTTTCTTTTTGAATTATACCCATTTAAGTGAAACATATTGGAATTTGGAATAGTGTTCTTAAATTAAAAAAAAAAAAAAACCATTTGTTCATTTAGGAAAAGGTTTTCTTTTGTTTCAGTTTAGGAAAATATTTGTAAATCTTGTATCCTTTTTATACTTTTCTTTTGAATTATAATGATTTAGTAAGTGAATCACATTATTAAAATAGTAAAACAATCATTGAACCATTGAATTTTTTGTCAATGAAATATTGGAAATTTTTATGATATTCTAAATTTTTTATCTTAATAGTATAGTCCATAAATGAAGTTTAGAACATTGCTAATATATCTTTAAAATATAAAGATATTGGGAAAGAAAAAATTCCTGAAAAATTTTATATCGCCCTAGAGCAAAATGGAGAGACGTAAAGGAAATTCCACCAAATCTCCTCGATATTGCAAACCATTAAACAGACTAAAACAAAATCTTCCTGGGGATTAAATCACAGAGCAACCGGCTATAAAATAGACTACACGTTAACCAGACAAATGTTACCTTTCTTTTCGGAGCATACTGCCTTACTAGAGGTAGTGAGAATGATTTTACTTTGAACCGGGATCCCAAACAACTGATTCATCAACATTTGGCAATTGAATACCTTACCAAAAGTAGTCAAAGAATGGTACAACTTGGAGTCAGGATAAAAAACAACTAACTCGTCATCATTTACAAATTCAATGCTCTCACTTGGGAGATGAACGAAAAATAGAACTCCTTAACTTATGACCACACATGCATCAAAATCACTAGCACCACAAAGAAAAAGAAAATGGGAAAATTGCTCACTATTTATACAAGGATATGAGCACAACCACCAGGAGCAGGCAACCATGAGATAGGGCAACTTCTGGTTGATCAATAGTACAACCAGTTTGCTCATTAGAAATTCCATGGTTGGTTTTGCTTTGCCTCTAATTTACAACGTTTAGTGCCACTGCATCAAGAACTGCCATGGGATTTAATGGAAGATATTGATTGTGCTGAGACAGAAGCAGTTGGACTGTTGGGATCCCGATCCCCATTGGTCACTCTTGTTTTTCCAGTCAATCTCTCTATAGCTTCTTGGCAAATATCATTAAACCAGTCATCTTCCGCCAGTACACTGATCAGAAAACTTAGATTTTGAGCTTCCAGCAAATGAGATAATTAGAGGTGTTGCAAATAAACTAATTAACCATCAGTTCAAATTAGATTACCAAGGTAAGTGCCAGCAAACATAAGTAAAGATGATAAAAACAGACAACATATCACGAAAGCCTCTATAACAAAGCAAGGATTAAGGTATCGATACAATACTCCTGATACAGGGCGTATCGTATCCGTATCCATGATTGTGGATATAGGATACGCTACAACTGGATATGTATCCCATGAGTCATGCGTATCAGTACGATACGTCTCCGTATTGGCCCGTATCGCACCGTATCCACCGATACGAAGACATATCCATGTCTAGTTTGACAAAATTGTACATTGAATACTTTTGAATTGTTTTTCATCTTTAATACAAGTTAAAAAATAGTATTGTGAAAATTGAAATAAATAATTTAAGATTTATTTTTTTCAAAAAATTTAATAAAAACTAAAAATTATAAAAATAATATATTTCATCTACCTTAAATGATTTATATATTTTATTTTACACATAAATATATGTTAAAAATGAAAGCATAGTTATTATTTGAAAAATAGTTATTATATAGAAATACTAAATAAATAAATTTTCCCAACAAAATTAATGGAAAACAAAAAATTATAATTATAAAAACTGAAACGAATAATTTAAGATTAAATTTTCCCAAAAGATTTAATAAAAACTGAAAATTAAATATAATTTATTTTATCTACCTTAAATGATTTATTTGTTTTAGTTTACAATTATGTGTAAAATAAAACATTATATGTTAAAAATGAAAACATATTTACTATTTATAAAATAGTTGTTATTTAAATAAAATACTAAATTAATAAGTATTCCCAAAAATTAATAAAAATTGAAAATTATAATTATAAAATTGAAAGGATGATGATTATTGTACTATGTTTGAATGTTCTAGAGTCGTATTGTTTATTGCAATATTTCTCTTCATATAACCTATTGAAGTATGCATTTCTCAGGTCTTTATATCTTATTCATAGATAATTCAGCTTTTGGTTTAGTATTATTAATGAATTTATGTGCTTTGTATGCATTTCACTAACATATCCAAGCGTTTCTATATCTTTCGTTCGTATCCATGCATTTCCAAAGCCTATCCGTATCCATATCTGACTTATCCAATACGATACTTTGATCCTTGCAACAAAATGGTTTAACAAGTAAATTTCTCCTGGATCATATGAAATGTAGAATATGCATTACAAGCAAAACAGCCTTTTCCCAATTGTCAAAGTCCAAGGATGCTACTCCATCACGAAGAAATAACATTGACCATTCATGCTTAGCAAAGAGTCAACTACCTGGTCCACTTGGCAAATTTGGGGTGCAACTTTGAACTTCATTTATATGTCAAAGTATATATCATGAAGTAGTCAAGTCTTGTCTAATATGAATAATAATCAATAACTAAATAGAAAAATATTTTAAAACACAGAGGCATGACGCCGAGGCATTGCTCTACCTAGAGGCGTGAGGTGTAGTTCAGAATGTAAAAGGTGCAAGCCTCCTTAAGAGGAGGGGCAGAGGAAAGAGGAAGAAGAGAAGGGAGGATCTCATCTTTCTTTATTTTTAATAATAATATTTTATATTAAGAACTAAGAAGAATGAAGATGCATAACACCAACTGAATGGAGGTATCGAAGTGGAGGCAAGCGAGCCAGAGCAGAGCAAAACCCCCCTAGACCAAAAAAAATAGCAAAATTGAGCTGGCATTGGAAACTGAAAAGGATTGGGGTCTGGACTTGGTCATTGAGCTGGCATTGAAAATTGAGCTGGCAAAACCCCCGCTCATTTTTCCTCATCAAAGCCAGTATTGCATGGACTTGGTCATGGGAATCGGAGCCAGACGTGTCTGAAAGTCCAACTTGGCAAGCCCAAAAAAGTGGAACCCAAGGACACATCTCATATAAATATTATTTTATTATACTAAATATTATTATTTTCCAGTTATTCTTAACATTATAGGACTCTATAAGAATGACAACTTAAATAATTAAAGGGAGTAATATTTAAGGTCTGATCTTTTAGGCCAACTTCATGATCCATGGCACATTTTCATCCCTTTAACCAGTTCACAGGTGAGACAGCTGTGGGACATCAACGCACTAAATTTCATATTTGTTATATAAAAAAATAGAAAACTTTATAATTGACAATTCACAGGTAACAAGATTATAGCCACATGAGCAACATTTTTAGGGTGGGAATACTGTATGCAACTTAATATTATTTTATTCGTTAGTATAAGATAACCGATAAAACAAAATATCATGTCGTATCTCAAAAGTGAGAAAGAGGCATGCCAGCTTTCCGGTTGAAACCAACAACCTAGGTAAGATCAGAAAGTTGGCCGTGCAAGTTCTTTACCATGGCATTCATGTCCCACATCAATGAAATATAAACATAAAAATTTTTTATGATTACATTTCATTCAATTAACAACAACCAACCAAGAAAAGCACAGGTATGGACAGTCACAACCTAAAATAAGAGACTTTGAAGTGAGGATTGAAATTTTTATGACTTCATACAGTGGGTGTGCTGATAGATTCATCTTATTTGTTGTGCAACTTGATTGGGTCGGATTTTAACAAGTCGCATGGGAGGGGGTGCATGCAGTACTGATCAAACCATGGTTAGGTGCCTTTGTAATTTGAGTAATGCCCATAATCAGTTTGCAACTCAAACAAATGAAGCACAAAAAAAGACATTATCTTCTAATAATCTAAAAACCCACTAAAGAGCGTACCTGTAAGGATCCATTCCAGTTGTTGCAAATGCCGCAATGGCTCTAGTTGTGATGTCATTGATAACTTGATGCAAATGCCGAGACAAGTAACGCCCTTGGGATGAAAAATAAATAGCAAACTTCATGTCCAGATAGAACTGTACAAGTATCCACAAAGTAAATTGAAGGTCAGGCCTTTCATCAAACAAATGAATGACAGAATCAAGTATCTGGAATTTAATTTATAAACCTGTTGAAGGCCAAGAGAACCCAAAGGCCTAGGTCCATCTTCAATATCATCCCAAAAGCTTTGATCATTTGAAAGCCATAAGATAACAGTTTCTGTAAGTCTCATCAACAGCAGTGTAGCAAATCTTTCCCTTCCTACAAACATATCTGCAGCTATACTTGCCATCCTATTAAGTTTTAGAAAAAGATCCTGAACAGTTGCAAGAACAATATAATAAGTATGCTGAACCATAGAAGTTTGACCTCAAAAATAAGAAAAAGAAAAATATGAGCAAGAATCCATCAGAAGTAAAAGCATGACGCCAATATTTTTATAGAATACTAATTAATCTTTTAAAATAAGAAGTCAACAAATTACAGTATAAAAGTAGAAATATAGAACACATTAACAAAGGAGAATTTCAAATAGTGGACTACTTCTAGAAGAAAGTAAATGACAAGGACATATTAGGGTGCACTCATTGCCAGAGATCTCAGCAAACTCATGAAACTTGTTAGAATCTCCACGGGAAGCTGAAGTGGGCTCTGGAGTTGAGTAAGAAACAAGGTTTAGATCAAAATAAGAAACTAGGACAGTAGGGTCCAAGGAAATTCAAAGCACCAAATATGGCTTCTCGGAAGACTCAGCCCTCTGCTACTACTGTGAGTCAAAGATGTCCATCTGGCTCTAATCCTTGGAAAGATATCATTAATTCCTTCTGTGACCATTTGGAGTTGTATAGTAGGGTAATTCGTCAAATGGATTCCACCCCTCCTCCCAAAACTTCCTTTGTGACTATATCAAGTAACTCTGCCACAACTTTCCATGTGTTTGCTCATTCCTCCAACTCTCCTTGGATAATTAATTCTAGGGCCTCAAACCATATGACTGGTAGTCAAATTATTTTCAATCCTATCATCTTCTTTTTAGCAAGCACAAGGTGAGACTAGTTGATGGTTCGCTCTCCACCATTGTTGGTCAAGGAACCATCTCCCTTCCCTTTGACCTTACTCTTTCTAATGTTTTGCATGTTCTAGAATTGTCTATTAATTTGTTTTTAGTTGGTAGTATTACCAATTCGTTAAATTGTTCAATGACCTTCTTCCCTTCTTGTGTAATACAGGATTTGACCTCGGGGAAGACGACTGGTAGAGGTAGTATGGTGGATGGGCTCTACATGTTGGAGAATAAGGCTAGTCTTGCAATCACAAAGTCTAAGAGTTAATCTAATAAGAGTCAAGACTATCTGTGACATATTTGTCTTGGTCATTTTATCTTTTGAGTCATTGAAAATTTTGTTTCCAAAAATGTTCAAGTCAATGTCAATGTCAGATTTTATATGTCAAACTTGTTAGCTGAGTAAACATTGTAGAACTTATTTTTCTTCAAGAAATAATAAATCTGAATTTCCTTTCCATATTGTTTATTCTGATGTTTGGAGCCCTATTACTTTGCCTTTTGAGACTAGCAACAAGTACTTTATTACAGTTATTGATGACTACTCTAAATATACATGGGTGTATCCCATGCAATCCATACATGAAGTGCCAAAAATTGTAAAAGATTTTCAATGCATGATCTTCACTCAATTTCAAACTAAAATCCAAATCTTCAAATCCGACAATGCCAAAGAATATTTTCATAGTTATCTCATAGAGTTTCTTGCTTCGTGTAGATCCCTTCACCGCATCTCTTGTAAACAAACACCCTAACAAAATGTCGTTGCTGAAAGAAAAAACCTCTATCTTCTTGAAGTTGCTTGTGGATTACTAATACATATGGATGACCCAAAATGGTTTTGGCTAGAGATTGTTTTACATGTTGCATAAATCATTAACCTTATGCCATCTCATTGGTTGGAGTACAAGGCCCCACATCAACACTTGTTTCCCAAGTCTCCATTATTTCCTATTCTCATACATGTGTTTGGTTATCGTTGTTTCATTCAAGACATGTCTCCCACTCGTGGTAAACTAGATCCTTGTGTTATTCCCTGTGTTTTTCTAGGATATCCCTCTTCTTAAAAGAGATATTAGTGCCTTGATCCTATTTCCCAGAGCCAGAAGTACTATGTTTCTATGAATGTTTCCTTCTTTGAGAGTCACCCTTTTTTCCCTATTTCTCCTCAAGGGAAAAGTAGGAATGAGGAGAAACATGCTTAGGTTCAGCTCCCTCCTCTTCTTGTTCCTCCTTCCTTCCGTGTTTTCTTTCATTGTCACAAAGGCCAGGAAAGTGTGAACATTCCTAAGAATGTGGCAAAAGCTCTCTTAATGCCTGAATGAACAAATGCAATGAAAGAAGAGATCAATGCTTTACATAAAGTGTGCAGGTTAAAGAACTCCTTATATGGCTTAAACGAATCACCAAGGACTTGGTTCAATAGGTTTCATTTAGCCATGCAACAAAAAAGGCTACAAACAATGTCAGTCTGACCATACATTGTGAAAAGAAAGGAAAGTAAAATTGCAGACCTAATAGTATATGTTATAATGATATAGTTACCATCAGTGATTGGAAATCTAAAATTCAGAACTTGAATGAGTTCCTTGCTACTCAATTTGAGGTGAAAGATCTAGATCCGTTAAGGTATTTTCTTGGATTTGAAGTTGCGCACTCACAAAAGGGGATCTTCATTTCACAAAGGAAATGCATACTAAATCTATTAAAAAATTTAGGAAAATTGGGGGTGAAGCCAGTTGACTCCCCATTAATCCAAATCACAATTAGGTAACTATCATGGTGAAATTGTCAAAGATGTTATGCAATTTCAGAGACTTGTGGGAGGACTCTTATATATGTCCATAACCCGGCCAAGCAATGCTTATGTTGTGGGTGTTCTTAGTCAGTTCATCCATGCCCCTAAGACCACCCACTTAGAAGTAGCTAAGAGAATCATCAAATATCTTAAGAAATTCCCATGTGCTAGTTTCTTGTTCTAGAAGCATGGGTATTTGAAGGTTAAAATGTATACAGATGCAAATTCAGGTACGATCAATTGATGACAAAAACCCACCAATGTTACTATACCTTTTTGGGAGGGAACCTAGTCCCATGGAGAAGCAAGAAACAAAAGTAGTGGCTAGGTCTAGTGTTGAAGCTGAATATAGAGCAATGTCTCATGGAGTGATTAAGATTATGTGGATAAAAAATTTGTTGGGTGAGCTGGAATTTACGATTGATAGTCCCATTACTTTGTATTGTAAAACAATCAACATTGTAGCCAACCCAATTCTCCATGATAAAACCAAGCATTTCCTTTTTTTTTTTTGAAAAAGGTTAGGTATTTTTATTGAAAAAGAAAGGAAAGAAAATATACAAGAAGTATACAAAAGGTAACAAGGCCAAACAGGCATTGAAAGAATCATTCCCAACCCAGGAACACCCACTCAAGGGCCAAAAGCAGCAAAGCAAAACAACACACCAAATAGCATCCCACAACAGGGCCCCGGTCTAACCTAAACTGGATAACCAAAACACACCTCGAAAAAAAAAGAGGGCAGAAAGATGACTATTGGCAAATCCATCAGCCCCTCGGGCAAGGAAAAACTTGTTAGTGGGGAAGTGCGTACACCCTATGTCAATTCCAAAGAGAAACTTGTGGGCATGATTAACATCTATGTTCTAACTTGAGGGGGAGTGTTGAAGGCTGTCTTAGGTCCACCCTAGGCGGGTACCTAAGCATCATCTAGGCGACTAAGCGGTTTTACAGTGTCGCCTCGCCCAAACACCTATAGTTTTGTATATTAGGCGACCGCCCAGAGACTTACGCAGGCGCCTAGGTGACTAGGCAGGCGCCTAAACACAAGGTGGGCGCCCCATGGTCGCCTAGCCTCACCTAGTCACCTTGACAACTATGCGTAAGGGGCAAAATTGTATTTTACTTTATTTTTTGATCACCCTAACATAAATACCAAATTACCAATGCTAGCACTACCAGCACAACTTTTGGCTCTCAATCTTCTTCTCTCCTCTCCTCTCTCCTCCTCCTCTCTTAGAGCTTTCTACTTATTGCTTTTAGTTTAATAAAACTAACACCCTTTTGCCTACTTCTCGACCTTTCCTTACTCCACCAAGATTTTACTTTTTCCTTGAATTGACGATCCTCCAACCACATATTCTCAAAAAGAAACAATGATAGACCACCAAACAACAAATCCTGTCCTAGAGAGATAGGGCAACTGTCTGATACCCTAGGCAAGGACCTAGTTAGGTTTTCCCACAAATCTTCCCATTCTACCAAGCAAAGGAACCTCTCCAATTTGGAACATATTGGGTTGGCTTAAAAGTTTGACCATGTGTAATCAGCTTGTAAAAATGGGGATTCCTTCAACTTAAAGATCTCAATCAAGTTATTAAATTTCCTCATGTTGAGAGTAATACCTTGGTTTGAGTTGTTTATTTACCTTGAAAATCTTAAAACATTGAAGTCTCCCCTAGACACCATGGTCCCCCCACAACCCTCTCACTACACTCAACTCCTCCCAAAGTCGGTCTCTCTCTACAAGAATTTGGGCCATAGACAGGTCGGAATTCATCCCCGCCCATCATTAGCTCCTTTAATTTTAAATAGAGACCAAATAGTTCCCAATTAGTTCCTCTAGGCACTCCATTTCCTCATTTTCCATAAAGTGGGTATTCCCCCTAAAGTTCCCCAAGAAGGTGCAAAGGCCCAACTTAACCCTCTAGTTCGCCGAATGCTTCTAATCCACCTCCTATCTATCTTTGAAAGTTTAATTTCTTGGACCATAAACATATGTAGCTTCTCTTTCCCTAAAACACACCTTATTAGTCTTCTTTTCCTTGCACTCCCTAAACCCTCAAATTCTAACTAATGATCTTCATTTTCTATTAGACTAAGGACCTTCACAATTTCCTTTCCCCTTCCAATTCCAACTAATGATCTTCATTCTCTATCAAACTAGGACCCTAATAGTTTCCTTTCCCTTGTCACACCTGCCTTTCCCCTTCCATTCCAACTAATGATCTTCATTCTCTATCAAACTAGGACCCTAACAGTTTCCTTTCCCTTGTCACACCTTCCTTTTAGTATCCTCCATTTAGTATCCCCTTCCTTTTCCCCTTTCTTTTATTATTACTAGTTGGGACCCATGCAATGCACGGGATTTGTTAAGCGAAAGCTAAACAATAGAAACACATAAGACTACACAATCGTCTTATACTTTTAACTTTTTAAATAATTACTAATTATTTATATTTTATATATTACTTTTAATAGTATTTTACAATACAAAAATAATAATAATTAATTTCAAGTAGGTTGTTTATCAAACTGATGAAACCGAAAACCCGACCAACTTGACCCGAGTTGGTCAATTTTCTAGTACTTTCGATCAGCTTTGGTTCAATAATTTCCCAACCCGATCAGGTTGGATCAGTTTTGCTTTGGCCATTTGTAAACCGACCAAAATCGAATAACCAGACCATAGATATATATTAATATTTTATATTTTAAATATAATTTTTAATACAGGAAAGTGGGAAAATTCTTATATTTATTAGTCTAAAATATTTTATATCACAAATTTATTTTTTAATAATGCCACTGCAATTTTTATAAATTTAAACTTAATTTTAAAATTTAAATTTTTTGAACTAACCAACCAAATTGAAAACCGACCAAAACCAATACAACCTGAGTTGGTTGGTTTTCACTAATTGTTAGTCGTTTCAGGTAACCAACTCCCCAACCTGACCAAGTCGGTTTGGTTGGCCAAACAGCTTACAATCGAACCGAACTAACTCATGAACTCTCCTAATTTCAGCTAAATTAATAGTTTAATCTCTAATAAATAACAATAGTTTAATCTAAAATGATTATTGAAAATTTATAGTGAACATACACAACTATTGAAAATATATTGATAATGAAAATACAATAAAAACTATAAATATATTAAATTAGTCAATAAATAGTGCAATCTCAAATAATATTTATCTCTAAATATTAAATTAATTATTTAAAATCTAGTCATTTTAAATATTTTGTTATTTAATATACTTAGTTACCTAAATATTTAAATAGTATGTAAAGTATTTAAAATATTTAAGATTTGGTTATTTAAGATAATTTTGTAAAAATATAAAATTATTAATAATATGAATATTATTAAATCTATTATAATTATTTTTTGTGTTTTTAATAAATATTTTAAAGTTATTATATAATTTAGTTAAAATATTTAAATAATTCTTAAAATTTTTAATGCAAACCTTCTTTGGATAGATATAGATAAAAAGTGTGTGAGAGGATAAATAGGAATTAGAGATAATTTAGGAGAAAGTGGGGGAGGTAGTTTAGGAGAAATTTTAGGATAGGGGATTATTTAGGTTATTGGAAACGTATGGGAGGGGGAGAGAGAGAGAAAGAGAGAGAGAGAGAAATTTTAGGTAATTTTTATGGGAAAGGAGAGCATCTCATTAATTGTTTCAAAAATTACATGGAATAAAATATAAAAAAATCATAAAAAGGAGAAAATTCCTAGGCTTCCTTCTTTATATATTTATATATATAGAGAGAGAGAGAGATTAGGCTTCTTTCCTTCTGTTCTTTTTTTTTTTTTTGATCAATAACTGAAAACTTTCATTGATTAAACACAAAATTACAAGAAGAGGAGAGGTAACCTTTCTTAACTCTCCCCATTGAACAACAGTAAAAAACAATTACAACTGAGCCCAAAATAGTTGACTTCTCTCCACCCCTTGTTTTGCAAGCACATCAGCAAAAACATTACAGATCGTTTGACACATTTAAGTTTCACATCCATATTCTGTATCAGCCTTCTTTCCTTCCCCCTTTCCTTTTCTTGTTCTGGAGTAGACTTTAGCATCTGAAGTCTTCTCCTTTTTTCAGTTCTATGGCTTCCCCTCATAGGCCAAAAGACCCAGCTTCTCCTCCAGTTTTCCTGTCCTCCTCTTCCAACAACACTGATAAACTTTTAACCACTAAATCTAAAATTCTACCCTAACTATCATCACCCTCCTATTCCTCTCTCATGATCCCTACTTCAAGTACAAAGGCACTCTCAACATTCAGTCATCTGAACTGGAACTGGATCTGCAAACATAGAAAGAGGAGGACAAGAGGACACAGGTTTAAAATTGCAATCAGGAACTAGAGGAGGGTAGGGGTTAGAGTTTCCATATTCCAATATTTTGCAAGCTTCCCTTGAATCTGGCCCTTCTTTGTCACCTTTCTCTTGAGAATTCACCTTGAACAACATCATGTTTCTGTTCCTCCTATGCTTCTCTGCTTAAAATAGTAGGGTTACCAAAATTCCTAAATCGTTGATCCTATTTTTGGCCTTGCACAGATTGCACTGTAGTGTGTGCTCTTCAGGTTGTAGTGACCTTGTTTCACAGGAAGGGTTGGTTCTTCTCTTTCTGCTTCTGTCAACTCAACCATCCTTTCCAGAGATTTATCTTCGAATAAAAGCTTGCTTCCCAGACAATATTCATCTAGAACTTTATAAGTTTTTGCAGAGCCAATACTGCCAATCCTTGATAGTCGATTTACCTCTTTGTCTTCGTTGTTTTCAAAGACTTGAAGATCCTCCCAATCTCCTCTAGGCTCTCTAAAATACCTTGGATTGGGTCAGGTGTTGTGGAGTTCTCTGAACAAACCAATCTCCAAACTAGATTTGAACCTCCTAAGAACCTTCTTGAAATCCTGCTAGCATTGCCTGAGGAGGGTTCCTTCGAGCCCCATTTCTTTGAGACTTCAAACAGAGGGGAGAGAGGTTGCAGCAGGGAAGATGATAGACCCCTTTGTTCATCCCCTAAAGGATTTTGAGTTATCACATGCTTTGGTTGAACACGGTTCAGAAGGGTTTTTAATCTGGCCTCCTGGTTCAGCCCCAACTTTGTTATTTTCCGGTTCAGTTGAGTGAACAACCTTAGTACCTGGTTTAGCCACGTCTTTACATCTTCCCACCCTTTTTTCCTTGCTGAGGATGTCAGGTAGGTCTGACACTTCTGCAAAAGATTTAAACTGGACCCTTTGATTAACCATCAATGGTCAACTTTGCTTCAAAGAATTAGTAAGCTGCAACCCTTCTTTTGCTAAGGCAGATGGTTGGGCTGCTTCTGTAGTTGATCGTTTACCTTCACCATCCAACGAAGAGGCTCCATGTAAGCAATCCATAGCCATGTAAGCTCCATCTTCATTGCTGCTACTATCCATATTTGGTAAGGTGTACCTTCCACTGTAAATCAGGTCAAATGGACATCTTGACCTTGTTGAATGGGTAACAGAATAATATATCAAATGCAACTAAATCAAGTCAAATGGACAAATCTTTAAACAAA
This sequence comes from Nelumbo nucifera, assembly GCF_055504915.1. Taxonomy (NCBI): domain Eukaryota; kingdom Viridiplantae; phylum Streptophyta; class Magnoliopsida; order Proteales; family Nelumbonaceae; genus Nelumbo; species Nelumbo nucifera. The sequence goes on along the minus strand of NC_142656.1, from coordinate 29,645,128 downwards.
GGCTGCAAAGAATGTAAAAAACCGGCAAAGAACACAGAAAAAGTGACAATAAAAGCAAACCCTGTTACTATAAGGCCACTGGACCTGGAATCCCCCAATCAAACCATGCCTAGGAACACCTTCTCTAGCCAAGCGGTTGGCTAGGGAATTAGCATATATGAGAATCCACCTGAATGAATAGTTCTGACTTCTGACCAGAACGAACGCTTTTCTAACCAAAGATCTGAGTCTCCAAGGAGGATCCTCTTCAGAGTTTAGCCAAGTTAAAACAACCTTGCAGTCCCTTTCTATTAGCACATTCCTCCAATTCTGTGTAGCTAGCAGTTTTAAGACCTTGAGTAGACCAATGCCCACCTGAATAGCTTAGGGTTATTTCCCCACCTAAAATAGATAACCATAATAACTTGTTTACTTGCACTTTGATTTCCACCAACTATTCTAACTCCACATTTTCTTCTATTTCCCTTAGTTTATCAACAATTGCCTCCTCATCTTCTCCTCTTCAGTCTCATCTTCCTCTAAGTCATCCTCCTGTCCTGGAACCTCCTCTTCTCTCTGCACAACATCTTTCTTTTTTATCTTCAGTTTAAGACCCCAATTTCTTCTTTCCCACCTCTATCTTCAACAAAGCCAGAGTACTACTGCTTCCAGCTGAGCTCTGCCTTTTATTTCTGGCCAACCTTACATTACTCTTACTTTTGGTGAAAATAACACCAAAAAAAATTAAATTTACCCAAGAATTTGAGAAAATCTGCAAATTACAAAATGACTACTAGAAAAGGATGGAGAAGATATATAATATCTTCATTCATGGTTTCTTTTCCCTTCCCCACCTCTGCCTCTTATTCATATTCAGTGTATACTCACACAACATCACAACCATGGATGTCCAGTAGAAGTCAACTCAACAAAACATCATTGCAACTATATGGGGTAGGCCAACCCTGATTTTCCACTCCACTCTATGAGAATCATACCCCTATTAAATTGTAAGCTTTGGATCATTTTTACTATTTCTTTGTTTTGGTCTTGATCATTTTTACTACCTCAGTCTATGTACTTTTCAGCCTCTCCATGTTTGATCTAGACCCATCAACTTCAGGTTTGGTACATTTGAAGGTTAACAGTATTACCAGAACCCTGTATTTTACCAAAGAAATAGAAAGATAAAATAAAATAAAATATATCATGTAGCAGACTGGCAATGTTACTTGTTAATTTTCAAGATTTTGTATATGATGCTTTTGGGTTGTTTAAGCAAGCTTAATTATAATATTGTGTTTCCTAAGGTTTATTTAGAGTATTTAACCAGCACTTAGAGGAGCTGCCCAACTTTTGTGCAGTAAAAGCAATCTGGAACATATTGAAAAGAATGAACTTAAACTTGAGTATGATAACAAGTCAAATTGGCAAAGTACAATGAGAACCAAATTGAAAGATCTCATCATCTGAAATACCTGAAATATTTGAGAGGGGAACCACTCAATTTCATCTGCATTCCCATCCATATTTATGTACATGTCTGCACTAAGAAAGGTATCGCCATCTTCAGTGAAAATGAGATCAAGAGCATGTTGTTGACAGAAACTATCTCTTAATCTATCAACAGAGCGCTGGAGGCGCCTCTTCCATTCTCTTTGTTCAGGATGACGGTTTTGCCTGTCAGTAACTCTTCTACGAGGTTCATCCTTAATACCATTCTGGTTCAGTGGAGAAAGCTTCATGGCAGCCCGTGGTAGCAGTTCATCCGCTAATAAAGATGCATTTGCTAGCAAAGCAATCTGCTGAGGTTCAGTCTCAGCCATCCGAACAATTTTATTTCCAGAGCCTTCCGGTCTTCCTTCTTCTTCCATTGAACCTGGCAACGCATTTATGAGTAAGCTAACATATGAGTTGAATACTTGAAACAGGCCTTCCAGGCTTTGACCTCCTAATTGCATACTGAGGAGCGGTCCTACATCTTCAAAGAAATCCTGGAAGATTAATTGAAACAAGAAGCAATATTAGGAGGAAAAGTTCACAAGTCTACAAGTAATAGACAGTTTATACAAATGCCATCAAACTAATTAACCACAACTCTCATGGGACAAGAATTACAGGCCACACTTAAAACATATTTGTAAACATACCCATGAATCATTTACTAGTTATGATTATGATTCCCAACCACATGTTGGGGTATTATATTCCTTCCTTTTATTTTGATAATTGAATGGAAATTTCATTAATCAAGAGGGTAAATTTTTACAAGCATCCCTAGGAGAGGCACAAGATGCAACCTTTCCTTTAACAACAGCGATTACAGGTTTTCAAAAACTAAAATTACAAAGCAGCCGAATATAATAGTTCCTGGGAAACCCCTCGTTTAGCAAGAAAGTCAGCCATTGCATTTGCCAATCTGCCCACCCATTGGATTCTAATTGTCATGTACCTTGTTAACCATTTCACTTTTTTATGTTGTCCCTGTAACTCCAAATGACAGAATCTGGATCCAACAGCCATCCCACAACCACCTTTGAGTCTCCTTCAACTAGAAATTTTTCCACCCCAATCTGGTTACTAATCTGGATCCCATGTACTGCAGCTAGTAACTCAGTCCACATAGAATCACCTATTAACCAAGATGAATAATCCAATCCCTTCTCTTTGAATGTGCTACACAAAATAGCATTAAGAATTTTAATAATCAATACAGTTTTAACGATTAACAAGGCATAAATACCTGAAAAATACAGTAAGTTAATGGGTTTGTATATGCATATATGTATGTGTATATACACACATATCTAAACTACAACTCCTATCCTTCAGAGCATTTCATTTTTGACACTCCAATATTTCCACTTCAATTCAAGCTCCAGCTCCACAGTTCAGACACTGGAATACTAACCAGTAACAAAAAAATATGCAAAGTGCTTAAGTTCTGAATAGAAATATATCTTCATGTAAGAGCTTCAATAACCAGGTACCTTTACATGCTATTGCTTACTATAACCATATCAGGTACACATCCAATACAAAACTGAATACTACATGAACAGTTTCACAGCATAACTTACAGCACAAACACTTCTACAAGATATAAGAAGTATATTTTAATAAAAATGCTATAAAAGTTCGTTGATGTTATAAAAGTTTTGCAAAGTTAGGCAGCACATGAATATCAATAAAATGATAGCTTAAAAATTAAAAATATCATGAAAGCCCATTTTGACCATCGAAGCATACAACTACATCCCCAATGCACCAGCACACTTTCTTCCTCCTACCACATTTCCCTCTGCCTCTAAAAGTATTAGATGAACCTTTAACTGTTTCTTCTCTCTCTCTCTTCAGACAAAACACCATAGGTCATTTCTTAGCTTTCTTAAGACCTCTCCCACAAATTGTCCATGGCTCCAGTTCACTCTACCATGTCCAGCATACTTCCCGAATGTAAAGAATCTTAAACACTCTCTAACTTGCAACGACTTCAAGACACAGTAAAGCTCCTAAGGAAACCATCTAAGAATTAATATTTGATAAAATAAAAATTTGGTATGAATTTCTGCACAATAAGTAATTTCTTGACAAGCTATCTTCCAAAATGCATCATAAAATACAACATTTTAACTTAAAACTTCAAAAAACTTTAGAATACCCCCATCAAAAATTTGTTGGTTGTCCATCAATTGGCCATGACTTAATCCCTCTTCAAATCACAAAACCCTGGGCTTGTCACATCGGTGATCTAACAACCTATCTAATGACATTACATCAAGCTATCAGGCAAGTTTTTTCCCACATCTCAAGAATAGGTCACAAGCCTTTTGAGTTTTAGTTCAGGCCCAAAAACCACATGACTTACTCTGAAAAAATAGCTCATTTGCATTCAATGTGAAGAAAATAGGAACATTGGAATGTAAATATCATAATTATTTAGGGCATCAAAATCTTGCTTTAGATAAAACCACTGACAGAAAAGAAGGGTCTAACTCTTACTTTTGAACTTTACAGAATGGAACAAGTCACTTTGAGCTTAAGATAGTAATTTTCTTAACTATGAATAAACTAAAGGTATAATTTTCTTAACTATGACCAGTATGCATCAGCCCATACAGTCATCTTGCCATCAAGTTCATGTAATGGATTTCAACTAGAAAAGATACAGAGACAATAGTGTTAGCATATTAGGTTCTTCACAATAACAGACAAGTAAAATCTTTAACTCCTAATGAATAAAATATTCTTCATATTATAGTATTCTGAATTAATAAAGCAAAACTATGTTATTCGTTAAGAAAACCATCCAACACATGCAATATACAATGTCAAGTGACTGATTGGTTATACCTTACTGTTGTAACTAAAGCCTAAAGGTGAGATTTTACTTCAGTAGAAAATTACTCTTATAAACATTTTACATGACACAATAGAATATAGTTTAGGCTGAACATAAAGCATCTACCTGGACCATGGAATTGAAGCGGTGAGCGCTGCTTGAAAGTTTATGGTGAAATGCCGTTGCAGAGCCAATAGATGCATTTGAGGTTCTACCAGATTGATGTGTAACAGTTGGAGGATAAGTGAGCACCCAATCATCAGCAGCAGCTAATGCAGCAGTGCTCTCTTCAATTCGTTTTAAATTAGCCTCTAATGCTTGCTCAACACTAGGCCTAAATTGTTTCAAGAGAATGGGGCAAAGTGCCAAACCACGAGATTCCAACAATGAACAATGGCCTAATGCTATCTGAACACACTCTGCAGCAGCCCTTAGACCTCCAGCAGCTGCTGATGAGGCCAATGCATGTCTCTTGACAAGAAGTGCAAAAGCCTCTGTCTGCTTTGTAGCCCACATCACAAGCTCAGATGTATATGCTGGCTCCTTGCCAAAAATAGCTAAAGAATCACTCACAGCCTGAGCGATGGCAGAGAAAACTATCTGCGAGAGAGCAGCAGTATATGCTCCTCCATATGAGGTGCTTGAAGGTCGAAGACTTTGCATATTATATTGAAATCTTTGGTAATGAGCATTAAGTAGCAAAGTATGAGCACGGGGACCATCTCCAAGTCTTTTAAGAGCCAAAACAGCTGCACGAAGCTCACTGCCACGAGTAGAAGGTTGGCAAACAGCTTCAGCAAGCTGATCAGATAACTTTTGTCTCCGTTCAGTAATGGCAATCTGTAGTGAAAGAAGTGCAGCTGGACTCAGTGTTTTCTTTTCTTTTGCTTCTGCAACTACATTTTCACCCTCATCAAGGGCAGCCAAAGCTTCATCCACTCTCCTCTCAGCTAGCAAGACGTCAAGTACATCAGGGAACTCCAGTGCCCATTTCTCTGTATCTGAAAGCCCCTTATCTTCAAATTTAGATATGCCATGTTCTGGTGAACCTTCAGAAGCATTGGATGGCAAAGAATCAATTTTGACTCCTTCAGCTAAACCATGAATAAGAGCTGCCTGAGTAGATAGAAGGTTTCTGATTGACAAAAGCTCCCCTTCTAGATCTGATATCTCCTTTGATGTTCTGCAAATAAACAGAAATAACAATACTCAGTGTCAAATGTCATAACATGGAACATGGTGATACAGCAATTACAACCATTTATAAATATAGAAGGCTTAAGGAGAAAAGAGTACCAGATTCAGAAATGCACAAAATTAATTTAAGTAAAAAATTCAAGTTATGCTTATGCCTGCAAGTTCCAAATCTGCAGAGAAGAAGAGAGAGATATTTGGCCATATAGAACAAGAATTACAAGATAGTTCTTTTAAGGTTATAATCACCTCACAAACAAGTACAACTGCTTTCTGTAGATGATTATAAATTCTAAAGAATGATTATGAAGATGACTATAGACATGATAAATAATGCAAGCCGAAAATGACAACCAGATGGAATTTCACAATACTATTCCATTTTAAAAGGCACACAGGCAAGGTACATTTTAAAGCACATGCCTCACTTGAACCCAGGCAATGCCCCTTTCAAAACTCACATGTCTAGTGCACCTAAGAACGAGTAAGGTCGCCTTGTGCTTTGTTCCAAGCATGCACCTTTTATAAATTGACTGTTCTGTTTACCTTTTTATGCGTTCTTATGTTTTTAACCTTTGTTATTGTATATTAACTTATAAATTACCTTTTTATCGGTGTGCATGCACTAGTAATCTATTAACGTTTAAAAGACACAAAAACAAAGACCCTATGAAAACATGAAGCCACAGCTGTCACAGATAGGATCTCAATCAGCAAAATTTCCACTAAAGAAGCAAAAACAATATAATTGATCTTTGATCCATAACTATAAAATAAATGAATAGTGATCAAAACCACAAAACCACCCCGCCTCAAGTACAAGCCAAATATTCAGCTCAAGGGCACCCCCAGATGGGTTTGGTCCTTTTCCTCTGACTCCAGGATCTATCAGTCCTCTGCCTTCATAAAGGCCCCAACCTCCTAAGATTGGGAATACAAGACATCTAACATTACACTAGCCAAGGTTGCAACTGGGAGGAGAAAAAACACATTCAAAGTTTCACATACTTGAACTGTTTAGTGCTTGAAGCACTTCATTTTGAATTAGTTTTAGATGTTATGCTTACGAATTTTTTTGAAAAATTGTCTTGATTCATCTTAGTATATGCCTCTTCCTATGCCTTTGCACCTTGGGCACTAGAAGACCATTGTGCTTTTCTTGTGCCTCTTGCTTCTAAAACAGTAGTCCACAGTACACTTTTATGGTAAGCAGAACTTAAATGGTAGTTTATTTTCACACTTCCAAATTTAGATGCTTTTATCACTCTCTTCAGTCCAAAGCAAAGTATCACCCCTCCATACAATAACCTAATACATGTACCACTCTACTACTCTAGTTCTATTCAGTCCATGAACCAATGCAAAGGCTGAAATCCATGGGAAGCTGCCCTATCTACACAATGTAAAATTTAATCCAAGAGATGGACAACTTCTGAGTGCAATACATAATGCCCTTACTTTTTATATCAGTAACAATCCCATTAACGAATCAAATTAAATACACACATACATACATACATACATACATACATACATAGACAGATAGATGGATACAGGGCAGAGCTATTAGCTGCTGTACAAGGGGTGTAATTTGCAAACCAGCTGGGGGTACAACACCTAATAATCGAAGGGGATTCCAAAGTGGTGGTGTGTTGGTTGAAAAATCCTGAAGAGGCTATGTGGCGCTACAAGAATGAAATGAAGAAATTCAGTTGGTTGACAAGGAATATGTTGGTCACTGTACAGTGGGTGGGGAGATCAGCAAATACTTTGTCATATGTGTTAGCCAAGCAAGGGGTAAATAGGGAAGAATTGTTTTGGGCTCAGCTGTGATTCCTGTTTTTCTTTCCTAGTTTACTTGTAAGATTCAAGGAGGGGCTGCAGCTCGTGCCTCTCCCTGGGATGTTGTATGAATTCACTCTAAATCAGCTTCTGAATTAATAAATCTATTATCATTCATCAAAAAAAGATAGATGGATAATCCCATTGATAAGGAGGATATTTAGAGAGATTTTATCTTTCAGGTCTAATTTCAGAGAGGATGTTGGAGGATGTTTGGGTATATTTGTAATCGTGGTCTATACGAGGACATTCTGTAAATCCAGTTATTTATATGGGGCTTGTAAAACAAGACAGGTGGTGTATGTGAACTGTCCAACAAGGCAACCAGTATCTAGTATATGGTATGTCTGAGAAGCCACCTGATAATGGGCCTTATTTAAACAATTGTTGTTTCTGGTTTTTCTGTGAAAGAGGATGAATATAGACTAATTGTGAGGTGTACAGAGGCTATGTGGTTCCATCCCAAATTTATTGTATGCTTCTATTTTCCATAATGGATTATGATGCTTCTATTTAATGTATGCTTGCTCTCTTGGTTCATGTTTCTTGATTTTCTGGTTATGGTTTACCATTTTCTATTTGATATGACTTGGCTTATGCTTGTGAAAATTTTTATCTATGCATCCAGCTGTTTGACACAAAAGAATAATCCTTGCAAAGAACTAATTTAAAAAGTATTTGGGGGAACTGGCTAAGGTGGAAGCAGTTGCTTGGTTGGTTGCACTGGATAGTATACTAATACTAGACCATCCAAAGAGAAGAGGAATTCAGTTAGTCAACAGGTGCTACTTATGTGGATGTTCAAAGGAGATGTGCTTCACTCTTATTTGGCTCAGTCTTGTGGAATTCTAGAAGCCCATTGGAGATTTTTGCTTCTTGGCCAGTTTTAAATTGGAGCAAGAAAGCTAAAAATGTTTGGTCAAGTGTTCCATTTGCAATCTGTTGGGAGATACGGAAAGAGAGGAACAAAAGAATTTTCAAGGACAATGCAAGATCCAAGGAGGAGCTGTGTTCAATCATCAGGAAAAGAATTTTGAATGGATTATGTTTCTGCCAGAGTTTTTGGGATTGGCATGAGAATCTTTTCAGGTTGGTTTTTGGTCATCTTTGGAAATGGAGGGGGGAACTGATGACTTGTATTTTGTTTTAGTCTGTCTTGTTTTTCTTTTGATGATTTCTCATTACCTCTCTTATTGTACTTTGTCTTCTTTTCTAGGTTAATGAATTTTCATTTTTATTTATCTTCAAAAAAAAATCCTTGCAAAGAGTAACTTAAGCATCAAAGAAAAAATAAGATTCATCATATGAGAAAACCAAAAAAGATGGGAAAATAAAGAATATAATCTATTTAACCATTAGGAGATGGCTAACAAGAAGGTTTTCCAACTAATTGGCAACCTAAACTAGAGTGGAACTATACAACCAGTGTTTTAACTTTTAAAAGCACAAGGCACAAAAAAAGTGCAAGGGGCCTTTTGTGCCCAAGATGCAAGGCACAAGGCAAGGTGTGCTTCTTTTTCAAGAAGGGTGCAAAATTTAAAAAGAAAAATCAAAATAAATGCAAAAAATCAAAATAAATGTTCAAAAAACTAAATGTTCTTTTTTCATGCTTGTACCAGAAAAAGAACTAAATGTTTAAAAAAGCCTATTAGCTCAAACTAAAATATATAAACATAACATATGAAACATGTTTTGTGACATTTGCTCTTTTGAGGCTGAATCATCAAACCACATTCCTGCATTGTAATTATACCAGCAACATCTGGGCATTGGTTCCAAGTGCGTTTTGGATGGAAGCGTCCTTCCAAACATGGCAGTGAAGTTTTTATTGGCCTGGCAATTGGTTCAGGGTTCTAAAAAGTGTGGTATGGTTCTTGAAAATGACATTTTTTTGGATTGGAAATGGTAACTTCATTAATACAATATTAAGTACATCTGTCAACCCCTAAACAGGTATTGAGTCCCCAGTAATCTTTATTACAAAACTGCCCAGAATAATACTCTCCCTCGCAGTCCCTTGTTTAAATGTTTAGTCAACATATCAGCTAAGCCATTAGCTGATCTCCTTGTCCATTTGAAGCATGCACCAATCTCCCTTGTTATATTGAGGATTTCCCTCATAGGCGGTCTATAAATCCAGGCTCCCAACTTACCTGATTGCAGCCAATCAATTAACCATTTAGAGTCCTCTCTCTATCTCAACTTGGTGTAACCCCAATTGTTTGGCATATCTAACACCATGAAGCAAGGCCATCACCTCCGCTCTCAATGAGTCCCCCACTCCTATTGGCCTCAAAAACATAGCCACAATTCTGCCATTTTATCTCTGATTGGTGGGACCATAACTCCTGCATAGTAGGTTTTGTGGAGGTTGTAGTTGTCACCACTCCCCAATTCCTGTAAATGTCTTCAGCTGAGAAGTCTTTAAATAAATCCAAAGTTTTCAACCATTTAATAGTCATAATGGCTATTCTGTTTACAGTTTCCTCCTTGGATTTCTCCACTCCTTTGAAGATCCTATTGTTTCTTTCTTCTCAAACCGACCATAGGATAACTGCTCTTGTGGCCCTCCACACTATTCTTCCACGCTTCTTTGGTTGCCTAAAAAAGCTTGGGTCAAAAAGGCTTACTACATCCGGGGGAGGCCTCCACCTGCAACCAAAGATAGAAGGAAACCATGTCCAAAGAAAGCACACAAATGGACAAGAAATTAATAGGTGTGTGATCGTCTCACCAAAACCCAAGTAGAGGCTACAAACATGAGGTGACTAGCAAAAATGTGGCCTTTTTCATTGCAGCATATCTAGAGTTGATTTTTTGGAGAACCACCTCCCAACAAAAAGCCCGAATTTTTGGAGGTACAGGCCGACACTAAACCTCTTTTGGAGGAGGAACAAATGAATGAGGACAAAGGAAACAAGTGAACACACACCGAATGGGTAAGGTTTCCAAATTCTACTGTCCAAACAAGATTGGTCCAAATAGGTTGACCCTAAAAGGTTAACTAATTCATCCTCCATTGTCATTTCCAACTCCCTTGGACACTCCTCAAACCCAGATCCCAAGAATTATCAATAAAAACTGAAGAGATCACTCTTCTTTTGTTTTCGAACAATGAATAAAGTGTAGGGAAACATATCACTAAGGGGACTCTCTCCAACCTAAACATCTTCCCAAAACAACACTTTGTTCCCTGCACAGGCATCAAATTTAACGTAATGAAGGAAGGCAATATACCATGAATAGCTTTCCAAGGAAAGCATCGAGAAGCCCTAGGGTCAACTCCTACATCCCAACCATTGTCTACCAATCCATGAATGCTGACAATCACTCTATGCCAAAGCTTATCTCGTTCCAATGGCAATCTCTATAACCATTTCCCCAATAAAGTTGTGTTTCTTACTCTAATATTTCCTATTCCTAGACCACCTCCCACTTCACTAAATGGTCCTTTTGGGCGTCTCTTAGTTTCCAAAGGAAGTCCCTCATAATCTTCTCTAGATGGTTTGCCACTTTTATCGGTATCCTAAGGGTAGATATGAAATAAACGAGTAAGTTAGCCAATGTTGACTTTATTAGGGTTATCCTACCTCCCAAAGAAATGTAGTTTCTCTTCCAATTCGCAAGTCTTTGTAAACCTCTCAACCACTAGACACTAGAAGCTATTTGTATTTGGATTTCCTCCCAAAGGTAGTCCCAAATATTGTAATGGCCAATCCCCTACTTCACACCCCAATATTCAGCAAGCAGATTCACCTCCTCACTCCTTAAATTTACTCCAACCACACAACTCTTGCCCCAATTAATTTTAAGGTTGGAAATCCTCTCAAAATTATGTACTATCTTTATTAGGTTCATAAGTTCTTCTGCTCTTCCTTCAAAAAACAAGATAATATCATCTGCAAATTGTAGATGTGTAACCACCACTTACTTCCAACTCTCCAACCTCTAATCATATTGTTTGCATCTGCCCTTATGACCAATTCACACAACACATCGACTACTAGAGTAAATAGGAAAGGGGAGAGAGGATCTCCTTGTTTAAGGCCCCTTTTGGCAAGAAAGAATGTTCTTGCTACTTCATTTACCAAAATTGAGAAATGACATGAAATGCAACCCTTCACCCATCTATACCATCTTGCTCCAAATCCCCTACGCTTAAAAATGTCCATCAGAAACTCCAAATCCACCATGTCATAAGCCTTTTCTAAATCCAACTTACAAACCAATCCTTTTGCTTCTCCCTTTTTCTAAACTCTACACATTCATTGGCAATGAGAATTTGATCCATTATTTGTCTCCAAAAAACAAAAGCCCCTTGATTTGGAGAAATCATTGAGAGAAGTAAATTTTTTATTCTTAGGGCCAAAACCTTGGAAATGAATTTGTACATGCTTCCTATTAGACTTATGGACCTGAAGTGCTTCGGCTAGATTGCATCGACTTTCTTTGGTATCAACACAATGAAAGTTGCATTTGCACCCGAGTTAAATTTGCCCCTCTCTTAGAATTCATCAAAAACCTCCATCAAGTCATTCCCAATTATCTCCCAACAATCTTGATAGAATGCCATCATAAAACCATCCAGTCCTGGGGCTTTAGATCTCCCCGTCGAGAAGACTACATTTTTCACTTCCTGAATCTCAAATTTCTTTTCCAAGGATTCCAACATCTCTCTATTTCTAACCCTCCATTCCAGTCCCTCTAAACCTTCTCTTAAACTTCTCAAACCCTCGTAGAGTGTTTTGAAATGGTTCACAAAGGCATTAGCTATGTCCTCATCTCTTGTCAATACTTGCCCATTCCATTCCAATTTCAGCACCGAGTTCTTCCTCTTTCTCCCATTTGCCAACATGTGTAAAAAACTGGTATTACCATCCCCTTCCCTTACCCATTGACATCTAGATTTTTGTCTCCAAGTAACCTCCTCTTTTCTTAGAATGTCTTCCAGATCCTTTTTCAATCCTCATCTCTCTTCCCTAACTTCTGAATTCAAACTTCACTCAGCTTCCACACCATCTAGCTCCTCTATTCTACTAAGGATTTCCTATTTTCTTTCTTCAATCCTTCCAAAAATCTCTTTATTCCAAACCTTAACTCTTGCTTTCAGTATCTGTAGTTTCTTATAGAATCTATAACCCCTCCACCTGAACTCCACTTGATCCTCCTCCCACCACTCCTTCACCTTTAGTAAGAAATCAAGGTGCAATAGCCACGTATTCTCAAATCTGAAAGGGCAAGGACCACCCCCCACCCTCTCTTGGGTCAAACTTATTAGGCAATGGTTTGAAACTAGTCTCGACAGTGCTGTGACCACTAACCCCCACCACTCCATTTCCCAATCAGTTGTGAAAATGAATCTAACTTCCAGGAAGTGGGGGCTTCTTGAAATTTTCACCAAGTAAAATTTGCCCTTTGAATAGGTAGGTCCCGCAACTCAAAGGCTTCTACAAAGAGGTTAAACTTCCTCGTACTCAATGTAATCCGATGGTTTGGGTTGTTTGATTCACTCAAGAATCTTATGACACTAAAATCTCCCCCCCCCCCAAACACCAAGGACCATCCCATAAACCTCTCACTGCTGCTAACTCCTCCCAAAGTCCCTCCTTTTCCTTATAAGAGGTGGGTTCATGCACATTAGTTAAAACCCATTCTCAAACATCCACTCTCCTCTTCAGCTTTATGGACACAAAATACTTCCCAATTAACTCCTCAGTACACTCCAACTCTGCATTTTTCCACAAAGTTACATTTCCCCCTGATGCTCCCCAAGATTGTGTGTATGCCCAACTTACGTCTCTAGCTGACCATATACTTCTCACCCTTTTCCTATCTAACTCGGACAGCTTAGATTCTTGAATCAACACAATGTCTGGTTTTTCTCTTCTCAACAGATCCCTAATCACTCCTCTTTTTTTGGCTTCCTAACCCTCTTACATTCCAGCTTATCAAGTTCTTGGACACCAAAAACAAATGCACCCTGAGCAGACAATTCCACTTACCATTTCTTCCTCAACTTCCTTCCAACACTCCCTTTATCATAATCCACCTCACACTTTAGACCTTCCGCCTCACTTATCCTTTTCTTTCTCTGTTTTTTTACTCCATTACCTCTAACCCTAGACTCTAGCTTCGCCTTCCCCTTTTTCTTTCTATTGGAACCATTTTTCTTTTTTTCCCCTTTTCCTTTTTTTGAACCAGCTTCTGCTTTTATTCTTCCATCACCCTTAACTTCCTTTTCACCTAGGACTCAGTGTATCACCCTCCTCATCCCTTTCATTCTACTCACCATCTCTTCCATTACCTGAATTCTAAACAGTTCCATAATCAGTTCCCATATTCTATCCCCTATTTCCATGTCTACAATTTCCAAAAACAGATCCCCAATCACCTCTGCTTTTGCACTTGATCATCCTGATTGACAGACTGCAAGGTTGGGCTAGTCTCCCCTATAGGCACAAGACAAACAGGACTAGAACAAATATTAATAGCAACAAAAATCCGGGACCAAAAGAGAATTTTGTACAAAGGATTTACCAGAGGAATTGGCGAGTCCTTAAACCCAATCATTGGGCTTAAGCCGGAGGTAGCCATGGGAACGGAGCAGTTTGTAGATCTACTAAAATTTTCTGGGTTGACTTCATAGGTCCTACTAATACGCTGTATTTGATCTCGTTTTGAACATAGTTCTCCTCTATTCTCTGTCTAAGATTTAACTTCCTCCAAAGTGGAGCCTAATCTTCCTTCCTCTTTCACAGACTGGACCAAGAGCCTAGGAAGTGTGGTAGAGAGCTCCTCATCAAACAGTAGCCTCAAACCATCTTCTGCTTCTTCCCCAAGTCGAGATTGGCACTTTGAACACTGCAAAAGCTGGAACCACCAGAGTTCTCTCCTTCCATACTTCCCTCCAAGCTTATCCACCCCGAATCAATTATTTCATCCATGTTCTTCTTTCGATTGTACCTTGGGTTTAGCTTCTCTGGGCTGGTAGAGTAGAAAACCAGTCACCCAAGCAAGCCCCAAACTAGACTCTGCCTTCGAGCTTGCTGCTGAAACTTTGCATTGGGAGGGAAAATTCGCCACTGCAGCTTTGGTTTGGGATGATGACACACCCAAACTTAGGTCCCCTAACACTCAACCTGTTTTAGTAATCATGTGATCACTTAATTGATGACATGACTTTCTTTTTACTTCTAAGATCTCCAAAAATAATGGGCATGGCCTATTAGGCCTAACAACACCCCCAATCTCTTCTAATGTATGTGCCTATTTAAGGCTCCTCGTGACTGGACCAAGTCATTCAAAGGCCCACTAAGATTAATTTCTCCTTCTCTCCCATTTGTCTCCACCCCTGAACATTTTTTCAAATTTGAATCTACCACACCTCTACCTTTTGAAGCCATCAAAGCCTGAGCAAATGTTTTACAGACACCCATTGAAACTCTGCCTTGTTGCTTCGAATTACCCAACTAGGAGGTAACTTGATTTACACCTTTCCAAATCTCAGTCTTTTCAGTTTCCTTATTCATGAAAATTTATGATTTTCTCTGTTCTCCTCTATCTCTAAGGCTGCCTCGAGACCAGTTTTTGGCCACATCAGCTTCATCTTCTCCAGCCCTTCCTTCCTTCTACCATCAAGCTTCCACAGAGGTAGCTATCCAAGTTCTGAACATCTGACATCTGAGAAAACTTCTACAGTACGTGGGATTGGTTCTGGCTTCGCTCCATACACCTTAATAAGTACTGCTCGGAGGTCTGATGCATCTACAGCCGAGACTTCACCACCAGACAACTTTGCAATTCTGTTAAATATCTTGTCTGACCATAGATAATAAGGCAGCCCCAGAATTCTCATCTCAATGCAGTCTGTTAGGTCAACAGTTTTCTCATTGCAACTTGGGGACCTTCCTACCATTGCCAATCCTTTCTTTGTTACTGCTGACACTGCTTCAAAGTCCAGCCAGGGACTTCTACAAGATACCACAGCCTTCTGCCCATTAATAGGGCTAATCTGCAGTGTTTCTGAGACCTTCAACACTTGTTGAATCTCTTCACCCAGGGTTTTCCAATCTGTAACTTCTTTGTTCAGCGAGACTACTAGCTTGTTCTCCCACTCTTTTTTGGATTTATTGAGCCACAGTCTCATCGGCCCTAACCATGCATCAATCTGAACATTCTTAACTGTATTGGTTTCCTTTTTTTCCTTTCCAATCTGTTTCTTCCGCCTTCTCTTCAGGGTTCTTCTGACTCTCTTCCTTTCTGAATGGATAACTCCTTTCGTTCCTTAACACTAGAAGCTCCTGTATTGCTTGTATTATTTTATCCAGCCCGAAGCTTCTCTCCCTTCAGGGAAGCATGTGAACTGCTTCAGTCCTTCTCCATAATATTGGTAGATGCCCACAAATCTTCCTTTTTTGTTCTCTTTTGTTTCAGCAGAATACCTTCTTCCCTCTTCCACAAGACTACACTTCCATTCTATTGTTCTCAAGGTTCTATTAGCTCCCTCCAGAAATCCTTGAAACCAGGAGATTGCTCTCTCTTCAAGAATCAGCAAAGCTTTTCTCAGCTCCACTACCTGCAGAGCAATTCTTCTTCTTGTCCAAACTTCTCCCAAAAGAAATGCTTTTTGCCTCAATCTTCAAAACTCGTCTCCATCTCCTTGCTGGTGCAAACTCCATCTCCTCTGGACTCATGGTGAATTTGTGCAGGACTATGAAGAACAATTTATGATTTCATGTTGAAGCATTTATGAATTTCAAAATAAACGGCTCAATAAGTTTTATATGAAGCTTCTCCATGTCAAAGTATTGTTGAATCCAGTTTAGTGAACAAAAGTAATATAGCGGTGAGTTGCAAGAATGGTTAAAATGACAATTTATTTTGAACCACACAATGCAAAAGAGGCTGTTCTGTTCATGGTTCATGACATGTGAGCATTGATTTCATGATCCATGTGTATATGTGCTCTCACTATCTCCTTTTGATCATACTGTCATCATCAAATAGAGACATTATAACCAGTGTTTTAAAAGCGCAAGGCGCAAAAAAAAGCGCAAGGGCCAATTTGCGCCTGAGGCACAAGGCGAGGTGCACGCCTTTTTAAGAAAGGTACAAATGTACAAAAAAAAAGTCAGAAAATTCAAAAAAATGCAAAAAATTCAAAAAATATTAAACATAATGTTAACAAAAATTATAAACTTAAATTTTAAAATAAATGATTTAAAAAACCTATTATCTAAAATTAAAATACATAAACATAACATGTAAAGTGTATTCAAATGAAAATTTAAAAATAAAAGCAAACATATAAAGCATTTTCAAGCATGTAAAACCCACAATCTCTTTTTTTTCCTTAATTGCACTGCTTCAAGTAGTTAATGTGATGTAAAACATATTGCATTCTTGATTCTCTGAGTCGCATTTGTACCATTCCCCTCGAGGCAAGCCCGATCAAAGTCTATGTTAGGGTCTGAAATTCTTATTTCTCACATAAAAAATAATAATTTTTTATCAAAAAAATAAAAAATAATGATTTTATAACTTTCATTGCCTTTTAAGAAGATATTTTATTGCAATGAATGAATGAACAACATTAGTAAATAAGGGGTTCTCACATAAAAGGCAATGAAAGTTATAAAATCATTATTTTTTATGTGAGACATAAGAATTTCAGACCCTAACATAGACTTGTTTGGGTTTGCCTCGAGGAGAGTGGTCGGGGGTCCAGGGGCGGAGCCCCCTGCCCAGCCGTTAGACTGAAAAAAAAAGCAAAAAGCACAAAATTTTAAAAAGGTGCACGCCTGGGCTGAGGCGCAAGGCGCACCAGACGCATGCCTAGGCGCACTAGGCACGCACCTTTTGAAAGGGGTGCACCTAGGACCTGGGCGAGGTGCATACCCCAAAATGCGCCTCGCCTGTGCGCCTAGGTGTGCCTTTTAAATCACTGGTTATAATTGGACCCATACTGGTTTGCAAGAAACACCATATAACTGCCATATCATATTTACATCAGCAAACCATGTTTCCTGGTTGAGAAAGCTATAAAAGTTATGTTCAAAAAAAGTCATTTTGCTGGTTCTGGAACCATAGAACCAGCAGTAGTATACAAATAACATACAGAACACTGGTTGTGTTCATGAACCAAATAAAACACAATTACAACCACAAACCAAACAGCCCCTTGGTGATTAAGGCAAAGTAGTGTGGAGAATTACATCTCTGTTCATATTCTGGTGCATCTGGGCAGAAAGAAATGTGCATCTACACAACCATTTGAAAGGAGATAAAAACTCTTATCTCCCCCATTTTTGTATCCTTACAACTTTGCCCAAAACATTTGATCCCTTCCCACTCCTTGTTTTGCTAAATTGTCAGTGTAACTGTTTGGAGCCCTTTGTAATTCACTGAAACCTCACCTCCATACTTCTTGTTAGCCACCTAAATCTTTTGAATTCATTCTTATAGGACCATAACTCATCTTCCTGTTTCTGCAACCATCCTATCACTAGTTTTGAATCCCCTTTGAATGATCAACTTGTTGAGGCTCATACTCTTTGCCCTTTGCATAACTTCCATTATTACCATAACATCAGTCCTTAGTGAGTTTCCTATACCAATTGGACCCAAATGTAGAAGAAAAAATATGGCCTTCATTCCTGAGGGACCCAGGTTTTCCATATTACTACAATCAAAATTGAGTTTTTAAATAATCTTTCAGGTGTTAACCACACTCCGCTGATCAAGTTCTTTGGGGAAGTCCATGCTACTTCCCTCCACTTTCTAATGATATCATTAAAGATGAAGGATGAAAAACTCTCCAAAGATTTTGATCAGGACACCTTGTTTCCATAAATAATAGTATATACAAATTATATTTTTGTACATTCCCATTTTACAGTTCCTTGGTGTACATGGAGACCAATAGTATATGCAAATTATATAGTCTGCATGCTTCAGTCACATGGGTATTGACATTTGCAAAATTCTAGTGGATCCCTTTCCAAAGGGAAACTGTGTAGGTAGGATATGCATTTGATATTAAATCCAATGGGTTAATGGGGATTCATTTGGGTTAAAATTCTGAATCAGTTACAAATACAAAAAAAAAAGATGTGCTTTTTTCCTAGTTAAAGAGATGAGGTTTCTGGAAAGGAGATGATCTTTTTTTTCCTGATCGGTACTGCTAAGTATTTTATTGGATGTAATAGTGAATGATACACAAAAGAGCATGTACCCTACACCTCTTAGAGAATTAGATCAGCCTCTGTTGCCTATCCCATCGACCTTGTCCTTTTACATTCTTTCCTTTCGACCTAACAGTCCAAACTCCCTGGATGTTCCAAAAATATAATTGTTCCCTTTGTGTTCTGTATTTGGCTAGTTCATCAACTAGTCTGTTCACTGATCTTTGAACCCAACAGAAAGTTGTTTCGAACCATCAAACCAACTTTCTACTTCTCTGATTGTATGCCTATATTATCATGGCCATATATTTCAGTCAGACTTTTTCTACATTGCCCATGTTTCTTTTATTACCCATCACAAAACAAAAGAAAAACAAAACTAAGGAACCAAAACCTAGGACTGGTATCAAATACCAGCTTCATCATCACTAACTGTTAACAACTGACCACTAAAATTTCCTATCATCATCATCATAATCTTCTAAGACTTGTCCCATCTATATAGGGTCAACTACATGAATCCTGCTTTGCTGTTCTGTTCTGTTCTGCTCAGTGCCAGAAGTTTCCTACCCAAATAAAAAAATAAAAAAATAAAAAAATAAAAATCCAATGCAAGATCAAGTGATTATTCAATTGAACTTTAATGGAAATGTTCAATTGGATTAGTTATAAGCAATGATTTCACACTGTGCCATTTGTAGATCTTTGCTGGAGCTTTATTGAGATATTTATTGATTGTATAAATGAATATGGTAAAAGAAAATTGTCACAATCATTTAATTCATTATGATAAAACCGTATAAATGCAAGAAGACAGGATCACTTGAATACAAATGCTGCTGGGAAGAAAATTAAAAGATAAACACTAATTATACTGTCAATCAATCAATCTTAAAAGACTAAAAAGTAAGCACACACCGTATGAAAGCAGTATAGTTAGCGTAAACACTTCTACGCATCTCTTCTGCAGATGCCTTTTTCAAATCTACAAGATACGCACATAACTGCCTTATTTCCTGAAAATAAATGCAAATAACAATATTATTATATTGAGCCAAAAAAAGTTAAAATGTGATTCTCATGGATTATGGATTTGCTGCACTTTTATTGCAAAAATAAATTTATATCAAAAGCAAAAAATTAGTATACAAAACATATACAGGCATTTCGTCCCAAGCAAAAGGCGAAATACAATATGCAAAAATAACAGTGGCAAAAAGGAGACAAAACCTTTCCTAAAAATAATTTGAATGGAAAGTGTAAAAATAATTTCGTGGAATATCCGGGGCTTGGGCTCGGGTAGAAGAAGAGTAGTAGCAGGCGGTTTTTTGAGAGATAAGAAGGCCAACATACTAATATTACAGGAGACTAAGCTTCAGAAGATGAAGCATGGAGTGATCTGCAGCGTGTGGAGGTCTGAACCTTGCGACTGGCTGGCTGTGCCAGCTGAAAATACAGCAGGGGGAATTGTTTTAATCTGGAATAGCCGAGTCTTCAAGTTGGTGAACAAGGAGGTGAGCCTGTTCTCTATCTCAGCAAAACTTATGTTGTTGCAGTCCAATGTTCCTTTTGTGGTGTCAGGGGTGTATTGGGCCGACTGTCTCTTCGTTGAAAGAAGCTTTTTGGGAGGAGATGAATAAAGGAGGAAATGGGATGGTGATTTTAATGCAATTCTAAGGCAGGAGAAAAAGAAGAGGTGCAGGGGTACAAACAGGGGAATGTGGTTGTTTGCAGACTTCATTCAGAGGTGGGAACCGCTTGACCTACCACTGAGTGGAGCCCTGTACACCTGGACCAACAACCAAGAGACTCCCTCTCTGGTTAGCTAGATAGGTTCATTATCTCTACAAATTGGGAAAACCTCTTTCCCAATACTTCTCAGGAAGCCTTTCTGACTACATCCCTCTGCAGCTGATAACTGGTAGCACTAGGAAGAAGGCTCAACCCTTCCAGCTGGAACACTGCTGGTTGGACTTGGAGGACTTTGAAGCAAATGTAAAAACCTGGTGAGCAGAGGCTTCGTTTGAAGGTTCAGCGAGTCATATCTTAAGCAAGAAGCTTCAGTGGGTGAAAGGCAACATTAAGAAATGGCAGAGGGATAGGATGTCAAAAGATGAAAAAGGAAAGCTGAATGTTTGAAAATCATATCAGAGATCGATTCAGAGAGGAAGACGGAGCTGTAGGGGAGGCAAAGAGAGTGGAGAGACTCAAGGCTAAGAAGGATTATGATTCCTTAACTTTTCAGGAGGAAGTGAAGTGGAGACAGAGATTCAAGGCTCTTTGGTTGAAATCGGGGGACAATAACACTGCTTTTTTTCAAAAGTATGCAAATGCAAGAAGAAGGAAGATCATCAAGAGGCTACAAGTAGGGGATGTTGTAGTGGACCAGGAAAAGGAGATTGAAGAAGCTATTGTCAGTTTCTACGAGCAGCTTTACAGTGAACCGTGCAGAGTTAGACTAACTTTGGATGATCTCTACTTTGAGATGTTGTCTGATCTTCAGGTGGCTGAGCTGGAAAAACCCTTAACTGAGGAGGAGGTGAAGAGAGCTTTAGATGAAATGGAGGGGCACAAAGCACCAGGCCCTAATGGCTTCACTACCCTCTTTTTTAAAAAATTCTGGGATATTCTAAGACCTGATCTGATGCGGTTTCTGGAGGTGTTTCATCATTCTGCAGCCTTCGAGAGAAGTTTGAATGCTACCTTCTTATCCCTAATTCTGAAGAAGAGTGGTGCAGTGGAGATGAAGGACTTTCGTCCAATCCGCCTAATTAGAAGTGTATACAAAATTCTGGCTGAAATTTTAGTCTCCCGGTTAAGGAGTGTCATGGACTATCACATTTCCATTTATCAAAGGGTTTTTGTGCATAACAAACACATTCAGGATGAGGTGTTAATTGATAATGAATTAATTGACTCTAGAAGGAGAAGCAGCGGGAAAGGCTTGGTGTGCAAAATAGACTTAGAAAAGGCCTACAACAATGTTAATTGGGCTTTTCTGGATTACATGATGGCTAAAATACATTTTGGTAGCAAATGGAGAAATTGGATGAAGGTGTCTGTGACAACCCCCAGGTTTTCTGTACTAATAAATGGTGCTGCTAATGGGAACTTCAAGAGCTACAGAGGGTTAAGGCAAGGTGGCCCTTTGTCTCCATTGCTCTTTCTTGTTGTAATGGAAGGCTTAAGCAGGCTGACTGCAAGGGCTGCTGAGGGTTAATGTGTTGAAGGTGTCTGTGACAACCCCCAGGTTTTCTATACTAATAAATGGTGCTGCTCATGGGAACTTCAAGAGCTACAGAGGGTTAAGGCAAGGTGGCCCTTTGTCTCCATTGCTCTTTCTTGTTGTAATGGAAGGCTTAAGCAGGCTGACTGCAAGGGCTGCTGAGGCTGGGTGTGTTGAAAACTTCAAGGGCAGCAACAATGGTACAGAAATCCCTATTCTGCAGTCTGTCGACGATACTCTTTTCTTTTGTAATACTTCTTCAGATCAGGTAACCAATCTAAAGCTCTTGTCGTGTTGGTTTGAGGTGGTTTCTGGTTTAAAAGTAACTCTAGCTAAGAGTGAGTTAAAGGCAGTAGGGGAAGTTGAGAATGTAGATGATTTGGCAAGCCTTTTGGGCTGGAAAGTGGGCCAGGGCCACCTTCCCTCTAAGTACTTAGGACAGCCTCCCAAAGCCAAGTGCTTTTCAAAAGCCTTGTGGATTCCAGTCTTAGAGAAAGTTGATTTGAAGCTAGCCTCCTGGGAGGCTAGGTATCTGTCTAAGGGTGGAAAGGTAGCACTAATCAAAAGTGTACTAGCCAGTCTTTCAACTTATTACATGTCCATTCTACCCATTCCTGCTGAGGTAGCTGACCAGATAGAAAGGAGAATGAGAGACTTCCTGTGGATTGGATAGAAGGACTCATCCAAGTATCACTTGGTGAACTGGGATCAGGTCTGCAAACTGGTGTCGCTTGGAGGTTTGGGGCTAAGGAAGGTCAAGTTGTTCAACAAAGCTCTGTTGGGAAGGTGGCTTGGAGGTTTGCCTTGGAGCCAAATACTTTGTGGAGGAAAATCATAGATGAGAAATTTGGTGTGAGTAGAAATGGATGGGACACTGATCTGTCACTGTCTACCTATGGCTTCAGTTTGTGGAAAGGCATATCTAAAGTTTCAAGTAGTTTTAATGGGGGGCTGCTTTTCAAAGTAGGGGATGGAAGGAAAGTGAAGTTCTGGTTGGACTCTTGGTGTGGTTATTTCACTTTAAAAGACAGATTTCCCTCTTTGTACAGCATGGCAGAAAACAAGTTGGCCTGGGTGGCAGACTGCTATGAAGTGAATGGTGGTTCGATTTGCTGGAGGCCATCATTTAGAAGGGATTTCTCATTTCAATGATTCGAAGATCAATCAAATCTCCAATTATTAGCTCTGCTGCAGGTTCAGCCTCTGGAGGTGCAGAATCAAGATTCAAGACTTTGGAAATGGACCCCCACAGGGGCCTACTCAGTCAAGTCTTTTTACAAAGGCCTGATTGGTGCCTCAAGGAACCTTTTTCCCAGCAATGCCATTTGGGTTTTAGCGGCTCTTTCCAAGGTGAAATTTTTTGCTTGGGTGGCAGTGCTAGAGAAATGTTTAACCAAGGACATGCTTTTGAGGAAGGGGTACCCTACCCAGGATAGATTATGTGTGCCCTGTAGCAAGGAGGATGAATCAGAAAGTCATTTGATTATTCACTGCAGCTTCAGCTCATATGTGTGGTGCCACTTTTCAAGGGTTCTGAACTTGCACTGCCCCTCCTCTGTCAAGGACTTTCTGCTAGAAAGGGGTATCCAGAGTTTGTCAAGGAAAGGGAGAATATGCTGGTCAGCAGTCACTTTAGCTGTCTTGTGGGCCATCTGGTCAGAGAGGAACTTGAGGTTTTTTGAGAAAAAGCTTCACCAGATTCTGTGGTGATCAATAGGGCTATTGAGATGTTAAGTAGCTGGTTGTCTATACATCATGTACTTAGAAATGATACTTTGTCTTCATTTTTTTTATTTTTTGAATATAGACTTTTTTTTTGTGGTGGGGGGGAGGGGGGCATAAGCTTTTGTAAGTACATATTCTCATGTAGAGCCTCTTATTATCAATGAAATTATACTGTACCTGTTTCAACAAAAAAAAAATACCACCCATAAAAGCAACTCTAAAGAAAGAAAGAACAAGAATCAAAGTGATACAGTGATGACGCTAAAATCCAGCAAAAATAATGGCTCACCCAGGAACACCAACAACACGACCACTTCATTGTTCCTTAATCTCCAGGAACCAAAACCAAATGCCTTATAGCAATGAAGCTAAAATCCAGCAAATCGACCGACTGACCAACTCAGGAACACCAATAACAGAACTACTTACATCACCCCCAAGCTCCCAGAAGCCAGAACCCAACCCATAAGAAAATATCTGTGGTAAATGTAGAGAACGGCCATGCTTAAGATTTTAAGAGTGATCGTGCATTGTTTTACCTTGAACACACAATATTATGAATTAATCACTCACTAAGAAATGTCATAACAAAACTTCAAAAGAACACAAATCATAGAAATTTGAGACATCTTCTCAAGTTCTAAAAATACTAGAAGTACCAACCACATATCCTTCAGTAAAGTTGGAGGTATTAGGAGTAAGTATTGGGAGGATGAAGACCATAGTGAAAATTTTTAAGTTGGAGGCGTTAGAAGTGAATAACAGAAATAAGAAGATGAGAGTTCGGATGAGCTCTTCTGGTTAATTAGTTGTATGGGCCATACATAAACAGCCAGGAGCAATTGCAGCCTATGAATCTTTCACCCAAGGGGTAAAATGAAAGGCAAGACCTTATATATTTGATTGTAAAGTTTAAGTGCTATTACATTCTCTGCGTTGCTTGCTTGAGGCAAGTTCACGCAAATAAACTTCTATAATTTGTTGTTACTAAATGGGGCTAGAGGCGAGATAAAAACTCTGCGTCCATATAACTAATGAGAAATAAAAATAACTCAAAAGAAAATAATACATCTCAGTCAAAATCCTCATCTAGAAGTCTAGATTGAACATAGTTTCAATTCGAATATTTATTTACGTATAAACAAAGAATGTGTAGCTTAAAGGATGATTATGATAACAATTTAGTAGCAACTTTTCTTGATAAATCGTTGAGGAAACTCAGTCAAGCCATGGAACAAAACTTTTGAAACAATTCCAAATCTATAGGAGAAGATGATACACCCCTACAGATTTTCAGTTTAAGCTTGTAAACTTAAGAGCTGGATTACCGTTCCAAACCCAGGAAAAGGACAAGAACAAAAATCTAATCAAACTAACTAATCAAGCCTACAATTTTGTCATGCTTAGACCCCAGTTCTCATCAAATTCATACCAAAACTAAAAATTAAAGGGTTGATTCAACCAATTCCAGAAAGATTTAAAAAAAAAAAAACAGTGAAATTAACATCACAAAGTAACAAGCGGAGGAGAAAAAAACAGACCTTCTCGTTCAGAGACTGACATTTCGACTGAACATAGCCGTCAGGATCAAAACTATCAATCATGAACACATTCAGCTTATCCTCAAGATGGACTCCATTCTCCAAAGCATTGCCGTTAGCCGCCGAACCCTTACCAACCTGACCCCTCGACCGAGACGACTTCACCGAGGCCATATCTCCCTTTAATTCTCAGCTCAAAGACAACTCGACCCGAGACGAACCAGCTAAGACTTGGGCTTCAACTTAACCAAAGGACATGATCCAAGAAGCAGATCTGAGGATACAAACTAGGGTTTCAGACCCATTCCATCGAAGAGGACCAACCCACCATTACAGGGGCAATAGATTAAGGATTCCAAAATTCTCTTCTATCAGAATCAAAGAAGAAAAATAGTTCAGGACCGATACGCAAGCAAGTTCACAGAGAGAGAAATAATTAAAAAACAAAAACTAAAAAAATAGATACTCGTGTTTGTCTTGAAATTGCTTTGACTGCTTATTTAACGAGAGAAAAATAAGAATAAAAGAAACGACTGATGTCTCCGCCAGCCAAACTCTTCAGTACCCACCACTACCCAGGGAATTTCGCTGTGGAGAATCTTTGAGTGAGAGATTAAGATGGTGTTTGGGACCCATGCCGATTTTTCATAAATCGATGCCACGTAGAGCATCTTTAAATCGCTGATTATTTTGCTGTTTGGTTGATTAATTTTTGAGGAATCGATAAAATGGGTCAGAAATCAATTATTAAAATCGAGCTGAAAATTAGTATTTCCTCTTTTCAGGCCGATTTTAAGTGATGTTTGGCATAGATGTTGATTTTTTCTACAATGGTAAATTTTTGTTGTTTGGTATCATTTCTGTCATATAAGTCATTTTTTGAGAAATGCCATGTCATCCTCAAAAAGATGGGATCAGTTAGAAATCAAGAAATCACCTAAAAAAGGTGATCCCTAAAAAGGGCTGAATGGATGATTTCCTGAAAATCACCAAAATCGACCAATCAATCAATGCCAAACATCATCCTTACTTTTTGA
This sequence comes from Nelumbo nucifera, assembly GCF_055504915.1. Lineage (NCBI taxonomy): Eukaryota > Viridiplantae > Streptophyta > Magnoliopsida > Proteales > Nelumbonaceae > Nelumbo > Nelumbo nucifera. The sequence goes on along the minus strand of NC_142656.1, from coordinate 29,619,059 downwards.
ATGGCGTGGCATCTGACATGGATAAGGGAGACAGTTCCCCTAAAAGAAAAATCACCCACACTAATCACTACCAAATTAACTCAGGCTGATAAGGCAACAATGAAACCAAAAAAGTAATTATCATCAAAAAAACATACCAAACAAGCAATTTTTTTTTATTTCTAAGAAATGAATTATCTCGGAAAATCAATAATTTACGAGAAATCACAGTAGAGGAATCATTATAGATCCGAAACACCTAAATTAGATTGGATCGAACCAAGCCAAGTTTAACCGTCTTCCTTATCATTGGCACTCCATTTCTTTTGCTTTGCCACATGCGATATGAGCTGGCAAGCAGGACTTTTCCATGTTTCTATGCCATGTGGCAAACTGGCAATATTAGGCAAATAAAAGTCTTTGCCACGTGTTACGAAATCGGTTATCATTTAAATGTTCAAGGATGAGGAATTGATGTCTATGGGCATTAATGCTGGATGAGAAGACTGAATTGGCTGAACTAAATTACTTACCAATTAAGGTAGAAGATTTTTTATTGTTGAATGACTTATCAAAAAAAAAAATGTTGAATGATTAATCAATAAGCAATTCAGTTTATATAATGACTACTTTATATATTCATGAAAAGACTAATCAATAAGCAATTCAATTCCTATCAAAAATATTTCATTAAATGACTATTTTAAATATCCATGAAAGAGTATCTGTAAGTAATTCAGTTCAGCTTATTCAGCGGCATCAGAAAAGAGGCATATCCCAAATATCAGAATAATGAATTTCTACCAAAACTTCACAAGTCCAAGAAAACATATTATTATTACCAAAAAATCGTCTAGAAAACCGTTTTGACTCGCTGTTGCCAGCTCAGTATGACAACATTGGAAATAAATACAAAGCTTTTTTATTGACCAAACTGCCCTCGATGTTGTCCGTTTTCACAGTTGCAATGACGAATATGCCATTGTTTAAATCTGGCATGATTATAAATTTACCAAAGGAAGATCAAATCAAATAATAAGTGCATCTCACTCTGGCCTTAAAGATTTTGGATATTTTTTGGGATAAATATCTTAGGCTGTGTTTGGTTGCAGTGCAAATTTATTTGCACTAGTATAAATGCATAGGAGTGCAAATGTAAAAAATGTAAAGTCTTGTTTAATTTTATTTTATTCTGTTTTATGTCTTAATTTACTTTATTTGTATTACAATCAAATAAAATACACTAAAATTTATAACAAAAATTGGTCAGAATTTAAACTCAAATCACTTGCACTACCATGGTTTTGCATCAGTGCAAATTTATTTGCATTGCAACCAAACACAGTCTTAGGGTTTTGGATTTGACAGAGAAATTGGAATTATCAAATTGAGGAATGATGTGGACACATATACATTTTTGATAAATGAGTCCCCAATCATTAGTGAATATATATAATATAAATATAGACAAAAAATACTATCATATTTTGATATTTACACTTTTTTGAGTTCACATCTGTACCACACAGAGCAGGCCCCACATGCACATCTCAGTGTACATTGGGAATATTTTTCGTACTTGTTATTAGGAGATATTCCTAATACACGGTTGGGATGTGTTGTGGGCTTCTGTGGGGTGCATACGTGAATTCCTTTTTTTTTAGTATATGAGATGTGTGGTTTGTCACAAAAAAAAAAAAAAAAAAAAAAATCAGAGGTGCCCCATTCACTCATTTTAATTCAGCCACTCCCCCACCCCACCAAGACTGTCAATGGGTCAGTTCCACTTGTCAAAAAAATTAATAATTGAGTCAGTTCTGGTTCTTATTTGGTCTGACTGATTCAGGGTCAAATCGATTAAATTGTTAAAAAGTTATAAAGGTTTCCTATTTAATTTATAATTTTTATTATATTTTGTGTATAAAGGCATAATTTTGATAAATAACATATAAGATAATTTTAAGTAATTACTTTTTTAGAGATAAGATTAAAAAACACTTGATTTATTAATATATAAATAATTTATTATTTTACTATCATTTTTATTAAAATGATATTATAAAAACCATATTTTAATTGTTACTTATTTAAGTAATTGTAGTTGTGAATACAATCGGGTCTGACCTGATTATCCCGATTATGAATAGGGTCGATTCTAGGTGTATGATTTTATACTTGGGGGATCGATGGAACTGATACAGGCTGTCCGAAACCAAATCCGACCCCTTGACAACCCTAACCACCACCACCAAATTGAAATACCGAACTCCATTGTTTGAGTAATCATATATATTATCTGTTTATCAAAATGCCCACTCAAATTGGGTGCTCCAAATTGAAGAGCGACCCCATGAATGAGTTAATACAGCAAAAGCACAAACAAACCAAACTACTTTTTCCAGCATCTTCAGACTTCGAATGCAACTGAGTTTACAAATGACCAACTCTTTTACAAGTCGGGACTCGATCTACCCTAACCAAAACTACCAAACAATTATTCAAATATCTCTGTCTGTTCGGTTGGCAACCTTTCTTTATATGAAGAGTATTTTATTCAATGAGAGGCCACCGATACGGAGTGGGTGCATTTATTTTAGATTTTATAGCGTAACCAAGAATGCACGTATTTTATTTAATTAGTGTTGATGCCAGCTTACAATTTGTTACATCAAAGATGGAGGTGGTGGTGGGACCAACTCCATGAGGTTGAAGAGATCGGCTTCTATTTGGACAAATATGTGCTTACACCATTTTAACAGTCTTTTGCAACATTGCATTGGAAATATCTCCTTATGAAAGAAAGCATCCAAATACGAAATACTCTCAATGCAAGACAGTAAAAGTTGCCCAAATGGGCTTTGCCCTGATTGAAGCTGAACTCGAGGTTGAAGAGGTGGATGGAATTGTATATATGTGCTGGACCAACTACCAGGTTCCTTATACGGTTTGGCAATAAAATTGAATGGATATTTGCTATTTAAACAGTTTCTGACCATGGAATAGGTGACTTCAACCAAGACCACAAGGTGAGAGGGTCCATTACCAATTCAAGAGTGCAATTTGGGTTGGTTCAACCGGCGGTGTTTTAAAACCTAACTCAGAAATTGAACCATTTTCCATCTGGATCAATGAATCAGCAGTTCAACCGTGGTCTGCATCATGGGTCAACATGTTTATGTTATTAATGGTGTGTGATTTGGTAGATCTCTGTTGGAGGACAACTCAGACACTGGACTATGTAGGTCGCTTGGTTGAACTGCAAAGAAAGAGAGAAGAACAAAATACCCGAGTTATTTTTACCTGGTGTAGGCACTTTAATGCTTAAGTTAGCGAGTTGGAGTTTTTGAAAGCTAAAAAGTAAAAAAGAGAGAGAGAGAGAGAGAAAGAGAGCGCTTGAGCATGCTAAATCACATGTACCTCATGAGATTGGAGGTGAGATCCTTATATAGGCAAACTGCCTTGAGCCTTACGTGGTGCTGAAGTATCACCCAACTGTTCTATAATACCACGTGCCATGATGTCATTGAATGACGAAATTATCCTTCACAAGATGACAAAACAATAAATTTTCAATTCAACATATGCAGTTGTAACACTGTTGGGAAACTCAGTAGGATGTAAAGTGAAGGTTTGATTTGATGTAAATGTGTCTATGATGTTCATTCGTATTTTAGATCGGGTAACACTGAGTAAGAATCAATCAAACATGTAGGCCCTTGGCTAATTTTAATTTTTTTTCTCTTTCTAATGAACCATATAGAGGTAAGCAAATGGTTGAAAAGAAACTGAAGATAATATTACTAATATGTAGATGATCATAAAGTGGTTGATTTCAAATAGAGCTGCTATTTGCTAGCGGGTGTCTATATATATATATATATATATTGCAAAAATATGATACTATATATTCAATTACAAAAAATAAAATAAAATATCAAATATTTAAGAAATGGATTAAATTAAATAGAAAACCCATAAATCGTCCATTTGCTCCAAGTTTTTAAAACCGAATCAGATAACGAACTGGTCAGGGTTTGGTTCCCAGGTCAAATGGTTTGATCGTTCGAATCGAATAGATAGTCCATTTTGACAAAAAAATAAAAAAATAATAAAAATTTAAAAAAAAAATAAAAAACAGCCGAACCGTTGAACAGTTCAAATGGTTCGAATGGTTCGACCACCCAGGTCTACAATTTGCTGATCAAATCAATGATTTTTGGCGAAACAACGATTCTAGGGTAAAACAGAACCAATCACATAACCGGTTCCTGGTTTTTTCGGTCCTAACATCAACCCAACCCATAGAACAAATTTGAACCATTATTTTGCCTTAGAACAAATCACGTGACTGGTTCCTAGTTTTTTCGCTCCTAACATCAGCCCAACCCATAGAACAAATTTGAACCCAATCCTTTTGAATGGCAAAAGAAGGTAATTTTCATGTATTTTATTATTTAATTATGGATTTTTTTTCAAAAACTTCTCAAATATTTGGGAGAATTTTAATGCATGGTGGTAATAGAGGTCTAGATATTACTGTGGAAAGTGAATACGTGGGGCTAGCCCCATGTGATGGATGAGTTTGATTGAAGGATCATTCATGCATGTAACTTGAAGTAGAAGGGATTGTTAAGAAAATAAATCAAAAGTATAGTCATACTACAATGGTGATAGCCACAATTCAGTAGCAAAATGGTCCTCACATTAATAGAGATACAACTCAAAGAATAATATTTATACATGCGCCATTATTAATACTTGCAAAAAAATGGAAACTTAGCATTTACACATTCATGCATTCATACATCATCATATATTGACATATGATCCAACGTTGTTCCCCAAATTCATTAATCAAGAGCAGCAATCCTCAAGCTTCTCTTCATTAATTAAAGCTCTTTTGCATATTTATTAACTTGTGCTTTTAAATCTTGTTGGTTACATTTGGCACTCCTTATTTTAAGGACTGATTTCTTTTTTACTGTAAAAAAGTCTCTAATAATATTGAATTTTCAATTTTAAAAAAAAAAAGATAAATCCTTAAAATAAAGAATGCCAAATGCAGCCTTATTTTCTATTCTATCCTCTAGGATAATGGGGAAAAGGACAAACAAACATTAATACAGGGTCACCAATCAACTCATAGGGTATGCGGGCAGGGAAAAAGCACTTATGTATAGAACTTGTTTAGTAAGTTCCTTCAGATAGAGTAGTAAGCAACCATTAAATAGGAACTAACTATTGAATCAGTTTTCATTGGTACATATGTAGACTTAAGCCTGACAACGTTTACAAGATTAAAGCCCTGTTTGGTTCATGGGAATAGGGGTCTGGAATCGGAATTAGAATAGGCTATTCCGATTCTAATTGTTTGATTGGATGGAATTGGAATTTCATTCCTATTGTTGCTGGAATGGCATTCCCCCATTTGAGGGAATGGCTATTCCCTGCCCCTCCCTAGGAAAAAAAATCTCATTTCTACTGATTTCAATTTTCATTCCCATTCCTATTTAAACCAAATAAACTATGGGAATGGACCATTCCGATTTCAATTCTGACGAATTTCGATTCCAACTGTAAACCAAACAAACCCTAATTATTTATAAGCAATCCATGACATGGAGAAATTCAAAACACATTTTATGATATGAGTGCCATGAAATCATTTTGAGGCTGTATAAGTTGCATAGCTAGGATTCTAAAGTTGCAGCCCAACATTACTTAACAATTGATAAAGGGAACAAAATTGCATCATTCATATTAACCAAACATAGGACACAATATCACAAGAAGGACAGCATGGGTCCTAAGTTCAAGGCAAGGCTCATGATTAATCAACTTGGGATCCTGAGGACAACATGGGTCCTGAGAGCAATGCTACATAAGGACAAGACAAGGCTCAAATGAAATGATTCGCGGGGAGGAAAAGATTCCTATTGAAGAGGACAAGATAGGTCCTTGTTGGCTGCAATGTCATATTAGTAACCTCATTAGAACAAACATGCTAGGTATTTGTTTTTTTGCTGGAGATAAGGGTTAATCCACATCTTGCTAGAAAGATTATTTAAAATTTTAGTTGCTGATGTTGATCTTGTTGGTCCTTACCAAAGCACATAGGTTTTGGAAAAATTTGACGCCCTGAATTTAGGGAGTGAGGGATGTATTTATAATAGTAGAATCAGAGTTCAATTACAAAACAAATTGTAGAAATGATAAGGAGAGAGGATAAGATTATATGCTAATAAGGGAGAGAGATAAACATGAAATACATAAATTATATCTTAACAACTAAGGTGCATGTGGATTGTTGGAAGGCTTATCGTTATCACCCTCCCTCAAGGTGGACGTGGGAGAAGACACGTTCAGCTTGTGTCAAAGCCAAGTAAAGCGAGGGATGCCAAGGGGTTTTGTCATGATGTCGGCAAGTTAATCATGTGAGGAGAGAAACTAGACATGAAATAGCTTTTTGGAGACTTGATCACAAAATGAGCATCGATCTCAACATGCTTGGTACGGGCATAGAGGACCGGGTTGGCGGAGAGGTACATAGCACCAAGGTTGTCATACTAGAGGACCGGGGTGCCGGTTGAGGAAATGGCAAGTTCTTTGAGAAGGGATTAAATCCACAGTAGTTCGGCGGTCGCAACAGCAATACTTCAGTACTTGACTTCAGTGCTGGAGTGTGAGATATCTTTCTTTGCATCCAACCTTCCAGCATATACAGCTAATCAGTGTGTAATAGTCAGATTAGCTAAACCGGATGACTGTTTAGTGAGCTGTGGAACCAATGATAATATTCTACGTCAGTAATAAAGCAATACTTCAGTACTTGACTTCAGTGCTGGAGTGTGAGATATCTTTCTTTGCATCCAACCTTCCAGCATATACAGCTAATCAGTGTGTAATAGTCAGATTAGCTAAACCTGATGGCTGTTTAGTGAGCTGTGGAACCAATGATAATATTCCACGTCAGTAATAAATTCATAAATGTTACTGTGAGAGGTGTGGGTTTCATGTATTTTATTACTAGTGTGGAAAATTATAATTAATTTCACAGCCCGCTAAACAGCCATTATGTTCAGCTAATCAGTTCTATAGTACGTGTGTAATGTTCCATACATGTAAGAGTAATTAAGTTTTCCTATGAGACCAGACACCTGTTGCAGACATATTGGTTAATGCGGCAAGTGCAGGAAAAAAAGAAATTGAAAGCTATTTCGGTTAGCCAAACATGTAGGAAGTGACTCAAGGCCAAAGGCTTAAATTGGCTCCCAATATATAGTTGACATTGAATATAAAATACTAGTCTATCCATGAAGAACTCACCAAAGCCAACAAAAAGTATGAACATCAAGACTGATCAGTGTCAGATCTTGGAATTTACATCAGCACTTCACAAAGGGCGCCCCACAAATTTAAATGTCCCACAGCATATCTCAATCGTGTATTGAAAACATCTCAACCGTGAGAACATCTTCCACCATTTATCATACCAATGGGTGTTGTGGTTCAATACTATCTTATTGTGTTATAATGTGCTAACTTGAATAGAGAGAGGTATTATCATAAATCAGAAGAAATGATGTCAAACGGGTCAATCATATTTATCATTGACGATTTAATTTTAGCCTTTTGGGTCAAGAATGTTATATTATGAGATACAAATGGAAACTTAACAGTATTGGTATAAAGATTTTCTGATTTGGGTTCCACCACTGAGTTTGATAAGATGGCCAGCATACAGATTTTTGAAATAAAAACATTTATCTTCACCATTTGGATACTTTTTTTTATCATAAAAATTGGAGGTTGGCTGATTACACCTACCGGGTGCCGTATTCATGGAGCTATGAATGTCCTACTCGGCCAACTGTCTCCTAAATGATTATTGGATCCAGCATTGGTTGTAGCATTATTCAACATGATTTGATGACTAAACAGCCAAAGCCATGTCCACTCAAAAGTAATTTTGCATTTTAATGGCAATAAGGATTCTATTGAACATTCAAATATAATCTACAAATTAGATGGCTTATGTATGATCCCCTTATTCCAATTTTAGTTATATTGGAATTGGAAGCTTTGTTTCTTTTGGATATTGTTCGTTTGTAACAATGAAATTTATTTGGGTAAGTGCATTTATCATGTAACATTTATCTAGGTAAGTGTATTTATCCATGTTCTTTTGATTTTTAGATTTTAAGATAAATAATAAAATGATATTTTAATTCACAAAATGTAATTATTAAAATAGGTAAAATGATTCTATCATGTTTTGTAAAAATTTTTCCCAGGTTCCCACCTAGGAGATGAATAAGTTTTATCCAAGAAAGTATGGATAGCTTTACCATGAGACCCATTATTTAATGCAAAAAGAACATGGAGAAGTTGGTCAATGGAAAAAAGTTATCCATTGACCAAATTTCCCATCCTTATTTACCTATAAACGAACGAAACCTTGATATATTCATTCAAAATGGCTCATCATTGCTCAAGTTTAACAACTTGGAAAAGTTGTCGATAGCACCTCTTAAAAGTTTTTCTTTTTCTTCTTCCATGGGCTACATATGGGTGGGTGGGATGATCTCTATTCTCAGTTGCAACCAAGGTTTAAAGTATTGATACGCATGAAATGCAATTATGCATTTTAAATGTACATATTTTATATATTTTTTCTTTTACCTTTTTAGGGTTAGATAAAATAGGTGTACTGCCTATTAAACACAATGACCTCCTCTACACCCTTTTAAATAGAGTTTTTAGGGATAATAAATTAATACATATTTTATGATAATAGACCAATATGTTGTGATATTTTGAAACCTAGGCTCAGTTTGAAAGGAGTATAAATACAAATATGTACAGTGCAAATACATACAAAATAATACAAAATATAAAGTTTTGCACTCCCCATATTTATATTTATATTCTCTCCAAACTGCTAAGCTGTCAGTCTGGAATGAGTACAAACAAAAATATGTTCAGTGCAAAGCCTTGTATTTTGTATTGTATATATTTGTATTTGTACTCCTTCCAAACTGAGCTTAGGCTGTTAGTTTGGAAGGAGTACAAATAAAAATAAATAGAATGCAAAACCTTATATTTTGTATTATTTTGTATGTATTTACATTTGTAGTATTTTCAAAAAAAATATAAATACAAAATATATAATACAAAATCTTGCATTTTATATTATTTTGTATATATTTATACTGTACATACACCTTTTCTCAAGTCTTATCAAGACAGCTTCATGAAATTGAATAGATAGTTATGAATGGTTTTTTAATATATTCACACAGATAGGTAGAATTTATACAAATACGGACAAAATATATTTATGGAATATGATCAAATTCCTCATTCTGTATGACCCATTGCTTTCAATCTATTGGGGCAGCTGCAAATAGGCCCCATGTGATTACAACCATCCAACATCTTACTCTTTTTTTTTTTTTTGTGTACCTTCCATTCATTAATGGCTAAAGCTAGTCACTATAGATAATTGAAAAGGATAATTGGATTTATTATGATGGTGGGTCCACAAACCGTAGGCTATTTTAATTGATTTTTTAATTCTGATCTGATTTAATTATGATATTGCTAGTTGCTGCATCAGTCAATTTCCCAAATTTTGGAATGGGTCTCACTTAGAAATAGAAATAGAGCTTTCTGCTGAAGCATCTTTTAGAGCTCATGTGAGTTGCGATGACTGAGTTGCGGTGGTTGAGGAACTGTGTTTCGGAGAAGTTATTCTAGATTTTTAGGTAATTTTCAAATTGCCGTTGATTTAATCGGTTGAATTGTTCGAATTGTCATTCGGTCAGGATTTTGGGTTTGGTTCAATTAAAACTTATTGGACGGTCAAAAACTGTTGATTTGGTCAAGAATCATTTAACTTGGCCAATTCGACTGTTGATCTATTCGACTTGGTGACCAGATTGCGGGTTACACACTGAATACATACCAACTTTCGGATGCCATAATTTTGCACTCTGATGTTCAATTACGGTGATTTTTTTATTTTGGGTAACTTTTCGAGATATATGCTTCCCAAGGCGCCATACCCCGCTATTTTCATGAAAAACCCATTTTTTAGTCTCAAATTGCAATTTTTAATATTTTTATAAACAAAAAATAAAAACTGAATTAAAAATATAAATTAAATATAAAATAATACATATAACATATTTATATATTATTTATTGCTAAAATATATATTTATATGCATACATATATATGTTTATATATACATATATATATATATATATATATATATATATATGTAGACACATATGTATATATAGATGATGTGGCACGGTCTGAACTGTTTGATCGGTTCGGTCAAACCGGTGACAATATCTTTCTCTAAATTGGGGCCCAACTTGGAATTAATGCTAGAAACTACGTCCCGAAAGCCCTCCCAAACAGACACTTAGGTTGTGTTTGGCTTGAAAGAAAAAGTAGGGAAAAGGGAAAGGTTTTACAAACCTTGTATTATGTTTCCAAACATAGCCTTAGTATCTTCTCCAAAGTGGCTCAATAAAAGCGGTTCAATCAAACTTCAACCCTCTTAAACGGGCCTTAGGACAATGCTACACACCTTAAGGATGGCTTTGAAGACTAGGGTAATTCTCTAGCTAATTGATTTGCATGGTTGAGACAAACAAATTGTGTTTAATTTTTGGGAGGAATTCCATCCAAACACCTTCTTGGAGAAATTAATGATTCCCCAAATAACACAAATTGATGATTTTCTGAAAAGTGATTTGAAGAGATTGATTACTAGCTAGCCTCTTACCAAACACCTAAATGTATTGCACATTGATGATGCGCATTTTGGCAGCTCCCGACTAGCAGGTGGCTCGGATGCCTAGCTAAATAATCCATACCTGGAATGTGGTTTGGATACCTAGCTGAATGGTTTTTACCTGGAAGGTGGCTTTGATGCCTAGCTGAATGGTGATGAGCTAGAGAGGTGGCTCTGATGCCTAACTGAGTGGTGATGAGCTGGAGAAGTGGCTCTAATGCCTAATCGAGTGGTGACAAGCTGGAGATGTGGCTCTGATTCCTAACTGAATAGTGACGAGCTAGAGAGGTGGCTCTGATGTGACCTACAAGGAAACAGTGTCCAGAGTGCCCAGGTTGCTTTACCCAGGGTGGGCACTCCAATGCTTAAGTTAGCGAATAAGAGATTTTAAGATAACTAAATGTGAGAGAACTGGAGAGCTACGAGAACTAAATTGCGCATCTACCTAAGTCTCAGGGGCTGACGCCCTTATATAGTTGGGCTGCCATGGGTCTCGCGAAATGCTCCCGGAATCCTTGGCCCATGGCGTACAGGTCCATTCTTCTTTGGAAGGAAGATAACATGCTAGTTAATAAGGCTTACCGTTTCCCTCCGATTCGGGCAGTATGAGGATAAGGCCTACAGTTACGCGGCGTGATCCCGAAAGGTTCAGAGACAACTGGCAAGCTTCTAGAGAGGTAGATTGCCAAGTTGGCGATAGAGGCAGATCGCTAGGTCAACAGGTTGGTGACAAAGGTAGGTCGCCAGGTCGCCAGGTCGGGGTAGAGGTAGGTTGCCAGGTCAACGACAAAGGCAGATCACCAGGTCGGCAGCAGAAGTAGGTCGCCAGGTCGGCGGTAGAGGTAGGTCGCCAGGTTGGCGGTAGAGGTAGGTCGCCAGGTCAGTGGAAAAAGTAGGTTGCCAGGTCGACGACAGAGGCAGGTCACCAGGTCGACAGCAAAAGTAGGTCGCCAGGTTGGCGGCAGAGGCAGGTCATTAGCTGGGACCCCATTTTGGCTAAGGCAAGTTGTCGCCTAAGTGATGCTGGGATGTAGTCCAACTATTCTAATATGCCATGTGTCATGATGTCAATGGAGGGCCAAATTTGCCCTCATCACACATATTATATTTATCCTGACTTATGGCCTATCATCCATCTCTTTTCTACGGAAACAACAACTAAGAGTCCGTTTGGTTTGTAGGAATAGGGGTTTGGAATCGGAATCGGAATGGGCTATTCCGATTCCAATTGTTTGGTTGGACGGAATCGGAATCCCATTCCCATTCCCACTGGAATGACATTCCCCCATTTGAGGGAATGGCCATTCCCTGCCCCTTCCTTGGGAATGAAATCCCATTCTCGATGATTTTAATTCCCATTCTCATTCCTGTCTGAACCAAACAGATTATGGAATGGACTATTCCAATTCCGATTTTGAAAGGTTTTGATTCCAATTCTGATTCCGATTCCGACTACAAACAAAACAGACCCTAAAATAATTCCTATAACATATGTTTGCAGGATTCTTTATTCTCTCCATCATTTTTCTCTTAAAAATGTCAATGAAAGATGCATCGATATGAACTACCACATTTTTTTGTTTTATGCTGTTGAAGTTTTGTGATAACACATTATCCACTCTAAAAAAGCCAACCCCCTTTGCAAATTCCAACCAAACAAAATAATAATAATAGAAAACGTGCCACACTGTTAAACTTTTAATCTATTCTTCTTGTAAAACACCTTTTGACGTAAGTGTAAAGAAAAATGCTTCTCTACTCCCTTACAGGTCAAACCGTTGAGGATGCTGCTTTGTCATCGCCGTTTACTAGAAAGCAAGCCGAGCAAACACTTTGTGATGGGTTGGATTATTTAAACAAACAGGAAAATATGTGCATTTAATTTTATATATATAGGGAACTTGTTGATGAAAATCAGTAAATAATTGTCATTGTGGGAACAAGAATAAATATAAATATGTAGAGTGCAAAATATTATATTTTATATTATTTTATCTGTATTTATAATGTATACATTAGATTTATTTTTTTGGTTTTTACTGTTCAGTGCACCCCCAAAATCTTAGTTCCATCATATAATTGGGGGTAGATGCCAAGTCGGAATTGATGCTAATTTACAGACGGGTATGGGTGTTATAGGTGGAGGTGTTTATAATTTTAAATTGTTGTAGGTCTGCAGCTTAATTCAGAATTCTGAGGTGGAGTTTAGTCTAAAAATCCCTAATTTTTTTAGATAGTTTCACAAGCAACTTAATACAGATTGGTGGGGTCCATGAAAATGTTTTGGGATGCCTTTTCACCGGTCCTACTTGTCTATCGTGCATTGCATATGTAGTTGAGCTGCACCTAGGGGATGGTTGACCCACTAACAGAGTTGACTATGAGAGTAAAATCAAGGTTCAAAATTTTGATATGATACGCCCCGTATGGGCGTATTGTATCGTATCTTTGGGGTCTGATACACCTGCAGGTGTTTCGAGACCCCACTCTTTTTTAATAAAAATATGATTAAATAGCTTCCCAAAAACAACATTTTGATAAAAAACTAAATAAAAAAAGATATTTTTGCTTGTATCTAAGTACTGATACACCTCTGCCGATACACAAAGGCATATTGATACTTTGAACCATGAGTAAAATTACTAAAGTGCCAATTTAAGATTTGGGCTAACAAACAAATATCAAGACGATGAAAGTAACCATTCTAAAGCACAAAATCATTCTCAAGGCATTGATAAATTGACCATTCTCAAATTTTTTTCCAAATGAACCTTATTAAAAGAAAGTTGAAAAAAAATGTATAATATAGGATTCTACAAAAAATAATTAGTTAAAAGAGTATAATGATCTTATAAAATAAGATAACGATCGTTTGGGGTTTTAGAAATATTTGAAGAAATATTCTATAAAGTTAACTGGCAAAATGTTAATAATGAAGGCAAAGGCCCTGTTTGCTTTTCGGTAAGTGTTTCCTAAGAAAGAATTATTCGGGTAATTGTATTTACTTATGTTCTTTTATTTCCCATATAAATAAGGAAATGACCATTTTAGTCATAAAAATTCATTATTAAGAGGGGCTTTTTTATCCAATTCAAATATTGACAATTTTCATCCAAGTGGAAAAGTTATTTATCCACGTAGGAGACGGGTATCACTTACCCAGGAAAATAAATTTTCCCTAATCCCCACATAAATTTGAAAAAAAAAAAACCATGAGATTCTTGATCAATGGTAATCAAAATCCTATTGACCAAATTTCCTCATCTCAAAATCCAGAAAAAGAATACCCCTAACTGTCACTACACCCTAAGTACATGTGGCTACCAATTGTAGCCAAATGTATACTTAAGAGGATTTGGGACCCAAAAGTGGTGGAAAAAGGAAAAAAGTTGGCCTCATGGAAGACTACATTCCTTTCCATGGGAGGTAAAATTACTCTAATTAAAAGTTTCCTTATGAGCGTGGTGGCATATTATATGTCTATTCTCCCCATTCCTTTGGAGATAGAAAACAGGATTGAGAAAGTTATGAGGAATTTGTTATGGTCTAGTTAGTGAAATCAGTTTAAATCTCACCTAGTCAATTAGGAGAATGTTTGTAAACCTATTAAGAATGGTGATTTGGGCATTAGAAAAGTCAAGAATTTCAATCTCTCTCTATTCAGCCATTGGCTTTGGAGGTCTTTTAATGAGCCTAAAAGGCTTATGGAAGAAGATTTCTGCTGAGAATTATGGAATTTAAAAGAATGGGTGGGATATAGAGTTACTTGGATATCTCTTATGACTACAACATGTGGAAAGACATATGCAAGGCTTATCCTAATTTTATTAGAGGAATTAAATATAAGATTGGTTAAGGGTGCAAATCATTCAGGTTGGGCCGAGTTTAAGCTCAACCTAGGCCCAAGACTGGACATTAAGCCCAATCTATTCAATCCAGTCTTAGCCTGCACTAAAATTTGATACACTTGGGATGTCAGGCTTGAATTGGTTAATCAGCCCACACTAAAAGTTGATATAAATGTATGTGTATATGCATATGTGGATATATGTATATGTTAGTGGGGGCAATGTGGGCAATTGCCCCCATTGGAAGTTGAAAAATATTTATATGGTAGTGAAAAGATTTAATTTTTTCCAAATCTGCCCCCACTCAAATAAAATAGTAGCAATTCAATTTATTAATTTTTTGGTAATGAGTAAGGGGTCAAATAATGACACCCTTGTCCTAGGACCTACTTAAAATTTAAAAACTAAAATAATGAGAGGTTAAGTAATTCTTATACGGTTATACCCTCATATCTTTTCTAATATGACAACTGACAATCATCATCTATGAATTTAATTCTCATGTTTTCTCTAGTGATTGATATATTAGAGATTATTATAAAACATGGTTCAAATTCAAAGCAAAAAAGTTAAGGCTAAGGGCTTCTTTCATTCAATACAATAATTTGATTTTGCATTTATTTTACATTTGATGAACATACTTTGAGAATCACAAATGAATTATCACAAACATTGAAACAGAAGACCGGGATATCATTAATGCTATAAAACTAGTCAAGATTTTTAATAAACGATTACAAATGATGTAAGATAATAGATGGAAACTTTTGTTGAATGAAGTCTCTTTATTTTGTAGCAATCATGATACTAACATTCCCAATATGGATGAAATGTTTGTAGTTAAAGGACAATCATGACACAAAGCTCAACGGATTACAACTATAAGAACCTAGTAGTTGACTACTTACTTTTCTCTTGAGAGTAGTAATTGGGATAGCACCAATTAAGTCTATGCACTTGAAGGTCTAGTTGGTACCTAGGAAGCCCAACAATTGTAAAGGGCTTGTTGGCACTTGGGAAGTCCAATTGGTTGCAAAGGTTTTGTTTGCACTAGGGAAGTTCAAATGAGCTAGTGGAAATTCTTAGGTGGTGTTATTGAAGAGAGGATGAGCCTAGGTTGGACAAACTTCTACAAAGTTTGTGTTTTCTTGATTGTTTATGGTCATTCCTTAAGCTTTTCTATATTCCTTATACACTGCTATTCTATCACATAAGCACTATATTTTTATTGCTCTTTGTCATCTGTGAATAGCCCTTGAATTTCAAAATGGCTTTAGTTGGGGGTAAACCAATAGGACCCAATTCTCCCCCTCTTGGGTTAAGCTACCTAGGTCAACAACAATCACCAAGGTTTGTTGCTCAGGGGAGGATTGTAAGGTCTCACTTAAAAAGGCAAATTATGGGCTGAAATAATGTCCACATTTTTGGTTTGGCAAAATTGATCACTCAATATTCAGCTATGCCTTTGAAGTTGGGTAGATTCTATTGGTGTTATATCTAGACAACATTGTTATAATTAGCACTAATAAACAAGGAACTGATAGATTAAAATCTTCCCTACGAGATCACTCCAAACAAAAGATCATAGAAAGTTAAAGTATTTCTTTGGTAAAGAAGTTGCTAGATTGGGCATGATATTAGTACTTGCTAAAGAAATTATATTCTTGAAGTGCTAAACCAACTAAAACATCTATAGAATTTAATACTAAATTAAGCACTTATGAAGATAAATTGTTTGTTGATCCTGGCTAGTACAAAAGATTAGTGGGCAAGTTAAACTATCAGATTATCACTTGATCAAATATCTCCTTCATAGTCAATGGGTTAGTTAGTTTATACAAAACCCTTGAGTGCCTCACTAGAACGTATTTATTACAATTGTGCAATACTTGAAGGGAGCACTAAGGCCAGGAACTATTATATAAGTCTAGTGCAAAGCTAAAAATAAAAGACTATATTGATATAAATTGGTTGGCTCATATAGAAGGTCCACCAAAGGATATTGTACTTTTCTAAGGAAAAATCTAGTAACATAGAAGAATAAGAAGCAGATGGTTATGACAAAGAGCAATGTTGAAGCTAAGTATAGAACCATGACCCATACTAGTGAGTTAGTATGGTTAAAGAACCTCCCACAGGAGAATTGGTATTAAGTGAACAACCCTATGAGGCTGTTGTTCATATTTCATCTAACCTAGTCTTCCATGAGAGAATCACTTGATAAGAAAAAAAAAAAGAGGTTTTGGGTGGAAGAATCAATACAGAACATTTGAACTCAAAAAATCAATGGGAAGATCTCTATTTACTTAGGGGTTGAGTTACATATATTCTAAGCCTATATGACATATACCTCCAAGTTGAGGGGAAGTGTTAGAGTCAACAAGTCAAGAGTCTTTTGATCATTATACTCATTTAAATTGTAATTAGACCTTTTAATCATGCTTTAAGTTATATGTCCCTTACTTAGGTAAGGGCATGATAGTCCTTGTACATTGTTTGAAAACCTATATAATAAACAAATAGGCTAAGAGCTCATTCTCTCTGGTTCGACGATTCTTTTTAGCCTTCGTTCTTTTCCTTCTTTCTCTTCTTTTGTCCCTCTCTTCCTTCTCTACTTGTCCTGGCGTATAAACTACAAGAAATCAAACCATTTCAACGACATTCTCAATTTAGCTAAGCCAACCCAAGCCCAATTCAAGCACTATTTTTAATGTTTTGAAAATCAACCCAACAATGAAACCATTTCCCTTTGCTTCGGGCCTATGCAAAATTTAACAAATACTCAACCCAACCCAAGTTTCACCTCTAGTAATTTTCCTTTTCAGTTGTATGGCGTATAGCCTAGCTTATATAACATGTAAAAAGGGGCAGATTATATACTTTGATCTCACAGACCAAATCATGGATGTGCAAGAATTTCAGTATCTGGTCCTGGTGAATGAATGAAGATATGCTTTTTTTTTTTTTTCTGCCAATCAATGTTTTCTTGAATATTAGATTTTCCCCAAGGCTTGGTTTTGTATTTGCACTTTTCCCAAATGGAGCCTAATTAGCAAATGATTTCAACCAACATGCTTCTTCCTTAAAAAAAGTCACTTTAGGTTAAGCAATCATTCTTTTTCTTTTCTTTTTTGGATTCTAGCAGATAAGGACAACTTTTTGCCCTTATTATCAATAAAAAGTAATATTTTTACATAATAATCAAAATAGGGTAACTTTTATTGGAAAAATATAAAAAAGGGGCAGTCGCTCGTCTTCTTCCTCTGCCTCTCTATTCACCCCCGCTTCTACGGCACAGGAGGGGGTAGAGGAGGCGTTCCCATGGACTGCCCAGGCGGGAAAGAAGGCAGAGGAGGAAGACAACCAATAGTGTCGACTGCCCTTTCAAACAAGGGCAGTGTCACTGTTGATTGTCTTCAGGTTCATGGACCTCCTCATGGCCATGGCCTATAGTTTATAGATCTGTGCTTCAGATGCAAATAATCGTGGTATGCCAATACTTCCTCCAACGTTGGTAGTTTTGCTGGGTTCACATCAATCGATGTATTCTGGGTTTCTTCTTTACGTGCACAAGGGAGAGGGGGGTGTGTAGTATAGTATAACCTCCATGGATGGGTATTTTGATTTCAACGTTAATGGAAGTTGAGATGTGTAGATAGCAGCCCAATTGAAATGATTGATTTTCTTGTTTTCTTAGATCGAATTTGTTTCCCAAGCCCTGCTTCTCAGTTGCTACGTTTAGTCCCCTACATTTATTGAATATGTCTTGCTATCAAGCCTTGAAGTTTACGATCGCCAGAGAACTTACACAGAGGCAGAGGAAACACTGCCTTTATTTGATATTTTCCCCCAAAAAATACCCCATTTTAGTTATTATATAAAAATAGTATTTTTTATTGATATTAAGGGCAAAAAGTTGCCCTTATCTGCTATTATCCCTTTTTTTTTCTAACGTTTAGTGATTTCATGTCTTTAGAAAAGTGCATAATATTTAATAAGCGTTCAATTGATCATGATTGGTAGATGATACAATCATAAAATGTCATAAAATGATGCCGAATCGATGGCTAATTGCTTATACACTTAGTAAATCAATACCAAGAGAAAAAAAAGCGCTAAATCATCTTAATTTGGCTTCAAAAAAAAAAACAAAAAACAAAAAACAAAAGACTGGACTAGAACTGCAAATGGGTTCGGATTTAATCCGACTTAATATTATGTTAATTTATGAGTTGGATTTACTTTGGATATTGCTTGATCTAATCTAAGGATCTAATTTGATTATATATACTTACACATAAATATATAACTATTCAACTGTTTTTAAAATTTATTAATTTAATTCTTTTTTACAATTAAGATATAATACAAAGTGTCTTGTTTTATACTTAATTTTATAGATTCATTCTAAATTAACAGATTTATTGAATTTTGAATCAAATTGAATTCAAATCGGATAACTGGATATATAATATATAAACTAATCGAATTCAAATATATTTTTCACATATCCATCAGATAAATGGGCTTGGGATACCCCAGATTCTTACCCAGTCAGATTCAAATTACCCCAATTATCCCCTATCTGAATTCAATCGGATCTAGAAGCCCTAACAGCAGCCATAACTCTATAAAGCATATAACGACAATGGTCAAAGATGTTTGACGTCCTAAATCATTTCGGCCAGACCTAATTACCGTTTTTATGCTTTTACAGTGTCTTGGATTGCTGATGCCCTCGATGTGGTTTTCGACTGAATATAGTATTATCTCATAATAGACACTATCACACTACCCAGATCATCCAAACTAACAATTGCAGTTATCCCATATGCTGGACCTATACGATGAGTAAATGCATTTATGGGGACAAATGTTTCCTAGAAAATCAAGGTTTTAAAAACCGGCCCGAAATCAAAATCGTTTTGGCCAACAGTTTTTAGGTCGACAGTTTGACTGTCTGATTCAAATGGACAGTCTATTCTAATTTAAAAAAATAAAAAATAAAAAAATGGCCAAAAACCATTTAATAGAACAAGTGCCCGGGTCAATAAGTGACTAACTAATTCAACAATTTTTGACCCGGGACCAGATCTAGGGTCAGCAGGTGACTGACCAGATTTGGGGTAAAAATAAAGCTACTTTTGATGTCAATTTCTGGTATACCAAGTTCTGTTTCAAAAGGCTCAGCGCTGCTGGATCATAACCAATGATGTCTTAACAATTGAAGCTAAAACTAGGAAACCTGCAAAATTAACAGGATAAAGCTTGCTGAAAGAGATACTAGCCCTATGCAAAATCAAGGGAAATCCTTTCTACATCAGGAGGGAAGAAATGCAGATTGGAAGACATTACAAAGCATTTATCATCCTCTTCATTTCAGCAGCCCTCCTAGGATCAGGCTCTCCGAGGGCTTTCTCAGTGAGTACATGCTTGATTCGGCACATTGACTTCCTCGCCTGTCAATTTTATTAAGAACATAAAGCAACTAACCATAAGCAAAGGCCAACACCACCAGATTTGGCACCCCTTTTTCCTACCCTTCGAACCCCTGAACCAGAAGATCCATCTTTCTACCAAAAAGTGATCACTGTGCACCTATGGAGAAAAGCTTGGCTTTTTGTGGAAAAAAAAACAGCCTGGGTTGTTTTGAAAACTTCAGTTTTTTATTTATCTTTTTAATTAAAAGAATATTGATTGCAAATTTGCAATTACTCTTTTGGGGTTTAATATCAATAAAAGTAATATATTTAAAAAATTTCAAAAATAGGTTAACTTTTTAAAAATAATATCAATAAAGGGCAAAAATACTGTTCATCTTCTTCTTCTTGCCATTTATTCACCAGAACCACCATCCGTTGCCGCCTTCGCCTCCGACATCATTGTCGGAGGTGGCGGCGGCGCAAGTGGTTTCTCTGTCCAACGCCGCCACCTCCGCCCACCTCTGCCTCTGCCTTTGGCAACGTTGCCGGAGATGGGTGGAGACAGAGGTGGCGGTGGCGACGGGCAGAGGAATGACCACCAGCGCTGCCACTGCCACCTCTGCCTTCGACCACCTCCGGCAACATTGTTGGAGGAGGAGGCAGAGGTGGGCGAAGGCGGACGATGGTTTTGGCGAACAAATGGCAAGAAGAAAAAGATGAACAATGTTTTTGCCCTTTATTGATATTATTTTTAAAAAGTTAACCTATTTTTAAAAATTTTTAAATATATATTACTTATATTGATATTAAATATATTACTTTTATTGATATTATTTTTAAAAACCCTTACTCTTTTACCTGACACCCATGCTAACGTGTCATACATGTGAAGTTTCAAAACAGCCCAGGCTAGAGCACACTTTGTCCTAACTCCTATGATGACTTAGCATGGATATCAAGGATAAAAAAGCTAAGACCTGTACTTGGAAACCATAAAATTCTAACCCTAACTCTGATCGAATGTTGTGATTGTGTCTAGAATATTGAAACCTGTTAAAAAAGTGAATTTTACATGTTTGAAATGCACCAAGTTATGGGAAATAATAGTAGGCCTTGAAAACCCCTATTTTGGAACCTTTCTAGAAACCCTGTCAGAATGCTTTATTCACAACAATGTGGACAAGACATTATTCTTTTAGTTGCTGCTTACTTAATCCAGATTCCCTCATTGACCCAAATTAACCAGGAAAAACTTGCTGTTTAGGAGCTTCATGTCATGACACATTACCATGGGTGTGCTAAAAGAATATTTCCCCAATTAACCAGACCTTGCTAGTTTTCAAAAGAATCCCCGATACTTGTGTTATTTGGGTGTATTTAAGTTGCATATTGATGGTGCGCAATTCGGTCGGTCCTAGCTGTTAATGATCTTGCCTCTGGCTGGAGCAGAAGGAGCCTGAAACGGGGAAGAAAGTGAGTATCTCCGAGGAGGGACCCGGTGAGAGTGCTCCGAATCTCAAGTTAGTATCCTCAAAGGCAAGATAATAAACCAGATGGCGCAAAGTTCACATACCTCCTTCTTAGGGGGAAGAGAGCCTTTTATAACCACTTCACGCACTCACTCCCAAGCTCCTGTCAGGTCGGGCATCATTACCTCTGCACTTCTGCCAGTTCGGGTGTCGTCACCTCTGCTGGGGCAGACAACCGCCACTGCTCTCTTTGTCGGAGCCGTCTCTGTGACTGGGGGTGGCGGTGGCAGGTGGCCGTTGAAGTGCAGCTGTCAAGCGTCAAATTCTAAGTCAGTCAGGTGCGCCGCCTCAGGATACGAATTCCTTTGGTGTCAAATACGGTTGTTCAGTTCGGCGGCCTGGAGCCGAAGTGCTGGGGTGGTGTGCGAGTTGAAGCCTTGAGTTCGGGTAGAGGTGTGGCCCGAACTGCCCTGGGGCAGGCCAGTTCGGGTTTTTGCCCCTTGCGCTCCTCGTAAGGCTCGGGGTTAAAGGGGGAGTTCGGGCTCCTTTTGGGGAGCTCGGACTGCTAGTTCCTCCTCTCAGAGCTCGCGCCTCGAGCGTGCTACCGTGCCGAGTAGTTGCTTCTACCACGTGTTGGGTGGTCAAGAGGTCGGGCTAAATCTTCCTTCATCAATTGCCCCCCACTCCTCGTGCTAAGGGGCTTGCCCTCGCGTGGGGAGTTTGCGAGGTGGCAGGTGGATTTGACCCGTACTTCGAACCGATTTACTGATAGCGCGAAGTGTGCGTTCGTCAGGAGATGCCTGGGTTTCTCGAGCGCCAAAAAAGTCAGGGAACGCACCGGTCCGTCTTTAAATGCTGGGAGACGTGACAGCGCGCGTTATTTCAAAATTTAAAAAACGCACGACTGGGAGACGTGGCAGCGGGCGTTATTTCAAATTTGAAAAACGCGCTGCTACTGCCTTTAATGCGGGGAGACGTGCGCCGGCGCTGCTTCAGTTTCAAAAGACGTGCAACCAGTCACATCTCGGTCTTAGGAGGTGTGCGGTCAGCTTGATTGTGGGCCGTTGGATTCGCTTCGATCAGAACCGTCGGTTTTCGGTCACAGTGGGTATAAATGGTGGGGGACCCCCAGTCGCTTTCCATTGCCAGTCTCCTGCGTTTGCTCCTTGAGCTCGCATCCAAGTTCCAGCTCGCGTCCAAGTCTTTTTTGCTCGCGTCAACCTTCCGTAGTCCATTTGCTTTTTCCGGGTGAGTTGGTGCTTTCTCCCTGGTATTCTTTTCTTCCCGATGTCTAGCTCGGATAGCTCAGACAATTCTTCGAGGGGGTCAGATGCAGGTTCTACGAACTGAGCTGCGACCCCCGACAGCCTTAGTGAACCCGAGGTAGAGCTCGAGGAGAAGCTCGAGGAAGAGTTCGAACCCGTAGGTCGAGTCGCCTCGGGTAGTTTGGCGTCCTCCTCTCGTCGAGGTCGGACGTTGGACAAGTTTGGGCCCTCAACCATGACGCCTGAGGGGCTTTACTCCCTTATCACCCAGTTTAACTTACTTAGGGAGTATACATATTTTATACCCTCGGGCGACTTCCCTTGGGAACACGGTCCTGACGAGATCATGATATTCCGGGAGCAGCTCGTTGCTGGGTTGCGCCTACCTTTCCACCCCCTCATCGTCAAGGTTATGAAACACTTCAGCGTTACCGTTGGTCAGCTCCACCCGAATTCTATCTGAAATTTAGTTGGGACTATCTCCCTCTTCTGCGAACAGATTTTGCCTTTAGACCTTGAGATCTTTTCCTCCATTCTGATGCTTAAGAAGCAAGCGGGTCCCCTTCCCGGGCGTAGGCGGGCATACTACCTGTCTCCTCGCCCGGGTTTCAAGCTTTTACATGATCTTCCCAACAAGGTCCCGACGTGGAAACGAGACTACTTCGGGGTGCGAAGTGCAATGGGGTGGCCCTTCCAGACCGGGTGGGGGATGGCTGCCCCCGATGCTGGTGTTACGTTAGATAGGGAGACGGCGAAGGGCCTCCAGGAATGGGCCCGACTTGAGCTCAAATGCCACCATTATCTGATGGAGGCCAAGCTTATCCAGGCCGGCCTGAGTTCGGGTAGGTTCCTTGTGCTCAGAGGCTTGCCATTTGTTTTGCATTTTGTTCTTTTGTTTTTTCTGACGCCGAGCTCATTGTGCAGGTGCGATGGACGCAGAGAAGACTCGTGGTGGGAACTTGTTTCATGCCATGAAGAGGAGGAAGCGAGTTGCCAAGCGGACTCGTGCCGAACTGCCCCAAGATGCGGAGCCCGAGGTGCCAGGCTACCCGCCAGCGGATCCGCCCAGGGAGCCCGAGATGGCCCCTCCTGTAAAGAAGCAGCAGGGGCCCCTTACGCCGATGCTGCTTATACGGGGGCTCCTTATACTGAGACCGCTTATACGGGGGCTCCTTACACCGAGACCGCTTATATGCGAGCTGGGTCTTCAGGCTCGGGAGGCCAAGGCGAGTTCAGGAGTGTGTTGCCGCCGCACCATGCTCTTCAAAATAGTAGGGAGGCCATTTACCCCGAGGAGGTCGCGGCTTGGACCGAGCTTCCTTTGAACCATATAGCCGGCCGTGCTGCCTCTCATGCCATGGTGGTAAGTTAGCGACTTTTTGTTGGGCTCCTTGTCATTACCTTCCTCGCTGTTGCTCATTCTCGTTATTTTTCCTCTTGGTAGGTGAACTCCTCCATCCATGCCTTAGCGGCCCAAGCGAAGAGGAGCTCGAGGCGGGCACGAGCTGCTGATGAGGCTTTCCACGCTGCTGAAGCGGCTTCTCGTGCTGCATAGGCCCGGCTAGCAAGGTCTCAGAGGGACACCGAGGCCATGGGAGTGGTGGTGAAGCATATGGCAGACCTGAGGCTAGACTTGCAGCATCAGGTCGAATACCTTCAAGAGGATATTAGGGAGAAGACATAGATCTTTTCTTAGGGCATCGAGGATGCCAAGAAGAAGGCCGTTGAAGACTATATCGCCTCGCCGCGCTTTGACGACCTGATGGTGGGCTCGTATAGAAGGGGTTTTAAACTGAGCCGATGGATGATCAGGAATACGTACCCCGAGCTCGACATCAGCGCCATAACCACTTCGCGCATTACTCAGGAGATGGCCAACGCAACTGATGGTGAATCGGATTCCGAGGATGATGTAGGACCCTCGGGTATCGTTGACGTGCCTTCCGAGGGTGAGGACTGAGATTGTCGGACTGTTTGGGGATGTAAACAGAGTTTTTTTTTTTTTTGGAATGTAAACAGAGTGTTTTGTAATGGAATGTTCTTTTGACTAAGTTGTTGTCATCATCTTTTTCCTGAACTGACAATATTGCTAAACAGTGTTTAGCTCGTTATCGTTTTGCCTTTGCGTGTCCATGAAGAGGTGACCAAGTCTTATGGTGCCGAGGTCCTTGTTAGCTCGTCATTCTAACCCTCAGGCTCTGATAGCGACTACTAGTCCACTTCGCTTAGTAATTTATAGGTAGTATCGTCTTAAGTTAACGATGTTCCATGTTCGGGGTACTTGTTTGCCCTCTAATGTTTCGAGCTCGTATGCTCCCCCGAGCACCCTCTTTACTCGGTAGGGCCCTTCCCAATTCGGTCAAAGTTTGCCCATGTCGGGCTCGAGTGCCATGATCTTACGGAGAACCAGGTCGCCGACGCGGAAGTTCCGCTTTTTTACTCTAGCATTGTAGTACCGAGCTACTCTTTGCTGGTAAGCTGCAGTTCGGATGTACGCGAGGTCTCTTACCTTGTCCAATAGGTCGAGGTTGGTACGTAGCTCGTCTCCATTTGTCTGATCATCGTATGCTTCTAGTCGTAGTGTAGGTACTTCGATCTCCGCCGGGATTACCGCTTCAGTGCTGTAGGTGAGGTTAAAGGGGGTCTCTCCCATGGCGGTTTTTTCCATAGTTCGGTGAGCCCAGAGAACACTTGGTAGCTCGTTCGCCCACAACCCTTTAGCTCGGTTTAGTCGCGCTTTCAGTCCGCGGAGGATAGCTCTGTTCATCACTTCTGTTTGACCGTTTGCCTGCGGGTGCGCGACCGATGTGAAGTTCTGCCGAATTCCCATATCTTGGCACCATTCCTAAAACTTGATGTCCTCGAACTGCTTGCCATTGTCGGAGATCAGTACCCGAGGTAACCCGAAGCGACATACTATGTTCTTCCAAAAGAAGTTCTATATGTTTCGAGCTATAACTGTTGCGAGAGGTTCAGCTTCTACCCACTTTGTGAAGTAATCTACCGCCACCACTAGGAACTTCCTTCCACCTGTTGCTGGCGGGAATGGCCCCAGGAGGTCGATGCCCCATTACGCAAGGGGCCATGGACTGGTGAGGTACTTGAGGTCGGCGGCAGGCCGATGGTGGATATTGGCATGCTTTTGACACTTGTGGCATTTTCTGACGAGCTCGATGGCCTTTGCCTTCATTGTTGGCCAGTAGTACCCTTGCCGAAGTGCCTTCTGGGTGAGGGCCCTGCCTCCCAAGTTTCCGCCGCACAGACCTTCATGAGTGTCGCGGAGTACGAGCTCATTTTCAGTAGGTCGCAAGCAACACAAGTAGGGGAGCGTGTAGGACCGTCGGTACAACCGTTCGTCTATTATGACATATTTGGCTGCCTGGCGTTGTACCCTTTTGGCTGCATTGCGGTCCACAGGGAGGGTCCCATTAAGCAAGAAGCTTGCGAGTGGGTCGATCCAGCTCGGCTCTACTTCAAGGACAGGAGCGACCTCCTCTGCCCCACCGAGAATGCTAGGCCGAGGTAAGTCCTCTATGTACACGGTTCTCATGGCGTTGGCCTCAGTGTTCTCTGACCTCGGGATTTGCTTGATGAAGTGTGACTGGAAGTTGAGCATAGCCTCCTTTAACTTTGCCAAGTAGGCGATCATAGTTGACTCGTGTGCTTTGTATTCGCCCGTAACCTGGTTGACCACAAGCTGGGAATCGCTGCAGACAACTATGTGTTTCGCTCTTACCTTTTATGCCAGGGCTAGCCCGGCTATCAGTGCCTTGTACTCTGCCTCGTTGTTGGATGCCGCGAACTCAAAGGGTAGCACGTATTCCAATTTCGTGCCACCCGGGCCGCGTAGGACTATTCTAGCCCCGCTGCCCTGTTGGTTCGAGGAGCCATCTACGTGAAGGATCCAGGGCTCCTCATCCCAGTTCGCGTTTGGCCTAACTAGGAGAGATGCCACCCTGGCTGCTATTTCACGGGGTTCAGACTCTATTGGCCTGGGAGCTCCGGGCTCACCCGAACTGGGGATCTCGGGCTCACCCGAACTGGGGATCTCGGGCTCAACTGGCCTAGGAACTTCGGGGCTGAACATGCACTCGACGATGAAATCTGCTAAGGCTTGGGCCTTAATAGCAGTTCATGGCTTATACTGGAGGTCGTACTCGCTGAGCTCGATGGCCCACTTCGTCAGCCGACTGGAAACCTCTGGCTTGAGTAAGACTTGCCTCAGAGGTTTGTCAATCAAGACGATGACAGTGTGAGCCTGGAAATATGGGCAGAGTTTCCGAGCTGCAATTATCAGTGCATATGCCAGCTTTTCTATCTACGGGTTTCTCGTCTCTGCTCCCTGCAAAATTTTACTAACATAATAGATGGGTCATTGGACCCGATCTACTTATTTTATTAATACCGAACTGACCACCTCGTCGCTTGCCGAGAGGTACAGTTCTAAGACCTCGCCCTCCTCAGGCCTCGTTAAGACTAGCACACTAGCGAGGTAATTTTTTAGCTCGTCGAATGCGAGCTGGCAGTCTTGGGTCCACTCGAACCCTTTGCCTTTGATTGCTTTAAAGAAAGGCAGGCAGCGGTCTGTCGATTTGGACATGAAGCGGCTCAGAGTGGCTATGCGGCCGTTTAGCCTCTGAACCTCTTTTACTTTTCTAGGTGGTCTCATATCTAGGATGGCCTTTATTTTGTCCGGGTTGGCTTCACTACCGCGCCGGTTGACAATGTAGCCTAGAAACTGACCCGAGGTGACACTGAAGACACACTTGTTTGGGTTCAGTTTCATGCTAAATTGACGCAGAATTTGGAAGACAAAATCTAAGTCTTGTATTAATCCTTGTGAAAACTTCGTCTTGACGACCATGTCGTCTACATAACATTCTATTTTCGTGCCTGTTAAGGGCTGAAACAGCCTATTTACAAGTCTTTGGAAGGTCGCCTCAGCATTTTTTAATCTGAAGGGCATGACCTTGTAGCAGTACAGGCCGAACTCGGTTACGAAGCTGGTTTTTTCTTCATCGGACTGGTCCATCCTGATTTGGTTGTAGCCCGAGTAGGCATCAAAGAAGCTTAGCAACTCATGTCCCGAGGTTGCGTCCACTAGGCGGTCAATTCTGGGGAGGGGGAAGTAATATTTCGGGCAAGCTCGGTTCAGGTCGGTGTAGTCGACGCACATGCCCCACTTGCCGTTTGCCTTTTTCACCAGCACTAGGTTGGCTACCAAGCTCGGGTAATAAACTTCCCTTATGAAGTCTGTTGCGAGGAGCTTTTTGACCTCCTCGTCGACCGCCCTCCAACGTTCTGGGGCTAAGTTGCGTTTCTTCTGTCTAATGGGTCTGACTATAGGGTCAGTATTAAGTTTGTGAGTTATAAGTCTGGGGTCAATACTGGGCATATCGGCCGTGAACCAGGCAAAAATATCTAAATTTTGAAGTAAAAAACTCACCAGTTCGGTTCGTAGAGGTTCCTTGACGGAAGCACCGATCTGTAGCGTGCGAGCTGGGTCTGTAGCCGAAGTCGGGATTGCGACCGTTTCCTCTATGGGTGAAGCTCGTTCCTCGCCTTGCTCCGTAGGCCGCTCCAGTTCAAGGTCGTCGGCCGCCTTGGTTTTTCCCTTTAGGGTGGCAACATAACACTTGCAGGACTCAAGCTGGTCGCCCCGCGCTACCCTCACACCGAAGTCTATAGGGAACTTCATTGCCTAGTAATAGGTGAAGACCACTGCCCGTAGGACATGAGTGGTTGGCCGCCTTATTATGGCATTTTATGGGGAGGGGGTCGCAACCACCAGGAAATTGTGGTTGAGTCTGACCGCACAGGGCCATGTGCCGACTTCCACGGGTACTGTTATTTTCCCGAGGGGCCTGACTTCCTCTCCGCTGAAGCCCACCAGAGGAGTGTTTGCGGGCTTCAGCTCGCTTCTCTGCAGTTGAAGCTGGTCAAATGTCGACTTGAAGAGAATGTCCGCCGAGCTGCCTGAATCAACAAGCACGCGCCTGACTTCGAAGTCGCTGATCCTTAGTTTGATGACAAGCGCATCATCGTGGGGGTAGTGGACCCCTCACGCATCATATTCCGTGAAGAAAATCGGTTCCTCCGTCTTTGGCCTCTTTGGAGGGTTCTGCTCTTCTCGGGCAGCTTCGTGAACTGACGCCCAGGCTGCTGATGAAGTGCAACCCCGACTACCGAACCTCCCACTATCACGTGGATGGTTCCCCGAACTGGCCTCTCCTCCGGAGGCTGTCTCTGTGACGGTTCGGCCGGCCTGCTGCTGGACTCGGGGGCATCCTTACCGTGCTCCCCTTGCCAACTTGTCTTATTATTATTATTATGCTATACAAAATTTCTCAAGTACCCGCGACGGATGAGTCCCTCTATCTCGTCTCGGAGATTATTACAATGCTCGATACTATGACTGTGGTCTCTATGGAAACTGCAGTATAAGTTTTTGTTGCTTTCGTTGGGGTTCCCTTTTAGGCGAGGTGGCCACTTTACGTATGGGGCGTCTTTAATCATCATCAAGATCTCAGCCCGCTTCGTGTTTAAGGGTGTGTAGTCCGTCTGAGTTGCTAAGGGAGCTCGGAACGGCTGGCTCGGCTTCGTCTCCCGAGCTGGATCTTTCCTCCTTCTGTCATCTAGGTTGGAGGGCTCGCCTTCCCTCTTCCTTTTCTCGATCCCGCTCTCGGTTTTCTGGTTGATCTCTTCCTCTATTCTCATGAATTTATTCGCGAGTTTGAGGAATTCAGCTACAGTCGCAGGCTGACTAACTACCATGTGCCACTTGAACTCCTTGTGTGTAACTCCTCTCTTGGCTGCCGCAAGCTGCACCGCGGGGTTCAGTCGTGGTATCTGCAAGCACGCATCATTGAACCGCTTGATGTAGCCCCGGATGGACTCTCCTTCTCTCTGGACTACTCCAAAGATGCTTTCCTCGGTTCTGGGGCACCGCTTGCTGGTAACGAAGTGTGCGGTGAAGACCTGCACGAACTGGGTCCAGCTTCTTATTGACCCGGGGCCAGGTTCCTGTACCAGGTGCGGGCCACTCCCCTGAAGGTGGTAGTGAAGGCCACGCACATGCATGATTCACTGGCCCTTGCCAGGTGCATTGGGGACTAGAAGGCATTGACGTGGTCGTTGGGGTCGAAGGACCCATCATACTTGTCCAAAGGGGGGAATTTGAAATCTCTGGGCATGGGGACTGCAAGGAGTTCTAGGGAGAGGGGGGAAGGGACTGAGAGAATAGGGGCAGCTTTTACCTCGTCCGAGCTTGTCTCTTCTTTACCTTGAAGTTCGGTTTGGACGTGGGTGGTAGTTCGGCGACTCCGCCGACGTCTTCGTTGCTGAGTGGGCCTGGTACTGGCGCTGCTGGCTTCGGTGTTGCCGAGCTCGATGGGCCTGGACTGTTGGTGGTTCGCCGCTAGGATGCTGAATCGGTTCTCCGTGGGTGGGAGCTCAGACTTGGAGTGCCGAGGTGCTAACTTGGCGGGCGAGGTTCCCGACCCGCTGGTGTGCTGCGAGGCGGGGGTGATTTTTCTTTCCCTCCGGCCCGGGGATGAGGCCAGCCTCTTGGAGGGGTTCTGAAGTTGGGAGGCTTCTCCTCGGTGAAGGCGTCCGCCCTGGGGGGAGGGCTTAACCGGATTCGGAGCGGGGTGCCGAGGTGGAAGCTGTGGTTGGTTCAGAGGCAGTTGGGGGAACTGCTGTTGATAGTGATACTGAGAAATGTGGTGCAATACTTGGTGCTGCTGGAACTGCTGCATTTGGGCTTGCATTGCGTGCATGCATTGCATCAAGTCATCAAACTGGTTTTGGCTAGTTGCCAGGGGGACAACAGTTGGTTCGATAAAGGTCATCTCAACAGGGAGAGGAAGGGGGACGTTCATTGCGGGAAGGTTCACGGGCGCCACTGTTCATGGCGCATTCAGGCTGGGGATCCCGTCCTCCGAAAGGGGGATGGTGAACTGTCCGATGCACACCACGGGGACTTGAAGTTGTTCCCCGGTGGCGTTCATCTCCGTGCTACGTCCGGCATTGCTGGAAGAAGCCATGGGTGTTGGGGTTTCTTGGAAAAAAAAGGTGGGGTTATGAGAGTTTTAGAGGGCGGCTTTTAGAAGCGTTTCCCACAAACGGCGCCAATTGATGGTTCGCAATCCGGCCGGTCCTAGCTGTCAACGATCTTGCCACTGGCTGGAGCAGAAGGAGCCTGAAACGGGGAAGAAAGCGAGTATCTCCGGGGAGGGACCCGGTGAGAGTGCTCCGAAGCTCAAGTTAGTATCCTCAAAGGCAAGATAATAAATCAGATGGCGCAAAGTTCACATACCTCCTTCTTAGGGGGAAGAGAGCCTTTTATAACCACTTCGCGCACTCACTCCCAAGCTCCTGTCAGGTCGGGCATCATTACCTCTGCACTTCTGCCAGTTCGGGTGTCGTCACCTCTGCTGGGGCAGACAACCGCCACTGCTCTCTTTGTCGGAGCCGTCTCTGTGACTAGGGGTGGCGGTGGCAAGTGGCCGTTGAAGTGCGACTGTCAAGCGTCAAATCCTTAGTCAGTCAGGTGTGCCGCCTCAGGATACGAATTCCTTTGGTGTCAGATACGGTTGTTCAGTTCGACGGCCTGGAGCCGAAGTGCTGTGGTGGTGTGCGAGTTGAAGTCTTGAGTTCGGGTAGAGGTGTGGCCCGAACTGCCCTAGGGCGGGCCAGTTCGGGTTTTTGCCCCTTGCGTTCCTCGTAAGGCTCGGGGTAAAAGGGGGAGTTTGGGCTCCTTTTGGGGAGCTCGGACTGCTGGTTCCTCCTCTCGGAGCTCGCACCTCGAGCGTGCTGCTGTGCCAAGCTGTTGCTTCTGCCACGTGTTGGATGGTCAAGAGGTCGGGCCAAATCTTCCTTCATCACATATAATGCTTCATAGCAGTAGTATAAGTATACCAGGAATTATGATGTTTTCTTCGGGCTGGTGGAAATTCTGTAATCAGGTGATCAATAACCAAAGCCCTAATCTTGTAAGCCATATTTTAAACAGAAAATGAATTAAAAGAGTTCTCTGAAGTCTGAAATGGTGCAAGTCTTCCTTGTGTGTTTCTTCTCAACACAGCCCTTGTTTTCTCTTTTTTCCTTTTATCTCTTCTTTCTATATTCTCTCTTCTCTTTTAATTCTTTATTACAGGTTTTATTAAAGTCTTCTAGTTAGTATCATTATCAAAAAAAAAAAAAATATTTCTCTAGTTAGCATCTCTTCTAATTCTCATTAAAACTTCAAATCGCTCCTTGGGACCCTCCAAATAACCCGAGTAAATTTCTCCCTTCTTTCAATACTTCTAGTTTCAACTTTCTCAGTTTTTTCTCTTTGGGAAATTTTCATCTTTTTTGTACAAGACCATCTTAGATCCCTTTCAAACATAGTCACCTCTCATTCTTCTCTGTTATATATCATCCTACCAAATTTCACTAAAAAGTTCCAACTAAAACCCTATGTTTCAGAACTTTTAGGTCTTTTCTTCATTGATAGAGAAGGATTTTCATCATTTTGTTCCCAAACTGGAAACTTCTTCAAATGAAGTCAACGCATATATATTTACATTGAGTCTGCACACAAAATTTCATAAAAAGTTTCAGCTCCTATACCTACTTGGGTCTTGCAGATTTCATCGGTCCAAGGAGAAACTGACAAATTATCAAATCTGACCAACAAACACTTACTTATAGGTCAATTGTATATCTTAAATAGCTTTTTTTTAGAAAATAAAATAAAATTTTCATTAAAGAGAATAACCAAGCTAGACAAAGTAAAAGCCCCAATAGAAACCAACATTAACAAATTCTGAACACCAAGCTAAAACCAATTGCCCCAATAACAACTCTTCAACCTTCCTCACTCATCTGTCTTGTCCAAATCATTATGATCCTTTTTGGCACATGAAATCATTACTGTTGGCATCAAGCTTTGGAATCTGCTCTTGCTTCAAAGTCCAAGAACACATGGTTGATGCTTTCTATCCATGTGTCAGTCATATGGTTGACAATCCAGTTGATCTCCTTTCTGTTAAAGTTCAAACAAGAGAAAGGGAGGAGAAGGCAATAATGGGGTGTCATGAAAGTCATTGACCCCCACCCCAATAGGATCAATATATTATTATATTAAATGAAATAACACTGCTGTTCTTCAAGGCAAGAGGATGCAAAACAGTCAATTATAACATATTTTACAAATAAATGTAGAAAAGGTAAAATTACAATTTTACCACCTGTCCACTCTACAATCCCCCTCAAACTAATGTAGAAGCATCAACATCAGTTTGTCCACTAGAAAAATAAGTGTCTTGTCCAAGTCATCATCTTGGTGAAAATATCAGCAAACTGCAAATCAGAAAGTATGTGAGGAAGGGTGATAGAGCCAGCCAACAAGATAAGTTGGTGCAAGTACAACTTCCCAGCCCAAGGTGCTTAGCCCAATACAGCTTGGCCTGGGCTCAAGCTTTGGTTGGGTCAGATTAGGGCTTGGACGGGCTAGTCAGATTTGAAAGAATTTATGAATATAGTGTTGTATAGACATGGCTCTATGGCCAAATTTAGGAGTTGAAGTGATTGACACCATGTACAAGTTTCGTTTAATTCTGTTTTGGGATAGCTGATTGCTTAGCTAAGCAAAGGGTGCGTAGGGAGAATCTATTTTGGGCTCAATTGTAATCTGAATTCTAACTGAGCTTCATCTCGCACCTCTCTATGGGAAGCCTCATTGTATAAGTTTCTGTAATGTTTTCTTAATAAAACGTTTTTTGGGTAATAAATAAAAAGTAATTTTATTAAGAAAAAGAAAAAAGGTACAATA
Organism: Nelumbo nucifera; assembly: GCF_055504915.1. Lineage (NCBI taxonomy): Eukaryota > Viridiplantae > Streptophyta > Magnoliopsida > Proteales > Nelumbonaceae > Nelumbo > Nelumbo nucifera. The sequence goes on along the minus strand of NC_142656.1, from coordinate 29,585,446 downwards.
ATGGTGATAAGATATCACCCACTAAGAAAAGCAAAACACCCAAGCAAAGCAAAAGCTCCCAAGCCCAAACAAAAGAATTAACAACTTCTAACTTTTAACCCTCAGAAAATTAACCCCCAACTTGTTTCTGAAGCATGCAACCCTCAATAAAACAAAAACAAAAATACCCAACCAACAGAATATCTTCCTAAACAAAATACTCAAAACTATCACTAGGTAGGGCTTTCAGCATTCAATGGAAACTGTAACTCTTAATTTCTGAAATGTTCCTCTAGTGTATTCTTCCCCTCGACCCCTCCTAAAACCAATAAGCCCAACTTCTTACCAACTTGGAGTCCAGTTTCCACCACTTTTTTCTCGTCCACCTTTTGCTCAATTTTTCGAACTCTATCCAACTCTATTCCTTCATCTTCAGCTTCAACATCTTCTTCTGAACCATCCTCTTTCCCCAACAGCCCCTTCTTTGCCAAAACCTCTTCAGTGAAAACTGCTGATTATCACCCTTATCACCACCAACTAGAAAAAAGTTCGAGAGATTCTCAACATAGTGTCTCTAAGCAAGTTTTATCCTTCAATTGTTTCCTTATATATACTCTCTTGAATTTGCTGCTTGGGCCTGCACTTATGAGCCCATCTTTCAACCTGGAGAATACTTTGGTAATGTGAATCAGATGCCCAATATTGGTACACTTGTCTTCCTAGAATTCACCGAGGATTTTGAGAAGGAATTATACTGTCTCAATAACCTTTTCTTGTTCCCTGCTTCTTCCTACCAAGATCTTTTCCTAATTTCCCCACCAAAATTTCTGAGAAAGCTACCTCAGAACTCTTACCTGCTCGATTACTTACATCAACTCCCTCAGGGGTGTTTGATCTTCGCACTGACGTCAAAGAGACAACCGGAAGAGAAACTGCATCAAACTCCTACAAGCAAACTTCATCCCTAACAATTTGATCTTCTGCTACCGTCTCTTCCTCAATCATAGATAAGGGAAGAACAGACCCTACCTCTCCACAGCAAACAAACCAAGTGTGCTCTTGCTTCACCCCTTCTGATGCTGTAATGATTTCCCGACTTTTTTTCTTTCCCACAGTTAGCAACCACATCCTCCAGATCAGCAGAAAAAGACAAACTCTCCAACACTTTGGCCTGTAGAATAGGTCCAACCTTTGAAGGAAGACTTTCCTGTACAGTATTAACACTGATAGATGCTTGAATCGGTATCCTGGGGTCGGAAGTTTTGTTTAGGTAATTTTTGGGCATTGGGCTGGATTGATATCTTGGTTTCTTTTGTCTTTTCGGTTTTATATGTACTGTCATGGGTAAGGGATTTCATAGTTGGGTCTTATTTTAGTTTGGGCCGATTTGGGTTTGTTTTTGCCTGTGAGGATGTTGGTTTGGGATGGTTTTTCTTTTTAGGTGATTGCTTATCACCTTTCTTGTAATCTTCTTTTTTTTGTTTTAATAAATTTTTTTTTATCTTAAAAAAAATAACATTGATAGCACTCTTTTCTTGGTTCAACTTTGTTACCACCCACTCTTTCCTTGTTTGAAAGATGGAGATGAATAAAAATAACACTGATAGCACTGATAGCACTCTTTTCTTGGTTGAACTTTGTTATCACCCACTCTTTCCTTGTTTGAAAGATGGAGATGAACAGCGACGGTGACGGCGAGTTTAGAAAGGCTAGTTTACAAAGGAACTGAAACTCTGGCGACGACAACAACGAGTAATTCCGTTGCAGACCAGACCGAGACAGTGTTGCGGTCAGAATCTGGACGGTGTTTGGTCGTGGGAATGTCTAGTTTACAAAGGAGTAGGGTGTGGGATAATGGAAAAGGGGGGAGAAGATGGAGGGCAGAAACCTGGTATAACCCAGCTCGAATAGGAGGTGGAGCTAGAAAAGAATTATCCTTTAAAAAGGCAGTGGTGACCGGAATCTGGCCTAGCTTTGGGGAAACTTCTTTACAGAACTGATGAAGGAAGATTTGGCCTGACCTCGTAACCACTCCACGTGGCAAAGGCAACAGCTCGACACAACAGCTCGCCAAGGTGCGAGCTCCGAAAGGAGGAACCAGCGGTCCGAACTCTCTGCAAGGAGCCCGAACTCCCAGTACGGAGCCCGAGCTCTCCCTTAGGCACCGAGCCTTATGAACACAAAGGGCAACAACCCGAACTGCCCTGCCCCATGCCAGTTCGGGCCACACCTCTGTCCGAACTCAAGACTTCGCCTCGCACACCACTCCAGCACTTCGCCCCCAGGACACCGAACTGAACAAACCGTACCCGACACCGAAGGAGTCTGTATCCAGGGGCGGCACTCCTGACTGACTTGGGATCTGACGCTTGACAGCCGCATTCCAACTGCCACCTGCCATCGCCACCTGCCCCCGCCATCTCCAGATACAGAGACAGCTCCGACAAGGAGCAGTGGCGGTTCTGTCCCAGCAGAGGTGATGGCACTCGAACTGGCAGAAGCACAGGGGTAATCATACCTGACCTAACAAAAGCCTCGGAGTGAGTGCACGAAGTGGTTATAAAAGGCTCCCTACCCCCCAAGAACAAGGGATGTGAACTTTGCGCCATCTGGTTTTATTTTGCCTTTGAGAGAATACTAACTTGAGCTTCAGAGCAATCTCATCGGGTTCCCCCCGGAGTTTCCTCATCTTCTCCGTTTCAGGTTCCCTGTAGCTCCATTCAGAGGCAAGGTCGTTGACAGATAGGACCGGCCGGATTGCGCACCATCAATTGGCGCCGTCAGTGGGAACGCTTCTAAAAGCCTCCCTCTAAAACTCTCATAACCTCTTTTCTCCAAAAACCCCAACACTCATGGCTTCTTCCAGCAATGTCGGACGTAGCACGGAGATGAACACCACTGGGGAACAACTTCAAGTCCCCATGGTGTGCATCGGACAGTTCACCATCCCCCTTCCGGTGGATGGGACCCCCAGCTTGAATGTGCCACAAACAGTGGCGCCCGTAAACCTTCCTGCCATGAGCATCCCCCTTCCACTCCCTATCGAAACAACTTTTGTTGAACCAACTGTTGTCCCCCTGGCGACCCGCCAGAACCAGTTTGACGACCTGATGCAATGCATGCGGGCAATGCAAGCCCAAATGCAACAATTCTAGCAGCATCAACTCCAGCAGCACCAAGTACTGTACCACCTCTCTCAACATCACTATCAACAGCAGTTCCCCCAACTGCCCTTGAACCAGTCACTGCTTCCACCTCGGTAGCCTGCTCCGAAGCCGGTTAAGGCTTCCCCTCAGGGTGGACGCCCTCACCGAGGAGAAGCCTCCCAACTCCAGAACCCCCCTAACAGCCAGGCCTCATCCCCAGGCCGAAGGGAAAGAAAAATCTCCCCCGCCTCGCAGCTCGCAGGCGGGTCAGGAACCTTGCCCGCAAAGTCAGCACCTCGGCGCTCCAAGCCTGAGTTCCTACTCACAGAGAACCGATTCAGTGCCCTAGCAGCAGACCACCAACATTCCAGGCCCATCGAGCTTGGCAACACAGAGGCCAGCAGCGCCAGTACCAGGCCCACTCAACAACGAAGGCGCCGGCGAAGTTGCCGAACTGCCACCCGTTTCCTGCCCGAGCTCAGAGGTAAGGAAGAGACGAGCTCGGACGAGGTAAAAGCTGCCCCAATTCTCTCAGTTCTTTCTCCCCTTGCATCAGAACTCCTAGCAGTCCCCATGCCCAAAGACTTCAAGCTCCCACCTTTGGACAAGTATGATGGGTCGTTTGACCCCAATGACCACGTCGATGCTTTCCAGTCCCAAATGCACCTCGCTAGGGCTAGTGAATCATGCATGTGCGTGGCCTTCACCACCACCTTTAGGGGGGTAGCCCGCACTTGGTACAGGAACCTGGTCCCTGGGTCGATAAAATGCTGGGCCCAGTACGTGCAGGTCTTCACCGCACACTTTGTCACCAGCAAGCGGTGCCCCAGAACCGAGGAAAGCATCTTCTGAGTAGTCCAGAGAGAAGAAGAATCCATCCGGGGCTACATCAAGCGGTTCAATGAAGTGTGCTTGCAGATACCGCGATTAGACCCCGCGGTACAGCTCGCGGTGGCCAATAGAGGAGTAACGCATAAGGAGTTCAAATGGCACATGGTAGCCAGCCAGCCCGCGACCGTGGCCGAATTCCTCAAGCTCATAGACAAGTTCATGAGAACAGAGGAAGAGATCAACCAAAGGACCAAAGGCGGGATCGAGAAAAGGAAAAGAGAAGGTGAGCCCTCCAACCCAGGTGATAGAAGAAACCCGGCCCGGGAGGCGAAGCCAAGCCAGCCGTCCCGAGCTCCCTTATTAGTTTGGATGGATTACACATCGTTAAACACAGGGCAGACCGAGATCTTGATGACGATCAAAGATGCCCCATACATAAAGTGGCCACCTCGCCTAACGGGGAATCCAAACGAGAGAAATAAAAATTTGTACTGTAGTTTCCGTAGGGACCACGGTCATAGTACCGAACAGTGTAATAATCTCCGGGACGAGATAGAGGGACTCATCCGTCGCGGATACTTGAGGAATTTTGTACAGCATGATAATAATAATAATAAGGCAGGTCGGCAAGGGGAGCATGGAAAGGATGCCCCCGAATACAGCAGCAGGCCAGCCGAACCGTTGCAGCGACAACCTCCGGAAGAGAGGCCAGTTCGGGGAACCATCCATGTGATAGTGGGAGGTTCGGTGGTAGCAGGGTGTACTTCGGCAACGGCCCGGACGTCAGTTCGCGAAGCAGCCCGAGAAGAACAAAACCCTCCAAAGAGGCTGAATGAAGACTGAAGAACTGATCTTCTTCACGGAAGACGATGCGCGAGGGGTCCACTACCCCCACGATGACGCGCTTGTCATAAAACTAAGGGTCAGCGACTTCGAGGTCAGGCGCGTACTCGTGGATTCGGGCAGCTCGGCAGACATCCTCTTCAAGTCAGCATTTGACCAGTTACAATTGCAGAGAAGCGAGCTGAAGCTCGCGAACACTCCTCTGGTGGGCTTCAGTGGAGAGGAAGTCAGGCCCCTCGGGAAAATAACAATACTTGTGGAAGTCGACACATGGCCTTGTGCGGCCAGACTCAACCATGATTTCCTGGTGGTCGCGACCCCCTCCCCATACAATGCCATAATAGGGCGGCCAATTACGCATATCCTACGGGCCGTGGTCTTCACGTATTATTTGGCAATGAAGTTCCCTACAGACTTCGGTGTGGGGGTAGCGCGGGGCGACCAGCTTGAGTCCTGCAAGTGTTATGTTGCCGCCCTAAAGGGAAAAACCAAGGCGGCCGACGTCCTTGAACTGGAGCGGCCTACGGAGCAAGGCGAGGAACGAGCTTCACCCACAGAAGAAACGGTCGCAATCCCGACTTCGGCTACAGACCCAGCTCGCACGCTACAGATCGGTGCTTCCGTTAAGGAACTTATACGAACCGAACTAGTGAGTTTTTTACTTCAAAATTTAGATATTTTTCCCTGGTCCGCGCCCGATATGCCCGGTATTGACCCCAGACTTATAACTCACAAACTTAATACTGACCCTGTAGTCAGACCCATTAGACAGAAGAAACGCAACTTAGCCCTAGAACGCTGGAGGGCGGTCGACGAGGAGGTCAAAAAGCTCCTCGCGGTAGACTTCATAAGGGAAGTTCATTACCCGAGCTTGGTAGCCAACCTAGTGTTGGTGAAAAAGGCAAACGGCAAGTGGCGCATGTGCATCGACTACACCGACCTGAACCGAGCTTGCCCGAAATATTGCTTCCCCCTCCCCAGAATTGACCGCCTAGTGGACGCGACCTCGGTACATGAGTTGCTAAGCTTCTTGGACGCCTACTCGGGCTACAACCAAATCAAGATGGACCAGTCCGATGACGAAAAAACCAGCTTTGTAACCGAGTTCGGCCTGTACTGCTACAAGGTCATGTAAATAGGCTATTTCGGCCCTTAACAGGCACAAAAATAGAATGTTATGTAGACGACATGGTCGTCAAGATGCAGTTTTCACAAGAATTAATACAAGACTTAAATTCTGTCTTCCAAATTCTGCGTCAATTTAGCATGAAACTGAACCCAAACAAGTGTGTCTTCGGTGTCACCTCGGGTAAGTTCCTAGGGTACATTGTCAACCGGCGCGGTATTGAAGCCAACCCGGACAAAATAAAGGCCATCCTAGATATGAGACCACCTAGAAAAGTAAAAGAGGTTCAGAGGCTAAACGGCCGCATAGCCACTCTGAGCCGCTTCATGTCCAAATCGACAGACCGTTGCCTGCCTTTCTTTAAAGCAATCAAAGGCAAAGGGTTCGAGAGGACCCAAGACTGCCAGCTCGCGTTCGACGAGCTAAAAAATTACCTCGCTAGTGTGCCAACCTTAGCCCGGCCTGAGGAGGGTGAGGTCTTGGAACTGTACTTCTCGGCCAGCAACGAGGTGGTCAGTTCGGTACTAATAAAAGAAATAGATCGGGTCCAACGACCCATCTATTATGTTAATAAAATTTTGCAGGGAGCCGAGACAAGGTACACGTAGATAGAAAAGCTAACATACGCACTAGTCGTAGCAGCTCGGAAACTCCGCCTGTATTTTCAGATTCACACTGTCATCGTCTTGACTGACAAACCTCTGAGGCAAGTCTTACTCAAGCCCGAGGTTTCCGGTCGGCTGACGAAATGGGCCCTCGAACTCTGCGAGTACGACCTCCACTTCAAGCCACGAACTGCTATTAAGGCCCTAGCCTTAGCAGATTTTATCGTCGAATGCACGTTCAGCCTCGAAGTCCCCAGGCCGGTCGAGCCCGAGATCCCCAGTTCGGGTGAGCACGGAGCTCCCAATCCATCAGAGTCTGAACTCCGAGAAGTAGCAGTCAGTGTGGCATCTCTCCTGGTTAGGACAAACGCGAACTGGGATGGGGAGCCCTGGATCCTTCACGTAGATGGCTCCTCGAACCAACAGGGCAGTGGGGCTGGAATAGTACTACGCGGCCCAGGTGGCACGAAATTGGAATACGCACTACGCTTTGACTTCGCGGCATCCAACAACGAGGCGGAGTATGAGGCACTGGTAGCCGGACGGAACCTAGCGCAAAGAGTAAGGGCAAAACACATAGTTATCTGCAGCGATTCCCAGCTTGTAGTCAACCAAGTTACGGGCGAATACGAAGCATGCGAGCTGTCTATGATCGCCTACTTGGCAAAAGTAAAGGAGGCTCTGCTCAACTTCCAGTCACACTTCATCAGGCAAATACCGAGGTCAAAGAACGCTGAGGCCGATGCCCTATCCCGGTTAGCCAGTACGAGTCACAACACCATGAGAATCGTGTACATAGAGGACTTACCTCGGCCTAGCATTCTCGGTGGGGCAGAGGAGGTCGCTCCCGTCCTTGAAGCAGAGCCGAGCTGGATCGACCCAATGCAGCCAAGAAGGTGCAGCGCCAGGCAGCCAAATACGTCATAATAGACGAACGGCTGTACCAACGGTCCTACACGCTGCCCTACCTGCGTTGCTTGCGACCTACCGAAGCCGAGCTCGTGCTCCACGACACTCATGAAGGTCTGTGCGGCGGACACTTGGGAGCAGAGCCCTCGCTCAAAAGGCATTTCGACAAGGGTACTACTGGCCAGCGATGAAGCAGAGGTCGTCAGAAAATGTGACAAGTGTCAGAAGCATGCCAATATCCACCATCAGCCTGTTGCCGACCTCAAGTACCTCACCAGTCCATGGCCCTTTGCGCAATGGGGCATCGACCTCCTGGAGCCATTCCCGCCAGCAACAGGTGGGAGAAAGTTCCTAGTGGTGGCAGTAGATTACTTCACAAAGTGGATAGAAACTGAACCTCTGGCTACAGTTACAGCCCGAAACATACAGAACTTCTTTTGGAAGAACATAGTATGTCGCTTCGGGCTACCTCGGGTAGTGATCTCTGACAACGGAAAGCAGTTCGATGATATCAAGTTCCAAGAATGGTGCCAAGATATGGGAATTCGTCAGAACTTCACATCGGCCGCACACCCGCAGGCAAACGGTCAGACAGAAGTAATGAACAGAGCCATCCTCCGCGGACTGAAAGCACGATTAGACTGAGCTAAAGGGTTGTGGGCGGACAAGCTACCAAGTGTTCTATGGGCTCACCGAACTACGGAAAAAACCGCCAAGGGAGAGACCCCCTTTAACTCACCTACAACACTGAAGCGGTAATCCCGGCGGAAATCGAAATACCTACACTGCGACTGGAAGCATATGACGATCAGACAAACGGAGTTGAGTTACGTACCAACCTCGACCTACTGGATGAGGTAAGAGACCTCGCGCACATCCGGACAGCGGCCACCAACAAAAAGTAGCTCGGTACTACAATGCCAGAGTAAAGAAGCGGAGCTTCCGCGTCGGCGACCTGGTTCTCCGTATGATCATGGTGGCTGAACCCGGCGTGGGAAAACTTGGACCAAATTGGGAAGGGCCCTACAGAGTAAAGAGAGCGCTCGGGGGGCATACGAGCTCAAAACCTTAGAGAGCAAACAAGTACCCCGAGCGTGGAACATCATTAACTTAAGGCGATACTACCTATAGACCACCAAGCGAAGTGGACAAAATCGCTACCAGAGCCTAAGGGCTAGGATGCCGAGCTAACGAAGGAACCTCGGCATAGGCAAGCAAAGAAAAGTGTCAGCCAAAGGCTCAGGCGAAGTGGAGACAACGAACTAATAGGGACATCGGCATCTTAGAGACTAAGTATTAAACATCAAAATCGGCCGTGCGAGTGCAGTAACCCGGGCAAGAAACAGATCGGGCATATGGTCAGTTCGGCAAATACGGTTAGTTCGGGATAAAGAACAACCAACACTTAACCAAAAGAAAGTCATTCCATTTCAAAATAAGAGTGTACATTTCAAAATATATATATATATATCGAGCTTGCAGGCCCGGAGGTACTTATTCTTCATCAGAAGGCACTTCAACAACACCCGAAGGTCCTGCCTCGCCCTCGGAGTCCGGCTCACCATCAACAGCGTCGGCCATCTCCTGAGTAATGCGCAAAGTGGATATTGCACTAATATCAAGCTCGGGGTATGTGTTCCGGATCATCCACCGGCTTAGTTTAAAGTCCTTTCTGTACGAGTCCACCATCAGGTCATCGAAGCGCGGCGAGGCGATGTATTCATCGACGTACTTCTTCTTAGCGTCCTCAATGCCTTGGGAAAAGATCTGTGTCCTCTTGAAGCTATTCAACCTGATGCTGCAAATCCAGCCTCAGGTCCGCCATATGCTTCACAACGACTCCCATGGCCTCGGCATCTCTCTGAGACCTCGCCTGCCTAGTCTGTGCAGCGCGAGCAGCCGCCTCAGTAGCGCGAGTAGCTGCCTCAGCAGCTCGGGAAGTCGCCTCGGCAGCACGGAAACCTTCTTCGGCAGCTCGCGCCTGCCTCGAGCTCTTCTCCACCTGGGCCGCCAAGGCATGGATAGAAGAGTTCACCTACCAAAAGGAAAGAACAAGTGATTAAAAGAACGACAGCGAGAGGGATAAAAGCAAAGAAGCCCGACAAGAAATCTGACTTACCACCATGGCATGAGTGGCAGCACGACAGGCCACCTGGTTCAAAGGAAGATCGGTCCATGCCGCGACCTCCTCAGGTTAAGTGCTCTCCCTACTCTTCTGAAGAGTGTGGTTCGGCGACAACACGCTCCTGAATTCCCCTTAGGCTCCCGAGCCTGAGGGCCCTGCTCGCGTATAAGCAGACCTAGAGTAAGCGGGAGCCCCCGTGTAAGTAGTCTCAGCATAAGGGGCCCCTGCCGTTTCTTGCATTGGAGGAGCCATCTCGGGCTCCCTGGGCGGATCCTCTGACGGGTAGTCTGGTACCTCAGGCTCCTTATCTCGGGGCAGCTCGGCACGAGTTCGTTTGGCGACTCGCTTCCTCCTCTTTATGCCTTGAAACAGGTGCCCACCACGAGTCCTTTCTGAGCCCATCACACCTGCAAAAAAGAGTTCGGCATCAGAAAAAACAAAAGAATAGAGCAAAACAAAAAACCTCAGAGTAAGGAACCTACCCGAACTCAGGCCGGCCACAATGAGCTTGGCCTCCGTCAGATACTGATGGCATTTTAGCCCAGGCCGTGCCCATTGCTGGAGGCCCTTCACCATCTCTTTATCAAGCGTAACACCGGAGTCAGGGGCGGCCATCCCCCACCCGGTCTGAAACGGCCACCCCAATACACTTTGCACCTCGAAGTAGTCCCGCTTCCATGCCGGGACCTTGTTGGGAAGTTCATGTAAAAGCTTAAAACCCGGGCGAGGAGACAGGTAATACGCCTGCCTACGCCCGGGAAGGGGACCCGTTTGCTTCTTAAGCATTAAAATGGAAGAGAAGATCTCCAAGTCTAAAGGAAAGCCCTATTCGCAAAATAGGGAGATTGTCCCCACCAAGTTACGAATGGAGTTCGGGTGAAGCTGGCCGACAGTTACGCCGAAGTGGTTCAAGACCTCGACAAGGAGGGGGTGGAAAGGCAGTCGCAGCCCCGCAGGGAGCTGCTCCCGGAATATCACGATCTCTTCAGGACCGTGTTCCCAAGGAAAGCTACCCGAAGGTATGAAGTAGGCGTACTCCCCAAGCTAGTTGTAATAGGTAATAAGGGATTGGAGCCCCTCAGGCGTCATTGTCGAGGGACCAAACTTGTCTAACGTCCGACCTCGACGAGAGGTGGACGCCAAACTACCCGAGGTGACTCGGCCTACGGGTTCGAACTCTTCCTCGAGCTCTACCTCCAGTTCGCTAGGACCATCAGGGGGTGCAACTCGATTCGTAGAACCTGCATCTGACCCATTTGAAGAACCGTCTGAGCTTTCCAAGCTAGACATCATGGAGAGAAGATGGATCCAGGAAAGTACTCACCCGGAAAAAGGCTTGAACGGACTACGGGAACTTGAACACGAGCAAAAAACCTTGAATGCGAACTAAAAGCTTGGACGCGAGTTGAAACTTGGACGCGAGCTCAAGAAGCAAAGCGCAGAAGTGACAAAAGCAACTGGGGTCCCCCACTATTTATACCCGCAGTAACCAAGAATCAACGGCTTAGATCAAAGCCAATCCGACGGCCCGCAGCCGCGCTGACCGCACGTCTCCTGAGACCAAGACGTGATTGGCCACACGTCTCTCGAAACTGACCGTACGTCTCCTCATATTAAAGGCGGCAGCAGCACGTTTTCAAATTTGAAAAGATGCCTGTTGTCGCATCTCCCAGCGGTGCGCTTTTTGAATTTTGAAATAAGGCACGCGCCGTCACGTCAGTTAGCATTTGTAAGCAGATCGGCACGTCTCCCGTCTTTTGGGCGCTCGAGAAATCCAAAAGAATCCTGGCGACGCACCTCGCGTTATCAATCAACCGATTCGAAGTACGGGACAAATCCACCCGCCACCTTGCGAACTCCCCGCGCCAGGGCAAGACCCTTAGCACGAGGAGTGGGGGGCAATTGATGAAGGAAGATTTGGCCCGACCTCGTAACCACTCCACTTGGCAAAGGCAACAGCTCGACCCAACAGCTCGCCAAGGCGCGAGCTCTGAAAGGAGGAACCAGCGGTCCGAACTCTCTACAAGGAGACCGAGCTCTCCCTTAGGCCCCGAGCCTTATGAACACAAATGGCAACAACCAAAACTGGCCTGCCCCATGGCAGTTCGGGCCACACCTCTGTCCGAACTCAAGACTTCGCCTCACACACCACTCCAGCACTTCGCCCCCCAGACACCGAACTGAACAAACCGTACCTGACACCGAAGGAGTCCGTATCCAGGGGCGGCGCACCTGACTGACTTGGGATCTGACGCTTGACAGCCGCATTCCAACGGCCACCTGCCACCGCCACCTACCCCCGCCATCTCCAGTTACAAAGACGGCTCCGACAAGGAGCAGTGGCGGTTCTATCCCAGTAGATGTGATGACACCTGAACTGGCAAAAGCACAGGGGTAATCATACCCGACCTGACAGAAGCCTCGGAGTGAGTGCGCGAAGTGGTTATAAAAGGCTCCCTACCCCCCAAGAACAAGGGATGTGAACTTCGCGCCATCTGGTTTTATCTTGCCTTTGAGAGAATACAAACTTGAGCTTCGGAGCAATCTCACCGGGTTCCCCCCGGAGTTTCCTCATCTTCTCCGTTTCAGGTTCCCTGTTGCTCCGTTCAGAGGTAATGTCGTTGACAGATAGGACCGGCCGGATTGCGCACCATCAGGAACCTTGGAGATAGAACAGTAGTTGAAACGGAGGTTGAAGGAGTTAGGGCAAGGAGCTATTTTTGCAGAGATGTTTGGTGGGTTTTCTGGACCGGAAAATCCCACTAGATGTGGAAACCTGGGCAACGGGAAGCTGGAGTGTAGTGGGTGGGGTGAGAGTTAAGAAACTAATAGAAGACTATTTTCCATTCATATTTCCTTCCAAGGTTGAGGCAGAATGGGTCCTAAACTGTCCATGGACAAATTTGAAAAGAGGGAGAGGGAGAGGAAGGGGGTGGAAAGGAAAAGGGCTTTAGGTTGCGGTCCGGGCCAGGATGTTTCGGAGGTGAGAGAGATGGTGGTTCCAATCCAAGATGAAGTGGAAAGCTTCAGAGGGAAAGGGTCGCCGGGAACCAGTGGAGAAGATGGCTTGTTGAGAGAAATGGAAGCTGGAGTTGGAAGAGAACCTGTGAAGAAGACAGGACCCTCGCTACAACCTCGTTTCGAGAGATTCATAGAAGAAAAAACCTCGTTTCGAGAGTGGGGGTGGGTTGTCAGAAACACTTCGAAAAACTCCCCAATTTCAAATTTTGAATTAGGGAGAGAAAGCCCATCCAAAAATTGTCTGAAAGAGACTTTATTAGAATGCTTGAAAGAGCTGCAGTTGCTGCTAGCTAGTGGTCTGAGTGGAGGAGAGTTCTCAGTTTCAATAGTGTTGGAGCTTAAGGGGATGGCCAGTTGCTATTCACCAATGTTTATGGCCCAACTGTTAATTCAAGAAGGGAGATTTTGGGAGGATTTAGCCGAGGCGAGAAGGGGGCACAACATTCCTTGGGTTTTGGGAGGGGATTTTGACGTAGTTAGGTTCCTAGAGGACTGCAAGTGAGAGAGCTGGAGGACAAGGGAGATGAGAAGCTTTGCAAATTTTGTTAATCAGTTTGAATTAATAGATCTGCCTCTCTTAGGGGGGCAATATACTTGGACAAATAACCAAGAAAATCTGACTTTGGTCAAGTTGGATAGATTTCTGATCTCCTCGGATTGGTAAGAGTCTTTCCAACAAGTGAAGCAGGTTGCCATTCCGTGGCCCGTTTCTGATCACTCTCCAATTCACCGAAAAGAATCTGGTGAGGAGAGGAATCATGATCCAGGATCTGTCTTGTGTTTTCTGTAATCAAGTGGAAGAAGATAGTAACCATCAATTTCTGCATTGTTCTGTCTCCACTTCAATCTGGAACCACTTCCTGTCCCACTGGCATCTCCATTGGGCTATGCCAGCGACTGTGTACAACCTACTATGGTGTTGGGATCAGAGAGGACTGTCCAAGGTACCAAAAAAGTGTATGGTCCTCCACCCCTACTACAGTAATCAATACCATTTGGCCGGTAAGAAATAGCAGAATCTTCAAGAATAAGCATAGTAAAGTGGATCAATTAATCTCCTTTACTTTTGGGAAGTTAGTTTCTTGGACTGCTGCTATGAAAGGGGTTCAACCAAGGGTCTTGGGAGCCCAGCCTGATGGCTGGTGATATCTTGTAATGTATTCTTGGTTTTAGGCCTCAGTTGTTTAGGGGCTGATTGTATTCTGTATTCTGGTTCTCTTTAATAAAATTTACCTTACTTTTTTCAAAAAATAAAAATAAAATAAGCTTTCAAATTTTTCATATGAGTAGAAACTGCTGATAACTAATTCTGATGTATGCTTTGTGAAGAAAAGTAGTAGAAACTGAAAGGTTTCAGTAAGAGAGAAAGAGAGAAGAAGCAGAGAGTGGGATGTCACTAGAATTGAACAGATTTGGCTGCCAACCCCTCTTGATTTATATACTTAAAATAAAAGAATGAAATATTACAAAAATACCCTTAGTAGGGTGGCTACTTTAAGTAGATGAACAGTAGGGTGGCTACTTTAAGTAGATGAACAATTACAACTTAAAATAACATAAACTAATGGGCCTAAGGCCCAATAACTTCCTAACTCAATAACTTAAATAAAAATAAAACAAAGCTGGCCCAATAACTTAAAATCGGCCCAAGCTCCACACTCCCCCTCAAGTTGGGAGTAAATGTCACACATTCCCAACTTGCGTAGATCATGCTCTACCTTGTTTCTTGCAACACTTTTTGTAAGAACATCAGCAAATTGCAAATCATAAACAATGTATGGGAGACAAACTTCCCCTGAAGTCACCCTTTCTCTTATGAAATGCCTGTCCACTTCAATGTGCTTTGTCCTGTTATGCTTTACTAGGTTGTGGGCAATGTTAATGGCTGCCTGATTATCATAGTACAACATCATAGGTTCTTCCGCCTCAATACCAATTTCTCCTAACAAGGAACGGATCTAGAGAAGCTCTGAAACTCCATGTGCCATGGCTCTTTATTTTCCACAAAACTTAACCTTGCCACAACTGTTTGTTTCTTACTTTTCCACAAAACTAGATTGCCCCCAACAAGAGTGCAATCTCCTGATGTAGATCTCCTATCATCAAGGCATCCTTCCCAATCAGCATTTATGTAAGCCTCTAGCTTCAACTGTCCATGGTCAACAAATAGTATGCCTCTATCTGGGTGTCCCTTCAAATAAGCAAGAATCTTGTTAACAGCCTCCCAATGCTGGACTCATGGGGCACGCATGTATTGACTCACCACACTCACTACATAAGAGATGTCTGGTCTTGTCATACATAAGTATAGCAGCCGCCCCACAAGTCTCCGATATCTCCAAATGTCCTTCACCAGCTCACCTTCTGATGCATTAATTCTATGATCCTGATCAATAGGAGTACTGGCTGCCTTTGTTCCAAGTTTCCCTATTTCTTGTAAAAGGTCCAGAACATACTTCCTCTGAGAAATAAAAATTTCATGCTTTGATCTTGCAACCTCAATGCCCAAGAAATACCTTAGCTCCCCAAGATCCTTAATTTCAAATTCTCTGTGCAAATTCTTCTTCAAACTGTCAATCTCACTTAGGTCATTTCCTGTAACTACAATGTCATCCACATAAACTATCAGAATTGACACCAAGGATCCTCTTCGCTTCATGAACAAAGTATGGTCTGATTGAGTCTAAGTATAGCCAAAAGCAATCAAATCCTTCCTGAACCTGTCAAACCATGCTCTAGGAGACTATTTTAAACCATAATGAGACTTCTTCAATCTGCATACCTTCCCCTTTTCAACATCACCGCAGAAACCAACAAGAAGATCCATATACACTTCTTCTTGTAGATCCCCATTAAGAAAGACATTTTTTACATCAAGTTGGAAAATGGACCAAGAATATGTAGCAATAAGAGAGAGAAGGATCCGAACAAAAGTCATTTTTGCAACTGGTGCAAATGTCTCTAAGTAATCAATGTCATAGGTTTGAATGTACCCTTTTGCAACCAATCTGGCCTTATAGTTTTCTATACTTCCATCTGCTTTGTATTTAACTGTATAAACCCATCTGCATCCAACAGTTTCCTTGCCCTCTGGTAGATCCACAATCTCCCATGTCTGATTTTTAATTAAGGCTTCCATTTCTTCCTGCATAGTTGTCTTCCACTCAGGTTTGGAGAGAGCCTCACTAACACCCTTGGTATAGACACAGAGTCGAGGGAAGAAAGGAAGGCTCAATAAGAAGGAGAAAGTCCATTGTAGGAGAGATACTATGAAATACAATGAGCAATACACTTTCTGTTCCCTTTTCTGAGTGCAATAGGAAGGTCCAGGTCATCTGTAATGGGGTTAGTGGAATCAATAGGAACTAGAACATTAGAGGGATCAAGAGGAATACCTGAGTCTGTGTCAGGCGAATTTGGAGTCTCCAAGGAACCAATAGGAAGTGATGTGTGTTCTTCTACAGTGGAATCAACCTCCCTATAAAGTCGTAGGCGCTACCGTGAGTAACACTGAGAGACAGGATACAAGGGAAGTAGTAAGATAGGTGATATAGGAGGATTAGACACAAGAGTGGATACAAGGATTAGAACCAAAAGAGGAATAGACTGCTCACTTCCTTCCCCAAATACTCCCCTTAAGAAGAACCCTTCGGGAAAAAAGATGCGACTCAAAAAATGTGACATCCATAGTAACATACCGATTCCTAGAGATTGGATCATAGCAACAGTACCCTTTCTGATTTTTTGCATACCCAAGAAAACACACTTCTTTTCCTTTGGATCAAGCTTCGAACGGTGGGGACCAAGAACATGAGCAAAGCAAAAACAACCAAAAACCCTGAGCGGGATGTAGAACATCTCCCCCTCAGGAAAAAGGAGGCTGATTGGGGTGCTAAACCCAAGAACATGAGAAGGCACCCTATTAATCAGAAAGACTGCTATGAGAACTGTGTCACCCCAAAAACGAACCAGAACAATAGATGTGATCATCATGCTCCTCGCAATCTCAACAATGTGTCTGTTCTTCTTTTTTGCTGTGGACTGTAAGAACAACTACTCCAATGAATTATTCCATACTCTAATAGATACAAAGCAAGGTTTTTCTCAAAATATTCCTTGGCATTTTCTGATTTGAACACCTTCACTCGTACCCCAAACTCTGTTAGCAGCATCTAATGAAACTGTCAAACTAATGACGGTACCTCATCAAGTAAATTCAAGAATACCAGGAAAAATTATCCACAAATAAAAGAAAGCATCGGTAGGCCACCCATATAAGGAACATGGTATGGTCCCCATACATCAATATGAATAACATCAAAAGCAGATGAACACCTTTTATTACTAGCTTTAAACGAATGTTATAATGTTTTCTAAGCTAACAACTTTCACACTCTAAGCTAGACAAAATAACAGACTCAAATAACTTTGGAAACAAGAAATGCAGAGAAGGAAAAGACAAATGTCTCAAATGATTATGCCAAAGAATAATTTGACCTACAGACTCTGACTCAAAATCCCTGCTTACATGATGACTCTGATGATGAGGAAGCACATCTAGAAGGTAGATTTCATTTACCTCACGACCACTCCCAATCGTCCTCTTTGAAACCAAATCCTGCAAAACACAATGGCTAGGAGAAAAAGTCACTGAGCAATTTAAGTTCTTAGTTAAACTACTAACAGATAATAAGTTAGTACTCAATCTAGGTACATGAAGGACAGAGGATAGGGAAATGGAATCAATAATCTTGACAGATCCCTTCCCAGCAATGGGTACATGGGATCCATCGGCTGTGAAAACTCTATCTCTGCCATAGTAGAGTTGGTAAGAAGAGAAAATAGTGGAACTATGGGTCATATGCTCTGAGGCTCCAAAATCTATAATATAAGGAGGTCTCTCCTTACTTGTAGTAGAAACATAGTTTGCAGTAGCATGTGAACTACCTGTATGAGCAAAGGAAGTAGAATGCCCACCACCAGAACCACCTGTACCTAGCTGTCCACTTGATAATGGATTAGGGCTGATTGTATCTTGCTGATTTAGTAATTGCCCATATCTCTCAAGTTCAGCCCTCACTGCAACAGCTGCAACAGACTCCAAAGTAGTTGTAGTAGGGGGGCAAGGTAAGTCACCAGTGACTGCCATGTTAACCTTTTCCTTCTTGTTTTTGAGTCTATTCAACACGAGGTAAGGATGAAGCTTCCAGTAGGCATCTCTTGTGTGTTTAGTCTTCTTACAGTAGTCACAGATAAGATCTTTCTTATCTTTTTGATTTCACTGCCACCCCGGTCTCCACTCTGTTTAGGTTTCACAGTACTGATCATAACTAACTGTTCAAGACCCGAATTCCTTATCATCACATTCCGCCTCTCTTCCCCTGATACAAAGGCATATGCCTGAGAGAGAGTGACACTATCCCTGGAAAGGATATGTTGCCTTGAAATGTCAGATTCGGGATTAAGACTAGCAAGAAATTCGAAGACTCTACTCTTCTCTAAGAGGTTCTGGTAGGCAACTGCATCCTAAGTGGTTTCCCAAACCACTGTCTCTAGAAGGTCAATCTCCTGCCATAGGGTTTTAAGGGCCAAAAAATAAACAACAATAGGTTTATCTCCCTGTCTAGTAGCAATAACCTGGTTTCTCAACTGATAGGCCATAGCAACATTTTCATCTGTGAGTAGGTTTCTGCAATCCCATCCCAAATTTCCTTAGTTGAATTTGCCCACAAAAAGTTTTTACTTATATAGGGCAGCATAGAATTGCATAACCAAATTATTACCACATAATTTTCTTGTACCCACCGGGAGCTATCAGTCTCAGGTTTCACTTCCTCACCATTGATATACCCCAACTTCCCATGAGCACCAATGACCATCTTTGCAGATTGTGACCATTCTAAATAGTTTGTACCATCTAACTTAATTGTAGTGCTGGTCCCAGCCCCGAAAAGGTCTTTGACACTCCTCTCATTAGTCTCATTTCACTCCCCGATTTATTTTCAACTCTGTGACCCTCTATAATTCCCAAAAAAGGGCTAGAAGATTACTTTAAGATGAAATAATATGAAATAAATCTCTTCAGGCATCACAGACACCCTTCAGGTACTTAGATCATCTCACAAAAGATTCCCTTTCCGCGGGACGGAAGAAGAGAGAGAAGAAGCAGCCACTCCCTCCAGAGGACTCCAAAATAGGTGGGACTTGAACCGCCCCCTTCAGAAAACTCTAAGGAACCCTAAAAAATTAGAGCGCCACTTCCTAGGTCAAAATTGAAGAGTCCTACAAAAATAGGACTCTCCCCCTTTTTCTAGTTCTTCCTAAATTTCATGGAAAACCCTATACCAGTTACAAGGCAAAACAAATCCACCAAAAAATTCAAAAACTGAACTTACCTGAGGTCTTCGATTAGCCTCTCATATCATCTAGGACTGCATGATAGAGCAACTCAAGAAACCTTCGGCTTGCTCTGATACCAAGTAGAAATTGTTGATAACTAATTCTGATGTATGTTTTGTAAATAAAAGTAGTAGAAGCTGAAAGGTTTCAACAAGAAAGAGAGAGAGAAGAAGAAGAAAAAGAGAGTGGGATGTCGCCAAAATTGAATAGACCTGGATGCCAACCCCTCTTGATTTATATACCTAAAATAAAAGAATGAAACATTACAAAATACCCTTAGTAGGGCGGCTACTTTAAGTAGATGAACAGTCACAACTTAAAATAACATAAACTAATGGGTTTAAGCCTCAATAACTTCCTAACTCAATAACTTAAATAAAAATAAAACAAAGCTGGCCCAATAACTTAAAATCGGCCCAAACTCAACAGTTTCTTTTGAAATTCCTCTTAGGGATCCAATTTTTGCAATCATTTGAATTCCTGATTCTCAACAGAAGGGTTGCCTTACCTTTGTTGAAGCGATACTTCTCCTCTTTCTTTCCACAAAGCCCCTCAAGAGTAGACGAAGATAGACCATACAATGGGTCTATCAAAGCACCGGAGCTTATATTGCATTACTGCTCATGTGATTTTTAAGTGAACAATCTGAAACAGACTCTAAAGCCTTCGGTCCGAAGCTTATTGGCCTAGATCTTCTTTTATCAATATGGGTCCCATCTCTGGGCCCACTCCCTTTAGACCTTGAACTTGAACCAATTATAACTAGCCCACTATGTAAGTAGGGGCCCAAGTTAATCATGCGACCACCACTTGCCCTCTTAAAATCCTTTTAAATTATTGGTGCATTTTCAAAAACCCACTTGACCATTCCCTCATGGCCTTTCAAGTAACCACTCTTCAATCCTAGTGGAGGAGCCATTAATGGGGTTTTCCATCCTATTGGTTGAATCTTCGAAAGGGGACTTGCCACATGCCAACCTTTCTTCACTAAAAGAGGTTAGTGTTTCGCCCAAGGTTTGAAATGTTGATGTCGGTGGAAATATCGGTCATCCAAATATAAGAAACATGTCGGAAATGTCAGAAATATCGTAAAGAAATACCGTAAAAATTTTAGATATGGTGGAAACTTTGTAAAATGTGCAAAATATAGAATGTTATTTTATGAAATGATAAAAGAAGCATAGGTACACATTTTTAAATTATTATCTTATTCTAAATTATTAAACAAAGTTAGGAAACTAAGGTTATAAACAAAAGAATATATTCTAAAGTTGCCTTATAAACCTTAAGATTCGGAGCTTCATGATAGAATGAGTTAAAGCAAAATTTGAACTTATAGGAAATGTAAATGGTTGTAATAGACTAACCAAATAACTATTATACAAACAAAATCTAATATTTAACTTTATATTTGAAATGGATATTGAGTTAGCTCAAAGTGGTAATCGTAGAAGTTAGGTGGGCAATAACTTGCTACTTCACATACCTACAATATTGTTACCAAATTATGTTATAATACTATCTCTTGTACTCTGCATAGTATTGGTATTGTTCAATGGGGAATATGTCAATTCCAGTAAAATTTCATGTTGCTACCCATGGAAGTGGAAATGGAAGTATGTCGTGGAAACTATCTTTTGTACTCCACATAGTGTTGGTAGTGTTCAATGGGGAAATGTTGATTCCAATAAAATTGTGTCGCTACCCATGGAAATGGAAATATGTTGTGGAAATACTAGGGAAATTAGGGACATTTTAAACCATGGTTTCGCCTTCCTGGCCCCTTGCTTTTGAGAGCTTCAAAATTTGTTTAACCACTTTTGGAAATAGGATTCCATCATTCACGAAGTGCATTTGATGCTTCCACATAACACCAAGTTTTCCATTTTATTTACTAATAAAAAAGTTTCATTTACAAATGTACATACTACATATACATATTTTATACATTTATACATGTATAAATAATTAGAAAAGAGATATTTTTATATAAATAAAATGCAAGTATGTATGTATTTATTTAGGTAGGCCTAGGCTAGGTTAGGCCAAGCTTAGGTTAGGGGTCGAGCTACCAAAGGCCTCAATCCAAGCCCAACGCAACTTTAGGTCAAGCCTATGTTTTTTGGCACAAGTACAGGTCACAACCTAAAAACTAAGGCCCAACCCATGCAAAATTCAAGTTGGATCAGGTTGAGCTTGGCTACATTACAACTCAAAGTGATAGTTCACTTTGATGTGTTTAGTCCTCTCATGGAAAATAGGATTAGATGCAATCCTTATAGCACTAGTGTCGTCAACACAGGAAGAAGAATAGGCAATGGAAAATACACATTGAGCTCAACATAGATGGTTGTAACCAGACAATCTCACTACAAACAAATGATATAGATTGATATTCTACTTCGGTAGAAGATATAGAGATGGTTTGTTTTTGTCACAATTGCTAAAGAAAATAGAGAGAGGGATAGAGATGAGATGCTTTTTTTCTCTAAAAAAGAAATTGCATATATGTACTCTTCTTTATTTTTTATTATTTATAAAATTTGGAGGTTATTGATCTAAAAAAAGCTCCATTTGGGAAGAGTGCAAATATAAGTATAACGGAGCCTATGTGTATGAACCATGCATATTTGTATTTGCACTCTTTCCAAATGGAGCCTTAGAGATAGTTTGTTGCTTCTTGCTTTTCTAGGAGATAAGAGAGTCACCCATAAATACACACGATCTAGTGGTAGAATGTCTTGTGTCAAAGAAACCAACCTAATCAACATCAACTTAAGCTCTCAACTAAACAGAAGAGGAAGATGAAAAGAATAATACCTCTGATATTGTTCCTCCATATATATCTAAGAATCCTATGCACGACAACCATATGTGGCTGGACACTGACATATCAGCTAACAACTTTCACTGCAGGAGCTATATCAATCGTCTCATAACTAAGTAGATAAGAGATCCCCACCAATTGTCGATACAAAGTAGAATCATCAAGAAATACCCCATCAAACTTGGAGAATTTGGAGAGTTTAATGTTTAGCTTCATGGGAGTCTCAACCTGCTTGGTGTCTATCCAAACATCAATAAATTCAAGGCATACTTATGTTGACTCACAAAGTAACCTTGATTGCTCTTGTGAATTTCCAGTCTAGAAAAATATAATAATGGCCTCAAATCCTTCATATGATTGTATGATATGATTAATGAAGAAGTGTTTTAAGTGCAGTAATACCTTTTTCGTCATCTCCAATCACCAAGTTATCATCAACATATAATAAGAGAATAGTAACCCTTGATTTCTTTTGAGCTATGATCAATGGCTCCCTAAAGTGTTCAAAGCATAATCTAGGAGTTATTTAAGGTCATAAAGAGATTTTTCAACCAGCATGAATAAAACGTATCATCTAGCGTGCTCAAACAGAAAGCTCACCATTCCATAAGCTAATCATTGCATTAGATTTAAGTTCAGTTCGAAAAAAATCTTTCCATAAACACAATTTAGGAGTTATTTTCCTACATACAATGCTTAAAGCTTAAGACTGTTAATTGATCTATCTAGGTCTGCCGCCATGGGTTGTCTTTACTATTACATGTAATTTCATCAAGCAAATTAAAAGAAAAAACGTTTCAGTAATATCCTTTCCGCAATTGTTGCATAATCTGGGTGAAAACAATTCGTAGACGTTTGATTTAAAGCTTCAAACAAAGGCGAACAAAATAAAAGGATAAATTTTCAGCAATTTGGGGAACATAGAAGCAAAAATATTTAGTTCTCTAAGAAAATACAAATGGGTCGTGCACATGGAAATCTCCAATGTATAAAGGTGAGGCACCCATTTTTGTATTTGCAAATGCCAATGAAGACCGTAAGTAACATTCAGATAAATGGTGCTATAAGAGAATCGTGCGTTTTGTTTGAAGCAAGCGAACAAAGCCTGTGCGTAGAGAGAGAGAGAGAGGTCGTTGTATGCACCCTATGTGATTTTCTATATTTCTAGAGACATAATTTAGTTGTCACTGTTTTTAATGATTTTCTACATTTCCAAGGATGTGCTTAAGGATGTCCACATCCTTTCTCTAACTGGTGGGGTTATGCAGCTGAAACAGTTGGCTCCATGCACCCTACGTGATTTCCTACATTTCCAGAGACATAATTCGTAGTTTTCGTCACTGAGATAGGAGGGAAATCTCAGAGATGAATAAATGAAAATGGAACATAGATTAAAAGCCATATCTATGTAGATGACATGAATCAAATAAGGTTGTAGACTAATATTTGCTTTGCCCTTTATCAGAAATGGCAAACGGACAATTCGCTAAACTGTTGAAAAACAACAAGCTTAAGGGCCCAAATAACGCTGACTGGTATCGTAACCTTATGCTGGTCCTAACATCCGAGAAATTGGACAAGGTAGTTAAGAATCCTGCTCTGGAATGTCCGAGTGATAGAGCTTCTGAGGCCCGTAGGAGGGACTATCAAGAATGGGAAGAGAAAAATTCTCTTGCCTAGTGTTATATCATAGCCTCCTTAGACAATCAGATACAACGACAATTCGATTAGTCTAAGGACAATGTATGAGGAGTAGAATCGTTTTGAAACAATTCATGACCGCACAAATGTCCAAGAACCAACTAGTTCATGACCATTGTCTTAAGATGATGAGGTATATCAATGAACTGGAGGCTCTTGGATCTGGGCTAGATCATGTCACCAAGGTTGATGCCATCCTAAGCTCTTTGCCTCATTCCTTCAATCAGTTCATCATGAACTATAACATGAACAAGCTAAATGTTAACATCTAGGAACTTAGCAATATGTTGTAGAGAGCCGAGGAACTGATAAAGAAGGATGAGCCCATTGCCATGTTTGTTGAGGGTGGCAAATCAAGCAAAAAGAAGAGGAAGGCAAAGAAGAAGCCTCAAAAGAAAATTAGCAAGCTCAAAAGGCAAAAGAAGGACAAAGCATCAGATGCTTGTCACTTCTGTAAGCAGGCTGACCACTGGAAGAGGAACTGTCCTCAGTACCTAGAGACCAAGAAACAAGGTAATTTTGAATCTTTTGTCATAGAAACCAATATGTTGGTGACTTCTGCTTCCTAGTGTATTGACTCCGAAGCTTCTACTCATGCAGGTAATACATTGCAGGGGCTTAGGACAAATAGAAGATTGAGTGACAGAGAGGTGATTCTTTACTTGGGGACTTCTGCAAGTGTTGCAGCTACAACCATAGGAAGTGTAGAATTGTATTTCAAATAATGATCAATTACATTAAAAGATTGTCTTTATGTACCCAATTTGAAAATAAATTTGATTTCTGTTTCAAAATTATATGCAGATGGAGATTCTGTTTCAGAACTGTTTCAGCTGCCTTGTGCGCATAAGGATGTGTTGTTCTAATGATTTCCTACATTTCCAAGCGAACAAAGGTCACTGTTTCTTTAACATATCGATGTAAAACTTTACACCGATTGCATCATGTTAGAGAAAGGATCTTTTTCTCCTTTAGCCATTTAAGTTTGGGGGTGGGAATACATGTCACTCTTAGAAGAAAGGGGTTACCTAACCACCTCTTACCTCTATTTTAAAATGTAGTTGTTCACCTTAGACTCCTCATGTGCTTCCCAACCCCTTTATAATTTTATTGCTTTCTTCAAATTTTAAAAATTAAAAATTAAATATAGAGCTATTTAAGCTCATTCACAACCACTTTAATTAAGAAATTGAATGAACATAGGCATCTTTTTAACACTAGTACACTAGCTTATGCATCACATGGGTCTTTTCTAGTGGGGTGCAAGTTGGGCGGGTTTATGGTCAACCCAGGCCCAGCCCTAAATTTTTGGCTTAAGGCCCAAGCTCGGACTAAGCCCGAGGTCAAGCCCGATTTTTCCAACTTGAGGCCAATCCGCATTGTAATATATATATATATATGTATATATATATATATATATACATATATATATATATATATACATATATATATATATATATATATACATGTGTATAGTTAGGCTGAGCTCGGGTTGGGTTTGGGCTACCTAAGGGCTAGGCCCAGGCCCGGCCCGAAAAATTAAAAACCTGATTTCTTGGGCCCAAGCCCATCTCGAGGACTAAAAACCCAAGCCCAACCCATGTAAAATTTTAGGTTGGGCCTGTTCGGGCTCGGATTGGGCCCACTCAAGTTGCACCCCTATTTCTAGGATTTCCAACAACAAAAAACAAGTGAAAGGACAAAGAGAAGGTAGGGAATGGAGTATTCATCTTTCTATTCTTCACTATGATGCATCTAATCCTTTTATTCTTCTCACCACTCTCCTTATTTATGTATTTATTATTTTTTCCTTGTATCATATTTAAACATATGTAAGGAGATAACCATTTACATCTTTCATGGTTGATTATGGTTCTTTATTTTATTTTAACCCATGAAATCATTATTTTATATATAAGGAGATAACCATCTACAATCTTGTTCATGAAACTTAGTTGATTATGATTTCTTAATCTATTCACTACAAGAAAAATAGGCTAAAGCAACAATTTAAAATTGACGGTCTTGAAGAGTGCTACTAAAGCAAAAACTAAGGCTGCAGTCTAAACTAATCCACCACCTAGCAAACATAAAATAAGAAAAATAAAAATCGGGTGGCAGTCTTTTAAAACTAGTACGACGGTTTTTACTTTGAACCGGACTTGAACCTTCTTCTTCTCTTCTCTATCCAAATAAAAATAGGTGCGCTAATTTTGGTTTTTCACCTAACACCTTTTCACTTCTCTTTTCCTACAACTAAATTGAACCTATCTTACTAACTTCTATCTCTCTATTTGAATTTCTCTCTCCCTTATTTTTTCCATTTACTCATCTCTCCCTCTCGCTCTCTCCATTGCAAATCACAATTGAAGAATAAAAAAAAACATAATAGAGAAAAGGGAGATGGTTTTAAATTGATTGCTGATTGTTTCCTTCTAGTGGTGATCAATAGACACACAATAGTGCACACATCGAGTGAACACAAGATCATGTTCCTTGACTCTCAAGATTTTTGGCGCTAGTAGTGCAAGTGGTGATGATGGGTACTCTCTCTCTCTCTCTCTCTCTTAAATTTCCTCTATTGTCTCTTAATATGTGAAGAAGTTCTAATAAATTTTGTTTTTCTTTCAAAAAAGAAATTTAATGTTTATTGAAATAGGTTCAGGTAAGGTTTATTAGAGCAAAGAATGGATACCTTTTGATAACTATAGCTGCTTTAAATTTCAATAGGGGAGATCTCACCATTGGTTTGAGAAAGGTTTCATTTTTTCTACATTTTGTGGTTCCCTATTATTCTCTTGATCCTCTATCTTCATTATATTTTGGAATTTCATGGATTTAGATATTTCATAAACTCCTCTAGTTTAGCAAATATCTAGGGTTTTAACAATTTGATGGGAATATGTTTCCTTACAAACAATTGTAGAAAACAAAAAGTATAAACTGAATCTCCTCATTCCTTGGTCTAAAAATTAATTTTATATGAAATATATGTTTGTTCACAAACAAGGCATGAAAGTGAAGAAGGAAGGCGGTTCAAATATATCCAAACCACCCCACCCCAACCATTCTAAAAAATAAACTAGATGGACCAAAATTAAAAGAATTTGTGCCTGGTTTATTTATTTTTCATTTGCCCCTTGATGAGGAAGGGTTTACCATTATTAAGTTCTGTTTTGGTTGCCTCTATTGCATCACAACATTTTCTTGAGCATTGCACAGCCTTTACAATGGTTCCAGCTTTTGCATTCCAAGTTAATTGTTGGGGGGTGTTGGAGATCAACCTTAAATGACAAGATAACTCTTACCTTATCACTAGTTTGAGTTCAAGTAGAACCATGCATAGTTTTCAAAACCGCTTTTTGGCAAAAAACCGTTGATTTGGTTAGTGAATTGCTGACCCAAGCGGTTGAATTGTTGACCGGACAATGATTTTTGGCTGCTTTTTATTTTTTATTTTTTAATTTTTTCTGTCAGAGTGGGCTGTCCATTCGGACTGGATGTTTGGACTATTCAACCCGGGAACTGGACCCCAGAATAGTTCCTTGTCCGGTCTGGTTTTAAAAACCTTGGAACTATGTCTCTTCTCTCCCTTGTAATCTCCTTCCTTTTGTACTTTTCTTCTGATCTATTGTAACAATCTCATCTATTCAAATTACACACTATAAATATACCAACACACCACCAAATCAAGTGTATAATCTTATTCTTACAAATATTTGATTCGTTAAAGTGTATGTTGAGATGGATGGATGGAAAAATGACACAGCGTGGAAGTAATGAGAAATCGGGCTGGCTATGCAAGCACCGGGCGATCGCTAGCTTCTAGCAAAGAGCACCGAATTCTCTAAGAGAGAGAAAATGTGGCGAAAATAGGAAGAAGAGAACTTGAAGAAATTCTGAAAATATGAAGTATGAATTGATGAATAATTTTGGGAAAATAACAGTATTTATAATACATTTGGAAATTGTAAAAGAACTAGGAAATAATAACTAGGATAGATCTAAATATCTAATCTGATAGGATCGAACTCTCCTTGGTTTGATCTCCACCGTCCAATCTCTCTAGATGCATGGATCATGGATTATCTTGCTAATCTTGATGCTTCTTGAAGTCTTTCTTGATAATCTTGGAAGAGTCTTGCTCTATCTTGGAAGAGTCTTGCATTATCTTGCTAATCTTGGAAGAGTCTTGCTAATCTTGGATTCTTGGATCCCTTGCTTATCTTGAATTCTTGGATCTTAGTTAACTTATCCTTATCCTAGGAGCTGCCGCCCCTAGGGATGAGATGGGCCTCCATCAAAAAACAAGAAAGGATAGGGTAAAAAATAAAGTTATTTGAAGGAACCTAGGAGCATCTCTAATAAGTTGTAAAATGAGAGAAAATAGACTTAGATGGTTTGACCATGTGAATAGAAGACCACCTACAACACCCATAAGAAAAGTGATCAATTATAAGTTAAAGGGGCTAAAAGGGCTAAGGGTAGACTAAAAAGGTCATGGGTCGACATAGTAACAAATGATTTAAGTACTCTTCATTTGACAATGGATTCGGCATTGAACACAATGGAATGATGAAATAGGATTCATGTAGTCGACCCCATATATTAGAGATAAGGCTTAGATGATGACAACAAGGTAGCCCACTATATGTCAGGTTAGTAAACTTTGTAATATTAAGGGATAATGGATCCAACATGTGGGACTGCTTTCCAAAGGGGGGTTGAACCAGTTTGGTTCACTTTTGGAGTGACCACCTAAATTTTAAGAATTAGGAATTTTGGAAAATTTGGATTTGCAAGAAAATAAGTTTTCTTGGTGACTCTTGATCCAATGGAGATTAGAGACTCTATGGTGGCTTTGGGAACTGAAGTATGGTGTGGGAAGGTGTTAGACACCATGCATGCATGCACCCACTTAAATTCGCCTCTACTTCACTAAATTTCCAAGGAAAATTTTAATAAATTTTGGGGCTGAGAAGTTATTACAAGAAACTTTCATTAAGAGAGAAATTACAAAATGAATAAGAGACAAATATGAGGTAAGATAAAGGTAAATAAACGAAGGACAAATGAACTAAATTATAAAAGCAGAAGAATTAAATCAATTAAATTTAGGACAAATTTCTTAAAATACACCTATGGTTTAGGAAATTGACTAACTCCACACTTGCTGTTTATATATTGTCTTAAAGCACCCCCAAGTTTTTGACAATTGACATTGTCATAAAGCACTAACGGAAAAAGCAAAATGTTGAATTTGCCCTCCAATATTCTTCAAATTTTCAAAATAAAACCCAACTAATAAAAATTTTCAAAAGTCACTACTCATGGCACAAGATCTGATCCGAAGCAACTGTGCCCCTGGTGGTTGTTATGCACTAGTGAGTTGAATGGGAAAAAGGCTTTAACAGCGAAAAGCAAAAAGCATAGACTAATAACAATAATATTCTTTCAGATCGGGCGACGTTATTACTTGGTTTCCACATGCAAAGAGCAATTCAAAGGCAAATTGGCTCATGAGTAAAGGTCAATATTATGAGGATTTCTTTCTCTAGAATCTCCCCTAGGAGATTAGATTTTTAGCTTTCATTGATGTTGCTGGCAAGGTCCTCTTGCGAGGCCAGTTGGCACTGAGCTCTATCTTTCATTTATCTAATAAAACAAATTCCAAGGAAATTTAACCATGGTGGAGTGGTGGCTGGTAGAGGTGAGTCTCCTCTTCTCGGTTCCCTTTTTGATAGTTGTTATTGTTACTATTGAAGGAAGAGATGGGCTGGGATCATTGATTCTGAGCTAGTGATCGTTGTCTCTAGCATTTCATTGGCGTGCAAGCAGATGGCTTCGCTCCTATAGAGATCCAACATTTCATTACTAATCTCATCGTCAACGTCCAAGGTGAAGACTAGAAGAAGCTCAATGTCATCTCCAACGAGGTTAGTTATCCTTAACTCATTCCAACGAGGTAGTTGGTTGTTTCCATGAATAATGGCGTGAATCCCCTTCGATAATGTAATAAGTTTCTGCCATCGGGAATCGGCTGATTTTCTCCCATTGGGATTTGCATAAACCTAATGTTATGTTATATCAATAAAAAGGTATTTTAGGAATTTTCATATGTGAACGTATTGTGATGGAAAGTTAAAAGGTAAGGGAGGTTTTAGACAATTGTCACAAAACTTAAATCTATTTTAAACAAATTTAAAGGTACTTTAAACAGTAAGGAAAGGATAGAATTAGTCAATTTCCTAAACAAATTCCTACTAAAAAAATGTAATGACTCATTACATACCAAGCAATAGATGAACCGATGGTCATGATTAATCACAAAATGGACATGATGAATCTATAGTTATTATGCAACTGGGATAATCCAACTCTAATATGATGAACTAGATGAAGAAAAGCATGCACAATTTAAAAACAACAAGAGAGTATCACAAATACGCCTATGTGAAGTACTATTCAAAGAATTGAAAGAACTATCCTAAATTGTTGGCGATCAAATGAAAACTTGAAGCATGTGCCTATGACTATTCTAAATTCAAAATTTAAAAGATTGAAAACCGAGAAACTCAATCCAAATAAAAACATTGGTAGTGTAGAGGACTAATAATCAACATGACTATGTTAACAAATACAATTATCAACAACAGTATGGTATGGATAGTTAGATGTGTAAGGATCTGAACTCCTAAAATGTATTATAATGGATGTAAGAATTAATCAGAATAGATAATTCCTACAGATTGATCATGTACTTGCCTAATTATGTGACTTAACCAAATTAAGAAGCATGCTAGTCATCATCCTAACGAGTGGGACTTTTTTTTGAGTAGAAATAGGAGTTACATAAGACGGGGGGTAGCTTGGCCCCAAGCATCACAAAAATAAATAGAACTTAAATCCCTAGGGATAAAAGAAGAGTAAAAACAGAGAGTGTTAATAGGGGATGAAAGAACTTAGTTTGCCATCCAGTCTGTAGTTTGATTGGCTTATTTGAAAACGTGGTTGTATGTGGCTTTGCAATCCAAATCTCTTGCCAGCTTCAAACACTCCTCAACGATGGTCTTCAGTCTCCATGGGCTGTCCACTCTGTTCTTTAAGCACGATATCACTAGAAGAGAGTCTTCCTCAATGCAAATGGGGAGACCCCTAAAGTTAAGAGCTATGTTATGGGCCTCCCATGCAGCCCAAGCCTCCACTACATTAATTGAGGAATTCCCAACAAAATAAGCTTTGGATTCTAAAACATTCTCCCATTGATTTCTTGCAATTGAACCAATCACACATTCACCTTTATCATTTATAGACGCATCGAAATTGATTTTGATAGAGCCCCTACTTGGTGCTTTCCATTTGATAGGCCTTCATATTTTAGTTTGTATAGGAATGGAGTTAGAAATATTTTCTACATTGTGATTAACATATAGAGACAAAGCTCTATTTATAATGACCGAGGGGTGGCAACAACAGTTGTGGAAGATTTTTTCGTTTCTATTTTTCCAAATCTGCCACAAGATAAAGAAGGATTTCAAAGGGATCGTAGAATCAGTCTGATTGGAAAATATGCCATCCCACCACTCCCTTATTGAGGAGTCATTGTCACAAGGCCCCTTAACATTTGGGTTTAAGATACTCCAGACTTGTTTGGCAATAGTACAATTTTTAAAACTGTGATCTGTGTCTTCAATTCCATCACAGAAATTGCAAGTTTCATTAATGGGGACACCCCTAGACCTCAAGAAGGTCTTAGAAGGCAGCCTATAGTTAAGTAGCAAGTATAAAAAGGTTTTGATTTTAGGAGGAATCTTAAGCCCCCAAATCTTGCTAAGCTGAAGGTTTTGGTCACCTTGACCCTTGTGCATAATAATAGCTTCTTTGCAGGCATATTTAAACCTTTGGGATTTAGCCTCCAAATCAACTTATCCTCATTTGAGTTAGAGGGGATAAATATGGTCCTAATTTCATACCAAATTTTGTGGGGAACTAAGTTATGAATCTTATTCTCCTCCCGAATTTGTCTTTTATGATCAATAGCATCACTCACTAGCAATTCATCTTGCTCAATTACAACCCCAAGGGTCTCTATTCATATTCCTTTAATTGGAGTAGAGTCCAACTAGTTATTTTTCCAAAACTTTATATTTTTCCCATTGCCAACAATCCAATCTATACCCCTTTTGAGCAAGTCTCTGGAATTCAAAACTCCCCTCCAAGCCTAAGAAATTCAATTCTTAAGCTTGGTATTCCAAAAGGATTCACTTTGAAGGTAATTGTGGGAAACCACTTGGACCCACAAATTATGCTTATCCTTTAGAATTTTCCAACCTAGCTTTGATAGGCAAGCCTCATTAACCCAATGAAGGTTTTTAAGTTCCATACCACCCCATCTCTTGGGGAGGCAAATTTTCCCTAACTCTTTAAATGAATGGGTTTTTTATCATTGCATTTTGACCATAGAACATTCCTTTGACTCTTGTGGCATAGAAAATTCACCTAACTCATTATTTGGAATTTTAAATGAGCTCATGATAAATTGTGGCATAGAACTAATAGTAGAGTTAAGTAGAGTGGCTCTGCCAGCAAAAGAGGCTGAAAAATACTACAGCGCTCCATATTTGGTCTCAAGTTTTTCAAGAAGAATTTCAGAGACCATTTTTGCTAATTTGAGGTGTGGTTATATAGTTCATTGGTTGACGGAAATGGTTGGATATTCTTGCTTTCAATACTAATGCATTCATTTTTTATTAATTATTGACTAAAACTAGTTTTGACTCAAACCAACATAGTTCACCCAAATCGATATAAATCTAAATTCAGCCAAATGGATCAATTTGGTTCAATTTGATTTTAGTGCAAATCAACCCAAACAGCCCAGGAATCTAGACCAACCCGATTTGGGCCGGCCAGATCCAACTCTGGATTAGATCATTCATGCATCCCAACCCAACCCAATTTGGACTTGCTTGGGTTGGACCAACTTGATTTGAGTTTGGATTGCATGGTCGACCCATCTTGATTTGTTTTGGGTCGGGTGACCTGATCCCAAATCTGAACCCATGTCAGCCTCGTCTAGGCCGACCCTACCGAAACTGACCCATTGGTCTGACCCAGATCCAGACAGTTAAGGCCTGATATGAGCATGTGCAGATCAGCCAGGTCAGTTTGACCCAGTCTGGACCGACCCAACTGAACATATCCTATTCGTGTCGGCCGGTCTGATCCCGGATCCAAGCGGTTTAGACCCTAGCCGACCCAAACCAGAACAAATTGGGTCAACCCAATTTGAACCAAGTAGATTGAAGTTGACCTAGTTCGGGTCAACCAGTCTGGCCCAGTTCTAGCTTGTTTGGGCTCAGTCTGGACATATTTGTATTGATTTGGATCCAAACGGTTGGTATCGACCTGGGTCTATTGAACCTGGTACAGTCTTGAGTCCAACCTGAACCACCACAATCCAGGTTTGGATGGTTCAAGTTGGTTTAACCAATTTGAACCTAAGTGATTCAACCAAACCCAAAACTCGAACATAATCAAATGGCTCCATGTGCTTAATTGCTTTTTGTTCTTCTTGTAAAAATAATTTACATGTAATGTGGTTTGAACCTTCACCAACTTGTTTAAAGAATAACCGCTATTACCATCAAGCCATGACCGACTTATTTGTTATAAGGGACTTGGTTTTTTCTTTTAAGTACGTAAACTAAATTGTTATAAGATTAATGGGTTGGGCGGGTTGGATTGGGTTAAAGTGGTTTTGAATTGAACCCAACCCAATTAACTTTATCTAACTAGGTTATTAATGGGTTGATGCGTCAAGTGGATGGAGTTGAAGTTCATCCCAAACTAAATCCAATCCAACCTGTCCAATTGCCACCGCTATTAATTAGTAATAAAGGTAACGTATATATATTTTTTTGGATTGATAATTGGCTTGGTGGTGGACCTATTATTAAGAAAATTCAATTTCAAAACATTGTTGATTTTAAGCTTAATGAAGTTCAAAACAGTGATGATGCTTGGCATTTTGCTATCTCAATGTGAATGATGAAATTAAGAACTAGCTGCAAGTTGTCAAACAAATAATTATGATATTCTAGTGTTGAAAGGAAATACAAATGCCTCATCTTTTTCCTATTTCTTTAGCCTGGGACATCAACGTCATTAGGAGGAAAGCTGATAATGTCATGTCCTTTTGTTTTATCTGAAAATCAGGTCTACCTTCAAAAATCTTAATTTTCATGTGGAGATTTCTCTACAATCCAATGCGGCGGATGAGACTATTAAAAAGAAGACTCTCTAACTTTGATATTTAGATGGTCTAAGTGGCTATGAAACTTTTGAAACCTGTTTGGCAGCTGAATTCTCAATCACTTCCAAATGTTAGAGCTACTTCAGTAGAGTACCCTTTGAAAGCTTTTGCTTGGAGAAAAGTTAAATAGGTGAAACCGGCTTCATTGTGGAACACTTTTGATGTATAAAATAAATATAAAACAAAATTAATGGAGATTAAAAATTAATATAGTGAAATAAAATAAAGTTTAATGGGCATATATATATATATATATATATATATATATATATATATCAACGTTCACGATAATACAAACTGATACATATAGGGCTGAAATCGGGTTGCTCTAATTGAAGAATTTGAATTACAGTACCCTTGACTTGACTTGAGGTTTGAGTCCATTGAAAATTTAACAAATTCCCAACCCAACCCAACCCAACACAAATTGCACCCTTAGACAAATATCTAATACGGGTTCGGTCAACACAGACCGATATAGGTGGAGTGACAATGATATTGCACCTTTCCACCTGTGCGGCTGTGCCATGTGGCAATATATCATATAGTTAAAAAGAGATGGTATCAGCCCATACATTCCGTCGATGCCTTCTCTTGATCAATCAGAAAAGGTAAAAAAATGATATAATACATCTTATATCAAATTTATCCTAGGGTAAAATAGTTAAACCTCCCATGACATTTTTGAAATGTACTTAAACCTCCCTTAACGTTTAAAAGTTGAAAAGACCTCCCCCTCACTTTTGGTGTAAAAGTTGCTTACTGACCCCTTCTGTTAGTTGTACGTTAAAAAACTCAAAATTTTTTAAAATACCCATGATAAAATACTTAAACCTTCCTTAATGTTTCTGATAAATACTTGAACCACCCCTCACCTTTAAACATTACAAAGACCTCCCTTAACGAGTAGACCCAGGTATTAAACAAACAAAGACCTCCCTTGACGAGTAGACCCAGGTATTAAACAAACAGTGAAGTTGCCTATATAAACAATTAATAACAATAATAGATTAAACACAGGTACTTAAACCACCCCTCTTTGCTATATAACCAATAATAGATCAATAGAAAAATCAAGAATAGAAAAACACAAAAAGCTTAGATTAATAATGGATTCAACGCATGAAAAAAAAAAGCTACCTCTAAAAACTTAAAAAAATCAAAGTAAATTCAAAAAATTGTGTGAAATCACCTTCAACAAGTATTTGCACACAGGGTTTTTTTTGTAGAATCCTTGAGAATATTGAGTTGTGCGGCAGAACCGGAAAAGAGGAACTAAGCAGGAATTATTTCAAGTGATGGCATAATAATCCTAGAAGGGTAATTTTGGTAATATAAAACTTTAACTTTTCCAGTAAATACACAAAGGTAGTCACTAGTTTGGGAGCTTTTCACTCTCCATCTAGAATTATCGGAAGGGGCCATTAAGAAACTTTTACACCAAAAGTGAGGGGAGGTCTTTAGAACTTTTAAAGGTGACGGGAGGTTTAAGTACATTTCAAAAACGTCAAGGGAGGTATAAGTATTTTACCCTTTATCCTATTGATATTTAAATCAAATAACCCTGACGACCCAAACAGAACAAATTAAATAGTATTTATCTGGTTTGCATCTTCTGACAATGAATTGAAACCTATCTAATTTCCAGGTCAGTAGATCACCAGTCTTAACCAGTTGCACTCGGGCTTAAACCCCAAAAGCACAAAGTCCCAATTTAAGCTTTGTGCTTTGATTCTTAAAAGTGTTTTGACTTTAAATTATTGGTTTTTAAAAGATGATTCATTTTTGTTTTCCACGGCCAAAAGCTCAAAAACAAGAGCAGATTTTTCTTTTACTTAACGAATTATCATCTGAGAGTGAAAGATTATTGGAACCAAATTGACTAAGAAAAGGCTCAACCCCCCAAAGCAAATTCATTTAGTCCTAATTAAAATGTCAACAACAGTGGATGGAAGATTGTTCGAGGCTTCTCGGACAGGGAACGTCGACCACCTGCTCCAGTTGATCAGAGACGACCCCCTTGCGCTCGAAGCTC
The DNA here is from genome assembly GCF_055504915.1 of Nelumbo nucifera. Lineage (NCBI taxonomy): Eukaryota > Viridiplantae > Streptophyta > Magnoliopsida > Proteales > Nelumbonaceae > Nelumbo > Nelumbo nucifera. Next base: position 29,549,584 of record NC_142656.1, on the reverse strand, counting down.
TTGCACTGTCATCTGGAGAGACTCCTCTGCACATAGCTGCAATGGCCGGCCACCTTGACTTTGTTAAGATGATGATTGGTTTGAAGCCAGAGTTTGCCAAAGAAGTTAACCAAGATGGGCTCAGCCCTCTGCACATGGCTTCGGCAAACGGGAACTTAGAGATTGTGAGGGAGCTCTTGAAACTAGGCCCTGAGCTTTGCCGTATCAAGGGCAAAGATAGAAGAGTTTCTCTTCACCATGCAGCCATGAAAGGGAGAGTTGATGTCATAGCAGAATTGCTCTCGGCCTGCACTGAATCTCTGGGTGATGTGAGCGTTCTTGGGGAGACTGCTCTTCACCTGTCAGTGAAGAATCACCAGTTCGAAGCATTCAAAGTGCTGGTTGAAGGGATCAAACACCTCAACAAGGAATATCTCTTAAACAGGAAAGACAAGCATGGAAACACTGTATTGCACTTAGCAACATACAGTAAACAACTCGAGGCAAGTATATATGATATATCCTCTCAAACCCTTAATTTCCTTTACATGTATCCTGGTTTAGTTTTCATCCTAATTTAGGAAAATTAGTAATCCCTGGAGGCATCAGGGAGGAGATTCTATCAGTTGCACGCCTGAGATGGATTAGTTTAGGTCAGTAAGGGCATTTTGGTAAAATCATGTATCCCCTGCTTGTTTGTCACCCGTGTTGACCAAAAATAAATTCATTCTCGAACACCTGTGCTGATTTGGTTGATTGCACGGCTGAGAGGGATTTTTGGTCAATATGGGCATTTTGGTAAGAGTGTATACTTGTATATGCTGACCAAAATTCATTATCAAACTCCTGTGCTGATTGGTTAATTGCACGACTAAGAAGGATTTTTGGTCAATATGGGCATTTTGGTAAAATTGTATAGACCCTTGTTTGTCACCCATGTTGACCAAAATGCATTCTCCATGCTGATTGGATAGTTGCTACTGGTGGAGTTTCTCATGGGGGAGGTTTTATACAAATTGAGGTCCTTATGGGAGGGTTGATCAGCTGTGATTGAGGTGCAATGAGTAAAGCACTTTGAAGAAGCTAAATTAAATTAAATTGAGAGTCCTTATAGGAGGGTTGATCAGCTAGAGAGTCCATTTCTTGTAGTTGGGCTTTTTAGATTTTTCACCAAACATAGCTTATACTTATAGGCTTTCTGTGTGGAAATGCCTTTTAAAGCCAGAAGCCACTCATGAAAGTTCTCAATAACCATTTGATCATTGTCTATCAATAAATACTTGACATGGTCAAAATCAGTAATAAAGGCCGCATGATACCTGAAAAACTGATAACCAATAAAAAAAGCATGGTTTTCTAGTCATCATTGACTTCGATGGTTGAATCGTTTGGCCTGAAAATCATCTAATAAACCAGTTCTGTTTTATCCCAAAACTGGGATCTTGCCAAAAACTATTGTTAATTTGATTAGCGCCCTGCTGACTCAAACGATCAAACTGCTGATCCAGAAACCGATGGCCAAAATGGTTCTGATTTCAAATTGGTTTTTAAAACATTGCATGAAAGTGATAACCAATCAACTGGTATTCATCACAATTCATGAGATTGTGAGTAGTCAATGTTTTCTAATATCAATCTTTTTAAGCAGTAATAATAATACTGATATGATTTTTAACAAGATTATGCATATGGGATATTCTCTTTTTTATATGCTTTTTTCTTCTTGTGCATCATTATTGTGTGTGTGCTCTATTGGGAAGCAGGTGATAGAGCTGTTATTTAGCACCTTTGACAGTGGGACAGTAGAAGTAAATGCTACAAATGAGACTGGCCTTACAGCCCTAGATCTCTTGGTTAGTTTTCCAAGTGAAGCAGGTGATAGAGAAATTCTGGAGATCCTTCAATCTGCTGGAGCCAAGAGAGCTCGTGATGGCACCTCCCCTCATTCACCAATGAATAATATTGATGAACAGGTTATCATCGATCGTCCAACCACATCACAGACGACACAGAGGACTCAATGTCCAATGGACCGATTGGTAGAGTTCTTCAAGTTTCAGAGGGGCAGAGATCCGCCGAGCGACGCCCGTAGTGCACTGTTGGTGATAGCAATACTCATAGCAACAACAACCTACCAAGCTGTGCTCAGCCCTCCCGGCGGTCTGTGGCAGGACAGCACTGCACCAGATGGTAATTACACCATGAAAGCACACACTGCAGGGAAATCCATCTTGGGTTCCGTTGATCTCATCTCCTTTGGTCTATTTGTGTTCTCCAACTCGGCGGGGTTCTTTCTATCTCTTTTCATGATCAATATTCTCACAAGTGGATTTCCTCTGCAGCTGGAGCTGCAAATCTCCTTGATAGCGATGATGCTTACGTATGATACCGCTATGGGTGCTATCATCCCGAATGGTAGAATGAAAACTCTCTTCATTATAATTTCCTCAGTTCTTCCTACGGCAATACCTTGTGTAGCCAAGTTGGTGAGAGTTTTGATACATCGTTCCAAGTGTAGAATGACACAATGGAGAATATTTCAACGTCATTAATTACAGCTTGACCGTTGATATGGAATTAAACACAGGAAATCTCTCTGTGTACGCTTGTTAGCTTTTTTTTTTTTTCAATCTTAACAAATTTAAAGGTTTATGCTAATTAGTATGTATCTCTCAAGCTTAGTATTTTCTTTTCTCCTATGGACCATTCAATTCATCCCTGATTTACAAGGTTATAGAATTCTCTCCTCCCCTTGTCCACTCTTAGGCTATGTTTGGTTTGAAGGAAAAGGTAGGGATCGAAAGGAAGGGAAAGAGAAGGGTAAGTGTTTCCTTACATTTCCCTTCACTTCCCTACTTTTTCCTTCAAACCAAACACATCCTTAAGGCTGTGTTTGGAAATGATGCAAATGGAGTGTAAATCCTGGTTCAGGGTAAATTTGCACTCTAGTTCACTTTTGATTGTGTTTGGCAACATTACATTTTTGCATTGACAAATGACAGAGTAATGCATATTTACATTGATAATAAGATGTAAAAGTACATCAATAAAGACGAAGTAAATTTGCATTCGAGTGGGCTTTTGATAAAAAAAGCATATATTTTGTTGGAATTCGTGTTTGCATTCATTACAGCTAAAAGTCTATTCGGTAATAAGATAAATTTGTCAAAGCAAAACTAACCCAACTTTGCAATTTATATGAACCGTTTTACACTACATATTTGCATTCACACATATTTGCATCGTTTTCAAACGCAGCCTAAGGTGTTACAAGATTTGAAATTTGGAAAATGAAATAGAAGCATATAGGATAATTGCTATCCTCTATATTCAATTACGTAAATCTCATGCAAATCAAGTCCATGCAAAGTGCTTCAACTTGGGTGGCCGATGATACGAATTTTTAACACCCTCGTGTTTTATTTGAGCATATAATATAGTCCAGATCTATTAGGCAAAGCATTGTAAGCATATTCAATAAGCACTTAATAAATATTCTGACAGCTATATCAAAAGTTGATTTTAATCTTTTTCAAGGGTGGCTACGGATATTTTGAGTGACACATGTTAAAAAATTTTCTAAGTGCTTATTCAATGTATTCACCATATGTGCCTACCTGATCCTGACTGATTTGAGCATGATAGATTGTATTTGAAGCAAAAGACTTACCCCAATCCCAAAATACCTTTATTTGCCTCCTAATCAAACCAAAATTTCATTTCGAACTCCCTAATAGATAGAAGCCATTCAACCCTTGAATTCCCATTATCCAAATACTTTTTGATAGATCAAACCCCACCATTACATCTAGTAACTCCAAAAATGTGCGGACTCACCAAATTTCACTCAAAAATACACCTCATCACACCTTATTCATTTGGTGCACTCTTATTGGTTTACCAGCTCAAACTGCATCACACCTTTCAGTTTTTCTCTTTGGTTTGTTTGGAAAGCTAGGAATGGATTTGTTTTTGAAGTAGTTCCAAACCCAATTTCTACTTTGTATGCTGTCCACTAGTGGAGGATGGAAGTGAGGAGAGCTTCCCTTCAAAAATTAGCCGACTGTTCTCATCATAAGCAGGGGACAAGTCCTTTTTGGAATGCTGGAATGGTTTCTCAGGTTGTAAAGCAATGTGTGATGGTGGTTTTGGATTTTGGGTCTCAAATGAAGATTTCAATTTTATTTTTGCAAAATGTGGTCCTTGTAAAATCTTGTCTGCGCTGTATGCAGAAGCCTCGGCAGTGTTTGAATCTGTCCTGACTGTCAATAGACCGGGGTTAAACTAAGTGACTATTTCCTCTGGCTCTATTAATATTGTAAATGTCATCCTTAGAAGATGTTTTGATCGTGACTCAGCTATTTGGCCGATCCTTCATAATTTGCATGATTTTTCTGAAGTGGATTTCAAGTTGATATTTGCAAAGCGGGACTTCCTTGGTGCAGCTCATAGGTTGGCAGCTAAGGGTAAGTGTGGTGCTAAGGAGTTCTGGGGATCTCTGCAGTGGATGCTTCCTCTGCTGAGAATTGAGGATTTGAATCGGGTTTCTGATTTTTCTGTCGAGATCTCCAAACCTGAACCGATAAGTAAGAAGGAACTTAAAGTTTTGTCTAATCAACATGTTTTCTTCTTCTTCTTCTTCTTCTTCTTCTTCCATCTTTTCTCTTCTTTCTCTATAACAAAAATAGGATTTCAGCCCCTATATTTCTAAATTTTCTTTTCTATTTCTTTTTTTTTTCTTCACTTGAGTATGTTGATTTTCTATATTTTAACATGAAACTTATACTTTTCTTATAAAAATTATGGATAATTATTAAGGAAATATGGTTATAGAATATAGGGAACTACCCTAGAATATATTTTTTTACTTACAAAAATTTCATTGCCTAGGCAATGACTAGGTGCCCGACTAGATGACTAGGCGACAAGGCGCCCCCCTTGTTGCCTAGCCTCGTATTGGCACCTTAAAAGCTATGCTTCAAAATATTGGTTATTTGGTTTGATGCTGCAGAGATAATTCCAAACTCACTAAGATTGAAATGAAAGCAGGGGTCTAATTTCTTAACCCTTAAATTTACTCCCGGTGGAGCAGCAACCGAAAATTTTATTCTAATGAAAAAGGGGGTACCTAGAACCTGACCTCTTGAAGGAAACCATACAAGGGAGGTTAGCCCAACAACCATACAATGGAACAGGAGAAATCCAGCCAACCTCCTACCAAACCACCCAAGATAACAAAAAGACAGCCAGCAATTATTTGACAAGTATGGGTCTAGTTACGTGTTCGTTTGATTTACTTTTTTTTTTCTTTTTTTGTATGCGAATTCATGGGTGGAAGAAAGCAACCTTGCAAGAAAGCTCATCTTCCAATACTATTTGAGAGAATGACCATGTTTAGAGGCTTCATGTTATCAAAAACAGCCAATGGTTCAATGCTTGGCCATGTTTAGACTTTAAGAGGCTTCATGTTATCAAAAGCAGCCAATGCTTCAATGCTTATTTCTTTTTTATTTTACTTTATTTTATTTTATTTTATTTTATTTTATTTTATTTTATTTTATTTTTTTTAGAGAGAGAGAGAATTAAATCTAAAGAATGAATCATTGATTGAGAATTTTTAACTATGAGATATTGATTGGCTAGAATAAAATGAAGGCATCATATATTGATTACAAAACTTTCCTAAATTACATTTATATTTTACAGAGGTATCAATTTACATGATTTAACTCAACAAATATTGTTGAAGACATTGTTTCAACTTCTGAAAGGTGACCGGCTTGGATACGAATGAGTCCATACCATTTGCAAGGCATTCATCTGCACTCTCAGCCAATGCGTTTGCTGTCATCTGCAGTTTAACCAACTCATTGGGTAACCAACTTGTGTAATGCATACATCACATGCAAATACATAGCCTAATCGTGTCAATTAAGTTTACATCTAGAATACCACAATTCTGTCACATGGAAGGATTACTATGCACAATTCAAACCGTCCATCTGGAAGGAAAGTAGTAGAGGACCCTCTGGATTGGCCATATATTCACTTGCCTAAAGCCCCATAACCCTCGTTGGAACCTTTAAGTCCCTTCTTTTGCTATAATCATCAAGTGATATTAAAGCTTCATTTTTTTTTTTTATTTAAGCAACAATTTATTTATAATATGTGGAAAGGGTTTTGTAGACATTATTTTAATTGATGAAACTAATGGAGGATAAATGCAAAATTGAGCTTATAGAAAAACATCTTAGAAACAAGAGGTTTTAAAATAAGTAGGACAAAATAGAATATAACATATAAATTTAGTAATAATAGGAGTGTAAATCAAGATACACTTAGGATTGGGACCATTTCCGGTACCTTAGTTCAATAATTCATAACAAGGGAGGGATTGAGATGGATGTTACCCAAAGAATCAGAGCAGGATGGGCAGAATGGAGGGGTATATTTGGACTTTTATGTTATAAGCAAATACCACTTAGACTAAAAGGAAAATTCTATAAAACAATTGTAAGGCCAGCTGTGTTGTATGGAGCAGATTGTTGGGTAGTCAAAAACATGTCTAGAAAATGAATGTGGCAGAAATTTGAAAGCTAAGATGGATGAGTGGAAAAACTAGAAAGAATAGGATTAGGAATGAAGTTATCTGTAGGAACCTAGGAGTAACTCCAATAGGTGATAAAATGAAAGTAGACTAAGATGGTTAGGGCACGTGCATAGAAGACCACCAATTGCGTCAGTTAGAAGAAGTGATTTGTTACACATTGCAGGGTAGACCAGAAATGACAGCCGTAGAAGTAATAAGAAATGACTTAAGCACTAATAATTTAACAGCGAATATGGCTTTAAATAGAACAGACTGGTGAAACATGATTTATTTGGCTGACATCATATAGTTGGGATAAGGCATGAATGATGATAATGATGTTGAAAGGGTTTTGGTTTGAAACTTGCTCTAGTAACAGAGCATGAAATGCACCCAGTGGCCCCTCCTATTCCTTTCATCCTCTGTTACTAGAGCAAGTTTCAAACCAAAACCATTTCAACATCATTGTCATCATCATTATCGTCATCCATGCCTTATCCTAACTATATGGGGTGAGGTACATAAAACTTGTTTCACCAATCTGTTCTATTTAAATCCATATCTGTTGTTAAATTATTAGTGCTTAAATCATTTCTTATTACTTCTACGGCTGTCCTTTTTGGTCTACCTTGCAATGTGTAACAAATAACTTCTTCTAACTAGTGCAGTTGGTTGTCTTATATGCACGTGCCCTAACCATCCTTCATTTTAAGAAAATAAATCACTAAGAGAACAAGCTTTCAAAAAGGCCCTAGAAAAGAAAGGGGGAGGACATCTTCAATATAACCCCCAAACACCCTGTTTTCTTACTCAAATGTTACTATATATAAAATTGATGCAACAAACTCATGGGAGGGCATACCTTGGCCTACAAGATAAAAAATCAAAAGAAGGGATGCAGAAACAAACCAATGAAAAAGAAGAAAATAATCCCAAATTATCATTGAAAGCCTCCACTTTGAAGCTGGAGTAAGTTAAACATACCATACTCTATATGGATTGTATGACTTATAGAAAACTCTAGTACAAGTTGGGGTATAAGCAAATATTGACCGAAAGTGAATGCAAGGAAAATTAGAAGGCACCCCTATTTCCAATTGAAGGTTTAGATAGACCATGGAATTCCCATTCTTATGGAACAAACAAGTGGAGTTTGTGCACACACACACACATGAGCGAGAGAGAGAGAGAGAGAGAGAAACTGTGGGTTGTAACATGTAAGTTATGTTAATCAACATAATATGGATACAGAAGGTACCAACTGACTTGGTAAGGCTTCTGGCTGGTTGTAGCAACAAACCATTATGTGGCCAGATTGGGAAGGTTATGGAGGATGGGGTACACCCCACCCCATCCCATTATGTAGCCCCATAAAGAAAAGCCATTACTCAATGTTGGCCCAAGCTATCTGGGATAGCTCCACGAAACCAATTAAAAAAAAACAAAGCATGGATGCATGCATTCGACTCTCAAGTAGTTCATGAGCTAAGCCTGATGCAGCCTGAGTTCCCCACCAAATGGTAGGTGAAAAGAACACTAAAGTGTAAGATAACAGAAGTGGAAAGAGTAAAACACAAATAGAAATGAGAGGCATAAGGGAGAGATGGAAAGACTTTTTCACAGAAACTGAAATCCACTCAAATAAGTCATGTATACAAACCCCCTTCCACAGATATTTTATACATAGTTAACACCCCTTTTTCCTCACCCTTACTAATGGTAATTCAGTAGCTAACAAACCTATCTATATTTGTTTAATAGCCAAGGGACCTAAAAGTTTAAGTACTCCTCTCTTTCTTTTCCTTGTGATTCTACCTTGATTATAATTAGTCACCCTTAGAGGTGCTCCTGCATCAAATTCCATGCTCTTAATCTAATGGATATAAGGCAGCAACAGTGAATCAGGAAAATATGGAAATCACCATTCACTTATTCCAATAATGCAATATCGTTTACTCCATGATGTGAATGCTCAAGCACCCAGTGAACCTGATTGTATTGTGGCCAATAATTTACATTGCTAGAAACTATCTTATCATCTAGGATTAGAACAAACAGGTCATAAAATAAGGGTAAATAAACTCAGATGGTTTGGCATGCGCATAAGAGAGAACTCATTGCAGCAGTAGGAAGGAGCAATCCAATGCAAAGAAGAAATTGGTTGAGGTATTCAGAAAAGATCTAGGGGTTCACTATATGAAAGATGAAATGAGTGAATGTAGGAACAGGATTTGCACAGCAGGCCCCATATGATTTAAATGAGAAATTGTTAATTTACATACCTTGTCTTTTTATTGGTATAAATACAAAACTACCTTTTATTATAGTAGTAACAAAGTTGTGCTACCTGTCTGTCCTACTGTGTCACTTGACAAATGACAATGACCACTATGCAAACAAAAGATAGAGCTTCAAGTCTAAGTAGTACCCCATGATGATTGCATATTCTTCTACCCTTCAAATGTATAGAGGTTGGATATCCACTTTGTACCTCTATCAGGAATTTACGTAATTCAAGCATTGCTTATAGTTCTTCCTTCAGTGTTATCTAAGTGTTGGGAAGTGAATTGAGAGCCAGACCAACTGCATCACTAACTAGGGACGACTAAGCATCGAATAGGTTGACTAGTTGATCCAGTCAAGCACAAAGTCAGTTTAAAATTTATTTGTTTGTTTATATTTACATTTTGTGATGGAACATGATTGGATGATGCTATATAAAATAGAGAAAACCATAAAATAAAAGAAGGCAGCAGAGGAGTTCCTTCAGGTTTTCTTCCAATCAGTGGTGTATCTGTATGCAGTTGTCACAAATAAATTAAATAGTCAAGGTTACACTCATTCTTTGGAAAAAACAAAGATTGTAATCCCTATTCTAGCCTATATTATAGTCTATACTAACATATTTATGAGATTGCATCAAAGTCTTAAATTTAGAAAACAACTTTCTTCTTATCAACTAGCTAGCACCTAGGCACCAACTAATCATTGCATTGAGTCATGGACTAGAGAAGCCAGAACTGCGTACTGTCCAAACCAATGCATATCAAGTTCAACTTTTCTCTATTGGAAACTAATACTTTAAATTAGATGACACTTGCATTGGAAGAGGGTGACAAGAAGAAATAATCATTCTCATTGTCAAATGTCAATTTTTGGTACATTCAAGGAATTCAGATCCAGCATTTGAGTAGATGGTCTTAACTATCTAGATAATTATATTCTTTTAAATGGTTAAAAAATGAAAAAAAATAGCTTTAGAAAAATGTTATATCATACTGAATACTTATTCCTTATGCCTCCTATAGGACCTTGGTATTAAATGCCATGTTGTGGGCTTAGGTTGCCCTGTTTTATTATGATGGATGCAGAAAAAATAGCTTCTTCCCATAGCCTGCTCCCAAACTAATGCTGGTAGCATACAAAAGAGTCTAGCTAATGAAACATATGAGAAAAGAAAAACGATAGCTAGGCAGGAAAAAGAGTATTTAATGCAAGCGAGTTAAAAACCTTTGTTGTCATTTTCCATATATTAAGAAGTTGCAACAAAGTGAACAGACATTTATAAGCATAAACTGCATCTCTTACCGCAATGATGGGTACCCGCCTTGTGGATGACGGTGCATCTAGACCATTTGATGATGAATATGAAGAAGGAAGCTCAATTCCAGCATCTAAAGCAGCATCCCAATTTCCAGTCTCTTCAAAAGATCGAATCAACCTTGTAGCTTGGAGGCCATCCATTACTGGCATGCAGACATCCTGCGTGCAGGTAAAGTTTAGTGTGTTGGTTGTTCTGGTTTTCCACACTGGAAAGCTCTACTTGGGTAAATAATAACAATATTTTACAACTACATTTTTCACATATAAAAATTTTATGCATTATGGAATATTAAGGAAAGAAAATTGGGAAGGTGTTTTTGCACTTGTTTCAAGATGCTTATTTCTCACTGTCTTCAGTAGCTCTATGTCTACTTCCTAATTGGCATCATTGTGTTCTAAATTATCTTGGTATTTATAACTTCCACCTAAATGCCTAAAACATTATTAACCAGTCCTTTATATTTCCCAACACATAGAGAATATACCATTTCCTTCCACCCATAATGCATTTAATAACTGATGAATGATTATCTTCAATTGTAGTTAAATGCAGCCAATAGCCTTCTTAAAAAATATTCTTTCATATTGCATTGAAGTTTTAACTTCAAGGGGAAGAACTTAACCACCTTGTGTATGATGAAAAACAATCTAAATGAATGATTCTGAAACTGCTTAGCATCCTCACAGTCCTTCAAATGAATAATTCTGTAATAGTGTAACTCCCCTATGTCCAAGGTTAGAAATTTCTTCTCGAAGTTGAAAAAATCTTGACCCCATTTTTTAAGGGAGTAAGTCAACCCATTCCCAAATTTGAGTTGCTATATCTAGACATCAAACCACATCTGATCTGAGGTATCATAAAAATCCATAATCAGGACGTTGCGATCATATTCTCCTGTTCTGACCTCAAAATGTGGATCACCCTCAACACAAAATTTGCAAAATAATGGAAAATTTCATCATTCACTGAGATGAGTAGAACTTAATACCAAAACACTATAAAATAATGAAAATTTAACTAAATAAAAATGATTAAAATAATCAAGACATTAAAATATGACTCTCCAAGTTGTAGAATAAGTTGTATCCACTGCTTTATGAACAGAGACAAACTAATTTATCAGAAATGACAAAGAAAGGCACATTAGAAATAACACTCAGTATGAAAATATTATCCTATGGTAAGTGTATGTGTACTAAAATGGTGGTAGACCTTTTCATAAATCTAGCTAATTTTTAAAACAAATAATACAACCATGAGGTTTGAAATGATTACCATTAGAATTAGATCATATTTATGGCATTGAACAGCACGCACAGCTTCAACTCCATTATTCACAACATCTATGTTGTGGCCCAACTGTTTCATCATTGACTGTGTCACCATTACATTAATCTTGTTATCTTCTACGAGTAGAATTTTGGACTTAAATGTTGAATTGGGAAGTTCTGTTTTGCCACTAGACATGCTGTGGAGGCTTATCTTTGATTTTTCATGCTCCAGCCTCTCAAATGTATTTGCAGGCTTGTTTGCCTTTGCCACTTCACCAACTTCAGTGCATGTTCTTTCCAAGTGAAAGGTATCCATTCTAGAACCCTTAATTTGTCCATTTGAATGAACTTGGCATTGCTTGCCTCTACCAGTGGAATTTTCATTATCAGAGTCTAGATTCTGCTTTGATGAACTTTCAGGTTCAGATGATGTCTCTGCACCATCAGCCACTGAACAAGCATCCTCAAGTGAAGCTGTCTCTCTTGATGTGCAGTTATTAGAAGGGAATGAGTAGGATTCCTCTGGCAAGCCATTGGGCTTATTGGGAAAACCATATCCAATATTGTTTGTTGGTGCTTTTTGAGTCCTTGTAGATCCAGCAGGTGAGAAGAGAGAACCTAGGGTGCCTGGTTGAAAATAAAAGATGCCAGAATCTGTATCATCAATATTGGCATCAAATACACCTTCATGCTCATCCATGTACGAGAGTTCATCAGGATCATCAGAATGCTCCTCTTTGGGTGAAATTTTATAAGGTAGAACAAATGTAAATGTAGAACCAGAGTTCACATGGCTGGTCACATTAAGATGACCTCCCATCAACTCAACCTGCATCCCATGCATCCAGATTGTCAAGTTGAAAGCGTACGGAAAAATGTTATAATCATCAAAATATGTATATGCATACTGAAGCTTCATCAATATTTTGAGAATTGATTCCTCACTGAAGCATTTTTGAATTTGGCATATTCCTCAAATTAAACTATATTTTTTCAAAAGAGTCCACAAATCCCATGAACCAGGTTCACACATTTATTTTGCTATGATATACAAGCCCTACTAATGCACGATTATAAGGTCAAAGCAACCTATGATATTCACCACATTAATCAACAAATCATATAGGGAATCAGGAAATTTAGGTTCATCTTCTATCCCTTCTGGGAAAACTATAGGTGCCAAACTATTTCCATGGAGAAACACAGGCAAATTTGTTTTCCTTTTCTTTTGTTCAGACAGTATAACTTTAATACATTTAATTAGAGAGGGAAGGAAATTTATTTGGTATTACATATTTAGCAATAGTAGTGTATCATTATGATTTATGAACAAGATATTCCTCAATCAACCAGTTTTGCTACCTTCATTTTATAGTATGTTCTTATAGAGATCGAAAAGTATTTTTACCTGTATAATTATAGTGGAGTGAACAAAGTAGAGAAATGATTTGAGAACGTTGTTTATTTTCCATTCATCAATTGGACTAAAATGAAGAATCTTAAATACAGCTAAAGATTGTCAATGTCATAAGAAAAAAATGTTGAAAAGTAAAGAAAGAAAAACATAAAATGAGTGAAGGTGATCTCAGTATGCGCAACCAGATGAGTACCAAGACTAATAAGGGTAAAATTAGAAATGATTGTATTCCCACAAGCCTAGGTATTGACCCAGTAGATGAGAAGATGAAAATAAGGTAGCTCAGAAGTGGAAAGAAGACGTTTGGTCAGATCCAATGAAGAGTTTATCTAACCCAATTTGGTCTCCAGCTTTGGGGTTCATTAAACTGAACTTCGATGGTAGCAGCAAAGGAAATCCAGGCCGTCAGGTATAGGGGGAGTTTTCAGGGATGAAGAAGGTCGAATTATTGCCATGTATTCTGGTTCTATTGGATGGGGGGATTCTCTAAGAGCTGAAATATTGGATGTTCTGGAAGGGGTAAAAAGAGCCCAAGAGTTGAATATCAGAAAACTGATGGTGGAAGGTGATTCTAAGCTGGCTATCAATTGGCTGCAAATAGACAATTTCAGTTTGTGGAAATATCTCAATGAGAAAAAGAAAGTTAGACAGTTCACTCAAAACATGGAAATCAAGTTTCAATGGACTAAGAGAAGTGCCAATTCCTTGGCAGATTCATTGGCGGCCAAACAAGGGGTGGGAAGAGTCAACTTTTTCCGGGCAATATTGTAAACTGAAATGTACCTTTTGGGAGGGTTAAGAGATTTTACCCCTCCTCTTGTATCTTTTTCTCTTAATATCTTTTAATAAAAGTTTCTGTTATTTATCAAAAAAAAAGGTAACTCAGAAGGTTGTATAAACATTGAAGACCACTGGCTGTACCAGATGGAAAAAAGTGACCTGTTACAAGTTGAGGGTTTTACAAAAATCAAAAGGAGGCAGAAATGGACATGGGTTTGATTTGGTAGGGAAAGATAACAATGAGTGTCACAATTTTGCGGAAGTTATGGCCCTTCAGAAGAGTAGAAGGAAAAAAACAAGATTTGTATAACAAGGATAGAGAGAGAGGAGGGGGAATGCCAATAAGCAAAAAACAATGAGTTTAATCAACTCTTTGAAACTTTACCCTACAGACATGGTGGGATCATTGAAAAGGCACACCAAAAGACAAATCTGGACATATCTTTAGTGGGCCCACCTTGTTTGTAGGGTGGAGAAAACCAAGAGCTACATAAATCATTGTTTTCTAGCATTCCTCATATACATGCATATATTCTTCATGTAGGTAATATGTGTTAGTTTGTATCAATGTCAAAAAGTATGGAGTCACTTTTCCCCCTTTATATAACAAACTATGAACATCTAAGCTTCTACAACATTTAAAATTGTTTCTCTCAACTAAGACCCAAATATCATATTTTCCCAGTCATTACATAAATGAGAAAAGTTCAAACCTTCAAAATCTGCTAGCCATTTAATCTTACTCATAATGAGATAATCATTAAAGACTACAGAAATGGAAAAAAAAGAGTTTTCCATTTAGATTTATTCTTTTGTACAGACAATGTTAAATTGTTAATATAAATCAGTCAGGCATGTTTTGTAGTAAGTCATATATTGAATACTTACCTTAACAGGCCTCCCTACCTTCTCCCTAGAAAGTTATCTCTTCTCTCCTTCCCAGCTTAAGGTGTGATGTTTGTGATGGGAATCAAACCAAATCAGCTAGCAGATTTCTTCATTATGCAAGACAAAACTATTGGACATTTTGTGCAAGTTGAACATATTTGAGATCTATTTTGCTCCACTTGAGGAGGAGTATAGAGATAGTAATAATAGACATAAAGGGTATTTATGTAATTTCATCAATTCTTGTTATAATATTAATAAAAGAAGAGTGAGCCAACCTGATACTCACTCACATTTTCCAAATTCTTCTTATCTTTCTCTCTTCCTTTCTTCCTTCTTTCCCCTTTTCTTCTTGTTTCTTCTTTCTTACACTGAATCTAAGATCAGATTTTTTTTTAATCAATGAAAGGAAATTCCATTAATATAAGGAAAATTGCAGATTATGAGTAGCCTTGACTATCCCACTATAACTTAATATGCCAACTACCAGATTTCACTTTTCATCCTTACAACTGAGCCCAAAAACAGTGTTCCCTGTTAGCCCCTTGTTTAGCTATCTGGTCTGCAAATCCATTTGCCATCTTGGAGACCACTGAATTAATAACTGCATATCCTTGGGTAGGCTTTTAATCTTTTTACCAAAAAAAACAAAAGATAGGCTTTTAATCTTCTTGATGTCATTTCTAAAAATCCAGGGTGTTTTTTCATTTTGCTTTAGCCAGCTTAAAACCACTCTGGAGTCACCTTCCACAACAAGCTTTCTCACCCCAATATCCTTAGCTTTTTGTATCCCAAAGACCACTGCTTTTAGTTCAGATGTAGTGGAGTCTCCCATTCCAATAGGGCCCGAGAACAGCCCCACCACAAGCCCATGTAATTTCTTATCACTCCTCCAATTCCAGATCTTCCCAGATTACCAAAACTCCTCCAATTTCAGATCTTCCCTATCCTTTGAGATCTTCTTTACAGATGAAAAAGAAGCAACTGTTCTTCAATTCCTGATAATATCATCCACAATAAAGTCTGAGAATAACTTCAGAGATTTCACCCATGAAGTCACCTTTATCGTGATACTTTCTATCAGTTCTTCCTTGCATCTTTTCTTCTCTTAAAAAATTCTCAGATTTCTTTCCTCCCACAACACTCATAGCACTGCTGCCCTTGTGCATCTTCATAGTGCTCTCCCTCTTCTTTTGGGCCATCTGAATGTAGATGAGTCAAACAGCCTTTTCCAAGCTTACTGAGGTGTCTCACCTGCATCCAAACAGATAGAAGAACCAATCCCAAATACTACTAGTAACAGGACAGGAGACAAGAATATGAAAAGCAGTCTCACCATTCGACTCACACAAACAGCATCAATTAGGTGGAAGGCACCAGTCAGGTCTCTTCCTCTGCATCAAATCACAGGTGTTTATTGCACCATGATAGACCTCCCAACAAAAAGCACCCACTTTGTGGGGAATAGGGCAACACTAAACTTCTTGTACAGGGAAGGGTACCCCAGGTTGGACAGGAGAAGACAAGGACTGGAAGGAGGGGCAACTGAAAGCTCCAGAGGGATGAAGTGTCCAAAACCTAGTGTCTTGTTTAGAAGTGTTTAGAAACACCCCTTCAAGCAGATGAAGTAGAGAGGAAATAGAACCCAGTTCTGAATCCTTCACATTTCAGCGATGTCCCAGATTCTAGGCAAACCAGACAGGGAGGGGGAAAGGATGATGAAGCCAGCAATTGGTTTGCCTTTGAGATAGGAGAGAGCGAAAGTTTGAGGGGAACAAGGTTTTTAACGAAGAATCACCCACCCACACATCTTCCCAGAAATTGATTTTGTTACCTGAATTGAGATCAAATCTGACATGATTGAGAAACAATGGAAGAAGTTTGTGAATTGCTTTCCATGGTGAGGAGCAAGAAGCCCTATTAGATACCCCAACATCCCAACCATTCTCAGATTGACAAGTTCAAGTATAAATTTTATCTGTATTTATTTGGTGAGTACAAAATATAGTAGTTAGAATGTTAAGCATAAACTACTATTGAAAGAAACTACTACAGTAAGAAGTTAAAACTCAAACCTGTGAATATTCAGCCTGATATTTCTCTTTAACCTTGAGCGCTGTAAAGTGTAGACTAGTTATATTTTATTACAGGTGGCAGTTTTCATTGCCTAGTTTCAAGTTTATAACATACACTATCACATGCATCTAAGCCTTATCATTATCAATTGTCAAAACATGATTGATTCATATAGATTATACAAGCAAAAAGTTGGAATCTGAAACATGTTGGAGGAAATATAGTTCACCAGCTGCTTGCAGATTGCAAGGCC
Source organism: Nelumbo nucifera (assembly GCF_055504915.1). NCBI lineage: Eukaryota > Viridiplantae > Streptophyta > Magnoliopsida > Proteales > Nelumbonaceae > Nelumbo > Nelumbo nucifera. Next base: position 29,532,727 of record NC_142656.1, on the reverse strand, counting down.
CAATCCTGTTCCACCATACTTTCGAGCATGATCTGCACTGACTTGCATGTACTTTTTGAATAGAGTAGGCAATGCATTTTCTGCACATGATAATAGACAAACAAATCCCTAATTTAGATAAGAGAAATTAAGATAGAATTATAAATCAAACAAAATCCTGCAAGATAAAACAAAGAGTTGGAAAGACATTGTCAGATTCTTCAAGTAACAAACTGTTGCAATATCATAAAGATAGTAATACGATACCCGGAATTCCAATCCCTGTGTCATATACATCACATTGTATCCAAACTGTTTTCTCACATGGGTGAGAAAGATTCTCCATATCTCCATCAATTGAAGTTTCCTTTCTACCTAATGTCCCAGGTCCTGAATCAGGGGTACCATTTTGTTCAAGACCTTTCCACCCTTTTTGACAATGTTCTCTTTTCTGGTTATAGCTACTTAGAGATGAAGATGTGTTATCTTCTTTCAGCATATTTCCTGAAACTGAAGGCTGATCTGGGATGAACTTTTGATGGCATCCTTTTCTGCTGCCAGGATCTAGCTCTGATACCACATAAAGGTTTATACCAACCTTCCCTTCATGAGTAAACTTGATTGCATTGCTGCCAGGAACAGAATTATCAATAGGTGCATAATAATGTGAAAAGAAATTTGGGTAAACTTGTCAAAAAGTTAGACAAATATCTAATAACAAGGCATGGGATATTTTTCTCTGGGATCACTAAGAATGTACTGCATAATGAACTATGACTCAGCAACCTAGAACAACTTGTAGACCCATTTAATTAAGAATGTTCTATAATTTTGATCAGACATTTTCTTTGGTAATCAGAACTTTTAGCTTGAATTAAAAGCATGTTTGTATTTTATCAGCGTACAGCATAGTTCTTATGTAAGATAATAAGAGTTTACTATTAATTTGATCTGAGATATAAGCACCACATGAACTAGCTAACCAATGGTTATTCCTCAATGAACTAAAAAGCATTCCAGTATATGCATAATCAAAGATTTTCAGCATTGGATATATGCTTTAGAATAAGTGAGAAAGCACAATATATAATTTTTTTTCTCTGTTAATAACTAAACCCTAGAAAAATACCTTCTGATCTAAATGATTTCTTGTAAAAAGAATCGAAATGTATACTTATCTAAATGATTTCCAGCACGGAATTTACTGCATCTTCCAATTTTACTAAAATCTTGGAAAAATATTGAGATGAAAATTTTGGAAATTGGATAAAACCTAAGATAGAAGCATGCAATTACACTTCACTATATTTCCATTTTTTAGTGCTGCTGAAATATATTTTTCAAATGAATTGTTTGTCCTTCAATGTTCTTGCTACCCTCTACTAAAATTAAGTCAATAACTTTAAGCAAACTTATGATCTAATATTTTTAATTAAAATACCGTTTTCTTTAATCTATATGTAGACAATAGGGATTTGAACACCAAGAGTAGTACTACACAACTAGATATCTAATCTTGCCAAATGTTACTAAAACATAAATACTTGGAACCTTTCAATTATTTTGCATTGTTGAGGAATGAAAATGACTTTAAACATACTAAATTATATAATAGGATCTGCCAAGAGTAACTAAATCATGAACTGTTATTGTAAACTATTTTCCAAGTAAACAGAAAAAAACCACCTATCATTCTATCGGCAATGTCCAAAAAAGACCATGTAGCATCTTGTTTGAACCACAAACTGTGTTAAGACAATCTACCAAAATAATATGGGAATAATCATGGACCTTTCTTAAATTCTTACCTGATCAAATTTGTAAGAATTTGTCGAATCCTCAAAACATCACCAATAACCTAAAACATGGATGCACCCCACAATGAGCTTTTATACAATGCAATGGAAGCAAGAGAAAGATCACTCATGCATCAAAGCAGTATATTGAAGGCATTGTTTGAAATAATGTTAAAAATGCAGTGGAATCAGGTAAGGCACCAGGACCTTTAGATGAGTGAGGCGAAAGCCTTGAGGCATGATAGTTAAGGCCAATGAGTTAAAAAGCGCGCCTAGGCGCTCAGGCGAGGTGCATTTTAGGGTAGGCGCCTCGCCCAGGTCCTAGGCGCTGCCCATTCAGAAGGCACACACCTGGTGCACCTAGGCAAGCGCCTGGTGTGCCTTGCGCCTTAGCCCAGGCGTGCACCTTTTGAAAATTTGCCGCTTTTTCCTTTTTTTTTAATATGGCCATTGGGCCGGGGGCTCCGCCCCCGGACCCCTGTGCCACGCCCCTCGAGACCAGCCCAAACAAGTCCATGTTAGGGTCTTAATTCATAGATTCGCTCACTCATCGAAGCTTCGAGAATCCCCTATTTGGTAATGTTGTCCATTCATTCATCTTAATAAAATATCTTCTTAAAAGCAATTAAAACTATAAAATTATTATTTTTGTGTGAAATCTAAGAATTTAAGACCCTAACAAGGACTTGTTTGGGCTTGCCTCGAGGGGCATGGCACAAAGGCGGCTCGTAGAATTAGGAATGCAATGTCACATTAGCTACTTGATGCAATTGAGAAAAAAAAAGAGATTGTGGGTTTTATATGCTTGAAAATGTTTTATATGTTTTATTTCATTTTTAAATTCTCATTTGAATACGCTTTACATATTATATTTATGTATTTTACTTTTAGATAATAGGTTTTTTAAAACATTTATTTTAAAACTTAAGTTTATATTTTTATTAATATTATGTTTTATAATTTTTTTTTGAATTTTTTGCAATTTTTTTTTGAACTTTTAGCTTTTTTTTTTTAAATTGTGCGCTCACCTTGCGCCTTGTGCCTCAGGCACAAAATGGCCCTTGCGCCTTTTTGCACCTTGCGCTTTTAAAACACTGTTTAAGGCTCAATTTGGTTGTAGGGAAAATTTCATTTGCATTAACGTAAATTCTTGTTTCTTTTGCTTCAGATTTGACTTTGTCATATTTGTTTGTGAGAAGTATGATAAATAGCAAATTGATGTGTTCCCTAGCTTATTTATATGAAATCCATTTAATGGGAAAATTAATAAGCTCAAAATTTGAAAAAAATATAACTGGATTTAAATATTTTGAAACATAGAGCCATGCACATGTATACATACATGTACAAGTACACTTACACACAAATAAGACATCTTAAGGTGTGAGGCATGTGCTTCATACTTTCAGGCATGTGCCTCAAGGTTAAGCCTTGAAGACTTTTCCTTGAGACTAACCTTGAAGCTGGACCTACACTTTCTAGAACACTTGAAATTGTCTATCTCCATAGTATTTTAGCAGAAAAAGAAATGAAGTAATATCATCTGATATTAAGAACAAATAACAAATCATCAATAAGCCCATCTAGAAATGATGATCGTACCAAATGTGTAAAATATATAGAAATATGGTTAAGAAAAGGTATAATTACATGATTGTGCTATCTAGACCTTTCGAATTGCAACAGATCATTTCTTCTTACTAGTGCTGTAGATGATCTTTAATGAATGTAATAAACCATTTTAGTCTACTTTCCCTCATTTTATCACCTATTAAAGCTACCTCCTGCATTCCCACCATGGTTCACTATATCGGCAAGGTTTGGTGAAATTTCCCAAAAATCTCCACATCTTGCTAGGTGGTGATATGAAATTTTCTAGGAATCTTTTTCTAATATCTCTTATACATTGCCGATATGTTAGCAATATTTCAAATTTCATTGATGGACTATATACATTTAAGATTTAAAATTTTAAGAACATCATCAAAAAAATTTCCAATATTTCATTGTAATCATCATAATTGTTTAAAAATCGTTTCCTAAAAGAACAAATTGTTATTCAGTGATTGGATGATTGATTTACTATTCCAGTATGATTCACTTACTAAAGTTGAATTTGGTAGAACTGAACTCTGATCTCTGAAAAGCAAAAATGATCCGAGTGTGGCTCTGGACTCTTAGTCAGAATTTGCTTTTTAACTTTTTTGTACCTCTGAGTGCATTTGAACTGTTTGAATATCTGAATGTTGAAATACCTGAAAATGGACTGTTTTACAAATTTACCCTGTCAAAAATCAAAATGTATTGGTTTAATTTTAATAAGGGCCTCTTTGGGAGGGCAGATCTGAAGATTCAGCTAAGCTTGTTCAGCTGCTTTGAAGCACTCTGGATAAGCTATTCAAAGAGGTTGAAGCAGACATCCCTTCAAATGACTGACTAATAGCCAATTTGAGCTCTCCAGGTTTTTCACCAAACATAGCTTATGGGTTGTCCATGTGTGGATCACCATGGAAAGCCAGAAGCCACTATGCTTCAGCCCTCCCAAATGGGTACTAAATCTAAATCTTGTAACCATAGTTTTCAAGGTACCAAGGCAAGGCTAAGTGATAGGGGGGGGGGGGGGGGGGCGTTGTCACCTAGGCATTTAGGTGATGGATTTTTTTAACTAAAAACATGTATCCTAGGGTAGTTCCCTAGGTTCCATAATCATATTTCCTTAATAAATATCCATAATTTTCAGAAGAAAAGTATACACTTCATGTTAAAATATAGAAAATCAACATATTCCAACTTCATGAGTAGAAAAAGAAGAAAGAAAAGAAAATTCAAAAAATATAGGGACTGACCCCTATTTCTGCTATAGGAAAAGAAGAAAAGAAAAAGTGGAAGAAGAAGAAGAAGCAATTAGTATATAAACACACAAAATTAGTAAAGAAAAAGAAGAAAATGTGTTGATTGGACAACATTTTAAGTTCTTCCTTACTTATTTGGTTCAGGTTTTGTAGTCTTTGAGGGTTCAATACAGAAAATAATGTTTGTGTTGATTAAACCCTAGCAAATAAGAAAATAATAAAAGAAATTAGTACATAAACACACAAAGTGAATATTTTAGTTTTAAAATGTCTATTTTATAATTGTAACCTCAAAAAATTAAGGACTTAAAATTGTCTAATCAACACATTATATTCTTCTACTTTTCTTTTCTTCTTTTCCTATAACAAAATAGGGGTTCAGCCCCCAATATTTTTTGAATTTTCATTTGTTTCTTCTTTTTCTCATGAATATGTTGATTTTCTATACTTAAACATGAAGTTTATACTTTTCTTATGAAAAATATGCATAGTTATTAAGGAAATATGGTTGTGGAACCTAGGGAACTACCCTAGGATTACAAAATCCATCATCTAGGTGACTACACGACAAGGTGCCCCCTATCACCTAGCCTCACCTTGGCACCTTGAAAACTATGATGCTCTCCAATAAACAAAAGCAAAGAGACACATTTGTAGGGTTGATTATATCTGTCCAACCCTGCATTGCCCGGCCTGGACAATCCAGGAAATTTAATATAAATAATATAATATAACATAGATAATATATGAATTATATAAATAACACTTATAGAATATAAAAATATTCAGGGTATATCTATGACACTGGAAATGTTTGATACTAGAAGAGCTTTGACCAATCAAAACTCTTTGTAAATTTTGATGAATACTACCTGATTGGTTGCCACTTTTATGATACCAGTTGATCAGTTATAAGCAAGGCATAAAGTATCGATACGCTCAATATGCATGGGCAAGTGTATCGGGTATTTCGATACTTCATAACTGTTTTTCTGTTTTTCTTTTCAAAATTGTTTTAGGAGGGTCGGTTTTAGGCTTGCCTAGCCCCTGAAAATGACCAAATTCCAAAATACCCCTTATTTGGGATTTTAGGGAGCTACTGGTATGAAATGATACACCCAATATGGGGTGTATAGTATTGAAATTTTGAACCTTGATTATAAGTTTTCTGGTATCATATATATTCTATAATTTTAAGTATAAACTTAGATTCAAATTTAGGTTTTTTTTAAATATAACTTTATTGATTATACAGGCATCCTAGATGCCTAGCCTAACTCAACCCATGATCATCCTTGGACACTTGAGGGAAAGCTCAGGTTTTGTTACTCTAAAAATTAAATAAAAAATTGTGCAATTAGCCATTTGAGGGAAAAATTGTAACTCTAAAAATTAAATTAAAAAAAGAGGGGCAACAAATTGAAAGAATGGTGCAGTTAGACATATTTTGATTCATGTAATATATGTATATATTTGACATAATAAAAATTTAGTTAAACTAGCTGATAAAGCTCTTACCTCGACAGGAACATCGTCGTCTACATGCCCTTCCAAAATTAGCATCTTTTGCAATGATACTGCAGCAGTCTGGAGTACATGCTTTACTACCTCTCTTGGTCGAAACTTTGTTGCTTCCAACTTCATAACTCCTGAGGGAAAGAAATAGATAAAACTGGATATATTAGTTGCATAACCAAGTGAGATTAAAAATTCGTAGTCAACTTTGAGGAGATCTAATTGTCTAGGTAAAAACATTTTAATCTTAGAAATGTCCTCCTGATAGATCAACTAAGCAGGAGATTTTTACCAAAAAAAAACTAAGCAGAAGATTATTCAAACTCGTCAAATAAGTTCTTGACTAGGATGTTACTTAATGAACAGCTATTAGCTTCAGTTTCATGGATCAACTAATTAGACAGATGTCATTAGACCAACAATTGATACAACACATGCAGTTGAATCTAATTATTAACTATAACAGTATAACCTTCATCTTCAGGTAAATAAAAAAATAGAAAGATTGGATTATTACAATTTCTTACTCAAATCAGCATCCTGAATCGTTAGGGAATAATTCAAAATTCATTTTTGATAATAAAAAAATTCAAAAGAAATAAAAAGAGAATGCAAAGGGAGGTGAGCAACAATCACCCAAGAGAAGAAATAAACAAACTTCACCTCCAAAGAACCGCCCCAACCCCCTTGAATAACCAAAACAATCCAACCACAAAACAAAAGGAGACGTACCAAATAGCATCTATCCCCTCTAACAAAACTGTAGGTGTTCAAGACTGCTATCAGTCTTGACCACTAAGAAATTTCAGGTTCGATGAGAAGAGAAAGTGAAGAAGTAGAAGAAAGAGTGGTGAGAGAGCAGTAGAACACAGATTTTGAGGAGAAGAACAGAATGTCAATTATTCTGCCGCCGCCACTTTAATTTAATATATATATGTTATGCTAGTTACATGAAAAGACATATCTGCCCTTGGTGTTTACATCATAACTGCTAACACATAACAAACAATATAAAACTGAAAAGTAAATAGCAACTAGGAATAACAGAATAACAAATTGACCACAGTTGTGACTAGATACATTCTACCCTACGGACAGAGTGGGACCACAGCTGTGGGGCCCACATCAATGTTCTCTACACTCCTCCTCAATACCCAACTCCTCAAGTAGAGATCTTAGCAATAGGATTTCAGCCACTCCGTTGGCCATGGACCTGTATTCTGCTTCAGCACTTGACTGGGAGACAACACTTTGTTTCTTACTTCTCCAGGAGACAAGGTTTCCTCCCACAAGGGCACAATATCCTGAGGTGTACCTTCTGTCATCAACACTCCCAGCCCAATCAGCATCCGTATAGACCTCCACCTTCATGTGATTGTTGTTCTTGAATAGTATACCCCTACCTGGGCATCTCTTCAAGTAGGCTAAGATTCTTTCTACCGCAAGAAGATGTGTGGTTCTAGGAGAATGCATGTACTGGCTGACAACACTAACAACATAAGTAATATCTGGCCGAGTGAGGCAGAGATATAGGAGCTTTCCTACCAATTGCTGGAACATAACATTGTCTTCAAGAAGCTCCCCACTCTCGGCACTAATCCTGTGGTTCTGTTCAATTGGTGTATCTGCAGGCTTGACACCTAACTTTCCAGTTTCTACCAACAGGCCTAGGACATATTTCCTTTGAGAAATAAAGATCCCCTGTTTGGACCTAACAACCTCAATACCCAAAAAATACCGGAGTACACCAAGGTCCTTCACCTCAAATTCTTGATGAAGAAGCTGTTTAAGAGACTCAATCTCATGGCTATCATTCCCTGTGACCACAATATCATCAACATATACTGCCAGTAGTGTCAAAGAGGACTCCACCCTCTTGATGAACAGGGTATGATCTGACTAGGCCTGTACATAACCAAACTTCACAAGAGCTAGTCTGAATCTATCGAACCAAGCCCTAGGTGACTGTTTCAAACCATACAAAGCCTTGTTGAGCCGGCAGACCTTCTTACCTATTTCTGCATCATAGAATCCAGGAGGCAAACGCATGTAAACTTCTTCCTGCAGATCTCCATTCAGAAAGGCATTTTTCACATCCATTTGGTATAAAGGCCAAGTGTGACTTGCTGCAAGGGACAATAGGACTCGAATAGTAGTCATCTTGGCTACCAGTGCAAAGGTCTCCAAGTAATCTATGCCATAAGTCTGTGTAAACCCTCTTGCAACTAACCGAGCTTTATACCTCTCAATAGATCCATCTGCATTATGCTTCACCGTAAATACCCATCTGCATCCAACTGGTTTCTTTCCTTTGGGCAAATCAACTACCTCCCAGGCGTTGTTTTTCAACTGGGCATCCATCTCAACTTGCATTGCATCTTTCCATTCAGGGACGGATAGGGCTTGCACTGTTCTTGGAAATAGGGACATTGGAAATGGAACTAAGGTAGGTCCTGTAGGTAAGAGATAGGCGATCATAGGATAAAAAATGGGAAATACAGTGGGCTGTGGATGTGGTACAATGTCGTTTCCCTTTACGGACTGCAATCGAAAGGTCAACATCATCTGTAGGGGAAGTCTCTGTGGGCTCTGGGACTGTAGTATCTAGACCTGGAGCTGCAGTTGAGATTGGAGCTGGCCTGGACTGTTGATGATCAGGATCAACCTGCCTGCACCGCCTGTGATAAACCCTCAACTCCTGATCCCTCTGACCACCCTCACCATTGCAGCTCTCCCTCAACTCCTGATCCCTCTGACTACCCTCACCATTGCAGCTCTCATCACCCAATGGAATAGGTAAAGGAACTGCCCCACTCTCACTGCTCTCCCCTTGAAGACAAGAACTCAAACCCCCACTCTCACTGCTCTCCCCCTGAGGGGAAACCCAAGGATAATAGGGTGTCCCCTCAAAGAAAGTGACATCCATGGAGACAAACTTCCTCCCGGAGACAGGATCATAGCAGCAATAACCCTTTTGAGTTTGTGCATAACCAAGGAAGATGCATTTGGAGGCTTTGGGTTCGAACTTGGAGTGATGGGGTTCGAGAAGCTGAACAAAGCAAGTACAACCGAATGTCTTAAGGGGAATAGAAAGCAAGTCCTCACGTGGGTGTAGAAGGGAAAAAGGAGATCGCATATCAAGGACCCTAGAAGGAACCCGATTAATAAGGTATACCGCCGTAAGGATAGCATCACCCCAGAAGCGAATAGGAACATTGGAAGTAAACATGAGGCTTCTAGCCACTTCCAAAATGTGCCTATTCTTCCTTTCGGCAACTCCATTCTGCTAAGGTGTATGAGGGCAAGAGCTCTGGTGGATAACCCCATGATGAAGAAGATAAGATGTCAATGATTTAGCAAAGTATTCCTTTGCGTTATCAGATCTGAGAACTTTGATCTTGGCATCAAACTGGGTTAGGATCATTTGGTGAAAATTTTGGGTCAGGGAAGGTACCTCATCTCGTGAACGCATGAGATAAACCCAAGAAAAACGGGTATGGTCATCAACAAATAACAAAAAATATCTGTACCCACCCATGGAAGGGATATGATAAGGCCCCCAAACGTCAGTATGCACAATATCAAAAGAATTATCACTCCTTTTATTACTCAATAAATAAGGCTTTCTACAATGCTTAGCAAACTCACAACTTTCACACTGTAACTGAGACAACTCAATAGACTCAAATAAAGTAGGAAACAGACTCTGTAAAGATCGAAAAGACAAATGACCTAATCGGTTATGCCAAAGCATAACCGGACTCACATTCTGAGAAACAAAAGACAACTTCTCAACTGACTCTCCCTGACGGAACCGCTCCCCGAGCAGATAAATCCCATTCGTCTCACGGCCAATCCCAATCACCTTCTGCGTCACCAAGTCCTGAAAAACACATCGGTCAAGGAAGAAGGTTACTGAGCAGTTCATATGCTTGGTAATACTACTGACTGAAAGAAGGTTAGTATCAAGCTTAGAAACATGCAAGACAGATGACAGGGAGATAGTATCTGAAAGCTTGATGTCACCCTTCACAGAAATAGGAACCAGGGAGCCATCAGCAATAGATACCTTATCCCTACCAGAAAACAAATGGTAAGTAGTAAACAATGAAGGCAAGCTATTCATGTGATCAGATGCACCTGAGTCTATTACCCAACAAGGTTCAGTAGTACCTGGAGCTGAGGCATGATAGGCTGAAGCTCGAGTACCTGAATGGGCGAAGGCAGATGTGGCAGGGGCTGATGGAGGCTGCGGTGGCTGAGTTGAATTTCCAACTTCCTTTTCTAGCTGTATTAGGGCAGCCCGAACTGCAGCTAAGGTCTCCAAAGATGTTCCTTTTGTGCCAGATGAGGATGTTGAATCAGTGTTCATGGCTACATGAGCAGTGCCCTTCTTGTTTCTCAACTTCGCAGGAACCAAGTGAGGATGCAGTTTCCAACATGTCTCTTTTGTATGTTTGGGCTTCTTACAATGTTCACATACTACATCCTTCTTGTCTTCCTTCCTCCTGTCCTTCTCTGAATCACCCCCTGATTTGGGTGTAACCGCTACAAAGGCTGGTGTGGGTGGGTGAGGTTGCATCATAACCTTCCTTCTGGTCTCTTCACTGTGTACAAATGAGTAAGCCTGAGAGAGAGTCACACTGTCTCTAGTCAAAATCTGCTGCCTCACAATATCATATTCTGAATTCAGTCCTGCCAGAAACTCAAACACTCTGTTTGTCTCGATGTGCTTTCTATGGGTCTGAGCATCTTTGGGACTCTCCCACTCAAGAGTCTCTAAGTGATCAATCTCATGCCACAGGGACTTCAAGGTAGAGAAGTAGACCGACACCGGTTTCTCTCCTTGTTCAAGGGTATTCACTTCACATTTCAATTCATATGCTCTGGCAACATTAAGGGATTGGGAGTAAGTTTCTTTCATAACATCCCATATCTCCTTAGCTGTCTTTGCCCACAAATAATTCCGGCTAATATGAGGCTGCATAGAATTACACAGCCATGTCATAACCAAGTAGTTTTCTTGCATCCACTTGGTATATGTCGGGTCTCCCTTGGGAGGTTCTTTCATATCTCCCAAGAGGTGCCCTAATTTACCTCTTCCACCAATAGCCATCATGGCTGATTGGGCCCATTCCAAATAGTTTGATCCATCAAACTTTACGGTCGTAATCTAACCACCCATCTCAGAAATACTACCATAACTGATGTTCCCAAGGCTGCCTTCTGCCTGATTTTTAAACTCCATTTCTGTCAAGTCTCAAAACAGCACTTGAACTACCAATCACGATCAAAACAGTATAGGCTTGATCTGTATTCTCAGTGTATGTGCACAAAACTGAGATAATTCTGATCTGAAACCAACTAGCCAACATAGCAGTAGCTGTCCGTAGAGCTCCAACCCCTTAGGACTCTGAGAACAGCTTAAAAAAAATCTGATATGCTTGGGAAAGTTAGGGTTTTAATCAGTCCTTAAAGTAAGCAATTCAGTTGCACAATCCAAATAGAACTGTATAGATAGGCTTGCAGTAGGGTTAATAAGAAACCCTAGAATCTGATCAGACCTACCAATAAACTTAAGGGTAGCTCTAGGTAGATCACAGGGTTCAGTCAAACACTAAGGCTTGCCGCAGATCACTTTCAAACCCTAGAGTAGAGAGAAACACAGTTGAGACAGTTCGGTCCAGGGTTTGCTGTAAAACCCTAGTGAATCGAAGAGAGAAAAAACTAGAATGGTTCGGCCTTCCCCTCCAGATAGGTCCAACCTATCTTCTCTGATAGAACTTCTCTTAGAAAGTAAACTTACAAGGAAAAATTGTTCGCTACCTTCTAAGGTTACCCGAACCCTAGTCTTCTCTGATCCTTCCTGACCACCAACACTCTGCAACCCTAGCAAGTTTCCAATAGCTGCTAGCACCTCTGGCGATCTCCAAGAATCAGTTTGCAAACTCCTTTTTAGCTTCCAGTCCTAGGAGATTCTCATGTGGTCAGCTGGTATTAGGCTCACATGAGAAACCCTAACTTGGCTCTAATACCATGTAGGTGTTCAAGACTGCTATCAGTCTTGACCACTAAGAAATTTCAGGTTCGATGAGAAGAGAAAGTGAAGAAGTAGAAGAAAGAGTGGTGAGAGAGCAGTAGAACACAGATTTTGAGGAGAAGAACAGAATGTCAATTATTCTGCCGCCGCCACTTTAATTTAATATATATATGTTATGCTAGTTACATGAAAGGACATATCTGCCCTTGGTGTTTACATCATAACTGCTAACACATAACAAACAATATAAAACTGAAAAGTAAATAGCAACTAGGAATAACAGAATAACAAATTGACCACAGCTGTGACTAGATACATTCTACCCTACGGACAGAATGGGACCACAGCTGTGGGACCCACATCAATGTTCTCTACAAAAACAAGACACGAAAGAACCCTACAATGAATTACTTAAATAAAATAAACTCTCCAGGAACTTATAAACCTTTTGATCATCATTGATTCTTTTCAAATCTAGGACCACGTTTCTACTAGAAAACTAAACTGGTGCCACCTATACCCTACAACGAAATACTTAAATAAAATAAACTTTCCAGGAACTTATAAACCTTTTGATCATCATTGATTCTTTTCAAACCACAAAACAAAAGGAGACATACCAAATAACATCTATCCCCTCTAACAAAACAAGACATGAAAGAACCCTACAATGAAATACTTAAATAAAATAAACTCTCCAGGAACTTATAAACCTTTTGATCATCATTGATTCTTTTCAAATCTAGGACCACGTTTCTACTAGAAAACTAAACTGGTGCCACCTATACCAGTCTCTCTATCCTCTACACCCAACCCCATCTCCTTTAATTAGACTCAGATTTCTTTGATCTAAATCTGACCTTGAATTAACAATGTTTTCTTTGGAACCGAAATTATAATTTCCTTTATCCTGCAAAGGCATCAGATTTCTCTGGGGCTTCATAATTAGATTACTTACTTCCACTTCTATCTCCAAGAATATGAAGCCCCAAAGTTTTACTTCCACTTTTATCTCTGTAGAGTTAGTTAGCATGCTATTTATGTTGCTGTTAGCATGTTAGTGGTGTTAGAAAGTTAGTTATTTCAGTTATGTTAGCTGCTGTTTATTTATGTTAACAGTAGGGGCAATATTGTAAGTCTACCATGTCTTAAGTGCTAATATAAATAGCAACTGAGTGGGGTGGCAATCATTAACTGACCCACACTCTTTCTGAAATCTCCTCTCTACGATTTCTCTCCCCTTCTTCTTCTCCCTCCCTCTTTTTTCTCTCTCTTCTATTTTCTGAAATTTCTCTTGTTGAATTCTCATCTACAGTAGGACTGACTACAGTCTCTACAACACAACTTAGTATTAGAGCCAACCTAGGGTTTCTCATGTGAGTCTAAGATATCAGAAACTGAGTTAAAGACCCAAGGGGAAGGTGTGTTGGGAGCTGGAAACATGACTGAAAATAATTTTCAGATTACCACTATCAAATTTGATGGATCAAATTACTTGGAATGGGCTCAATCAGCTACGATGGCTATTAGGGGAAGAGGAAAATAGGCTATGTGATGGGGCATGTAAAGAAACCAGCCAAGGAAGACCCATTATATGCGAAATGGGCTTAGGAGAATTATTTGTTCATGACTTGGTTGTGAAATTCCGTGCAGCCTCATATCAGCCGAAATTACTTGTGGGCCAAAACTCCTAAGGAAATTTGGGACATCATGAGAGAAACCTATTCCCAGCCACTTAACGTTGCTAGGGGGAGAAGCTGGTCTCAGTTTACTTCTCTAATTTGAAGTCTTTGTGGCATGAAATTGATCACCTAGAGACAATTGAGTGGGAAAGTCAAAAAGATGCACAGACATACATAAAACAGATTGAAACCAATAAAGTTTTTGAATTCCTAGCTGATCTGAATCCAGAATATGATATTGTGAGGCAACAACTTCTCACCAAGGAGAGTGCAACCTTATCTCAGGCCTATTCCTTAGTGCACAGTGAAGAAAGTAGGAGAAAGGTTATGCTACAATATTAGCCTATGGAATCAGCCCTAACAGTAGTGAAACTGAAGTTTAGGGGTGACAAGGAAAGGTGTTAGAATACACAAATCAGGGGTATTTTGGTCATTTGGGTTTATCTATTTGAGAGTGAAAGGTCTATTTTATTTAAGTTTAAGTTATGTGTCCCATCACTTATGAGAGACAATATGGTCTTTCTTGTAACTATGTTATTGGAGATAAATACAAGTGGGTCGGCTAAAGGTGAACTGATTTTTCCTAATCTGGCCGAACCCTTCTTCTCCTCCTTCTTCTCTTCTTCTTCTCTACTTTAACCTAGAATCTAATAGGGATTTTACAAAAGGTATATGAAGAAAGAAGATGGGAGGGAAGTAATTTGTGATCATTGCAAGAAACCAAAGCACACAAAGGACACTTGTTGGAAGTTGAATCCACATCTAATTCCAACAAAGCTCAAAAACAAAAAGGGGAATGCTAATCTGGCAATTACTACTGATGGTGTATCATCCTCGAACACAAGAGCCACATCTCTAGACACTTTAGCTGCTGTCCGAGTTGCCTTGACTTAGTTGGAAAGTGAAGTTGGCACTTCAGCCCCCTCATCTCAGTTACCTTCTACAACATCAGCTACTCCCACTTCAGCATTCACTCATTCAGGTACAAGAGCTTCAGCATATCATGCCTCATTCCTAGGTAACAATGAACCTTGTTGGGTTATAGATTCAGGTGCATTTGACCATATGACTAGCTTATCCTCATTGTTTACTACTTATTGCTTATCCTCTAGCAAAGGCAAAGTGTCTATTGCTGATGACTCCCTTGTTCTCATCTCTGGCAAGGGAGACATTAGACTGTCTAATGCAATCTCCTTGTCCTCAATTTTGCATGTTGCTAAACTTAGTACTAACCTGCTTTTAGTTAGTAGCATTACTAAAAACTAAAACTACTTAATGACTTTCTTTCCTAGTTGGTGTGTTTTTTGGGATCTAGAGACAAGGAAGGTGATTTGGATTAGCTGTGAGACAAATGGAATCTACCTATTGGGAGGGCATTCACATGGGGAAGATAAAGAAGTGGGGAGGTTATTAATTTCTCAATCTATGAGTCAGGTTATGCTTTGGCATAATCGGTTAGGTCATTTGTCATTTAAGTCTTTGAAGAGTTTATTTCTCAGTTTATTTGAGTCAGTCCAAACGTCTAGTTTAAAATGTGAAAGTTGTGAACTTGTAAAGCATTGTAGAACAACCTATTCTTTGAGCAATAAAAGTAGTATTCCTATTTGAAATTGTGCATACTAATGTTTGGGGGGAGGGGGTATAGATATTTCCTACTATTTATTGATGACTAAACTCATTTCTCATGGATTTATCTTTTGCGCTCTTGAGATGAGGTTCCTACCCTGACTCGGATTTTCCATCAGATGGTTTTGACCCAATTTGGGATCAAAATCAAATTTTTCAGATCTGATAATGCCAAAGAATACTTTGCAAAATCATTGGCTTCATACTTCATTGACCATGGAATTATCCACCAAAACACTTGTCCTCATACACCTCAGCAAAATGGGGTTTTTGGGAGGAAAAATAAGCATATATTGGAGGTGGCAAGAAGCATTATGCTAAACTCCAATGTTCCCACACATTTTTGGAGGGACGCTATCCACAATGCTATGTACCTCATCGACCGAGTTCCTTCATGGGTCCTAGACATGAAAATTCCATTCAACATATTATAATATATCCCGGTAAGGACATGTTTACTATTCCCATTAAGACCTTTCAATGTACTTGCTTTGTTTAGATTCTTAGGCCTCATTGCTCTAAATTTGATCCTAAAGCCTCAAAATGTATTTTTCTTGGGCATTGAAGTAGCACGATCTAAACATGGGATTTTTCTTTCCCAAAGGAAGTATGTTCTCAACCTTTTGTAAGAAATTAGGAAGCTAGGTGTTAAACTTGCTGACACACCTATTGAACAAAATCATAAGATAAGTGTAGAAGGGGGAGAGCTCCTTGAAGACAAGGTTATGTTTCAACTGTTGGTTGGAAAACTCCTTTATCTTTGCCTCACACGACCGGACATTTCTTATGCAATCAGTGTTGTTAGTCAGTATATGCATTCCCCCAGAACCACTCATCTCCTTGCAGTTGAGAAGATCCTTGCTTATCTGAAGAGATGTCCAGGCAGAGGCATACTCTTCAAAGATAATGGTCACATGAAAATAGAAATCTACACAATTGTTGATTGGGCTGGGTGTGTTGATGATAAGAGATCCACCTCTGGGTATTGCGCTTTTGTAGGAGGAAATCCTGTCTCTTGGAGAAGCAAGAAGCAAAATGTTGTTGCTTGTTCTAGTGTTGAAGCTGAATACAGGGCTATGGCGAACGGTGTGGCTGAAGTATTATGGTTGAGATCCCTATTTGAGGAATTGGTCATTACTTCTAAGAGGCCCCTGATGCTATACTGTGATAATCAAGTTGCTATTAACATCGCCCATAATCCAGTTCAACATGACAGAACTAAGCACATTGAAGTGGATTGACACTTTATCAGAGAGAGAATTGCCTCTCAAGAAGTGTGTCTTCCATATATTGCCTCTAACATGCAGCTTGCCGATCTCTTCACTAAGACAGTACCAAAGACCAAGTTGGAGATAGCTGCACGCAAGTTGGGAATGATTAATATCTACTCCCAACTTGAGGGGAGTGTAGAGTTAGTTATCATGTTATTTATGTTGCTGTTAGCATGTTAGTAGTGTTAGAAAGTTAGTTATTTCAGTTATGTTAGCTGCTGTTTATTTGTGTTAACAGTAGGGCAATATTGTAAGTCTACTATGTTTTAAGTGTTAATATAAACAGCAATTGAGTGGAGTGGCAATCATTAACTGACCTACTCTTTTTCTGAAATCTCCTCTCTACGATTTTTCTCCTCTTCTTCTTATCTCTCTTTCTTCTCTCTCTTCTATTTTCTGAACTTTCTCTTGTCGAATTCTCATCTACAGTAGGACTAATTACAGTCTCAAGAGCACAAGTATCTCCATCACCTTTTCTAATATCAACTGTCCCTTCAATTTCATGAGTCTCATCCATAATCACTTCCTCAACATCAGAATCCCTAACTTCATAAATCCCAGATTTCAAGACTGAATTAATAAACATCTGAGTTTGCCAAGTCCATGAATTGGTGACCATAGAGTAAATTTCTAGATTTACATGAAACTAAAAAAAAAAACTCAGCAAAATGCTTTTTTCTTGCTTCAACTTTTTCTTTTTTTTTCCTAGTGTTGCATGGATGCATATATTCACCTGTTAAAATTTCTATTTCATGTTATTGCTCCTATTCAAAATCCTCATTTAGATCACCATAAAACTGCAAACCAGAATAACAAATTTAATGTTGTCATGTCAACAATATTCTGTAAGATTTTAAGGGTTTGGTGCCAACATTTGGATAATCATTTGGAACTTTATGTGAGTTCACCACTTGTAAGGGAGCAGTACTGCTAGGTGGTTAATGAGCTTCTCTAAACAAGCCAGGAATCTTCCATGTGGCAATCTAGTTGGGAGACGAAAGGGGCACCAGATCTTTGCCTTGGTAGCCTCCATTCATGGAGCAAATTTCAACTCCAAATTAGCCACATGTCAATAATAATCCCTTTTTGAGAGGGCAAGTCTTATATTAGAAAACTATAATTCATTTTTTTCTGTAATGTGTCTTTGGCATCTATAGGGGCAAGGTGCTATACTGTGACAGTCTACTACATGGGCACAGCATGCCCTCGGTGTGCCTATGGTGAGTGGCAGTTTTGTAGATGAGCAAAATGTGATTCTTTGGCTATTGATGCTTTCTACTGGTTACCCCTCAAAAGCTTAACACATTCTTTAAGAAGGGGTGGTCATTCTCCTTGGGTGGCAAGGGCACTCCTAAACCGACATCACCTTGTGGGGCAGCCTTGGTTAATGGCCACCGTGGCTACCAGGATTCCTTATGGGCACACACACACAAGCCTATAGGGACAGTGCATGGACCAGCATTGCACCTCATGTTAAACGTGGAGGTGCAACATGTCAGTCAACCATGCACATGTTATAACCTTGCCACTCAATGGTTGGACATACTGGGTTATCCTTTTCCTATGCACTCAAGTGTGTCCTCAGCCAACCAGTTCTCGTATACACATAAAATAAAGCACCTGTTGTGCACACATGGGCGCCTACAAGGGGAATGAGGTTCAACGACTTCACCCCCTTCATGTGTCAATGATCATGATCCTAAGTGCCACCGGCTGTTGGTAAAGCCTCAATTGGGCTTGTTAGAAGGCCCTTTCTCATCAAAAGGTTTGCTCCTGGCTGCCAGGGACTGGGATGCCAGACAGTCATCTTTGCTTCTAAATAAAACAACTATGGAAAGTAGTATTTGGAGTTCCTATGTGGTGCAGAAATGTCATTATCATGACAAATTATATAATAGAAAGAAGGTTTTCCAAGTTGTATCCAGAAAGCAAAAACAAGTTGTAGACACCTGGGTAGTGTGGTCTAATAGCACTCCCATTCAACACCAAGTTGAAGCAAAAAAAAATTGTCTAGCTTAAGAAGAAACCTCATCTCATTTTACCCATTCCAATGACCCTAAGGCAAAGTTTATGCAGGGGAAGACACAGATAACATCCACAAAAGGTATAATGTTGTAACTTGTGTGGCAGAGTGTGTGGTGCATGCATTCTCTCGCAGGACAAAGAACAATTGTTCATTTTCGTGGGGCGTAGACAATATGCTTGCATCACTATTCATTAAAGGATGGATCGTGTTTCATAACCTTGCAAAGACATGTTCAAAATTGGGGTTTTCACTGGTTGACAAAAATATGATGACAACAAACAAAAGGATACTTGGGTGGGAAGCCACAATATTGGCATGGAAGATTGGTGGAAAACTTGTTGAGGCACAGCAGCACAAGAACTAAATGAAGCACATCCATAGACATGCCTAGCATTGGTGGAACGTCCATGAGATGGAGAAAACAGAAGCAGTGACTGTTTGAGTGTAAAGAGACTGGGCCGAATGGGCCCAAACAGCCTCTTATGTGATATCCTTTATTTTATCTTTTATTTTATGTTGATGGGCCTCACTTAATGGGCCTGTTATTTGTTCTTATTTTATTTTCTTTATGTAACTGCCAAGCTGGCCGCCCACTTGAGGGTATACTTGTCATCATCAATTTGTTTTAGAGATTAATAAAAAATAGGGTTACAGGAGAAGGAAGACTAATTCGACTTCTTCTTCTCTTACCTCTTCTCTTCGACATACACAGCTCTTGCACTATCATTCAGATCTGATTTGTACTGTTAATCACTGATTTTAAACCTGATATTAGAGGACTGATTCACATCTTGGTATCAGAGCGGGTTCAGTTCCTCTTTCTTCTTTTTTTTCTTTGTTCCTGTACACTCTAAAATCAAGAGAGTGTATGGAGAGATAGGTTCTCTATAGTATAGAGAATCACTTGCCTAGTTGGTAGAAGGGTTTGGAGAGTTTAGTTCTGGCCAAATTTTGCCAAGAAGTGATGCTGTCTTGCTGCTGCCTGAAACCCTAGCCGACTAGAGATTTTCGAGTTACCAGGAAAGGTGAAGCTTGGGTGTGGCACTCTGTGCTTGGAAGGTGTCTTGTGACTGCTAAAGGAGAGGTTCAGGTTTGGAAGAGTTTGGGTTACTCTGGTAGGTACGGCAGTGTCTTCTCTCTCCCGCCCATCTGCTGGACGGAGCAAAACCCTAGCTTTTCAAGCACCCAAGTTCTGGTTTGACTTCAAGTAAGTTCACATAGTCAAAATTTTCTGTTCTTTGATTTTCGTTTGATTAAAGGAGACATATGGAAGTGAGTTCAAGCAGGTGCCAGCTTCTGGACCTGCTCTAGTAGATTCCATTTTGACGGGTGTTACCACAATTAAGCTAGATGGGACGAACTATCTTGCTTGGGCACAGTCTATAAAAATCTATGTTTGTAGTAGAGAAAAACTCCAGTTCACAGGCAGCAAGGTGAAACCCGAAGAGACAGACCCTGAATTTGAAAGATGGATGCAAGAGAACTATACTGTTATAGGATGGTTAGTCAACTCTATGCAACCTCATATAAGCCAGCACTATCTCTGGATGTCTTCGGCTAAGGAGATATGGGACAGTGTAACTGAGACCTATTCACAGAAATGGAATGTAGCCAGAGCATACAAATTGAAAAGTGATGTGAAGAACCTGAGACAGGGGGAGAAGAGTGTGGCAATCTACTACTCCATACTAAAGTCCCTATGGCAGGAAATTGATGTTATGGAAATAGTGGTATGGGAGAGTAAAAAGGATGCTGAAATGTATAGAAAGTTAGTGGAGAGAAATAGGGTGTTTGAGTTTCTCACTGGACTCAACCCTAAGTTTGATATTATCAGACAGAACATTTTGGCCAGGGATGAGGTTACTCTTTCACAGGCATATGCTATGATAAGTAGTGAGGAGAGTAGGCGGCAGGTGCAGTTGCAGAATCCATCTACAGAACATTTTGCACATGCAGGAATGAAACCAAAGGGCCCTACTGAGAAAAGAGAGCAGTTGTGTGAATATTGCAAGAAACCACAGCATACAAAGGACACCTGCTGGAAGCTTCATCCTAAACTTCTTCCCGATAGGTTTAAGAACAATAATAACCCTAAGAAGGGTCAGGTGGGAAAATCCAAGACTGCTAATGCTGCTATAATGCCTGAGGGGGGAAGTAAGGAAAGTGAAGAAAAATCAACTATTGAGCAATTGGCTGCAATGAAGCTGGATTTTGAGAAGTATGAGAGGCTCCTAAATCACCTAGAAGCTATGGTTTCTTCAACTCACCCTTCCAACAGTACATCATCTTCATCGGCTTTTGCTCACTCAGGTACATATGCCTCAGCAAATCATGCTTCAGTTTCAGGTAATCATAAACTCCCTTGGATTATAGATTCCGGTGCATCAGACCATATGACCAGCCTATCTAACCTTTTTTGTTCATACCATCTCCTCTCTGGGAAAGAGAAAATATCCCTGGCCGATGGGTCACTTGCCCCCATCTCTGGTAAAGGAGATATAAAGACCTCTGACACCCTGTTCTTATCTTTTGTTCTCCATGTTCCTAAGCTTAACACAAACCTTTTATCTGTTAGTAGCTTAACAAAGTCCATGAACTGCAGCATAACCTTCTTTCCCACTCATTGTGTTTTTCAGGACCTGCAGTCTCAGAGGACGATTGGGAGTGGCCATGAGGCGAACGGAATATATCAGTTGGACGCACCAGATCAAGCCTTGGGATCACCTCATAGAGTTGCTTTAGAGTCAGTTGTGTCAGAGTCTGTTAACAAAATTTTGTTATGTCATTTTCGGTTTGGTCATTTGTCTTTTTCTGCTTTAAGTCATCTGTTCCCAGATAT
The DNA here is from genome assembly GCF_055504915.1 of Nelumbo nucifera. NCBI lineage: Eukaryota > Viridiplantae > Streptophyta > Magnoliopsida > Proteales > Nelumbonaceae > Nelumbo > Nelumbo nucifera. Next base: position 29,511,101 of record NC_142656.1, on the reverse strand, counting down.
GTTTAAAGGAGTGTCTTTATCTAGTCTTCATTGTGAGTCATGTGAGCTAGCAAAGCATTGTAGACATTCCTATTCAATCAGTAATAAAAGATCTCTTTCTCCTTTCCATATTGTTCACTCTGATGTGTGGGGGCCATATCACATGCCAACCATGGGGGGCTATAGGTATTTTATCCTTTTTATTGATGATTATTCTCGTTATACTTGGGTTTATCTCATGAAATCTCGGGATGAAGTACCAATCATTGTGAAAAATTTTCATGAACTCATCCTCACCCAGTTTAATACCCGTATCAAAATATTCTGCTTTGACAATGCTAAGGAATATTTTGAGAAAACCCTCTCCACCTATCTTGAAACTTTTGGGGTTATTCATCAAAGTTCTTGTTCCTACACTCCACAACAAAACGGGGTGGCGGAAAGAAAGAACAGACATGTGGTTGAGGTTGCCAGATCCCTTTTATTTGCATCCCATGTTCCTGTAAGGTTTTGGGGAGATGTTATTCATACTGCTACCTACCTAATCAACTGTATGCCCTCCAGGGTCCTTGGCTCTAAAACCCCTTTTAGTCTTCTCTTCCCGGATGAAGATCTCTTTTCTCTCCCTCTCCGTGTATTTGGGAGTACTTGTTATGTGCATATTCATAGTCACCAAAGGCATAAATTTGAACCTAAAGCTCATAAGTGTGTGTTTCTGGGATATGCCTCTACACAAAAGGGTTATTGTTGTTTTGATCCAGTTCGTAGCACCCGCTTTGTATCTCGGGATGTCACCTTTGCAGAGTTGACTCCGTTCTTTAGTGTTCCTCTTGAGGGGGAGAAATCTGATGAACCCTTTGCTATGTCTCTAGTTGTTCCTCTTCCCATCCCTTGTGAGTCTGATCATGGGGTGTCCACCTCTTCCACTGGATCCACTCCTTCAGAAGAGCATCTGGCCACTCCCACAGTTCCTGAGGAAACAAGTCAGCCCTCTATCGACCCACCTTCGACCGTCCCTGACCTTGACCTTCCTATTGCTTTTCGCAAGGGCAAGCGGAAGTGTACAGCCCATTGCATCTCCAATCTCTCCTTCCTATTACTCCTTTCTTGCTTCTGTCTCTTCAAATGTGATACCCAGGGCTGTACCGGAAGCATTGTCTCAACTTGAATGGAGGGATGCTATGACTGAACTTGAAGCATTACATAAGAACCATACCTGGGATGTTGTGGACTTGCCGGAAGGGAAGGAACCAGTGGGTGTAAATGGGTGTTTACCATTAAATATTACTCAGATGGCTCGGTTGAGAGGTATAAGGCTAGGTTGGTTGCCAAGGGTTACACCCAAATGTATGGCATTGACTATCTTGAGACCTTTGCTCCTATAGCTAAGATGACTTCAGTTAGGGTCTTGCTTTCTCTAGCAGCTACCTTTGACTGGCCCCTACACCAGTTTGATGTTAAAAATGCTTTCTTGAATGGAGATCTGCATGAAGAGGTCTATATGTCTCTACCTCCAGGAGTGTATGGGAAAGAAATGAAAGGCAAGGTGTGTAAACTACACAAATCCCTTTATGGTCTCAAACAATCTCCTCGGGCTTGGTTTGAGAGATTTCGGGCTGCTCTTGTCTCCTTTGGCTACATTCAAACACAATCTGATCATACACTGTTCTTGAAGAGAAATGACTCTCTGGTGACCTTGATTGTTTATGTTGATGATATTGTGGTCACGGGTAATGACATTGAAGAGGCCAGTAAACTAAAAGCATTTCTCCACTCTGAATTTGAAATTAAAGATTTGGGAGATCTTCGGTATTTCTTGGGCATTGAAGTTGTTCGATCTAAGGATGGTATATTCATATCTCAGCGCAAATATGTCCTTGATCTTCTTGCTGACACTGGTAAACTTGGAGCTAAACCCATCTCCACTCCCATTGATCCTAATCATAAGCTTTTTGCCACAGATGGTGCACCGTTGTCTGATAAGGGAGTGTTTCAGAGACTGCTTGGGAATTGTTATACCTTTGCATGACTCGGCCAGATATTTCCTATGCAGTAAGTGTTCTCAGTCAGTTTATGCATTCTCCCAGAGATACTCATCTAGCTGTTGCAGAAAGGGTTCTGTGCTACTTGAAGCTGGAAGCCTTTACTGATGCAGATTGGGCAAGATGTATTGACGACAGAAGGTCCACCTCTGGTTATTGTGCTCTCGTTGTTGGGAATATTGTGTCTTGGAGGAGTAAGAAACAATCAGTAGTTGCTAGATCCTCAATTGAAGTAGAATACAGGGCAATGGCTCATGGTGTGTCAGAATTACTATGGCTACGATCCCTTCTAGAGGAATTGGGGGTGGACTACGAGCAACCAATGATGCTCTATTGTGACAACCAAGTTGCTATCAACATTGCACATAATCCAGTTCAGCATGACAGAACTAAGCACATTGAGGTTGATAGGCATTTCATAAGGGAAAGAGTCTCTTCAGGAGAAGTCTGTTTACCATTTATCACATCAAAAGAGCAACTAGCTGATATCTTGACCAAGGGAGTTTCCAAGGGAAAATTGACACACTATATAAGCAAGCTGGGCATGATTGACATCTATGCTCAGCTTGAGGGGGAGTGTAAAGAGACTGGGCCGAATGGGCCCTAACAGCCTCTTATGTGATATCCATTATTTTATCTTTTATTTTATGTTGATGGGCCTCACTTAATGGGCCTGTTATTTGTTCTTATTTTATTTTCTTTATGTAACTGCCAAGCTGGCCGCCCACTTAAGGGTATACTTGTCATCATCAATTTGTTTTAGAGATTAATAAAAAATAGGGTTAGAGGAGAAGGAAGACTAATTCGACTTCTTCTCTTACCTCTTCTCTTCGCACTATCATTCAGATCTGATTTGTACTATTAATCACTGATTTTAAACCTGATATTAGAGGACTGATTCACATCTTTGAGTAAAGCCTCCACAGAAGCCAACACATAATTTCACTGGGTGTATGTTTGGTAGCAACATTGGTAAACTTACACCATCAATGCTCCAACCAATAGAGCAAGCTTATTGAGCAACCTTGACTTGAGAATGTTAGTTTAAACTGACAAAGTGAATTCATGGATGTGCCTTGACTCTAACACGGGAGACTAAACCAAAAGGTGAGTTCATTAGGCAATCCTTGACTTAACAGGGAGTCTAAGTTGAAGAGTAAGGTTTATAAGTTGGCCCCAACTCCAAGAGGGAGACTATATCAATATACCAGGTCAAGCTTTGAGGTAGAATAAAGGCGGACTCTCCACAGTGTGATAAGTACCCAAAACAGAGAAGGTGAAGATAGTTACAAGGGTGGATACACATAGCCATGGCATGGTTTAAGTAACCCAAGCTGATGGGTGCAGTTAGGATGACTAGCAGGGGGAAGTTGAAGCCTCCCAATAGCGGAAACCAATATTAGGTAAAATCCAGGTATACCAAGGTGGCCTTGTTTCAAGCAGAGAGTCTAAATTAGAACAATGTGGATGAATCTGAAACAAATGTTTGTTAACTATACTTGAGAATCATCAAGGACAACAATGACTTGAGAAGGGGAGCCTATAAAGGTTTACATGTGCTCAGCATGCAAAATCTTGGTGCATCTATGTTGAGTGATTGGGTTGTAAATAAGACAATATATTCTTTGCCTATATGTGTTTTCTATTGGTTACCCCTCACAAGATTAGCATACTCTTTGATGGGTGACTGGGTCTGGGTGGCAATTCTCCTTGGGTGCCAAACCATGGGAGTCCTAGACCAACAACATCCTCTTGTGGGGTGGCCTTCACTAATGGCCAACATGGCATATACAATTTAACATGTGTATGCACACCAACTTATGAAAACAATTCATGGAACAATACTGTGCCTTGTGCTAAAGGTGGAGGTTCAACATATGGGCAGGCTATGCACATGCAAGCCCTTTCTCAAATGTCATAATCTGAAGTGCCAATGTTCATTGGAGTTACCTTGGTTGGGCCCATTATCAAGCCCTTTCTCATCAAACCAAGGTTAGACCTTAAGTTAGCAGGTTAGTTATCATTAGTAGGGACTCTGAGATAAGGATAGTGCAGGGTGTACATGAAGCCTGCAAGCCATCCCACAAGGAGCTTAATGTTTCATGGGGTTGATCCTACACCTCCACTTTCAGAGTGATGCTAAGTGTCCATGACCATCTCAACTACCAGGTCATCAGGAAAGCCGTTAAAAAATTCTAACTCTTAACTGCTAATATTTGTTGGGGAAACCATCAATACAAGATGGGGGATAGTGCTAATGTGAACTGAAGGATTGGACACCTGGCCAGTCCAAAGGACTCCCTATGCAATGGATGGAACAGTTTTCCTATTATAAAAAACAAACAATCAGTATCATTTTCCTTTTCCTTTTCTAAAACTAAAATTTTGAAAAGGAAAATCTAGAATCATAAAAAAAATAGTTATACTTTAAAAAGACACAAAGAAAGATGAACTTCGAACCTGACTCAACCTTGGAAAGGTCAAGAATGTCATTGATAAGTTGCAAAACCAAATCTCCAGAGGACAACATGACATTCAATAGTTGTCGTTGCTCACGATCTAATTTTGTTGTGGCTAGAATCTCAGCCATGCTAACAACACCAGAAAGGGGAGATCTAATCTCGTGAGACATGGTTGCTAGCATCTGTTTTGCTCGCATGGTTTCCTCTGCAAGAAGAATAGAATGAAACCAATTGAGATGTTTTTGCAAACATAGAGGCTTGACACTGTGAATTTCAAGAGTACTCAATGATTAATAAATGGACAGACCTGTTATATGAATCGTTTTGTTCAGTTCTGTTTCCTTGGCCTTCTGAACAGCCATTTCTTCTCGAAGCTTTGCCATTTTTTCTCTTTTTTTCACCTGTTATTCAGTGAGGAAAACAGTTATCCTCTTTGTATTTTTCCATAAATACACTTCAATAACCATGATTATAAATAAATGGTAAAAAGGAGGAAGAAAAGTTCAAAAACAATATCACAAAAAACAACTTCTGGTCTTATAAAGTGAAATTGATTCAACCCAGAAATAAAGGCATGTAAAATCAAAGCAAGAAACTGATATGACACTGCTGCCATGCCACACTGCCTGTTTAATGGAATAACCTACTTTGCAATGTAAATTAAACTTTTGAAACTTGTTACTGATGGTAAATTTAATGGGTTTGAGGGTCTTAATATGTAAATTTTTCTATTTAAACATTTCCTGAAGCTCAACAAAAATGATCCATGTTTTACTTTATGTTGTCTCAAATATACCTTCTAAGAAAGTAACTTAACACTTTGAAAAATTCTAGTGAAGCATCTCATGTTCGAAGGAACAAATTTTTCCTGAAATAAAAATTTAAAAACTTAATCTTTCCTGCTCCATGTTGTGAGACCTAGCGTTCTGGGCTTAGGTTCTCTGTTTTGTTTATATTCTGTGCTCCTCTTTTATGTTTCTTTCTTAGGATTAATGGGCATGGGCCTTATTGTCCAAATATGTTCTTTTCTGCCTACTAATCAGGGGTATATTTGTCATTGTACTCCTCTTAAAACCCTACTATAAATAATAATATTAGGGGCTGTTAGAGGTGCCACCGCCCCATTTCTCTCATTCTTCTTCTTCTTCTCTAATATGAAAACTAACATGGTATCAAAGCACTACTAGTTTTTCTTCTGGATCGACTTCAAACCATCTGTTGCTTTTTTCCTTTTTCCTTTCTACTTTCTTTCTATTTCTAAGTTGTTTAAAAAAAAAAATTAGTATTTGTAATGGTTTGCTGAATTCATCCTAGGGTTTTTCCCTTGGAAGAAGATCTAGGGAGACCCAGAAGAGGTTTGAGTATGCTCTACAAGAGCAAGACAAAGTCACAGAGCTGTACTAGTCCTTGGACTACTAGAGTGACCTGTAGAAGACAGGTCAAGATCAAGTTTGTGGACTGCAAGCAGGTGTAGTTCAAGGGACTTTTCGGACCACATGAGTGGAAGATTTGGGTATGCTCCACGAGTGAAAGATTTCTCAGACCACAGGTTAATTTTGGTTCAGCATAGAGCTGAACCAAAGCTGAAAGGTTGTTGTTAGTGTTCCTGTGCAAGCTACAGCAGAACCCGAGTTGAAACATTGTTACTAAAACTACTTCTTTGGTTCCAGTGTGGAAATAGTGCTGTCCTCTTTTATAGCTGAATTTTTGGAAGGTTAAATGCCATCCTAAAAATCAAGTGAAGTAACCCCAAAGGAAAACAGATCAAGTGAAGATTTCTTGATCATGGTGAAAACCCTAGTTTCCCTAGTCATCAAATTACTGATGTGAAATTGGACGAATATAACTTTAAAGAATGGTCAATTTCTGCAAAACTCCATATTACAAGTCATAGTTTGCTAGGATACATCAATGGACAGGTCAAGGAACCAAAGATGGAAGACCTTACCTATGGGAGTTGGACTGAGAGAAATGCTTGGTTATGTCATGGCCGCCATCTTCCATGACACCAAAGATTGCTATGACAGTTCAGCACTATCTTTTTTTTTTTTTTGATAAAATTTGGGAGAAGCTATCTAATACTTATGGACAACAGAAAAAAAATGCAAGGGTTTATAGGTTGACACATGATATTGCAACTTTGAACCAAGAAAATGTGTCCATTGTTACTTACTTTGCTACACTTGAAGGGCTTTGAAAAGAACTTGATCATCATCTCATCATTGATTGAAAAATTTCTAAAGATAGGGAAATGTACCAAAAACAAATTGAAGAAGGATGTTTAAATTTCTTGTTGGATTAGACTCTTCATATGATGGTATTCAGTCTCAAATTTTGAGGAGAGATGAACTCCCTAGATTGCAACATGTGTTTTACCTAATCAGAAATGAAAAAATTAGGAGGAAAGAGATGAATGTGGAGGTTCCTACACAACAGGTTGAAAACTTTACTCTTTCTTCAGCTACTCAAAATAGTTGGAAAGGGGTAGACAAGAAAAATCTTAAGTATTCTCGTTGTGGTGGGGAGAAACACACCAAAGATAAATGCTGGATTCTGCACCCTTATCTAAAACCAGCAACTCTAAGGAAGGATAAAAAACCAAGTAAAGGTTTAGAACCCCATGGACATGTAGCAATTTCAAATATGATGGATGGAATGCACAAAAATGGAACCACTAATAACTCTTCTGGTATGAGACAGACCACTACTCCTTTAAATAGCTTACCCAAGTTCAAAACTAAAGAAGTAGACATCCTCAATCAGGCTAAGGCTTGGTTGAAACAGTCCTCTATTGCTTCCTTCTCTTTTTCCAAAACAAGTATTGCTTCTGCACTTAGTTTTCGGACAAGACAAAGTGAAGGTTGTTGATGATTCTCTCTATTATTCATGGGAAAGGGAATACTCAACTTGGAAAAGCCCTTTCTCTCAAGTCTACCTTGCATGTCCCTAACTTTATTGCCGACTTGCTTTCAATTTATAGAATAACAAAAACTTTAGATTGTATTGTGACTTCTTCCCAGTCATTGTGTTTTCCAGGACTGGTTGATAAAGCAAATGATTGGGAGTGGTCATGAGTCTGGAGGTCTCTATTATCTCAATGAAAACATCAGTTCGGATCTTAAGGCATCATCCACTCATATCAGTGAATGCAAGGAGTCTAGTACTTTGGTCTATCTCCAGCATGCTAGATTGAGTCATTTGTCTCTTCTGTTGTTAGGAGTCTTGTTTCCAAAGTTATTTGAAAAAGTGTCTTGAAAGTCTTTCTATCATGCGTGTCAAAATGTCTCAACATTTTAAAACAAACCATCCAAGTTTTAGCAATGAAGTCAGTGCTCCTTTTGGTTTAATTCATTCAGAGGTCAGGGGTCCTTCACCCATTACTTCCATGTTCATTAGTTTTATTGATCATTTTACAACATGTACTTGGATCCACTTGATGAAAGAACGAGAGAAAGTACCTAGAATCACTATGGTTTTCTACAAGATGATTGAGACATGGTATGGAATAGGGCTGTTCACATGTCGGTTTGGTTTCGTTACATATTATTTTAGCAACCGAACCGACCATCTCGGGGTGGCTAACAAGCCAACCGAAACCAACCAAAAAATAACACAAACCAGTTAAAATAATGCTGTCAGATGCTTGGTTTGGTCGGTTTTAACCGAACCAAGATATCCACCATTTTATTGTATTTTTGCAGTTTATAGGTTGCAGCTTGGGGTTTGTATGAAATGACATGAAAATTGAAAATAAAAATGAAAAATCATTATGACTGTCTGGTACAAATTTTATGACATTTGTTTTGATAATAAATAATTATCTGAATATTTTAATCAAATATCAAAATACAAATTTAATGAAAAAGTGATAAAGAATTAAACAATGCATAGGAAGTGTACACATTTGCCTAAAAATAGGCCTAGGGGGTAGGGGCTAGGATTGCAGACCTACAAAACTTGATAGGTCATGCCATTGTCTTGTGATGTTTTAGAAAAAGTAGTCTACAGTATATATCAGATAATTGACTTGTTTTTAACGGCTATAACACATTATGTATCAGTTTTACTCGGTTCATAAATTCAAAAACTGCAACCCAAACCGATCAATTAGTTTATTTAGGTCTTTAAATCGAGGCCGACCAAAAATTTAATAAAACCAACCAACTTGGATTGAGTTGGGTTGGGTTAATCAGTTTAACCGGTTTGGCCCAATTCATGAACAGCCCTAGTTTGGAAGGAAGATTAAGCAATTTCATTCAAATAATGCAACTGAATATTACAAGAATTCTCTAACTGCCTTCTTTGAAGATGAAAGGACTTTACGTCACTCGTCTTGTACTTACACAGCACAACATAATGGAGTTGTAGAAAGGAAGAATAGACATTTACTTGAAACCACTCATACTCTATTGTTTCAAAGCAAGGTTTCAAAGAAGTTTTGGTGTCATGCAGTACTCAGCCTTGTATATCATCAATACCATCCAGGATTTTGGGAATTAAAACTCCTTTCTTTGTCCTTTGTCCATATCAACCTATGTTCTCTTTGCCTCCTTAGGTCTTTGGTTGTGCCAATTCCATCAATGTTAAGGATCCAAAAGGACAAAGCTGGACCCTAAGGCAATCCATGGGGTGTTCTTTGATTATCTCCACAAAAGGGATACAAATGTCTTGATCCAACTATTGGAAGGAAGTTCATCACCAAAAATGTCACTTTTTGTGAGTCATAATCTTTCTTTAAGCCTCCCTAGACTCTTCAAGGGGAGACTAGTAGGGTGGAAGAGACTTCCTCTAAGGATATTCCTTTTGTCCCAGCCCCTACTTCTTCTCTTCCAACTTTTCCCTTTGATTCTCTCTCCCCAAGCTCTCCTCCTATTGAGTCTACTTATCTAGTTGAGACTACTGGTGATGAAAATCCTCTTAGCACTGCTCCTTGTATTGAAGTAATTGCGCCTCAAGTTGATGAATAAAGACATCTAAGTGTTTATCAAAGGAAGGGATAGAGAGACCTAGTAGCATTCATGTACTTTACATCCTATAAATAAATTTGTTTCATATTGCTGCTTGTCTCCTGCCCATCACTCTTTTATTTCTACCTTGTCTTCTGTTTCTACTCCTTCCAAGTACTCAAAGGCCATTGTTGATCCCAAATGGAGGGAATCTATGGATGAGGAGATGAAAGCCTTGTTGAAGGTGAGCATTTGGGAGCTAGTGGATCTACCGGTTGGGAAGAGAATTGTGCGGTGCTAGATTAGTTGCAAAGGGATTCACCCAAAAAGAATGTATTGATTATAGATATAGATATAGGTGTTACTCTCTCTTGTAGCCAACATTTCCTAGGAACTACATCAATTGAATGTTAAGAATACATTCTTAAATGTAGATCTACAAGAAGAAGTCTACATGGATCCTCATCCAAGGTATGACATGAGAGGAAAGGTGTGCAAGATAAGGAGGACCTTATACGACCTCAAACAATCTCCAAGAGCTTGGTTTGAAAGATTATGCAAACCAATGAAGGTTGTTGGGTACAAGCAAAGCAATGTTGAAATGCTGATCACACTTTATTCTACAAAAAAAAAAAATAAAGGAAAACTAACAACGTTGATTGTTTATGTTGATGATATGGTGGTTACTGGAAATGGTTCAGATGAGATTCAAAAGTTGAAGGCTTTCTCACCTTCAAGCTTGAAATTAAGGATTTGGGACCTCTAAAATACTTCTTGGGAATAGAGGTGGCTAGATCCTATGAGGAAATCTACATTTACCAAAGGAAGTATGAATTAGACCTTCTAAAGGAGGCAAGGAAATTAGGAACTAGACCAAAAAATACTCCTATAAAGCAGAATCATGGGTTGTAGGAAGATGATGGGGAATTGCATCCTGACAAAGAGGGTATTAGAGATTAGTTGGTAAGCTGCTTTATTTATCCCTTACTAGACCTGACATTGCATATGCAGTCCATGTGGTTAGCCAGTTTATGCATTCTCCACAAGTTACACATATGAAGGCAGTGGAAAGGAACTTGAGATACTTGAAGACATGCCCCGGAAAGGGATTACTATTTAAGAAACATGACAAAATAAAGGTGGAGTCCTATACTAATGCTGATTGGGTAGGCTCTCTTGGAGATAGGAAGTCTACATCTAGATACTATAACCTTATAGGTGGTAGTCATGTCACATTGGAGGAGCAAGAAACAAGCTATTGTAGCAAGAGTAAGTGTTGAGGCTGAATATAGGGCTATGGCTCATGGAGTTGTTGAATTGCGTTGGCTCCAAATTCTTTTAAAAGAGTTGGGGATAGATGTGACCGGGCCTCTAAAGTTGCATTGTGATAATCGAGCTGCTATCAAACAAAACAGAATGGTGAAACAGGATTCATGCTGCCAACCGAATGTGGTTGGGAACTTGGGATAAGGCTTGGATGATGATGGTGGTGCTAGTGCTGGTGCTGGTGCTGATGAAGGGGCTAGAAAGGGCTAGGAGTAGACCAAAAAGGACATGGGTTGAAGTAGTCAGAAATGATTTAAGTGCCCATAATTTTAACAATTGATATGGCACTAAACAGAACATAAAGGTGAAACAGGATTCTTGTTTAAGGCTTGGGTGATGATGATGATTCTTAGTAGTTTACACAATTACTGATAGTGAAGATTTTCCTTGTTTTCAACAAGTTACCATTGTCTGAGCTGGTGAGAGGGTGAGGAACTGTGTTTTCATCTGTTGCCATTGTCTGAGATGGTGAGAGGGTGAGAGGGTGAAGCAAAGAGAAGGTTGCTGAGAGGGTGAGAGGGTGAGAGGGTGAGGAACTGAGATGGGAGAATTTGTGGAGGTAGGCCGTTGGAAAAAAGCTTTGAAGATTGAATCTAAGGAGCTCCTATTTGAGGAACTGAGATTAAATGGTCAGCTAAGCTTGAAAATCAGGGAAGCAAAGAGAGGGATGGTGCTGTTAGAAGGGTTGGGGGTAATTGAAGGGCTCAAGGAGTTTGTGGAAGGTGCAAGTAACAAAGGCAAGCAAAATAGTTGGAAAGAGCTTCTCTCAGAAACTGGAAGAAGGCTTGTTGTAGAGTGTAAGAGAAACCTTAAAGGTTATTTTATCTCCTTGACAGAATTTTTTGGCAAGGGTAGAAAGCAGATGATCTGCTTTCCAGAAGGAAGGAAGAGTCAGGGCTGGAAGGCAGTTCATGGAGCCTTATGTGAACTGCTGAAACGCTTGAGTGCTAAAAGAGAGGCAATAGTAAAAAGGAAGATAAGCAGTTCTAGTAGTATGGTGAACAATATTAAGCAAGAGAATCTTGTAGTGATAGCTGGGGCAGGTAATTACAGAATGGGAGTAAACATACAGAGAGGTGATTGGGAAAGAAAACTGATAGTTAAAGCTTCAGCTCCCATTCTTGACTGGAGGAAAGTTGTAGATCTGTTAACAGCAAGTTTAAAGTTGAAGAGCACATTTATTTTAACACCTTTTGAGAAGGACAAGGCTTTGCTGGATCTGCTTAAGAACAGAGTAGAAGTTGAGACTTTAAATATCCAAGCTAAACTTGGAAATTTCACAGTATCAAGATGGTGTCCGGGATCAAACTCCAAAGATTTCTTTGTTGAAGATGGAGTGTTGGTGCGTCTTTTAGGTCTTCCCTTTCACTTGTGGGAGCAAGAAACTGCTGAAGCCATTGCTTTGATGTGTGGAGGATCACTAGGAGGTGCCTTTTGGGGAGACCTTCGTTCAGCTTCAATTTTATTGAATGGAGTAAAACCTGAGGAGATTCCTCGGAAGATAGAGGTGCTAGTCGAAAGGCATTGCTACTCAGTGTAGCTGGCTTCATCCACTGAATCGGCTCTGGAAAGAGGCTCGTAGGGAGGGAGATGAGAAGGTTGAAGAAGAAGAGCTGCGTGGCAAGAAAGGGTTGGAGGATTCAAACAAGAAAAGTACTTTCACTGAAAAACATTTGCTGGAGAAACAAAAGGGTAGTAGGCAGGGGGTGGGATTTTCGCGTGTGGAAGAAGTGAACAGTTTGGAGGGTGGCAGGTCCTTTGCATAGGTTGTAACCAGCTTCAAGACTTTTTTGAACAAGGAAAAGGGGTTGGTCCAAGGAAGAACCGAACTTAGACCTATTAAAACCAAACCGAGGCCGGGGTTGGACGTGCGTGACCTTCTTAAAAGTCATGTGAGCTCGCGGGTATTTAAGATTGGGCCAAAGCAAAAGCCCATGTGGGCTGCTAATGGTATGTTTAAAGGCCCAAACAGGTTAGCGGGCCCGACCCAGCTTGTTAAAAAGGCACGTGAGCCTTTAAAGAAACACGTGACTGGGGCTTCGACTATGATAGACATCGGTTACGGTCTATCATCGTCCCCAGCCGTGAGCCAAAAGGGGGATTGCGCGCAGCGCCGGAAACCAGAAAAGAAGAGGGCGTTACAATGGGTCTCTCGACGAAGTTTGAAGGAGCTTAGCCCCGTGCGAGGCTTCTCAGAGAGGCCGAAGCCAAGTTTCACTAGGGGAAGAACTGAAGAGAAGAAAGAGAAGTTTGAAGGATGGGTGCAGTGCGGTGAAGGCGATGATGAATCGGAAGACCTTTCTGTTGATGGCTCTAGCGTGGGCAGTGTAAACGATGAGGGCAGCTGTGCTGGAGGTGATATGGAAGGGTGGAATATTGCAAGATTATTCCAGGGTGAAGACTACAATCGGCTTATCTCATTCCCAAGACCACAGAGTGCGCAAGGTTTATCAGAAGGGGAAAACCGGGTGAACCAGAAGCAGAGCAGGAATACGCCATCTAGGGGTGACCCAGGGGTAGAGTGAAAAGATCACCAGGTTGACCAAAGGACAGAAGTACTTCCCAACCAACTCAGGAAGATAATTGTTTACCAACCTCCGGAACAAGAGAAGGAGGCCGGGAGCAGTCCTATTCTAGCTTGTCCATCAGTCCCAGGTAACCATGTGATTTCGGTTTGTGCTACTAATGTGTCTCCTGTGTCTTTGGTTCCAGATTCCGTTCCTGTACCATGTCTTGTAGCCCATGAATATGCAGCCGAGCTAGTAAGCGGGCTCTCTGAGGACGGGGAGAGGGGAAGGAAGGATTGTGGGAAGGTGCGGGAAGAAAGGTATAGGAGTGGAAAAGTGTGGGGAATCATTGAAAGAGTGTTTAAGGACGTGGAAGGGAAGCTGATTTGGAGGAGGGAAGGGGAGGAAGGAAGAAAGGAGGGGTTAGTGGAGAGGAGGGAAAGGAATGAGGGTAGAGATGGAGAGGATTACAGGGAGAAAGCAAGGAAGGAGGGAGGTAACATTAAGGGGAGGAAGGTTGGAGAGGAAAGAACTGAGGTGGGACTAGAGGAGAGGAAGGAAAGGCAGGTGGACAGAGATGAAGGGGATTCTGTAGGAAGGGTAGGGGTGGTGGAATCGGTGAGAGAAGACACGATAGCAGAATTTGTAGGGAAGTTGGGCTGTAGGCTGGAAGATTTGAACGAGTTGAAAGAAAGTTTACAGAAGAGGAAGATGCAGATCATAACAAAGAAGAGGAGGTTGAGTGAAGTAGAGAGACTAAAGAGAGATGTAGAAGGAGACAAGAAGCTCGAGGTAAAAGGAGATAGAAGGAAAGGGGGAAAGTAGCGGGTAGGTGGCAAGGGGTTTGTAAAAAGAAACAGAATGAAGATTCTTAGTTGGAATGTGAGGGGAATTGGGAGTGCGAAGAAGAGAGCAACAATAAAAGAGGTAATAAGACGGTATGACCCAGACATTGTGCTATTGCAAGAGTCGAAGAGAATGGAGTTTAATGACAAATGGGCAAGGAGTGTATGGAAAGCCAGGGGGATTAGCTGGGTGGCGGCTCCATCGTGGGGTGCTTCCGGGGGGATTGTAACAATGTGGAAGAGGGATGTGGTTGAAGGTTTGGAGGAGTTGATCGGAAAGTACTCGGTTTCCATGAAGTTTAAGCAGCAAGAGGATGATTATATGTGGGTGCTCACAAATGTTTATGGACCGAATGACTACAGAGAGAGAAAGGAGTTGTGGGAGGAACTGGCTAATATTAGAGGGTTATGGGATGGGCCTTGGTGCATGGGTGGGGATTTCAATGTGATTAGATTCTCGGAAGAGTCTAATAAGATTAACCAGAGGGTAACAAAAAGCATGAGGAAGTTTAACAGTTTTGTGGATGCCTTTGAGCTTAAAGAGATTCCCCTAGCACATAAGGCATTTACATGGTCAAATCTCCAATCTAGACCCATTTGCTCTAAGCTGGATAGATTCTTGTTCTCTTTGGATTGGGAAGAACATTGGGGAACCTTGGATGCTAGAGCTCTCCCAAGGGTGACCTCGGATCACTGGCCCATAGTGTTATGTAAGGAGGAAAGAAGGTGTGGAGGTCCTACCCCCTTTAGATTTGAAAATATGTGGTTACTTCATCCAGGGTTTCCTAACAAAGTGAGGGAATGGTGGCATGAGTGTAACCCGTCGGTGGAGTGGGAGGGGATGAGATTCCATAAGAAACTACAATTCTTAAAAGCAAGAATCAAGGAGTGGAATTTGATGGAGTTCGGGAGGATAGAAGAAAGAAAGGGAGACTTAATGAAGAAGATTGAAAGCCTTGACTTTAAAGAGGAAAGGGGAGAATTTGGAGAGGAAGACAATGTCCTCAGGAGAGAATTGAGAAGACAGTTAGAGGAATGCCTGTACAAGGAGGAAATTAGCTGGAGGTAAAAATCTCGGTGTAAATGGTTGCAAGAGGGAGATAGAAACACTAGGTATTTCCACTCTCTAGCAGATGGCAGGAGAAGGAAGAACTTTATCTCCAAATTGGTAGTAGATGGAGTTGAGTTAGTACAGCAAGAGGAGATTGCCAGGACCTGTGTGGAGCACTTTAAATCTATTCTAAGAAGGCCTGTGAGTAGAAGGGTGTGGGTAGAAGGTTTGGATTGGCCAGATGTAGGGGTGGAGAACATGAGAAGGATGGAAAGAAGCTTTAATATAGAAGAGATCAAGGAGGTTGTGTTCTCTATGTATAGAACAAAAGCTCCAGGGCCGGATGGATTTACAATGGCTTTTTATCAGGATTGTTGGGATATCTTGAAAGAGGATCTCTTGCGGGTGTTTGAGGAGTTTTTCAGGAGAGGAATTGTCAATCTGGGTGTGAACTCTACTTTTATAGCCTTAATTCCAAAAAAGAAAGATGCATCCCACCCGAAGGATTTTAGGCCAATAAGCTTGGTTAATAGCTTGTATAAGATCATTGCAAAAGTGTTGTCTTTGAGGCTGAAGAAGGTACTGCCAGATATCATTGCACACTATCAAGGAGCTTTTGTGAGTGGAAGACAAATTACAGACCAGATTTTAATTGCTAATGAGAGTGTGGAGAACTTTAAGAGGGATAAGAAGAAGGGAGTGGTCTGTAAGCTGGACCTGGAAAAGGCTTATGACTTGGTGGACTGGGAGTTCTTGAGGAAAGTTTTAACTAAATTCGGGTTTGGGGCTAGATGGTGTAAGTGGATCATGGGCTGTGTCCGGAATTGTCATTATTCAATGCTAGTGAATGGGACAGTGGTAGATTTCTTTCCAGCCAGTAGGGGTATAAGACAAGGAGACCCCCTTTCTCCTTTCTTGTTCATTTTAATTGCAAAGGTTTTGGGGAAACTGATTCACTGAGCAGATTCTAGGGGGCTCATTAGAGGCTAGAGGGTTAGGAGGGTGGAAACCCCCCTCACTCACTTACAGTTTGCTGATGACACGATTCTGTTTTGTGAAGGTGGTAATGTGAGGTTTATCAGGAATTTAAAGTCGGTGATACAACTATTTGAGCAAATGCCCAATTTGAAGGTTAACCTTGGGAAAAGTTGTGTAGTGGGGGTGAATTTGGAGGACGGAGAGATCAGGGAGAGTGCTGAAGTGCTGGGGTGTGAAGTTTCGGGATGGCCTCTGAACTACTTAGGATTACCATTAGGTGATAATCCCAAGAGAGAGAGAGTTTCTGGAACCCGGTGATGGAAATGTTTGAAAAAAGATTGGTATCCTGGAAAAAGAACTACCTCTCTCTTGGTGGGAGAATTACACTAATTAAGGCCACGCTTGCTAACTTACTCATCTTTTTCATGTCGGTGTTTAAAATCCCAGTAAAGATTGCTAACAGATTAGAGAAGATAATAAGAGATTTCCTGTGGGAGCCAGGAGAAGAGAAGAGGGATCATAGAGTTAGCTGGAAAATAGTGTGTAGGAGTAAGTCGTGTGGTGGCTTGGGGCTTGGGAGTATTAGGAGAAGGAATATGACTCTGCTGGGGAAGTGGTTGTGGAGGTTTCCTTTGGAGAAAGAGAAGCTATGGGCTAGAATAGTGGCAAGTATTCATGGGCTGGAGCACAATGGATGGGACGCTGGAATCAGAGCTAGGATCACAAGCAATTCTCCTTGGAAAGCCATTCATGACCTGCTACCAGTTTTCATTCCTAATATCAGGTATGACTTGAATTCCAGTAACTCCATAAAGTTTTGGGAACAAACCTGGGTGGGGAGTGCCCCTCTAAAGGATCAGTTTCCGTCTTTGTATGCCCTTTCTGATTTGAAAAATGAGCCGATCTCGTCTTTCACCACCCCGTCCTCTTCCATTTCTGGGATTGGGTGGAACTTGGGTCTAAGAAGGGATTTGAGGGACTCAGACTTCGACTGTATTTCAAGTCATCTTGCACTTCTTGATAACGTTGTCTTAGACTCCACTAGGGCGGATTCTAGAATTTGGACACCTACCCCCAATGGCATTTTCTCTTGTGCTTCGTTCTTCAAAGTCTTAAGTCAGTCCACCAGTCCTACCTTGTCCCCGTTCCCTGTTGGTGAGGTTTGGTGCAGAGCTATACCTCCTAGGGTTGGTAGTTTTTGTTGGGAAGCCTATCTGGAAAGAATCAACACTGGTGATCTACTCCAAAAGAAGAGACCCAATACTTGCTTGTCACCTCAGTGGTGTGTTCTGTGTAAAGCAGATGGGGAGACTGGTTTTCTAATGGTGTCTTGCCACTTCGCGAGGTTATTGTGGGATTGGGCTTTCTCCTTATTTGGATGCAGCCGGAATCCCCCATCAGACATGCAGGGCCTTTTCTCCCCTTCCTTTTTCAGGTGGCGGTTAAAAAGGGGAAGGACAATGTGGAGAGGACTAAGGGCTGCAGTATGTTGGACACTGTGGAAAGAAAGAAACTCCAGGATATTCTCAGAAACTCAGAGAGGGCCAGCAGATCTGAGGGCTATCATACACTTTAGGGCGGTACAGTGGCTGAAATCTTTGGAAATATTCACAGATTACACTGTGGATGACATGTTGAGGAAGTGGGGTGAAATTGCAAATTGCACGCAGACCAAGTCAGTAATGAGTGTGGCTTGGACCCCCCCACCTAGTGGATTCTTGAAATTAAACTTTGATGGATGCAGTAGAGGAAACCCGGGACAATCAGGGATCGGGGGTGTTTTTAGAGATGATAATGGGGTCATCTCTACTATGTTCTCAGGCCCAATTGGAGTGGGTGACTCCCTTAGAGCTGAGATATGTGCAGTTATGGAAGGAGCCCGGAAAGCTAAGGAATTGAACATCAGGAAACTTATAATTGAAGGGGATTCAGAAGTGGTGATAGGGTGGCTGACTAAAGATCAAAATGATTTATGGAAGTATAATAATGAGAAGAGGAAATTCAAATGGCTGGTGCGGGAGATGGAAGTTAAGACATGTTGGATTAAAAGATCAGCTAATTCCTTAGCTGACGGTTTAGCAAAACAAGGGGCAGAAAGGGATTCTTTGTTTTGGGCTAAGCTGTAACGGTAGTGTCTTTGTATCTTTGTATTTTTTCCTTTCTTGAAGTTCTTTGTGACTTTTGGAAGATAAGTGTGTTTGTCTTCCACTTGTAAATTTTCTACTGATGAATTAATGAAAGTGTTATTGATCAAAAAAATAATCAAGCTGCAATCAACATTGCTAACCATGGTTTTAAAAAACGATCCGAAAACGGAACCATTCTAGCCACCGGTTTCCGGGTCGATAGTCTGATCGTCCGGTTCGAACAGACAGCCCGTTCTGACAAAAAATAATTAAAAATAAAAAACAGCCAAAAAACATTGAACAGGTTTGGGGTCGATGGTTCGACTGCCCGGGTCAACGGGTCATTGACTTTTTCAACGGTTTTTGGCCAAGGATTGGGTTTGGGGTAAAACTGAACCGGTTGCTTGGACGGTTCCTGGGCTGTACAGTCCGACCGTCCGGGTCAACGGCGGTTCGAAAACCATGTTGCTAACAACCCAATCTAACATGACAAGACAACATACTACAATTGATAGACATGTTGTGCGAGAAAGAATTGTTTATGGGGACCTCTATATTCCTTATATGCCATCTAGGAGACAACTAGCCAATATTTTTACCAAGGGGCTCATCAGGGCAAGATTTATGGAGTTGTTATGCAAGTTGAGCATGAAAGGTATCTATGCTTAGCTTAAGGGAGAGTGTTGCGAGACTTAGCATTGTGGGCTTAGGCTCACTGTTTTGTTTATGTTTTGTGTCCCTCTTTTATGTTTCTTTCTTAGGTTTAATGGGCCTGGACCTTATTATACTAATATATTCTTTTCTGCCAACTAATCAGGGGAAAATTGTCATTGTACTCCTCTTAAAACCCTACTATAAATAATAAGATTAGGGGCTGTTAGAGGTGCTACAGCCCCATGTCTCTCATTCTTCTTTTTCTCTCTTCTTCTTCTCTAATTTCAAAACTAACACTCTATAACAACATGTTGCCATATGATGTATGAGGAAGACATGCAAAGATAGAAATAGTCCAAAGGTGGTTTCTTAATCATGTAAATTTTACACAACTTTCTGTCAATCTTCCAGTTCATGAGTACACCAAAGGTTTCAGGGGTGTCTAACAGAATGAATTGACTCCCACCCCCAATGAGTCAAAATATATATTAATTATGTATAATTACAAGGGATTCCTTGAAGGGCTAAAGAAGAAAAATAAAGAATTACAAACAGAGCCCTTAGAGGGCTCAAAGGTAAAAAGAAAAAAATAAGAGGCTAAGACTATAGTACAACAGGGACCATAGAACTATAGTACAACAAGTGTCTCCACACTTCACTGTGACATGAAGCTGTTTCAGTCAGAGATCATAGGCTTGTTTTTCTATAACTTTTTTAACTTATGGGTAATAAGTGTCTGATTTTTCTCTGTTTGAGATAAATTAAACTGTTTTGTGATAGTGTACATCTACCAACTGAAACAATTGGGTCAAGCATGAAGTTCAGACTTTATTGATTGAAACCATAACTTGTCATAAACAAAATTTCCTATATAACAGTTCTCATATTGCACTAAGTATCAATTTTTGGTCCAGTTTGTAGTTACAAGAATGAACAAGTACAAGGTAATCTAAACCAGTGTCTAAATGCAATTAGATGTGAAGATCTGAATGTGTTATAAAGTTTAGAAAACACCAGAATCAATGATTGCTACTGCATAAAAATAGTACAAGTAAAAAAAAAACAACCATTTTCACACATTAACAGAACCTGGTAATAAAAATTCCAGTTCAGAGAGAATCACTGAATCTTTTATAATAAGTTACCTGGTCAGTTACATCCATTCCCACATAATTCACACCAATTTTATCTCCCATCTTACTAAAAACAGGTTCCACATATATCAAAAATGTCTTTGATCCAAATAACTCTGTCTCAAACGTAATTTCCCTCTTTCCAGGTATTCCACGTTCCATGACTTCTCTCTTGAAGTCCTGGGATTCCTTAACACCAGCACCAGAAAATATCTCCAGATCTGTTCTCCCTATAATGTCCTGAAAAAATCAGAAAATTTGAGGATAGTATGCCCTTGTCAATGCGATGTATTCCCAGAATTACCAAAATTGTCCATTATAAGGACTCTATCTTTTTCTTTATAAAAGAATCAAACAATTTTTCAATCTGCAAGATTTCAGGGTTTCTTGCCTCTTTTAAGGCAAAAGCATTGTTTTCTGTCCCTTTCACATAGAAACAATCACAGCCTCAAGGAGAAAATCATTCTCCCATTACAAAGAAGCACTACCTTCAATTAGTTAATACAAGAAATAAATATTGACATCAACCAACATTTAGACTGCAATTGCATAATTTCAACTTCATGAAGGAAATGATCAACAAATTACCTTCTCTTGCAAACTAGGGAAATGATTGTAAATGAACCGGTACCTCATGTCTTTGTCCTGACAAAAGGATTTTAGAAAGAAAATAACTCACTATGGATGTGTCAATTAACAAAAGGAAAAATAATTAGGAATAAGAGAATCACTTTTCATCAGAGAAATTAATTCAAAAAACTACAGTAAAAATTGGATGTTATACCATTAGAACAAATATGTAGATGGGGGAAGTTGATCATACAATAATTGGAAATTCTTAAAGATATTATCTAATAGTTCAACCCATGTTTTCGAAATATAGTCATAATGATATTAATTAACCCTATTTATGATATAAACGCAAATATGTTTCCAAGAATCTTTCCTGAAAGCAAACTACCAGATGCATGGAGAACAGAGAGGAAAGCATGATAACATATAATGAAGTTCTGAAGGATGGTATGGTGTAGAAACTGTTTGAAATTCAAGCACCAGGTTAGTTGACTCTGGACTTCAAAAAAGTTACCTTATGAGAATGGCAGCTTAATTTGACAATATTCTCTAATTTGTGTAAAAAATAATGGACAGTAAGAAGAGTGGCAATGGTGGATGTGAGATCGTTCAACGCCATTGGTAGGTAATGGAAACTGTAAAGACGAAAGTGATAATGCAGTCACAAGTAAAAGGATGAATGAACCATTGTGCAATGATATTTTATAAAATAAACATTTCAACAATAGGCAGAGAGAAACTTTCCTTGTTTACTGTATCATGTCCAGTTCATTTTGCAAATTTAACTTCTTGAAGAAAAGTTCAGGATCAAAAAGCAGAATTCATATAAAATCACATTTAATGATTGAAAACCAAATTAAAGTAAATAAAAAAGAGAAATGTAATGTCAACCTACATGCAGACATAACCAGAATTAAGAACTACCTAACAGAATTGCAATACACACATAATCCACTGAGGAAGTAGTACAAAAATAAACTCACTTGATGCCCAATGACAACTGGTGCATTTTGGAGAATAAAATGTAAGAAATTGTCTGCTCTTTTCAACATCTGAGACAATTCTTCTACCGGTGAAGACATCCTTTCCAGATTTTTAATGTTTTCCTGCAGTTTCTCCATAAGCACTTGCTCTCTTCGGATGCTTGCCTCCAGCATTTTGTCCAATTTCATGGCCCTTTGCTTCCAGTACTTGATTGTGTCATACTCAGCATCAATTTCAAGTCTCTTATTTTGAACAATAACATCATTTCTTTTCCTGGGTACAGCTTCCCATAAATCATAGACTTCATCCAATATGGAAATTGACCGCTTGTCACCAACATTCTTTTCTTCCTCAAATTGATGTGCCTCAAGAATCTCCAATTTCTTGAGTTCTGCCTCTTGCCTTTGTTTGTTAAGGATGTGAAGCTCTTCATTGAGAAGACGAACAGCATTAGCCTGCTTATACTCCCACTGCTTTACAAGATACATCATCTGAGAAGACCCCCTTTCACTATAATTGGTTAATTCTAGGAGGCGCTTGAAGTCAACAATAGAAGGCTCCTCATTAATTGTAACCTCCTTTAACATATCTTGATCAATCCCAGGCTTTTCCACATTGAACTGATTACCAACTTCATGACCAAGATCACCAGGCCACATTGAAGAAAGGACTTCTATGTCCATGTCTTCAGGACAATCAGCCCCCATCTCACAAACCATGAAAATAACTTAAGTATCACATTCAATGTATGTTGAAATCACAATTTATCTTTAGAAGCAAAGAACTATACAGAACGAGCTTGTAGCTTCAACATCTAAATTAACTTTGGTTTAACTCTGCCATAATGTATCAGTTTCACAAGACAAATAACACTAGGAGAAATAGACAAGTATCACCATCTTGTAAGTCTTTCATAGTTGGAAGCTCAAAAAAGAATTCATAAACCTGCATAAAAAATATTAATAGTGACTGGATATGTCACAACAAAAGAACTTCAGTTAACATTAATAATATATGGTAATTGACAAAAGATTTCACTATTAAGCACAAATTAGGAAAAGCAGAGAGTCAACAGATTTACTTTAAGTTATATATATAGGAAACATTAATTTATTTATATAACAACTCTTGTTGAGAAATCCTATACCCAATCTGTTATACCCTACACTTTAAAATTTGCAATTCCTTATCCAAAATGTAATGGAGATGTGGTAGGCATACCAGAGGACTTGTCAGGTTATTCTTAAGAAAAATGGATCATAATTAAATAGAGGATATTGTCACTAACTTTAATAGATACTTCATTCCCATAATTCAGTCCTTAAGCCTCATACAGTTCTACCAATTACCCCATTAGAAGCCATCTTTTGGTGAATTTAAAGAATAACGCAACAAAAAAAAGGACAGTGAAATATTGTAGTGCCATACAAATAGCATACAAAGTCATACCTACCTCTCAATTAGGTAATTTTAGAAGGCCAAAATCATAATCGAGATGCCTTATTCTTATAAAACCATTTGTAACAAGTATAATGAGCCATATGTTTGATATGTAATTTAGTCATATTGTTAGAAAACTATAATGTATAAAATTTACAGCACTAACGAAACCAAAAGGCTATAATTCATTATAGGACTTCAATGGTTTCTGTCTAATCAATCCGATTCTAACCAACGATAGAGATCACATAAGCCGCTCTATCTTTCATCCTAAAATGAAGTTTTGTCGTTTATAAGAAAAGAACAATGAATTATAGAGCATTGTAAACAAGAAAAAAAAAAGAAATTTAATCAAACAAAAGATAGATCCATCTCTGAGAAGCAATGAAGTCAAATGCAACAAAGGATCAAAATCTTTTCTTTGTTCTCAACCAAACTATCCACTACATTGCTATAGCTAGATGCAACAAAGTGTCGACATCGATCACAGAAGATGCAGACGGCAGCTACCTTGACTCTTTATCCCGGCCCGGAGTATCTGATTTCTCTCAGGCGATCTCAACGCGGTTACAGAAATCTCTCGAAGTGATCACTCGAACCTGAGCCTTCAGTGCCATTAAAAAACGTATTTAAGCATTAAAAACAAAGAAAAACATTTCAGAGTCTTATATAGAGCTCAGAGATAGAGGGAGAGGGAGATAGCATGTGAAACAAGAGAATAATAAATGATGGAAAGATCACAAGAACCCATGTGCAGAGGTCAAAATTTTTTTTTTTTTCCAAGAGAGATTTTGAGGAGTTGTTTAGAAATTTAATCCTTTTGCTTCTCTGTCGATTTTCAGAGTTTGTTTTCCACGACCCACCTACTTATTTTCTCTGCTTCATATGCTCTCTGAGAGTGTTGAGCTTCTGATGAGCGAATCTAAAAATCTGGACGAGAAACCAACGATCCCTGACCGTTCACTGTCTCTCCCTCTCTTCCCCTCCCTGTAGTGTAGTCTGTGAAGAGAGAGACGAAGCTTAATTTTTAAATAGGGTAAATTACATACTACTACCCATTACTTTGTACTAGTGATAGTTAGCCACCTAAACTTTCATTACAATAAAGACCCTCTAAATTTTTAAATTCTAATACTTTACCCCTTTCAATTAACTGCGGTTCCATTTGATTAATGGAAATTGAAATCGGGAGGAGGGAATGGCCATTCTCTCAAATAGGGGTGTCAGGAGTGGAATTCCAATTCCACCCAATTAGGGGATGTTTGGAACTGTGGTTGTTTTTCAAAAAAACGATGTCACATCAGATCCACATAGGTATTTCAACAAACGTTCATGTATCTCATTGTTTGGTTCAGCCAATTATTAAAAAATTGGGCATGCCTCGAAAATCGGGACCCCACCAATCCATGAAACGCCAACATTAGTGAACCGTTTCCCCCAACGGTTGACTAATGTGGTGTTTACCTATACATGAAAAACGGTGATGTAAATCACCTTACCAAACAGTATAGTGTTGCTCACTGCCTACATGGCAAAAACATTTTCTTTTTGTGAAAAACGAGTCTTGGAAGCATGGGTGTTTTTTCTTGAAAATCAGTCCTAAAAAACGCCCACGCTTCCAAACACCATGTTAATCAATTAGAATCGGATATTCCCGAAAACCCAATCAGCCCCAGATTCATGAAAACACTAATTTACCAAAACACCCTTTTGAATTAAGCATGGTGACATCATAAGAGGACAATATTGCCAATTAACAAAAATGGATAGGTCAAAGTACATCATCTCTTTCTCATTCACTTAGGTGAGAAAGAAATAAAATCTTAACTGACGGAGTGTTCAAAGGTTGAAATCTGAAAGTTTTGAGTGGTCTTTTTCACAAATAAGAGTACGGGGACTAAATATCACTATCCCCAAACTACAGGGTGGTATCTGTCATTTACTTTTTAAATAAACAGAATAAAACGCTCCGCGCGTACCGCGCCTTTCTGTTTATCAGTTCATGACGTGTTTGACACAGCGTCAAATAGCGTGTAAATGAAACGGTTATTTGACAGCCTTGGCTCACACAACAACAAACAAATAAATACTCTCCCCCTCTAGAGTCTAGTGTGGTCCAAAGGAGTACCAAAAAATAATATTCTATTCAACCAAGTCTCTAATCAAGTAATTAGCAAGCTGTCCTCTCTCTCTCAATTGAAGTAGAGGTTAATTTAGGTTAACCTTAGTTAATAATTCCTGATTATGGTGATTATGATCACTGAATTTGTGTGGCTTTACATCAAACCCATGAGAGTAAACTGATCTATAATGCTATGGTGTAAAAGTTATTAAATTAGTCTAGTGTACAAAAAGGGTTTCACTTTAATAAGCATAAGAGACTGAGCAAGGCCTAGGAGGATTCTAGAAGCTACAAAGGAATCTCTCTAATCACATTTATCACTTAGCATAATTATGATTATGATGGATTTGTTTAATGGAATTGCACATGGAAATAAAAAAAAAAAAACAGTTAAAGGATTTGAATAATTAATTTCATTAAAAAGAAAAAAGGTTTGAGTAATATATTCATTGAACAAGCATTATGTGTGATAAATTCATCCAATAAAAACATATTGAAGGACAATGGTTACAAGTAAACAAATGGTAATGCTCTCTCTATATATTGATCTTAATGAACATGTATAAGCTCACCCACAGAACTACATAGCAATAGGACTTGTTTATTAGGCATTTGAACATGTGATGTTTTTCTCATCAACTTTGTGAAATCATTCAATCTGGAAACGTTGCACCAAAAGCAATTTAATGTACATCCTGGTTGGATGCTCTTTTTGTTCTTCCTCTTCTGGTAAATGGGGGAGAGGGAGTAACTCATCCCCCCCCCCCCCCCCACACACACATCTCCTAGCTAGAACCCTGGTGAAGGTGGAATTGATCCCAAGTCTCCACTACAACCAGCTAGAGGCCTTACCATTCCCTAGTACAAGGCAGGATTCGATCCAAGTCTTTACTACAACCATTTGGATACCTTACCAACCAACCAGTTGGCACCTTGCTCATGTTGCAATATTTACAATTTGAGGTTCATTTTTCACTACCAATCTACCACTACTAATAATTAATGTGGCATTATACCATAGAATATACATGTGTTTATAAAATTATCCTAAAACTCTTAGAAACATGATTTAAAGTATCGATATGATACGCATATCGACAGTATCGTATCGGTACATAGAAACACCTTTTTTTAGTTTTTTTTTTTCAAATTTTGGTTTTTAAGGAAGCTAAAAATATGTTTTTTTATTAAAAAAAGGTGGGATTCTGAAAACAGGTGTTTTGGGGCATATCTTTTTCAAAAGATACAATACGATACGTCCGCCATGCCTAAAAATTTGCAAAAACATACTAAAATTATTAGATGTTATCATCCATCATTTAATATTTTATTAATTAGAAAATAAATATGTGTAGTATCAGAGTAAAGAAGAATATTATATGCATAGTCAACTTACAGTGGGGGCAATAGGAAGCCAATTAATCTCCATTGAATCACCTGCAGTACCTATTTGCAAATAAATAAAATAACCACATGAGACTTTTGTCTATGCAATGTGCCTTCAGAATTTGTAATCTATTTTTACAGTATATTTAAACTTTATAAATCAAATACTTAGGCTATGTTTGGTTTAATTTGAAGGAAAAGGTAGGGAAAGGAAGGGAAATGTAGGGAAGCCTTTACAATCCTTTTCCCTACTTTTTCCTTCAAACCAAACACAGCCTTAATTGATTAAATGTCTGAGAATTATTTAAATATATGTAGCATGGATTCTCTTCCTTCTCTCTACTTCCTGGTCAACTCCACAAAAGCATTTTTATTGCTATGGCTCAGTTTGTTTTGCACTCTTTCTTTCCTTCTTTCTTTCTTTTTGGCACTGGTATAAGAAGTAAAACGATGTGATCCCCACCTTATATGAAAGAAAACAAAGGTAAAAGAAGGGTTATTTGTTTTGGGATAAGATAAGAAACAAGTTGATGTAATCCCCACTGTATATGAGAGAAAATTGATGTATAAATTTTACATCAGATCTGATAGAAGTGCAAATCATAGTAACAAACAAATTGGATGCAAAACTGGAACAGGTGCAAAATTTGCATGCAGCTCTGATGTGCCCATGTATTTTTAATTTTAACTGTAGCTCCACCGGCCAATTGATTGCAGTAGCTTAGATTCTAAATTCTAATAATGTAAAGAAAGAATGGAATGCATCCATTAATGAAGAATTATTGACTAATCAGATAATATTAAAAGGAGTAGGATGTAGAATTAGGCAAATATCTTTTTCATAGGGTTTTATTTCTCGAATATCCCAACACAGTTCGCCTCCATAATTACACCAATTTTCTTGGAATCATGTGTTTCAAAACATTGTTTACTAAGCTTAATTAGAATAAAAAATAAATAAACTGTTTAACGTGGGATTCGGCACTTCGATCATGTCTCTAAGTAATCACACCAAAAAGTAAACAAACCATCATTAAAGAATTGCTTGATAGATAAAGATGGAGAGAAAGAAAGAGGGATGAAGTGACACCCCATGAGACAATGTCCCCAATATACGGATTGATTAATAATCAGAGGGCTTTATTTAACAAAGGAGTAGCTCAGCTTTGAGGCTTTAACTAGCTTTTTCAGTCAATTTTTTTAATTAGCTTCCATTATTTAATTAGATTTAAGTCTCCAACGTTTGGGATGATTTCGGGAAGTGTTTCCATCAGTAACTTTTTGGGTAAAGCTTTCTGGGGATTGAGGTTCTGTGAGTTTTCTTTAGTTTACAGCTTTCAAAGGAGGAAAGAATCCTCATAAAGGGAATGACAGCATTCTGTATGATGGACACATGTCCATGTGAGGGTGTTTTTGGCAATTCAATGAAATGAACAAAAAGGAAAAAAAAAATAATAATATTATTGGCTTCCCTTTTCCTGCTCTTAGATGCACTTAGAGATTCCTGTTTGTTCATGGTTGTAGCAGTTGTGACTGACAGATTCCTGCTCTCTGCCTTGGTGGGTCCCACGTGTCCCATGGGATGGGACCCAACGGACAACTCATCGTCTCCATGATCCTACGGTCATAAATTAATGGTGATCTACCACTTTTAATTTAACCAGATGATGATGACTTGGTAGGGACCATCAACTTACTATAGAGAGGTCAACGACTGTATGTCTATCAATATATCCCTAATCTCTTGCTGTCATGCCTTACCTCATATTCCCAAGCTGACAGGGGCACACATATATAAAATGTTATGACTCGGGTGACTCGTTTGGAGCTAGAAGCTAGTTGACTCTGAGTCACAAATCATATCTGATTGACAGACCATATGGTGATGACTGTTGAAATAGAGGCCTAAAATATGCCAAGTAGGAGAACCCATTATATCATTATCTGATTATGAGCCCACCATGTCATGACTGTTTTTGTCCCTCAAGCCTCAAAGTACAAGAAAAAGCTACAATTAATAGAGTTGAGAGGAGCCTCATCATGGGTGATTAGGCTTCACTGGTCAATTGAGTATAGAACTGTATATGTTTGAATTGATGATCCAGAAAGAAATCAAACAAACTACAAGAAAAAGAAAAAAAAAAAAAAAGCAGGAATTGAAGGATTTCATTAGCCCTCTTCCCTTGAATAGAAATGATTATATTGTTGGCTTCACTGGTTATCTCCCCTACAATAATAGCTAATCTTTCCATTTGATAGTGTCCCATGTTATAAGATCATATATGAGTGTTGTGTAAATCATGTAAAATCTACACAAACATGGAAACTTTTATGTGGCAGCTAAATGGGGGTACATGTTGGACAACCTTCAGCTAGCACAACTACTCCTTTTCCCTATCCTATGTGGCAAAAGAATGCCCTTTCTATACAGTTTCTAGAGAGAGAAAAATAAAAGCGAAAGACGTCGGTCGGCACATGTCGCACTGCAGCAACATATGCCAGTCATTTGGGTTAGCCATGTGTACATCATACTTGTCCATGTCAGCAACATAGTCCACAATGCTATTGCCACTTCTTTGTTAGAAAAGAAGTCGTTAAATTCATAAGCTGTTAAGAAAATAAATATTCTTTCCACCAGATTGTGTAGGCTTCTGGTCTAATTTACAATGGTGAAAAAGGTTGAATGGAGAAGAATGTGAGAACACCCTTACCAAACTCTAACCTTAGCCACAATGCCTACTGAAAGAAAACAACCAACAACAGAAATCTAACATTTTTTTTGGTCCAAAGAAGAAAGTTGGCTTCCAAGGAAAAAATAAAATAAACTTAACATCCCTCCTAGGAGAAAAATAAATATAGTTGATATGGAGTTGCCCTAAACATGTGATGAATCCCAAGTGTCGCCTATTTTGGGGTAAAGATATTCTAGATAAGATGTTCTTATCCGGTTATCCCAATTCTAAATAACATTCTCATCTATCCATCGAAGAGATGATGTGGCAAATCTTGACCAACCATGATACAGCTGAACGATGGGGGACCAACTCTAGAGCTCAGACCAAATCCTCTCTTCAGCCTCAAACCAATGACAATTGGGAATTTTAAAAAAGAAGATGAGAATATATACCATAACGTATGTGACACTCTAGATTGGCAAGTGTTGACTGCACATGTGTTGATGACCCAGAAGGTCAATTAAGTTAAAAATCAAAGCACTATGAAGATGACACGTGGTAAATATGTGTAGTTGGTTTGCATGGGGAAATGACACGTGGACTGGAATAGAATATAACGAATCTAGTCCTAATTGTACAGAAGTTTTGATATGTACAGCAAGCACAGTCATTTGGATTCATCTGGTCTGGGCTGAGGGTGGGGGTGGGGGAAGTGGAAGAAACACTAAACGCCCCAAACTGCGGAACTGAGGCCTTGCATGCAAGAGCATATCGCTTGTTTAGACGTTGACACTTTCTTCTCATATTGCATGCACAGGACAGGAGAGAAACAAAAGCTACATAATGAGCTCTCACTTAGAGGCCGCCTTGTTGCCTTCTTTTGCATTGTTTTTGCTTTGTGCTCCAGAGCAAAGACAGCTGAGGACAAAGCCTAGAGACCCAGTAGCTAGGCGTCTAGCTAGCTCAAATGTGCTTTAATTTCGAGGCGATATCAGACAACAAACACACAGAGAGAATCCCCATGAATATCCATCTATCTATCATGGTGTAGCAGAGAGAGGGGCCGGGAGAGAGAGCGGGAGGAAGGGAAAAGAGAGGGTCCTCCGTCCGTCCTCTGTTGAATTTGCTTTTCAGAAGCATGATATCATGGGTTTAGTGGACAACACCACTCCGGGTTTCTGGACGACCACCTCCTTTGCACCATCAACCCATTTCAATCAGAAACCACCACTCACTAGCTAGCCTCTCAGAGAGACCTACTTGTCTTGTCATATAACACCTCTCTCTCTCTCTCTCTCTCTCTCTCTCTCACCCTTTGAATGATAACAAAACAAATCTATAGGGGTCGCTTTTATGTCCAGATTGAATCAACTTCTCGACTGGAAAGTCTCATTTTATCCTAATAAGAGGTCTGGTTTCTTTTCCGGCTGTGACATGCCTTTTTTTATCCCTCTTTGTTTTTAATTTTCTGGTACAACACATGCATGACTTTGTTTCAGACAAGACATGGAGTCAGGTGGGCCTAAAGTTTCAATTTGGGTTGGGCTTTTTCTTGGCCTTGGGGGCACATGGCTTCTATACTACATGGGTCTTGTGGAATTTGGGCTGGGTTCGACCTTGGTACATCTTGAACCCACTGCGTTAGCTAGCCAGGATTAAGCTCTGGGGGTCCACACTCGTGTTCATCTGACCTTTCTTTTAGTTCTCACTTCTCATTAATATGGATGGAAATGGAAGGTCGGACTGGGGCCAAGCCTTGGGTTTAAGGTTGTGTTTGGTTGCAATACAAGTTTAGTTTATTCTATTAGTGTAAATGGAGTGCAAAAAGGCTGAGTGTAAATTCTGCCTAGTTTACTTTTGGTTTAGATTTATTTTCTCTTATTTGTTTGTGAGAAATAAAATAGGAAGTAAAATAAAACAACCTTCACTTTAAACGAACGAAAATGGAGATACAAGAAGTACGGGTGTAAATGGATCGAATTCTAATTGAATCAGGCAATATCTGAATTTGAATCCGATTAAAAAATTTGATATCCGAATTCAATTCAATATCCAATGGATATTGAAAATTAATATTTGAATTCGAATTCGATTAAATATTCAGATATTCGACTCAATTCGAATTAGACTAATTAATTATTTTAGGTAATTAACAAATATATATAATAAATATTTTATTTATATAAAGTATATAAAACATTTAAAAATTTTATATGTATTATGTATAAGAATTAAATAATCGGTCAAATTCAGATATTTATTGAATCAAATCAGGTCATATCCGAATTCGACCGGTTAGATATTCAAATTATCCGAATTCGATTCGATTATGTCAAATCTTGAATTCGAAATTGAATTTTCAAATACCGTTGACCCCTAACGAGAAGGGTTGTTTGTCTAGCAATAAGGTACAATGCAAGATATTATGCTTCCCCACTTTATATGAAAAGAATTGAAGTAGGAGGAAGGGGATGCAAATTTTGCATTGCATCAGTTTTTGTATGCAAAATTTGCACTAACAGTGAGTGCAAAAGAAAGAAAAATACAAGTTTTGTATCAAATAGGAATGAAAACCTAATTACAAACAAATGAAATCAAAACTGAACTAGATACAAAGTTTTCACTGCAACCAAAGTGCAGCCTAAAACTGGTTCGTTTGGGCATGCGACACCTCTCCTCGCAAGGCAATAAACAGTCAATGGATTGGATTTGGTCCAATCCCAAAACCAATAACATTCCATCCGTGATATGAATCCGGATTTCCAATATACTCACAAGAATTCTACCCATCCCTACCCACAAAACACTACCTATGTGCATTGACAACATCTACCCAATACATAATAGCATGTAAGAAGATGAGAATTTTTCCAGGGTATGTGTGAATAGAGTTATCGTGGGTATAAAATCTGGACTCATCTGTGATATCCAAATCCAAGTCAATCTGACCGATCTGAAATTACTACATTTTATGGGTATGAAACCAATTCAATCCCATCCATGAACATTAACTCTAAAGGTAATAAACTAATGAAAGTATGTCTTGAAGCAAAACCATTCATATGAACCCATTACCCATTACTACCTTACTACCAATCACCACCATGTTAGCCGGATGGAAACTATTCATTCTGAACACGATAGAGCAAGGGACACTATATTGGAATTTTATTAGACAAGACTGGGTATCCAATCCAATCTAATTACAGAAACATCCATTTACTATCAATCCAACCGATCCATTAAATCTTAAGGTTGTATTTGAATACGATGTAAATATTTATCATTGGTGGAGTTCAACCAATTGGTTTAAGGTTATGAACAGTTGTAAAGTGAAAATTATGATTATCGATGTATATAATTACATTGATTTTATTGATGTTTTATTTATAATGTTTTTAACCTATTTTATTGTTTGAACCTAAATTTTAAGTTTAAATGGACGGTTTTAGGACTATGATTACGTTCCAATTAATGATTGGTTTAGGAGTGTTTCTACCTAGACCAAACCCGGATCTCACCCGTTGACAGTCCTATATTGAATGGCAGTCAATTTCTGGTCGAGCCACCACTCAAAGCATGATGAGAAATAATCAGTCACTTATCCTAAGGAATTAAAATAAAACAGAAGTCAATTAAGCATGGGATGTGTCCTATACTTACAATGTTATCCTAAACCAGAAATAATGATAAGGCGTGAGAGTCAGAAACCCCATCCTCAAAAGTAGCAACGCCTCGAGCAATCCAAAACTACACATATAACCCAAGCAAATTAATAACACATACATAGACAAGAGAACACCGAACGAAGCAGAGAATTGAGAAGCTTACACCGAAGAGTTGACCGACTTCCCTATAGAAATGTCATGAGAGGTTGCGCATCTTGCCCACATATCAAACATTCATCGTGCCTGCACCCAGAAGACCCATGGATATTATGGCCACCTCCACAACCGGCAAACCTTGTCTTCCAAAAATGATCAAATTTAGGGGTGCATACATTCTACAACAAACACATACTGTGTCGCTTCCAAATCCGTATCACTACCGAGTCTCATTTGCACGGCCACGACATTCACCTGTCAAGAATATTTAATCAGAAACAGGTGGAAATGAAATAGCTTAGAAGTGAATATAAAAGAAATGGGTTAGACTGGCTCATTCAGGACTCTAGCATATGCAAGGCCATGGCGGATTACACCTCTAATTCGAACTCTTGAATCAACTCCGCGGACGCAATCTCCTGAAAGTGACAATGCCTAAATATGTCAAGAGGAGTATTAGTAATCCATACACCCACAACAAACAGTCAGTCACTTATCCAACCCAAAAAGTACTAATGCCTCGAGCAATCAAGATCTATACATATAACCCAAGCAAATTAGTAATCCATACACCCACAAGACAACACTTAGAGAAATGGAGTATTGAGAAGCTTACATCAAAGAGTTGGCCAGTTTCCTTATAGTAATGCTGTGAGAGGTTGTGCATCTTGCCCGCAAATCCAGCATTCATCTTGCCTTCCCCCATAAGACCCAAGGACATTATATCCACCTCCACAATCGGCAAACCTTGTCTTCCAAAAATGATATAATTTAGGGATGCGGACAATGTACAACAAACACATACCTGTGTCGTTTCCACATCCATATCACTTTCAAGTCTCCTATATGCGCCCACGACATTCACCTGTCAAGAATATCTAATCAGAAATAGGTGGAGAAAAAATAGTTTAGAAGTGAAAATAGAAGAAATGGGTTAGAGTGGCTCATTTTGGACTCTAGCATATGCGAGGCCATTACTGATTACTGCTCCAATTCGAATGCTTGAATTAGCTTCTCTGATGCAATCTCTTGCAAGTGGCAATGCCGGAAGATGCCAAGAGGAGTATTAAAAAATTAAGAAAAGTTACAACCACAACAACGACAATAAAGCAATGGAAGCTCTTAAAAAAAGTTTCAGCATATACAAGCATCGATAGCTTACACAATCACAATCATTCTGATACCACAATTGACAATACGAATCCAATAGATTTTTCCTGCAATGACAAGGCCAAAATTGCATTAGAAGAATTTATTAATTCGCATGAGTCTAAAGTCAACTTCACACGACAGAATTGTATGCTTCAATAACAATAGTTTGAACATCGAGTGCGGGTTCGAAATGTCCTTACCTCGAAGTGCAAGCACCAATGGAGAAGTAAAAGGAATACCAACCTTGCTGCAACACTAGCCCTCCCATCCTTCAAGTTCTTGAAAGGGCTATCAATGGTTCAGGTCTACCCAAGTAGAACCAGCCATTAATAAAGGATCTGGTTCCATGATTATGCTGAAATAAATAATTGGGTCGATTACAATTCTCACCCCACCCAAATCGATTCAAGCCCAAAACCAATTATTTTGTTAGCCATATAGAATACTTCCTTTTCTTATAGTTTTTCTCTTATCATAGATTTAAAGTGTCAAATCTGATATATAGATACATAAAGGTGATTAACTTTTTAACATATAAATAATTTAGGATTTTTCTACCAATTTTATTAACGATATATGATTAAAGTTTAAATTTTAGGTTGCAATTAAAATAAGAAAAGTTGTTTTTCTTTAGGTCTGAATGATTCAGTTTTTAACCTATGTTATTATTTCAAACTAAATTTTAAGTTTAAATGGATGGTTTTAGGTCTACGATTTCGTTCTAAATAATGATCAGTTCGGGAATGCTTCTACATAGACCAGACCTGGATCCCATTCATTGACAGCCCTATCTTGAATGGCGGCCAATTTTCGATCGATCCACCACTCAAAGCATGATGAGAAACAATCAGTCATTTGTCCTAAGGAATTAAAATAAAACAAAAGTCAAATAAGCATGGATGTGTCCAATACTTACATTGTTATCGAAAACCGGAAACAATGATAAGGCACAAGAGTTAGAAATCCCATCCCCAAAAGTAGCAATGCCTTGATCAAACCAAAACTACACATATAACCCAAGCAAATTAATAACCCACTCATAGACAAGAGAACACCAAATGAAGTGGAGAATTGAGAATTATACACCGAAGAGTTGACTGACTTCCCTATTGTAATGCTGTGAGAGATGGCAC
Organism: Nelumbo nucifera; assembly: GCF_055504915.1. Lineage (NCBI taxonomy): Eukaryota > Viridiplantae > Streptophyta > Magnoliopsida > Proteales > Nelumbonaceae > Nelumbo > Nelumbo nucifera. Next base: position 29,475,763 of record NC_142656.1, on the reverse strand, counting down.
ATCTTTCCCGCATATCAAGCATTCATTGTGCCTACACCCAGAAGACCCATGGATATTATGGCCACCTCCACAACTAGCAAACCTTGTCTTCAAAAAATGATCAAATTTAGGCGTGCGAACATTTTACAAAAAATACATACCTGTGTTGCTTCCGAATCTGTATCACTACCTAGTCTCCTTTGCGCGCCCACGACATTCACCCACCAAAAATATCTAATCAGAAATATATGGAAAAGAAATATTTAGAAATGAATATAGAAGAAATGGGTTAGAGTGGCTCATTCTGCACTCCAGCATATGCGAGGCCATGGCTGTTTACAGCTCCAATTTGAATGCTTGAATTAGCTCCGCGGATGCAGTCTTTTGAAAGTGGCAATGCCTGAATATGTCAAGAGGAGTATTAAAAAACTTAACAAAATTTACAAGCACAATAACGACAATAAAGCAATTATAACATACACACCCAAAACAAACAGTAATAATGCCACTATTTGTTATCATACAACATAAACTATAATAAGCACAAGAATCGGCAATCCCATCCCAAACAGTAGCAACGCATTGAACAATCTAAAAGTACACATATAACCCATGCAAATTAGTAACCCATATATAGACAAGAGAACACCGAATGAAGTGGTTAGCTGAGAAACCTACACCGAAGAGTTGACCGGTTTCCATATTGTAATGCCATGAGAGGTTGTGCATCTTGTTCACAAATCCAGCATTCCTCGTGCCTACACCCATAAGATCCAAGGACATTATAGCCACCTCCACAATCGGAAAACCTTGTCTTCCAAATATAATATAATTTAGGTATGCAGACATTGCACAACAAACACATACTTGTGCCGCTTCTGCATCCGTATCACTTCCGAGTCTCCTTTCACACACACGACATTCACCTATCAAGAATATTTAAATAGAAACAGGTGGAGAACAAAAAGTTTAGAAATTAATATAGAAGAAATGGGTTAGAGTGGCTCATTCTACACTCCAACATATGCGAGGCCATGGCTGACTATAGCACCAATTTGAACGCTTGAATCAGCTCTATGGACACAATCTTCTAAAAGTGGGAATGCCTAAATATGTCAAGTGGAGTATTAAAAAGTGAAGAAAATTTACAAGCACAAAAATAACAATAAAGCAATTTTATCACACACACTCACAACAAATAGTGATAATTCTACTGTTTGTTATCAGACACCGAAAACAATGATAAGGCACAAGAGTCCGCAATCCCCTCCCCAACAGTAGCAATGCCTCGGTCAACCCAAAACTACACATATAACCCAAGCAAATTAGTAGCCCATACATAGACAAGAGAACACTGAATGAAGCGGAGAGATGAGAAGCTTATACCGAAGAGTTGAATGACTTACCTACAGTAATGCCGTGAGAGGTTGCACATCTTGCCTGCAAATCAAGCATTTATTGTGCTTGCACCCAAAAGACCCAAGGATATTATGTCCACCTCCACAACCGGCAAGACTTGTATTCCAAAAATGATAAAATTTAGGGATGCAGACATTCTACAACACACATACCTGCCCATTTCTGAATCCATGTCACTACCGTCTCTCCTTTATGCGCCCACAACATTCACCTACCAAGAATATCTAATCAGAAACATGTGGAGAACAAATAGTTTTAAAGTGAATATAGAAGAAATGGGCTAGAGTGGCTTATTCTAGACTCTAGCGTATGCGAGGCCATTGTTGATTACTGCTCCAAATTGAATGCTTGAATCAGCTCCGCCGAAGCAATCTCCTTAAAGTGGCATTTCCAGAAGAGCCAAGAGGAGTATTAAAAAATAAAGAAAAGTTACAACCACAACAACGATAATAAAGCAATGGAAGCTCTTAAAAAAAGTTTCAGCATATACAAGCAACACTTGCTTACACAAGCGCAATCATTCTGATACCACATTCGATAATGCGAACCCAATAGAATGCTCCTGCAATGACAAGGCTGAAATTGCGTAAGAAGAATTTATTAATTCGCATGCATCCAAAATTAAATTCACACGACGGAATCATATGCTTCAATAACAATAGCGTGAACATCAAGTGCAGGATTGAAAGGTCCTTACCTGGAACTGTAGGTCCAAATGGAGAAGAAAAAGGGATACCAACCTTGCTACAGCACTAGCCCTCCCATCCTTCATGTTCTTGAAAGGGCTGTCAAAGGTTTGGGTCTACCTGAATAGAACCAGCCATTAATAAAGGATCTAATTCCATGATTATGTCGAAGTAAATAATTGGGTTGGTTCCGATTCTCACCCCTCCCAAATTGATTCAAGCCAAAAATAAAAGCATGATGAGATACAGTTAGTCACTTATGCCGTGAAAGGTTGCATAGTCAAAGCATGATGAGATACAGTTCTATCTTGAATGCCATATATAATCTTTCCTTCATTTTGTTATAGTTTTTCTCTCATCATAGGTTTAAAGTGTCAAATCTAATATATAAATACAAAAAGTTGTTTAACTTTTTAACATATAAATAATTTAGGATTTGTTATCAATTTTATTAATGATATATGATTAAAGTTTAAATTTTGGGATGCGATTTAAATAAGAAAATTGGATTCTTTTAAGTTTAAATGGTTCGGTTTTTAACCTAAATTATTGATTCAACCTAATTTTAAGTTAAAATGGACAGTTTTGGTGTATGATTACATCCCGATTAATGACCGTTTCGGAGTGCTTTTACCTAGACTAGACCCGGATCCCACCCGTTGACAGTCCTATCTTGAATGCCGGCCAATTTCCGGTCAAGCCAACACTCAAAGCATGATGCGATACAGTTAGTCACTTATCCAAAGGAATTAAAATAAAATAGAATTCAATTAAGCATGGGATGTGTCGTATACTTACATTGTTATCGAAAACCAGAAAAAATGATAAGGCTTAAGAGTTGGCATTCCCATCCCCAAAAGTAGCAACGCCTCAAGCAATCCAAAACTAGACATATAAATCAAGCAAATTAATAACCTATACATAGACAAGAGAACACCGAATGAAGCGAAGAATTGAGAAACTTACACCAAAGAGTTGACCGATTTTGCTACAGTAAGGCCGTGAGAGGTTACACATCTTGCCCGCAAATCGAGCATTCATCGTGCCTGCACCCAGAAGACCCATCAATATTATGGCCACCTCCATAACCAGCAAACCATGTCTTCCAAAAATGATCAAATTTAGGGGTGTAGACATTCTTCAACAAACAAATAATTCGGTCGCTTCCAAATCCGTATCACTACCCAGTCTCCTTTGTGCGCTCATGACATTCACTTGCCAAGAATATCTAATCAGAAATAGGTGGAAAAGAAATAGCTTAGAAGTGAATATAGAAGAAATAGATTAGAGTGGCTCATTCTGCACTCCAACAAATGCGAGGCCATAGTTGATTACAACTCCAATTCGAATACTTGAATTAGCTCCGCGGATGCAATCTTTTGAAAGTGGCAATGCTTGAATATGTCAAGAGGAGTATTAAAAAATTAAGAAAATTTACAAGCACAACAACAACAATAAAGAAATTATAACACACACACACACAACAAACAATGACAATGCCATTGTTTCTTATCGGACACCGGAAACAATGATAAGGTGCAAGAGTCGGCAATCCCATCCCCAATAGTAGCAACACCTCGAGCAACCCAAAACTACACATATAACCCAAGCAAATTAGTAACCCATACATAGACAAGAGAACACTGAATGAAGTGGAGAACTGAGAAGCTTACAACAAAGAGTTGATCGATTTCCTTAGAGTAATGCCATGCGAGGTTGTGCATCTTGCCCACAAATCTAGCGCTCCTCGTGCTTGCTCCCATAAGACCCAAGGACATTATAGCCACCTCCACAATCAGCAAACCTTGTCTTCCAAAAATGATCAAATTTAGGGGTGTAGACATTCTACAACAAACACATAATTGTGACGCTTCCAAACTCGTATCTCTACCCAGTCTCCTTTGCGTGCCCACAACATTCACCTACCAAGAATATCTAATAAGAAATAGGTGGAAAAGAAATAGCTTAGAAGTAAATATAGAAGAAATGGGTTAGAATGGGTCATTCTTCACTCCAACATATGCAAGGCAATAGCTAATCACTGCTCCAATTCGAATGCTTGAATTAGCTCCGCAGACGCAATCTTCTGAAAGTGGCAATGCCTGAATATTTCAAGAAGAGTATTAAAAAATTAAGAAAATTTACAAGCAAAACAATGGAAATAAAACAATTATAACACACACCCACAACAAACAGTGGTAATGCCATTGTTTGTTATCGAACACCAGAAACAATGATAAGGCGAAAGGGTCGGCAATCCCATCCCCAATAGTAGCAACACCTCGAGCAATCCAAAACTACACATATAAACTAAGCAAACTAGTAACACATACATAGACAAAAGAACACCGAATGAAGTGGAGAAATGAGAAGCCTACACTGAAGAGTTGAATGACTTGCCTATAGTAATGCCGTGAGAGGTTGCACATCTTGCCTGCAAATCGAGCATTCTTCATGCCTACACACAAAAGACTCATGGATATTATGTCCACTACCACCACTAATAAAACTTGTATTCCAAAAATGATAAAATTTAGGGATGCAGACATTCTACAACAAACAAATACCTATGCCGCTTCCGAATCCATGTCACTACCGAATCTCCTTTAAACGCCCATGACATTCACCTATGAAGAATACCTAATCAGAAACAAGTGGAGAACAAATAGTTTTTGAAGTGAATATAGAAGAAAAGGGTTAGAGTGGCTCATTCTGGACTATAGCGCATGCGAGGCCATTGCTGATTTCTGCACCAAATCGAACGCTTGAATCAGCTCCGCCGACGCAATCTCCTCAAAGTGGCATTGCCAAAAGATGCCAAGAGGAGTATTAAAAATCCAAGAAAAGTTACAACCACAACAACGACAATAAAGAAATGGAAACTCTTAAAGAAAGTTTCAGCATATACAAGCAACGCTTGCTTACATAATCACAGTCGTATCGATACCACATTTGACAAAGTGAACCCAATTGAAAGCTCCTGCAATGACAAGGCTGAAATTGCATTAGAAGAATTTATTGATTCGCGTACGTCCAAAATAAACTTCACACGAAAAAATCATATGCTTTAATAACAATAGTTTGAACATCGAGTGCGGGTTTGAAAGGTCCTTACTTGGAAGTGCAGGTCCTAATGGAGAATAAATAGGGATACCAACTTTGCTGCAACATTAGCCCTCCCATCCTTTGTGTTCTTAAAAGAGCGATGTCAGCAGTTCGGGTCTACCTAAATTGAACTAGCCATTAATAACGGATGTAATTCCATGATTATGTCGAAGTAAATAATTAGGTTGGTTCCGGTTCTCACCCCTCCCAAATCGATACAAGCCCAAAACCGATTATTTTGTTAGTCATATATAATACTTCCTTCATTTTCTTATAGTTTTTCTCTTACCATAGGTTTAAAGTGTCAAATCTAATATACAGATACATAAAGGTGTTTAAATTTTTAACATATAAATAAATTAGGATTTTTCTATCAACTATTTTAACGATATATGATTAAAGTTTAAATTTTGGGATGCAATTTAAATAAGAAAAGTGAATTCTTTTAAATTTAAATGGTTCAATTATTTACCTATGTTATTGTTTCAACGTAAATCTCAAGTTGAAATGGATGCTTTTGGGCCTATGATTATGTCCCGATTAATGATTGGTTCGGGAGTGCCTCTACCTAGACCAAACCCGGATCCCACCCGTTGACAACCTTATCTTGAATGCCAGCCAATTTCAGGTCGAGCTACCTCTCAAAGCATGATAAGAAATGATAACTCCGCATTTTGATGTCTTAAGGGCATCAATTCAGGGGTATTTTTGGCCTTAGAGTATTCAAAGTGCACCCTTTTTCCAATTAAAATCAATTATGTGACCTCTAAGGGTCTCTGTGCAAATTATGAAGAAAATTGGAAAGTTTCCAGGGCTGAAATGCAGTTTTTGGGAAGCTGGTGTGAAGTCCAGTTGAGAGAGGGGTGTTTTTGTGAAAAGCTGAAAGCAAAAGGGAGCCTCCTAGCTGTTAAACCCTGTTTGGCGCCCCTCCTACTGTATTAACATGCTCCCTACGCCTTAGCAAACCCTAGGGCGCTTTTTAACCCATTCTTTTCACTCTTAACAAACCCTAGCCACCCCTAACTGTTAAATCCTCACCTTCCATCCCTTCTAATCTCCACCATCCATTCTAGGGCACTCTCTTTTTAGCATTCTAATCTTAGGAGCCACCTAACTTCTAATCTTCACAATTCAGCCTTTAGCCATTAAATCTCAGTCTTACATAATATTGGGTGCTTTCTCTTTTTCTTCTTAGCCTTAGGATCACCCTAAAACCATCCTAAACCTTCATTCTAAACCCTAGGGCACCCATATTTTTGCTAAAACCCAGTTACCGCCCCCCTCTTTCTCTCTATTCCCAGTTGTTTCCACCCTTCTCTATAAAAAGGACCCAGGGGCCCTGTAGAAGGGGTTGGTCAATTCACTCAGGTAAGAAGGAAGGTTGATCTTGAGAAGTTCAAGGGTAGAGGAAGAGGAGGACGCGTAGGCAAGAGGAGGGGTTCCTACTTGCAGTTTTCCAACACCACTACTGCCACCTCTGGATTTGAATCACAACCATTTTTTCTTCAGTTTTAGAATTACTTTTTGTTCTTTAATTTCCATTTTAATTTTTCCTTCCTGCAAATTTATTTTTATTAGATTTAATTTGTATTTTATTTCTTTTCTGTAGATCTGAAATTTGGCCAGGTAAAACGGAAGGCCTAGCTCGAGAAGTTCGAGGGTGGAAGGAGAGATCTAGAAACTGCTACCTCTGATCGGATTCTCAGACATTTTTATTTTGTTTCTTTTATTTAGTTGTTTATGGTATTTATTTATTTTTATGCACTTGCTATTCTTAGTATTGTTCGAATTTGGTTTTAATGAATTCCATTTTTTTAATTAATTAATTTTTATTCCCGCAACTCCCACTTGCGTTTCTTCTCTCGGATTTAAGTACATGATTATTTTTCCCTCACCTCCCTGTGGATATGACCCGTTCTCACCCATTTACTATGTTAGGAGTTGTTTGAGAATCAGTAAAATTCTACAAATGTTTAAATTGGTGTTCCGGAGTGTTTAACGACGTGCTTCCAGATCACACCAAGTTTTTTGTGTCGTTGTCGGGGAAGCACGGAGAAAAATTTTGATTTGCTTTGTCCGGATCTATTTCATTATTTTTTTTTCTTTTTCATTTTATTACTTGATCTGTTATCCTAGTTTAATTCTTGTTTCTCTTTGATTCTGCAGGATGGAATAGCGAAAGGTGGGGTACCGGAGCATTGAGACTGCGGGACGAAAGAGAATAGAAGAGAAAGTGGATTGCATTTCAGATGTAGTCGTTTCATTTTATTTTTAATTTTCTTATTTTTATTTTCAAACTCTTTTTTTTATAGAATAGTTATTTTTTAATTTTTAATTAATTTTTTTCTAGATCCAATTTTTTTAGTGTTAATTTGCTTCCATTTTGTTTCTAGATCTATTTTTTTCTCTATTTTAATTCTTGTTCAAATTTCGGCTTTATTAGGTTTGTATTTTTCTTTTATTTTAGATAAAAAAAGTAGGAAATTTGTTTTGTTTATTTTATTTTATTTTATTTATTGCCACATAATTTTCTATTGTTTATTTTATTTTCAGATAGCAAGTTTCTTGTTAGAATTTATTTCGGTAGTTGTAATCTTTTTATCATAATTATTTATTTTATTTTCTATTTGTTATAATTATTGTTGCCTTATTTAATTCTCTTTTTTTTAGTTATTTAATTGAATAACTAATTGTTAACTAGGAAGTTGTCCAAAGTTTCAAATTTGAATTTGAATTTTAATTTGAATCTGAATTTGAATTTGAATTTCAAATTTCTAAATTTAAATTTAAAATTTTGAATTTCAAAAAAAATTTGAAAAAATTAATAAATAAAAAATAAAAAAACAAAATAAATAGAAAAAAATTTGTTTAATATTTTAAAATTCTTGTATTTGCATTCTGATAATTTTTATTCTTATCAAATCCCCCCATACTTAAACCTTGCCCGTCCTCGGGCAAGACAAAATTCAAGCAAAAATAAAACAAGAACAAACTAACTATCCTACTGATTTTTAAACTCAACTCTCCATCTTTCTCCCCAAATATTCTAGGTTACCTATTGCAAACCATTAAATCAATACAACCAAATCATACTCGACTCATTCATCAGTCAATCCAATTTTTGCTATTGCAAACCAGGTAGTAAATCAGGGAAAACCTCTGTTTTTATTTTATTTTTTTTCCTTTTCCTTTTTTTTCTCTTTTTATCGGGAGTGAGTGCATTTTATGCTCCGTCTCAATTTTGAATCACTCGGCCAATAGGTGCATTTTATGCTCCGTCCTACTGTTGAATTTGTTGGCTAGTAGGTGCATTTTATGCTCCATCCTACTATTGAATTACTTGGTTGGTATGTGCATTTTATACTCCATCCTACCAATTGTAGCAATGGTAAAACAACTACCCCATTTACTTAAACCTGAATTTAGGACTAGCTTAACTGGAAATGAGTTCAGATAAGTCATGTACTCCTTGATCATACCACATTACTAGGTTCACAAGAATTTTCCCAGAACATTGTTTCAACTGATTTCAAAAGAGTTGAGGTTTTGATTTTTTTTTTTGAACTGAAATAAAATCCTATACTCCCCCCCCCCCCCCCCCCCCCCCACACACACACTTAGTCTACGTATTGTCTTCACTCTAAGGTAAAAAGAAAAGGTGGAAATAACTTAACAATAAATGCAAAAAAACAAGAAAAAAAGAAAAATAAACTTCTCTGTGTTTAATCATAAACCGGATCCTCCAGGTCTTATAGTTGTAACTTCCAATGTTTTCCCCTCTCATCCATCATGGGTGGGTTTGAATCTGGAAGAAGGGCCTGCACAATAGATGGGAGGAGTTTTGTGTGAGCTGGAGGTGTTTCACCCCTAGTGCATGTCATACACTAATTAATCTGAACAAAGCAAGAATTCGAATAAATTAAATAAAGAATAAAATCCAAATTAACCAAGGTTAACAAGTTCTAATATTATTTTAAGATTAAATCCCCAGCAACGACACCAAAAACTTGATAACTATAATTATATAACCCTAGCAAGTGCACTAGTTATCAAGTAGTATAAAAATATCGCTCCCACGACGATTTAACAAAATAAGTACTAAAACTATAGTTTCCCTTTGATTATTTAGACAACCAAATTTCGGATCTAACAAATTTAACTACTAAAAATTAAAGACAGAAAAAAAGAAATAAAAACAAGGGCAATCAATGACTGAACTTGCAACAATCTAATTGAAAGTGCTAGGACTATTGGTCCACCTAACCATTCTAATGAACATCAATTTTTTTAAATTAACCAAGATGATTTATTATTTTTATAAGCTGAAGTCTTTCCAAATTTATCTAATATTCCCTCCCAGGATATATCAGACCTACTTCTATCAAGTAACCTTTCGATCCGTCGATTAGAGTTCTCGAGAGAGAAAGTGCATTAAGTTCTATGAAAAAGTTGTCATTAGATGAATCATGTATATATATTCCTATATACCATTCAATTCACACTATGAATTATTTAGTCTTTTATATGAATTTCCCTTCCAGTTCATTCATATAAACCAAATCAACTAGGAGGTGGCCAAGCTCCTAATTGCATTACGCATAATAACTCATAGACAATATGAAAATAAAAACAGCTTGGCTGAATTAAATAAAAATCAATCCATGATTGTGGTTAGGCTTTCCACAGCCCGAGCTACAAATAGATTAGTTCATGATAAAGGAATTTAAACAAACAAGGTATAAGAAAAAACCCATGATGTCGCCCCTTGAGGTTGAGATCGATGAACTTCTTCTCCTTTCCGCCGCCTTCCTCCTTTTCTCCTCCTGCGTTGCCGACTGCCTTCTTGAAGGCTGAAGCTCTCTTGGAGGATTTCTCGTTGATTGCTCCAGAGATTCATTGATGCCTCATGCTAGTCCCCCCCCCCCCCCCCCCCTTTATATAGCTTTAGGAGGAGGGGCAGTTTCCAACTCCTTTTTGGAGTTCTTTCTCAAAAATAGAAAGTCCTAATTAGTTTAGATCTAATCCTATCATATCTCTTATCTGGTAATCTCAATCTCCTTTATCTTTCTAGAATTACATCAAAAAATTAAATCTGATAGGACTCTTTGCAGTTTCCTTATTCTTGTATTCGTATTGGGCTTATTCACGAATTGGGCTGCTGCTAGGCTTCTCTACGAATTTTCTTAGACTTCGGGCCCGATTTTAACTTTGATTCATTCCGAATCTATCAAAACGCAAAACATGGAAGTTGTAGAGTTATTCCTTATCTTTTCAATGCATCTTGAATCATCTCAATCAGAGTCTGGATATGAGAGTTATTCCCAGATTATTAAGCGGCGCCAAAACTGTGCAAAATTACCTGATTAGCCTTATTTTTCTCCTAACGCCTTCTTTCATGCCCTGAATTGAAATACAAAAATAATGAGACCAATTAAGTATAAAAGACTGAATATTTAGGGATAAAAATATGATAATTTTAATTCTTATCACATTCCAACATTTAGGGTTTCATATTCTAGAGAATGCATCATATAGGTTTATTTAATTGCTGAAATTATTTTGTTAGTTGCTGAAATCATCTAGAGAATTCACATTCCAAAATCTGAATTTGAATTTAAATTTCAAAAATTTACATTTTGAATTAAAAAAAACTAAAAAAACCAAATTTGAGTTTAAATTTCAGAATTTAAATTTCAAGATCTAAATTTGAAATTAAAATTAAAATTTTAAATTTCAAAATTCAACATTAAAATAATAAGAAGAAAAAGGGGGTTAAAATAAAATGAATTCAATGGCCGGAGTTTGTGGAATGAGAAATTACTTCCAACCTGAACCACAAATTGATTGGAACCATGTGTCTTGACAACTGGACAAGATTAATGGTATGGCCTAAAGACTTGACGAAATCCTTGCACATCATCAACAAAGTGGCCCATACCCAATCTTGTCATCCTATCCATCATGTTCCATCTGTGCAAGCCCGACCCATCACGTCAGCCAATACCCTGTGGCGGGCCCATGTCAACCAGTCCGTCCAAACCAAATACATGTGGCCAACAGATTTTTCCAACCCAAGGCTAACCCATTCTCTAGTCCATATAACCCTAGGTGGGAAAATCAGCCCAATTTCAATTATAGGGCCCAAGTCCAAGAAAACCCCCTGCCAGATATGCACTCTTAGTGGTCTGAAGCCCAGACCCACTAAGAGTACAATGATTACCATGGGACTCAACTGGCTCAACAATGTCAAACCTATACATCGTCTCAACAGCAATACCACCTATCTAACTCCATGGCCCACCAATTTTAGATGCTACAAGTACAGAGTTCATTGCAGCAGGTGTACCCTAGGAACCAACCAGTCCAACCGTATCAAGCTTCAAGCACGTACAGTAGATGACCAATTCATGTAACTTCAACAGCTGATCCTAAATCGGTTGCGACTGAGTCAACCGGTTGCAACTCCTAGAAATCATCCACCGGGTTTTCCTCCACAACAAATTCAACCACCTCCTAAGAACCCTTAGCCTAAAAATGCCAAAGTTGTTACAACCTTAAGGAGTGGGAGGATGTTAGAGGACCCGTCTAAGAAAAAGAGAGTTAATGAAGAAGAAAAGGAGCATGAAGACCCTAAGTTGGGGGAGAAGAAGAAGGAAAGGAAACTTCAAAAGAAGAGTCTTCAGTGAACCAACCCGTAGTTCGCTTTCCAACTGCACTCACAGTCGAGCCAGTGTGAAAGAAGAAAGAAACGTGCAATGAGGAGAGCAGGGAAGTCCATATTAACTTCCTTCTCCTCGACGCAATCCAACATGTCCTGGCCTATGCCAAGTTTTTCAAAGAGTTGTGTACTCAAATGATGGAAACACGATCTGCCCCACAAAAAATGATGCTCTTGGTAGATGTTAGTGCAACTCTCCTAAACCAACTTCCTCGAAAAATGAAAGACCCTACTGCTCCTCTCATAATTTGTGTCATCTCTGGAATCACCTTCGATCAGGCCCTATTGGATCTTGGAGCCAATATAAATCTACTTCCGTCTATTTATGACAGGTTTAGGATCAGCAAGTTAAAACCTACTCCGATAATTTTGCAACTCGCTGATTGGTCGGTCAACACTTCTCGAAGTGTTATTGATGATGCCATGGTCAGGGTAGAGGGTTGTCACTTCCCATTGGATTTCATCCTAGACATGACCCCAATTGAGGAGCTGAACCATATCCCGATAATCTTAAGATGTTCATTTCTAGCAATGGTCAACACAAACATCAATCGTAAATTGGGAGAAATGAACATTTCATTAGGGAAGTAGAAAGTCCAGTTAAACGTTTGTAGTGCCCCTAAGTATCCAAACCTAGGGGAAGATAAGTTCAAGGTAGATATAGTGGATAACTTTTTAAATGACCTGTTTACCCCTTGGTTAGCCCAATTTGAGCCCTGTTTGTCGAAAGATGAAAGAGAGTCAGAGAGTGTAGATGGAAAAAGTGCTTGAATATGTCTGGCTGAAGACGTTAAACTTGGCACTGGTTGGGAGGCAACCCAACGTAGTTTTTAGTTTTTCCGCTTTTAGGATTTGAGTTTCTTTTCTTGTCTTGATTCGAGACTAGGTGGCAGACTTTGAACCCCTCAGGAAAACCCTATTCATTGTTCCCTTTGGCCCAAATCCTTTGTGCATCAGTCTAGTTATGCCATTAAGGACAATGGCACTTAAGTTGGAGGGTAAGGAAAGAGAGAGAAAAATTGAAAAAAAATGAGAAGCTAAGCTTTTAAATATGCAGAATTAAAATTTCATTGAAAAATTTTAAACTTTTTCATTAAAAGAGATTCCCAAATAGAAAAAGTTGAGGAAACTGATAAAAGAATATTGGATTTTGTAGAAATTGATAGTAAGTAATAGGAGTCAAAGTTTGTCTTAATTGAATATTTTCAAAACTGTTTAGAAATTGGAAAATACTCCCAAGTTTGCCCTTGCCAAGATAAGAAGAGAAAGATAGAGAAAGTAGACAAAAATTCTTCAAGTTGTTACAAACAATGGACTATCCTGAACAGTTCTGCAAAAAAAAAAGGGGGAATAAAAAGTCAATGGACACCCTAGACTTGGTAACTGGGTCTCTTCACCTAAGTGAAGTGTTGTGATTCGCGTCAAACGGGAAAGGGAATGCCAAAGACAATCACCTAACACTTAGTAACCGGGTCTCTTCAGCTAAGGCAAGTGTCGAGATTCGCATCAAACAGAGGAAGGTAACAAGAGAAATAAGTGTGCAAATAAAGTTCAGGGGTAGAAATCCACTATAAAAAATAAGTGTGCAAATCAAGTTGAAATGGATGCTTTTGGGCCTATGATTACGTCCCGATTAATGATTTGTTCGGGAGTGCCTCTACCTAAACCAGACCCGGATCCCACCCGTTGACAGCCTTATCTTGAATGCCATCCAATTTCCGGTCGAGCTACCTCTCAAAGCATGATGAGAAATGAAAACTCCACATTTTGATGCCTTAAGGGCATCAATTCAGGGGTATCTTTGGCCTTAGAGTATTCAAAGTTGCACATCTTGCCCACAAATCGAGCATTCATCATGCCTGTCCCCAAAAGACCCATGGATATTATGTCCACCTCTACAACTAGAAGGACTTGTATTCCAAAACTGGTAAAATTTAGGGATGCAGACACTCTACAACAAATACGTACCTCTGTCGCTTCCGAATTCGTGTCACTATCGAGAATCCTTTTAGCACCAACAACATTTAACTGTCATGAATATCTAATCAGAAATAGGTAGAGAACAAATAGTTTAGAAGTGAATATAGAATAAATGGGTTAGAGTGGCTCATTCTGGACTCTAGCGTATGCGAGGCCATTGCAGATTACTACTCTATATCGAATGCTTGAAACAGCTCCGCCGATGCAATATCCTCAAAGTGACATTGCTAGAAGATGCCAAGAGGAGTTTTAAAAAAACAAGAAAAGTTTCAACAACATCAACAACAATAAAGCAATGGAAGCTCTTAAAAAAAGTTTCAATATATACAAGCAACACTTGCTTACACAATCACAATCATTCTGATACCACATTTGACAATGCGAACCCAATAGAATGCTCTTGCAATGACAAGGATGAAATTGCGTTAGAAGAATGGATTAATTTGTGTGCATCCAAAATCAACTTCACATGATAGAATCATATGCTTCAATAACAATAGTTTGAACATCCAGTGCAGGTTTGAAAGGTCTTTACCAGAAGTGCAGGTCTCAATGGAGAAGAAAAATAGATACCAACCTTGCTACAACACTAGCCCTCCCATCCTTCGTGTTCTTGAAAGGGCTGTCAAGGTTCGGGTCTACCCAACTAGAACCAGCCATTAATAAAGGATCTAGTTCCATGATTATGTCGAAATAAATAATGGGTTGGTTCCGGTTCTCACCCCTCCCGAATCGATTCTAGCCCAAAACTGATTATTTTGTTAGCCATATATAATATTTCATTTGTTTTCTTATAGTTTTCTCTTATCATAGTTTCAAAGTGTCAAATCCGATATGTAAATGCATAAAGGTGTTTCACTTTTTAACATATAAATAATTTAGGATTTTGCCATCAATTTTATTAAAGATGTATTATTGAAGTTTAAATTTTGTGTCGCGATTTAAATAAGAAAAGTGGGTACTTTTAAGTTGAAATGGTTCAATTTTTAACTTATGTTAGTATTTCAACCTAAATTTTAAGTTAAAATGAACGATTTTGGGTCTATGATTATGTCCCGAGTAATGATTGGTTCTGGAGTGCTTCTACCTAGACCAGACCCAGATCCCACCCGTTGACAGCCCTAACTTGAATGGCGGCAAATTTCTAGTCGAGCCACTACTCAAAGTATGATGAGAAACAGTCAATCACTTATCCTAAGAAATTAAAATAAAATAGAAGTCAAGTAAGCATGGGATGTGTCCTATACTTACATTGTTATCGAAAACCAGAAACAATGATAAGATGCAAGACTAGGCAATCCCATCCCCATAAGTAGCAATGCCTCAAGCAATACAAACTACACATATAGCTCAAGCAAATTAATAACCCAAACATAGACAAGAGAACACCGAATGAAGCAGTGAGAGTCTTACACTGAAGACTTAACCAACTTCCATACAGTAATGTCATGAGAGTTTGCTCATCTTGCCCGCATATCAAGCATTCATCGTGCCTACACCCAAAAGACCCATGAATATTATGGCCACCTCCACAACCGGTAAGCCTTGTCTTCCAAAAATGATCAAATTTAGGGGTTTAGACATTCTATAGCAAACACATAATTGTGTCGCTTCCAAATCCTTTTCATTACCCAGTCTCCCTTGCAGGCCCACGACATTCTCCTACCAAGAATATCTAATCAGAGAAAGGTGGAAAGGAAATAGCTTAGAAGTGAATACAAAAGAAATGGGTCAAAGTGGCTTATTTTGACTCCAACATATGCGAGGCCATAGCTGATTACAACTCCAATTCGAACACTTGAATCAGCTCCGCGGATGCAATTTTCTAAAAGTGGCAATGACTGAATATGTCAAGAGGAGTATTAAAAAATTATGAAAATTTACAAGCACAACAATGGCAATAAAGCAATTATAAAACACACACCCACAACAAACGACAACAATGGCACTTTTTGCTATCAAACACCGGAGACAAGGATAAGGCGCAAGAGTCGACATCCCATCCCCAATAAACGCCTTGAACAATCCAAAACTACACATATAACCCAAGCAAATTAGTAACCCATACATAGACAAGAGAACATCGAATAAAGTGGGGAACTGAGAAGCTAACACCCAAGAGTTGACTGGTTTCCTTATGGTAATGTGGTGCGAGGTTGTGCTTCTTGCCCATAAATCCAACATTCCTCGTGCCTGCACCCATAAGACCCAAGGACATTATAGCCACCTCCACAGTCAATAAAACTTATCTTCCAAAAATTATATAATTTAGGTATGCAGACATTGTACAACAAACACATACTTGTGATGCTTCCGCATCTGTATCACTTCCTGATGATGCACGATCTGGTCAAGTCCTAGTTACCAGTTATCTCGCCTCCAATAGAGCTGAAGGTGCCTGAAACAAGGAAGAAGCTGGAGACTTCTGGGGAGGAACCCGGTTGGAACACTCCGAAGCTCAAGTTAGTGCTCTTGAGAAGCCAAGGGGAAACAATGGATTTCAAGACTAGAAAGCACAAAATATCACATACCCCCATCTTTGGGAGTTGGGGGCCTTTTATAATCACCCGGTACACTTATGTCCATACCTCTGCCAGTTCGGGTATCATTACCTCCGCCAAATCGGGTGTCATTTCAGACACCAGTTCGGGTGTCATTTCCTCCGCCAGACGCGGGTTCGAGTGTCATAACCTCTGCTAGTCGCCAGTTTGGGTGTCATAACCTCTGTCGGTCGCCAGTTCGGGTCTCATAACCACCACTGTCTTCCTTGTTAGGGTCGTCCTTGCCACGTCTGAGATGGCGGTGGCAGGTGGCCGTTGGAGGGCGGCTGTCATGTGCCGGACCCCTAATCAGTCAAGCGCTAGATCAGGTGTCATTTCTTCTGCCAGATCGGGTGTCATTTCCTCTACCAGATGCCAGTTCGGGTGTCATAACCTCTGCCAGTCGCCAGTTCGGGTGTCATAACCTCTTTTAGCCGCCAGTTTGGGTGTCATAACCGCCACTGTCTTCCTTGTTAGGGTCGTCCCTGCCACGTCTGGGATGGCGATGGCAGGTGGCCGTTGGAGGGCGACTGCCATATGTCGGACCCCTAATCAGTCAGACACGCCACCTCCGTGTACGGGCTTCCTGGGCATCAGGTATGGTTGTTCAGTTAGGCGACTTGGAGCCGAAGTGGTGTGTGAGGCGAAGTCTTGAGTTCGGATAGAAGTGTGGCCCGAACTGCCCCGGGCTGGGTCAGCTCGGGTTTTTGCCCTTTGCACTCCTTGTAAGGCTCAGGACTTCCAAGGGAGAGCTCGGGTCGTGGGTTCCCCTTTTTTTGGGGGAGCCCGGGATTCCTTTCCTCGGAGCTCGGGTTGTGGGCCTGCTGTCGTGCTGAGATAGCGCTTCTGCCAGGTCACTCTTGGTTGCTTCCACGTGTCACGTGGCCAAGGGGTCAGGCCAAATTTTCCTCCATCAATTGCCCCCTACTCCTCGTGCCCGGGGTCCTGACCCTGTGTGGGGAGTTCACGGGATGATGGGTGGATTTGCCTCGTGACGCTTTGGCCTTGGTTTCGAACTTCTCCAGTCTGACCTGCTTGTGCTCTTGGCCTGATTAGGGTCGGCTTGGTTCGACCAGGGGTCAATCCCGGGTTGCGGGCAACTCACGTGCGGATGCCAAACAATTTAAATTTTCAAGCGTCGAAAATGCATGCCAAAACTGACTTCTCCTCGAGGGGTGCACAACCAGTTTTGCAGGGAGCCGTTGGATGGTTTTGATCTTGGCTGTTGATGCACGAGTACAGTGGCTATAAATAGTGGGGGGCCCTTGGTCACTTTCCTTTGCCACTCTTCAGCATTCGTTCCTTGAGCTCGCATCCCAGGCTATCAGCTCGCGTCACTTTTCGTAGTCCAGTAGCTTTTCCCGGTGAGTCCTCAACCTTCTCTTTGTTTCGATGTCTAGCTCGGGTAGTTTAGATAGTCTTCTGAAAGGGGTCAGATGCTGGTTCTACGAACCGAGCTGCTGCCCATGACAGCCTTAGTGAGTCCTAGGCAGGGCCCGAGGTAGAGCTCAAGGAAGAGCTCGAGTTCGAGCCCGTAGGCCGAGTCACCTCGAGTAGTTTGGCATCCACCTCCCGTCGAGGTCGGGTACCAGATAAGTCCGAACCTTCCACTATGACACCCGAGAGACTTTGGTCCCTTATCGCCCAATATAACCTGCTCGGGGAGTATACTTACATTTTACCCTCGGGCGACTTTTCTTGGGAGCACGGTCCGGACGAGATCGTGATATTCCGGGAGCAGCTTGTTGTCGGGCTGCGCCTTCCCTTCCATCCCCTTATCGTCGAGGTCATGAACCACTTCGGCGTCACTGTAGGTCAACTTCACCCGAACTCCATCCGTAACCTCGTCGGGACCATCTCCCTTTGTTGTGAACACTGCCTTCCCTTGGACCTGGAAATCTTTTTCGCCATTCTCATGCTTAAGAAACAAGCGGGTCCCCTGCCCGGACGTAGGAGGGCCTACTACTTGTCACCTCGTCTGAGGTTCAAGCTCTTACACGATCTCCTAAATAAGGTCCCGACATGGAAGCTAGACTACTTCGTGGTTCGAAGTGCTACAGGGTGGCCATTTCCTACTGAGTGGGGGTTGGCCATTCCTGACCCCGGTGTCACATTAGACGAAGATACGGTGAAGGGCCTCCAGGACTGGGCCTGACTTGGGCTCAAATGCGAAGTCTACCTAACGGAGGACAAGCTTATTTAGGTCGGTCTGAGTTCGAGTAGGTTTCTTACTTAGAGCTCCTTTTTGCAGTTTTGTTTTTTATTCTCGTCTTTTGACGTCGAGCTCCTTTTGCAGGTGTTATGGAGGCAGAGAAGATTCAAGGTGCGAGTCTGTTCGATGGTATGAAAAGGAGGAAGCGAGCTGCTAAGTGGGTCCGTTCCGATCCTTCCCGGGTTGCAGTGCCCGAGGAACCGAGAACGAAGCCTCCCGGGGAGCCCGAGGTGACTCCTCCAGTTCAGGAAGCGGCATGGGTCCCCTATGCCGATACTGCTTATACCCGGGTTGTGCCTTCAGGCTTGGGAAGTCACGATGAGGTTGGGAGCGTGCTGACGGCCGAGCTACGCTCTCTGAAAAAGTAAGAAGGCTACTTGCCCTGAGGAGGTCGCGGTGTGGGCCGATCTTCCTACAAATCTCATAGGCGCTTGTGCTGCCTCGCACAATCTGCCAAAACGTCCAGAACTTCTTCTGGAAGAACATAGTGTACCACTTCGAGCTACCTCGGGTACTGATCTCCGACAATGGCTAGCAGTTCGAGGACATCAAATTCCAAGAGTAGTGCCAGGACATGGGAATCCGGCAAAACTTTACATCGATTGCGCACCCACAAGCAAACGGTCAGGCAGAATCACAAACAGAGCTATCCTCCATAGACTAAAAGCCAGGCTAGACCGAGCTAAAGGGTTATGGTCAAACGAGCTGCCCAACGTCCTATGGGCATACCGAACTACAGAGAAGACCACCACCGGAGAAACTCCCTTCAACCTCACCTATGGCACGGAGGCAGTCATCCCAGCCGAAATCGAAATCCCCTCACTTTGGTTGGAAGCATACAATGACAATACTAATAACGACGATCTATGTACCAACCATAACCTACTTGACGAGGTGAGGGACCTCGCATACATCAGGACCGCAGCGTACCAACAAAGGGTAGCTCGGTACTACAACGCCAGAGTTAAGAGACGAAACTTCTGCATCGGCGACCTGGTTCTCCGCAAGGTCATGGTACCTGAGCCCAGCGTTGACAAACTTGGGCCAAACTAGGAAGGACCCTACCGAGTAAAGAGAGCATTCGGGGGAGCAAACGAGCTCGAGACCCTGGAGGGTAAACAGATACCCCAGGCTTGGAACATCGTCAACTTAAGACGATTTTACCTATAAATTATCAAACTAAGCAGGCCATGAGCCACTACCAAAGCCTAAGGGCCAGAATGCCGAGCTAACAAAGACCTCGACACCCTAAGGCCCCGAAGGCCGAGCTAACAAGGACCTCGGCATCGTAAGGGCCAGAATACCGACCTAAAGATGACCTCGACACCTCATCAACAGCAAGCTGCACGAGTATGGATCCCGAGGTGCATAGCCCAGGGCCCAATTCAGCTTATGTTAACTAAACCGGGCGGAAAACAGGTCGGGTGTATAGCTTACTATGATAACTCGCCTTGGGACCTAAGTCTAACAGTTCAGCAACATAGTCTTCTCGGCGAAAAGAGAAAATGACTGTCCAACACTTTGCCAAAAAAGAGGGACTATTCATTGCAAAATAATCTTGTTTACACTTCAAAAAAAAAAAAAAAACACAACAGTAGCGCACTCACATGCCCGGAGGTACATCTTCCTCGCCTTCAGAAGGGACTTCGACGATACCCGAAGAACCCGCTTCATCTTCAGAATCCGCGTCTTCGTCAGCTGCAGCAGCCATTTCCGGAGTGATGCACGAGGTGGTTATGGCACTAATGTCGAGCTCGGGGTACGTGTTCCTTATCATCCATCGGCTCAACTTGAAACCCCTTCTGTACGAGCCCACCATCATGTCATCAAAGCGCAACGAAGCGATGTAATCGTTAACGGCCTTCACTCTCACCTCCTCGACGGCCTGAGAGAAGATCTCAGTCTTCTCCCTGATATCATCCTGAAGGTACTCGACCTAATGCTCCAGGTCCAGCTTCAGGTCCGCCATGTGTCTCACCACCAATCCTAAAGCCTCATTGTCCCTCCGACACCTCGTTAGCTCAGCTCGTGCAGCGTGGGAAGCCGCTTCGATAGCTTGTGCTCGTTTTAGGCGCCTCTCCGCCTAGATCGCCAGAGCGTGGATAGAGGAGTTCACCTGCCAAAACGAGAACAAATCAGCCCGATGAAAAAGTTCTAGACGTTTCGAGCTGTGATGGTTACGAGAGTTTCAACTTCAACCACTTGGTGAAGTAGTCAACTGCCACTACTAGGAACTTCCTTCCTCCTGTTGCTGGCGAGAATGGCCCGAGTAGGTTGATACCCCATTGTGCAAAGGGCCATGGGCTAGTTAGGTACTTGAGGTCGGCCATGTGTCTCACCACCAATCCTAAGGCCTCGTTGTCCCTCCGAGACCTCGTTAGCTCAGCTTGCGCAGCATGGGAAGCCGCTTCAGCAGCTTGTGCTCGCTTCAAGCCCCTCTCCGCCTGGATCGCCAGAGCATGGATAGAGGAGTTCACCTGCCAAAACAAGAACAAATCAGCCTGGCGAAGAAGTTCTGGACATTTCGAGCTGTGATGGTTATGAGGGTTCCAGCTTCAACCCACTTGGTGAAGTAGTCTACTGCCACTACTAGGAACTTCCTTCCTCTTGTTGCTGATGGGAATGGCCCGAGTAGGTCGATACCCCATTATGCGAAGTGCCATGGGCTGGTGAGGTACTTGAGGACGGTGGCGGGCTGGTGGTGAATATTGGCGTGCTTTTAGCACTTCTCGCACTTCCTGATTAGCCCGACGGCGTCTGCTTTCATTGTTGGCCAATAGTACCCCTGTTGTAGTGCCTTCTAAGCAACGACCCTGCCCCCTAGGTGTCCGCCACATAGGCCTTCATGAATGTTGCGGAGCACAAGCTTGGCTTCGGGAGGTCGCAAGCAGCGCAGGTAGGGGAGCATGTAGGATCTTCGGTACAGCCGTCTGTCTATCATGACGTACTTGAATGTCTGGCGCTCTACCCTCTTGGCGGTGTTGCGTTCTGCGGGGAGGGTTCCATGTAGCAGGAAGCTCGCGAGTGGATCAATCCAGCTCGATTTTGCTTGGGTGACAGGAGCAACCTCCTCTGCCCCCCGAAGAATGCTAGGCTGAGGTAAGTCCTCTATGTACACAGTTCTCGGGATTTGCTTGATGAAGTGTGACTGGAATATAAGCAGAGCCTCTTTTACCTTTGCCAAGTAGGCGATCATAGTTGGCTCGTGGGCTTCGTATTCCCCTATAACTTGGTTGACCACGAGCTGGGAATCGCTCTAGATAACTATGTGTTTTGCCTTTACCTCTTGTGCCAGAGCTAGCCCGGCTATCAACGCCTTGTATTCTGCCTCGTTGTTTGATGCCACAAACTTGAAGCGTATCGCGTACTCCAGTTTCGTGCCACTCAGACCGTGGAGAACTACACCGGCTCCGCTGCCCTATTGATTGAGGAGCCATCCACGTGAAGGATCCAGGGCTTTTCATCCCAGTTCGCACTCAACCTAACTAGGAGAGATACCAAACTGGGTGCAACCTCATGGGGCTCGGACTCAATCGGCCTGGGAGCACCAAGCTCACCCAAACTGAGGGTCTCATGCTCAACCGAGCTGAGGGCCTCGGAGCTGAACGTGCATTCAGCAAAAAAATCCGCCAAGGCTTGAGCTTTGATAGCAGTTCATGGCTTGTACTGAAGGTCGTACTCACTAAGTTCGATGGCCCACTTCGTCAATCGACCGAAGACCTCGGGCCAGAGTAATACTTGCCTCAAGGGTTTGTCGGTGAGGACGATGATGGTATGGGCTTCGAAATACGGATGGAGTTTGTGAGCCGCATTGACCAGCGCATAGGCTAGATTTTCTATCTCCGGGTAACTTGTTTTTGCTCCCTACAATATTTTACTAACATAGTAAATGGGTTGTTGGACCCGATCTACTTCCTTTACCAGTACCGAATGGACCACTTCGTCGCTTGCCGAGAAGTACAATTCTAAAACATCGCCCTCTTTGGGTCGGGTCAATACTGGGATACTGGCGAGGTATCTCTTGAGCTCGTCAAATGCGAGCTGGCATTCCGGGTTCGACTCGAACCCTTTGCCCTTTATTGCCTTGAAGAAGGGTAGGCAACGATATGCTGACTTAGACATAAAACGACTTAGAGCGGCTATTCTGCAATTTAACCTCTGAATCTCTTTTACTTTTTGGGGTGGTCTCATATCTAGGATGGCTTTTATTTTATCTAGGTTGGCCTCAATACCGCGTCGGTTTATGATGTACCCAAGGAACTTACCCGAGGTGACATCGAAGACACACTTATTTGGGTTTAGTTTCATGCTAAATTGATGCAGAATTTGAAAGACAGAATGCAGATCTTGTATTAATTTATGAGAAATCTGTGTCTTGACGACCATGTCGTCTACATAACACTCTATTTTTGTGCAACAACTTATTCACAAGCCTTTGAAAGGTTGCCCCAGCATTTTTTAGTCCGAAGGGCATAACCTTGTAGTAGTACAGGCCGAACTCGGTTACGAAAGTGGTTTTTTCCTCATCGGCTGGGTCCATCCTGATTTGGTTGTACCCGAGTAGGCATCTAGGAAGCTTAGCAACTCGTGTCCCAAGGTCGCGTCCAGTAGGCGGTCAATCCTGGGGAGGGGGAAGCAATCCTTCGGGCAAGTTCGGTTCAGGTCGGTGTAGTCAACGCACATGCGCCACTTTTCGTTCACCTTTTTTACCAGATTGGGGTTGGCTACCCAGCTCGGGTAATGAACTTCCCTTATGAAGTCTGCTTTGAGGAGCTTCTTGACCTCCTCATCGACTGCCCTCCAGTGTTCTGGGGCTAAGTTGCGTTTCTTCTGTCTAATGGGCCTAACTATAGGGTCAGTATCGAGCTTGTGAGTTATGAGCTTAGGGTCTATGCCGGACATTTCTGTCGCGGACCAAGCAAAAACATCTAAGTTATTGAGTAATGTTAGACAGTTTTGTATGCCCTTAGCTTCAATCAGAATGATGTACTTTATGAGTTTATTGTAAATGAAAAAAAGTGCATATTTGATTCACGTTCCCTCAGTATGTTTCTGTGTAATACCCTTAAACTGGACACTTAATGAGACTCGTGTTAGTTTAGAATGTTCATAGCCAGTGGGTCGATCTGGGGAGACCTATCCTAATAAGGTTGACACTGTGGTGCCACCAAGTCGGTTGGGGTGGCCTGTCTCAGCTGCCAGGGTGAGACCCTAGGCACATACAGTGTAGGATTAATTGAATCTTTGAACTGGACCAGATTTTCAGTATTGCCCTGGACCTTGGAGATTAATGGGCAAAACTGGAAAGTTACACCCGACCCCTACACTCGATTATGATACTGCACTAGGTGCCGGATTGGGCTGTCTTTGATGTACCAATCAGTGAGATCCTTAGCGGGGGTCAAAACCTAGGTATGTTGGGATAGTCTGAGAATTCATCTGAGTGGGTGATCATAGTGATAGGATCAGCCCCTTTGTTGGACAAAGGTAAGGATCGGGGATGCACTCTCACTGATGGAAACCAAGACTGCCGGCAGCCAATTTCATTCGTTGAGATTTGTTTTGCAAAGTATATTTTATATGAGATATAAAAGTATATATATTATGGTTTCTAAAATGTTTGCAAGAAGGTTTTAATTCCCGGGATCCATATAAGCAGAGAGTGCAACAATGTTCCTTGCAGCCGAGGGAGAGGTCCTCTCTTGTCGGGCAGCATATGATCATTATGGGTTGAGAGGTTAAGTGTAAGACCATTGAGGATAATACCTGATGGGCTAATCTTGCATCTGCCCACAGTCCCTGGGTGTTACAAGGTGGCTTGGCCCAGGGACCACTTAGGGTAAGTATTGGGCCCATAGAGCCCATTTGATGGGTTTCAGGGGGTGCACTGTCCATAACAGTGTATTCGGCCAGGCCTTGTAACAAAGGCTGGGCCGGACCCATGTGGCTGATGTGTAGATCAATGCTTGGGTCCCATGCCGTACAAGGAAGCCCAACTGGGCAGTAGCTAGGAAGGTTAAGTGAGCACATAAGCTTAATGGGCCTAAAGCCCATTTCGAACTAGACTTATTTAACAAGTTAAATATGGGTGAATTTTGAGATGGATCAGCAGATAGGATAGGGTATTAACCCTATCCACTCAGAGAGTCCAGATCTGAATATGATTCAGATTTAGAAACCTCCTAATGAGATTAGGAGAAGGCTGATCTAATCTGCAGATAAGATAAGGGTTTATCCTTATCACCTAAAGAGAGGTCTAATCCAAATATGATTTGGATCAGCAGCTCCTAATTGGATTAGGAGTTGATCTTTTAGGGTTACAAAAGAAGGAGGGGGCGACAGCCTTTAGAAGAATCACATAATCAGATCATCTTCAGAGCTGAAATCACAAAAGAAAGATTTTTGCAATCCCTGCAAAGATCTTTCTTGCCGCCTCCTTCCTACAACTGCCAGACATCTAGTTCGATCTCCAGTTGTAGGAGAAGTCAAGATTCGATCTTGACATCAGTTCTTTGAAAAAGAATTGACAGGAAGTTGTGCTCATGTGCCATCCTGCTATTTCTTGCGAAGGACAGAGTTCTTGGAGAAGAACACTACTGATTCTGTTCCATCCTACACTGCGCCATCTTCAATGGGAGCAGTCTTTGGATCCTTCCTTGGGCGTGAACACCTTCGTTGGGAGATATTATTTCTCCGTATCAGGTATAATCCTCTCCTACTCCTTTTGGTTCAGATCTGGTTTAGTTTATGGTTCAAGATTGATCCTTGAAAATATGATTTTCTAAATAGGGAATGCGATTCCCAGTTGAAAGGGAGAGAAAAGTTTTTGAAATTCACCCCTTTATTCCGCAAGATTTGGGCATCCATATGATGGATCTCTCATCCCTTCAAGTAAGAAGCATACCGGTTTGGATCGCAAGGGTTCTTCCAGGGACACTCCGACCTGAAGTGATCTGGCGGGGTCTCCTGTCGAGACAGGGATGGGAACAGTTCCCTCCGTTGGCGCAGCTCGCTCCTCGTTCTGTTCCACTGGTCATTCCAGTTCGAGGTCGCCGGTTACCTTGGCCTTTCCCTTGAGGGCGGTGACATAGCAATTACGGGACTCGAGCTGGTCGCCTTGCACTACCCCGATGCCAAAGTCCGTTGGGAACTTCCTGGCTAAATAATAAGTGGACACCACGACTTTTAAAGCGTGGGTGATCGGCCGACCTACTATGGCAATATAGGGGGAGGGGGTCGCGACCACCAAGAAATCATGACTGAGTCTTACCGTGCTGGGCCATGTGCCGACTTCCACTGGTACTGTGACCTTTCCCAAGGGTCTGACCTCTTCTCCGCTGAAGTCGACCAGCGGGGTGTTCGTGGGCTTCAAGTCACTCTCTCGGAACTGGAGTTTGTCGAAGGCCGCTTTAAAAAGGATGTCCGCTGAACTGCCGGAGTCAACGAGTGCGTGCCGGACTTCGAAGTCATTGACCTTCATCTTTATGACAAGTGCATCATCATGGGGGTAGTGAACCCCGCACGCATCATCTTCGGTGAAGAATATGGGGTCTTCCATCCTAGGCCGCTTTGGGGGATTTTGTTCTTCTCTGGCGGCCTCCCAAGTTGATGCCCGGATTGCTGCCGAGGTGCACCCTGCTACGATCGATCCTCCAACGATCACGTGGATTGTTCCCCAAACTGGTCTTTCCTCCGGGAGGCTGCTTCTCCGGTTCTACTGGCCGGTTGCTGGACTCGGGAGCGTCCCTACTGTGCTCTCCCTGCCGACCTGTCTTATTATTGTTATTATTATTACTGTGCTGTACAAAATTTCGTAGGTACCCGCGACGGATAAGTTCCTCTATCTCGTCACGGAGATTATTACAATGTTTCGTTTTATGGCCGTGGTCCCTATGGAAACTACAGTACAAGTTTTTATTCCTCTCGTTCGGGTTTCAGGTTTCCCTTCAAACGAGGTGACCACTTCACATACGGGGGCGTCTTTGATCGTCATTAAGATCTCGGCCTGCTTCGCATTTAAGGGCGTGTAGCCCATCCGACCTGCTAAGGGAGCTCGGAACGGATGGCTTGGCTTCATCTCCCGAGCTGGGTCTTTCCTTCTCCGATCATTTGGGTTGGAGGGCTCGCCTTCCCTCTTCCGTTTTTCGATCCCGCTTTCAGTCCTTTGGTTGATCTCCTCCTCTATTCTTATGAATTTGTCTGCGAGCTTGAGGAATTCAGCCACGGTCACAGGCTAGTTAACTACCATGTGCCACTTGAACTCCTTGTGAGTCACTCCCCTCTTGGCTACCGTGAGCTGCATCGCAGGGTCTAGGCGCGGTATCTGCAAGCACGCGTCATTGAACCGCTTGATGTACCTCCGGATGGACTCTCCTTCCCTCTGGACTATTCCGAGGATGCTCTACTCGGTTCGAGGGCACCGCTTGCTAGTAACAAAGTGCACGGTGAAGACCTGCATGAACTGGGTCCAGCTTCTTATTGACCCGGGGGCCAGGTTCCTGTACCAGGTGTGGGCCACTCCCCTGAAGGTGGTAGTGAAGGCCACGCACATGGAGGATTCACTGGCCCTGGCCAGGTGCATTTGGGACTGGAAAGCATCGACATGGTCATTGTGGTCAAAGGACCCATCATACTTGTATAGAAGAGGGAGTTTGAAATCTTTGGGCATGGGGACTGCAAGGAGTTCTGTTTAGAGGGGGGAAGGGATTGAGAGAATAAGGGGGGCAATTTTTACCTCGTCCGAGGTTGTTTCTTCTTTACCTCGGAGCTCGGGCAGGATGTGGGTGGTAGTTCGACGACTTCATCGGCATCTTCGTTGCTGCTTAGAAGGCCTGGTATTGGCATTGCTTGCCTCAGTGTTGCCAAGCTCGATGGGCCAGGACTGTTGGTAGTTCGCGGCCAGGACGTCGAACTGGTTCTTTGCGAGCGGGAGCTCGAACTTGGAGTGCTGAGGTGCTGACTTGGTCGGCAAGGAAGTTCCTGATCCGCCAGTAAGCTGCGAAGCGGGGGTAATTAGTCTTTCCCTCCTGACCGAGGATGTGGTCTGACTCCTGGAGGGGTGTTGAAGTTGGGAAGCTTCGCCCCGGTGAAGGCGCCCGCCCTGAGGGGAGGGCTTGACCGGCTTGGCAGTAGGGTGCCGAGGTGGGAGCTGTGGTTGGTTCAGAGGCAATTGGGGGAACTGCTGTTGGTAATGACACTGAGAAATGTGGTGTGGTACTTGCTACTGATGAAGCTGGTGTTGCTGGAACTACTGCACTTGGGCTTGCATTGCCCGCATGCACTGCATCAAGTCATCAAGCCGATTCTGGCCAATCGCCAGAGGGACAGCGGCCGATTCGGCGAAGGTTGTCTCGATAGGGAGGGGAAGGGGAACATTTACAGGTGCCACCATGCTTGGTGCATTGAGGCTAGGCATTCCGTCCGTTGATAGGGGGACGGTGAACTGTCCAATGCATACAGTGGTGGGCTGAGGGTGTTCCCCTACAGCATTCAAGTCAGCGTTGTGCCTGTTGCTACTGGAAGAAGCCATGGAAGCTAAGGTTTCTTTGAGAGAGAGAGAGAGAGAGTTAAAGGTTAGGGGAGGCTTTTTGAAGTCTTCCCACAGACAGCACCAAATGATGATGCGCGATCTAGTCAAGTCCTAGTTGTCGATTATCTCACCTCCGACAAAACTGAAGGTGCCTGAAACAAGGAAGAAGCTGGAGACTTCCGGGGAGGAACCCGGTTGGAACACTCCAAAGCTCAAGTTAGTGCTCTTGAGAAGGCAAGGGGAAACAATGGATTTCAAGACTAGAAAGTACAAAATATCACATACCCCCTTCTTTGGTAGATGGGGGCCTTTTATAATCACCATGTACACTTACTTCCATACCTCTACTAGTTCGGGTATCATTACCTCCGCCAGATCGGGTATCATTTCTTCTTCCAGATCGGGTGTCATTTCCTCTGCTAGACGCCGGTTCGGGTGTCATAACCTCTGCCAGTCGCCAGTTCAGGTGTCATAACCTCTGCCAGTCGTCGGTTCGGGTGTCATAACCACCATTGTCTTCCTTGTCAGGGCCGTCCCTGCCCTGTCTAAGATGGTGGTGGCAGGTGGCCGTTGGAGGGCGACTGTCATGTGTCGGACCCCTAATCAGTCAACCATGCCGCCTCCGTGTACGGGCTTCCTGGGTGTTAGGTACGGTTGTTCAATCAGGCGACTTGGAGCCGAAGAGGTGTGCGAGGCGAAGTCTTGAGTTCAGATAGAAGTGTGGCCCGAACTGCCCCGGGGTGGGTCAGCTCGGGTTTTTGCCCTTTGCGCTCCTTGTAAGGCTCAGGACTTCCAAGGGAGAGCTCGGGTTCTTCCTTGGGGAGCTCCAGTCGTGGGTTCCTCTTTTTTTGGGGGAGCTCGGGACTCCTTTCCTCGGATTTCAGGTTGTGGGCCTGCTGCCGTGCCGAGCTGGTGCTTCTACCAGGTCACTCTCAGTTGCTTCCACGTGTCGCGAGGCCAAGGGGCCGGGCCAAATCTTCCTCCATCACTTCCGATTCTCTTTTTTCCTCCCACGACATTCACCTGTTAACAATATCAAATCAGAAATAGGTGGAGAAGAATTAGTTTAGAAGTGAATATAGATGAAATGGGTTAGAGTGGCTCCTTCTAGACTCCAGCGTATGTGAGGCCATTGCTGATTAAGGCTCCAATTCAAACGCTTGAATCAGCTTCGCTGACGCAGTCTCCTAAAAGTGGCAATGCCAGAAGATGCCAAGAGGAGTATTAAAAAATTAAGAAAAGATACCAGCACAACAATGGTAATAAAGCAATGGAAGCTCCTAAAAAAAGTTTCAGCATATACAACCAACGCTGGCTTGCACAATCACAGCCATTGTGATACCACCGTTGACAATGTAAACCCAATAGAATGCTTCTGCAATGGAAAGGCTAAAATTGCGTTAGAAGAATTTATTAATTCGCACGAGTCCAAAATCAACTTCACACGATAGAATCATATGCTTCAATAACAAACGTTTGAACATCGAGTGCGGGTTTGAAAGGTCCTTACCTAGAAGTGTAGGTTCCAATGGAGAAGAAAAAGGGATACCAACCTTGTTACAACACTTGCCCTCCCATCCTTCGTGTTATTAAAGTGTTGTCAACGGTCCGGGTCTACCCAAATAAAACTAGCCATTAATAAAGGATCCAGTTCCAAGATTATGTCAAAATAATTAATTGAGTCGGTTCCAGTTCTCACCCCTCCCGAATCGATTCAAGCCCAAAATCGATTATTTTGTTAGATATTTTGTTTTTTTATAGTTTTTCTCTTATCATAGGCATAAAGTGTCAAATCTGATATATAGATACATAAAGGTTTTAACTTTTAAACATATAAATAATTTTGGATTTTTCTATCAATTTTATTAGCGATATATGATTAAAGTTTAAAAATTTTAGGTTGCAATTTAAATAAGAAAAGTTGTTTTTTTTTATGTTTAAATGGTTTGGTTTTTAACTAATGTTTTTGTTTCAACCTAAATTTTAAGTTTAAATGGATGGTTTTGGGTCTATGATTTCTTCTCGAGTAATGATCGGTTTGGGAGTGCTTCTACCTAGACCAGACCCGGATCCCACCCGTTGACAACCCTATCTTGAATGGTGGCCATTTTTCGGTCATGCCACCACTCAAAGCATGATGAGAAACAATCAGCCACT
The DNA here is from genome assembly GCF_055504915.1 of Nelumbo nucifera. NCBI lineage: Eukaryota > Viridiplantae > Streptophyta > Magnoliopsida > Proteales > Nelumbonaceae > Nelumbo > Nelumbo nucifera. The sequence continues at coordinate 29,445,438 of NC_142656.1, read as the reverse complement.
TATCCTAAGGAATTAAAATAAAATGTAAGTCAATTAACCATGGGATGTGTCCTATACTTACATTGTTATTGGAAACCAGAAACAATGATAAGGTGCAAGACTTGGCAATCGCATCCCCAAAAGTAGCAACACCTCGAGCAATCCAAAACTACACATATAAGCCGAGCAAATCAGTAACCCACACACCCACAAGAAAACACATAATGAATAGAATGTATATCTGCGGGACAAGGAATATTTCTTGTGCTGCTACATTTCATTACTTAACATGTATTTTCTTTTTTCTTTTTTTTTTTTTGACAAGAGGTCACTTTCATTAAGAACCTAAAGGAGGGGGTGTGCATGAGAGTATGTACAAAAAAGAAGAGATCCCAAAAAATTACAATGGAAATGTGTTAGCACTATACAATGAAGCTCCTATCCACCCCTGATTTTCCTAAACAAGCAGTCATACTCAATTCCCTAGAAACCCATCCAAAAGAACAAAATGTTCTTGAGTTTCATTGAGCAGGTGGGACAGAATCCAAGGAACCCCTGCTTGGTTAGCAACCCTTCATGTAGCATTTCTTCAATCACCCTCCACCGTAAAGGGTGCAGAGTGAATAGTTCTAGCCATCCTTAAGTTGTTTAACCCATAAAAAGAGCTCTGACTTTAGCTTCAACCACGTCTGGAAGGCCAATAGGTCCACTATAAGCCCACAATACTATTACAGCAAAGTTGGTTATGAGAAAACCCTACCCGAATTGACCTGATGAACTGGCCTTGGTTAGCCTTAGTGGAAGCGGCCTTGAAGTAAACCCCAAAATTCTTTTGAGGATGAGAAGAAATGAACCCAAGCACTCATGGTTACAATGGCCATGGTCTCACTTGACCATTGAGTTATTTAAGTGATTTGATCATTTGTTTTCATTTTAGTATTGGAATTGTATAATAAATAATGTAAAAGTTACTATTTACAAAAATTTAAACTATAGTGGTAAGTTTTGAATCATATATTAATATATTATGATAATCTACTTATTAAATTATTCTATTTAATAAAAAAAGATAATATAAGTTTTAAACTATGTATTATATTTATTAAAAATCAAGTTTTTTTAAAGAACATGTTTCATTTTATCTCTTTTGAATGGGAAGAGTGAAGAAAGAATAGGTTCCATGGGTACTGGAACCGACCCCAGAATCGCCAAGGCTAGAACTTACCCTAGAACTGACCTTCACAGGGTATGTTCTAATTCCAAAAACCTAGAACTGACCCCTACAAAGTAGGTTCAAAGTTCCTACATGGAACCAAATTGAACTGACCCATGCTCAACCCTAGGACTAAGATTGTTTAAGGTTGTCATGTGGTCTTAGTCCAGCTAACTACATGAGAACTTCCTAAGGCTTGAAGTTGAACATATATCACCTAGATCTTAGAAGTTATTGGAGAGTTTTTTGCTGCTGCCTAGGGTATTGTGTAACCTTAGAGATTGCTCAATAAAAAAGAAGACTCAAAAAAATCAATTACGTGCTAGGTTTAAGGCTTAGACCTATTTTTGAAGTGGCACTTAAGGATTTTGGGTTGCTTTCTTATCCCTATAGAGATCAACAACCTTTAGGAGGTGGTTGAGTCACCCTAGGAGTTGTTTTTATCCTTAGAAATCAACCAATATTGCTTAGTAGTTAACTAGTTGTGAGAAAAACTACCTTAACCTCTACCATGGAGTCAACCAGGAGTGAATTAAAGGTCCAAGGGTAAGGATTTTTAGCGACTGGAAGCATTGTTTTAAAAGGCTCTTGAGGAGGGTCTAGGAAAAAAAGGCCTGGCCTCAATAGCCCCATACCTCAATAGCGAGGCTTATACCTTTGGGCCTTTGGCCTCAACTATTTGGCATGCTAATCTTGAATATGAATGTTTATATGGGGGTAGAAGAGAAATTTAAGACAAAAAAAGAATGCCTTGTTTTGTTTATATTGGTGTATTGAACAAATAAATAAACATAAAAATAACAAATAAGTGCAATAAATGTGTAAGAAAATAGCTTGCTTATTGTTCATACTTTATTCTTACCCACTTGACCATTTATCCCATACTTCATAATTCCATACTTCTAAAGCACTATTGGTTCACATCTTCAAACTTATTTTATTCCTCTAGTTTTATAATTTAGGAAAAAACTACATTCGTAAGATTCTAACCCATGCAAGGTTCAAAATATGTATACGATATACCCCACATCAAGCGTACCATATCACATCTTTGGGGTATTACTATCTCTTTTAAGGTGTGTTTAAAGAATTCCTTGTTTAATAATTAAATAACATAAACCTAAACTTGCTGTGAAATTTTGAAGAAAAATATATAAGAAAAGACGTGCATGGGTCAAAGTGTTGATACTTGATACACCCCTTTTAGCATATTGGGGTGCATTGATAATTTGAACAATGACCCCATGTCTAATATATAAAACAAGATACAAAAGATCTTAATTTTATATTGTTCATGTCTTTTTTATGGCTTATAGCATTTTTTTCTTGATGCTTATGCCTCAAAATGCCTTAACGCTTATGCCTCGTCCCAGTGAGACCAAACCGTCTCATCCATACCATTAGCCTTTTAAAACATTGGTTGGAAGTATGACAGACAACACCTTTCAAATCACTACATCATGTTTGATGGAACTAATTACTTGGAATGGGTACAGTCAACCATGATGGCCAACCATTGGAGGTAGAGGAAAACTAGTAGGGATGGCAATTTTCCCCATCCCCAGCGGGGACCCGACTTCCCCGATCTGATGGAGTCGGGGATGGGGATTGTTTAGGCAGTGCAGGGACGGGGATGGGGATTAATAAGAATCCCCAATCGGGGTTGGGGTCAAGGATGGGGATTGAGGTCCCCGCCCTGCCCCGACCCTGATTATGTATATATATATTTATTATTATATTATTTATATTATTTATATTATATATATTAAATATATATTATTATCTTTTTTATATTATATATATCAAAACATATTTAAAAATTATTTATAATTTAAAATATTTATTTTAAGTAAATTTATTTTTCAAATAAATACTGTTATTTGTAAAAAAAAATTCAAGGATTCGGGTCCCCGTGGGGAACCCATCCCCGTCGGGGATTAGGGATGGAGGACAAAATTTATCCCCAACGGTGATCGACGACGAGGACGGGGGTTACTTTTATAATCGAGGTCGGGGACGGGGATTATGATCTCCACCCCAAACCTGCCTTGTTGCCATTCCTAAAAACTAGGGTATGTAATTGGAGATACAAAAAAATAATGCCGACTCCTGTCAAGTGGGTTTAAGAAAATTATTTAGTGATGAATTGGTTGTGTTATTCCATACAACCTCACATTAGCAAAAATTTGTGGGTGAAAACAACTAAGGAAATGTAGGAAATTATGAAGGAGACTTACTCTTAGTCTTTGAATGTTGCTAAGACTTATGAGTTGAAGAGTGAAATAAACAATCTTAAATAGGGGAAAACTTGTATATGTTTAGTTCTCTAGAGGACTTTATGACATGAAATTGATTACTTAGAGACAATTAACTGGGAGAGCCAAAAGGATTCTGCAATACACAAGAAGTTAGTGGAGACAAATAGGGTGTCTGAGTCTCTTGTTACTCTATCTCAGGCCTATTATCTACTTTACAATGAGAAAGTAGGAGGAAGGTTATGTTACAAATTTCCACCTATGAAATTAGTCTTAGCAGTAGTAAAAGCGAAGTATGATGGTGATAAAGAGAAAGATATGAGGAAGGAGGACAAGAAGGGAATATTCAAGGTGTGTTAGTTGTTACCATTGATGGACCATCTTCTACAAGTACAAGATCCACATACCTAGATGTTCTTTGTCTGAACTGCCTTGACTCAATTGGAAAGTGAGGCAGATATTTTAGGACCATCTCAGCAGTCAACTACTCACTCAAGTACAAGGGCTGTTACCTACCATGCTTCTTCCCTAGGCAATACTAGAATTTTTTTTGGTTATAAATTTGACTACATCTGACCATACGAATAATTTATTATCTTTATTTACCACCTATTTCTCGTCCTCTAGCAGAGATAAAGTATTTATTACTGATAGTTCTCTTGTTCCTACTTTTGGCAAAGAAGACATTAGAGTGTCTGATGCCATGTCTTTATTCTTTGTTCTTCATGTCGTTAAGTTTAGTACTAATATGCTTTCAACTAGTAGTATTACTAAGAATTAGAATTGCTCATTGACCTTTTTTTCTTGATCATTGTGTTTTCTAGGATTTGGTGACAATGAAAGTGATTAGGACTGTCCGTGAAACGAACGGAATTAACCTACTTGAGCATCCACCAAGAAGGCATAAAGGAGTTGGGAGGTCTTTTATTTCTCAATCTATGAGTAAGATTATGCCTTGGCATAATTGGTTAGGTCATTTATATTTTGTGTCTTTGAAGATTGTTTCCTAAGTTGTACGAATCAGTCCAAGTGTCAAGTTTGAGATGGAAGAGTTATGAATTGGAAAAGAATTATGGATTAACTTATTTACGTAGTAATAAAGGAAATACTATTCCTTTCGGAATTATGCAGACCAATGTTTGAGAACCATATCATATTATTGCTAGGGGGAATAAAGATATTTCCTATTATTATAATTTTTTATGATTATTCCTATTTTCTTGGATTTATTTTATGCATTCTCAAGATGAAATCCTTACCATGACTAGTCTCTTTCATCAAATGGTTTTAAACTAGTTTGGAATTAGAATCAAAATTTTAGATCTAATAGTGCAAATGAGTATTTTGAAAAACCATTAGGGGCATTCTTTTCCTAGATTTTGAGACGGGCGAAAGTTCGTTAATGGGATTTTGATTCCCATTGACCAAAAAACCCATGTTCTTTTTTTAGATTTATGTGGGGACCAGGGAAAGTTTATTTTCTTGGGATACCCATCTCCTAGGTTGGTAATTAACTTTCCCACCTTGGGGAAAGTTGCCAACACTTGAATGGGACAAAAATGCCCCTTGTAATAATGGATTTTTATGACTAAAATGGTCATTGTCTTATTTGAATGAAAAATAAAAGAACATGGGTAAATGCACTTACCCAGGTAAGTGTTTCCTAGGAAAGATTTACCCAGATAAGTGTATTTACCTGGGTAAATAACTTACCAAAAAGCGAACAGGGCTTTAGTCTCATATCTCCTTGAGCATGGAATTATCCATCAAAATACTTATCCCTATACATCTCAACAAAATAGAGTAGGTGAAAGAAAGAATAGGCACATCTTCGAGGTTACTAGAAGTATTATGCCATCCATACAGTTGTCTATCTCATCAACATGGTTCCTTCATGAGTCTCAAACATGAAAGCACCTTTTAACCTATTGTATCCTAACAAAGACCAATTCACCATTCTACTTAAGAATTTTGGGTGCACTTGTTATATTTAAATCCTCAGGCCTAGTCATTCTAAATTTGATCCTAAGGTAGTTAAATGCATCTTTCTTAGGCATGCACAACTCAAAAGAGGTATTGCTATTATGATCTTGTCTTTGGGACTCGTTTTGTGTCTATGCATGTTATCTTTTTTGAGTATGTGCCTTATTATCACAGGATTTCAACTCATGGAAAGAGTAGTGAATATGGTATCTTTTCTCTAGAAGTCTCATTACCTATTCCATTCACAGAAAGGGACTGTAGTGAAGGGAATTATCACAAGTTCAGAGAGTTGAGGGTGTTTCTCAAACGACAGTGGAGGCAAGTCGGTTCCGGTCATGAGCAATCCAAGCTAGTTCTAGTCACCTCCATGATACCAAATTCTAGTATTATAGTCCCTCTATCCACTACTATCATCATTGAACCTTCGTCTCCCTTGGATGACCTTGACCTTCTTATTGTAGTTCACAAAGGGAAGCATTGTTGCACCTCATTTACTGCTCATTTGCATCTCATGGTTCCCTTCTTATAACCATCTTCCATCATCATGTAACTAATTTTTAGCTTCCATTACTGTTGTACCCATACCCAAAATAGTACAGGAAGCCCTGGTGGTACCTGAGTGAAAAGAAGTAATGAGAATAGAGATGGATGCTTTCTTTAAAAGCAACACATGAGAGCTTGTAAATCAACTAGAAGGAAAATAACTAGTTTAATGTAGATAGGTGTTTACAGTGAAGTACAATGCAGATGACATATTTGGAAAATACAAGGCCCGACTAGTGACAAAAGGTCTTACACAAACTTATGGGATTTATTATTTTATGATCTTTGCACTAGTAGCCAAGATGAATACTATTAGAGTCCTATTGTCTCTTGCTGCAAATTTCTCATGGCTACTATTCTAAATGGATGTTAAAAATGTATTTCTCAATGGTGATCTACAGGAATAAATATATATGGAACTATCCCTTGGGTTTTATAATACAAATGCTAAAAAGATGTAAGTTGAAAAAGGATCTATATGATTTAAAACAATCTCCAAGGGCATGGTTTGACATTTTTAGACTTTCCTTAGAGAAGTTTGGATATGTACAAGCTCAATCACATCAAAACCTTTCCATTAAGAAGGTTAGTCCTTCCTTGATTTTATTTGCAATATTTGCTGATGATATTGTGTGGTGACTGGTAATGACATTAGTGATATTGATTCATTTAAGCAGTTACTTAACAAGGAGTTTGAGGCAAAAGACATAGGTGACTTACATTATTTTTTGGGAATTGGAGTGGCTAAAACTAAACATGGTACTTTTGTTTCCCAAAGGAAATATGTCCTTGACCTTTTAGAGAAAATTGGGAAATTATGAGTTAAGTGTTAGGTAGGGTATGCCCTTAGCTCCAATCAGATTGATGTACATGAACATTTATTTGTAAATAAATAAAGTACATTGTTGTTTTATACTCATATTGGTATGTTTTTTGTGTATTACCCCCTTAAACTGGACACTTAAGAGACTCGTATTAGTTTAGAAAGTTCTCAGCCATTGGATAGACTTGGGGAATTTATCCTAACAATATTGACATTGGTGTGCTACCAAATAGTTGGAGCAACTTGTCTCAGCTATTAGGGTTAGAGCTCAAGCACAGCCAGTGGGTGTTTGCAAGAAGCACTGAGCCCAGACCAATTTCCAATTATTGTCTTGGACCTTGGAGATAGATGGGAAAAACTGGAAAGTTATACATAACCCCAGACTTGATTATGGTAATACATTAGGTGTTGGAATGAGTTGCCTTTGATATGCCAACTAGTGAAATGGGGTCAAATATCTAGGCATGTTGGGGCAGTTTGAGAAATCACCTGAGTAGGTGATCATAGTGATAGGATTGGCCCCTTTGTCGGGCAAAGTGAATCTCAGGGTTTACAAACTATCGGCAATGGATTTCAATTGTATTTGAAATCTGATTTTGCAAAATGTATTTATATGTTATACCACTATTTTATGAAAAATGTTTGCAAAAGGTTTTAATCCTACAATCCATCTGAGTAGAGAGTGTGACACTGCACCTTACAGTTAGGAGAGAGGTCCTTCCCTATCAGGCATTATTGTGATCATTATGGGCCAAGAGGTTAATTGTAAGAGACCATTATAGGGTTGCTTACCCGATGGGCTTTATCTCGCATAAGTCCATTATCATTGGGTCTTCATAGGGAGGCTGAATCCAATGATCATTTAGGTGTAAATGTTGGGCCCAGACTGAGCCAATGTTGATTGGCTCAAGGGTTTACTGCCTTGAACAGTGAATTCGGCCTAACCTCTTTCAAAGGTGGGGCCAAACCCTCATGGACTTGTGTGAAACCTTTGTGAGGTCCCATGCTATACAATATCAGGCCCACAGTGTCCATGCAATACCTAGGGACGTGAACCTTTGAAGAAAATGGGCCAAAGGCCCATTACTTATAAGATTACTTAAGTTGTCACATGGCAACTTGTGGATCAAAACTGGGCATGGTTCTGAGTATGGAGCACATATTCTCTTAAGAGGATAATGCTTATCTCTTAAAAGAGTCCAGATCCAAATCATATTTAGATAATCTCCTAATTAGATTTGGAGAGTGCTCCATATTAAAGGGGTTAAGAGGAAGAGGGCAAATAGAACTTGTTCTCTTCACTCTCTTGCTCTCTCCTCTTCTCTCTTCTCTCTTCTCTCTTCTCTCCTAGAAACCCTATCACTACCTAGCCTTTTCAAGAACTGATTTTTATTAGTTTTTCCTAAAAAAAAAGCGTTGGAGAAATCAGGCTCACACATCCCATTTGATCCGAGCAAGTTGGATAGTAGCTTTGTTGAAAACATTGTTGTTGAACCGGCTTCTCCCATACACTACGCCATCTTCAATTGGAGGTGATTTTGGGACTGATATTGGACGTGAACATTCATTCTGGGAACTACGATTTGTAGTCTCTATGTTAAGTATAATTTGCTTTCAATTTGGTTTCAAATATTATCCGGTTCAGTGCAAGATCAATCCGAAAAATTCAATTTTCAAAATCATTGGGAAATCAGTTCCCGTGATGGGTTAGAAAAATTTTTGAAATTTGCCCAGCTATCTAGCATGGTTCGGCCATCCATATGATGGATTCTAACCATTCCAACATTAATCCTACTCATACACGTATTGAGTAGAATCATAAGATTAGTGTAGAAGATGGTGAACCTCTTTGAGACAAAGCTATGTTTTAGCGGTTAGTTGGGAAACTACTTTATCATTGTTTGACAACTAGATATTTCTTATGTTATTAATGTTGTTAGTCACTACATTAATAACATCTACATTAATGTTATTAATGTTGAGAGTACGGGTGGAAACAAATCCTACCTTCCATAAGCTATATATGTAAGCTAGGCTCGTGAAAAGCTCAACTTGGGTTGGTTTAAACCAAGCTTCGAGCCAAGCTTGAGCATACATACATACATACATACATACTTACTTACATACTTACATTTATTAATTAATAAATAATTTTTAAAATCTTATTTTTATATGTATTATAATAAATAATTTTTATAATTCTTAACTTTTTGTATGTAAAATAAAAAATATATATTTTTATAGGAAGCTTGGCTCACAATCGAGCTCAAGTTAAGCTGAGCTCGAACATATGGGCTATTAAGCCAACTCAAATTTGATCTCAAGTCTCTAGCTCAAATCAAGCTCGAGTTTAACATTCATTTGGCAAGTCAAGATCAAATACCTAGATACTTGGCTTGACCATGCTCAAATCTGTGGGGGTGGGTCTTATTTTTCAACCAATGGATTATTTTTAATCTAACGGTTGGTGTGGTCCTTCTTTAGGTTAAAGAGGGTTTTGCATATAAAAGCTTTCTTTTGTATGTAGGGTTACTTTTTTTTTAGAGAAGTTTACTCTTTTTCTTGTTGGAGAAAGAAAAAATGAGAGGAAGAGAAAAATGGTGCTCTTGGTGTAAGAGTAGAGTTTTTCTTTTATTTTTGTTCTTTAGGTCGAGAGAGAAAAGGGAGAATAGGTGTACATGGGTTAAGGGTTGGTTTGGGTTGCAAACCACAAGGTACCCGTATTATTTCTCATTTTCTTTCATAGTGAAGAAAAATTTTTGTCTTTCCTGTAGATGTAGGTAGTAAAGCGAACCACGTAATTCTTTATGTTCTTGGTAGTGCTTATTTTTATTTGTTTTTGCTTGGATTTCATTATTTTTTATGCTATTGAATTTTTCTTGGTTGTTATTTCAAATACTTTGTGGTTTTATCCTATGGGTAAATATTGTGAAGCCCCAGCAAAGTGGTATCAGAGCTCTCAAGTTGGTGTTAACAAGGTGTTTGTGAAATTGCTCAAGAGATAGTAGTGTTCTCATTTTCTTTCATAGTGAATAGTAGTTTCCGTCTCTCTTGTGGATGTAGGTGGTAAGGCGAACCACATTATTCTTTGTGTTCTTGGTAGTGTTTAGTTTTATTTGTCTTTGCTTGGATTTTATTATTTTCTATTCTATTTTATTTTTCTTGGTTGCTATTTAAAATATATAATTTGTGGTTTTATACTGTGGGTGATTGTCGTGAGACCCTAACAAAGTGTTATCAGAGCTCTTAGGTTGGTGTTCACAATGTGTTTGTGAAATTGCTCAAAAGATAATGGTAATAAAAGGTACAGGTTTTCAATTCCAGATTGAAAAGTTTGATGGAAAAGGTAGCTTTAGCTTATGGCAAAGGAGGGTAAAGGACAACCTGGTTCAACAAGGCTTGGCTAGAGCATTGAAGGGAAAGGATAAGAAGCTAGAAAACATAAAAGATGTTGATTGGGAGGACATCGAGTTAAGGAGTGTTAGTACAATTTGATTGCTCTTGGCTGATAACGTTATGGAGGAAGATTCTCCATCAGAGTTGTGGGACAAGCTGGAGAAAATTTATTTAGGGAAAAGCTTAACCATAAAGTTATATCTAAAGCAACAGTTGTACGGGACGAAGATGGTAGAAGTTGGGAATCTCTTAGAACACCTAAATGTGCTCAATAGCATCTTGGATCAATTAGGGAATGTTGATGTCAAGGTGAAGCAAGAAAGCAAGGCTCTTTTTCTTCTTACCTTGCTTCTTGATTCGTATAAAAATTTGGTGACAACATTTCTTTATGGGAAAGATACAATGAAGTTGGAAGAAGTCACTACATCTCTTATATCCAATGAGGTTAGGAGGAAGCCCAAGTATGACAGTTGGTAGGATTTTGCATTGGTTACATAGGGAACAGATTGGAAAGAGAAGTCATCTAACAAGGGATTTGAGAGTGGTAGGTCTACATCCAAGGCCAGGGAAAAGGGAAAAGTATAGTGTTACAAGATGCAAGGAATTTGGTCGCATAATGAAAGATTGTCCCACACGAAAAAGGGATAGGGATGAATCAAGAAGTGTGAAAATTTCATCGAAAGAATATTTTGATATATTCCAAGAGAAAACAAGTGTTTTCTCCTTGAGTGATGGATCTATGTATAACATCACGAGTGTTGGGACAATGGAATCTAAATGATTGATGGAGTAGTTTGCACTTTGGGTGGTGTGGCATTTGTCCCAAAATGCTTAGGATCTAATATCACTGAGGCAGTTAGATTCCAATGGTTGTAAGGTCTTTGTTACAAGTGGATTCATGAAAATCATATGCAGCCGTATGGTCCTAATGAAGGGAGAAAAATGCAAAGGTTCGTATTATCTGAAAAGGATAGTGATTCCCATGGCCTTGATGGGATGTTGGAAACAAAGTGCACAAGGTAATGTGACCACACTAAGAGTATCTTTCGCAGATAGAATGGAGACAAGAGCTATAAGTTTCTAAAGTACAAATGATGGTGAGAGGAATATTCTTATTCAGAGAGAGGATTGATCGAGGTCCCTCTCTAGGAATGAATAGGATTGTTGGCTCGGGTGTAGTTACACATGTACATTGGCCATTTTTTTTTGAACCAAGTGGAATTAAGATAGAGTGGTTTAAGTAATGAGTAGGTGGTGTTTTATAGGGCCAATAGTGGTTTGTGGTATTTGTGAACAAGTGGAGGCGCAAACAGTAGATATCCAAGGTGGTTGAAAAATAAGCCAAGATGGAGATTTTTGAGGTTGTGTCTTATTTTTTCAATCATTGAATTATTTTTAATCTAACGGTTGTTGTGGTCCCTCTTTATTTTAAAGAGGGTTTTACATATAAAAAGCATTCTTTTGTATGTAGGGTTAGGTTTTTTGGAGAGAAGTTTACTCATTTTCTTATTGGTGAAAGAAAAATGGAGAGGAAAAAAAGAAAGAGGGTGCTCTTGGTGTAAGAGTGGAGTTTTTCTCTTGTTTTTGTTTTTTGAGTTAAGGGAAGAAAAGGAGAACAAGTGTACATGGGTCAAGGGTTGGTTTGGTTGCAAGCCACAAGGTATCTCCCGTGGATGTAGGCAGTAAGGTAGAACCACATAATTCTTTGTGTAATTGGTGGTGCTTATTTTTATTTGTCTTTGCTTGGATTTCGTTATTTTTGTTGTTATTAGATTTTTCTTGGTTGTAATTTCAAACACTTTGTAGTTTTACCCTATGGGAGATTGTTGTAAGGGCCCAACAGAATTCACCCTTAGTTGAGAGGATCCTTGCAAAGATATCCAAGCAAAGGTATACTTTATAAGAATAATGGTCATAAGATACACAAATGCTGATTGGGTCTGATGTGTTGGTGATAGAAGATCCACCTCTGGGTATTGTACCTTCCTTAGAGGAAACCTTGTTTCATGGAGAAGTAAAACACAAAATATTATTGACCATTCTAGTGCAAAGGCAAAGTACAAATCCATGGATAATGGTGTGTGTCTGAAGTATTGTGGATGAAATCCCTTCATGAGGAATCGGAAATTGAGTATGAAAAACCTTGATATTCTATCATGATAATCAAGCTACTATTAAGATTTCTCAATCCAATACAGCATCATAGAATCAATCACTTTGAGGTGGATCGACATTTCATTAGAAAAAGAGTAGCTTCTCAAGAAGTTTCCTTTCCTTATGTTACATGTGATATGCAACTTGTTGATCTCTTCATCAAAAGTGTTGTAAGGACCAAGTTGGATACATGTTTTTGCAAGTTTGGAATGATAAATATCTATTCCCAACTTGAGGGAGGGTGTAGGAACACAGAACACTAATTGTTTCTCTGTGGTCCCATCTTATATTCATGTTCTTTATGTTCTAGGAAGCAAGGGTATACTTATCTTTGTAATTGTTTATTATAAACATATAAATGCTAATGATGGGGCAGCAAGACCACAACTTACTACACCCCTTTTCATTATCTCCATCTGTTCTTTCTTTTCTCTTCTCTTTTTTGTTATCTCCCATTTTTTTCTCTTTTCGTGCTTATTTCTATTCAAAAACACAAGTGGACTGTCAACACCCACATCCAAATCTTATTATTAGAGATAATGAATTTGTAAAAGGTCCTTTCTAAAAGTCCAATAAGTTACTTTTCTTGTGTGCCAAATGCAACCTTTAACCTATAATGGGAACATAAAGGAATTAAATTTGTGAGCATTATATTAGGGGATTAATAGAAGAAACCAAAAGTGGGCCTACACAGTGTGTATTCTCTTAATTCAAAAAATGAAAAATAAAGTTGGCTATTGAAGAGGATGAATAGACGTTGTAATGAGTAGACCAAAAAGGATAAGGGTAGAAGTAGCAAGAAATGATTTAAGCACTAATAATTTAACAATGGATAAGACTTTAAATAGAGCAGAATGGCAAAATAGGATTCATGTAGTCGACCCCATATGGTTGGGATTAGGGATGAAAACATATTGGATTGGAGTAAAATTGGAGTATATTTGTATCTGATCTGATAATATAAATCCTATATCCAATTGATCTGATTGGATATCACAAAGGCTAATTCAAATTAGAATCCGCTAAGGATGTTGGATATTCGAATCTGATCCAATTTGATTTAACTACCCATAGGTATATAAAATTTAACAAATTAAAAAACACAAATATTTCTTCAACTATTTTTATCAACACACATATATATACAACAATAAAACTCGATGTGACTCATGAGCATGGTATTTATGGTGAAAGACCAACATGATTCGATACTAAGGCAGGATAATGGGATTGAGGGGCGAACTGCCACCCCAACATGCTTAATCGCACAAGGTACCTCAAAACATGGCAAACCGGGTAAGGCCTAGCAGGTACCTTGTGCGATTAAGCATGTTGGGGTGGCAGTTCGCCCCTCAATCCCATTATCCTGCCTTAGTATCGAATCAAGTTGGTCTTTCACCATAAATACCATGCTTAATGGCACAAGGTACCTCGAAACATGGCAAACCGGGTAAGGTCTAGTAGGTTGGGAACGAGATCTGCTCCTCCCACAAGGGGTGCCTCACAGGCACATCCACCGTGTATTGGGAACATCTCCCATGAATAATAACTTATAAGTACGAGAGATGTTCCCAATGCATGGTAGGATGTGCATGTGAGGTCGGTGTGTGGCGCCCTGTGTGAGGAGCAAATCTGGTCTCAGCGGGTTGGGGACAAGGGGTTGGTGGCGTACATTTATGAAGGAAATTAATGCAACGTGGTTGCATCAAGACGGGAATTGTTAGTCACTAAACTAGAATAACGTGTGGGACAAGAAGTAATGATTTTAGATAAGGGGGATCTCTAGAGGTGACTAGGCATAATGGAACCTGGAATCCACATTTCTCTCCAATGTGGGAAAGGAGTTCAAATCTATGCCCCACAACGTCCCACAGCACATCTCCGCCTTGTATTGAGAACATCTTCCGATGATGACATCATCATTTCTGATACATCATCAGAAGATGTTTCCAATACACGGCGGGGATGTGCTGTGGGAGGTTGTGGGGCACAAATGTGAACTCAAAGGAAAGGGGGGTGGTCTCGGTTATAAATACCCCCTAGTGGACACAATTAATATCATTAGAGATGGGTAGGTAAAAGGGAGGTAAGAGGAAACTCAAAGAAAATACTTAGTATTCTTGTCTTGAAGGAGCATGGGCCTCTCCCAAATCGAAGTTAGACAAGAGCCCAGTCCCCACGCAAAGGAGCAACTAAGGTGAGTTAGTAATGTAGAAGGACCAAGCCAAGTCGACATCTTCAGTTTTGGTTCCAACAGATCTCTCAAATCTTTCCACATGTATTGAAGTAGGATCTCCGACCCTAACAATCTGATAGGGGGTATTTGAATCCAACAAAATAAGACTTGATTTGAATTCAGATTGGGTCATGGTCTAGTCCATGTTGCCACAATTAGATAATAAACTTCAAAAATAAATAAAATGCAAAAAATATATATAATAAATTAAAAAATTTGGAAACATTTTTAGCATCATATATTCGACGTATTAAACAATAATAAGTATGACAGATAAGAAATGCTTTTATTAATGATGGAAATAAAACTATTTTCCTATTTCCTCATTAAATCTCATATCCAAGGTATATTCTCTCATTAAATCTTATATTTAAGATATATTTTTCTCATCATTAAATTCTACTAATTAAATCCACAATATTAATTTTAATGATATAAAAATAAATATTTTGAAAAAATAATTTAAAAACAAACATTTTCTTCCTTCCTAGTGGTGGGTAAGCAATTCAACCATTTGGGATCGAATGGATTAATAAATAATACCATAATTAAATAAAATAAATTAAAATATATAAAATATATAACACAAATAAAAGAATTAGGCATATCTCTAATGTTGTATATTCATTATACTAAACAAAAATAAGTATGAAATGAAATAAGTATTTTTGTTAATGATAATAAAATGTCAAATTTAAAATCAACCTAGAAATGAAATGATGTCATAGTCAAATGATAAAGTTTTTAAGAATAGAAAATACAAAGAATCACAAAAATAAAAAATAGAAAAAATTTTGGGCACATATCTAATATTATATATTTATAAAATATTAAATATTGGGTACATCTCTAATATTATACATTCATTATGTTGAACAAAAAAAAGTATTATACATAAGAAATAATTTTTTCAATGATGAAAATGCAATACAAAATTTAATATCAACTTAGAAATCAAACTATTTTCCTTTTGGGTGGTGGGTTATGGTTTGGGTCAAATGGATTAATCGATGATATGATAATAAAATAATAAAACTTTAAAAATAAAAAGTACAAGTAATCAAAACAACATATAAAAAATTATATATTAATTATGTCAACCAAAGTTTAAGTGTGATAAGTAAAAATAATTAAATAATATAGATGAAATATATAAATTAAAACTGACCCGAAAGTAAAGTTATTTTCTTATCTAAATGGTGGGTCAATGGTCCAACTTTTCGAAGAAACTCATGATGTCATAGTTGAATAATAAATATTTAAAAAATATAGAATACAAAAATGAAAATTACAGAATTTTGTCGAAAATATTTGGAAACATTCCTAATGTTGTATATTCATCATATTAAATAAAAATAATCATTAAAATAAATATCATTTTTATTTATGACAAAAATAAAACACAAAATTTAATAATAATGACAATAATAATAATAATAATAATTGTTATTGTAATTTAAAATTTCCACATACAATGCACGTGCACATTTACTACAAGCATTTAAGTTTATTTTTAATCATATTGTTACTTTTGTTAATTTTCAATTTATATCTTAACTATGATATATCTAAAATTCAAGTAATTAAAATGAAAACAAATTTCTCACTTGCAACGTCCTTGCTTAATTAAAACTGGTCTACCAATTAAGTGATACAACTTACAAACCCAACAGTATTACGAGACGTTTGATGTTTGCTTACCAAGAGTAGGGGTTTCAAAAGAGTGGAACAATAGCTGTGTATAAATACATTTTGTATATGCACTGTGCATATTTGTACTCTCACCAAACACAAAATTTATGACAAAATTTAATAATAATAATTGTTTTTGTAATTTAAAATTTCCACATACAATGCACGTGCACATTTATTACAAGCATTTAAGTTTATTTTTAATCATATTGTTACTTTTGTTAATTTTCAATTTCTATCTTAACTATAATATATCTAAAATTCAAGTAATTAAAATGAAAACAAATTTCTCACTTGCAACATCCATGCTTAATTAAAACTGGTCTACCAATTAAGTGATGCAACTTACAAACCCAACAGTACTACGGGACGTTTGATGTTTGCTTACCAAGAGTAGGGGTTTTAAAAGAGTGGAACAATAGCTGTATAAATACATTTTGTATATGCACTGTGCATATTTGTACTCTTACCAAACAGAACCTAAGGCTGTGTTTGGAACTGATGTAAAAGGTCATTGGTGTAAAAGTATATCAATGACAATTACATCAACCTGTAAAAAGTGACAGTTTTGATTTTCGAAAAGTATGATGAGAAAAGAAAAGTTTTACATCGATTTTATCAGTGTAGTATTTACATCAATACGATGTAAAATCTACTTTAGATGAAGTTTTACATCGATTTACGACATAAAACTCCACTCCATCCAAACACCGACAAAACTGAAACAGAGTGAAATTTTACGACGATCTTGATTTACACTCATTCCAAACGCCGACAAAATTGAACTGGCGTAAATATTTACATTAAATGGGAGCCTAAAGAATGAAAATGAAATGGAAGGTCCATTTATTTCAAATCTGCCTGAAATTGATATCTAAAATGTGTCACCCCTGTAGGGATTTCAAATCTGCTCAAATCAAGATCTGGAATTCACCTTTTTCTGGTAAACAGGGAATCCACTTCATTAAGACTTGGTAATCTCTAGAACAAACCCCTCATTTAACAACATAAATTGTATCCAACCCTCTTTGAATTCCTCTCCACCCACCCCCAATCAAGGTTCAAAGTATCGATACATATCGGCCCGTATTGGCCGATATGTATCATGCCAATGGCTTCCCAATACGCCCCTACAGGGGGTGTATCGGGGTTCTGACCAGTTCAGGGGGTGGAGGAGCCTTAAACCGGCCCCCCCTGAACCGGTTTTGAAAAAAATAATAAAAAAAAGGGTTGAAAACACTATCGATATCGCCCGGTACACCCCCACCGGCATATCGGGCATATCGATATTTTGAACCTTGCCCTCAATCCCAACAGCCTTGTGCAAAGTGTCTCCACCTCATTAATTCTCTCTCTCTCTAGGATGCATCATTAGGCATATGCCTTCAAACCTTTTAAACTTCTCCTGTAGTCGTCCTTTCCTTCTTATATCCTTCTAATAAACACAAATCAATAATTTGCGATGGCTTTTACTTTTCGAGCTTTTATAGTTCCATAAATGTATGTAGAACTCATTATTGTATCCTTGATTTTGCCAAGAACGGTCAAACCAGAGCGTGGATCTCTCGCAAAACAAGATTTATCACATGGGCCAGAAAACCCAATCAAAAGTAAACACATCGTCGTTGCCACATCTACTAATAGTAGAGATTATTGATGTGTTTAGTTATGATCAGATTTGATTGCCTATTTACATATCTTGTTTGCACCATACATGTGCAGTGAGATTCTAGTGATGAGATCCCTTCAAAAAGGAATGCTTTAGGAGTTCATGGAGAGGACTCGCAAGCTGTCTTCTTTAAATACCCGAACAAATGAACCCTCTTAAGTAAAACACCCCTCCCATAGACAACTGACTTAGCAGGACTTAGCAGGTAGTGATCCCACATAACCCAGGACCCCAGATTTCAATCTGGCGACAAAAGAACACCCTTCCTATGGAGGAACAAAAAATAGAACACTGTTAGTAATCCAAGTTCAATCACCACTTATGTAATGGAATTCAAATCCAAATTTAGACAATGGGATTCTGTTTGTAGCCCCAACTGAAGTAGAGTGAACATGCAAAATCGATAATTGCTCTTCCAATATCATGAACTCCACAACCTCAAGAATCAAGATATCCCACTCCAAATAAATTAAATAGAAAAAAAAAAATGAATGCATTTATTAAGCCTTGATATATCTATCTCAAAAGTGAAATAGACTTGCCCTCGAATCATAGACGTACAGAATGGTGAGGTACTTGCGTTCACTGTGGTTCGTTTATTGCTGTGTAGAAAGAAGTTTAAATACACGGAATGCACTAATAATGAACTCAATATAACATAATCCAAATAGCTAGTAATTCTGCAGACCATATACTACAAGCCCTTGGCAACAAATGCTTTACATGTATCCAGATTATAACAATCTAAGATACTGTTGTGTAGTAAACCGAGTTGATGACAAACTAGCAAGATCATTCTCCCCTGATCATTAGAGATTGATACGGCACCCTCCTTATCTCCACAAATGTTGAAAATTGATTGCTCATTGGTTGTTTCCATGGTTCACCATCCATCTGCATATAAGAATGTTTCCATTCGCCACCTCTAACTTCCAATCTAATTGCTGCAGCCTGAAACAAACCACTGAATTTATTTTAAAATGCTTCTTTTAACAATTACAGTTATCAACTAATATATTTATGAAATAATTAAATCATCAGTAAACCTTTAAGATCATAGAAATTGAACTCTCTAAGTGAATTCATAGGCAATTAGCAATGTGGAATAACAGCTTGGTTCTAGTGCAGCAGAAGAACCGATTGTCATTACATGACATAATATAATTCATTTCATGGTGAAAGAATTGTACCATTTTTAATGATAGAACAAAACCGTGAATCTCTCACATCCTAGTAATCATGCAGCAGTAGAACCAATACCTAGGTAGTTCAGGGCCTCAAGGGAAAATGTAAAGGTAAATCTATGAAAAATGACGAATACCTAGTATCAGATCTGAGGCACTAGTAATAAGGTCTAAGGGTGCTGAAGCTGGTTCTACCAGTGGTGAGATTTTAAAAGTGAATGGTAGAAATGTTGTTTTAAGGAATGCGCTATTCATTTTCTTATAGGTAACAATATTTTATTAAACTCAAAAACAACAAATAATGTACAAAGCTAAGAGCTCAAAGGCCCTACATATAGGTCAGACTAGCCGCTTATCCCAAATTTATGGCATTACAGTTAGGCCCAAAACATTTGTTCTCCTTATTTAGTCAAAGCATCTGCCATTGAATTTGCTGATCTTCACGCCAATTGAAAGGCTAGAACTGCTCCAGTACTCAGCCAATTTATCCCCTTGGTTACTTGTCCATGCTGCTATATTGTGTTGCTGTTGTTCCTCAACCATTTAATTACAACTTTAGAGTCTCCTTCCATAGTAATATCTTTCAAATTCAGCTGTCTTGTCACCCTCAATCCTTGCACAACAGTTAAACATCTTAACTCTTATTAAGTTGTACACCCAATAGGTCCTGCAAACAATGCTATTTAAAGTAATGCATTTTATTGGTAATGATGATCTTTATAAATTTTGGAAAAGAATGAGATATGGTACAAGATGTGCCAAGCACTCCCTTTAGAACTTCAGGCTAGCATCAGTTTACATGACCCCCCAAAATAACTTCCTTCTATTGATTCCATTGTCTAGTTAGTGCATCTGCTAAGCTATTAGTTGATTATATTGTCCATCTAAATATTGTTCTCACCTCCTTAGCCAAAACGTTGTGGTTCTCTTGTTGTGTCTGTAGATCCAAGAGCAAAATTTCATTATTATTAAACTCACATTCAAAAATACTCTTGAATCCACTTCAACTAAAAGATTTTTATAATCAAGTATAGCCACTCTCAGCCTTTGCACCTCTGACTTATTGAGTTGCCATGGCCAATAGGCCTAAGAATAGATGGCCACAACATTCCCTTATCTATCTCTAAACACTCCTGGCTATACCCAAACAACTTGGATTACATAAACAACAATCATCAAAATTTAACTTGACAATATGAGCTGCTGGTGAGCTCCAAAAAGGGTAAGATTTAAGTGCTTGATGCAGATGATAGTCCCACTATTTCCTAACTTCGGGTAGTATTATTTAGGCCCCATTCGTTTTTTACCAAGTCATTTGCCTGGGTATATGCACTTACTTTAGTACGTACCCAGGTAAATGCATTTGCCCATGTTTTTTTGATCAAAAGTGTTTCCAAGGTAAGTTAAACAATATACCATTTTTACCCATAAATTTTCACTATTAGAAGGGGCAATTTTATCCCATAATGTTTTGGAAACTTCCCTCCGGGTGGGAAAGTTACGTATCCACCTGGAAGATGGGTATCACTTACGGTAAGTGATACCCAAGTGATACCCATGGGACTGAAAAGCAAACATGGGATTGTTAGTCAACAGGAACAACTTCCCCATTGTCCAACTTTCTAACCCTCTATTTACTGAGAAATGAACAGGGCCTTAAAGAGAATGAAACATCTTCATGAATTTACCCAACAAGCCACATTAACCATCACACTCCCTATCATTACTTCTTTACAATGAGTTGAATCTTTGAATATTCTAGCATCTCTTTCCTACCAAATAGATCAGAAAAATGGCCAGACATGCACATCTCCACATCATTTCCTCCCTTCTCTTGGAGGGAGAGAAAATTGACTTTGAAAAGAAACTTTCGACATAAGAACTTGGACTACTCCAACAAAAAAATAGATCAAGATTAATTTTATGGTAAATTATTTAAACCACCCATGTAGTTTCTGACAGTTGCTTTAACATCACCTGACCATTGACCTCTGCAAAATCCCCCCTCAACATTTGGGTTAAACTATAATCCTGTTCAACATGACAGAACTAAGCACATTGAGGTTGATAGGCATTTCATAAGGGAAAGAGTCTCTTCAGGAGAAGTTTGTTTACCATTTATCACATTAGAAGAGCAGCTGGCTGATATCTTGACCAAGGGAGTTCCCAGGGGGAAATTGACACACTATATAAGCAAGCCGGGCATGATTGACATCTATGCTCAGCTTGAGGGGGAGTGTAAAGAGACTGGGCCAAATGAGCCCTAACAGCCTTTCGTGTGATATCCTTTATTTTATCTTTTATTTTATGTTGATGAGCCTCGCTTAATGGGCCTATTATTTGTTCTTATTTTATTTTCTTTATGTAACTGCCAAGCTAGCCGCCTACTCTCCTCACTACTTATCATAGCATATGCCTGTGAAAGAGTAACCTCATCCCTGGCCAAAATGTTTTGTCTGATAATATCAAACTCAGGGTTGAGTCCAGTGAGAAACTCAAACACCCTATTTCTCTCCACTAGTTTTCTATACATTTCAGCATCCTTTTTACTCTCCCATACCACTGTCTCCATAACATCAATTTCCTGCCATAGGGATTTTAGTATAGAGTAATAGATTGCCACACTCTTCTCCCCCTGTCTCAGGTTCTTCACATCACTTTTCAATTTGTATGCTATGGCTACATTCAGTTTCTGTGAATAGGTCTCAGTTACACTGTCCCATATCTCCTTAGCCGAAGACATCCAGAGATAGTGTTGGCCTATATAGGGCTGCATAGAGTTGACTAACCATCCTATAACAGTATAGTTCTCTTGCATCCATCTTTCAAATTCAGGGTCTGTCTCTTCGGGTTTCACCTTGCTGCCTGTGAGATACCCGAGTTTTCCTCTACTACAAACATAGATTTTTATAGACTGTGCCCAAGCAAGATAGTTCGTCCCATCTAGCTTAATTGTGGTAACACCAGTCAAAACAGAATCTACTGAAGCAAGTCCAGAAACTGGCACCTGCTTGAACTCACTTCCGTATGCCTCCATTAATCAAACAAAAATCAAAGAACATAAAATTTTGACTATGTAAACTTACTTGAAGTCAAACCAGAACTTGGGTGCTTGAAAAACTAGGGTTTTGCTCCATCCAGCAGATGGGAGGAAGAGACAAGACACTGCCGCACCCACCAGACTAACCCAAACTCTTCCAAACCCGAACTGCCCTCCTTTAGCAATCACAAGATACCTTCCAAGCACAGAGCGCCACACCCAAGCTTCACCTTTCCTGGTAACCTCGAAAATCTCTAGTCGGCTAGGGTTTTGGGCAGCAGCAAAACAGCATCACTTCTTGGCAAAATCTGGCCAGAACTAAACTCTCCAAATCCTTCTACCAACTAGACAAGTGATTCTCTATACTATAGAGAACCTATCTCTCCATACACTCTTGATTTTAGAGTGTACAGGAACAAAGAAAAAAGAAGGAAGAGGAACTGAACCTTCTCTGATACCAAGATGTAAATCAGTCATCTAATATCAGGATTAAACTTAGTGATTAGCAGAATAGAACAGATCTGAATAACTGTATGAGAGAGGAAGATGGCGAAGAGAAGAGGTAAGAGAAGAAGAAGTCGAATTAATCACCCTTCTCCTCTAACCCTATTTTATTAATCTCTAAAAAAATTGATGATGACAAGTATACCCTTAAGTGGGCGGCCAGCTTGGCAGTTACATAAAGAAAATAAAATAAGAACAAGTAACAGGCCCATTAAGTGAGGCCCTTCAACATAAAATAAAAGATAAAATAAAGGATATCACACGAAAGGCTGTTAGGGCCCATTCGGCCCAGTCTCTTTACAATACTTACTGGCCCCTTCCATTAATTTGAGTACACAGTATCAAATTACAAGTTTACCCTTATATCTCTATCTGGCAAAAAATGTACAACAGCAAGTCCAACGCCAACCCATGTTCAACTTGAAGCTCCTCCCTTTCCCTATCTTAACTTCTCCGGTTTCTTTATCTCATTATATCTATTCTTCTCCCCAAGAACTGTGCATAATTACCCACTCGTCCTTGAAAAAGTGAAGCAGAAAATCCTATTACCATCAATCGATATCAGATTGTTTGCTACTGGCAATGACAAGTCGGCCCCAACCCTGAAATGCATCATAACCATCATTACCTTCCTGAGCATCTTCCCCGACACCATATGCTCACTTCAACTGTGTCACCCCAGAGGATGGAACACATTGCGAAGAGTTACATAATCCAGACGACTTAACCAAGTCATTGACATCCCTGAGTATATCACTCTGCCATTCCCAGCCGAGTCCATCTTGAACAAGAGGTTGTAATCATAGGGACTCACAGATCCCTCACACTAATACATGCGAGTTAGATATAGTAAAAAGTGTCCAGTCTAGAGTTTGTAAGAATCAAAGTGAACTCAGCCAACCAAGGCATGGCCAACTCACTAAACACCAATCATAAAAGCTCCATTACAGCGGCCTGTCAATCAACGAGGAAATATTAGAATTTCTTCTTGAATCAGAAGGCTACCTAAGACGGGAAGGACAATTTCCCCCTGCTGAGAGACACAGAAGTCCATCCACACCCACAAACAATCCCTCATCATTGTGGCCGCACCCAAGCACCACATTTCCAACTTTGGTCCCTCAGAATATAACCCTTTCCACAGAGAAATATCCAACAGTGCACAATCCATCACTATATGATACCTGATAGAGGCATAGCTGCTTGTCACAGAGTGACATTGACTTGGGCATGTGGCATGAACCTTAACCAAATGAGAGCAGATAGAAGAGGTTTTGTGAAGATTCTAGAAGAGTTTCAAAAGCCCCAAGAGGATTCAAGAGATCCCTAGAGTTGTACCGCTACACCCTACTTGAGGAATACAAAAAGTTCTTTGAGTTCCCTATGCCAGTTGCCTTTGTATGTTCTTGTCCCTAACTTGCCTAAAAAGTTCCCAAGTTTGTGGGTTCAGTTGGTGCAAAGGTGCCATTGCAAGTGCCACATATTGACACTAGTAGAGAAGGCTAGGTCCATGAAATGCTGCTCACTACATCCCAATGCATATATTCTCTGAGAGAGATGATCTGCAGGAAACACCACCAAGTGAACGAAAATTTTTTTCTGATCAAACACTGGATCAGCCTGTGTAACATCCAGCAAGGAAGGCATTGAATCCAAACAATGTCACTGCCAGTATCAAGCACAATGTAGACATTCTTACGAGGCAATGCCAAGTTGCCAACACCTAACCATGTAAATATTCTTTGCTACCGTGAGAGAGGTTAGAGATGACTGAACTACTGAATCCATCATTGTGTGACAAAGTGGTGTTTCTACTAGTAACAGGCGGTGCAACAGCTGCCACCGAAATGCTGGATTATGCTTTATATTGGGGATTGAAAGGTTATATTTCTGGGGTATTGGTTCTTTTCGAATTCTTTTCGGGCAGGGTGATACTTGTTTTGATGTCATGTTCTCAGTGGTTCTTATTGCCAGCTCCTATAATCTATTTTTATTTTGATGAAAAAATTTCCATTACTGTTAAGAAAAAAGTTCAATAGTGGCACCTGAGCAATATGTTTTGCAGTGATGAGCTCAACCATAACAAATGAAGCATGCCATCCTTGCTTTAAGCCAAAGACCTCAAGAAGGCCATCATCCACGTGAGCTTCAACAAAGCCTCTCTGAAAAGTACACAAATTTCAGTCATCTAAAACACACACACAAACACAAAGACAGAGTAACACTATTTCTAGCCAATATCAATTCATGGAACTATATGGTAATAACAATAAAAGGATTATCTGTTCCCTAGTTGTCTAAGATACTAGTCATGGTTTAGAAATACTGTATTATATTGGTAATATAACTTTCCATTTATATAGTAGCTCTGTTTAAAACCAATGACTCTATCGATAATTTAGAATTCATTACAAGGAGCTTGCCCCTGTAAATTCTCAAATATTAGATCTAATGTTTAGTTTCTAACAAGGTTTAATATCAGTATTGGTGGAAATGTCAGTTATCCAAATGTAGGAAAAATGAAAGAAATGTCATAAATATTGGAAATATTTTAAAAATTATAGACATGGTGGAAACATTATGGAATGTAGAAATATGGAATAACAAAAGAAGCATTAGGGCTGGGCTTGGATTTTCAGTCCTCGGGCTGGGATCGGGCCCAAGAAGTTGGGTTTTTTTATTGGGATTATAGCAGTTAAGGGCAACTTTTGGCCCTTAATATCAATAAAAGTAATATATTTAAAAAAATTTCAAAAATGGGTTAACTTTTTAAAAATAACATCAGTTAAGGGCAAAAACACTGTTCATCTTCTTCTTCTTGTAATCCATTCACCAGCGCTGCCGCCGCCGCCTCTGTCTCCCACCCACCTCCGGCAACGTTGCCAGAGACAGGAGGAGGTGGGCGGAGGTGGGTGGAGGTGGCAGCGTTGGGCAGACTAATGACCACCAGCGCCGCCGCCTCTGCCTCCGCCCACCTCCGGCAACTCTGCTGAAGGCGGAGGCGGAGGTGGCGGAGGCGTTGCCAGAGGCAGCAGCGAGCGGCAGACAGTGACGCCGGTGAATGGATTGCAAGAGGAAGAAGATGAACAGTGTTTTTGCCCTTAATTGATATTATTTTTAAAAAATTAACCCATTTTTGAATTTTTTTTAAATATATTACTTTTATTGATATTAAGTGCTAAAAGTTGCCTTCAAATGTTATTATCCCTTTTTTATTTTTTGGGTTGGGCCCGTGCCTAGACCTTAGGTAGCCTGAACCCAACCCAACTACACACATTCATACATACAAATGTAGTTATGTACATAAATGTAAATTTTGCATACATATTATATGTATATATATATATATATACACACACACACACACATACATACATACAAATACATATTTGTATGTATATACATTTTTATACATATTTACCAATATACATACATATTTGCATTAATGCATACATACATGTATAATTTTAGGGAGGGTTCATTAACCAACCCGAGCCCGGCCCGGGCCCAAGCCCAAGCCCAACCGAGTGCATCAAATTACAATGCAGGCTCGGGCCTTAAGCCCAAGTTTTAGGGTCAGGACTGGGTTGACCATAAACCCGCCCGACTTGCACCCCTAAGAAGCATTGATACAGCTTTTCAATTATTATCTTATTCCAAACCATCAAACAATTGCAAGAAACTTGGGCTGCTAGAAAAATAATACGCTACAAAGCTTTCCCTGTAGATTTAAAGAGTTAAAACTACATAATAGGGAGTTCAAGCAAAACTTTAATCTACACAAGTGCAAATGATTATAATAAATTAACCAAATAATCTATTAGACAGACAAAAACTAAGGTTTAATGTTACATCCAAAATGAATTATGAGCTAGCTCAAATTGGTCATCATCATCATTAACTAAGAGCAAAAGAGCTAGCTTCAAAATAATAGATACATCTTATATCACCTTGATATTCTAGCTAAGAAATAGAATATGCAAAGTAAGATTCCAACAGTTCACTAGATATATACAAGATTCTTTTCTTTTTCTTTTTTTCTCTCTTGAACATGATATATAAGGTTGGAACAAGTTTGTTTTAATCTATTGAACAAATTTGTTTAAATACATGGAATGCACTAATAATGAACTCAATACAACATCATCCAAATAGCAAGTAATTTTGTAGACCATATACTACAAAGCCCTTGGACAAACTAGCTAGTAATTTTGACGACAAACTAGCAAGACCATTCTCCACTGATCATTAGAGCTTGATACATTACCCTCCTTATCTCCACAAATGTTGAAAATTGATTCCTCATTGGTTGTTTCCATGGTTCTCCCTCTATTGTACATTATTCTAGAGTTGTTCTAGAGCATTCTCGTAGAATATTCTAGAAGATATTATAAGGATCCTAGCAATTAGATGTATGCAAGGTTCAAAGTATCGGAAATACAAGGTGTATCCGAAAGACAATTTTAAGAGACGTATCGGGATACGCTTTGGATACGTATGATACGAATGAAAAATCAAGATACACATAAATATGGTAAAATATATTACTAACTATATTTACAAATTTTATATGATTGTAAATAAGTCATTTAAATGTAAAAAATCATAATTTAATGGTTTATATAAAGTGTGACATATCGGGACACAATTAGTAACCGTTGAAAAAATGATGGAATAACTAAAATGTCAATGTCAATGTCAATTTTCAAAAACCAATATATTAATCTTAATATTTATTAGTATATAAATTTTAATAATTAATTCTAGCATTTATTAATAAAAACTTGTCACTCATTAAGAAAAGTGAAAATTTACTTAAAACTAAAAATACATATAATCATAGCAAGCAAATATGTGTGGCTCATTGGCAAACTTGTGGTCGTTAAAATTTAAAATCAAGTAACCAAAATTCAAATCTTGCTATAGCTAAAATTTGAAATTTTTACACTAACAAAATGAAATTAATGATAGGGGATCATTAATTAAAGTTTAAAGGAATTAATGAGATAATTTGAATTAGGCGCTAAAATTCAAATTTAAATTTAAATTTGCCTTGGAGTAATTGACTAATTAATGAAAGAGAAATTAGACTTAAATAAACAAAATTAATGAGAGATTCGGTATTAAACATGGATTAACGAATAACGATACAGATCTTAACTGTATCGGACTGTTTTGGGTTTGTATCAGACAGTATCGAGCCCATATCGGCCGATACAGATCCAAAACAGATCGATACGGGCTCGTATCGGCCGATACGTACGAAAAGAAACAGAGCATATGATTTATACACGTTCCGCGTATCGGATTCTTGTTGAAACGATACGTATCAGCCGATACGGACTGATACGTTGCAATATTTTGAACCTGGGATGTATGGCACTTCTAACGACCAAATCCATTCAATTAAGGTAGGAAGGCTATACAAGGAGTATTCTCGTTTGGAGGAACATCCAAGAAGTGTTCAAGAGTCATATCCCTACACCCTACTTTTTTTTTATCAATAACTATGGATTGAATTAATATTAAAAATATGAGAAAATTACAGGGCAAGGGGGCTAAACAATCTTTTAGCTCCCAAGAACAACCATTAAACATCAAAAGAACAAAAATTACAAGACAACCCAAAAAATAGAATCTTTGTTCACCCCTTGTCTAGCTAGACCATCTGCCAAAGAGTTTGCACTTCTTTTTACCCATTTGTATTGGATTTCCATGTCCTTAGTCAGCCACTTGAATTTCCTCTTTCATTTCTGTAATTCCAAAGTCTAAGACTATCCTCTTTCAGCCAGTTTGCCACCACTTCAGAATCTCCTTCTATGATCAACTTGTTAATATGCATATCCTTGATTCTTTGTACCCCTTCAAGAGATGCAAGAATCTCAGCTCCCAAAGAATCTCCCACTCCAACTGGTCCAGAATACATTGCTAACAGCTTCCCTTGTTCATCTCTTATTACTCCTCCTATCCCGTATAGCCCTGGATTGCCCAAGCTGCTGCCATCAAAGTTCAGTTTAACAAAGTCATGGGGTGGGGGGATCCAACAAACATTTGAGGCCTTCCTCATTGGAACAAGTTATGCTATCTCCTTCCACTTTCTTTACAGCTCATCAACTGAGAATTCTGCGAACAGAGCCAAGGTTTTCAGCCAATGTATAACCCTAATGTGGATGGCCTCCAGCATTGCTTCTAAACTTCTCTCCTTATCTGTAAATATTCGTGAATCTCTCCTCCCAAATAGCCCAACAGACTGCAGCCCTCATACACCTCCACATAAACTTGGCCCTTTTTGTTGGCTAAAACGGCATAAATGTGAATAGGCTTTGTACATTCGAAGGGGGGGATCCACCTGCACCCAAACAAAGAAGTACACCACTCCCAAATGATGTTTGTGAACTGACAGGAGATTAGTAAGTGATATCCAGACTCACCATCAGCTTTACAAAGAACACCGGTGAGGACAAAAACAACCATTGGGTCTTTTTCTTTGAAGTAAATATGTTGTGTTAACTCTTTCCAGAAAGGCTTCCCGACAGAAACTTCCAACCTTAGGAGGTATAGAATGACACCACACCTTTTTAACAAGGAAAGACAAGCCAGAAGAAGAAGAATGTGTGAGAGCACTATAGAAAGAGGCACAAGTGAAAGAACCAAAGGGGGTGAGAGTCCAAATTCTACTATATGCCTTTGTTGGCTCTAGGAACACCCCTTCAAGAATGGATAACACTGATGAGATACCATCAAGCTCTGTGTCCCTGATATCTATTCGCAGGCCCAAGTTCCAGTCGACCCTAGAAATAGAATTAGAATGAACAATGAATGAAGACACCAGTTCATTTTTAAAAGTGGAAAGGGCAAAAAGGCTTGGGAATTGGTCTTTTAGGGAGGAGTCCCCAATCTAAACATGTTCCCAAAAATTAATGAGATTGCTTGAGTGCAAGTCATACCTGATCCATGGAGAAAACAAAGGTAGAATAACTTTCCAAGGAGATGCTCTTGTACTCCTTGCCAGAATCCAAGAGTCCCATCCATTTGCTGCAACCCCATGAATACTTCCCATATCTTCACCCAAAGTTTGTCCTTCTCCAATGAGAACCTCCAAAGCCATTTCCCCAGAAGAGTCAAGTTCCTATCCCTACACCCTACTTGAGTAATACAAAGAGTTCTTTGAGTTCCCTATGCCAGTTGCCTTTGTATGTTCATCTCTAACTTGCCTAAGATGTTCCCCAAGTGTGTGGGTTCAGTTGGTGCAGACTTGTTCTTAGAGCCATAGTGTTCTCAAGTAGGAAGGCTGATTTGTGAAGCAGGGAGGTGCTATCACAAGTGCCACATGCAGCGCTAGTAGAGAAGGCTAGGTTCACGAAATGCTGCTGACTACATCCTGATGCATCAATTGCAAATGTGTGGATCTTATCTTTTAAAAGATGTCTTGTATTAAGAAACATAAATGAACAATATTAGTAAAAAGGGGGTTCTAAGCTGTACCCTAGCCGCCTATGCAAAAAGAGCAAAATTTATCTGAGTTATGTCTTGGTTGAGGTGCACCAAGAACACAAGGGGCTGCACCAAGGCCTAGGCTAGGCGCAAGCCTTTGCGCCTTGAAATGTGCCTTGCCTGTACACCTAGGCAGACCTTTTAAGTTTTAATCACTGATCCAGGGAGGTGCTAGCAAATAGGTTGGTTCTACCTGGAACCGATTGGAACCAACCTCAAACTGGATTTCATAAGGCTGGTTCAAATAGGTTCTCGGGTAGGGTCTGGTTCCAAATTCTTGGAACTGGCCCCCACCCAAGCCGGCTCCAGGGATGGGGGTTTACCCTACCTGAACCAACCCAGAGAACCAGCCTTGATTGGCCTTGGTAGAACCAGCTTAATTAACCTTGGTAGAACTGAAATTACCCAACCTTAGAACCAAATCTGCCTTAAAATAAATTATAAAATACTTTGAGGATGTGAAAAACTGAACCCAAGCACTCATGGTTACAATGATCATAATCTCATTTAACCATTGCACTTGCATATGGTTTCGAATGATGGATTATGTATTAATTATGTTTTATTGTTCGGGTCAATTGTGAATTGTATTCTATTTACATTGAGATTGTATTTAACTAAATTGTGGAATGTGTATGAAGTTCAATTATGGATTAGTAATAACTATGTGATATAATTTAGGTTGTCTGTGGATTATGTTTAATTTTCTGAGATTGAGTGACCATATGGATTTGAAATATGGAATGTTTAAGATAGATGGTTATTGAAAGGGAAAAAATAGAAAACAGCATATTATTATTCTTTTAAAGAACAAGTTCCATGGGTAGACCCTAGAACCAACCTTGGAACCAATCTTGACAGGTAGGTTCTGGTTCCAAAAATCTGGAACCGAGCCCTATAAGGTAGGTTCTAGGTTCTGCCTTGGAATTGAACCAAACTAACCCATGCTCACTCGTAGATCCAGGATTTGTTAAGAAGTAATGTGGTAATTTTAAGTGGAGAGGAGTCAAATTTCAAAAGAAATTGCAAGTGTTTAAGGCTAAATTGAAAGAATGGAACAAGGAGCACTTGGGTAGGATAAAGGAGGAAATGATAAACAAAAGAAAAAAGATAAAAAGAGTTGGATAAAAAGGAGGTTCAAAGGCAATTTAGGATGGAAGAAGTGTTCAAATGCTCTTTGAGGAAGGAAATGGAAGGAATGTTGCTCAAGGAAGAGATCTCTTAGAGAAAAAAATAAAAATTTATGAAAGTGATGGGAATACAAGGTTTTTTCATTCAGTTGCCAATGGGAGAAGAAAAAAGAATTTTGTGGCATGATTGGATGTAGGAGGGTTAAGAACTAATCAAGAGGAAAAAACATTGGTGGATCACTTCAAATAAATATATTAAAATCCCTTGAATAAGAGAATGATAGTTGAAGGATTTGACTGGCCAAGTTTGGAACAGGAGTACATGGAGAAAGGAAGTTTCTCTATGGACAGAACAAAGCCTCTAGGACCTGATGAATTCACAATAGCTTTTTACTAGGACTGTTGGGCAACTGTAAAGGATGATTTAATTCTAATATTCAATGAATTCTTTGAGAAAGGAATTATTAATCATGGAATAAATGCAACTTTCATTAGTTTGGTCCCTAAAAAAATTGAGGCACTTCACTCAAAAGACTTTCGACCTATAAGTTTAGTAACAGTTTTATAATATTGTAGCTTAGGTCCTGCCTTTGTGACTTAAGGTGGTGCTTCCTTTTCACTTTCAAGGAGCTTTTATCCAAGATAGGCAGATCACAAACCAGATTTTCATGGGAAACGGTGTAGAGGAAAGGAGAAGATCTGGTAGGAGACCAATGTGTAGGTTGGATTTGGAGAAAGCATGTCGCCCTGTTGACTAGGATTGTTAATTGAGGTTTGAGGAGGGTTGGTTTTGGGGAGCAGTGGTGCAAATGCATAAATGGGTGCTTATAGACATGCCACTACTCCATCCTAGTGAATGGGGTAGTGAATATTGATGACTGACAAGAAATATCAAGTGAAGGTTCAATGGATTCCAAGATCAGTTAACACTTGGGCTGACAATTTAGCTAAGAAAGTGGTTAATAGAAACCAACTGTTTGGGGCAAAGTCATAATAATCTATGGGGAGGGATAGCTTACCATGCTCTCATTTCTGTATAAATTGATGTAAATTTTCTGTTTATATTAATGAAATTTAACTTCTTTGTTGCTGATAAAAAATTAAAAAAATGGCAACCTATGTCCTAGCACTCAAACAAGTGGAAGTTATGTAGCCAATTAGAAATCTGTTCCATTGTATCCACGGAAATGGATCATCATTGTTCATAAGCATTCACAAAATTAAAATTATGTTATCATGCTATTAATAACAATTTTTAGAATATTAGAGACCACAGATTAAACGTTACAAAGATTTCAGAATATTTTTGTCTTCTTTCCTTTGTTATTCTTTTCTTTTTTTCTGATTGGTAACCAGAAACTTTATTAATTTGTGGGAAAGAATGAAGTATAATACAAAATATGCAAGGCATCCCTCTTAGATAATTAGTGTAGCAAGTAACTAACCCTTTACAAGCATTTTACATATGACTCTCTGGGAAAATGACTCCTCAAAAACAGTGATCTTCCGTTAGCCTATACCTCTCTCAATCATTTTTCTATTTCATTCTTCCTTTAAAATGATTCTGGCTGTCTACTGAAGCTTGCAAACTTGCAGTACTGAAACTTGGACCCAGTTTTCCCATGTCCTTTCGATCAATAAAATGCAACATTTTAACCATTTGGACACCACTTATGTGTCAGTTTTCCATCATGTGATTGAAATTCATAGATCCTTGAATGGTAGAGTCCAGATCTGCTATACTTTTTTTCCTGCACTTTCGTTCAGTCAGTGACAGGTGTTCCATTACATGTGGGGTCTCATATGTTTACGTATTTACACGTGTAAGGGCACACCTGTCACAGACTGAATGGAAGTGCAGGAAAAAAAAGAGTGCAGCAGATCCTGACTCAAATGATATGATGTTTTGTAGTCAATAATCTATGATACAAAGCATATGTTTAACCTTGGTAGAGTAGAGCTTCACACATGGCACTCCCACTTTTCTTATTTGCTTGATTTCCTTGAGCAATTCTTTCACTCATATTTTGGTATTTTTATAATAATTAAGACCTGGAAATTAATTTTTGGCAACCAAAGCATTTAATTTTTGAGTTTATTTCAGAATAGTAAACCTTCAGCAACACTATTCTATGGAAAGGATATACATAAGATTTAAATCCACATGCATATAAAAAGTATACCTTTTCCATATACTCTGGCTTTGGCTTACCCCATGGATTCCTCCCACTTCCATAGTTATGAAGATTTAGAGCAACTATTGCCCGAACACTGCAAGAAAGGAAAAAAGTTCTGGTTCAGTTCAACAAGAGGGATGGGGTTTTTGGGGAGGAAGGAAGGAAGAAAATACAGATAAGTCCTGAAAGGACTGAGATATTGCAACAGTGGCAAAAAAAAAGTACAGACCTAACCTATGGCATTTTTTGGCACAAAGTGGCTGTCAATATTTAAATAGGATGGTGGAGCCATGTGTTTCTCAAGGAGATGAATATGACACTAGGATAGCAGGAATATTGGAAAGAATCTAAAGCCACGTTTGGGAGTGCTCCTATGGTCTTTTTGTGCTTCTCACATTAGGGAAGCCAACAGCCAGTCAAAAAATCATTTGGTGAAAAAACTTCAAAGGGCCTTTTACATTAAAAAAGATCTTTGAAAAAGCAGGAAAAAAACTCCATTTATCTTTTCATATTTGCAAATTGCAATAAGTTATCTTGAACAAAAAAAAAAAAAAAACTGGAGACCAGTCAAACACTAAAAAAGAACTTTTTCAAAATGCCCATTTCAAACAGTGGTTTCAGAAGCACCGTTTACACCAAAAAATACTCCCAAATGCAGCCTAAAGTGTATATGAAGAATGGTTCTCAACTACAAACCCTTTAGAAGGAGTAAGTGGTGAATGGGAATGGAGTTGCCACTAGTTATATAGTGGTTCTGGAGGATGTGAACACTTTATTTGAGGGACCATCTTTAGCACTTTGTCAAAGATTATTAGAAAATGTTAGAAACTTCATTTTTAGATTGCAGTGTTCCATAAAATTAAAAAACTTGACAATTCAAGCTATCCAGTTCATCAAATCCTATCATGTTCAACTGTGAGAATTCATACTAGTTCCTGTATGCTATGACTTTTCTCAGTTTGGAAATTTGCTTAAGATAAAATCAGATGGTAACTCATTGAGAGATTCCATCCAGAAGGCAAAGGACTGGATTTGATAACTAATAAAAGATGGTGCACATGACTTTTCAAGTAGTAGTTTGTATAACCAAGTACATAGATAAGCCTATAAGGTCAAAGGTTCTCTAGAAAAAGATGGATCTAATATGTGATTCTTGGACATGGAACTAATGAATCCCCCCCCCCAATTTTTCTATCTGGTATAACTTTCCCACCACCAGAAAGAGAATAAAGAAAAAGGAGAAAGAACAACCACTGAATACAGGCAATGGAGTACCAAAAGGCAAACATCTAAACAAAAGTACTTTCTAAATCAATTAAAAAACAGAACTTAAAACAAGACAAAATAGAAAGAAACAAAACGGCATGTACCTTGAAGGGACTCGAATCTGCTCCCATTCTGAGCAGTTGACCTTCTTAATATGCAGTCGTAATATATTCTTAAGCCCTCTGTATACAATAATTTTGTGAATAAATATTGACAAAAACAAAGCGAGAAAAGGTCAAGTTGAATAACTTAACAATGCCTGGGTGAAGTTGTAAAGTAAAAGCAAAGCTAGCAATGTAAATAGCTCATATTGACTAGATCCAAACTAAAAACAACTAGAAGCAAAATCAGGAAGCAGATGAGCCATCACAAAACAGACATGTTTTAAAAGTAGATAATGCAAAAACTATTAATAATTTCTTCCAAGAAATGCATCTGCATCCGTAGAAAGTAGAAGGATAAAGCATAGCAATGCATTTTACAACAGTAAAACAAAAAGCTGAAGAATCAATAATCAAGTATAGAGTGAAATATACACCCAAAAAAAAGAATAAAGTACACATCCAAACCTTAAAACTGAAAATCTGTGATACCATGCAACCTTGTACTTGCAGAAAAGACGGTGTGTACACGTACAGAAAGAAATTAAGAACAGTAATTCAACCACACCATGCCATTCATTGAACTACAGACTCTGCATAAGATGACATAAATCCTCTCCCCACATTCATTCCATAGGAAGCCCGCCTGACTCATTGAATCCAGCTAACAGCTTTCATCCTTATAGTTTTTTTAGATAACTGATTAACTGTAAAAACTTAAAGAGTTAGTACAAAGAGGTGTCTAGCCTTAGCTAACCACCAAACATTTTACAGTTACAACTCCTTTTGAAAGACTTGACCCAAATACAATTACCCCCTTTCTATCCCTTGCCATGCCAGTACATTGACAAAACCACGTGCCTATATTACTGTTCCATACACAAATGATAAAGTTTGACTCTTTTGTGGCAACAAGGAGGAAGAAAGAATATTAATTCTTTCCAATCCAAAAGAAATTCTAGAGGAATGGAAACGAGACATATACCAGAGCAGTTGACTACTGAGTATAATGCAAAATTTTGCATAACAAGACTTCGCAAATTTTCAATTTGCACTTAACACAACCAGCATAATGAATACAGATAACTTGGAAACCATACGAACTTCAGATGCAAGCTCAAACTCTGAGTACGATGAAGAAATAGAAATGAAACAAAATTATACATTCTTCGTCATTAGGAGAAAGAATTTGAAATAAGCAAAACCAAAAGATAGGACAGCAACAAGAAGCTCAATGAAGATGATGGTGACAGTACTCACAAACTTAAGAAACAAAGAAATAAGCCCCGATGCATTATTCCAAGTTCAGAAGGATTACTACAAGAGAAAAAAGTACTACATTTTCTTATAACAATATTTACAAGAGCTGAAGATATAAAAATAGCATTCATGCATAAAACAAGCACCACTTTTAAGTACGAGATGTTCTTCTAGCCAACAAAAAGATTTCTTCAGGTTTTGGTTGTTTTTAAGTAAAACAAGTTTACCCATGTAAAATTTGACCAAGTGAAATCTGGCAAGAGAAATGGTGGATTAGCTTTTACCCACTTTTTACTGCCCCCATTTGTTTGCAGAAAGGGAAAATGCAATTGGAGGATTTCTCCCATGTTTATGCAACTATCCAAGGACCCATTTTTGCGGCTCATTTGAAAAATGGTATCCATATTGAAGCAGGTTACATCACATTATCTAGACGCTGCTATTACCCTTGCCTTATGATACAAGTAAAATTTTCTTTCAAAAGCATGAGCATTATTTTCACTTAGAGATGGAGTAATTCGGTAGTCCTACAGGTAACCTTTTACTTGTAGCACCAAGTACAATGGTATTGAACCAAATGACATAAAACCAAACCAAGATAAAATTTTCATTTCCTTCTGTTTTACATCAAAACAATGGAATTTAGTTGTTAAAAGGAAGGCAAAAAAATGGAAAATATGCTTATTCAAGCCGCAAAAAGCAATCATACAACCAAAGTAAACAACAGGAAGAGAACAGGAAAAGAATACGATCAGCTTTCAAGGAAGAGCCAGCTAACCTTAAACTAGGATCACTCATACAAGGTGTGAAGAACCAACCCTGAGTGCAACTATATCCAGAGTAGATCAACTGTGATAAGAGGATACTTGGTTAAAATCTTGCAAATCTAAATATTTGTGAATCCTTCACTAAATATCATACCTAGTGTAGAAGACCAACAAAACATATTGGGTTTCAACCATACCTTATTTGATATTGGACCTTGTGCAAGGTATGGTTTTTCATCACGTAGATGGTGGAACCCATAAGCAACTTGGGCATCCATCCCTGGTATGAGAGGAAATATAAAAATAAGAATCTGCATAAAAGGATCCAAGGACAGATAATGTAGTATTTTGGTAAATTGACTACTTAACATTTCCTATTACATATTTCCATTGTTATGGGCACAAAATATAACTATGAAATTTACATATTTAACAATACCTTATAACACTTAATATACTTTAACCACATGTTGTTTTCCTATAATATATAGAGAAATTCTGGTAAAATAGTAAATAATCAGATTATGCAATTCGTGGATGCCTCACACTAAAAGCTTGGTAGGACCCACCAGCAGACACTATACGATAAAATTAAGCATGGGTCCCACTTTGCCTGTAGGGAAAAGTGTATCAGCTATCAAACATATCAAGGCAGTATAAAATTAAAGTAGATGTTCAGGACTGCTATCAGTCTTAAACCCTAATGGATTTCAGGTACGGAAATAGAAGAAAAGGTATAGAGAAGAGAGGAGAAAGAGAAGAGAGAGCACTAGAACACAAGAGTTGAAAGGAGGAGCAGAATCTTAATGTTCTGCCGCCGCCACTTTATTTAGTATTTATAGGTTATGCTCATTACATGGAAATGACAGATATGCCCTTAGTATTTACATAACAAATAGAACAAAATAAAACTGAAATAAATAACAACTAAAATAACCAACTGACCACCAGCTAACCCTAGGATGACTAGAACACCTTCTACCCTACGAACACAGTGGGACCATAGCTGTGGGGCCCACATCAGTGTTCTCTACACTCCCCCTCAAGTTGGGAATAAATGTTTATCATTCCCAACTTGGAGAGATCTGCCTCTAGCTACTTCCTTGGTACAGCTTTGGTGAGGATATTTGCTAGCTGCATGTTGGATGTGATGTACGGGAGACACACTTCTTGTGATGAGACCCTCTCTCGTACAAAATGTCGATCAACTTCAATATGTTTAGTTCTGTCATGCTGCACCGGATTGTGTGCTATATTAATAGCCGCTTGATTATCACAATACAGCATAATGGGCTTCTCATACTCAATACCCAACTCCTCAAGTAGTGATCTCAGCCATAGAATTTCAGCCACTCCATTAGCCATTGACCTGTATTCAGCTTCAGCACTAGATTGGGAGACAACACTCTGTTTTTAACTCCTCCAAGAGACAAGGTTACCTCCCACAAGAGCACAATATCCAGAGGTAGACCTTCTGTCATCAACACTCCTAGCCCAATCAGCATCTGTATAGACCTCCACCTTCATGTGGTCATTGTTCTTGAATAGTATACCTCTAGCCGGGCATCTCTTCAAGTATGCTAATATTCTTTCTACTGCAAGAAGGTGTGTGGTTCTAGGAGAATGCATGTACTGACTGACAACACTAACTGCATAACTGATATCTGGCCGAGTGAGGCAAAGATAATAGGAGCTTTCCCGCTAATCACTGGAACATAACTTTGTCTTCAAGAGGCTCCCCACTCTCTGCACTAATCCTGTGGTTCTGTTCAATGGGTGTATCCGTAGGCTTGACACCTAACTTTCTAGTTTCCACCAACAGATCTAGAACATATTTCCTCTGAGAGACAAAGATCCCCTGTTTAGATCTAGCAACCTCAATACCCAAAAAATGACCGGGATCAACCTGCCTGCATCGCCTGTGATAGACTCTCAACTCTTGATCCCTCTGACCACCCTCACTACTGCAGCCCTCATCACCCAATGGAATAGGTAAAGGAACAGCCCCAAAAGTATTAACCCTACCCTCACTGCGCTCCCCCTGAAGAAAATGACCCAAATCCACACTCTCACTGCTCTCCCCCTGAGGAGAAACCCGAGAATAATAGGGTCTCCTCAAATAAAGTGACATCCATGGAGACAAACTTCTTCCCTGAGACAGGATCATAGCAGCAATAACCCTTCTGAGTTTGTGCATAACCAAGAAAGATGCATTTGGAGGCCTTTGGTTCGAACTTGGAGTGATGGGGTCCGAGAAGCTGAACAAAACAGGTACAACCAAATGTTTTAAGGGGAACAGAAAACAACTCCTCGTTTGGGTATAGAAGGGAAAAAGGAGATTTCATATCAAGAACTAGGGAAGGAACCCGATTAATAAGATATACCGCCGTGAGGATAGCATCACCCCATAAGCAAATAGGGACATTGGAGGTAAACATAATACTTCTAGCCACCTCCAAGATGTGCCTATTCTTCCTTTCTGCAACCCCATTCTGCTGAGGTGTACGAGGGCAAGTGCTCTGGTGGATAACCCCATGATTAAGAAGGTAAAATGCCAATGGCTTAGCAAAGTATTCATTTGCATTATCAGATCTAAGAACTTTGATCTTGGCATCAAACTGGGTTAGAATCATTTGGTGGAAGTTTTGGGTCAGGGCGAGAACCTCTATCGTGAACGCATAAGATAAACCCAAGAAAACCGAGTATGGTCATCAACAAATAACAAAAAATATCTGTACCCACCCATAGAAGGGATGTGATATGGCCCCCAAACATCAGTATGCACAATATCAAAAGAACTATTACTCCTTTTATTACTCAATGAATAAGAGTTTCTACAATGTTTAGCAAACTCACAACTTTCACATTTCAACTGGGACAACTCAACAGACTCAAACAAAGTAGGGAACAAACTCTTTAAGGACCGAAAAGACAAATGACCCAATCGGTTATGCTTTGGCATAACCGGACTCACAATCTGAGAAACAAGTGACTCTTATCCACTGACTCTTCCCGACGAGAACTCTCCCAGAGCAGATAGATCCCATTCGTCTCACGACCAGTCCCAATCACCTTCTTCGTCTCCAGGTCCTGAAAAACACATCGGTCAGGGAAGAAAGTTACTAAGCAGTTCATAAGTTTGGTAATACTACTAACTGAAAGAAGGTTAGTATCAAGTTTAGGGACATGCAAGACAGAAGACAAAGAGATGGTATCCGACAATTTGATGTCACCCTTGCCAGAAATGGGGACAAGAAAAACATCAGCAATAGATACTTTATCCCTACCAGAAGATAAATGATAAGTGGTAAACAATGAAG
The DNA here is from genome assembly GCF_055504915.1 of Nelumbo nucifera. Classification (NCBI taxonomy): domain Eukaryota; kingdom Viridiplantae; phylum Streptophyta; class Magnoliopsida; order Proteales; family Nelumbonaceae; genus Nelumbo; species Nelumbo nucifera. Next base: position 29,405,252 of record NC_142656.1, on the reverse strand, counting down.
GCAAACTAGTCATATGGTCGGATGCACCTGAATCTATTACCCAACAAGGTTCAATAGTACCTAGAGCTAAGGTATGGTAGGCTAAAGCTCGAGTACCTGAATGTGCGAAAGCAGATGTAGCAGGGGCTGATGGTGACTGCGGTGACTGAGCTGAGTTCCCAACTTCCTTTTCCAACTGTATTAGAGCAGCCCGAACTGCAGCTAAGGTCTCTAAGGGTGTGCCTCTTGTGCCAGACGAGGATGTTGAATCAGTAGTCACGGCCACATGAGCATTACCCTTCTTGCTTCTCAACTTTGCCGGGACCAAATGAGGATGCAGCTTCCAACATGTTTCTTTTGTGTGTTTAGGTTTCTTACAATGCTCACATACCACATCCCTTTTATCTTCCTTCTTCCTGTCTCTCTCTGAATCACCCCCTGATTTGGGTTTAACAACTGCAAGGGCCGGTGTAAGAGGCTGAGGTTGCATCATGACTTTCCTCCTGGTCTCTTCACTATGCACTAAGGAGTATGCCTGAGAGAGGGTCACACTATCTCTGGTCAAAATCTGTTGCTGCACAATATCATACTCTGAATTCAGGCCAGCCAGAAACTCAAACACCCTGTTTGTCTCGATGTGCTTTCTATGGGTCTGTGCATATTTGGAACTCTTCCACTCAAGAGTCTCTAAGTGATCAATCTCATGCCACAGAGACTTCAAGGTAGAGAAGTAGACTAAAACCAGTTTCTCTCCTTGTTTAAGAGTATTCACTTCACATTTCAATTCATATGCTCTGGCAACATTAAGGGGTTGGGAGTAATTTTCTTTCATAACATCCCATATCTCCTTGGCTGTCTTTTCCCACAAGTAATTTCGGCTGATATGAGGCTGCATAGAATTACACAGCAATGTCATAACCAAGTAGTTTTCTTGGACCCACTTGATATACATGGGGTCTCCCTTGGAGGGTTCTTTCACATCTCCCAAGAGATACCCTACTTTACCCCTTCCCCCAATAGCCATCATGGCTGATTGGGCCCATTCCAAATAGTTTGATCCACCAAATCTTACGGTTGTAATCTGAAAACCTGTCTCAGAAACACCACCATAACTGCTGCTCCCAAAACTGCCTTCTGCCTGATTCTTAAACTCCATTTCGGTTAAGAACCAGTAGTCTCAAAAAATAGGGTTACTACAATCAAAAACAGCACTTGGACTATCAATCACAGTCAAAAAATCAGTATAGAACCAATCTGTATTCACGGTATATGTGCATGAAACAGGTATAAGTCTGATCTGAAACCAATTAGCAGACACAACAGCAACAGTCCGTACAGTTTTCACCCCTTAGAATAGTTCGAAACTCCCCAAAACAAATCTGAAAACAGCTTGGAGAATAATCTGATATGCTGAAGCAGAATTAGGGTTTTAATCAGTCCTTAAAAGAAAATTCTCAGCCGCACATTCCAGGCAGTACCGTACGGATAAGACTTGAGGAGAGAATTTAAGAAAAACTTCACAGGTAGATCACAAGGTTCGGCCCAACATTAGGGCTTGCCGCAGGGTTAAGACAAAACCCTAGAGAATAGAAGAAAGAAAACTCTAGAGTAGTCCGGCCGCCCTTTCTAGATAGGTCCAACCTATCTTCTCTGATAGTACTTCTCTCAGAAAATAAAAATTTACAAGAGAATGCTGTTCGCTGCCTTCCAAGGTTACCCGAACCCTAGCCTTCTCTAATTCTTCCTGATCACCAACACTCTGCAACCGTGGCAAATCTTCAAACAGCTGCTAAACCCTCTGGCGATCTCCAAGAATCAGTCAACGAACTCTACTTTCTCAGCTTCCAGCCTTAGATGGTTCTCATGTGATCGGCTGGACTAAACTCACATGAGAAACCCTAGCTCTGATACCAAGTAGACGTTCAGGACTGCTATCAGTCTTGAACCCTAATGGATTTCAGGTTCGGAAATAGAAAGGAATAGAGAAGAGAGGAGAAAGAGAAGAGAGAGTAGTAGAACACAAGAGTTGAAAGGAGGAGCAGAATCTTAATGTTCTGCCGCCGCCACTTTATTTAGTATTTATAGGTTATGCTCATTACATGGAAAGGACAGATCTGCCCATAGTATTTACATAACAAATAGAACAAAATAAAACTGAAATAAATAACAACTGAAATAACCAACTGACCACTAGCTAACCCTAGGATGACTAGAACTCCTTCTACCCTACGAACACAGTGGGACCATAGCTGTGGGGCCCACATCAGTGTTCTCTACAATTAAGAATGACATTTTCTCATACAGCCAGGGGGAGAAAAGAATTCATGAATACTATGTTGGCTTTGTCAATCTATGGATTGAATATGAACTAGTGCATTTGGGTGAGAACCCATCTGATTGTTGTGTTAAGTTTATGAAGAAACACTTTGATAACAGAAAGGTCATGTATTTTCTTATGCATCTCAGACCTGAACTTGAAGTGGTCAAGTCAAATATTCACAGTAGAGGTACCGTTCCATTTATTGATGTAATTCTTGGTGAATCATGCATGAAGAAACCAGACTCGTCACCCAATCCACCCTTAACAATAAGAAAGGCTCTATTGTTGATACTGTTTTCTTAGCCAGTAAGTCTAAGACAAGAAAGATTTACAATGGTTCGGTGCTATGAGTGCAAAGAATTCAATCATGTGATTTTCCATTGCAAAAAGAAAAATGTCTGCACTTATTGTAAACAACATGGCCACGTCATTACCTAGTGTCCAACCTAACCTCCCAGGGTCAAGACAGAAGATGGGTCAAAAAAAGGTTTATTAGGCATCTATGGAGATTTTGAGCAACACAACTTCTACCCAGTCAACCATTTCCTCACCTGTATCTACTAAAGGAGAGGCTTAAGGTGTTCTCATGGAAGAGCAGACACGTCAACTTGTATTCTCAGCCACTTCCCCTGCATTCTCTGCTATTGGTATGGTGACTCCTCCTATTATAGTTCTTCCCCGAGTCACTTATGGAACACTGATTCTAGAGTTGTACATCTTCATTCTTCTTGATACAAGACATCTTTCATAAAAAAAAAAAAAAAAAGAAACAAAACAAAGAGATCCTCTTTCCACTTCTTCCTCCTCCTCATCCCCTTCCTCTTAGGAGGATTATGCTTTCTTGTGCTCGAGAGGCTTACACCTCTTACATTTTGAACTACACCTCAAGCCTCTAGGCAGTGAAACACCTCGCATCACGCCTCTGTGTTTTAAAACATTGCTACCAGTTGTTGTGTTTCTTTGGTGGTCCTCTCATATCTTGGAAACATAAGAAGCAGTAGACCATACCTAAGTCCTCTACAGAAGCTAAATCCTGGGCCATGTCTTCAGTTTGTGGTGAGATCATATGGCTTAAGGTCCTAATGCATGACTTGGGCATGGATCATTCCTCCCCCATTCCCTTATTTTCTGACAACATGAGTGCTATCAAGATTGCCTCTATTCCAGTCCTCAATGAATGTACTAAACATATTGAGGCCGGCTATCCCTTAATTTCTAAGGCTGTCAATTGAGGCTAGCTATCTACTTCACTTGTAATCTCACTTTTTTCATTAATCAATAAATTCTGAACTGTTATTGAAAAAAAAAATATGTCTAGTGGAGCATCTTGGACTATATTCTCAGAAGAACGGGCTTTAGGATCAAGTGTTGGAGTTGGATATCATCTTGCCTAACCAAGGCTAGATTTTCCATCATCTTAAATGGCTCCCCAAAAGCATACTTTAGAGGAAGAGGTCCTCTGTAGGGGGATTCTCTTTCCCCCTTCCCCTTCATCATGGTCATAGAAGGCTTTTTCAGCAGATTAATCATGAGAGCAGAGCAAGGTGGCTTAATTGAAGGATTTAGATTGCAGCAGAATACCCAATCTATCTCTTTGTTACAGTTTGTAGACAATTCCTTAACTTTTGGGAGAGCAAAATCATCAGGTATGCTGCTATTGAGGTGTGTCCTTATGTGCTTTAAAGCTTTATCGGGTTTGAAGATTAATATTCACAAGAGTGAATTGATTCCAATTGGTGATGTGCCCCATATCAATGAGCTGGTAGAAACTCTGGGCTGCAAAATTGGTCTCCCTTCAAACCCAAAGAGATTTGGAATCCAATCATTGTAAGATTCCAAAAGAAATTACTAGGATATAAAAGAGAATATTTATTTGAAGGAGGAAAGTTACACTAATTCAATGTGTTTTATCAAACTTTTCAATTTATTTATCTTTCTCTGTTTACTGCCCCAATCTCAGCTATCAACCAGCGGGTAAATATGAGAAGAGATTTTTTGTAGGAAGGTATAAATGATACAAATAAGTTTTATCTTGTGGAATAGAATCAGGTTTGCACCACCAAAGATAAAGGTTCTCAAGATCATGAACACAGCCTTACCAGGATAGTGGTTATCGAGATATAGCCTTGAAAAAGAAATGCTGTGGAGAAACTTAATCACAGCTAAATATGGTAGCACTAAGTTAGACTGGCTTTCGAAACCCACACCCCCCACCATTACAAGTCTATCTGGAAGGGGATCATGAAAACTCATCGTCAGTTCTCCAAATCTCTTAAAGTCAAGTCTGGAAGAGGAGACAGGATTCTATTTTTGAAAGGCACTTGGTGTGGTAGCAGACTTCTCCCATCCACACATATTCAATTTGGCAGAACAGGAGACTGCCTAAGGATTGCTTCCAAATATCAGCTGACCAGGTGGTTTGGGTTCCCAAAATGAGGAAAATTCAGGACTGGGAGTTTCAAGAGCTGCTCTCCTTCCTAGATTCCATCAATAAAGTCCATTTGTCCAAATTCAGAATATCAGATCTTATGGTCTTCTAACATTTCTGGTCATTTCTCTGTTAGTTCTTCAATCAGCTGAAGGGGCAGAATGAGTTAGGTGGCCTGGAGATGTTTGGAGACCTGAAGTCCCATCTAAGGTAAATTTTTTCATGTGGACAACAGTACTGGACAGAATCCTCACTTCAGATCATATGCTGAAGTATAGAGTTGCAGTCCCAAATCTTTCCTACTTTTGTAATCAAGCAAAATAATCATTCCAGCACTTGATTATCCATTGTGAGCTCACATTAGTGTGTAGAACCACTTCTTTTAGGTGTCCGGTGTGCAAAGGCTTATACTAAGAGACCTCCCCACCTTATTTTCTGCATTACCTTACAAAGGCCTTAGTAAGAGAGGTTATCTTCTTTGGAAGATGGTTCCTTTTGCTGTCAGTTGGGAGATATGACAGGGAAGAAACCGCAGAATTTTCAAAAATGCCTCCATGCCAAAGAAGAGGTTGATCAGGAGTTTCTTCATTTTATTTTCTCTTCTGCGATCACTGAAATCAGATTATTGTAGATGATTAGTTTGTAATTACATCTAGATAGATCTATATATACTCAGGCCTTTCTGCCCTCTTTGGTATAGCTTTTGGAGGAGATTACTCCCAACTTCCTCCCTAAAAGTATTTCCTATTCTTCTTTCTCCTCTTTTAATTATTCTATTCTTGGTTCTTCCCCTAACCATAGTTGCCAAGGCAACACCTAGGTGACAAGGCACCCATTCGGGTAACCTTGTTTAAATGCCAAGCTATTTTGTACATGATGCTTTGAAATATTTTGTATATTCTTTAGTTTTGAGATTATAATAATAAAATAATTGTTATTAAATTAAATTACTCATTTTGTGGGTCTTACTATTATTTTCATATTTGTTAGGGTTCAATCAACACACATGTTGGTGTATGCTGTCTTGAACCCTCAAGAACTTTAAAACCTAAACCGACAAGAAAGGAGGAACTTAAAATTTTGTCCAATCAACGAATTCTTTTCTTCTTTTCCTAGGACAAAAATAGAGATACAGACCCTATATTTTCTACTTTTCTTTTATTCACTCTTTTTCTTCTCATAAATATGTTGATTTTATATGTTTTATTTATTTTTTTATCAGCAAAATTTATATTATTATATTGATTGGAAGTGAATAAGTACAAAAGTGCCTTCACAGTACTGTCAGTAAATAAGCTGATTTACAAAGAAGCCCAGTACTAATGTTGTCTTACAGCCCCTTGTTTTTCTAGGGAGTCAGCTGGCCCATTTAAGCTCCTAACCCATATGAACGCAGAATTTAGGTCCTTTTCTATCCTCGGGTCCATGGGATATGTCTATTATATCTTGCCCAAAATTCTGCCTTCACCAAATTTGTAGTACCCAATGGCCCTGAATATAAAGCCAGTATCCTACTCTCCAAGATTCTAATTGCATCCCTATTCCTGCCAACCCCGGGTTGATTTTATATGTTTTAATATGAAGTTTATACTTTTTTATGAAGGTTATAGAGAATTATAAGTGAAAGATTGTTGTTTGTTGCTATGGAACCTAGGGACTTACCCTAGGATTCATGGTTTTCATTAAAAGGAAAAAAAATGCCTAGGCAACTAGTTGACAAGGAGCCACCCTGTCACCTAGCCTCAAACTATGTCCTTAACCTATTCCTTTTCTATTTTTGATAAGTAAACAAAGTATTTATTGAATATCAAGGAGAATAGGCATTGCAGCATCCCACAGAGAGGCACGAGGTGTTACCTCTCACACAAAAATTTAATAAGCTAGTAATAAATATCAACTACAACTGAGCCCAGTACAAACTATCCCAATTTATCCTTGTTTAGCTAACCCATCTGCCATAGCATTAGCTGTCCTCCTAACCCAAGAGATTTTGAAGTTCATGTTTCCGGTTAGCCATCTAAGCTTTCCCATCTCATCGACTCATCCCCAAAGCACCAAATTGTAGACTCTGGATCCTTCAGCCACCTCAGCCACCCTATTACCACCCTTTCAGATCCCACAACAAGACAAACAAAGAGACTTAAAAAGACAAGCACAAGAAAAAGACCTTTCAGATGAGGAACCCAGATACATCTATCCAGTTTGAGAGAATCCAAGCAAACATAATCAAGAAGTTGCAATAACCCACTCAACTCTACCATTTCAACATCCCTTAAACCTCTTCAAAAACCAAAATCCCAATTATAATTTGATGGAAGGATAGGAGGAATGATAAAGTCCGAAATACACTTGTTTTTGTACAAAGAAACTGAGTAAAGGGAGGGGTACAAATCCTTAAGAATTGAAGAACAAACCCAAAGGTCTTTTACAGTCTCCCCAGAACACACATCATACTTGATGAAACTAAGAAACTGGTGAAGAAACCCATGAATTGCTTTCCACGATGAGGCAAGGGTAGCTCATTTAGACACTCTTGCATCCCATCCAAGGTTCATCCTGCCATGAATTCTAGCTATCACCTCATGCCACAATCTGTCTTCAAAAGCCACCTCCAAATCCATTTACCTAAGAAAGCTAAATTCTTATCATTTACATTACTCAGCCCCAAGCCTCCCTCCTTTGGATATCTCTAGTCACAATTTCCCATCTCAACAAGTGATCTTTTTTATCCTCCCCTAGTTCCCATAGGAAATCCCTCATTACCTTCTCAATCTTCCAAACCTCCTTCTGTGGAATCCTAAACACTGACAAATAATACAAAGCCAGGTTTGCTAGAGTTGATCTAACCAGAGTAATTCTTCCAACCAAAGATATGTAATTCCTCATCTACACTATTAGCCTTTTTGCACACCTTTCTAAAATCGGAGATCAAAAACTACTCTCCTTGGGATTAGCACCTAAAGGAAGACCCAAATAGGTCAAAGGCCAACTAGATATGAAACACTTAAGCCTCTTTGCAATAGCCTCTAATTCTCTACCCTCCAAGTTCATCCCCACAATACAACTCTTTTCAAAATTGACTTCGAGATTTCAGACAGCTACAAATTTCTTCACCAAACCCTTAAGGTGCCCTACCATCCTTTATTCACTCCCTTCACAAAAGATTATGATATCAGCCACAAATTGGAGATGTGACTACAATATTATTGCAACCAATCTTCCACCCCTAATCACCCCCTCCCTATCCACCTTGGAAATGAGTCTAAAGACATCCACCACTAGAGTAAATATAGGAAAGGGGGTTAGGGGACCCCCTACCTTAGGCCTCTGCTTGCCTGAAAAAAATCCCTCATCACCCATTAACCAAAATAGAATAGTGACATGATTTCAAACATCCCCTTACCCATTTGCACTATCTATTACCAAAACTGCAATTTCTCATCACCTCAATCAAGAAATTCCAATCCACAAAATCATAGGCTTTCTCCAAGTCCAGCTTGCACACAAAACCCTTACGGTTAAATCTTCTCAAATCTTCCACACACTCATTGGCAACAAGAATTTGGTCAGATATCTGCCTATCTTGCAAGAAAGCACTTTTTGCTTCAATTATTTGCCTTTTTCCCTTTTCAATAATGCAAATTTTAGACCCAATAATCAAACTAGAGTTTAACAACAATTACCAATTTTAACTTGTTCAATATGTAAGTCAAAAACTCAAAGCTAAGAACATTATAAATAGGAAATTAAAAATATCGTCTACTAGAACATCATGTCTTTACAAAGACATATAAGGAAGTGAATAATGTTATAAATAATATGCATGCAATTTGAATACTCATTCCATCCACTTAATGAAGACCTAAACCAAATCAAGAAAAAAGAGTACTTATTAAGTCATACCTACGCTAAAATAATTATAAAATACTCCCTCAAAGCAAGTTTGTTTTTCAGGCATCTCCCCCTCAACAACCAAATCCTGCAATGTATAAATTTAGTTACCAAAAGCTCAAATAATATTCAATTAATAATAGCTTGGACTTTATAAGTTTCTCCAGAAATAAGCTACAAGCATGAAATCTACCAAACAACATAAAACAATTTAATTTGACTTGCTATCATGAAGTTTAACCAGTATAAATTTAGTTACCAAGAGCTCAAATAATACTCAATTAATAATAACGTTGACTTTATAAGTTGCTCCAGAAATAGGCTACAAGCATGAAATCTACCAAACAACACAAAACAATTTAATTTGACTTATTATCATGAAGTTTAACTAATATTCAGACTACACTTTATTGTTAGAGACAAATTAAACACAAAGGGAAAGACAGGAGAATCTGTAGGGGTGCATTGGTATAAGAACAGCACCCAAAAAAATTGAAATCTATATTTAAAGGGCCACTTTGTCCTCTCATAATAACTACCGAAAAGATACAAGTAATCTAGTAATCTAGTGTTCACTATACATAATACAATGGTGCTCCCAAAGTACAAATAAATAGAAAAAAGATGATATTATCCCTCATCTCTTCTACACTCCCCCCTCAAATTGATGCCAAAGAATAAGCATTAGTCAATAAAAAAAAGTATGCTTGGCTCTAGTCACGACTTTAGTGAATAAGCCTGCCAATTGAAGTCCTAAGGAAACATGAGGAAGTGTAATATGACCTGCAAGGAGCAGATCTCTAATAAAATGACAATCAACTCCAATATGCTTCATGTGCTCATAAAAGATCACATTGGATGCAACCTTAATTGCACTAAGATTATCAACAAAGAGGGGAACTAAAAAAGAATGATCAATATGTAGATCATGTAGCATGGCTTTGAGCCAAACAATCTCACTACAAACAAAGGACATTGCCCTATATTCAGCTTCAGTGGATGACTTAGAGACAGTCTCAATTGTTTCTTGTGTTTCCTAGAAATAAGAGAATCACCAAGCAAAACACACCAACCTGTAGTAGATCTCCTAGTGTTTTAGCATCCAGCCCAATCAGCATTAACATAAGCCAAGAGAAGGGATGATAAGGAAAAGAACAAAATTGCCATGACCATATCTAATAATATAATAAATTGCCAATAAGTATGGTTGATGGGGAGCGGAGATAAACTAACCACCTGCATGGCATATGAAATATTAGGACAAAGTCATAGTGAGGTAAATCAAGCTGCCCGCTAGCTAACAATAGAGTAGCATCTGTGAAGAAACTCCTTGATGTACCATATTACTGTAGCTCTTATTATATTGTATCTTACTTTATTATTTTCTCTTCAGCCCTGCAAGGGCCTCTCTATAAATTCTTTAATATCTGTTTCCCTACAAGGGCCTCTCTGTAAATTCTTTAATTTCATTATCTATATAAAGGACCCTTGGGGTAGGGTCGTTGCATCCATTTTCTTCACCCCAGAATTCTGTATTCTCTGGGTTTGTTGACATGGTATCAAAGCAGGTTGCTCTGTAATTCCTGTTCTTTCTTTGCTTTCTCGTTGGCCATATCAGGGGTACTGTTTTCTAGGTGTTTCAACTGTACTCTCCAACTCCAATCCTAGTTCTCTGTGGAGGTTTCTGTCCGGTGTTAGGGCTGTGCCCAGATCTGTTTTTTTCTCACTCAGAAAATCTGTGGGATCTGAAAAGTCTTGAGGGAGTTCTGACCTTCTCTCTTGGGCGGCAGCAGCCTTCTTTCTCCTACTGTGAACTGGTTGCTCCAGGGTGGCAGCAGCCTGGCTTCTTATGGTTCAGTTTTGAACAGCAGCAGACTAAGAAATCTCAACAGTCTGGCTTCTTTCTCCTTCAACAGCAGCAGTTTTGAACTGTTTTTTTGGTTTCTTATGCTTCAGACTGAGGAACTTCAACAGACATAAGGTCCTCTCTTCAAGCTGATCTGGAAAACTTCTCATTTCAGGTTGGTGTATCTCACTATTGTCTTAATCGACTACTATCAATCCTTGGAACCCTAGTTTTGTGCTACCCTAGGGTATTTTCTTCTCTTGGTTATCAGTCCTTGGTACCCTAGTTTGTGTTGCCCTAATTTTGTGTTGTTCTGGGTTGCTTATTGGAGGATTTTGATTCTTCTATACGGTTTCTTGCTGAAGTTGCTCTGGATTGGTGTTGCCTGCATTTCATGCTTCAGCCCTGATATTATTTTTTTTTTTGAGAAATACTGTGTTCAAATGAAGTAAACATCATTGGAAGTGATGATTTGTGATTCAAACTTTCCCCCTCAAACTCTTTGTCCCTTGCTAAAACTTTCCTTATTCCTAAACTTACTGCCAACCTTATTTCAATTGTTCAAGTAGTTGATGAAGACCACATTCTAACATTTTCCTTTTATGGTTGTTTGATTCAAGACCAGTGAACTGGGAAGGTGAAAGGAAAGGGGCGTAGGATGGGCCACTTGTTTGTGTTGGAGTTTGAGAAATCACAATCAGCATCATCCTCTACTTATTTGAGCTCTTCTACATTGAGTCCTGTTTTGAGTCAGATAAACTATGTCTAGGATTTGTGGCACAAACGTTTGGGTCACCTAAATTCTGAAAAATTTAAATATTTATTTGTGTATGGTTTTATTAAAAATAAAAGTCCTTCTATGAAACCCTTTGCTACATCTTGTGTTTCTTGTTGTTTGAGTAAGAGTCGTATTTTACCATTCACTCACTAAGCTGAACATGCTACTTCACCTTTTGTGATGTTTGGACTTCACCTATTGTTTCTCAAATGGGATACAAGTATTTTGTGTTATTCATTGATGACTATACCAGGTCCACTTGGATCTACTTTCTCAAACACAAATCAAAAGTTTTTCCAACCTTCCAGTTGTTTCATAACATGGTTCAAGTTCGATTTCAAGCAAATGTGCAAACCTTATGCTCAGACTCAGGGGGAGGATACAGTGACAGAGAATTTCTGGTTTATCTGAAACATCATGGCATACAAGTCCAACGATGCTATCCAAATACTCCTCAGCAAAATGGTGTGGCAGAAAGAATGGCCACATTCTTAGTGTTGTAAGGACTCTTCTACAAGAGTCACATGCGCCTCCCACATTCTGGGTAGAGGTCGCTAGCATGACAATGTATCTGATCAATTGTATCACATCTTTTGTTCTTGCTAACATATCTCCTCATCAGAAGATGTTTGGATCCCCCCAGATCTTTCACATCTTCATGTCTTTGGGTGTCTATGCTTTGTTCATCTTCCTCCTCGTGAACATTCAAAGCTTTCAGCTCAATCTATCATGCGCGCTTTTATATGGGATATAGCCCTAACCACAAGGGATTCCATTGTAATGATCCCTCAACATGTCATATTCGTACGTATTTTCAACCATGTAAAACGCAAAACCTCTTTTTTTCCTCAATTGCATTACTTCAAATAGATAATGTGATGTAAAACATCTTGCATTCTTGATTCAATGAGCCGCCTTTATACCAAGCCCAAACAAGTCCGTGTTTTTTTTGGTAAGAAACAAGTCCATGTTAGGGTCTTAGATTCTTAATCCTTCCACAAAAATAATGATTATATAATTTTAATTGCCTTTTAAGAAGATATTTTATTTAAGATGAATGAATGAACAACCCCATATTTGCTAATGTTGTTCATTCATTCATCTTAATAAAATATTTTCTTAAAAGGGATCCCCCACCCCAGCCATTAGGTTCAAAAAAAAAAACAAATAAAAAAAAAATTTGAAAGTGTTATGCCTAGGACCTAGGAGAAGCGCATACCTTAAAACGTGCCTCGCCTTAGTGCTTAGGCACACCTTTTAAATCACTGCTTCCCCCACAATCCACACTTCCACTCTTCGGGCTTCTCTAATCTTTAGTGCCACCAGACCTCTAATTCTCAACTCCTTGAACAACAAATTCTTCACCTTCACTCTTACAGTCCTCTACTTAGCTAGGATTTAACTTCAAACCCCAATAAAGTTTGCACAATATGTCAGCTCATCATCTTGCATATTAATTCCCGCCACTCGCTCTCCATTAGGTTGACTATGAAATTAGAGATCTTTCCAAACAGAAAGATAACTCCTTCAAGTTCCTAAGGTAGTTATCATTCCCATCTTCACAAAAAAGGATCAAGTCATCTGCAAATTGAAGGTAACAGTAGTCTCCTGCCTCCGCGCTCTCCAATCTCTAATCTTCTTATTAAGATCAACTTTTGTTATCAACTTATTCTAAACATCAGCCACCAAGGTAAACAAAAATGGAGAGAAAAAAGAAAGAACTCTTGTTGTTGGGTAAATGGCAAAGAGACAGATCACTTAGAAGAAGAAATAAGAGAGAGAAAGAAAGAAGGAAAAAGACAACTTATTAACTCAGTTGTCCCTTTATAGATTACAATTTGGACTAGGAAACTGACCCAAAAACAACTTCTAACTGCTTTAAAACTAAAACAAATCCATTGGTGACCCACAATGACACTTAGATAAGAATTCCAATTCCTAAACAACTCTAATAGCACTTTCCTAATCCCATTAAAACTAAATTTAAAGACATCAGGAATTACTAGAAATTATAAATTGTAAGTTTACTAAACATAGTAATTATGAGAAGTGCAGAAGTTATCATAGATAGTAATTTCGAGACAACATTAAAATTCTAGGGAACTTATTCCTGAACTCCAACATATTCAATAAAAATTGTATCATAAGTAGACATCCTTTTATTTTTCACCAGCTCTTCTCCCGTAGATTTCCTTCAAGAGGAAAATGAGGCCAAAAGTCTTTTGTCGAGACCATTTCTTCCTTCTCTTCAGATCTGTTAGTTTCTTTTTGAGCTTCCAAAGAGGCTCAAACTGATTTAGCCAAGTGCATGCTCCTGTATCACTCCCCAACAAAATATAATTCTTTTCCCATGCAGCTAATTTTATTGAGAATCTTTCAAAAACTGGGTTCCAAAAGCTATTGATCTTTAGTCTTGCAAAATATGGATTCAAAGGGCTTTTTGTATAGTGACAGATGTATGTCTGAGAGATTTTTGTATCGTAGAGCTGATTGTTTATGGTTCATGTGCGCATCCCCTTATGCATAAAATAATTTTTTGACTATTAATACAATAAAAATTACCTTTCACTCAATAAAAAAGGAGCCTTTATACTTCAAAGATATTGAAGCCATAATAAAGTCACTTTCCTTACAACTTTAGGGTTCACAAGTTGTCCATTGACAAGATTCTGGTGTCAATAGATATGGCTTTTCAATTTCTATCTAATGAGATTAAAATCCTTTGGATCAGATGATAATGTGGGGCAGTTATGTCTATTGCATGCATGAGGTGCGAACTTTTTGTTGATATGTAAAAGGTGTCAATTGGCCACAGGATTTCCATCTTTCTGTTGTGTATTTATTAATCTATCATCAAATAACAATCCAATGTGATATTAGACATTAAAAACTAAACAGTTCATCTACAATGCACTACATTCACAATGACTAAACATTATGAACAAAAAGATATACACAACAAAACAGCTAACAAGTACAAATAAAGAAAAAGCTTCCACAACCTGATCAAGAGTACACTCTTCTGTATGCCTCAGAGAATGTGGCAGGTCTACATTTCCTCCAGCTGGCATCGAAACCAAAACATGCCAACTATGACAAGATAAAAGTAAATTTTCATAATATTGAATCGTTGATAAGTTTAAACATCATAACAAGAATTGTGAAGTGTTAAGACCCAAATATACTAAAATCCGATCTGGAATGCCAGATGGCTCTTGTATATAAATGAAAAGTGAAATAAACTGTAACTGGTACACTGATACAGGTAAAGGTGCTAAACGAATCATTCTGCTCTTTTCTTTTGATACTAAGTTCATGGACATTTTTATGACACAATCATCATTTTACAGTTTATTAACTCAAAACAATGTCCTTTGATCAGTTCTCTAGCAATCTAAGAACAGAAACTCTACCAATAATTTGAACACAATGTGTCCCTTGGAGTAGAGATATTTGAAGTGTTCATTTCGTTGCACCTATTTCTTTATAGTAACTTAGTAAGCATGATAATAGTCTTTTGATAGCAAAATCTATAAGGGCTCCTCTACTGTGTATAAAGAGCTTCTTCATGTAAGCTACCAGGCAAAGAGTCATAGCCCTGACAATCTGAACCGAGATTTAAACATGGTTGTATGCAGCCCAGCCAACTTCGAACCAAACCAGGCTGCTCAAGGTCAACTCGGTTTGATACCCAGTCCCAAATAACTTAATGGGTTTGTCTTCCTTGCAAAGAAACCTGAGCCCCCCCCCCAGCAGAAAACAAGAAAAAATAAATAGAGGATCACATCATTTTATCAGGAGGAAGTCAGGTGACCACAAAGGTTATGGTAGGTGGCGGTGACACTTGTGTCAGAGACAACTCCCATCCACATCAACTTGGTTCCCAAGAGAGGATACCACCTAAGTCAGCGAGTCTTAATACCAGCTCCAGAACCAACGATGGTTCTGATCATGCATGAAAGGGAGGGCCAGTTAGAAAACTAAGAGGAGGTTAGCAACTTAAGCCCTATTGCAGTGGTGCCATTGGGTGATCAGCCAGCAGTAGGTGAGGCATCAACCGTAGCTTTGAACAAAATGCACCTCAATGGAATGATGGGGTTCAGTTTGAATAAAAGAGAGTGCTTGAAGAGAAAGGCAGGACGGGTAGGTAGAAGAACAGGGAGGGAGTTACTCAGAGTTAAATTGGGTCTTAATTACAGTGCAGGGTCAGTAAACAAGGGCAGAAAGGAGGGAAGAAAGTCCTATAGATAGATCTGTGTATGTTAGAGAGAGAACGAGGGCATTAGCCTCCTAAACATTTTATTAGAGAGGTTAGATCTGTGGCTTCCAAAGTGAAGATCTCATTCATATGGATTCATCAGTTATAGGCTCAGAGATTAACCAACTCACAACTTGCTAGCAATTAGTTTGGCGGGGGAGTAATGGGGAAGAATGAGATATCTTCCCAGATGGTCACGATTTAGTGTTGTGGGTTTCAGGTTTTGTTATATCAGATGTGGCAACTGGTACTAGTGTAAAGTTTCAGGTTTTGTTATATCAGATGTGGCAACTGGTACTAGTGTAAGGCCATATTTGAGTCCTTATTAAGGATATCAATGGGCCAGGTTTGGTACAGGTTTGGCTCGACTCTGACCCAACCCGACTAAACAAGGATAGAATGCTAAACCTGATCCAACCCATCTCACATATAGAACCAGTGATTTAAAAGGCATGCCTAGGTGAGGCACATTTTAGGGTATGCACCTCGCCTAGGTTCTAGGCGCGGCCCTTTCAAAAGGCACACACCTGGTGCGCCTGATGCGCCTTGCACCTCAGCACAGGTGTGCCTTTTGAAAATTCCATGCCTTTTGAAACCCCTTATTTGCTAATGTTGTTTATTCATTCAACCTAATAAAATATCTTCTTAAAAAGCAATTAAAATTATAAAATCATTATTTTTTTGTGTGAGAACTAAGATATTAAGACCCTAACATGGACTTGTTTGGGCTTGCCTCGAGGGGCGTGGCACAAAGGCGACGTAGAATCAGGAATGTAATATGTTTTACATCACATTAGTTACTTGAAGTAATGCAATTGAGGAAAAAAAGAGGTTATGGGTTTTACATGCTTGAAAATGTTTTATATGTTTGATTTTATTTTTAAATTTTCATTTGAATACGCTTTACATGTTATGTATGTGTATTTTAATTTTAGATAATAGGTTTTTTAAAAAACATTTATTTTAAAATTTAAGTTATATTTTTTATATTATGTTTAATATTTCTTTTATTATTTTTTGGCATTTTTTGAATTTTCTGACACTTTTTTATTTTTAGCATTTATGTGGCTTGCTTCAGAAAAGCACATGCCTCGCCTTGTGCCTTGTGCCTTGTGCCTTGCACCTCAAGCGCAAATTGGCCCCTATTGGCCCCTGCGCCTTTTTTGCACTTGTGCTTTTAAAACACTGTATAGAACATATATACTCAACCAAGACTATACATACAAACATTTCAATTCTGCAATGCCAACAGATCAGGTTTGGCATGGATTTACCTTTCAACCTGAACGAACCTAACCCAAAGCCCAATTAATGTTGACCCAATCCAAACCCGATAGTGGTAAACCTAAAAACAATCTACTGATATCCCTACTTATTCTCAAAAGGATTTGATAATCATATTATCTTTACTCTTATTTAATAATATTGTTACATTGCCATTGAAGAAAAGATAAAGAGGGCTGGTCAAGGAGAAGATATTTACGGTGTTTCTCATCATAGAGAGCTTTCACCTCATCTTCAATAAGTGGACCACCTAATTGGCCACTTTTCCTTTTTTTTATTGGTTTAATATTTGTATGCTGTAAACAGCTGGTGTCATATGGTACAAACATTTTTCAGAACTAGTTCATGTAATATGATGTGATTTTCGGTGCAAGTCTTTAAATAACATCCAGGGTTCCTCTATAGACAGGAAACAACAAAGTTGAGGTTAGATATTACTAATTCCGGGAAAATAAGGGAGAATTATTTATTCTAACCTACAAAGAGAAATTACCTATCAAGACGGCAAACTGAACCTGTAATAGCCTTAGAAAGAGACATCTTCACAGCTGATTTCCATGCAAAAGGAAATGAACCACCCTGAAGAAATATACAAGACCATTAAGTCAATAATGTAGTAGAGCAGTTATATTGAGAATTCCATGTAATCTAATTCTTACCCAACCAAAACTCCTCGACAAATCATTGCCAGTACCAAGCGGAATTATTCCTATTGGAGGAACTGGTTCTCGATTCTGCCTATAAAGTTCTCCAAGGCTTCCGAGAACCCAACCCACTGTGCCATCGCCTCCCGCAACCTGCACAGAATAATCTTAAGCTCTTCTCAAAGCAGGAATATTTTCTGACAAGCAACCTAGTATCTACATTAGAATCTCAGTAAAATTGCAACTGTCCACTTTTGCTTGCATGTGAGTTACAATATCCTAATATGTATTATTTAAACATAATACTGATAATTACATTTAGGTCAGTCTTCACTGGAACAAGTGCCAAACACAAATAAATAAATGGGGTTTGTAAACTATTGAAAGTAAACAAGGCAGTAAGAAGCACAATTGAGAGAACAGGTAGGTATTTTAAGGAGTATTAGAAAGTACTTATTTCAAATGGAATCAAAATGATGGTCAGAAAATGTGCATCGTGTGAAGATGCAACCCAAATTGCTTACAGTGGGAGGCACCCTGATTAAAAATTGTCAACTTTATATACTTATCTGTAGATGAAGAACCTCCTATCCTTAGTTGGCAACACAACATGGGTGTCAGGAATTAACAAGGAACATTAATGATTTGGAAGAAGTACTTATATGACTGAAGAAGAGAACCAATAGATGCTCTCTAGCACTTCTGATTTATGAGGCGTGACACAAGAATCAAATAGCAGGCATGCAAGGCCCATTATAGTGAAATCATATTCAAATCTCTATCAAATGAAATGAAGGAGGATCCTTTCCCAGTGGAAGTCGCTGGACTTCTGGCATCCCATCAAATGTTTGAACAGCCTTCTTGTATAAACCAAGTACTGCATCAACATTTCAATTAGATGTTGCTTGCAACAGCAAAGGTTTCAGACCCCAAGGATGGACATTATGAAATATATTACTTTTCTCTCTATGTTATCCTTACAAAAGAAACATAAGCAACATTTATTTGGAGACAAGAATTTCTTGTTGATAAGATGGTAAGAAGATGAAATTAAAAAAGAAACATTGCATTTTATTGCCCTCAGTAGTTCAATCCTAGTTAAGTTTGCAAATATTAGGTCATTAAGATATTCAAAATTATTTTTTCATACTTTGAAGCATGTTTACTTTTCATTTTCATTGTCTTTACTGACCAGCTTTTTCTTGCTTTTTTTCATATACGAGGCCAAAAGGGCCAAAAGGCATACCCCCTCTATATTGAAAAATCAATACTATATCAAATAATACTAATAAAAGCAACAACAACAACAATAACAATAAGTGAGCAATTGACAAACTCAAGCCAACATACCACAACCCTCAACTTTGAACGAATATCTCTTGCACAATGATCACCAAGGTCAGCCAACTTCTCCAAGCAAGCTAATCCATACTGCACAAATTCTGTAGGCTTCACAACTGAAAGATCAAAAACCTGCATTACATATGATAATATGAAATTTTCAGACATATTACTAACATAAAGTTCCTAAGTTAATATAAATAACAAAAGAGAAAACCCACAGTCAATTTGAAAACATGTAATCAACTAGCAAAAATCAACCATGAGAAAATACAGGAAATCACCATTTTGCTGAGTGAGAAGAATAATGAAAAGTAAGAGCACTAACTCATGTATGGTCTAAATTTCAATCTGCATCCTCTACAAAAAAAGGTAGTATGGAGGATAATTGAGAAAAAAGTTCATTCGGATATCAATTTTAAATTTCAACACGAATATCAAGGCATAAAGAAATTTTGGAAATGTGTCAAATATTCATAAAAAAAAAAAAAAAAATAGAACCTTAAACCAAAACAGGCAAAATTTTTGGTTGAAAACTTGAAATCTTGGAACATTTTGACATTTATGAAATTGCTTGAAATCAATTTTTTATCAAAAATAGAACCTCGATTCAAGACATTGTGGAGTGGCAAAGCTGCATCCCCAGAGGGTTTCCCCTTGACCTCTTTGAATACACTTTAAGGCGTCATCAAGGAAGATTTCGTGGAGAGTTCTGACGTAAAATAAATTTCGTCAGCATAACTGCTTTCAATCGAAGTTGTTATTAAGACCCTGATAAATCCTGGCACTACAACATAGTTTGAGCAACCAGCTGAGAGGGAATAAAAAGCTATTATACTATCCAGCACCACAATCATAAGCGAACACCACTCTTTCCCCTGAATAATAGGATCTCTTCTGGCAATCTACGAAAATAGCAATCGCTATCTGTCGACTAGAATCACTATAATAGAGGTTTGATCCTATTAAATAAAAACCAAATTCACCAATTTTCCATTCGTTTATAATCACAGCATATTACTGCTGTAACCTCATTGTAGAAGCAGAAATTCTGGATGCTTAGAGCTCAGCACTTAGCTAGTCTCTTTTCTGCTTACTATTAAACACAAAAAAGAGCACATAAAGTGGCTCCACGTATGCACACAATTCTCGCTTAAGCAATCAAAAGTGATTCAGCTCACAGACACAGGTTCTTACAGTTCCCAAAAGAAATCAAAAACCCATCTTCCAGCGAGCCAACCAAAACCCTAAACTGAATTCACAAAACAATGGAATCTTTGAATACTTAACCTGTTCTTGACCCATCAGCTCCTGAAGCCTCCCCTTAAGAATCGGCCCATACCGTCCCCCACTCCTCGAGTTCACGAAAACAACCATCGGCGCCTCCGGTGCCTGCTCGTTCCCACTCCCAGCGTGCCGGTCGCCGGCATTCGGGTCCTTCGACTGAATCGCGTTTCGCATAGCAAGACGGAGGTACTCCGGTATCAGAATCCTTCTCTTTAAATCCTCCTTATCGATTCGAACCCCCGATAAACCACACCCTTTCAACGAGTCGACAAGCGACGATCGTGCTACTATCCGAGTCGACTCGCCTCGATTCCCCGACGGTGAAGCCATCTCGCCGTCTCTCTCTTCCCACCGCGCCATTTCGCTGCTTTTAGAGTTTAGACCGAAATTAAAAGAACCTTACACCAAGAAAATAATAAAAAAGACAAATTCGGAAATATTTTACCTCTTTTTTATGAATTATTATTACTATTTCCATTTTTTTAATAATAAAAGGTAATTTCGAACTGGAGAGAGAGAGAGAGAATGGTTTTCGTCTTCTAGAAGGAGA
This sequence comes from Nelumbo nucifera, assembly GCF_055504915.1. NCBI lineage: Eukaryota > Viridiplantae > Streptophyta > Magnoliopsida > Proteales > Nelumbonaceae > Nelumbo > Nelumbo nucifera. Next base: position 29,384,646 of record NC_142656.1, on the reverse strand, counting down.
TTTTCAGAAAGCGTAGCGGTGGGGACACGGTGGTCCGGCCCTGGAAATTTTTCTCAGGCAAATGGATGGCTACTTGGATTCCGAGGAAGACAAGACTATTTATGGGAATGCCCTTGGAGTTCCGTTTATTTACGAAAATACGTCTGTATAATTAGACACTACTAAGATTCTGAATTGTACTAACGTACGCTTTTAGCTTTTATGCACATTAAAGATGCATGGAGAAGGAAATAATTAAAAAGGGCCCAAACACCATCATCCTAATCGATACATCACGTGAATTTGTTTCATCCACTTTTTTTTTTTTTCCTTTTTAGTAATAAGTGGGGAAAAAGAAGTATTTATTCCAAACAGCAAGGACATGTTTAGAATACTAAATTGCTTTTTCGAAAGGAGGGTAGTAATGGTATTTTAAAAACGATGTTGTGGGACAAGACAGGTCCAAAGCAATCACGTGTTTAGTTATCTTTTAGGTTTATAGGTGGTGGTTTATTTGTGGGACGAGATAGGTCCAAATGTTTTTAAACATTTTTTATTTTTCTTGTTTGTTTGGTTGGGTTTTATTTTAAACATTTTTTATTTTTTATCTCAAATTAATACCCGTTAAAGTGTGATACTCAGCATTTGGTTTCAAGAAATATTGGGGTGTTAGGAGAAATAAGAATTTGGCATTTCTCCCTACGCCCCGCCCCATACACAAAAAACCAAAACATTTCAGTTTTTTACCATTTATTTAATAAATAGTGAAATCAAACAGTTGTTTTATTTTGCTTCATATATAATAAACGTCAATACCCATGTGGCGGCCTTTTTTCAATAAATACCAATGGAATCAAACACATAATTAGTATTTATTGAAAATAAGTTTAGGCTTTGTTTGGCATGGGGCATCTTGCCTCTCTAAATAGGCATTTTTAAGAACAGTTTTGAAAAAGCGTTTAAAATCCACTTGGTAAGAAATTTTTTCGGAGTGATTTTTCTAATTAAAAAGAAAACACTTATTTGACAAAATTGTTTAATAAAAAATGGACTTTTGCCAATATAAATATTGTCTTCCATTGTGTATAAACATAAGAAAACACACATGTATAAACACCATGTGTGTAATATTCATGTTTGGGTAGTTACATTTGTTAGTTTGGTTCCATGGAGACATCAAATCATACCTGATTTGTCGCAAAACCCATTATTAAAGGTGTTTGATTCAAAACAAACAACAACAAAAAATAAAGAAGGATAATATGGAGTTATGAGAATCATTCAATCAGTTTTTTCAATGAAAAAACAGGAAATATGGTTGGAAAACAAACATACATAGTTGTAGCTCAACCCTGCTGCTGCAAGTGGTGAGAAGTGAAAATGGTATGAAAAAGTGAGGAAGAATGTGGGGCGAGGGCTTTAGAATTGATAAGAGCATTTTGAGTGTTAAGAAAAGTTTAAATGGGCAAAACTGGGTGGGAAATAAAAGAAGTGCTTCTTGAAAATGCAAGAAGCCAAACTCACCCATCAACTACTTTTTCCGTGGAAAAGGCCTGCATCCTATTTTTGGGTTCTAAAACGCAATAAGTACTAGAAATACTTATTTTAAGTCATGCCAAACATGGCCTTATTTCATGAACAAGCACTTTTGGGTGTTCATTTTATCAAGCCAATAAAGTGCCTATCGGTGTGGACCTTATCTTAAAAAAACACTTATTTCAATGAGCGCTTAAAAATAAGCATTCACAAACATAACGTGGACTGGGGTACTTCAAAATGGAAGAATCAAGAGGTTGAGCCTCTGGGATTAGTGGTCGGCATTCTGTATCATTGGAAAAGATTCCAATCTAACATTCATTCATTAAAAGTAGGAATGTATTTGAAAATGAAAATGGAAGCAAATTTGGTTTCTTTCACATTTTTTGCATTCAAATGGTATCAATTTTTTTTATATAAAAAATGCAAGTAAATTTTCAGAAATTGGAAACAAACTTTACTTTGAATGAGCCATTTTTGAAGAAACAAACTTTACTCAGTGCCCATTTGGGAGGGCTTTCACACAGTTAAAAAGGATTACAAGCACAGAAAGAACAGGAAACAAGAACAGAAAACCCAAAAAACAGAAAACAAAGAAACCCACAACCAAGAGAGAAAAAGAGGAAATGAAAACTAAGGAGGTCTATCAAACTTCAAATTAATACCTTCAAAATTGAAAAGAGGCCAAACAGCAGGCTGACAGCACTCAAAAGACCAGAGACTGAGACATACGAGCTTTAATCAAATTAAGAGTCACTTAAGACAATGGTTTTTGAACCGTCATTGACCCGGATGGTCAGACCGTTTGACCCGATAACTGTTCAGACAACCGATTTCTAGTCAAAAATCATTGAACCGATCAACGATCTATTGACCCGGGCGGTCAAACTGTCAACTCGTTCAATGGTTTTGACCATTTTATTTTTTTATTCTTTTTTATTTTTGTTGTCAAAACAGGTTGTCTATTTGAAACGGGCAGTCAAACCATTGACCTAGAAACCAATGACCAAAACAGTTCTGTTTCCGGGACATTTTTTCAAACTATGCTTAAGACTAATAAATTTACTATACCAAGGTATTTTACAATAAGGCTGCAATTTCTAATAACCAATAAGCTTCAGCAAATTCAGCAGATTTCACCTTACACAGACCCCAAAGCCACTTCTAGCTTTGCAAGACCGTCCCACATGAAGCTATGTTTGATGAAATATTCAGAAAATCGACTTTTCAATGAAGCTAGTTTTCAATAACTGTAATGTGGCTAGTCAATGCCATTTAATTTGAAGCCCCCCAGATGGACTCTCAAATCAATTTCACTAAAAAGTCTTTTTTTTGCTGAAAAAAATCCCTTTCCATGATTTTCGCCAACATAACTTTTGGACACTACAAGAAAAACGGTCAAAGCCACTGGTCCTATAACTGCCGGCTTATGAGTGCTTATGGTTTGGGTAACTGAATCATGGGCATTTTTTTGGACCGAACTGGTAGTACCGGTTTTTGGAAAACCGGTAATTGGAACCGAATCAAAACTAGTCGGTTAATCGGTTGACCGGTTCGGTTAACCGACGGTTTGGTTCGTCGGTTTTTCAGTTTTTTTTACTTTATAATATTTATTATAAAAGTATATATAAATATATAATAAAATTTATAAATATATATAATATTATATTTTAAATGATAAATAATACATAATATATTATAAATATATATTTATATATAATGTGTATTTATTATTTATAATATATAAAATACATATAGTATACATAACATGTATACTAGTCGGTTCGATTAACCACCAGTTTTTTAAATTGGTTAACCGAAACCGAATGGTGCCTTCGGTTTTTTAAAATCACTGAACTGAAACCAAACTGACCGATTCAATTAACTAATTTTTCAGTTCGGTTTCAGTCGATTTTTTCGGTCAGTTCGATTTTTCAATCTTTTTGCTCACCCCTACTTTAGACCAAGCGTGCACTCAAAGATCGAGAAATTGAAAAATGGAACCGAAACCTGAAATTTAAACCAAAAATCCAGTTAATTGAACCTAGGAAGAAACCATGATTAACTGAACCGATCTATATATATTATACCGATTAACTGGTTAATAATACATTCAATTGATTTGATTTAGTTTCAATTCAAAATTTTAAAAACCGTTAAGATTAGCTTGATTTTAAATATGTGCCCCCGGATGCATGAGCACCCCTAGGTTTGACATTTCAATCCAAAAAAGTTAAAATTCATATTTATACCCATTACAATCAAACATTATAAAAAATTTATTTTAATTGATTCAGTTCAGTTTGGATTCAAAATTTTTAAAAACCAATAAGATTGATTGGGTCTTAAATATGCATCTACCAGAGCACCCCTAGATTTCACATTTTAAAGCTAAAAAATTAAAATTTATATTTATACCCATTACAACCAAACATTCTAAAAAATTTATTAATACAAAATTTACATATTTTTTCAATTAGAGCTTCTCTATCATGTATAAGTAGCAAATTCCGAGAAATCGAGAATTCATATCAATTCCCACAGCATATCCCAGCCGTGCAATCGAAACATCTTAATGATACGAGAGATTTTTTGAAACTTGAACTTTGTCCGAACGCAAGAAAGTACATGTTAGGAATATGACAGATCAAACACATCAGATGACAGTGGTTCATTGATGATGAGTGGTTGGGGTCCTTTATGTGCTAAAGACTGTGGCCTTTCAATGATCACGGCAGTTGGCAGATGATGATCTGTATTCTATGAAGGGTCAGGGTTTGGTGATTAAGGAATTGGCCCTAATAAACTCTTATGACATGAAACAAATAATTGCAGCATTAATTAATTTCAGATATTGGATATTTTGAAATGCCGTAAATATGGGATGGTTATATTGTATGAAATTTTATTTGAATTATTTATTATTTTAAAATGATTTATTTAACTCTTATAAACTGAACAAGCTAAGTATATTAATCATATATAATATATGGTATATTAGATCTAAGTATCCACTTTTTATATATTATGTATTAGGGAAAAGTGCAAATACATACATACATATATATATATATAACCAAACAAACCCAATTATATGGTCTTATGAGTTTGCATTATGTTTTATATTTATAAGTAGGTTGGGTAAAGAGGTAACTTAACTAGGGATGAAAATGGGGAAGATCATGATTTGATCTTATTTCGAATTTGGTCCTATTTTGTTGGACTCAGATATCTCCCCTCTTAGATTTTATTAGATTAGATCAAATCGGATCAAATAATAGGATTTGATTAAAAAATTGAATGAAATTCGTGTCATCCTTTATTTGATTCAAAAGAATCAAGTTCTATATATTTTATAAATATGTTTATATTACATTTTTGTAAAGAAATTAAATCAGATTTGATCAAATATAGATATCCAACATCCTTAATGGATTCCAATTGGAATAAATCTTTGTGAGATCCAATCGTATATTCAGATTGGATTGGATAATGAGATTTATATTATTGGATTGGATAATGAGATTTATATTATCCGATCTAATGTGTTTTGCCTCCCTAAATTTGACATTATATGATCAAATTCAACTAAAGACTTGCACCAAAAGCAAGGCAAATATTCACTTGATGATAGTATAAACTAGTGTGAGGTGTGTGCAAGTAAACAAAGATATAAATTAACAGTATAAAGTTCTAGTATGAGAATAACACATGCACCTATATTAATATTAACCATATATGATACATAATATTGAATTTAACTTTTATAACTTGCATCAAACTCGAGGCAAGTATGCGCTTTATATAATATTAGTGTGAGAGCATACACTACACATTCATACAATAAATATATAAGTTAATATTATATAATCAAAATTTAATTCTAATGACTCGCATTAGAACCAAGGCAAGTATCTGATTTATATGTACAACATTTTAAAATATTTTTATATGTATAACTATTAAGTATTAACCATGTATGATATATGATACTTAGACTTAACTTTTATGACAAACTTAGAAAACTAAGGCAAGTATCCTCTTCTCGTGCCTTATATTTAACGCTGTCTTTGTATATGGTTTTAGCTTCTAAAGCCTAAAAGCATGTCCCAGTTGTAGGGCTTTTGGCTCCAGATTATGGTATCTTTAAAAGCGATTCTTATCAAACAATCAAAACACTTTTTTGTCTTGGGTTGCGTTTATTTTTAGTGTAAAGTTTTTATAATGTAAAAGTATATTGATTGAAATGTGAATTAATCAGTTTTACATCGATTTTGGATATAAAACTTAGACTGAAAACAAATGCTGAAATTTCACAAAATTTTTAACCTCCATAAATAATTGGTGTCGGTGGCTTTCTAAACAGAAATTTCACAAAATTCACACATTTAAAACCATGATCCACTTTTTCCCTTGTAGCCAGGCGATGGGACCTTTTATAGAACGTAAAGCTCAGATCAAAAAGGAGTTATTTAATTACATAAAGCTCAAATGAAAAAAAAGTAGCTAGCTGTCTGATATCAGCTGTATTAAATGACTTATTTCGTCGGTTTTGGAATAAATTTTTGTTGTGACAGATCAAGTCTCCTTTTAGGGGATCAATCAAACTGAATGGGGTGGATCGTAGTGGCGCAAATGGATCGGGTCGGATTCGAATCATGATATATCTCAATATGATGCGATTTTATGAATACTAAATCCAATCCGATTTGAAGATTCGATCGAATCTCACAAATAGGGATTTGAAGTTGAATCTGATGAGGAAGTTGGATATTCAGATTCGACCTGATTTGATTTAGTTTTTTTTAATAAATTATTAAAAGAAAATTAAAATAATAAATTAAATAAATAAAAACAAAGAATATAAATATCTTTTTAACTATTTTCATCATATATATACATGTTTTTTATAAAAAAATAATATAAGAAATGTACAAAAATGTAATATAAATAAATAACATATACATATACATATATGTATTATATATATTTATAAATAAATAAATATATATATATATATACATATATTGGATCGGATAGGGGTAATCTGAATTCAATCCAAATTCTGATTGAATCTTATTATCCGATCCAAAGATCCAAAGTGGGGATATCCAAATCCAACAAAATGCGATCAAACTTTGGATCGGATTGGATTATGATCCAATCCACTTGCACCCTTAGTGGTCGATCAAATGTGTCAACAACAATGTTTTCAACCCATCATATTAACTCAAATTCTGATCGAATCTTATTATCCGATCCAAAGATCCAAAGTGGGGATACCCAAATCCAACAAAATGGGATTAAACTTTGGACCGGATCGGATTATGATCCAATCCTTTTGCACCCTTAGTGGTCAATCAAACGTGTCAACAATAATGTTTTCAACCCATCATTAACCCAGTCGGTTGAACCATTCGAACCATCATCTAGCCAGGATTCCAGGTCTAGTTCAATCAAGATCCATTCAATGGTAAAAAACCGTTGACTTGGTCAAGAACCATTCGACCCGACCATTAACCCATTTGACCCGGTTACTGGGTTGCAGGTTGCACACACAATGCATGCAAAACTTTTAGAGACCATAACTTTACATTTCAATGTCTGATTGGGGTATTTTTTATTTTGGGTAAATTTTCGAGACGTATGCGTCCCAACTCCCAAGGTGCCTTTCCCCACTATTTTCGCGAAAAAACCCTTTTTTGGCCTCAAATTTTAAATTTTAATATTTTTATAAATAAAAAATTAAAAACTGAATTAAAAATATAAATTAAATATAGAATAATACATATAACATATCTAAAACATATTTATACATTTATTGCTAAAATATGTATTTATACACACACATATACTAGTAGGTGATTACGTGCTTTGCACAAGGAAATTCTAGATGATGATAATGATAGGAATAATGTATCCAAAATTTTCTATAAAATTTTATGTTTTTTTTATTTTTTATATTTTTGTTTTTCACTATTAATTGGATATAAATTGCAAAATTTGGATATCATTATGTAAGCACCTCATATTGAACTACAAAGTTTTGGGTATCGTTGGTAGGCCTACCTATTGGGCTGGACTATTCTTTTTATAATGTTTTATCTTCTTAGTATATACTTTTTTGTTTATTTATCAAAAACAATGTAAAATTTAGAGATGGGGAATTGAATGAGGTGAAAATCGTAGTTCAAAATATATTTTAAACCTCACAATTAAATATGGATTAAATTCAAGAAATGAGTATTTTAGTCGAAAGAAAGTTTTACAATTTTATTCATATTTTTATTAGTAGTGTAAACATGGAGTTTTGGATATATTCAAATTTTTCTATAATTTTTTTTTGTTTCTATGTGTGTAAAAATAATATTGTTATTTACACTTATTTTTTGTTTAATATGTTAAATATATGATATTATACATGTACCTAAATGTTTTTTGTAAAATTTATGTATTTTTTGTTTTTATGTTGTTTATATTTTATTAATTTTTATTATTTAATTATGACATTCAACGTTGACATATTTGACCCAAAAGTTAAACTATTGATCTATACCAAATAGGAACATAATTTCATTTTTTGTTAGTTTTAGATTATGTATTTCATTTTCATCATCAATAAAAATAATTATTGTTTATTACACTTGTTTTTTAATTTGATTAATAAAAAATATTATAAATGTGTCTATTTTTTCTACATTTTGTAATTTTTTATATTTATTTTTATTTAAAAATTTTATTATCTAACTATGACTTCATGGGTTGGCCAATTTGATTTGGATAGTTGAATTGCTTAGTCATCACTTGAATAAAGAATGATTTTGTTTTTGAGTAAGTTTTAAAATATATGGGTTTATATTGTTAAAGTATTGGACATAAATCTAATTAATAGCATTTATTAGTGAAAAGTAACTTAAATATGAAAGTTAATAGGAGAAATTGAGAGTTAATACCTTAAATACAAGAGTTAATGATAGGGGATTAAATGGGTAAAAATCATTAATTGAAATTACATTTTCAACCTTCACAATTAGAGATAGACTAAATAACAAATGTGGTCATTTTAGTGTATAGACATACACACACATATACACATGGCACGGTCTGAACTGTTCGATCGGCTGATCGAACCGGTGACCCGCGACCTGGAGGCAAAAATGATTCGGCCTCTGGGTCGGTTTTTTAAATATTGGTCAACAGCCAACATGTGGGGTTATTAAGTTATTTTCAAGTCACTTTAGTTATGATGTATAATATTAAGTTTTTTCTTGAGTTCATTTTATTAATAATATATAATGTATATAATTATTTTTATTTAATTTATTAATGAATAAGATTTGAATTCAAATATAAAAAAATCAATTTTATGTCTAGGTTTATTGGATAAGATTCATGTCAGCGCAATCTTTTTCTTCCTTGAACGAATGGGTTCCTTCTGGTATATTTACTATGTACTGTCCCTATTTGGCTTGGTCTATGGTCCACACTCTCTCTCCCTTCTTGATTGCTTAAGGGGAGTGCTAAACATGCGATTCTTTTAATTCCGCAATGGCTCTTGTACTGTATCTACAATCTTGTAGTCATAGATTTCTTTTGCTATTAAAGCCAACAGCTATGCTATGACTAGCAATTAATATTGCTTTCTTCTTCAATAATTGTCTGTATATAAATAATCACTTTTCCAGCCAAAGATCTCTTGCTTTTTTTTTTTTTTTTAACTTTTGGCCAAACATCTATTGTTCCATAGGGGAATGAAGTAATTTCATCTCATTCGGGTTCAATATTCAAAGTGGCAAAAACGATTTCACCCTAGAGAAGATTTCAAATCAGCCCCCCACCAGATTGTCCCCCACAACACATCCTCGCCGTGTATTGTAAATATCTCCCGATGATGATATCATCATTTCTGGTATCATCATTAAAAAATGTTTTCAATACACGGCAGAGATGTGCAGTAGGAAACAAGTAGGGGACTGATTTGCTCTTCCTAAAGAATGGTGAGAGAAACAAGTGGAATCCTTGTGGGGCCTATTCCTATTGTCACCCCAAAAGAAAATGATTTCATTTCAAGTTATCTCCCAAATGCCACCTCAAGTCAATCATGTTCTGTGGAGGAAAAGTGGGGTTTGCCTTGGACATCTTTTCTTTGTGAATTGGCGGATTCTTTTGCATTTTTTATTAAAGTTCCAGACCTCTACCACATGTCTTCTTGATAATCATGTGCATAAGACATGCCTTGCCAACAGGCCCAACACCTAGCTTTGGATTGTATTCTAATCGAATCCAACTATTAACAAGAATATATTAATGAACATTATTCTTCAGATTGGATCTCCTATAACTATTTAATGAATTTGACCTTGTTGAAGATATCGGCTAGTTTGTAAGTAAAGTTTTCGACTGATTATAAAGGGGCATTTTTGTTTCATTCAAGTGTTAGTGATTCCCCCCTGCCCCCTATGTTGCGCCGGGTGGAAAAGTTATTTATCAACTTAGGAGACTCTGGAAAATAAACTTTCCCTAATCCCCACATAAATTTGAAAAAGAACATAGGTTTTTTGGTCAATGGAAATCAAAATCCCATTAATCCCTAATGTGTGGCTGTAGCCTTGCCCTACCATTGCTATGTATTTAATGAAATCGACCATGTTGAAGATATTGGCTAACTTGCTAATAAAGTTTTTGATTGATTGTAGTGGAGACCTTGGATGAAATCCTGCTTTTATAGTTTTACTAGAGTCAGAGGGAGCTTTTAGGTTTAGGGGAGATGTATTCTCAATTTGTAATCTTACCGCCCCATGAGGGTGTTGATTGGATCAGACTTGGTCTAATCCAACATGGTCAAATATGAGTCTATTGCAGATGGATCAGATCTAATCCGATCCAATGAATACTCTGAACCATTTTGGACCAGTCCAACTCAATGTCTGGATCGTCTAATATTCTGTATTTCAAATTGGTTTTAATTTAGTGTTTCAATCCAAACCTGATCCATTGACACATGTGTTCTTATTTTCTATCAATGGACTTATGGACCTGATATTGATTCAATCCAACCCAATCCAATATAAATCCATTAGGATGAACCAGATCCAGTCCAATCTTATAAATACGTTGGACCATTAAGTCTAAATTAGTCAAATTCAATATATATTATTGGTCCATCTAATTCGTCTAAATTGATTTTGATTTGAATGGACCCCCTACTGCCCCTAACCTTACCATTCGTCCGGATGAGTGGTTTTGGGGTTGTGAGGGCATCCTCTTTTCTCTCAATTTATTATGTCGAGAAAAAAAAGAAAAAGAAAAAGAAAAAAAAAAGGAAAAAAGTATCGATTTATCGTACCGCCAGTACCCAATTTCTGTATTAGTGCATGTCGAAAAAATATAATTTTATCCTTTGAATGGATTGAAGTCAATGAATAGGGTTGGTTCAAATGGGGTATTAAATTGCTATATATGGATGGTGTATTGGTATATTGGTAAGGGCATGGTGTACACCATGCAATTAATCTTGATCATCCCCAATCCACCTCAACCCATCCCATCAATATAATGTCTTTGAGGTGGTGAAATGTTCGTTTTTTAGTATGAACTCAATTTGTACACCATGCAATAAATCTAATCGGTTTACTTTCCCTTCCCCCCTCTCTCTCTCTCCATTTATTCCTTCCCATTAGATTTTTCCATTTTTAATATAAAGTCAACTTGTCCACCGTGCAATAAATCTGATTCATTTACTTACCTTCCTCTTCTCTCTCTCCTCTATTTATTTATTTTTCTCCCTGGACACTATTTATCCCTCCTCTCCTCGACATGACACTTGACAAAGAATATAAACTTGGGAGTTGATCATAAGAAGGCCCAATCCGACCAAATCGATCATTTCGGATCGATTTAATTTAAGTCGGCTGGGTTTTTATCAGTACGGGTTGGTTTTGGGTTGTGTAAATTCCTAAATCGATTATTCGGGTTGATTTCGGTTTTCATACAAGAAAACTGAAACTGACCCGAACCGAACCGAACCGATTTAGTTTCTAGTTCAAACATAAAGTTTTAAAGCCCATTAGGCCACCTAGTTTTTGAATGGTTGCAAGAAACTTTGGATTAGTGAATAGTGATTAATGAACAACTTTTGTGATTAACTTTTTATTTAAATTTTATCATAGGAGAAGCCTAAAATGATGTTCAATTTATGACTGTTTTTAAAATTAGCAAGATTTTATCACATGGATGAATTTAGAATCGAAACCAACCCAAACCGACCAGATCGATTTTTCTTAACACTGGATCGGTTTCGATTTCTATGTCAATTAACCCGACCAGGTCGGATTGATTAGAAAAATCACAATAAACCGACCCAACCCAACCCGTAAACAGCCCTAGAAATTGATGCCTGTTTGGGAGAATTGAAATACAGTGGGCTAGTTGCTTTTGGCTTTATTTTTGAAGTGGGGTTCAAATGGACAGCCTATATCAGCTGTTTGTCATTTGAGGGGTTGTCCAATTCAACCTCTTTTAATAGTTTCTCTGGATGCTTCAAAGCCAAGGTTCAAAGTATCTATATTCTAGATACAAAAATTTATCAGTTAAATTTAATGAAAATTTTATTTTGTCTTTATTTGATAGTTCATAGCTATCATTGTCAAGATATACAATATTATTTAAATCAACTAAAAACATAAATTCTCATTATTTGACATATTGATAACCATAAAAAATGATATATAAGGATATGATATATTAATTCTTTGAACCTTGTTCAAAGCAGCTGAACCAATTTATATTAATTTGCAGCTTAACTCTTCCAAACACGCCCTTAATACTTAAAAAATCTGAAGTTGCGAACCTTTTTCTTTTTTTTTTTTTCTTTTGGATTGGAAGGCATTTACTAACTGAGACCAGATTCAGTCCTCACACAATATGTTCTCACACTGTACTCACAACACTTACAGCCACTCATTTAGAACAATTATGTCCCTGCCCCATCTCTGCTGATGGGGATTATGGGGTGGGGAGTGGCTCCCCATCCCTGCCCGGCCTTGTTGCCATTCCTAGTAATGGATTTCATACACAATGTGTGGATACAATCCTACAGATCATGTTGAAACTTGTTGGAAGGGATTTCTTTTGACAGTAAATCGAGACTCCTCCCATCATGGGTAGGGCTACAAATAAGAAGGATCAAATCCAATTCAAATCCAAATCCGATCCAATAAAAACTGGATTCTCATACCTCCCTTGATCTAACAAATCGGATCGGATCGGAAAAATTAATAATGTCTTAACACTTAGATTAGACTAAAAACCAGAATGTTGCATGGGCCAATTTTACTAATTAATATCAAAACCATCATTTAATTGGGATGTAAAAAGGCCATCTATTCCTAATTTTCTTAATTCAACCGTCCGGTTTGGTCTGAGTCTTAAAACAATGGTTTTAAGTTTTCCCAGTGTTATTAATGAAACTCGATTTCAGTACAAATATGTATTATGAGGCTGGTTGCAATCATCAAATTCGGTTGGATGTTTTTAGAAAACAAATACTTACAGTCTCCGTCTCTGGGGTTCCAGAGGCTCCCTCTCTCTCTCTTCTCTGAGAGAGTCTTCATCTCGGGCTTGTCCTCATGCTCTTCTCTCTCTCTCTTTCCTTCTCTCTCTCTTCTCCGTTTTCTTCTACCCTTCTTCCTTCTCCCTTTCCCTCACTCCTCTCTCTTCTTCTTGATTAACTTGGTCTAATCCTCAACTCTCTTTCGTTTCTTCTCCTTTTTTCTTTTGTTCTTTTTTGCATGGATTTTAGTATAGGAGGTGGAGTTTTGGGCAATGGCCTTATTCACTACTTTGATTTTCACCACCGGTAATTGTTACCTTATTCTATTCCATTGACACTTACAATTCTGGATGGTTAAACTTCCGGGTGGATCCAGTTTTGACGATAACAAATCCGATGATTAAAATTCCGGGTGGTTAACGTTCTAGTTCTAACAATACCAATTCCAGGTGGTTAAAGTTCTAGTTGGTTCCACTTATGGTGATAACAGTTTCGTTAGTTTCAGTCCTGGGTGGTTAAAGATCCAGTTGGTTCCACTTCCAGCCATGGTTTTTAAAACCGACCTAGAGATCGAACCGATCTGGGGTACGATTACTGGGTCGAACGGTCCGACCATTCGACTCGAATGGTCGACCCGTTCTAACAAAAAAATAAAAAAAATTAAAAAAACTGAAAAACGGTCAAAACAATTCGAACGGTCCAAACAGTTAATCGGTTGGTTCAGCAGTTTGCTGACCAAAATCAATGGTTTTGGGGAAAAATGGAATCAATCAGGTGACCGGTTCCCAATTTTTTTGGTCCGACCGTCCGGTCCGGTCCGGTTTTGAAAACCATGCTTCTGGCAATAACAATTCTAGTGGTTACATTTTCTGGGTGGTTAAACTTCTACTTGGTTCCAATTTTGACGATAACAATTCCGGGGGTTATGGTTCTAGCCTATTATAAAGTTCTGATTTAACAGTTAAAGTTTTGGCAGTTATGATTTTGGATGACTAAAGATATGGTGAATCACGATTATATTTATCCCTCTCTTTCAGTGGTTGGAGATGCGCTCATTTATCTCTTTTATTGGTGATTATGCCTCACCTTTTGTTTGTTGCAGAAGGTTTTTCATTTTCTCCTTTATCCACTGTGAATATTGTTCTTTTGAGAGACTTGTATTATTGCTTGGTACTGTGACAACTTCTCTGTTTTCATACAATGTTTCTGTGCTTTCTTGCTTGGTACTATGACACTACTCTGTATTCATACAAGTTTCATAGTTGAATGAAATATGATGTTTTGCCTTAAAAAAAATCGATTGGATGTAGGGCTGCCTGACAACATATGTGCAGGTTAGATCCATGTAGTTAGTTCCATTCATAGGCCCTACCACGATTGGGGATTTACTTTCTCAAGAAATATCCATTGCGCCCATGGTGGACTAAAACTATGAATCATATCTCTGTGGGTTCACCTTTCTCCTCTCATTTTCCTGAACTCAGAAGTTAGAAGTAATGGATTGGGATGTCAATGTGTCGAGTTATACAATTAATTGATTAGGTTAGGTCTATTCTTCTAGGGATGCATACAGATAGGATCGGATTGGATTTGAATAAGATTATATTTGAATCCGATTCAATAGTACATATCCGAGATCCGATTCAAAGATCCAATGGGGTTTTATAAATGGTGATTTGATTCTGAATCTGTTAAGGATGTCAGATATCTAAATATGATCCAACCCAATTTAAATTATGAAATATTTAATAAATTATTAAAAGAAAAAGGCATAAAAATTTACACAAAGAAAAATAAAAAAATATATAAGTAATTTTTCAACTATTATATATATACATATCCTTTTATAAGTAAATATGTTTATAAATATATATATAATCATGATTCAATAGAGTGGGGTTTGGGTTTGGCTAATCTGCACCCGCTAGGTCATGATATTCTTTTATATATACAAGGTATCCTTGTAATTTTTTGACTTTTAATTCCATAGGATTTCTTTTCACATTCATTTTAGTTTTTCTTCTTTTGCTAATACATAAAGTGAGACCTTAACATTAGGGGTGAGTAAATGAGTAGGTCCCTTACATAATCAAATGGAACTAGCCTCGAATTGACCTTGAATGAATCCTACCCATTCTGTTACAGGGTAAGGTCAAGTTCCAAATTCTTGGAACCGATCCCCACCCAAGCTGATTCCAGGGTTTAGGGGTTTACCCTACCTGATGAACCGACTTTGGTTGGCTTTGGTAGAATTGACCTTGGTGGAACCTACCTTAGAACTGAACTTGCCTTGAAATAAACCACAAAATACTTTTGGGATGTGAAGATTGGAACCTAGGCACTCATGGTTACAAAGGCCATGGTCTCACTTGACCATTAAGTTACTTAATTGATATGATCATTTGTTTTCATTTTAATATTTGAATGTGTACAATAAGTAATGTAAAAGGTAATGTTTACAAAATTTAAATTTAAATTATAAGTTTTGAACCATATAATGATAATCTGCATATTAAATTACCCAATTTAATCAATAAAGAAAATATAAGTTTTAAGTTATATATATTATATTTATTGAAAATCAAGTTTTTAAAAAACATGTCTTTTTTTTTGGGGGGGGGGAATAAAGAAAGAATAGGTTCCATGAATAGAACTTGGAACCGACTTTTACAAGGCATGTTTCAGTTCCAAAAACCTAGAACTAATTCCTACAGGGTAGGTTTTAGGTTCTTCCATGGAACCAAGCCAAACTAACCTATACTCACCCCTACTTAGACCCTAGAGGGTTAGGTTAGGGTTGACGCAAACTTGTCCCAAAACCTAACCAGTTCACATTGCTAGTAAGGGATTTGCATGAATGTTGCATTCTGTCAATAATCAACAAATTCCATTTTAGGAGGGCTTTAACTTTACTTAAGCTATGTTGGCTAATCCACTTTAAAGAAACTACTAAGGCCCCATTTGTTTGTTGGTATCTTGCGGGGATAAATTGATTAACCAGGTAATTGACCAACTTCCTAGTATTTTCATGTTGCTATAGTGGGTTCCATAGGAAGCAAATTTTTTGGGTAATCGATACTCTTTTGGAGGGTGGGTAAAAATTGTTTACCCACTCATTTGTTTGTATCTCACAGGAGGGGGTAAATTGGTCAATAGGGTAATTGACCAACTTCCTCGGTTCTCGTGCTACTATAATGGGTCCCACGGGAAGCAACTTTTTCGGGTAACCAATACTCATTTGGAAGGTGGGTAAAAATTGTTTACCACTCATTGAGAATATTTATCCTCTTCCGCTTCTCTCTTTATTTGGGTAAGTGAAAACACGTATGAACACTGGCACCAAAGTTATTCGTCCAATTTTTGCTTAGGACTTTCTTGGTAAGCACCTTAACCAAATATCGAAAAACGGCAGAGGGATTACATGTAGCGACTTTTGGTATTCCATGAGTTGAGAAACTTGGAACACCATGAAGTTGTGTTTGTTAAAAAAAATTGAAAAGCTAGAATTATGTTTAGATCAACTGCAAAGTCCGCTTTCTGGTGAAGCTATCTCATGCAGCTTTTCCAAAGAGGTTCTAATGAACGATTTGGATGCTCCTATATGGAAGGTAGCTCAGACGTCGGTTATGAAGTAAACTAGTCGAACTGCAAGACAGATGGATCAGAGAACCTGGGGTGGCTAACCCAACAAGGTCACTCCGACACTTAAGTCAGTACTGGATATGAGTAGCGGGCTGAAAGTAAGTAAACTTGAGATCTAGAATGCATTGTATCACGCGTACCTAGGTTTTCAAGAGTTAATGCTCTTATATAGCTGGGCTACCGTGAGTCTCACGAAACACTCCCGAGATCTTCGGTCGGGGCTGTAGGAGTCCATTTTGCTTTGGAAGGTGGATAACGTGCTAGAAGATAAAGCTTATTGTGTCCATACGATTCGAGCGGGGTGAGGATAAGGCATACGGTTGCGTAGAGTGATCTCGAAAGGCTCAAAGGCAGCTGAGAAGCTTATAGAGTTTTGCTACATGTCGCTTAGGCAGGCTTGGCCCTCTGAAATACCCAGACCTCGATGCTATCCGAGGCGACTGAGGTACCTGAGGTGGCCCAACCTGCCGAAGTGGTTGAGGATGCTAAGTCATACGTCCAGTCACCAGGTCATGTCCACGTGTCAGCTGCTTACTAGGTCAGGCCAAATCACCCTCATCAGGTTCGACCAACACAACTCAACCAATGCAAAAGCCTTCCCATATAGGCTCTAAGTGCCCATTTGGGAGGGATTTTACATTGCAACTTATGGCTTTGCAAGGTGGACCCATATGGAAAGCCTAGAAGCTACATTTGGAGAAAAATTTGAAAAGCTACAACATGCTCATTCAGCCTAGTAACCGACTTTCTTGTGAAACTAGTTTGGGAGTGCTTTAATGTTTATTGAACTACATTAGTTGAGTTGTTTCTGAGAAGCTACTAAAAATAGCTTTATTGGAAAGTTGATTCCTTAGCTCATGGAAGCCTATTTTTTGGCTTTTTGTGTAAGGCATACCTTGCAACTCTAGAAGCCACTATGTGAAAGCCCTCTCAAATAAGCACATAATAGCTTTTGAAAGCTACTTAGTGAAAGCAACTCAGTCAAAGCTGAAGCCTTCTCAAATGGGCTATAATACGAACTCCATCCCAAAGTAGATTTGTTAACTTACTCTTTTTAAATTTTTTTGCTTATCTTTTTCAAACTAGTAAGTGTGCACATGTTTTTCATGTGACAATTCTAGATGATGATAATTATGGTAATAATATATCCAAAATTTTCTATAAATTTTATGTGGTTTTTACTATTTTATTTTTATTTTTTATTATTAATTAGATGCTGATTGCAAAATCCAAATATGACTACATAAACATCTCATCCAAATACGTGATAATTAGATTGAATTGTGAAGTTTCAAGTATCATTGACAGACCTACCTACTTAGTTAAACTCTTCTTTTTGTAGTGTTTTATCTTTTTGGTGTACCTTTTTTTTCTTTTGTTCATTCATAAAAAAGTGTAAGATTTAAATAAAGGAAATTAAATGATGTGAAAAGTAGTAGTTCAATTTACAATTTAATCTTTACAATTAAATATGAGATAAATTAAAAAATGGGTATTTTAGTCATTGTTTTAAAAACTAAACCAGACCAAACGATTGAACCATTTGGCCCTGGAACCGATCAGGTCACTGGTTCTATTTTGGCCTTGAACCACCATTTTACAAAAAAACCATTGAAATGGTCAGACAACTACTAACCTGGATGGTTTAACCATTAAATGTTTGACCTGGTTAATGGTTCTCGGGTTGCTTTCAAACTAATTCCAAATTATTTATTTATTTTAAAATATAGGAAATAAAAAAATTGAAGAAAGAAACTTCCATATCTCATAATTTTGTTCAATTATTTCCAATTGCCAAAATTCATTAGGCTTTTTAATTTTTTCCATTTCGATTTTGAGTTTTCTCATTTTTGTGATTCTTTTTAAATTGTAACAACAAAAAAATTGCAACTCCAATGAAAAAAATAAAAAAAGTCAATGCAATAGATGAGAGATTAAACAATGATCTATATTATAAATCTGAGATACACCAATGAAGCAAACGATCCAGGATCTTGATTTAGTGAGATAAAAAAATGTAAGAAGAGGACAAATGGTGTTATTGTGGCGATGATGATGAACATAGAGATATCCGCCACCGACAGTTCCTTCTTCTTCTTCTCTATCTTTTTTCTCACTTCTCAACTTTAACCAACAACCTCCTTCTCAAAGTCTCACACTCCCCTCTCATAATAATGTATATATATGTATATAGTGGACTTTAAACTAATCATAATCTAATGGCCAAAACAAAAAGTTACATTATATTTTATATCTTAGTGGGTTGACTCGCTCAAACTAGAGACATTTGAACCACTGAACCGGGAACTAGAAACCAAAGTGGCTTCATTTTTGGATCGACTTTTAAGACCTTGATTTTAGTTAAAAGAAAGTTTTATAATATTATTCATATTTTTAACAATAGTGTAAATATAGATTTATAGATGTGTTCATTTTTTTCTATAATTTGTTTTGTATTTTTGTGTATAAAAATAATTATGATATGTCACACTTACTTTTTGTTTAATATGATAAATATATGATATTATACATGTACTTGAATTTTAATTTTGCAAAATTTATGTTCTTTTTTTTCATTTTTGTATGTTTATATTTTATTAATTTTTATTATTTATTTCTGACATTAAAGGTTAACACATTTAACCCAAAAATTAAAGTATTTATTATTAATTTTTATATTTTATTTTTGGTCAATTCTAAATTATGTATTTCATTTTCATTATCAATAAAAATAATTCTTGTTGATTACACTTATTTTTTTTTAATTTGATTCATAAAAATATCATAAGTGTGTCTAATTTTTTCTACATTTTTTTTGTAATTTTATATATTTATTTCTATTTTAAAAAAATTATTACCTAACTATGACTGCATTGGATGATCATTTTGATTCAGATGGTTTAATTGCTTAGCCACTACTTGAATAAATAATGATTTTGTTTTTGAGTCAGTTTTAAAATATATGGATTTATATTGTTAAAAATATTGACATAGATCTAATTAATAGCATTTCTTAGTGAAGAATAACTTAAAAATATAGGATTTAATAAGAGAAAATGAGATTTAATACCTTAAGTGTAAGAATTAATGAGAGGGGATTAAATAAGGTGAAAAGTAATAATTGAAATTACATTTTCAACCCTTATAATTAGAGATGGATTAAATACACAAATGTTGCCATTTTATTAGCCATCAAACATGGCATCAATGCTATAATAAAATGACTTTCATATGCTTTCTTAAACAAGGAAATAAAGGGTAATGCTAGTCCAAAAAAAGTTTCACACTACATCCACACTTTTATATATAGTATAGATAAAATTAGGAAAGAATCTATGAGGCTAGAAAGACATAGTTATGGAAGAGTATTGACAAATAAAAACCCATCCATGAATTTGAAGAAATACCACCTTATTGATTAACATATTTATGATACCAATTGATTGGTTGATATCATGTCTTTTCAGTATCATAATGGAAAACATAAAAGAAATGTGGGTTGATTGGTGCAATATTTTTTTTTGGATATCATATGTATTTTTGGTATCATAGTCGAACCCGAAAAAAAAAATAGTACTTTGTACCATTGAGATACACCTGTTAGTGGCATTTTAGAGGTTTGGATGAAAAAATAAGAGCAAATGCAAAAAATGGAAACAAATAGTTGAATAGAAAATTTGAAAATAGACTTTTCGAACAACAAATCAAGTAAAAAAAGAGGTTCAGTTTTTCGTTTCCTTTCTTTTTTTTTTGGCAAAGGGAGAGGAAAAGTATTTACATCATAAGCTGAGAGAAATTACATATCTAGCCCAAACAAAAACAAAATAATTATTATTCCACTCAGGAGAGTTCATATGCTACATTACTTGATTTCTTTACCACTAGATGAGCCATTACATATTTACGTTAACAAGTGGTTTTTTATACTACTAAGCATGAACGTGCTTTGCACTTGGAAATTTTAGATGATGATAATGATAGTAATGATGTATCCAAAAATTTTTATAAATATGTACTTTTTATTTTTTATTATTAATGAGCTATAGATTAAAAAATCCAATTCAAATATGATTATATAAACACCTCATCCAAATATGTGATAATCGTATAAGTTGTGAAGTTTCAAGTATGATTGACAAGCCTACTTGCTTAGCTAGATTATTCTTTTTGTAATTTTTATCTTTTTGGTGTTTCTTTTTTGTTCATTTATTAAAGAAATGTAAGATTTAAATAGAGGAAATTAAATGAGATGAAAAGTAATAGTTCAATTTACAGTTTAGCACTCACACTTAAATAGGGACTAAATTCAAAAGAATATTTTAGTCAAAATAAAGTTTCAAAATCTTATTCATATTTTTAATAGTAATATAAATACAGAATTATAGATGTGTTCAATTTTTCTCTATATTTTTATTTTTCTATGTGTAAAGATAATTCTTATATGTCACACTTACTTTTTGTTTAATATGATAATTATATAATATTATACGTTTGCTTGAATGTTATTTTTTGCAAATTTATGTATTTTATTATATTTTTATTATTTATTTATGACATTAAATGTTAACACATTTGACCAAAAAGTTAAACTATTCATCTTTGCCAAATAGTAAAATAATTTCATTTTTGGCCAGTTTTAAATTATGCATTTCATTTTCAATAAAAATAATTATTGTTTATTACACTGTTTTTTTTAATTTGATTAACGAAAATATCATAAATGTGTCTAATTTTTTCTACATTTTTATAACTTTCTATATTTATTTCTATTTTAAAATTTTCATTACCTAACTATGACTTCACATGTTCATCAATTTGATTCAAATGGTTAAATTGCTTAGCCACCACTTGAACAAGGAATGATTTTGTTTTTTAGCAAGTTTTAAAATATATAGGTTTATATTATTAAAAATGTTGACATAGATCTAATTAGTAGCATTTATTAATGACAAATAACTTAAATATAAGGTTTAATAAGAGAAGTTGGGAGTTAATACCCTAATTATAGAACTTAATAGGAGGGGATTAAATGAGGTCGAAAGTAATAATTGGAGTTACACTTTCAACCATACAATTAGAAATGGATTAAATAGACAAATGAGTATTTTAGTAGCCATTAAAGGTATAATAAAATGACTTTTATGCCCTTTCTCGAACAAAGAAATAGAGGGTAATTTGAGTAAACAAACTTCCACTCTGCATCCACACTTTCATATATAGCATAGATGTAAGGAGTTCAAATCAGCCCCCCACAAGATTGCCCCCCCCCCCCCACAACGTCCCACAACACATCCTCGCCATGTATTGGGAACATCTCCCGATGATGACATCATCATTTCTGGTATTATCATAGGGAGATGTTCCCAATACATGGCAGGGATGTGCTATGGGACATTGTGGGGGGCTGATTTGATCAGAGATGTAAGACTTTACATACCTCAAAGTAGATATACAATTCTTTTTCTTTTTTTTTTTTAATTTATAAAATAGATGCACAATTTCTTGCTTAGTTTGAAAAGATTATAAATATAAATATGTACAGTAAAAATACATATAAAATAATACAAAATACAAGGTTTTGCGCTCTACATATCCGTATTTGTACTCCGTCCAAACTGAGCCTTAAAAGTCATTGGATTCAAATTCAAATATCTTGTAAAGAAAAACTTTTGTGCACATCAATTATATATCTCAGACTTTTTCTGATTAGGATTAGTTACCAAGGCATGGTCCCAACAATGTCCCAATCAGCCATTGTAGCCGTACATTGGGAACATCTCCGATGAATGACATGGGAGATGTTCCCAACGTGTAGTTGCAATGGGCTGTTGGGATAGTGATGGAAGCATTAGTTGGTAGCATCTCCCTACCTGACTTTTCTAACCATACATTGAAAATCTCTCTTATACATGTATGTTAAATTCATGGGGAGATGTTCTTAATGTGCCATTGATTTTCCATGCTTGCATAGTGTGTGTAAAGTTTTTATTTGTGGGGAATCCTATTAAATTCCATCCGATCGTACTTATATGCAATTGTGTATTTCATAAGAAACACAATTTCAAGTTGAGAGTTTAGATCGAAAATCCCGTTTAGAAGGGCTTCTACATTGACTAAGCGGCTTTGGAGAAGCTACCAAAGCTAAGTGGTCATTTGGGAGGGCTTTTGGGACATAGCTACCAATTCCACGCTGGGCTCCACACAAGAATGCTAGAAGTTGAATTTGGTGAAAATCAAAAAGTCGATCATCATGTTCCGAGCACAATAAACATAGCTAAAGTAAGAAGTTACTCAATATAGTTTCTCCTGAACACGGGTACTCAACCACTATGACTGAGAGGAGACCAAATCAGCCCCCCACAAGATTGCCCCCCACAACGTCCCACAAGCCACAACACATCCCCATTGTGTATTGGGAACATCTTTTGATGATAATATCAGAATTGATGATATCATCATTGGAAGATGTTCTCAATACATTGCGGGGATGCATTGTGGGACGTTGTGAGGGGCTGATTTGAACTCGATTGAAAGGGTAGATTCGGTGCTCAGAAAATTTTACATGCTCACACTGTTCTCAGTTCTCACAACCCTATTCAATTGTGCATTGAGAACATTTCCATTCTTTTACCTTTTTATTCACATGGAAATTTTCCCTATGCACGGCTGAAAAGAGTTGTGAAAGCAGTGTGAGCACAATTTTGTGAGCACCAAATCCATTTCTACGACTAAATCAATGCATCTTGCCCACACTTTTCTCAGTTCTCACAGCCCTATTCAGTTGTGCATTGAGAACATTTCCATACTTTTACCTTTTTATTCACGTGGAAATGTTCCCTATGCACGGCTGAAAAGAGTTGTGAAAGCAGTGTGAGCACAATTTTGTGAGCGCCAAATCCATTTCTACGACTAAATCAATGCATCTCGCCCCAACATAGAAATCCTCTAGGAAAATCGAGTCCTCAGTTCAATGATGGTATTTTTTAGACTTTCCAAGATTGAGCTTGGATCTCATACCCACAAGAACTCTACCCATGTCTCATTACAGTTGTACATTGAGAACATCTGCTATGTTTGCATGTTATCATTCATGGGGAGATGTTCCCAATGTACAACTGTACTATCATGTGGGTAGGTGTGAGTAGGATTCTTGTGGGTAGGAGATCTCAATTCTTTGTGAATTCACCAAATATAACTTCCTGACTTTCCTTGCGGGTAGGGGTGTCAACGGTATTCAAAAATTTGATTTCGAATTCAAGATTTGACATAATTGAATCGAATTTGGATAATTCAAATAGCTATTCAGATTCGAATTTGAATTCGGATATGATCTGATTCGATTTGATAAATATTCAAATTTGACCGATTATTTAATTCTTATATAATATATAAAATATTTAAAGGTCTTAATATAATTTATATATATAATAATTAAATTATATAAATAATTTATATATTTATGTAAAAAATAAAATATTTATTTTATAACCTAAAATAATTAATTAATTGAATTCGAATTAAATCAAATATTCAAATATTTAATTAGATTCGAATTCAAATATTAATTTTTAATATCCATCAGATATCGAGATTCGAATTAAGATATTGCCTGATTCGATTCGATTTCCATTCATTTACACCGTTGTACGGCCTATCTTACGAGTTATGATGCTGTGGAAGCCGTTGACAGGGAAGGAAACGAGAGCAAATGTCTTGAGTTGGGGTCCCACACACACAGACAGTAATAGAAGCTTCCTTTGGACCAAAGAATAGGATATTCCAAACGTGTTCCCTTGTTGTCAGACTACGGTGCAACACTATTTGGTTTGGTCCTAGCGTATACGAGTACACAACGGAGATCCCTGCCGTTGACACATTGCAAGTGTAACCACTGGTGATTGGTCCCCCACAAGACTTTCCATAGAGCAAGTCAATCACGTAAACATGTGGGCCCAACATATTGAATGGCAGGCAGTGATTTGGAATCCTTCTTTTCTGGGTTTGGGGTTGTTTGATCCCAATCCAATGATCTTGGGGCACTTTCTAGAATAAATGGGAAAGTCCAGAGGGAGAAAATTCGTGATGGGAAAATTTTGCAAGAAGCCTTCGCCAGCGCCCTACTTCCTTGACTCAGGCCTTTCCATTTTCTTTTTTTGTTTCTCTATTTTTTCAATGAAAAATTCATAGTGAATATTGAAAAATCTAATTTTGAGTCGGACGAGTCAATGAGTCATATGCGTTGCGTTGTTGGTATACTTGGTATATTAATAAAATTATGTTGTGGGTTCCTCTAAAAAATATTTTGTTTCGGGCATGTGAAGTCTCAAAATGAAGAAAAGTATACTTTAGTTACATCTTACATTACAAATTTGGAATATAGGGTGTGAGACTGAGACCCATTATTACGAGTTCAGATCTCCTGCCCACGAGAACCTTGCCCACGTTTATCATTGCCACACATGGAGAACATCACATCATCTGCATAGTATTATGCAGGGGAGATGTTCCCAATTCACAGAGGGTAGTGTGTTGTGGGTAGACGTGGGTAGGGTTCTCGTGGGCAGGAGACCCGGCCTCCACTATTACAACTTGATTGGATACCAAAACCCGATAGTGAAGCTACTTTGTCTTGTGGATTCTTCTGATCAATACCCTTTTGTGCCAAAACACGTTTATGGCTTTACGTATACTTCTCTTTAAGTTTAGGCATTGTTTGGATAAATTTTGGTTTTTGAAAATTTCAAAGTCCAAAGTAGAAAACTTGGTCATGGAACCTGTTTGGTGAATTTTGCTTATTCTCGCAAATCACAATAACGGCATTCTTATTTATGCTTCTAAGGATGGCAGTAGGGGTAATTCAGGAACTACAGGTGAGGACTTCAATGGTTAAGTCAAGGTGAGACAAGATCAATACTAGATGTGAAGATGAGAGAGAGTAAGAGAGTTACCTATTACTCTTGGCCCTTATTGCCCTTATTTATAGGTGAGGTTCCGTTACTGATCATGTTGTGGGTTCTTTGTAATGACTCTAGATGTCTGGGTGCAATGAAGGTCAAAGCCATTAAGAGCGTGACTATGTGATTGCGTGCTACTCTAGCATTAATGAACCAAAGAGCTCGGCTAAGGTTGTAATGTTCTTAGAGAGTCAGAGCAACTTGTAATTAAGGTTGGGGGTGAAATTCTACGGATGCCCCCGGGGCTTGTGAAGATGAGGTTGCCCCCTTAAGGGTGCCACGTATCCATCAAAGACGAGGTGGATAATTATGGCTATATCACATGTCCCCCACTTTTGAGGCCGAGGCTAAGGTCGGACTTGCCGATGTGGCTTGAGTTCAGCTTTAGACAAAGGAAGCAGCTGAAGTTTCTACATCACAATTGAAGTTTCCGTTACTGATCATGTGGCTTGAGTTCAGCTTTGTAATTCAGAGAGTTACCCATTGCTCCAATGCGGAGTTCTATACGAGTCCATGTTCTTTGAACCCATGGGTGCACTGGACATGTGAATCAATCAATAATAATGTTACATATCAGCATTTCAAATTGATCCTAAAATTAATAGGATTTCATTCGTTAGTGGTTCGAACCCAGATGAACCGAGCACAAAATGAATAAATTATTTAAGGAGATTTCTTTGGAACACCCTTTCATTTCCTTGTCTCCTTCGAGCCCTAATAATGTGAAATCCACCGACTGACAAGAAAGCTGACGGTAAGCAAAAAAAAAAAAAACAAAAAAGGTACTCTCACTATAACTTATGAACTTCCTCTTCTTCCATTCTTCTTCTTTTAACCTCCATAGTAAGTTTCCGCATCACAGTTTCTGCGATAAGTTTCAGAGTCAACTTGCATTGGTTGTGATGATGGATCAATTGAATTTTTACTTGTTTTAGGTTGTGGTGGGTAAGATTTCGGTGGTTTTATAGGCTTAGGGGTATTTTCCAGTGGTGGTCCTACAGGTTCTATAGTTGGGGCTAGTTCATCTGGTGATGGAATCGTTGTTTCATTAGGCTTTATAGCCTCGGGTGGAGGATATGCTGGCAAGTGGGTCAATCTCAACTGGCTTCTCAGTCGCTATTTCAACTTTGATGCCATCCTTTATTGTTGCCTCTACAGAGGTAGGTGCTTCAACCTTTAGTAGTGGTTTCGATCTTTTGGAGGCGCTATGGGTAGCTGGAACTCAGAGAAACATCCCATTTTCCTAATTCCCATTTTCTGTGGTTGATTTTATAACTCTATTTAAATTGTGTAACACTAAAATGGACCCTTTTCCTTGCCTTGAATATTTCCCCTCATGCAGGGCAAAAATAACATCCTTTTGTGTTTTGTCTTCTGGTTAGTTGTATTGAAGAAGAAGAAGAAGAAGAAGAAGTGGAATTCTTAGCGTCAAAATTCTTTTTGCTGCCGGTGGCTACCATGTTCATGGATGCTGGTGGGTGGTGAGTGGCCAGTGGGATGCTTCTCTATGTTAGATCTCAAAGGAGAGGAAGAAATGAGAGAGAGTTCGAATGAAATCCTTTAAAAGAAGTCATTCTATGATTTTTTGTCTTTTGTGGGTGGTTCACCTGGGCTTCTTTAGCTAATAGTTGAACACCGGTTAAGTTATAAGAGTTTCAAAATGCTAACGTATAACATTTTTATTGGTGGGTTCACGCTCTACTGCACCCATGGGTGCACAAAATGCAGACTCGTTCTTTATGCTTTGTTTGTCAATGGCAGTAATGGTTTGAGACCAATGAAGTTTGCGATTTGAGACTACTGAATTTTTTTTTGGTGAAATGAGTGTTGGATTTGAGGAGTGGGATTCCAGCTTAAGGATCATGGTTTTTAGATTAGCATCATTTTGGCTTCCAAGGCATGCACACGTGGTGTTCATTGGCACGAGAGAGTGCAATTGTGGCTATTGAATGGAGTTGATCCTGGCTATTGTATGGATTCTTAGGCCTGATTATTATATGGTGTGGGACCCACAAATGTCTTACACAAGTCCATATGTGTTCAAACTATGTCTAGAAAGAGACAAACCGAATTTACTACTAATGGCAATGAACCACTGAGCCAAACAAGTTGGGCTCAATTTAGGCGCAACACTTAAGTATATGTGAGGGTTTAGTCACCCTATGAATCGCAAGGATAATGGATTGCTTTGAGATAAAGCCCATAAGGTTATCAGCCCTCTAATGGCTTCTTGCCCTTAACCTCTCAATCCTAAATATTCAAAATCTTACTCTTCCTTGGCAACAAAATGCAGTGTCACACTCTTTGCTCAAATGGATCTCAGGATTAAAACCTTTTGCAAACCATTTTCAAAAAATAATATAATATAAGTACACTTTGCAAATTTGATTTCAAATATAGTTGAAATATACTACTGATAGTTTTAGGTTTCTATCAGAGAGAGTGTAAATCTTTATATTCACTTTATTTGACAAAGGATTTGATCCTATCACTATAATTACCCACACAAGTAATACCCAAAATACTCCAACATAAGACAAGAGTGTTAGAGTTTTGATATCTGGTTTTCTAGAGATGAGAGGAAGCGACTCATCAGCAAGGGATATATTCTCTCTACTAGAGAGGAGATGATATGAACAAAAGATGTTAGATGCACTAGAATTAATAATTAAATGGATTTTATGATTACTTGAAATAGTAGCAAGATTTGCAATAGCACGAGTACCTGAGTGAACAAATGTGGATGATGAAGTACTGCCTGAAGGGTTGGATGCTGAAATAGTGGTTTCCAAGTGATTAAATAACCTTCCATACTTTTCAAATTCTACCTTTACTACTGCTAGCTGCTTTATAGATGATTTTTCTTCACTTTCTCTATTCCCACCCTCAGACACTGTGGCAACATTAACATTCATAGGCTTCCAAGTTTAACCATTCTTTTTAAAGTTGTTGTTATTTTTGTTGTTCTGAAAGTTATCTGGAAGAAGGTGTGGATGATGTTTCTAACAAGTGTCCTTAGTATGCTTCAGTTTCTTGCAGTATTCACATATCACTTCTTTCTTCTCAATTGGCCCTTTTGGCTTTATTCCAGCATGTGCAAAGTATTTTGTAGGTGGACCGTGTAACTGTATTTGTCACATACTCTCTTCACTACTTACCATAGCATATGCTTGAGCAAGAGTTGCCTCATCTTTAGCTAGGATGTTTTGCATAGTAATGTCAAACTTAGGGTTGAGTCCTATAAGAAACTCAAATGCCCTATTTCATTCCACCAGTTTTCTAAATGTCTCTGTGGGGGATGTTCACAAACAATGCCAAACCAACCAAACCGGCCCGATGCAACCCGATTTGGTTGGTTTTTCTTCACCATTGGTCAATTTTGGGTTGTGAAGAGGGGTAAACTAAACCGAACCGAATGGAGTTAGTTAGCTTTTGGTTTCCTAATCTTTCCCTAACTAGTTAATCCCTATATTAGTTTCTCCTTTCTAGTTAGTTACTTATTTTTAACATTAAAGAACAAAAAAATAGTTAAATGGCAGTTACTTTTGTCTTTAGGATTGTTTTCCTTTTTTTAGTAGGGAATTTTGCTTAATGGAAGGTTGGTTTCTGTTTGCTCTTTAAGTAACCTGAATAGGCCGGGCTGTTTAAAAAAATATATTAAACCAACCCAACCTTACCCGTGAACAACCTTAGTCTTTGCATCCTTAGTGCGCTCGCATATAGTTGTATCCATAACATTAATTTCCTACCATAATGACTTCCACATGGAGTATTAAACTGCTACACTCTTCTCCCCTATCTCAAATTGTTCACATCACTCTTCAACTTATAGGCTCTCACAACATTTTAACTTCTATGAATATGTTTCTATAACATTGTCCCAAATCTCCTTGGTTGAAGTCGTCCAGAGGTAATGCTGACTTATATGGAGTTGCATTAAGTTGACTAATCATCCAATCACTATGTAGTTCTCCTGTATCCATTTCTCATACGCAGGGTCTGTTTCTGTGGTTTTCTCCTTTCTGCCTGTAAGATACCCTAGTTTACATCTATTACAAACATAAATTCATATAGATTGTGCCCAAGCTAGATAATTGGTTCCATCTAGTTTAATTGTGGTCACTCTAGTAAAAAAGGAATATGTCAAACCAATCTCGGATATCAACATCTACTTCATTTCACTTCCAGATTGCTCCATTGATCAAATGAAAAAGAAAATTAGTTTTTTTAGTCTTTATAGACTTAACTAAGGTCAGTCCAGTACCAAGAGATTTAAGTACTAGGGTTTCACTACACTTGGTTGTCGGGGAGAAAGAGAGAAGAGGTAGCCGCTCCCACTGGAACTTCCCAACCTTCTTCAAATCTCAACCGCATACTTTTGAGGATGAAAATAAACCTCCCAAGTCCTGAGTGTCACACTCAATCCTTCTCCTTAACCTGTAACTTGAAAACTGTCTAGTGGGCAATGGTTTTGGGCGGAAAAATAACAACTTCACTTTTTGGAAATCTTTGGATAAATTCTAACTCTTCAAGCCCTCTACCAACTAGGCAAACAGTCATTTGATTGATTAGGAACTTATTTCTCCATACACTTCTAATTGAAGGGTGTATGGGAAAAAAAGAAGAAAACAAAAAAGGATAAAAACTGCTCTGATACCAAGATGTAAATGTGTTATTCAAATCTGGCCCATAGAAAAATACTGATTATAGCAGGAGAGAGAGAGAGAGAGAGAGAGAGAGAGAGAGAGAAAAGAATATTACAGTAGAATAGAAGAAGAAGATGGAGAAGAAGAAGAGGGTTTGATGGATTCCTCTCTCCCTTCACTAATCCTTTTTTTAATCTGAATTAATTAGACTAATTATATGTCTACCCTTAAGTGGGTGGCCAGCTAAGCAATAACTTAAAAAAAAATTAAAGAAGTTAACAGGCCCATGAACACATAAAATAAATAAGATGATGCTTAAACATAAAACAAATACTAGGGCCCATTCAGCCAATCTCTCTACAACATGTATCAAGAGGCCATATGCACAGAATTTTTTGTTTTATAAAAATCAGGGCTCCGAGGTGTAGATTTAGAGCCACGGAATTGTAGGGTTTCTGTGATATGGTAAATGGGACTCGTATGCACTCTGCTTTGCCTCCATCCTTCATCCATGGAATTAATCCCATTATTTTTATAAAAAAATAAAAAATTGAACTCTTTTACATTAATATTTATGAATTTGTCATGCAGTTCAAGGTAATCATTGATGTACTTATTAATTGTTACAATGGTCTAGGCATTGACTCTAACCAACTTAAGACGGTTCATCAATGAGAGAGGGTAGGAGGAGGTCCACTTCATGAAAATACTTGATGTACTTATTAATTGTTACAATGGTTTAGACATTGACTCTAACCAACTTAACACGGTTCATCAATGAGAGAGGGTAGGAGGAGGTCCATTGTACCTTGTCAAGGTACAGGGTTAGTAATTAAGAAATCGATTGCAATTGACAATTAAATTATTATTTTTCAACAAGGTTCAAAATATCGATACAGGCGATATAAGCTGTTTAAGGTCGGTCTACCCTAGGGATGTATCGAGAAGGCTCCAATACAATACATATCTGCTGATGCGTGATGAAATTTTGATCCTTATTTTCTAAAGAAACTTCGCTTTAATAATTTATGTTATAAACTTTTATAATATTTAGCCCAAAAACTTCCACCATAAGTGGGTGAATCCAAAAGTTCACCTACATTTAAAACTATGAACCACTTTTTTTTTATTCCTTTTTTAATCTTCTAGCTAATTATATATATTTAGAGCGTTGGAACAATTGCTTGGGTCCTAACTGGTTTAAAAAAAGTAAAAAAAAGATAAAAAAAAGAAGCTTCTTTTCTTTAAATTAAAGAAAAAGCTCTAGTGACAAGTGATAAAGTACTTCAAAAAAATTAGATGATGGTTAGGGGCTGTTTGATAATAGCTGAAATAACTGAATTGAATGGCTTATTGCCTTGTTTTTTAATGGAAAAATAATAAATAATATAATAAAATATTTAGGGTATGGTAATCAACGTAACATGCAATTAAGAAATTCACAACCTATTTTATAGATTTTTCAGTAAGGGAGTGTTTGCCAATTAGGTATGATTTTTCTTTTCAAGATAAAGGCAACTGCCCCATGCCCACATCAATGGATTGAGTTTGGTATGGATTTGGCCCGACTCAAACTCGATCCAACTTCAACCTGAACAGACCTGCCTCAACTAAATGAGGAGTATCGAACCAGATCTGACCCATATACAGATTTAATGCACTTGTAATCAACCAAATCCAGTGTTTTTGAACCATTGTTGACCTGGACGGTCGGACCATTCAGCTCGGAAACTATCCAGGCAACAAGTTTCGTTTCACCCTTAACCTGTTCTTGTGCCAAAAAATCGTTGATTTAGTCAAAAAATCATTGACCCGAGAATGATCTCAGATCTGAGATCATGAGATCATCCCAGAGAGAGAGAGAGAGAGAGAGAAATTAGATCTGAGATCTCAGTTCTTGGATCTCAGATCTGAGATCAGAGAGATCCGACATTAGGTTTCTGTTGCCACCGCCGTCGCCTTCCCCATTATCATCGCCATTGCCAATGAATGTCATATGCTTCTCCTCCTCTTCTTCTTCCCTCCTTCCTTCTTTTCTTTTCTTTCTCTCCATTTTTTTCTTTTTTTTTTTTCCTTTCTTTCTTTCTCAGCCGAATGCCATTGCCAACAACACCACATATGTAAAAGAGCAATGGGTGTTTGCCCTAAACCGTTTGAACCGTACAGCCCAGACAGTAAAACTGCTGATCTGAAAATGGGTGGCCACAGCAATTCCATTTCCAGGTCTGTTTTTAAAACCTTGACCAGACCTATATATTCAAGTTCAGCGTGGATTCACCTCATCCTAAATTTACCTTTGAATTTAACCACTCCAACTGCGTTTCCAAATGCTCTTCAAGGAACATCTGATTATGCTAATTTTTAGCATAGCCAATGTGCTTTGGACCCATCTGATGTTAAGCTTTTGGGGACCAGACCAGATATAGTATAAAAAGAATTTTGACCAATCAAAATTCACCCATAAATTTTGATAAATAACAATAACCCTGATACGTTATCACGTTTATGATTCCAGTAAATTGGTCGAATGTTTTCCGGATATCATATCTTTTTCATATCATAGTTGAACCCTTTGTAGTATGAGACAAAATCTTTATTTATCAAAACAAACAGGTGCTTAAGAAGGATGATTTTGTAACCATGATGGTCCTCATCATCTCACGTGTGTGTGGCAATGAGGGGTCATTGTGTCTACAATCTGAAGCCACAAAATTCTTATTCTCAAAATATCTCTGTTTATGTTTTCTTCTCTACTTCTCTTACCATTTAATATTTTAAACAGCCATGACAGCTTTGGCATTAACTCCAGCATTGCTTTTTTTTTTTTTTTTCTTTTCTTATATTCAATTTTGTCTGTATACAAGTAATGGGTTGTCCACCAACCAAGATCTATTGTGGGGTTTGAAAACCATAGGTAATGAAATAATTTCACTTGGGTTCTATATTCAAGTTACAAATGCGTTGCTACTTTAAAAAGAAATGATTTCATTTCTAGTAGGGCTATAAATGGTATATTGTTCAAATTTGAATTCAATCTCATTTGCGTTGCTACTTTATTTGGATAAGTTTTATTTAAGAAACATTTATTAAATAAGAGCATTTACATTATTATTTTATTCCCAAATAGAGGTGTACAATGACCGATTTATAAAAAATGGTGACATTATTAAAAAAGACAATATTGTCCTATCAGGTATTAATGATTTTTGTTGTTGGATGTATAATTTACCCAAATTTGAGGAGAATATTATTTTCTTAGGTAAACGAGCTACTCGAGAATCGTTATTTTTCACACGACCCACTAATATCAGAAAATAGATGTATGTTTATTTCTTTTCTATAGGACCAACTAACTTACCAATCCCTAGTTTCCGAAAAATGAATAAGGCCTGAGTGATCTGATTTCAATCTGCTTATAATTGAATCAAATAAGGATCTACCCTTCATCTGATCTGATATAAATAAATTTAATGGACATATATAATCAGATTCAATTTGGTTTGATCCGATCCTTTTTATAGCCCTAATTCCAAGTTATTCTTTTGAATTATTTATTACAATTATATAGGATTGAATTATAATCATATC
Source organism: Nelumbo nucifera (assembly GCF_055504915.1). NCBI lineage: Eukaryota > Viridiplantae > Streptophyta > Magnoliopsida > Proteales > Nelumbonaceae > Nelumbo > Nelumbo nucifera. Next base: position 29,350,750 of record NC_142656.1, on the reverse strand, counting down.
CAACTAATAAGACGAATACAATAATTAACTCTAGTCTTGGAAATTGGGATTAGATCTCATACAACCCTAGATTGTTATAAATATATTAATCAACCCTAGATTTCAGATCAACTATCATAACCATCACAAATTTGATTACTGATGGAGGACAATTTGACCCGACTTATGAAATGGTGACACGTGGACATTGACTCAGTACGAGTGACAACTCAGCATTGCAGCCTAGTGCTACCAAGTGACGGGGCCATAAAGCAGCTCGCTACATTGTAGCTCACAAAAGGAGGAGCTCGCCACAATGCGAGCTCCGGGTTTCCCAAGCTACCTTTCAAGGGATACTCCGAGGCAACTTTAGCTCGCGAGCTAGGGGAACTAGCTCGCCCAAGCTCCCAAGCAGACAAGTCATCCCAAGGACCAATTCTATCAAGGGTAATCCTGAAGTGTTCCGAGCTCGCTACAAAGTAGCTCGCGAATGAGCCGCATGAGCGCTCCTCAGGAAGCTTCTATCTGATAGGCCGCACCGATTGGACTGCGCCACGTCCCTTACTGATGGCGCAGTCCTTGTCCTTTCGACAGTCTGCGTCCATGTCTCTCAGTAGGCGGAGGCGTGCCTGCCACCTTGGAGACGTGTCACTCACCCAGGCGAGAAGTACGCCACAATGGCCACCTGCGCAGCCCTAGCAGGTAACGACTGTGGCAGGAGCCCAGTGGCGGTTATGCCCGACATGACATGAACGCCCCATTAAAAAGCCCTTGGGGCAGAAGAGAAACTTCTTCTTGAGACTTCTAATCTCTCGAGTATAGTGAGAACGCGCTATCTGCACTCTTAGCCTTCGTCTTCTCTTTGCTTCTCCTACAGAGTACTAACTTAAGCATCGGTGTATTCCCGCCGGGCAAGCCCCCAGAGATTCTTCTTCTTCTTCATCTCAGGTACCTTCCAGGAGCCACGTGAGTGCCAGTTAGGAGTGACCGGATCGTGCTACTTCGGGTATGTAGCTCTATTAGCTTGGGAGTTGAGATCGCCTTAGCATAGATAAAGAGAGCACATCATAATAGGAAGAAAAAGGGAGAACTTTCATTACCATTTTAAAAAATAAAAATAAAAAAAGAAAAATGACAATGCAATAACCGAGCTAAACAACTCGGAAAAGTTTGACTATCACAGGGCACAACCGCCCAACCAAAGACCTTTGAAAGACCGGATTTATGGCACCCGGAAGCCACCAGAAGTCTAGAGAAACACCGCCTTTGGGATCCGCCTCCTCATCCTCATCCTTTGGGGAGTCAGGCTCCTCTTCCTCCGCTTGATCCACCGTCTCAGGAGACAGGCCCTTCATAGTGATGCCATCGAGGTTGAGCCCAGAGAACTTTTTCCGAACCAGCCACCGGAAGAGCTTAAACCCAGAGCGGTACGAACTCGAGCCATATTCCACCTGGAGGTCGTGGTATTCCTGGGAGTCTCTAAAATCCCAGACCGCTTTCTCTCGTTCAGCCTCCACCATCTGGTCAAAGTTTTGAGTCCGATTTAGAAGAGTGGACTCCAAGTCCCGCACCTGCTGTCGAAGGAGCTCCCTTTCTGTCACCACCCTCGACGACTCCTCCCTGTAACGGGTGCTCTCTTCAGAAAGCCGAGCAATTTGAGCCTTCTGTTCGTGGACAAGAAAGTCTTGAGACTCACTCCCCTTGCGAGTGTGGTGGAGCTCGCCCCGGATCCGGTCGAGCTTGCCCTGGAGCTTCTTATTAGTAGTCCGCTGGTTGTGGGTGTCGCCGCGGTGGATGCGCGTCTGGAGAGACATGGCATGGATGGCAGAATTCACCTGCCAACAGAAGAGAAGATCAGAGGACAGTGAAAGGAAGCGAAATGAGAAAAGAAAAAGGGAAGGAATCACTTACCACCATGCAGTGGGCAGAGGCGAACAATGCGAGGTCCCCAGGCTCCATATCCCCCCAGTGAGCGACCTCGTCGTTACTAATCGCCTTCCGGCTCCTCCGGCGAGCCACGAGGTAGTCGTTCACCCCTTCCCAGTTCCCCACTGGGAACGGAGGGTAAGGGCGTGGCTGGAGGGGGTTACAGGGAGCCGCCCCTTGCTGAGGGAGCTCGTCCCCTCCGAGACTAGCCCCACTAGTTCCCTCGGATGGAGGAGTCGGGACCTCAGGCGGAGGGGAGGATAAAACTGGCTCGGCAGATCCGAACTCAGTACCCCCGAGGGGGGAGTCCGATCAGGGCGCGACCTCTTCAATTGGCGCCTCTGGTTGCTTGAGAGAAGGCGGCGCGAGTCGATACCAAACATGATGGCTGCTAAAAAGAAATCAATGTTAGTCTGGTAAGAATGAAATATATATATGCATGTGAACACAATGTTGTGACAAAAACCATGCGACCTAAAAGGACAACCTACTCGGGCTTAGGCCGGCCTACATGAGCTTCTCCTCGGCCAAGTAGTCCGAACAGAGGAAGCCTATTGATGCCCAGGAGAACATCGTTTTTTGAGTTTCGGGGTCCAGCTCGGCCCTGGGGTCCTGGATGGCGCCCCTCCAAGAAGTTGGGAAGGGCCACCCCTCGGGGTTACGGACCACAAAGTAAAAGCGCCTCTCTGGTGGAATCCCAGGAGCAGCATTTTTTATACAAAGAATAGAGGCAAAAATGTCAAGGTTCAAGGGAAGACAATACTCATGACACAAAGATATAGTCCCAACCATGTTCCGAATGGCGTTGGGGTGAAGCTGATCGATGGTGACATTAAAATGATTTAGCACCTCCACTATCAAGGGGTGCAGGGGGAGACGCAGGCCAGCCTCGAGCTATTCCTGGAAGATTACTATGTCATTGGGACCATGCTCCCAAGGGAAGTTGCCAGTAGGGAGGCTGTAGTCCCGGTCCCCAGGGAGGCGAAAGTAGCGGATTAGAGACTTGAGTCTCTCCGCTGTCATGGAGGAAGGGCCAAAAGTGTCAGGCTCCCTCCCCCGAGAAGTAGATACTACATCACCAGAGGCCTCCCGAGCCTCCGGGACCTGCTCCTAGGCTCCCCCCGAGCTCGAGGGAGCATCGTCGTCCTGGTTATTGCCCCGGTGGTAGGTGCGGCATGGGTACCCTGACATGGTTGACAGCGCTTGGGACTCACCAGAAGAGACAAAACGATGTAAACTAAGGAGCTCGAGAAGACTAGATGAATGCGCGACCTCAGAATCCGAAGACAGCAAGATGGTGTGAGAGAAAATGAGGCCCAGAGGGCCCTCCTATTTATAGTCTCCACCCCTCCAAATCGACGGCCCAGATCAAAGCAGATCCAACGGCTCGCAGGCGCACTGACTGCACACCTTATGAAAACTGAAGGTGATTGGCGGCACGTCTTCCATGATTAAGGTAATGACGGCTGCACGACGTCTGGATTTAAGAGCCACTTCAGTACGTTTTTGAAATCCGAAAAGTCAGGGAAGTCAGAAAATCTCTTGATTCCTGTGAATGCATTTAACGTGAGTAGTCAATCAAGTTTGAATTTCAGTCCATGAACTCCTCGCGCTAAGGCAATGCTCTCAGCTCAAGGAGTAGGGGGCAATTGATGAAGGACAATTTGACCAGACCTATGAAACGGTGACACGTGGACACTGACTCAGCAAGAGCGACAGCTCAGCATTGCAGCCTAGTGCTACCAAGTGACGGGTCCATAAAGCAGCTCGCTACATTGTAGCTCACAAAAGGAGGAGCTCGCCACAATGCGAGCTCTGGGTTCCTCGAGCTACCTTTAAAGGGGAACTTTAGCTCGCAAGTTAGGGGAACTAGGTCGCCCAAGCTCCCAAGCAGACAAGTCATCCCAAGGACCAATTCTATCAAGGGTAATCCTGAAGTGTTCCGAGCTCGCTACAAAGTAGCTCGCAAATGAGCCGCATGAGCGCTCCTCAGGAAGCTTCTATCTGACAGGCCGTACTGATTGGACTGTGCCACGTCCCTTACTGACGGCGCAGTCCCCATCCTTTTGACAGTCTGCATCCACGTCTCTCAGCAGGCGGAGGCGTGCCTGCCACCTTGGAGACGTGTCACTCACCCAGGCGAGAAGTACGCCACAACGGCCACCTGCGCAGCCCTAGCAGGTAACGGCTGTGGCAGGAGCCCAGTGGCGGTTATGCCCGACTTGACATGAACGCCCCATTAAAAAGTCCTTGGGGCAGAAGAGAAACTTCTTCTTGAGACTTCTAATCTCTCGAGTATAGTGAGAATGCGCTATCTGTACTCTTAGCTTTCGTTTTCTCCTTATTTCTCCTACAGAGTACTAACTTAAGCATCGGAATATTCCCGCCGGGCAAGCCCCTGGGGATTCTTCTTCTTCTTCTTCTCATGTATCTTCCAGGAGCCACATGAGTGCCAGTTAGGAGTGATTGGATCGCGCTACATCAATTACTTTGTCATAAGAATTCCAGTTAAAATGTTCAAATTTCATAATGGGTTACCTTCCTTTTACTTCTCATCATTGGGTACTCAAGTTGCAGAATTTACACTGGGCCGCCGGTTCATTCAAATTTTGACAAATTCTCCTCCTTGCCCGGCCTAAGTGCAGCCCTAGTTATAATCAATATGTAAATGAATAAAGAAATCAAAATGAGTCCGGAATTAACCAAAACTAGATAAGTTAATGGGTGCAAGATAAGTCAATTCGGTTTGGTTGCTTTCAATTTTTTATTTGGTTCGGTTTTATGAATTTAGAAATATCAGTTTTTGGTTTGGTTTGAGAATAAATTTTTACTGAATCGGAAACCATTAATCAAAATAAATACATGTATTTATATTTTAATTATAAATATTAATATTAATATTAACATTAATATAATTTAATAATATGTAATTATTAATATAAATATAATATATATATATATATATATATATATATATATATAACTAACTGAATTAAAATCGGACCGTACTGATGGAATGAACACCCCTAAGTTAGCCCATGTTCCATGGGCCTATCATTAATGGAACAAATTAGTTAGAAATATCTTCCACTATTGATATGGGTTTAGAGGTATAAATCGAGCCGTGCCGCTCGTGGCTCGGCATGATGGGTTGTTGGTCATGCCAGGCATAGCACGATCGTATGGGCTGTGTCGGGCCTGGGATTTCAGGTCCATGGACCAGCATGGCATGGCATGACCGAGTAGGTCATGCCACCCATGGCACAACCTGCAGCCCAACCTGGCCTAGCCCATGGCACGACCCATATATATTTATATATTTTGTATATAACATATAATATGTATATATATTATATTATATATATCATATATAATAATTATATGATATATTAATATATATATATATATATATATAATAATTTTATTAGATTATTTCATTTTATTATTGCATATATAAACAATTGTATACATCAAAATTCATATAAAATAAAATTTTAAGATCTTTTTAAATTTTTTGTATATATATTTTTAAATAATGTTAAAATTTTCATTATTTTTTCAAAAATTAAGAAAAAAACATGATTTGGCACGATCTATGACCCGACCTAACCCAAGGCTTGGCCCATGAACCAGTCTAGCCAACGGCATGGCACAGGCCCACATGGACTCAGGCCATGGGCTATGCAGCTGGGCTGACCCCCAAAATATACACCTCTAGATGGGTTGAGTTCAAGGTCAGGTTGAGCCTGATCCATGCCAAAGCCAATTAGGATTTGGGTTCATGCCCATTGACAATTCAACCGATATTGGTTGATTGGTTATGGTATTTTTTAGTATTCTCTCTTTTCGATATCATAATTGAACCCATTTATAATAAATAAGAACTAGCTGAGGGGCCCTGCTTCATAGGGGCTGGAATGGAATTGTAACATTGCTATTTGCTATATTAAAAAAGACAATGGTTTCTTAAAAAAGAGATCATCATGTGCTTGTTTTTTAAATATTGCTTCAGCAAAGTATCTCATATAAAAGAACATGATCATATAGTGATACTTCTTAGTTCTACTTCATAGTTGTCCTTTGTTTCACACCAAGAACTCCTAGTTGACCCGGACGGTATGACGATTCAACCCGAGAACCATCCAGGCAACCGGTTCCGTTTTACCCCAAACCTGGTCCCTTGCCAAAAATCGTTTAATCAATCAATGACCCAGTGACCCGGGTAGTTTAACCGCCGACCCGTCGACCCATTCAACGGTTTTTGGTCGTTCTTTATTTTTAATTATTATTTTTTATTTTTTTATTTTTGTTGTCAGAATGGGCCTTCCGTTTGAACTGGACGGTCAAACCGTTGACCTAGAACCGGTGGCCAGAACGGTTTTGTTTCCGGGTCATTTTTCCTAGGTGTCAATAATTAGATCAAATAACTTTGTAGTCATAGTCATGGGAAGGGTGGACATTTCAAGGGATTCCAAAACTTGAAAGATAAATCCAAAGTGACCTTAAACACAAAAAAAAATTGGCAATAAGTCCATCAAACTGGAAAAACCAAGGAAAAAAACCAAAAAATTGAGTCTAAAGTTCCACTTTGAGATGGAGCTAAACATACATGCAACCAAAGAAAGAGACAAAGCAGATCGTCTTGTAAGAAAATAAAAAAAAAAAATTGCACAAGAAAACCCAAAGAAAAAACAAAAGGGAAGAAATAAAATAGTGGTAAACCATAAAACGTTTTGGAGGATCTTAAAGAAGAAGACCAAACACAAAAAAATAAAAACTAAAAAAAAAAACAAAAGCAAAAAATAAAAAAAAAGAATATACCACACACACTCAAATAAAGCCCGCAGTAGAAGAAACCTTTGAATAATGACAATCCAAAAGCATAAAAGACATGGTTTTCGAACCATCGTTGACCTGAACAGATGGACATTTCATCCTGGGAACCATCCAGGAACCGGTTTTTTTTACTCCAATCCTGGTCATTGACAAAAAACTGTTGAATCTATCAATGGCCCATTGACCTGAGTGGTCGAACCATCGACCCATTGACCCATTCGATGGTTTTTCGCTATTTTTTTTATTTTTTTAATTGGGAACCATCCTGGCAACCGGTTTCGTTTTATCCTAATCTCAGTCCTTGCCCAAAAATCGTTGAATCAGTCAATGACCCATTAACCCGGGCGGTCGAATCGTTGACCCGTGCAATGGTTTTTGGTTGTTTTTTATTTTAATTTTTGTTGTCAGAACGGGCCATCCGTTCCAATCCAACAGTCGAACCGTCGACCCGAAAACCGGTGGCCAGAATGGTTCCATTTTCAGATTGTATGAGTCACACGCTCGAATGACATAACACGTATGGTATTGCTTAATGGACCTCGCACACTCAATTTTTTGCTTGTAATTTTTATTATCAGAACGGGCCGTTCATTTTTTATTTTTTTAATTGGGAACCATCTAGGCAACCGGTTCTATTTTATCCTAATCTCGGTCCCTGGCCAAAAATCGTTGAATCGGTCAATGACCCATTGACTTGGGCGGTCGAACCGTCAACCCGTTGACCCCTTCAATGGTTTTTGGTTGTTTTTTTTATTTTTTTAATTTTTATTGTCAAAATGGGCCATTCGTTTGAATCGAATAGTCAAATTATCGGCCCAAAAACCGGTGGCCAGAATGGTTCCGTTTTCAGGTTGTATGAGTCACACGATCAAATGAGATAACACATATGGTACTGCTTAATGGACCTCACACACTCTATTTTTTGCCAATAATTTTTGTTGTCTGAATGGGTCGTCCATTTGAATCGGACGATCGAATTGTCGACTTGAAAACCGATGGCCAAAATGGTTCCATAATTTTTTTCTTGTAATCTTTTGTTGTCAGAACGGGCCGTCTGTTCGAACCAAACGGTCGAATCGTTGACCCAAAAACCAGTGGCCAGAATGGTTCCGTTTTTGGGTCATATGAGTCACACGCTCGAATGACATAACACGTATGATACTACTTAATGGACCTCACACTCTCAATTTTTTGCCTATAATTTTTGTTGTCAGAATGACCGTCTATTCGAACCGGACGATTGAACCGTCTACCCGGAAACCAATGGCCAAAATGGTTCCGTAATTTTTTGCTTGTAATTTTTGTTGTTAGAATGGGCCATCCGTTCGAATCGGATGGTGGTCAAACCGTCAGTTGTTAGAACGTTATTAACAATATTTATCAATAATAGTAAGTAATTATAATATTTTATTAAATAACCTGTAATGATAGTTTTAATAATATTATTTAGTTATTTTTAATATAACAATAATTATTAAATTTATGAATAGGATTTATTAACAATATTCGTTAAATTAATAATTACCAAAATTAAATTAAATTAACAGTATTTATCAGTAATAGTCAATAATTATAATATTTTATTAAATAATCAATAACAATACTTTTAATAACATTTTTAATTATTTTTTAACATAACAATAATTACTAAATTTATTAACAGTATTTATAATTATAATTTAAAGTAAAATTAAAGTAAATATCTATTTATTAAAATATTTATAATAACAGTAATTATTAATTATAATCACTAATTAAATTATTATAATAATCAATAATTATTAAATTATAGTAATTAATTACTATAATAATCAGTAATTACTGTTATTTATAATTGATAATGACAGTAATTAAATTACTGCCATTTGGCCAAAAGGGAGACTATCCCTTTCGTATATATATATATATATAAGATTTGAAGTTATGATGGAAACCTAAAGTTGTGACTAATTAATGGAAGAACCCAAGGTTTGTTTTCACTATTAATTAGTGATCATGATTTGCAATTTGGCCACATGGTGAAGCTTTCACTCAAATATGAATTTGCAATTTTAATATTATATTTAAAAAATGTAAGAAAAGTTAGATACATCTCTAATATTATATTTGTTATATTAAATAAAATTATAAAATTAATATCTAACCTGCAACCCACTGAGGGACTTGAATGAATCAATGGTTCAACTGAACCGATCATCAAATTGTTGATCAAATCAACAGTATTTACCAACAAATGATTGAGGGGTGAAATGGACCAAAAAAAATAAAATATTGCTGTCCATATCAACATTGTTTGAAAACCATTGCTGTCAATTCCCAGAAATCAACGTTATGGACCCAACATCTTGAGGTGGGGGTTGCTATCCTCAAATTCAGTTGGATGTGCGAATGAGAGCATCAGGTGGTCCTGGCGTATTCATGTTTCTTTCTTTCTTTCTGTTTTTATCTATAAAAGAAGAGTTCAGCTTCAGTCAGCAAAGCCTGTTCGAATAATTTTTGCAACCCTGTATTGGGAATATTTTCCTACTTATGCACTTTATTTCATGGATAAATATTCCCAATACAAGGTTATAAGAGGCTGTACGGTGTGAACATGGGCTTGCTCTGACTGAAAGACAAAAAGATACAAAGTTTGTGATACAAGGAGAACTTTAGAAGCTTCCATAGGTTGGCTAGCAAGTTTAGCATATTGGAGATGTAAACTGAAGCTTGATTCTGAATAATTTTTGATTGAAAATTGGTACGGCCGGCATTTTCTAAGGCTCCATTTGGTTTGCAGAAGATTTGGATGGGACGGGATGGGCTGGAATGAGAAAGCGTGAAATTTTCACTGATTCACTCTTTCTAGTTTGGTTATGCAAAGGAAAATAGTCGAAAAATTACTTTTCTCATTTTTTGTTTTGTGGGAAAATCATTAGAGTTGAACTAAATTTTTTGCTGCACCCGTCTGCATTTCTTCCTCTTAATTTGTAGAAATACCAATTTGTTGGAATTATGAGAAATTTGAGTTGGATAAGTTTTAACACAACCCGGCATGTTCTCGTTTAGTTTTTTAGTAGGTTGGATCTAGCATATTGGGCTTCAAGCAAGGTGAAAGCTTGAGCTGAGCTCTAGTTGGGGGTGAAAGCTCAGCTGATCTCAAGTTGGGCTTCAAGTAGGGGTGGATTCAAGCTGAGCTGAGCCAAATAGTATGAGGTCGATCTTGGTTCATCAAGGTAGTACAAGGCTCAAGCTCAGCTCGAGTCAAAAACTCGTAAATTCAAGCTCGGCTCGACTCGAGCTCAATTTGAAAAAAAATGTTTTATAAAAATAAAATTTTATATATAAAAAATATTTTTTATTTGATATTTAAAAAATTAAAAATTATAATATTTTTATTTTTTATATTATTTTCTATTATTTTATTTTACCTCAAAAATCGAGCTTCGAACCAAGCTCGAATAACTCATCAAGAGCTTGGCTCGTGACCCCCCCTAGCTTTAAATAAGGTGAAATCTCAACTGAGCTTGAGCTAAGCTTTGGTTTGGGGTTAAGGTTTCAATTAGACTGAGCCCCTCGTTATATGCGCCAATCCAACTTTACATGTAATTAGCAAACTAGAAAGGTGGGAAGCCTCTTTCTATCAAGATTCACCTTTTTAATTTATGTGTTTCTGAGAAAACTTCTATACATGATACTCATAACTGGTTGATATTTTGAATCAGAAACTGAATACACTACAGGAAAATTCATTTTAGTCCCTAAAACTGCCAGTAAAGGTTTTACCGGCAGGCGCCAATCTATATATTTTTATTTTATCAAATAAAACACAATATTAATAAGGGAAAAAGTGGAAAACAGAACAAGAAACATAAGAAAACAGGTCGGATATAGCCTTTGATCTAGTTTCTTTGCAAATACATTATTTATAATAAATAGTGTATAAATATGCTTTAGATATGTTATATGCATTATTTTATATTTAATATATGTTTTTAAATTTTTATTTATAAAAATATTAAAAATTGCAATTTGAGTAAAAAAAAGGTTTGTTTCGTGAAAATAGTGGGGTACGAAAACTTGGGACATATAGATCTTAAAAAGTTACCCAAAATAAACAAAAAATCACCCTAATCGAACATTGGACTGCAAAGTTATGGCTTCCAAAAATTTGCATGTATTCAGTGTACAACCCATGACCTGGTCACCAGGTCGAACGAATCAACGGTTTTTGACCATTTGATAGGTCTTGACTGAACTAGACCCAGAATTCTAGCCAAGTGATGGTTCAAATGGTTCGACTGGCTGGGTCAATGATGAATTGAAAACATTGGTTCCAATGGTAAATGAACTCAAATAAACAAATACATTCAAGATTTGGAGAGAATAATGCAACGAAATGAGGATTTTCATCATTAGGTTAGAATAAGAACACAAGAAAAAGAAAAAAAAAAAAGGCAAGTCTCGGTTGCACAAGGAGAATGGAGTTTCTCCTTGCCAAAACTAGTGAAGAAGATGATAGGAGGTTCTGTCATTGTAGAGACTGCCACAACAATGGGGGAAATCTTCTTATGCATCAAATAATAATAAAAAAAAAAATAGTGAAATGGCTTGCCATTGCAAGAGGATTACAGATCTAGTCTACCTTTGCTCGAGATCACAGGAGAAGCCATCAGAAATGACTGTTGGTATGTTGGGATGAAAGGAGAAGAGATTCTCGAGTTCCTAGTCTAACAAAGCCCGATAACTTTTCTTAAATGCATCTCACCTTTTTCCTTTCTTAACAGGGTCACACTATTTTAGTCAGGGACGGAACCAGAAATTTTTTATGGGGGAGCCAAAACTTATGGATGGCCATTAAGGGGGGGGGGGGGGGGGGGGGGGCAACCATTGGGTGAGAAGTGAGGGGAGAGAGGAAACTTACATAGAAAAATGTATTAAATGTGCGGATTTTGGGACCATAGGGAGGCCATGACTCCTTTGAGTCACCCTAGATCCGCCCCTAATTTTAGTGGAATCCCGCGTCTCAGTCTTTTCTCATCCTAAAACATTGTATCCCAACAATCAAACATGAGAACAAGGAATCATTAATGAATATTCCTCTTTTTCTATCTCTTTCCCGCAAATCGAATGGAGCCTAATGGAGGAGCTCTCACAAAAAAAAAAAAAAACGGTGGCAATGATATTGGACCATTGGTTTCGTGGCTCTAGAATAAGACCTACCAATAAAACATTGGCATCTAAATAATAGCACAAAATAATTAAACAAAGGGGTTAAATGTTGGCACAATCAGTAGGGGTGGCCACTATCCAAGCACTTCACAAGCTATTTGAGGTCGGCTCATGAAAAGTTTGGATCGACTCGGTTTCAACCGAGCTTTGAGATGAGCTTGAGCCTAACTTATAGGCTCATTTATTAATCGAGTCGAGCTCGAGCCTAATAAAGTTTGGCTCGTGAGCCTCACGAGCCGAGCTTGAATAGCTACATAATAATAATAATAATAATACAAAATTGTATATAATAAAAATATTATATATATAAAATATTTTTTATTTTTATCGAACTTGAGCCTCGTACTACCTTGGCAAGCCGAGTTTGAATACTATTTCGCTCGACTTGGCTTGGCTCGAATCCACCCCTAACAATCAGATTGGTGTGTGATAAAATTGGAAACTGGTGGCTATCGGCATCAGGAATGTGATCCGACATCAGAGGGCTCAATAAGATATCGGTTGGGTGGTTGGTTCTATAGGCACTGCGTACTAAAGAGTTGATTGTAAAATGCTGACATTCAACAAGCCGGCATGTGGTCTCAGTCTCGTGGATAATGCTGTTTTTTCAGAAAATGATGCCACATCAGCACCATATCAGAAATTTGTTTTTCAGGAAAACGTCTGCAGTTTGGTTAGTTGTTTTTCCAAAATACGTTTTCTCATACCAGGCTTAAAAATTAGGAAAGATGTGGTATGAGAAAATGCCCTTTTCAGTGTTTGTCCATTTTTATTACTGTTTTTAGTAACAACATGTTGACATGGCATTGAAAAAATGCCTATGTGACAACAATAGCATGCTGACAGTTCCAAACACCACTTTAGTCTTCTGGACAAAAACATGGGCAGCCCTAATTTCATCTCTAGTCACTAGACCCGGCCCGACCCGACCTCCGGACGGGCTTGAATAGGCTTTTTGGCCCACGGGCTTAACCTCGGGCCAAAAAGCCCGGCCCGCATAAAATTCGAGCCGGGCTCGGGCTTTGCCAAAATAGCCCAGCCCGAGCCCGGCCCGGCCCGACCTATAGTTAAACTTAAGTAAAAACCCTATGTGATGTCCATTTGAATAAATTTTTTGATTTGAAAAGGTTGTTGATTCACTTATAGGTCCATTGTTCATTTAAATAGGGGAAAAAAACATTTGAATTAAAATAGATAATGTCTATTTGAATAGGGAAAATTTGATTTTCTTTTATTAGGTCGGACTTCGGGCTCGAGCTCAGGCTTCGGTCTTTTTATCAGAGCCGGGCTCGGGCCCAAGTTCTAGGCCCGTTGGTCGGGCTGGGCTGGGCTCGGGCTCGGGCCTATTATTTTTCTGTTAATGAATACTAAAAGCCCGGCCCAAGCCCGGCCTGGCCCGGTCCATGAACAAGTCTACTAATCACATAATCCAAAATAAACTTTTGACAATAAAGATTCTATCTATCCAGATTTGGTACTTCTAGGGAACTAAAGAACCATCTTGTAGGGCTTTAATCATATTTATTTATTTATTGTAGATGTATTTCACCAGAAGTTTCTTTTGATCTTTACCATTCCATTTCATTTATAGTCCTTTTTTGGAAATTTAATCACATTTATATAATGAAGTAGAGCCACTTGAAGAACAAATTGAACAAGGGTTTGTTTGCCAGCCATGGATAAGACAGAAGCTTTCCACTTGTTAAGCTTGGCTTTTAAATTGTTCAAAAAAAAAAAAAAGGAAAGAGATGAATGCTTACTTCAATTTTAGCACAAGGGAATGAGTCGAATGACTAAATATTTAGATTTTAGATCCATGTTTCTGATATGTAATTATCGTTTTAGCATTTTTGGCACCTGGGGTGAACGTTCTTTCTGAAAAGACTCCCTGGGGCTTCATTTTCACAACCCAGAATTGGGTGTGCCTAGGGGTGTCAATTGGACCGGGTTTGGTTCAATCCAACCCGGTCCAATTGAGTTCATTACAATTGGACTAGGCCCAATCCAATCCGATGAATACTTTAGCCATTTTGTACCAGTCCAATTCAAACAGGGTCCGTTCCAACTTATACCTTATCTTCTATCAATGGATTAGGTATTCATTCAATCTAACCTAATCCAATATAAATCCATTACAAATAGACCAGGTCCAATCCGGTCCAAATAAATACTTTGGACCATTAAGTCTGGATTGGGCCAATTCAATATGTCTTATTGGTTATTGGTTTGTCCACTCCATCCAAATTGTGCCATCAGGCGCCCCTCAGCTCCTCATGAGCCAAGACTGTTGATGCCAGTTTAGAGGTTTCAATGACAAAACGAGGGTAATTGCAGAGAACTCGACTTCAGTCAGTGCAAGGCCGGTTCAAACAGCCTTTATGGCCTTGCATTGGGAATATATTCCCATGAAATAAAGTAGATAGGTACAGAGTTATTCACATTTCCCAATGCAAGGCTGTAAAGACTGTTCGAATGGTGTTCGAATGAGCCTTGCACTGACTCGACTATCGATTCAAGTGTTTATGAGAACAATTGTGTATCCCAATTTCCACTCATTTTTCGGTGTGGATCGCTTGGTTATGATCCATGCCACACTATCCAATGCATTCATTTGAAGCCACACTAGTGTTCTTTGGTTTTTATACTAGAAGAGACCGATGCGATGCACAGGCTGGTGTTAAAAAAAATGCCCATGTTAGTTTTTTAACTAAATTGGTTGTGGGTGAGCTTAAAAAAATATCATATTTAAATTTTTTAATTTTAAAAATTCAAAAGAAAATCATAAAATTCTAAAAGGATTGAAAAGCAATAGAAGGATTGACAACTGCATTTTAGAATATAGTATAGGTTTTTATTGAATAGATCTGGATTAGAGAATAAGATATTTCCATGTATCCTGCATATACAGTTATATTGTAAGGCTACTTATTCCCATAGGGGTGATCTTGGGCCGGGCACCCATGAGAAAAGGGCCCAAGCCAGACTTATGGGCTTTCCGGGCCTAATGAAAAGATTAATTATTAGAAATTTTTTAATTTAAATAATAATAATAATAATAATAATAATAATACATTCAGAAAACATTTTACAAACCCAAACTAGTTTAGTAGGTTTTGGATCTATTTCACAAAAAAATAAAGTAATGGGCCTCATTTAATTCCTAAACTTGGTTTAACTTGGCTCACTTGTCAAAGCAAGGCCTTCATTCCCATTCTTGAGCAATATAGAACATGGAAGGGCATGCCTTCATGTATAAAATCTCTTGCCTAAGAGGACAACTCTCATACTTGATTTGACTCATGTGTTGGCACATGTTTTGATTCATATGTATTGATGTGTCAACTCATGAATATTTATGTTTTAAAAGGTTTTATATTTTATATAAAATAATAAATATTTACTATAAAATAAAAGATATCGGCATATATATAACATGTAAAATATATAATTTATTTATATGATGCATAATATGATAATTATAATATAAAATATTGTATTTAATTGATAATTATATTATATTATATTGTGTGCCAGGCCAGGCTTGAAGTGTTGGGCCCAAGCCCAATTTAGAATTTTATAGGCTTAATGCAGCCTAGGCCGGGCTTGCACACAAAAACTTGGGTCTGAGACAGGGTTTTCAGGCCGGGCCAAGAATGATCACCCCTACCACATACACGTAGAGAACATAAATCATGAGATTAATTCATGTACCATGTGATCTAGATGAAGCCCTTGGTCCAACTAAGTGTATAAAACTTTCTGTGAAGGATGTCAATCATATAAATGCATGGGACCCGTTTCAAAAAATTAACAGACAAAATGATAAAGGGAGAATGACGGTTCAGCCCACCATCAGATTCATAGGCCCAACGTACAGTTGGGGTAGGTGCCAGCTTGGAATTGATGCTAATTCACAGGCGGGCATTGGTGTATAGAGTGGGAGTAATTGACATTTTTGAAATGTTG
This sequence comes from Nelumbo nucifera, assembly GCF_055504915.1. Classification (NCBI taxonomy): domain Eukaryota; kingdom Viridiplantae; phylum Streptophyta; class Magnoliopsida; order Proteales; family Nelumbonaceae; genus Nelumbo; species Nelumbo nucifera. The sequence continues at coordinate 29,334,832 of NC_142656.1, read as the reverse complement.
TAGGTCCAATGAAAATCAAAATTCTGTGGTGGGCCTGTCCATACTTTTCCGAATGATAAATGTCTGCATCAATGATATCGGGTCAGCTATAAAATAGTTATAAGATCAATGTGTTATATGTATCATAGTATTGAGCAATCAAAAAATAAACAGTATGTTCAGAAAATGAGTGGCAGAACTGCATATGCCTGGACAGAGTGATAAATACTTAAATAGGGTCATAAATGAGAAAAAAAAAGACTGATGTGATTTCATCACATGCATAAAAAAGGTCATTTACAATTAGGGATGTCAATGGACCGGTTTTGGATTTGATCTCGTCTAAACCAAAATCAATTTGGACGGATTGGACAGACCAACAAGACATTGAATTGGACCGGTCCAAAGTATTTATTAGATTGGATTGGACCTGGTCCATCGATAATGAATTTATAATGGGTTGGGTTGGGTTGGATTGAATCATTATATGGTCCATTGATAGAAAATAAGAATATAGGTGTCAATGGACCAGGTTTGAATTAGAATTAATCTAAATTAAAACAAATTTGAATAAATTGGACAGTCCAGACATTGAATTGGACCAATCCAAAAAGGTCCAAAATATTCATTGGATTGGATTGGAGCTGGTCCATTTGTAATGGACTCACATTTGGACCAAATCAGATTGGACCAAATCCAGTCCAATTGACACCCCTATTTACAACACTCGTATGGATCTGTTTCAAATTGAGTCCAATTGACACCCCTATTTACAACACCCGTATGGATCTGTTTCAAATTGAAGGGGCTAGAAGAGCTAAGGGCATACTGAAAAGGAATTAGGTGGAGTAGTAAGAAATGATTTAATTGCCCATAATTTAACCAGTATTTGTGCAAAAATAATAAGCTGAACCCGGCAAGTAGATCCCATTGGTGAAGTAGAACTTAGTTTGCAAACCAATGGAATTGGGTGGCTTAGGGTTAAAAACTCTTAACTGGACCATTTCTTGATCATGTGTGTAATTTTTGCGGTCTTCTCTGTATCGTTCCAATTTGGTATTCATGAACAAGAGAATATCTAAAGACTTCAATTTCTTTTGAGATCAAACAGAAAAGGAATTGAACAACTTGTTATCAATAAAGGAGGATTTAGTGAGAGAAACCAAGATCAAGGGCAGCAAATAATAACATAAAAGTTGTAAATTTTATTAGCAGTCCTCTAATGGAGTGAAAGCTTCAGGATATTGAACAACTTGTTCCCACCCAAGTGGCCCAGGAAATTTTGAGGCTACACCATTGTCTCATCAACTTAGAGAGGAACAATCTATTTGGGCCCAAGCCCAAATAGTAAGTTATGAGTTAAATCGGCCTACTGGATTGGCTGGTCAGTCCAAACCCACTAGGGAAGTAAGAGAAATCAAGGAATGGTGATGCATGTTCCATGAGAGCAAAAGTAGTAGAGAAGATGATTAAAATTTGAGGAAAATAATCTTTGTTTCTTTGGTCCTCCTTCTGGAAGTCTAAAACTGAAGCCATCTTTAGAACTTATAAAAACCTCCCCTGAGTTTTCTCACAATTCTATAAACATCTCGGCTTTGACCCTAATAAAAACCTCCCCTATAGTTGTAAAAGATGCTGCAAATACTACCTTCCCTTTTTGTTAGATTTTCAGACAGAAAATGATGATGTAATGCATTATTTTTTAAAATACCATATTTATCCTAACAAACTACATTTACTAAAATGCCCCAAAAAGAACATTGCTGAGGTGTGAAAGCTGTCAAGCAAAATAAAGCAATGGAGGGTAAGGTAAGAATTTTAAATTGTGCAATAATAAGGGTATTATGGTACCTTCAACAGAACCCAGATTTCCTACTCACTTTTCCTATGCCTCTATGGGCCGTGAATTGCAGTTACACATCTCTCAATTCACGGCGGGTAGAGAGTGAGTAGAAAATCCGTTTGCCTTCAAGGGCCCTGATATTGAAAAGCTAATGTGAGGTATTTGTACTTCTTTTTTAAACTATGAGGATTTTGTTAGGGTCAAAGATTCTAAATAGGCGGTGCAGAATCAAACCACCTTTGATTATGCGATCGTACCAAAAAAGAATAAAAAATTATAAACATGATTTATGTGAGTTTTTGATGTTTAAATCATTAAATGTATAGCCATAATTGGGTTTGTCAATGATATCCTAAACTCCGCAGGCTGATCTAACGTCTGATGTGATTATTTCGCAATGAAATGGTGTGCTTACATAATTGAATTGAATTCAGATTTTGAAATCTATATCAAATTAATAATCAGATTGGATTCAGATGCAAATTTTCAATAATCGAATTGGATTTATATTTTACTAAATCCGACCGGTATTAATACAGCCCTATACAGAATCCATCTTTCCACCATATTAATGTAGTGTTGGCGTTGTCATCTGCAGCGATGGAAGGCACATCTTGTTGGCAAAAGGAAGTGGGGTTTTCAAGATCATCTTGAGAAGTAGATGTTTTGGTTGCAACTGATCTCTGGTCCTGCAGAAAATGTTTTCGGGTGGTTTATAGATTCATTGTTTTTGGTCCAAGACTTGTTTCACTCCTTTGTTGGTTTAGATACAAAGTTTCTTTTTGTCTTAAGAGAGGGGGGGGGGGGGGGGGGGTAATGAAACAACTCATGGAAGGCATCTTTTTGTCTTAAGCTTTATATCTCAAGTAGGGTTGCTAAATTTGGCTTCTCGACAGGGAGATTGGCAGTTCTATCCATAGGTGTTTATTCCAAACACCAGTTTGGATTTTAGATCAATTGGTTAAATATTTGTTGGGTTTGTCTGTGTTTGGTTCCGTGGTCATTTATTTATAGAAATGGTGGTAGTTCATCATCACATAGGTGTTTATTCCAAAATGCTATTTGGTAAGATTATTTATTAAATAAATGTTTTATCTATTTGTGTGAGAGCCACACATTGGGAGAAACACCATATTGTTTCCCTTATTATTCGGCTTATGTGCAAACCTAATGATGTCTATCTGTCAAATAACACTAAATAAATGTTTATCTACCACTTTCTTGTTTTTCAAGATAAATATAATACAAAATGTTTATTAAACAAACGAGAAATTTCTTAGGGTTTGACTATGATACTAGAAAGACATAATAGCAGAAAACTTTAGGAAAATTCATGGAGCTGCTTTGATTAGTCAGTTCATTTGGTACCATCATAGATTTTACCAATGTCTTAAATTACTCCTAAATTTAGGAAATAATTAAAACTTCCTTATTTGCGAAATCTCTTAAAGTATTCTTAAGTTCTCAGATAATTGACATTCTAGGTAAACATTCATTCATATTGAAATATCTATTTTACACTTCATTATTCTTCAAATTTTCAAATACATACCACGCCTTTGGCTGTATGCCAATAGCAAATCGATCCAAAATATTTGCAATAGCATGATTTATATCTATTAAAATCTATTCTTAAGCAGTCCCAATCATTTTTTTAATAAATTCTAACTGTCCATTGGTAGGAAAAGTAAGAAAAAGAAAACAGCATCAATTATAAAAACAACGAATAGGAATTGCATACTTAGAATCATAATCCAAGAAGAATCAATGAAGCATTTTTTTTTTCCTTTTTTGCTAATATAGCACTATTCTCAGCCATTTCAAAAGCTTCCAAAGATTATGCCCAATTGAATCTACCTTTTCGTCTGCATCTAACGAGGTTGTATCATCAACCAAAATTTCATCATTACATGCATCGTTGTCAAGAATCTTAGGTTCCATTTGTTTTTTGGGAAGTTACTTACTCAGGTGAGTGTATTTACTCAGGTAAATAACACAATGATCGTTTTAGTCTTAAAAAGTTATTATTAAAAGGGGTAAATTTTGTTCCATCAAAGTGTTGGTAACTTTCCCCCCAAGTGGGAAGAGTCTGGATCTGCTCCACACACAGCGCGCCTCACACTAACCTCACAATATGTCCTGACCGCACATCGAGAACATTTCCATACTTGTATTTATTATTCATGGGGAGATGTTCCTAATAGAGGGTGAGATGTGGCTATGAAGTCAGTGTGAGGCACGTTCAGTGAAGAGCAGATCCCAATTCAAGTGGAAAAGTTACTTATCCATCGATGAAATTGTTATCAATTACTCGGATAAGTGAAATCCAGGGAAAATAAAATTTTCATGGACCCCACATAAACCCGAAAAAAGAACATGGGCATCTTGGTCAATGGAAACCAAAATCCCACTAACCAATTTTCCCCCCTCTCAAAATCCGAAAAACAAACCGGCCCTTACTGTTAAAGTTCTCTTCCATTTCCACATTGAAAGCACATTTCACCTTCGCAAATGTTCCTCACCCAATGTCCAACCCATCTTATACTTCCCCACGCAGGTTCATCTACCATGAGCCAAAGCACCACCCCATCTATGACAATGTAAGACGCATATTTGCTTTCTTCATCAGCAGTGCAGTATTGATCCTCTCCTAGGAAAACATTTATGATTGGAATCCTTGTAAATAAGGTGTGATTATTACTACATTATTAAAGAAAACATATTCGATTCAGATTTTTAGCTTTTACAACCTCTAAACTTTGTGAAAAGGCCAACTTCGACCGTAGAGAATAAAATGGTCATTTTCTACCCTAAACTTTGATAAAAAGGCCATTTGTAGGCAAAATTAGATGGCATTTGAAACAACATTGATAGAAGCATCAGACAATGTTATATGGCATTGCTAAATTTTAGAAAAGGCCACTTTTGACCCTAAAGTTTGAAAATATGGGCCACTTTAATAAAAGACTTTTGGCTCTGAAAACCCCTAAACTTTCCAAAAAGGCCACTTTCGCCCTTTTATAACCCGAGGGGCCAATTTAGACCTCAGACTTAAAGAAAAGGCCAATCGTAGGAAGAAATAGACGACGTTTGTAATGACATAATCTATGTCGTTTGAGATCAATTAAAATAATGAAAAATTGTGACGTAGCATGCCCATTCAACATTTGACATCTCAAGTGAGTCCCACTCTCAACCATTTGTGATTACACGTCACCTCTTTCAAATTAGGATCAATTTTAGAGGAAAATAAGAATGGAGACACCCTTTCATCTTCTTCATCTTTGACCACAATCGACATATAGATCAAGTACTCTCATAGTTTTTCTCTAACTTCTATCGTTTTCTTCTACCTTCAACCTTGCCCACTTCTCCATTGCCATTCAACGCCATAGTTGCGAAAATGGAAGATTCATCAACATAAAACTCAAGCCACTAGTCTCGGAGCTTTGACAACAAAGGGCAACCTATATTTTGTCACTATGACCTGAAAGCTCCAAGAATGGTACCTTGGATAGAGGACAATCTTGGTAGGAGGTTCTATGGTTGTCCAAAATACAAGGTAATGGGTAATTAAGCTTTTTTTCTTTTTTTTTTAATTTTGTTGATTTTTCCTCTAAAGAAGTGCTTTGTTTATAGGAAAATGGGTATGATTTCTTTAGGTGGCACGACATAGAAAAGTTTTCAAAAAGGGCAATTGAGGTGATTAGGGAACTTCTTGGAAGGAAAAGGTCGTTGATAATGCCAGTTGAAGAACTGAAGAGAATGTTCATGTAAAGTTCTGGAGGGTAGTCATGCTAGACGTGTGTCAAATGGTTGTATTGTTAAAGAGCTTAAAGAGTTAAGGGGGAATTGATAGCTATGAAGGAAGTAGCATGTACAAGAATGCATGATTCTATCAAACATGTTTTGGCTTGGTTTGTTTATATTTGGTCTTATTAGTTGTGTTGCCATTAGACCTGTTCATGGGCCGGGTAGCCCGACGGCCCGGCCTGCACCCTGGCCGGGCTTGGTCATATAATTAGGCTCGTGGGCCTGACCTCGGGCCTAACACAGCAAGCCCGACTGTGTTTCGGGCCGGGCTTGGGATTTGTCAAAAAAGCCTGACCCGAGCCAACTCAATATTATATATTTTATAAAATATATAATTTGTATTTTATATATTATATAAATAATATAATATTTATTAAAATATTATTCTTTTCTTTATAATTTCAATCTCTCTCTCTCTATTCAGCCGTTTCAACATTAATAATAGTAATAGTATAGGCTAAATTTCGGGCCCGGGCCCAGGCTTGGGCTTTGGGCTTTTTATGAGGGTCGGGCATTAGAAAAATTTGTTAATACACAATAAAAGCCCGGCCCGGCCCATGAACAGGTCTAGTTGCCATTACATGATGGATATGATAGGTTTCATATATGCAAAATATGCTTTTGTGTTTTAATAGTGAATGAGTTGTAATAGTCAATGGCATTTGGTTGATGCATGGTAATGAAAGATGAAGTTGCCTCATATGCATAGTGTCCAATGTTAATGAATACCTCTGATTTCAAATAGGTGTGCAATGACAAGGAACCTAATGATTATACTCAATTAATTTGCAAACAACTAAACACTATTCAAAATACATTGTTTCAATAAATAAGGCAAAATACACTTAAATTGAGTCCATAGTATGCAATATTTCATTCATTAACAAAAGGAAAAAAAAAAGAAAGAAAACTTCTTGGTCAAGTAAAATGCAGAAGTCTCCCATATCCAATGGACTCCCACATATCATCTAGCTAATGAAATTCAATTATTGCTCTATCCATCATTCCTTAGAAACTACTAAAAATTTGCTACTGTCTCTACCGGGCTCTAATAATGAAGTAAAACAATGAACAATGACCTTATGATGCCAAAAAGTGAGTCAAACAATATCAATTAATATAAAATTAAGATGCTTACATTTAAGATGCATAACGAGGATTTAATATTGGTATAAACCCCCATTCCCTCCATTCTTTGCCTCTTGAGATGATTTGGGAGGTGTACAAGAAGAGTCTCCCTCATTCATTTTCTTCACTCTTCTCACCAGGGGATGGGCATCAATAGCAGTGGCAAATGAAGGTTGGGCTTCTTGTACATTAGCCCTAGGTACCTCAACTGCAGGTACCTCAAGTTCTATCGCTATCCTAGAACCATCTCCTACTTGGGCCTATATATTTCAAAAAAAAAATTAGGGATATTAGTGCAATGTATAAAACATTTACACCCACTCTAACACTACTCCAACCCCAAACACAATCCCTGACATTGACCCCAAATTGACTCGGTAGTAAACCTAAACCAAACCCCATTCTCCCAACCCTAACCCAATCCCAAACCACAGGGTGGACTGGCCTATGTGCAGATAGCCAGCCCCAGTCCAGCCAAAGGACAAAGTTTATGTTCCTGCTCATAAACCGGCCCAGCCTAAACTAGCCTCAACTTTAACCCCAACCTCACCCAGCCTACAATCTCCAACCCCAACCTTGAATCTAACCCTAACCAAATCACATTCCCCAACATTGCTAGCCTGCATGCAGGTAGGCAAGCAGCCCCAATGCAGCCAATGGATTAAGGCTGGCTGCTGGCCAACCCAGCCTAACCTAGCCTCAACCCCCAGTCCAAGCTTAACCCAGCCTACAGTCTCAAACCCCTACCCTAACCATGACTCTAACCCAAAACAGGACCCTAACCCAACCCTATTGGCTTGTGAACAGGAAGACAACTCCAGTCCAGTTAATGGATTGAGGATGACTCCATGCTCATAGGCCAACCCCAGCCTAACCCAGCCTCAACCCCTACCACCAACCCAACCCAACCTACAGTCTCCAATCCTAACTCCAACCTTGACCCTGACCCTAACCCAATCCCATTGCCCATAACCCTATTGGCCTACGTGCAGGCATCCAAACAATGGATTGGGACTAGATTTTTGCTTACAAGCCAGCCAAGCCTAAACTAGCCCTAACCACTAACCCCAGCATAGCCCATCCTACAGTCTCCTACCCCAACCCCAAACTTTGACTCTGACCCAAACCCTAACCCTAACCCAACCACATTCCCCTAACCCTGCTGGCCCAGGTGCAGGCTGATAGCCTTAGTCCATCTCACAAGCTAGCCAAAGCCTAACCCAGCCTATGGTCTCCAACCCCAACTTCAACCTTGACTCTAACCCAAACCTTGACCTTGACCCAATCTCATTCCCCCCAACCCTATTGTCCGGTGAGCAGGCAGCCAGCCCCATTCCAACCAATGGATTGAGGCTAGCAGCCTTCTTACAAGCAACCCAACCTAACTTAGCCCCAACCCCTAGCGCAAGCCTAAATCAGCCTACAATCTCCAACCACAAACCCAACCTTGACTTTGACCCCAACCACGACCCTAACCTAGCCCCATTCCCCCAACCCTACTGGTCTATGTGTATGCAGACAACCCCAGCCTAACCTAGGCTACAATCTCCAACCCAACCCCAACTTTGACTTTGACCCCAACCCTCTTGACCTGTGTGCAAGCAGACAACCCTAGACTAGTTAATGGAATGAAGCTAGTTGCTTAGTAACAGGCTAGCCCCAGCCTACAGTCTTTAACCCCAACCCCAACCTTAACTCTAACCAAAACCCTGACCCTAACCCAATCCCATTCCCTCAACCCCAATGGTCTGTGTGCAAGCAGACAACCCAGTCTAGTTAATGGAATGGGCTAGATGCCTGCTCACAGGCCAACCCAGCCTAACCTAGACCCAACCCCCAGCCCTAGCCCAAGACTAACTTAGCCTATAGTCTCCAACCCTAACCTAAACCTTGACTTTGACCCAAACCCTGTCCCTAACCCAACCCAACCCATTCCCCTCAAGCCTATTGACATGTGTACAGGAAGACATCCCCATTCCAATTAATGGATTGAGGTTTGTTGCCTGCCCATAGGCCAACCCTAGCCTACAGTCACCAACCCCAACCTTGACTCTCCCAAACCCTGCCACCCAACCCATTCCCCTCAACCCTATTGGCATGTGTACAGGAAGACATCCCCATTCCAATTAATGGATTGAGGTTTGTTGCCTGCCCATAGGCCAACCCTAGCCTACAGTCACCAACCCCAACCTTGACTCTCCCAAACCCTGCCCCTGACCCAATCCCATTCTCCCCAACCCTGTTGGCATGTGTGCATGCAGCCAACCCTAGTACAACCACTGAATTGAGACTAGCTGCCTACTTACAGGCCATCCCAGCCTAACCTAGCCTAAACCCCAAACCCCAGCCTACAGTCTCCAACCCCAACACAAACCTTGGCTCTGACCCTAACCCAAACCCATTCCCCCAACCCTGCATGCTTGTGTGTAGGTAGACAGATACAGTCCAGTTAATGGACTGAGGATAGTTATTTGCTCATTGGCCAGCCCCAGCCTATAGTCTCCGACCCCAAACCCAACCTTGACTTGGCCCAAAACCTGACCCTAACCTAATCACATTCCCCCCAACCTTGTTAGCCTGTATACAAGTAGCCAACCCAAATCCAACCAATGGACTGAGGCTAGCTACCTGCTCACAAGCTAGCCCAACCTAACCTAGTTCCAACCCGCAGCCCTAGCCTAACCTGGCCTAAAGTATCCTACCCAACCACAACCTTCACTCTGACCCAAACCCTAACCCTAACCTAACCTCGTTCCCCCCAACCCTGCTGGCCTATGTATAGGCAACCTGCCCTAGTCTAGTTAATGGACTAAGACCGCCTACTTGCTCACAGTCCAACCCCAACCTAACCCAGCCCATAGTTCATTAGTTGACCCTATCCCAACCACATTCCCCCAACCCTGACTCCCTATTCCAAACACTAGGGTAGGTTTGCCTATGTGTAGGCAACCAGCCCTAGTCCAGTTAAAGGGTTGAGGCTGGCTACATGCTCATAGGCCGGCCCCAGCATAACCTAGCCCATAGTCCATTGACTAACCCTAACTATTGACCCAAACCCCTGCTTGGACCTGAACCTAACCTACCTTAGAAACTAACCCCGACCCAACTTAAACCACAACCCACTCTATCAGTGACCCTAACCCATACCTAGATGTGAACTTGACCTTGACCCCTACCTAGAGCTAAACACATCCTATCCCTGAACCTAAACCCTGACCCAACTTAAACCAAAATCCACCCTAACCCAACTTGAACTAGAACCCACCCTACCACTGATCCCTAACCCCTGCTTGGACCTAAACCCATCCTACCCATGAACTTGACCCTAAGCCAACTTAAACCACAACCCACCCTACCCCTGACCCTGACCTTAACACAACATAAACCAGAACCCGCCCTACCCTTGACCCTAACCCCTGCCAAGTCCTGAACCTGACCTTAGCCCAACTTGAACCAAAACCCACCCTAACCCTAACCCCTGCTTGGACCTGAACTTTTCCTCCCCCTAAACCTGACCCTAACCCAACTAAAACCAAAACCCATCCTACCCCTGACCTTGACCCCTACCTTGACCTAAACTTAACCTTGACCCAACTTGAACCAGAACCCACCCTACCCATGACCCTAACCCCTGCGTAGACCTGAACCTGACCATGGCCCAACTTAAACCAAAACCCAGCCTACCCATGACCCTAACCCCTACTTGGACCTAAACTTGACCCTGACCTAACTTGAACCAGAACCCACCATACCCATGACCCTAACCTCTTCTTAGACTTGAACCCATCCTACCCTGAACCTAACCCAAACTCAACTTGAACCAAAACCCACTTTACCCCTGAACTTGACCCTGAAACTAACTTGAACCAGAATAGAGGATTAATTATGGTTAAGAATAAATAAAATTAACATAATCATATAATTAAATAATATACCTTCAACTTGCCACTCTGCTTAACTGGACATGCTCTTCGATTATGTTCATGTTTATAGCAATAGTGGCATGTCATTATCATACCTCTCCTACCAAGCCTTGTACCTTAAGGGTCTTCATTCCTTAGAAATCCTCTTTTTCTATGGCCTTCCTCTCTTCTTGCTAGGTGCTGGTGGCTCAGGTGCTTCGACAATGAACTTAGGCCAAAACTTCATCCCAGTCACTAACTACATGGCATACTAACATGTTTTCATGAAAGCATCCTTACTATACCAATGTGCCACATAATCTCCTATCTTTTCATTTTTATATAAAATGTAACATATGGCATGAGAATGAGGTATGCTAATCAAGTCCCACCTCTTGAAGGTATAGGTCTGCTTCACTATATCAACAACATATTTGTCTACATCTGCTTGGTTTTCATACCCTAGATCCCCATTCCAAACCAATCTAGTTCAAACAATCTCTTCATTATATTCCTTAATCATTTCCCATATCTTGAGCTCAAACCCTCCTTTGAAGTTGGAGGCAAAGCTTTTTCTCTCCATTATCATTGACAATATCTTCACTTTGATACCCTCCAGCATTATAATAATTGTCTCATGTCTAAACTCAATGATGCCTCCATTGAATCTCTCAGACATGTTATCAACACAATCACACTTCGATGATGTCTGAATATATGCCTTTAACCAACCCACTAGATCTACTTTCAACAAATCTTCTTTAATATTAGGCTTTAATATCCTCAGATTCTCCACCTCAATCTCAAAGTCATTAGTTGCAGTGACCTTAGCACACATCCAAAACTGTCTCTAGAACTCCCCACCCTCGTATTTCCTCCTCTATTTGCAAAGGCATGCCTTGCACACTTCCTATGCTCTACATGATGTAGTAGATTTGCAATCGCCTTCACCAGTCCCTAAAAAATTCACAATCATAACATAAAGTTAGTCTTATTAATCCAACATGCATATCACTATATGAGTCAATTTCATACTTTTGTTGGTCAAATATAATAGTATATATAACCAGCACCGGTTACCTCTTTGATACCAAGATCATTCATCAGATAAGCAAGGAACCATTTCCAATTGCTAGTGCTCTCACTTTCCACAACTACCCATGCTATTGGCATCATCTGATTGTTTGCATCCCTTCCAATAATAGCAAAGATCAGCACACCATGACTAGGTCCCTTCAAGAAACACCCATCCAACCCAATCACTAGCCTACAACCTACCAAAAATCCCTTCTTGCATGCACCAAAACAAACATAAGACTACTTGAAGATAGGTTTCTCACCCGCATTCTCTCTAAGAACATTTACATACACTAAGCTGCTAAGATAAGACCTCAATAACTCTATAGCGTAATCATACACTAACTTGTACTCCTGACTAAGGTCACTTGCAAAGTGATCCTTAACCCTCTACTTTTCTCTCCTGTACTGTGATAAGGTGATATCACAGAACAAGTGTTCCCTAGTACCAGCTTGGAGATCCTTCTTATCCAACTTTTGAGATGAAAACTGCATCTTCTCTATGTATGTTCTTATCAATTTTTGAATTTTTGCATCTCTACTCTAGAAGTTACCCTAGGATTTTTGAATCTCCACTGGCACTTTTGCTCTAGCACATATGTTTTCAGTTGAAAAGTATGTATGCTCTTATCAATTACAGTATAAAATGTTCATAGGCAACTTTCATCCTTGCACATAGCCCTAATCCTTTGGGACTCACACTTCTTGAATTTAATGTCCCTATGGTTCTTTATAACATGTTTTATAATTGCCCCCTTGCATTGCTTGCTATTGAGGAAAATCATTCCCAACTCAAAGTGAGTGGTAGGATCATACACAAAACAACTCTTCCACTTCCTCCTAAAGTGATTTGCTTCATCTTCATTGTCTAACCCATCACTAATTGTATGGTAGCATCCATCATCATCAGAACCATACTCGATAAAACCCAATTATTGGTTCCCTCCTCCCTCTCCTCCCTCCTCACCTTCAATAGATGCAGATTGTCAAATTCATGCTTCGGAGTTTTCCTCTCCACTCCCTCCATCAGTGGGAACCCTATCTTCCCCCCCCCCCCCCCTCCTTCAATGGGGTTGGCTTGTGTGACACAACCATATATATCCTCTATATCACCTTACAGAATTTTAAAAATTGCATCATCAATCAACCTAATGTCACCAACATTATGGTGGCCACCATTACCCCTAGAATATTCAAACTCCCATCATGTTCATTCAAATCCACCCCCCCCCCCCGCTCTACACACACACACACATAATTCTTTTGCAATGCACCTTACTGCATTATATGCTAGGTCTGACACAATGTGTTCCACATACATGTCAAGATTCCCACCCTCGAATGCACAATTCAACAACAAAAATGTGGTTGAATCATTAATCACTTCCCTCAACCCATCACTATTACTCAAGTTTGGCACCTTATAGAAAACTTTACTCACCTTATCCTTCGAATATCCACAATCTTCTACCATGATTAACAATGTCTAGTAGGATATATTATCTACATCTATCTTTTCAATAAGCTTCACCTTACCCCCAGCATACAACAATCGGCCATTGGTGTGCTCAAATCTTCCTCCATTTAACCATCTCAACTCCATAGATACATCCACGTCAATATTGATTCCTATTCAATGATAAATAAACAAAATAAAGAAATAAAGAAATAGTAAGTGATTAACGAAGAAACAAACACATCAACTTCACAATCAAACCCTTCATATTTACATTCATACATACCTCTTTCTATTCTTGAGTCTTTTTTTTACTGGCCAGTGATAGATGGAAGGAGAATATGAAATGATGTTGGGAGATGAAGGATGTATGCTTGAGGGAGAGATGGAGGATGTTGGCACTTAAGGGAGATAAGGGAGAATGTGAACGAAGGAGAATGGGACAATGGGAGAATGAGAGAGGTGATGTTGGCACTTAAGGGAGAGACGAAGGAAGCGAAGGAGAATGAAGGAGAAAAAGAAGGTGATTGGAGCAAACAATCCCACTAAATGACCCTAAAGTATTTAACTTATTTAATTAATTAAATTAAATAAATTACACTAATCGAGATAATTAAGTAAACTAAGCAATTTAATCAATAAATTAAATTAATGAAGGATACAAAGTTAATAAATTAAATTAAATAAACAAAGCTAATCACTTTCATCACTAGTTTCTAGATCTACAATTCGATTGTCCAATCCAAATGGATCAACTCATGACCTTTTAAAAAATAAAATGACTAAAAAACCGTAAATTGAACAATTTAGCAATTCAATTATCCAGGATAGCAGTTTGTTAACCGTGTCTTTTTTTTTGAAAATTTTTTAGCCAAGTATAAAATGGAACTGTGCAATTGATCGGATCCTAGGTCCAATGGTTCAACCACCTAGGCATATAAAATGGAACTAGACAATTGACCAATCTTAGGTCGAACAGTTTGACCGCTCAAAATTTTTTACCTGGTCAACAAACTGTTGACCCAAATGATTGAATTGCTAAACATTCAATACAGTAAATGGCAAGGTTCAAAGTATCGACACAGGTCGATACACCAGTACCTTTTTATGCTTTATTTATTGTTTTCCAAAACCGTTTTAGAGGGGTTGGTTTAAGCCCTGGCTACGCTCTGAACAATGGTTTGACCCAATACTGTAGGGGCGAGTCGGGAAGCTACTGGCACGATACGTATCAACTGATACAAGCCGATATGTATCGATACTTTGAGCCTTGGTAAATGGTTTTTGGCTCATTTTTATTTTAATTATATTTTTTTTATTTTTCAAAACGTCATGGCTTGATCCATTTGGACAAAACAATTGAACCGCTGATCTAAAAATCGATGACCAAAGTAGTTCCGTTTTGGTTTAGTTAGTAAAACCTTGCTGAATTGGATTGATTTACTTATTTAGATCAATAAGCTTTGTTTATTAAATTTAATTAATTAACTTCATTTCCTTAAATAATTTAATTTACTTATTTAATTGCTTAATTTATTTAATTATCTTAATTAATGTACTTTTTTAATGTATGTAATTAACTTAATTATACTTTAGAATTTAGAGTCATTTATTTAGACCATGAAGTAATTTACTTAATTAACTTTATTTAAAGTAGCCCATTTTCAAACTTTAAGGTCGAAAGTGGCCTTTTTCTTACTTTAGTGCCAATACACATTGTCTAATGAATCTGTCAATACCATTTCAGACATCGTTTGTTTATGCCTACAAGAGGCCTTTTTATAAGCCCATCTTAAAAAATGGCCCTAGGGTCAAAATTGACATTTTTACAAAGTTCAAGACTTGTCAAAGCCAAAAATCTTAATCGATTCAAACAAAAAAGGAATGAAAACATTTTGTAAGTGGCAATGTAAGTTTTGAAAAGTCTCGTAAATGCAGGAATGGAGCTCATAGTTATTCCTTGTTGAGTTAACTGCTTCCGAGTAGTGCAACAACTAGTTGGAGAGAGATTGGAAGGGCCGAATTGTTGCATATCTCATATGGCATCCTAACTAGTCAGTCTATCAGTATAGACTATAGATAGAGGAGTTCCTCAAATGCCCGATTATCAAATATACTAAAAAACGTAAATTAAATTATGGGATCAGTGACGAATACTCCCCGAACTTTGATTTGCAACAAAGACAAATATCCCTGCCCACTAAAGACAAACAACAGGAATGCATAAAATTACCAAAATGCCTCTCTAAATTTTTCTTATTTTCTTTTCCTCGCACTTTTCTCTGAAACCCTAATTAACCAAAAATGCCTTCATTTTCTGCATAAAACCAGCTTCTTAATATTCTCGATTCACTTTTCTCTATCATGAATGTTTCTCTTCATCTTGAAATACAAATACATATATATATATACACTAATTTCTCAAATAAATCAATAAAAACCAAACAAAACAATAAATCTATATCGATCAAAAAAAAACCCTCTACCATTTCATCTGGATATTCGAGGATTCAAAAAATTTAAACATCTGTACAAAAATCCTTTTCAAAGTTAAATAACAGAACTCCAAAGGGGGGTATTTGTCACAAATGAAAGTTCGGCGGGGTATTTATCATTGACCCCAAATATTACATAGACACTTTGTAGTGTTTATGATTGATTTAACGAGAAAATGGTTCAACAAGAAAGAAATCGGGTGCATGTATCCATTCCGAATTTCCGATTACTTTGTACTTTTTAGGTTTACAAGAAAATCACATTACACCCCAGTAAATGAATAGCACAAATGACGAGCTCTCTACAAATTCGAACCATACTTGACCCGCAACTCAAATGGATGGATTTGGGTAACCCCTAAGCTCTTTAGGTGAAAAAAGAAAACCAACCAAAGAATAAAAACTAATAAATACCCAGGCCCTCGTATCAATGGTTCCAATTACAGACGCCACTCCCCCTTACCTGCTTTTCTTGTTGCTTTTTTTCGTTTTCTTTTTGAAGTTCAAACCCTTTATAGCAAGTGAAGCACTTTTCCCTTCAAGTTTTTGGGTCAATTTCACAACACTTGCCATACCCTTCCTCGCAGCTGCACGATGCTCGGGCCTACGGCTCAGCATCTTGCGATCAAGTGGCCAATATGCATAAGGCTCCAGCTTGTCCTTCCTTTTCACATCCCCACCAGCCTTGTTGCTAGCATACTCACTCCCTGTGTATGCCCACCCAGAATCTGATGTTTTCATGCGCTTCTTGGATTGCTTTGATGACTTTGCAGACACTTGGCTCCCTGCTTGGCTTATTGCATCCATGTCAGGATCGTTCATCGTATCTTTCTTTGGTTTTCCACGCTCATGAACATCACGAATCACCAACCGCCCTTCGAAATCTATCTCTGGTTCATCATCTGAATCTTGCTTCCGTTTGAGTTGTTTAGAGGAATGGAGAGATGACCTTGTCTTCTGCCGGTCCAACAAATCAAGTGGATCATCTCCTAATTGATCAAGCATGTCCTCTGGCAAGCTCTTATCTGATCGATGTATTTGTCTTGACCTGGTCATGGTATTATTCATGATCACTTTGGTCCCAAGTAATATTCTTAAATGCAGTTTTGATGAAATGAGACCACCCCTTGCTAGTAATGCATGCTTCAGACTTAGGGTCGTAATTCTTTCCCATCTTAGCGTATTTTTGAAACTAAAACCTCTCCTCTCCAGATACATGTTTAATCCCAACCATTCCCTTCCCCCATCCCCACTTGGCAGTCCAGAATAATATTATAGGCTTGGTTGGATAACTCAATCAAAAAATTCTGCTACTGACCTTAATGAAGATTGTTTGGATTTGAACTCAGAGGAAGCCTTGCTCCGTCGACCAGACATCATCTCAGCTTCCGTGTAATCTCCATCTGTATCCTCGCTCTCCTCGTCCCCATAATCCGAAAATATTTTTGTATGATTCCATCTGCTTATCCTGAAAATTTATTCAACGATCAAAGTCCATGTCAAATACCAGCTTTGGTTTGGCAAAGTATTTGTTGTCAACCAAAATATAACTTTAAAATGAGATAAAATAATGGCTTGGGGAATTGAAGTGGCCCAATACTGGATGCCATTTGTTCATGGTGTCTAGATGAAATAAGCAAATCATTTTTGGGTACTTGCATTAATATATCAAAAAGCAATTCACTGCAATCATTTTACTAAAGCATCCTTCACAAGAAGGCATACCACACACATCATCTCATCAAATTGGTTTGACAGTATGTTTTTTTTTTTTTTTTTTTGTACAGGGGAATCAGGGTTGGGGCAGAGCATGGTGCATGTCCCACTGGCCATACAGGTTTGATCCCGTGCCTCCTGAATGGAGGGGTGCCATGTGACCATCTCAACTACTGGGTATCAGCGTTTGACAGAGCCAAATAGAAGATTATTGATGTCAGGTGAGGATTTCTAGAAACCTCCACGTCATCTAGAGGAACTGTGGATCTCCTACATAATGTACTAGAAACTCATGAGTACGCCAAATTTTATTGTTCATATGGCAATTTCAGTCCTACAGGCCAATGCTAAAAGCAAACAAAATCTTCTGAACATTTTATATAAAAAATTTAGAACTTGGACTAATGTTACTTAAAGAAATAAGAATAGATTCAATAGTTTTGATTTTGTCATTTCATTCCTCCACAAGGCTGAAATAGGAAAAGTTGACTAGAACAGTGGGTCTGTTCAAAATACTTCCACATCTATACACACCTGGATGTAGTAGCTTTAGAGTGAAGCGAACTAGCTTCTTCAGAGCCCACTGCAGTTCTTCGTTCTTTCCGTTCCTTAATCTGTGTAATCATTAAGTTCTTAGATACTTGAATTTCAAAATAAGAAAGCTCTAATTAAAAAATTGTTCAAAGAATTCATTCAGACCTTTCTTATATTAGTGAGAAGTTTCATGTGTTCTTCAGGCATTACTGCTTTTACAGCATCTAAACCACATTTCTTAATTAGCATTCCCAGAAGCAGCTTGACCTGGCAATATCAAATACAATTAAATAATAGTGACTGTTCCACTCCTGAACAGAGATCTAGGCAAAAACAATATAGCAAGCATATCATTGAGAAAATGGATGATTCATGTGGTTCACATGCTCATCTGTCCATAAAATCCAACCAATGAGCCCAACCTACAACATTTCCCGGTCCAAAAAGTAAGATCCAAATGACTGGAACCAATCATTTGTAATTCAGAAACTGTTTTCATGTCCCTCCTCATTTATCCAAATTTATTTTAATGCGTCATCACCTCATTTATCCAAATTCATTTTCAATGCATTGTCTCCTTATTTATCTAAAATTGCCTCACAAGTGTATTCCCATCACTTGGCACTATTTTTTTTCTTTTTTTGACAAGGAAAAGGGAAATTTTTTGAGAAAAAGGAAAAGGGAAATTTTATTGAAAGAAAAAAAAAATATTGTTGTTCCGTTGTACAGTCTATGCTGAGATGTAACTCAGAAAAACAAAGTTCAATGCAAGCCAAAAACAGATATTATACATCACAATAGATCAAACAGAATCAGAAGAAGCTCTAGATGTTTCTTTAAACTCAAGATAGTACCAACACCCGATCCATCACCAATGATCCAATGGCAAGAGGAATCACTCCCCAAGTGGTTTTTTCTTTTATTTTTTGTCCCTTTATCCTCGGCCATTAAGAGAAAATTATCTCAAAATTATTAAAAGTTTCTGCCATAGTTGTCAAGGTGAGACCTAGGCAGCAAGGCACCCATTGAGGGTAGCCTCGCTTAATTTCCGAGCCAATTTGTACATGTGCTATGAAATACTTTATATTCTTAATTTTTGAGAACATAATAATAAAATAGACATTATTAAACTAAAATAATAATTTTTGGGGTTTATAAACCAATTTCTTTTTATTATTTTCTTATTTATTGTACTTCAATCAGCACAAATGTTGGTGTTTGCTGTCTTGAACCCTCAAAAAAATTAAAACATGAACTAACAAGGAAGAACTTAAAATTTTGTCCGATAAATACATTCTCAAACCCTCCACTTTTTCCACCTTTTCTTCTTTTCCTCGGACAAAAACAGGGGTTTAGTCCCTATATTTTCAGAAATTTCTTTTCTTTTCTCATTTTCTTCTCACAAATTTGTTTGAGTTTCTATATTTTAATATGAAGTTTATACTTTTTTATGAAAACTATAGATAATTTTTCATGAATGATAGTTGCTAGTTACTATGGAACCTAGGGAACTACCCTAGGATTCATGTCTTTTATTTAAAAAAAAAATCCACAGCCTAGGGGACCAGAGAACTATGGTTTCTGCAAAACAGAATTTGCAGGATAGGTCAAATTCCCCAACATCATCATCTTTCATTATACCTCCTCATGCCAGGCATACCTGCATTCTCTAGGCACAATATGTAAAAGTACAATTTTAATCTTCCAAAGTTGGGTTTATCCCAAGTTTCCATCACTTGTCTCTTTGTAGAATAACCCACAACAATCTAGCATCTCCTTGGGACTTTTTTTTGATAAGTACAGTATACCCCCTTGGGACATTCTCTAAAGCAATTCTGCACTCATCACTTGATAAAACCCAATGGGATCAAACTATGATATCCATCAACCTCTGTGCATTTTGTTATTTATTTTTGAGATTCTTGCATATTCTTTTACCCAATATACTCTTTAGAATTGTTGCCCTAGTACGTCAAAGATGAATATTAGCAAGATAAGCATAGATGAGATACACTCACCCTACTCCTAAGACTCAAGATACACACATTAGGAGACACCTAGATTTTTTGTCTCTTTCATAGCATCTGCTCCATGTCAATGATTTTGAGAGTAGCCTCCAAAAGCTTTCACCTCTGGGGGTGATAGACCAAACCAAATATCTCTTTACAAGGGAAAGAGCGATTTGGTTGATAAAGTATATTGAAGCACAGAGAAAAGACCCCTTGTATTGGGACCCCAAATTATTTTTCTTTCTGGTTAGCATCATTGATATCATTAAGCAGATTCCCTCAACTCTTTTTAGACCAAAATCTCAAACAAGACCCCCAACATCCAAGTTTACGATAAGCTTACTTTTATGATTTGAAAAAGCAAAGATTCAAGGATATGTACCAGAAAAAAAGTAAAGATTCTGAACTCAAAAAGAAGAAAAAATCCAACAATATTCTAAACATAATGATAGGTTTTCCCACCACAAGTTTTCCAAAACTTCATCCTTAATCCAACAATTAGATCCTGTTTCTATTGTGCCATAGAAACAGGATGAATGTCCATGATAGATCTATAATAAATAAACTTTACGGGACAGAAGAAAAGGCAGTTTTCATGAGATGGTGGGAGAAAAGTAACAGTATAACTAGAAGAATTTAATTAATTGCACAATCAGTAAACCATTTGACTAGAGATCTCCATGGCACTCAGTTCAATGCTGCTTGACGAACTCTTTTTCACAGTTCAAAAGAATATGGAGTTAGCAAAAGTTGAGACAGTCCTCAAACTGACAAATAAAGAAGAAAAGCATTTCATTACAACATTAAAACACAGTTTCAGGATGTACAAAAAAAAAAACACAAACCTTGGCCTTAAAATGCTTCTTGGTGTCATCCTGCCACCTCAGTAGTCCTTCGACCATGCTCTTCAAGTGCATTTGCAGCCAGTCAGCTTGCGATTTGGCCACCAACACCTTCAGCAGACCTAAATTAGCCTGCATTCGGAATGAGTCAGGAAAAACTATTTCCAGTAAAAGATAATAAAAATTGGCATACACACATAAGCACACAGTTAAAAAGATGACATAAAAATATTTTTTTAGGGCAGGTGGGAACGTTATTCACAGTGAGCTCAAACAAAAGAAAGACAACACTCAAAACATCTTCCAAAGAGAGAGGGCAGACTTTGATTATTTCTTTGTTCTTTCTTTCCAAGAGGAGGAATGCAGATGGGAGCACATTATAAGCTGCAGAAAGAAGATCTGAGAACTCATAAGCCAAACGAGCTAAACCTTTGACTGCAGCACTGATCATGTGAGGTGTTTCACCAGCCAGGCCTCCAGCTACCTGATACCATGAGAAAATTTCAGCTACAATAACATTTGACAGTTGGTAAACATCCATTTCAACCACACAAGAACTTCTGCCCAACAAGAGATTAAGAAAAGCTTAGAAAGAGGCCTCTAACCTTTCCATTACGTGAAGATACTACGAAGTGTCAAGATTTTTTTTTTTTTTTTTTGATAGGTAAAAGTTCATTAATAATTCATTAGCAGCAAAAAATGTCAAGATTAAAAGAGGAAAATAAATATCCGAAATATGCATCTAGTAGAGTTTTACCATATTAAAAAACTGTAGCAAGTTTTCCTTCTTGCCACCCTTGTTTTCATCTCCACAGGCATGGCCAATTTGGACAAGTATGTCATAAGCCTTATTTCTTGTCTTCTTGTTAGCCTGCAAAGACAATGCATGAGAATATTGCAAATGGAATGAAGCCAATGAAATCGAGCACAAAGCATGCCAAAGACAATAATAGAGCAACATTAATGTCTAGCACACCAATGATGACAAAAAGACCAACAAACAATGTGATTCAGAGTAGGAAAAAGAAATTGAAAAAAACTAAATCTCGGTATGAAGAATGGAAACATAACCAAGACTTGAGTAGTTAGTTCCTTTAACATACCCAAACCACCAAAGAAACCAATACTTATAAAGTTAATCAATACCCTTCAACCAGAACCAAGAAATAACCTAGATCTTCTCTAGCATAAGAAATGAGAAGCAAATTGACGAACCACCAGTTATATGGGATATTTGCATGTACGTGTTTGTATTTGCACTCTTCCCAAACTGAGCTTAACAATCTAATAGGGTCAAACTGTTAAAAAAGGCCATTACCCAAGTGTTTGAAAAGCGAAAGGTGCAAAAAAAGGCGCAAGGCGAGGCGTGCGCCTTTTTGAGGCAAGGCACACAATTTAAAAAAAAAAAGGCTAAAAAATAAAAAATGCCAAAAAAATCAAAAAAAATTATAAAACATAATATTAATAAAAATATAAACTTAAATTTTAAAATAAATGTTTTTAAAAAACCTATTATCTAAAATTAAAATACATAAACATAATATGTAAAGCATATTCAAATGAGAATTTAAAAATGAAATCAAACATATAAAACCCACAATCTCTTTTTTCTCAATTAAATCAAGTAGCTAATGTGACATACTACATTCCTAATTCTACGAGCCGCCATCCCCTATTTGGTAATGTTGTCCATTCATTCATCCTAATAAAATATCTTCTTAAAAGCAGTTAAAACTAAAAAATCATTAATTTTTGTGTGAAAATTCAGAATTTAAAACCCTAACATGGACTTGTTTGGGCTGGCCTTGAGGGGCATGGCATGGGGGTCCGGGGGCGGAGCCCCCAGCCCATCCGCTAGACTCAAAAAAATGAAAAAGCGTCAAATTTTCAAAAGGCGCAAGGCGCACCAGGCATGTGCCTTTTGAATGGGTTGCGCCTAGGACCTAGGCAAGGCGCCTACCCTAAAATGCGCCTCGCCTATGCGCCTAGGCACACCTTTTAAATCACTGCATTACCCAATGTTGGTTTCAGTTACATGGGATCTTGGGAGGGGTAGACTAGATATGGTTCCAACCCAAGATTTTACCATTCCTTGCAGGATCAAACTGCTGAAACTGCAAATTCTTTCTAGGATAGTGAGGAAAAAAAGGAAATTCAAGAACTAAGTGTAGATGTAGAATTTTTTTAATGAATTGCATGGGATAATGTAATTTGAAGGAAACTTCTAAGGAACCAAAAAAGAAGGGTTCCAAAGGATCTAGGTCAAATTCCTCAAAACTGCAAATTCTTTGTAAGAGGGTGGAAAATAGAAAATTAAAAATATATATCAAAAATAGAAAATTAAAAAATTAATTGGGATTTCAGTGGAGTTTTGGGATGAAATTTGGCATTATGAAGGTGACGAAGATACATAGGGTACCTAAAAAGAGAGAAATAAGAGGCTGGTCAAAAAAAATGAGAGAAGTTCGACACAAAAAAGACAAAAATAGCTGAAATAGAAAACTTCCAGTTTTTTATGTAAACCACAGAGAAATGTATAAGGTGGTGATGATGACTGAAAAGATCTGAGCTCTGAAACATGGGAAGAGAGTGAGTGAGGGACCTAAGTTCTCTCAGATCTGATGATCTACAGGTTTGTGAGAAAAGAATGTGTGTGAAAACACTGAAAAGCTGCTACAGGAGGAAGCTCAAGCTCCCTTGATAATAGCAGATCCTGAACCTGTTTGGGGATCCTTGTATAGGCTCCAACGCTGATACTCCCCTTTTCCTGATTCTAAGGTCTACTGTTCTGGTGTCTCCTTTTGGGGATGTGAGTGGGTATTTATAGCCACTCCTGGAAATTCCTGGACTTTAACTTTTTAAGTCAGATGTCTATTCTTCAGCATCACAAGAAAGGAATTTGTCATAAAAGAATACCTTTCTAACAAGATCAATCAACAATGCCATGTCGTCTTTTATTTATTATAAACAGGGACACAATAGGACTGATACACGGTTACATGCATTTCCCAACCTGACATGTGTTCCATGGATGTGCTTATTTATTCTCTTATTTCTGACATTTTATTTTTGCAATTCTTCTTTTATCAGCACATCTTATTTTTTGAATGTTATGAACGCTGAGCTGCAACTTTCACACACCCTCTAATGACCAGCCATGGTTTTATGCAAGTCTATGCTCTTACAGTATGTTTGTCAATTTCAATCATTTACTGATTTTGAATGAGTTCCTTGAATGAAGAACTTGTGGGCTGTGCAAAAGGCTGTAATTGCTCATGGAAACTTGGTAAGTAAGAGAAAAAAAACCTAGAATCACCAAAACAGGGGCCTAGAAGGCTAGAACTTCTTTAATTGTTAGAATATGTCTTAAGATGTGAGAATTTTTTGTGGATGTCTTAAGGTGTGAGAATCACTCACTACTCCCAAGTCCTAGCATAAATTGTAAGAGCTCAAATAGTATTAATCCATTGATGTCGAAAACGTTCAATACATATTTATTGTATACCAATCCATTGCCGCTATCCAACTTTGAGCCAAAGGAAATAGCTCTTGAACTACTTATGCAATAACTTTGAAACTTTATACATAAACGAACTATAACTAGACAGAGCCTACGGTTGGACAACACAGAAAACTTATGAAACAAATGCATACATGATACATATGTGCATCAACTATAAGGAGATTATGATTGTTTTCATTGGCAATAAGAATGCACAGATATGTGCATCAACTATTAACAATGATAGCCCACCAAAACATTGACCAAATATATGGAAACAAATCATCTAATAAAAGTAACCTCCAATAATACAGTGAAAGAGAAACCAAAGGAGCAATCTAGAGTACCTCTTTCAATGCAAGTACTAATTCAGTTAGAAAAGAACTAATGATCTCATGTTTCCTTTGCACTGATGCATCCTGTAAAAACAAGAACGCATTACAACTTCTAAAATATATCTGGTGTTCCAATCAGATAACAAATGCACAAAAATCAAAGTTCTTTGTCCCTTGGTAAAATAGAAATTAACTAAACTGTTGGAACAATATATCCCAAGAACAAAGAATGTGGGTGGTTTTGTCAATAACCTTAGAAACATGGACAATCAAGAAGTACAAACAGTCAAGTCTATGGCGTTTGGCAGAAAAATGACAGAACGGCAACACTTTGATCATCAAATCAAGTAAATCATCCAGCTTAGTTGAAAGGAACTCAGCACGGTCCTGTCAGGAAAATTTAGCAAGAATATTAACTGAAAGAACATTAGGGCATAAAACTAGAGAAATTTAAATCTAACAGTGTAGTCTATACACATATAACTTCAAAATCCAAACACACACACACACACTATATGCCTACCAAAAAAAAAAACAAAAAAGGAGAAAGACTATGTGGATGTACTTGAGAGCTGTGATTCCATGTTCCATAAGAGAGGAGAGAAGTGTCGGAGCATTCTTGGTGAATGTGTAAAAATATGTTAATCTCATTACCAACAAAAATTCCCAATTCTTGGGAATTGGGGTTCAAGGACTCAGGAGAATTGCAGAGTCAAGAACAGTTCTCGAGAGTTCTTGGTGAGAGGATTACTACGAATGAGAGCGAGAGGGAGAGGAAAAGAGAAAGAAAATTCCGGTGTATAAAAATCTGATGTAAACATCAAATGCAAAATATATACACCAGAGTTTTCTTTCTCTTTCTCTTCCCCTGTCCCTTCCTCTCTCTTATTCGTAGTAATCCTCTCACCAAGAACTCTCAAGAACTGTTCTTGACTCTGCAACTCTCCTGAATTCTTGAACCCCAATTCCCAAGAATTGGTATCAATTGGTATCAGAGCCAACACCATGCCTCCCAGTTGCAATCGTGCAGCACAGGTGGTAACGTCAGTATTGCAATGTTCGTCCGGGACTAGGTGGACTAGTGCAAAGCCAGCCTGCGTGTGGTGGAATGTTACAATCCATTTTTCCCACGCTAATGTGAGATATCCTACATCAGTAGTATGAGATACTGTTGTTTGGTATATATGTGCATGGGTTACTTCCCTCTAACAGCTAGGTTTTAGGGGTGAGTTCTCCTAAGACACATATTAAATCCATTGGGATTTTAGAGCCAACAAAATTATTTTGGTGAGTCCATTAATTGGAATTTAAATATTTTGATAGAAACTCCCTTGGTAACATAAAGGATGCAGATATTGGAGGAGCTTTCTTTAGACAGGATGGAAGTATTTGCTGGACTTTAAGTGGGTCTATCGGGGTTACAAATTCCACCAAAATTAGAATTCATGTACATTTTGTCTAATACAAATACAGTGATCATTTTCAAAAATTGGAGTTCACAAATATGATGGCCAAAAAATTTCACTCATTTATCAAAAAAAAATATGATGGCCAAAATGACCTCCAGGAATTTCATCTAGAAAATCTCTACCAAGTCCCCTTGAATCCTGGATCTCTATCCATCCTATACATCTATGTTTTCACATGGACCAAAACAGATACAACATAAAGGTTTGGCATAGATCCCAAAGAAAATAAGTGACACAATAATCATTGCCTCTATGAACAAGTGATAAAACTTAAATCCGCAAAAAATAAAATGAAAAACAAAACAATGAGAAAAATTAATACCCTAAGGATAATTGAAAGGATCTTGTATGCCTTTTTCTGCACAAAGCCTTCATCATCCTGCATAATAAGAACATTTTACTCAAAATAACTGCAACCTTTCCTGTGTTAACGCACAGAAGCTATAGTATCTACAAACCTCTAAAACAGGCTTTATTGCATGAAATAACACATCAACTGCTCTGACATCCAACCCAGGCAAAAGTGACACAGCTAAATCTAATAGTTGTGCCCTGAAATCAGGAAGATCAATACATTTATCTTTGCAAATTTTTAGTCAACTAGGGATTAAATGTGGAACACTGGCATAGAAAAAATAGAATGGACAATTAGACTGCTAGTGAAGATAAGACATATACACTAGGAATGATAGGGAAGAAAAACTACCTCAAAAGTGATGGTGAACTTTCATTGGCTGAATTGTCAATCTGCATAGAACTGGAATTTCTAAGCTGTTTTGCTTTATGAGCCTGAGCTTCTTGAGTTACTTTTAGAAGCTTCTGCATTGTGGTTTTGAAGAACTTCTCAACTAAATCCTTATCCGAAATGGAAGCAAGCTCACCAATTGTGGACTGCAATTGATTGAAATCAAGTCACATGCTATGACAACAGAAGGGGAGTTTAAAAGAAGATTGAATTCAATATAATATGGATGAAATTAGCAATATATTAGTGTATTCTTTCAGATTGTTCGCATCTAAGTTAGCACTTCCTCCGCTTTGGTCCAACAACAAGAGCGAGATTGAACATGATTATGCCCATAGAATTGCTGCGTGGATCCCTAGATCAGCCAATCACCTTGCTGGGTCCTTAGCTTGTGAAGAAGTAAATACACAAATAACTAGGGAGAAGTACCCCTCGGTTGAAGCGTTTTGATGCGATGATCATACTATGGAGTGAGGGTAAGGCATAGCTGTGTATATGTATATCTCTATGATGTCCAGACATGCATATGGACACAGATAGAGATGCGTGAAGCATACATAAAACTCTCCATATCCTAAAATCTTGGAGATGGTTAGGATTTAGGAACATGGGTATCCCATGTAGTAAGATTATACCATACATTTCTATCCATCTTTTCAAGCTAAATGTTATTTATCAAAACTTTTGTCCTGCCAAATTTAATTATGTTCCGAATATGTGCAGATTTTTTTATAGTATAATCTATTAAATATGTACCATTTTACATAATGTATTAATGCTATATAGTACATCTATAAGTATCCGTGCAGATGCAGTATCAGATATCATATCCGACACTGTAACACCAGGCATATACAGGTATCTGGATATCAAGGGTGTACATAAAACGTGACTGTACTGCTTGTATAGTTTGAAGTATATATCTTAAATTATTAATATCAATAAAAACATATTCAATTACTGATAACAAAATGATGCCTATGGATTTGGAGAGGGTGAACTAGGGGTGTTCATTACTTCATTATATGGTTCAAACCGTAAAACCGAACCGAACCAAACCGAATTTACGGTTTGGTTCGGCTTGATAGTTCTCTAAATTACAGTTTACGGTTTCGGCTTGGTTTATTAGATTTCATAAATTGAAACAAACCATAAACCATAAACTGAAATTATATATATAATGTAAATGTATAAATATAATATGAGTATACGATGTATAAATATTATATATAATAAAATATATCTAAATTGAATGCATAAAATTATAAATGTATAATAAACTCTTTATTTTATAATAAAATAACAAAATAAAAGTTTAAAGTTTTAACTTTTAGGGAAGCCATTTGGGCTTTCTAATTGGATTAAGCCCAATAGAATTATAGAATGGGCCAAGTCCCCAAACCGTATTAGAAACCGCACCAAACCGTGAAAAACCAGTTTGGTCTGGTTTGGTTTGGTTTGGTTTGGAAATTTCTCAAACCGTAATTTACCGGTTTGGTCTGAGATCTCCAAACCGGACCGTGAACACCCCTAGGGTGAACAAAGAAAATATGCATCCATGGTGGAGCAGAGTGAAATAAATAATTAAATAAAACTTTTTATAAAAATGGCTATAAAGTATGTGAAACAGAGTTTCCAGCAAAGAAGACATAACAGTTCATAAATGTGTAAAACAGAAATACAGATGGTGATATAGATGTGTAACAAAAAGAAAACATTAATTGGAAATTAATGCACTGATAGGAAACTAGTAATAATCCTAATAGGGGATAAAATGAGAGAAATTAGACTATGATAGCATGGGCATGTCATAGAAGATCATTCATTGCACCTTACAAAATGGTCTTTTATAAGTCTTATCTAAGTAGATGGTTCTAGATAAACAAGGAAATATCCAAGGTCTAAACAATTTCATAGAGAAAGTGGGCCTTAAAATAGTGAAGGAGCCTATCCCATATAGTTGGCATAATGCTCTATTCATGTCCATTTGAGCATCATATACACCTACAAGGGCAGTTATTTGGAGAATAAATGAAAATCTAAGCTTATTTTTCTGCACAAGCTCCTTCTATCAAACGGATTGTAGTTATTATTTATCCTTTCTGTACTGGAAAAAGTCATATGGAGGACAGTTGTGAAGTTTGAAGCCAAAATTGTTTGAAGCAGTGATTTAAAAGGCGCGCCTAGGCGCATTTTTGGGTAAGCACCTCGCCCAGGTCCTAGGCGCGCGCCTGGTGCGCCTAGGCTTGCACCTCAGCCCAAGCGTGTGCCTTTTAAAATTTTGTGCTTTTTGCTTTTTTGCTAATGTTGTTCATTCATTCATTGCAACAAAATATCTTTTTAAAATGCAATGAAAGATAAAATCATTATTTTTTATGTGAGAAATAAGAATTTCAAACTCTAAAATAGACTTGTTCAGGGTTGCCTCGAGGGGTGTGGTACAAAGGCAACTCATAGAATCAAGAATGCAATATGTTTTACATCACATTAGCTACTTGAAGCAATGCAATTGAGGAGAAAAAGAGATTGTGGGTTTTACATGCTTGAAAATGCTTTATATGTTTGTTTTCATTTTTAAATTTTCATTTGAATACGCTTTACATGTTATGTTTATGTATTTTAATTTTAGACAATAGGTTTTTTAAAACAATTATTTTAAAATTTAAGTTTATATTTTTATTAACATTATGTTTAATATTTTTTGAATATTTTGCATTTTTTAATTTTTTGGCATTTTCTTCAATTTTTTGACTTTTTTTATTTTTTAGTTTTTTTTGTATTTTTTGTGCCTTGCATAAAAAGGTGCACGCCTCGCCTTGCGTCTTGCACCTCAGGCGCAAATTGGCCCTTGCGCTTTTAAAACACTAGTTTGAAGAAGTCAGAGTTGGGGAAAAGTATCTTTGTTGTGTGGTTCAAGAACTTTGTTGCTGAAGCCATGCACAAAGAAAAGAGCTTGTAATGGAAGTGTTATGGAGATGGAAGAAAGAAGATATGAAGCAGAGGAGGAATGACAGAGGTAGCTTCATTGCCCTGTTTGAACTTTTTGAAAAAGGAAGGAAACACTTGGTTTTCCCTGAAGGAAGAAAAGAAGGAAAGACCATAATCATAGCAAGAGGGAGCTGGAAGTGTAAGATGGATGTTCAGGAAGGAAAGAAGAGTTGAATAAGATGCTGGTAGCTGAAAATGAAGGAAGAGGTTCAGGATTGGAAGAAGATTGCAGAGGTGGCAAGTCAACGATTAAAGCTCAAAGGAACTATATTCACAACTTTTGAAAAAGGAAATGCTCTTTTTGATTTGGTTGAAGAAGAGGCAGAGTTGGAAGCTATAAATTTACAGTCACATTGTGGCAATATTCTGATTTTCTTAGAAAATGTAAGTAGGTGGCTGTTTCAAGTCCAATTAAGGTTGTTATATACCCTATTTGGTCTCTAAATATTAGCAGCTTCATTAAGTTGAACTTTGATGGTATTTATCAAAAAAAAAAAGTTGAACTTTGATGGTATCAATGAAGGGAATCCTGATCCCTTAGGCATTGGAGGAGTATTCTGGAATGAAGGGGAAAAATACTAGCTTTCTTTTCAGGTCCAATTGGTGTAGGTTAAGAGCTGAGGTCTTGACAGCCTTGGAAGAAGTGCAAAGGAAGGAGTTGAACATTGGAAAGTTGATTGTTGAAGGAGACTCAAAGCTGGTAGTAGGTTGGTTGCAAAAGGAGGAAAATGGATTTTGGTGCTACCATAACAAAAGGAAGAAGTTTAACTGGCCAACATAAAATACAGAAATTAAACTGCAATGTGTTATGAGTGCAATTCTTTTTGCAGATGTACTAGTGAAAAGGGGGGTGGGAAGAGATCAAAGGTTTTGGGCATTATTGTAATTTTGTGTATTGATGCAGGAAGAATTAAGATAGTTTATCTCTCACCTGTTCTACTTAAGTTAAATCTTTAATAAAACGAAGCAGTTATTGATCAAAAAACTTATTCATTAATAGAAAGTGGACATACCTGCAAACATCCGCCACAATCTTTTGAAGCTTTCATGAATATCCCAGATAAGACTTGCAATAACTTGGGGGCAGATGCCTTCAGTGCATTTAAATTGTCAGTTGCAACCTGTGGTGTGTAACAGGCCATAGCTTTATGCTTGGGGATGCTAATATCATCATTAGATGTATCATTATTTTCCTCCAGCAATCTCCTGTTCTGCTGAATGAGAATCTGCAAACTGGAACATATGATTCCACGCACATCTGGCTCTTCACGAAGGGCAGTGCATAGGGAATTTTCTAGATTCTTAAAGCTATGAGCAGTGTCTGCAGGATAGTTGCAAAAGGAAGGCAATAAGGACCATAGTGAATACACAAGTACTTCAGTACTCCTTGAAGAGAAAAGTCGTCCCTCTTGCTCAAGCTGCAAGAGAAAAGATGAAACTTATATCACTCCACACTTAAAACAAAGAATGCCAATAGCATTGTTGAGAAAAAGGTTCATACCATCCGGGCTTTCTGCCTTACAAGTCCAACCATGCCCAAAATTGACTTTGCAAAGAAACTTAAATGGGCACCTACTGTATATTGCTTCAGAATAGGAAACAGCCAAATATTGGCCTCAGTAATGTCTTCATCCTCTAAATTAAGAGGTATTAGGCTTAAGAACGTTTCGGGTCCAATTGCTCCCAGAGCTGATCCAATACATTCATGCAGCTGAAAATTCAAAATGCATCCATAGGCCATAGCATCAAGGTCAACTATCATGAATTTGAATTGAAACTTGAAATTGACATAATACTATACTGTTCAATGATTTTGCAAGGGTAAAAGTTGAAGCAAGTTGACATAAAATACAACTGTTCAATGATTTTGCAAGGGTAAAACTTGAAGCAAGTTGACATAAAATACAACTGTTCAATGATTTTAAAAGGGTTTGGTTGGCCTCTGGTAGCCAGCAATTTATCTACTACCTTTCTAGGAATGAAAATGGTGACAATACTAAAAGTGAGTATGCACAAGAAGGAAATGTAAATCATGAGGAACAAAACCCAGCAAAATTTCATGTCTATTAGGTGCTTCTATACCACTATTTTAACCAAATTAAATACCCATTAATTCAATTAGCTAAAGGTACAAAAAAACAAACCCAGATATATGGTGGCAAGAATTCTATAAATGGGTAAAATATAGATGGAGTGATGGACAAAGGTAATAAACTCCCTGTTAATTCAATTAGCTAGAGGTACAATTCAAGCAAAATAAATCCAGCACATCTTGTGGGAATAGACTCACTAATCTAATAAAAAGCTATTTACGACTTCAGATTTTATTGAAAAAAATTCAAGAACAATAAGTACATAGGAAAATCCCATCATCTAAGGCTCTGCAGCCTCCAAAGTCCACCCTAAAAATATGTATATGTTACATCACAGTCATCAGTGTCCCCAAAATAATTCTTGTCTGTTCACTCCCTGCTTAGACATGAACCAACCATATCATTGGCTGAACCAGCTAACCCATTTATATTTTTTCTGATAGATAAGATTCATTAAATTTCATTAGAAGCAAATGATAAAGTCTTTTTTTATCAATAACAATGAAATTTTATTAATGATTGAGAGAATCAGAATTACAAAGGAAGGAACTAAAAAATCTTAACTCCCAACTACCCAAGGAACATCCTGACCATGCAGCAATTACAGAACAGCCTCACACTTTAACAGCTAACTTATATTCTGTAATTTTTTTCTTCTTCCCATCTCTTGTATTTCCTTCATTGTATTCAAGTGCTGCCATGTGACCTGATTCTTCTTGCATAGCCAGCCCACAACTGCTTTTGGATCTCCCTCCACCACCATGTTTTTTAGATTCAACACCTTACCATTCTTATATCTTTGCAGCACAGCTTTAATACCATTGTTGCTGAATCCCTGTATCCCATTGGACTTGAATAGAGAGCTAGAACTGTGCTATTAACAGTTCCCAAAGGTCACTCCACCACTCAATGGTCCTGGATTACCCATGCTGCTACCAATCAAACTTTAATTTCATTTTACCTAATTCTGGTAGTTTCCTTTTTAATGAAATGTAATTTCTTTGCATCTTACTCATTTATCAAAAAATGCAGTTTCTTTGCATTGATGAGCCGGGCACCGAGTTACCACCTAAGTAAATCACCATTTCCTTCAGCACCAAAAAGCTCTCCAATACCTTGAGAAATTTTTACCCAATGAATTACTCCTTTCAATAGCAAAACTTTATATAACATCTCTTCGATCTCCTTTCTTCTCCTCAAATACTCTACCATTCCTCTCCTCCCATGAATTAAACCAAAGCTATATGCTCTAACTATGAGTTCAATCAAATCATCCAATAACAAGGGCGAACAAAAATTGTAATAATGGGTAACCTTGCCTCAGCGCCCTTTTGGTTTCAAAATACCCTTCCACCTTCCACCCTCCACCTTCCCATTGACTATAACTGAACAATATGTGTTTTTGACATATCTGATCACCTATTAACACCATTAAATAATAAACCAATAATCATTGCAACACCTCTCCAAAACAAGGTCTGCTCAATCATAAGCCTGCTCTAGATCTAATTTACAAACTCATCCCTTTTAGCCTAACATAATCATCTCTTGCAAGCTTTCATTGGCAATAAGGCTTTCATCAACAATCTGCCTATCCTGAATAATGGCCCTTTGGCAGTGGGTAATCAGGGAGGGAAGGGCTAGCCGCTAATTTCAACCTTAAAGGGAAACTTTAGTTATAATCTTGTAAAGAGTTCCCACCAATCAGGGTTGGACTGCTTTTGCACATTATGGAATCACGACAGGGAAAGTAGCATTTGCCCCTTTTTTATTACACTTCTTTGATGAAATTTTGTAAAAACCTGAAGATCCAACTTGATGGTCTTCCAACACTATTGATAAAGGGACACGAATAAACCATCTCCACCCAGAGCCATATACTTATCCCTGGAAATTATGCTCACCTAACTTCTTCAAACTTAGGGGGTTTCTCAAAACATTCAGCTCAATATTGATCCTAAGTGGCCACTCAAAAAACTCTATTCTTAATCTTGAATGAGGCGATAAGCAGATACCTTTTAAGTACCCCAAAAAAAATTCCTGCAACTCTCTCCTGATTTATAATTGATACCTCACTCACATTCAAATTATGGATATAATTCTTCTTTATCTGAAAAATGTCGAGAGAATGTTGTAGTATTGACATAGTCAACCGAATGAATTTATTGCAAGAGAATAAGATTAAAAATGCTGCAGAATATTAAGGTTGACAAGCAAAACATGCTGCACATGTTAACAAATTCTAGTTACCTGTTTTCTGTAGAGGAGATCTTCATCTGGCAGCTTCTGCAAGTCCACTAAGCTCTTAATTATTCCCGTCAACAGATGAGAAGAATATTTCCCTGAACATTTGAAAACAATTATTCAACAATATTGATAAATGACCAAGCTCCGGCAAAAATGTTAGCTTTTACTATACCCCAGGTAGAAACTATAAAGAAGTTTATCCAAATAGCTTTTACAAGCATAAGAAACTCAATATCACTGAGCCACTTGCACATTTGCACTTCTATGATTTAAGCAACCATATATCAAGTCCTTAGACTTGCTATTTTTTTCCTTTTCTATTCAGGAGTCAAGATACATTTTTATTAGCAGCTTACAACACAGATAAAGATGTAGGTTTTGAGTAAGTTTGAGGTTGCAACCTCCCAACAGTCCAACATGGTGTCATCATTGGTAATAGCATAACTTCTAGGTTCAGTTACAGGTCAAAGAACAAGCTTGTATATCTTTGATAACAAGAATTTGTTGAATAGAAATGAAATATAATTGAGAGGAATAACAAGAAATAAAGATAGTACCTAACTTATCAAACATTGCTGAAACAATCTGAAATGACGAGTCCCAAACTGCATTATATCGATAACCAAGGAAACTCTCAATAGTAGCACATATCTTTTCTATTATGGTTGGTCCAGATTTTCGTGATTCTCCCTTTGCATTTTCCATAAGCTGATCCACTCCTTGTTTAATCAAGCTTTCATCAATGCATGCATGTATTAGACTTCTCAATGCCTCGTTGGCTGCAACTAAGGCCTCCTCATGCTCACAGGCCAAAATTTCTGTCAGAAACACAAAAGAGCATGTGTTATATATTAATAAATTACTTTTTTCCCTAATATATACATACATAATACATAGTGTTGAACTCCACCAGTGTGAGCTTGTCTTACACTGCCGCTCCCAAGCCTGGATGGAGGAGGGTTGCATCAGGTTGGCAGCTGGCACTAAGACTTGCCAAATTCTCATAAAAAATGAGTGTAGCAGAAATGGCATGCTGAGATGGATGAGTGGGAAAACTAGAAAGGCTAGGGTCATAAATGAAGTCATTGTAAAGAACCTATGAGTAGCTACAATAAGTGATAAAATGTGAGAAAGTAGACTAAGAATCTAAGATGGTTTTATTCATCAAAAAAAAAAAAAAATCTAAGATGGTTTTGGTCATGTGCATAGAAGACCAATAACAGCACCTGTAAGAAGTAATCTATTGCAAGTTGATGGGGCTAAAAGGGCAAGGGCCCCAAGGGGTGTAGAAAAAGGACATGGGTCAAAGTAGTTAGAAATTATTTAAGTGCCCATAATTTAACAATGGATATGGCATTTAAACAGAATGGAATGGTGAAACAGGATTCATGTTGCCAACCCCATATACTTGCAAGTAGACATGTGTCAGGATTACAATGGCCTTTCATCAAGAATGTTAGGGGATAATTAATCCTAGAATTAACTCCACCTTTATTACTCTGGTGCCTAAAAAGTCTAATGCTAGTCATTTGAAGGATTTCAGACCTATCAGCTTGGTTACTAGCATTTATAAAATAATAGCTAAGGTGTCGTCTCTGAGGATTAAGAAAGTTCTCCCCTCGATAAACTCTCATTACAAAGGTGCTTTCATTTAGGATAATCTCTCATTTCAAAGGAGCCCCAATGAAATCAGACACAGGTTTCTCTTTAAGGCTTAAGAGTATAGACAGATTGTGGATCAAATTCTTATTGCAAATGAATGTGTTGAGGCCCAAAAAAGACCTAAGAAAAAGGGAGGGGCAACTTCCTCCCTTGCCCCATTAGGTGTTGGAGAGTTGGTGCAGATGTTGGCCTCCTGTTCCGTTTTGGTGCGGTTGGCCCAAATGATGGCCCCCAACAACAAAGTGCCACGACGGTTGGTGGTTCAATCTTAGGTGGTGGAATGCTGGACGTCGTGTATGTTGTGTTGTCATTGGGGTGGACTGCAAGGTCTTAATTAATATCATGAGAAATTGTGGTTTTGGGGAATTGTCATGTAAGAAAACAAGCCACCTTCCGGTGATTGTTAATGGTGTGGTGGTTGATTATTTTGAAGCCTGCAGAGGTCTAAGACAAGGAGACTGGAGACCCCTTTCCCGTTTCCTCTTCACCATGGTGGCGGAGGTTCTAAGTAGATAGATAACAAGGGCTAGTCATATGCATCTTCTTAATGGTTGGGTGGTGGGGAGAGATAGAGTGATGGTAATCCATCTTCAGTTTGCAAATGACATTTTGATTTGTTGTGATGGGGAAAACAGAACCGAGGTTGAAAAATCTGAAATTGGTGGTGAGCCTATTTGAAAGAATGTCTAATTTAGAAGTTAATTGGAGCAAGTGTGGTGGTTGGTCTAAATGTTGAAGAGCAATTAGACTCATTAGATGAGATTTTGGGGTGTGAGAGAGGGGAGCAGCCTTTAAAATATTTAGGATCACCATTAAATGGCAACCTGAGGTCTATTAGCTTTTGGAATCCAATCTTGGAGAGAGGTGAGGAAAGATTAGCATGTTGGAGAAGGAACTATATTTCTTTAGGGGGGAGAATCACTTTTATAAAATCCACTTTGGCAAATCTCCCTATTTATTTCATGTCTATTTTTAGGATGCTACAAGCGGTTGTGAAGAGAGTAGAGAAATTAATGAGGGACTTTCTTTGGGAAGCGGGAGACGGAAAAAAAAAGGATCATTTGGTAAGATGGGGGATGGTGGTTAAAAAGAAAGAAGTGGGCAGGTTGGACCAGGAAACATTAGTAAGAAAGACATTGCTCTCCTAAGTGGTTGTGGCACTTCCCCTTGGAGAATGATAGGTTGTGGCACAAAGTGGTTTCAAGTGTTCATGGGCAATCAAGGAATGGATGGGATGCTAATATTCTGTAAAAGGCTAATCAAGCAGCACCATGGAAAGCAGTGCATGGTATCCTCCCTCAATATCTTGAGTTTATCAGGTATAATCCAGCTTCTAGTAATAGGATTAGATTTTGGGAAGATGTAAAGGTCAGAGAGCTCCTATTAAAAGATGTTTTCCCTGCTTTGTATGCTCTCTCAAGCCTTAAAGAGAAACCTGTGTCTGACTTCATTGGGGCTCCTTCCTCTTCTGGGGTAGCATGGAATTTGAGATTAGTGAGAAAAGAGTCTAAAATCGCCATAGTGTCATGCCAGTTGAATATATTGGGTAACCTGGTTTTTGATGTTTTTGTGGGTGATAGTTGGGTGTGGTCCCTCAGTCTGTCAAGTTTGTTTACTTGTAAATCCTTTTTTTTTCATTGCGACCACCTCTTCATCCTTGTCCTTTCCTATGAAAGAAGTATGGAGTGCCGCTATCCCCCCAAAAGTCAGTGCCTTCTATAGGGAAGTGTATCATGGAAGCATAAACATATGTGACCTGTTGCAAAAGAAGAGACCAAAGTGGTCCTTGTCTCCTAACTGGTGCATTTTGTGTAAGTTGAATGGTGAAATTGCTTACCACCTCTTAATCTCCTGTCCTTTTGTTTGTTGTATTTGGGAATGATTCTGCTCTCTTTTTGGTTGCAAGTGGATCCCTCATATTTTCTTGGAAAGGCTTTTTAGCCCATCTTCTCTAAGAGGCACATGCACAGTTTGGGAGAAGAGGAACTTGAGAACATTTGAGGAGAGTGAAAGAAATATGGGGGAAGTTCTTAAAGTAGCTACAACTTACAGTAAGAGAAGCACATTGGGTGAAGACTTTGAAATTATTTTCAGATTTTTCAGTGTAAGACTTTATAGAAATTGGAGATCAATAGCTCTTTCTTCCTCAAGAAAACAAAAAACCATTGAGAAATGGCCCCCCCAATAGATGGGTGGATGAAACTTAATTTAAATGGAAGCAATTTGGGCAATCCGGGTCCATCTATAATTAAAGGAGTGACACAAGATGGAGGTGGGAATATTTGTGGTCTGTTTTTTGGGACCAATTGATCAAGGTGGTTCGGTCAGAGCAGAATTCATGGCTGCAATTGTTGGGATGCAAAAAGCAAAGGAAATGAGAATCACAAGGCTGATTGTAGAAGGGGACTCAAAGATAATCATTGGTTGGTTGAAAAGTGAAGGGGTATTATCACAATTTAGAAATGAGTTCGGGTGGTTCAAGATGTTGTCAAGACAGATGCACATCCATGTAAGATGGGTCAGAGAGTCTGCTAATGGCTTGGTGGATGGATTAGCTAAGCAAGGAGTACATATACATCATTTGTATTGGGCTCAATGTTAATAGGGCGGTGGATTGTTTTGTTGTAAAGGGTTTTGGTTCTAACAACCTCTTTTTGTAATCCCTTTTTCAAGTTTTAATAAAATTCTGTGTTAAAAACATGTCTACTCGCAAGTCCCCTCCAAAGGGAGGGATAGATAGACAGATGTTCTATTTAGGCACACAAGTGAGGCACATTTTAAGGCATGTGCCTCACCTAAACCTAGGTGAGATTCCTTTCAAAAGGCGACCTAAACCTAGGTGTGATTCCTTTCAAAAGGCGTGTGCCCAGTACACCTAGCACCTTAGTCCAAGCATGTTCCCTTTTTAAACATGCCTTTTTTTGTTACATCCAAACTACCTTTTATTATTGTTTGTACACTAGTACTACTACTATTTTTGTAACAGTTTGTAGAAATGGACGCCCCCAATAGATTTGCTACTACTACTACACATTTTCTTTTCTTTTCCTATAACAAAAATAAGGGTGCAGCCCCTATATTTTTTTTAATTTTCTTTTCCTTCTTTTTCTTCTCATGAATATGTTGATTTTCTATACTTCATGAACTCTATACTTTTCTTATGAAAATTATGAATAATTCTTAAGGAAATATGGTTATGGTACCTAGGGAACTACCCTAGGATCTATGTTCTCTACATAAAAAAATCCATCGCCTAGGCGACTAGGCAACAAGGCACCCGCTTGTCGCCTAGCCTCGCCTTGGCGCCTTGAAAACTATGACTAGGAGATAAATAAGCACGTTGAAAGTTTCACATGCTTGAATTTTTGAGTGCTTAAAGCACTTTGGTACAATACACATAGTCTGTTGTTATTTTCACATTTTTTTACTTTGAATATGTTTTATATGTTCTGCTTATGTATTTTATTTTGAGCCAATAGGCTTTTCAAAGCAATTCCTTTTAAAATTCAAGTTTGCATTTTTGTGTATTACTTTTCTTTTCAAAAATTTGTACCATGCTTTGTAAAGGGGTGAACTTGACCTTGATCTTTGCATCCTGCATTAAAAGGCCCTTGAGCTTTTAAATCACTGAATATAGATAGGGGTGATCATTTGTAGCCCAGCCCCCGCCCAGCCTGGAAATTTCAGGGCTTGGGCTTAGGATTTGTGTACAGCCCAGGTCCTCATCAAGCCCAAATGGCCCAATACTTTAGGCCCAGCTTG
The DNA here is from genome assembly GCF_055504915.1 of Nelumbo nucifera. NCBI lineage: Eukaryota > Viridiplantae > Streptophyta > Magnoliopsida > Proteales > Nelumbonaceae > Nelumbo > Nelumbo nucifera. The sequence goes on along the minus strand of NC_142656.1, from coordinate 29,295,235 downwards.
CAATTATATTATAATAAAAAAGCCATTGCCCAATGTATTCATCAAAAAAAAAAAAGCCATTACCCAATGCAGGTTCCAACTATCTGGGGTCTTGGGAAGGGTAGACTGGATGCTGTCCTAAAGTAGCCGCTTGCATACATAAGCATTGTAATATGAGACATATAATACAAAATATATATAATATCTTATATTTTTTGATAAATTGTATAATATCTTATATTAGACAAAGCATAACATGGATTTTATACATATATTACATGTCATATATTATATAAATTCACCTCTAGATATAAATACAGACACATAGACATATGAAGATAAATATAGCTATGGATATTGTCATGTTCAAAACAATAAAAAATATCAACTTGAATGAGGATGTCCCAATCTCACAGAAATTGACAAGAACAAATGAACGAATTTGAATTTAGGAATAAAATGGGAATGAAAGTAGCAAACCTCCAAGTGCATTGAATACAAGAGGGAGCTTAACCACACAATTTTGCCTATTCATATTATAAACTTTTCTAATACCAACATCAAGCAAGCGAGCAGTGAAGGTCATGGCATCCACCGACTTCTCATTGACAGATACTGAAGATGCTAACGAACACAAAAGATCAAGCAGTGGTTCAGGTGAAACTTCTGAAGTTGGATGGAGACAAAGTGCTTGCAAACAATCTGTTATTCGTCTAGTAACAAGTGGCTGATGAAGTTCGATAAGAGACTTAAAGTACTTTAGGATGCTAGCCGTCAACTTTAATGACATAAGAGGAAGACAATCTTTTAGAGCATCAAGAATATATAGAACCTCCTGAGCTCCCTTGGGTCCTTCAGATGCAGTAGAATTTGATCCACCAGCAAGCAGGAGAGACTTTTCAAAGACTTTTGTGATCCCTTCGCTACTAGGTGCCAATACTGCTGATCTTTGAAAACTTTGCAGGACATCGCGAAGACAAAGATGGCACTGCTTTCTCACCTAATAACCATCCACTCAACTTCGTCAACACACATAATATAAGAGGTTACATATGTAGCTTTCCATGGAATTATGAAAGACACAATCCATAACCTTAATAATGCAGTTAATTTAATTCTTTCAGGATGCCAATAAAACCTTAATGAATGGTCAAGACCCCCCCACCCCCACCACCACCACCAAAAAATGCAAACTTCGTGAAAATGTTAATAAGAAAAAATTTAATGAAAAAGAGATGCCCAATTAGTCCATAAGAATATTAATCTTTAAACTGGAAAAAGACAAAATTCGGACTGAAATAACGCAATTAAGAAGAAACAAAATTAGTGAATCAAGATAAACCAATCCTCATACAAACCAGGCACGAATTAAATAGAACGTTCATTTTAACTGTAGAAAGATAAATTTTTGAACTAGAGAATGATTAGAAACTGGACAGAAACTGCAATTTATCCTGCAAAACATGATAGAAACAATGAAGCTTATAAGATTACCTTAGGGCGAGAGTCGGTGACAAAGCCAAGAAGCAGCGCATAAAGGTCAGCTATCTCCGACCAACTAGCCTTGTCACCCACTATGAGCAAATGCGAAATACACTTCAATCCCGATGTCAACGCAGTAACGGTTGCAGACTGATTACGAAGGACTCGAACCACCGGCCCCGATGCAAAATCCCTTTTTTTTCTAAGAACAGCCACGGAGACCCTCGGGAGAACCATGGACAGAAGAGTGAGAAGACCGGCAATTACAGGATCGGATGCTTCGGATTCGGTTGAGAGGCGATGTAGAGAAGAGACGGTAGCGCCAAAGTAAGCTAGTGGTGTTAAAGGGAGGTTCTGGTCTTTGAGTTCCTGAGACATGGCGCCGACGACTGCGCAGAGGCGCTGATGGTCTTCTTGAGTGGAGTTGCTGAATCGAGAGAAGATAGAGCTGCAGAGATCATCGGTTTCTTCCATGGTGAGCGACGCTTCCTGCATTTCCAAGCCTTCCATGGCGGGAAAAGCAGAAGGCAGTTACCGCGGCTCTATGCAACAAGGCCGCTGGCAGGGTTTAGGGTTTGGACTCTGTAAGTGCTTTGAGCGCCTGAGCAGTGGCGTTACTTGCGTATCTCAAAAGAGATCATCGAGTTCAGCAGGGAAACGTGCAACGCACGTATGACAAAAGGAGGTATAACTAGGGCGGACCCAACCCGAGCTCGACCCGGTCCAACCACAGTTTTTGCATATATAGCGCTTGAGTTTTTGGGCTTTGAGTTGGGGAAAAAAAAAATCATCCCAACCTAAATTCCGGTTGGACTTGGGTTGAGACTTGAGACTTTCGGTAGCCTGAGCCTCGATCCGAGTATACCCAACATTTGACGGTATACATATCTAAAGGTGAAAATCGGGCATCATTGTAAGCCGGCCTGGCACAACGGACTATGGGCCATGCCAAGCACAGCACAATCGTATGGGCCGTCAGGCTTAGGGTTTTAGGTCTATGGCCCAGTATATATATATATATATAAAATTAAATAATATAATAATTATATAATAACAATAATTATTATACATACAATTATTATATATAAGAATTAAATCATATGTCATATATATAAACAATTATACATATTAAAATTCATATAAAATAAAATTTTAAGATCTTTTAGAATTTTGTCTATTTTTTAATTTATGTTAATTTTTTCATTTTTTTAATTTTTAAAAAACATGGCTTGGCCCGATCCGTAGTCCGGCCTGACCCAAGACTCAACCTGTGGACCAGCTTGCCTATGGCACAACACGAACCCACCTAGGCTCGAGTTGTGGGCTATGTTGGGCCGATCCTCCAAAGTATCTTAGGGAAGGGAAGCATGACACATCACATCTCGCACTTTGCACGGGTCGCACACAGGTCGTGCCATGCCAATCTAGCATGGCCTAATTTACACATCTATACATATCTAAATATTATCAATCTATTCTATGTTCAATCCGAACTTAAGCACAACTTAAGATGTGTTGAGCTAAGTTCAATTTTGAGCTTGGTTTGCTAAATTCAGGTTAGACCTTGAGTTGGGCCAAGCCCAAGCTTAAGGTTTGAAATGGACCCTCAATTTGACCCAACCCACCTGAGTTGCACCCCTAGAAGGAGCATTATGGCATTCCTAATTGTATTACTTTTTATCTTTTATTAAATTATTTAAATTTTACAAATATTTTATTTAAAATTCTTGAAAACAAATAAAAATGTGTGAGGTGGGGTAAAGTGAAGATTATCCTATTTTCTCATTAATTTTTAAACTTTTATTTCTAATGATCTAAATTGAATGTAGTATTTTATCTAAATTTCATTTAATAAATAACACCATCATTTTATCAAATAATTATAAAATTTCTTTCTTATTAATTGATTTTTTTATTTTAAAATGTTATCAATTAATTTTGCATTTTAGAATTTTTGAAATTTTATTATCTTGTATGGATTAATTTTAAAATTTAATTAAATGGTTTTAAAATAATTGTTGCTAATCAATTAAAATTTTTATTTTCAAAAATTCTAAAGTGTAATTTCAATTAAAGTTACAATTAATTAATATCACTTTTATAATACATACAGTTAATTAATTAAGTACTGATATTATAAATATTGTTTGTTTGAATGTATGTGTATTTATTTTGTTATTTATATGTAGCTTTTATTTAATAAATAAATAAGTATGTTGTGCAATGTTGTTAATATTAATTAAATAACCATTTTAATTATGCATAAATAAATATATAATTAATGGTATAGTATAGTGAAAATCAATAATGCCTGAAAGACAAGGTATTGGAAGAGTTTTGAGCAATCAAAACCCACATGTGAAATTTGATAAATTTCACCTGATTGAGTAACATGTTTATGATGATGGTTGGCAAAAAAATTTTGGATATCATGTCTTTCTAGTATTATAGTCGAACCCTATAATGTATTATCAAATTTGAATGCTAATATAACTTATTTATTTATATTAATTGTTATTCTCTATTTCCTTCATTGTTTCTCCATTATTTCTCTTGTATATGAAGCATGATACATGGATTGGTCTAAACTTAGAAATTGACCATTGATGTCCATAAATCCATTAAGGGCATTGTAGGTATTGTATAGTGGTGAAGGTGCCAGCTAGTTTGCTAGTTGTTGTGAGGACTCAAGGTTGAATGTCATTGTCACCCTTTGTTGGGGGTTGGGGGCTTGAGACAGGCCTTGACACAAAACCTAGGCCTTTAGAATATCTTGGTTGGGTTGAAATGGTCACCCCTAAGCAAAGTGTGTTTGGTTTATTATTCATTTTTTAAAGAATTAAAAAAATCAAAATAAAAGAAAAAATAGATAATGAATTTTAATCAATTTAATGGAGTAATTAAGAGGATAGGGATTTAGTAGAGTGAGTTATTGAATGAGAGAAAGTTAATGACATGATTAATGAAGAGAAATAACTAAAGGGGTTAATGAGAAAAAGAAGAGAGAAAGATAGAGAGTAAATATTGGTAAATTAATGAGAAGAGATAAAAGTCTTAAAGATGATTGGCTACTTAAGTTATTTTATTCAATTTTAAAAATAAAAAATTCAAAAGTAAAACACAAAATAGAAAAGGGGTGGGGGGGGGGGAGGAGAGGCATGCTAACATGGCATGACTTTTTTTAACAGATATATAGACTAGCGAAGGAGACCTGTGCTGGGTACAAAAAAGAAAACTGAGGACTACTAGATCATCTATTTATAATTAATCAAATTATGTAATATATGATATATTTTTTAGATTAAGCATTATATTACTGTGACAATATGTTCAAATGATATTGTTGTCGTTAGAAACTAGCAATAGATAAAAATGGAGGAAATGAGAATGTACGAATTGAGTTGTTTCTGTAGAGGCCTACAACAAAATCAAAGATCCCCAAGGTGTGTCCCTGGTGTAGAAACCTCGGATGCTTAAGTCAGTCAATAAGTGGGTAATGTGGCTAAATCGACGAGAAGGCTAAGGACAAGGTGTAGAGCAAAAGGAGGGTTGGAGTGTGCATACCTTATCCAAGGTGCGTCTTAGTTACTTATAGAAGAGGTAGGTGTGCGAATCGGGTTGGCCCAACTTAACAGTTTATACTGTTTTGGGTTCGGGTTTTGAGTTGGGCCTATTGAAATTTTAACAAAATCCCAACCCTAACCCAGAAAAAGGTTGCACCCCTAAAAAGAGGTACACCATGTCCATTGAAGAGTTCTAGTCCCATTAGGAGATGGCTTTCCAAACTGGCCCAAGGAACCCATGCATAAGGGTGCCCTTGTTCAATCTTAATGTCACCTGGTTAGCTCTGGTTGGCAATCAAATTTGGCCCCATTATATATTTTTATACAATTTGTCTACTTCATATTCAAATATGAGAAAGATGTAAGAAATTAAATTGAAAATGCAATGGTCTTGTCTTAAATTATTGAACCAAGGAAACACAGTATTCTCTTTCACTATAACTCAATCTGAGTTTAAGAGAAAACATGTCATAACGATGGGTTTGACTATGATATGAAAAAGATATGGTATCCAAAAAGCAACTGACCAATAAATTGGAATCATAAACGTGGTAGCGAATAAGGTGTTATTTATCAAAATTTATGGGTGGGTTTTGATTCGCCAAAATTTTTTCCATACTATATCTTTTCTGTATCATAGATTTTCCCCATAACGATAGGTCAATTTAAAAATGAGGCAAATGGTGAATCCTTCTACACTCTGTTACTTAAAAGCCCACACTGCTATTGTACAAATTTATTGGGAAAAATCCACCATGAGTAGACCTATTCATGGGCCGGGCTTTCATTTTGCATTAACGGATTTTTTTAAGGTCCGAACCTGAGCCCGACCTGACCATCGGGCCTACAACTTGGACCCGAGCCAGGCCCTCATAAAAGCTCGAAGTATATAACTCATGTCGCTGCTGAATAGAGGGAGAGAGAGAGAGAAAGAAAAAAAATAAAAAGTGTATATATTAAATTATTAATATATATATATATATTATAATAAATATTATATATTTTATATTATATAAATGAGTCGAGCCGAGCCGTCAGGCTACCCAGCCCATGAACAGGTCTAACCATGAGAATGCATTTTTTCTCCATATCACTTGGTTGATGAAAATCCAATAGCTTCCACTAAAAGAAACTATCCAAATTGGGTGAACTCAAGGGGAAACAAACAAATTTTAATTCCTTGGTTTGGCCTTGAATATTCAGACTTTTACCAAGATGTCTTTTCTTAATGCATTTGCTCATTGGAGTATGAACAAAACTGTAGCACCCCCAAACTACAAGTAATACATTGTAAATATGTAATCCCAAGTTACAAGAATTTAACATCAGCACAAACATCTAAAGTACAGAGAAAGGAAATTATTTATTGGCAAAACCTATAATTGAAAAAAAAGAAGGCATTTAATTATGATAAACTCACGATTTCGTCTTTTACAACATCTTTTGCTCTTGTGCTAGTGAGAAGATCAAAAGGACAAACAGTTTGCTTTAATTACATGTTGGCTTTTGTTTGGATGCGAAGTAGCATCCTTAGTGATGAGCCATGTTAAAGAAGAAAGCTAATGTTGTGTGTGTGAGAGAGAGATTTATAAAAATTAAGGGTTCATTTGGTTTACAGTCAGAATCAGAATCCTTTGGAATTGGAATCGGAATGGAAATGGGAGTCAGCAGGATTGAGATTTCATTCCTAAAGGAGGGGTAGGGAATAACTATTCCTAAAAGTGATGAAGGATTTTACAACTGATGTATCAAATTATGAAAATGGCCCTAAAAGGATGAAGTATAAAACCAAAATAAGGTAGCTCAGTTACAAACATACAATAGCTTTGCAAGTTAGTTTTTCTTGTAATTCTTGCCCTCATCAAAAGTTGTAAGCCCACCACTTTCACCATAGAAACCACAATGCACCATATCTGAACCACTCAATATGCTCAATAACCAATAAAACAAACCAGAAATATTAAACAATTTTCAAATAGGACAAAATCACTATAAATCAAATAAAAACTAGTCTAGAAGCACATAACATCAGAATTAGGTTTTAAGCCACCATAAAATTAACGGGACTAGATCTCGTAAGCACAACATAGGAAGCACGTTCAGTGAACACTTTATAAATACTTTGACAACCATTAAAGATTGTCTTTAGTCTTTTCCAAAGGTAGGTTAGGGATATTTCAAGGGACAAGTGTTAAAAAAATTTGAAAGTACTCATTTAACGTGCTTACAATGATATACCTACATGATTCAGACTTAATAAAATACTCTAAGAAAATCATAATACATCTTGACTCACAATGATAATGGCCATATATTAATTTTAAATTCACTTGAAGGCACGAATTAAGACCTTATAACTTTGTTCCCTTTCCTGAAAAGTTTGGCTTCTTGTGAATAAATTAAATCTTCTAGCCTTGGCCCTCGGTGAGCCTCTCTAATAGAATAGTGTTACCTCCTAAATAAGACATGTCACATAACTCCAAATCAAACTCGTATTCATTTCCTCTCATCATAAGTGAAGCTTTACAATATATTTATAAATCTCTAATTAATGTCATATTCATAGAGAAGAAAGTTTATTAGGAAAAACATTATATATTCTAGTCTTTCTAGAGTAGTTTCCTTCGGTTGCCAAGTCATTCCAAATCAGGAAAGTTCAACAACAACTGAGTATTTCAACAATTTATCAGCAGTCAAAATAATCACAAGAGAGAAGTCGATATTGATCTTCCGTTTCTTGTTTTTTATTAAATTCTTTTATTGAATCATAGTTTTTAAAATTGGACCAGACCAGATGATCGGACCACAAAAATCGGGAACCGGTCAAGTCGTTTTACTCCAGAACTGTTATTTCACCAAAAACTGTTGATTTGGTCAACAAATCACTGACCCAGGCGGTCGAATCATCCAACAGTTTTGACCGTCTTTTATTTTTTATTTTTTTATTTTTTTATCAGAACGACCATCCATTCAGTTCGAACGATCAGACCATTCGACCCGAGAACTGGACCCTGACTGGTTCGTTGTCCGATTCAGTTTTGAAAACCTTGTATTGAATTCCAATCTCCTTTAAATATTGATTTGGAGTCAAAAATTATGAATTTTTTAAATAATGATGTGGAATTTGATGATTTTATACAAACTTGAGTAATGGAAGTATAAAATGATTTATTCTAAGGAATATATATTGTCATGCATAAAAATACAAAGTGAGTTGCACTTGTTTGTTATGGAGATGTCTCTATGGCAAGTTGTTCATTGATTTCAATGGAATATCTATAATATGAATGTGAAGAATGAAATATGAATCTTTAAACCTTCACCATGCAATTTGATGGCTGAATAGATGAATGTGAAGAATGAAATATGAATCTTTAAACCTTCACCATGCAATTTAATGGCTGAATAGAAATTTAAACATTAGAAGAGAGAGAGAAATACTATCATGCATAAAAATATAAATTGAGTTGACAAATGAGGGTCAATCCAATCACCAATACAAGTGACCCTTTTCATTAATTTTAAAGTATTAAACTACTTAATTAATGATAACATAATTAAGTCATTAATTACAAGATTCTTTAATTAATTAACTTAAAAAATTAATTTTTAAATCAATTCATTTCATTGACTTAAAGTCATTACCTTAACTAATTAACTTCATTACCTTGATTAAATTAAACTAATTAACTAAGATTAATTAATTAGTTATTAGCTACTTTGTTGTGTACGCCTAATCTATATAGGGTTATTTTATCAAGGGAAAATGACAACGCAACCTATAGGTGCATACAACTTACCTAGACCCTCAAAGAATACTCAAACACTAAATGGACCTCAGAAAGATTCGCCCAACTATGCGATGAAGTCACACCCACAACGGGTCGAGAGGACAATGAACCGAACCCGCGATGAAATCCGAGTGCATACCCAAACACACGGAACCGTTACAAAGGAGTGCCTCATGAATCTTCGCGTGGTGCCAATGAACATCAATTTTTGGACGATGACGTTAGTATCCCCCACGTAGGATCAGTGATGGTATGCAGGAAAGGTAGTAGCCTTCGTGAGTAATGAAGATCTTAGGGATAAGGAAAGCTAATCCCCGAGGATATCTTCATGAAACAGGTGGTGACACCCCGTAGCGTATCCAATAATTGCCGGCAAGCAGTATATTTCCTTCCCCGATATAGGACGAATACACTTGGCTCCTACATTTTGGAGCCCCGACGCTTCCTCCATAAATATGGGAACCCTCTTCGTAATTCAGGGAGACACCAAAAAATATTATTGAAGACACCCTCGAGCTTATACACGCCCCTCTTTTTTTACTCCCCTTTTGAGCTCATTCCTCCTCCGCAGATCTTCCTTCGTCTTTCGAAAAAAGAGACCGTCTTTCCCACACCTTATAGTAGAATCTCTAGTTCGCTATCTTTGATCACAAAGGATGGCTACAAGAAGGATCAACCTCACTACTATCCTCGAGGAACAAAACGATACCCCTGAGAACGTCAACCTCAGAAACGAGAACCGATCGGAAGTAGAGACAACCATGCATGCTGATTTCGAGATCCTATCAAGCAAAATTTACAGGTTCGAAGCTTCTCTTTTGGTTTTCGAGGAGCGGTTCAAGAGGATGGAACAAAGCGTGGAGGAAACAAGAAGCACCCTCCAAATACTATTGAGTTGCTTAGCCCATGTGGAACAAACACCTACCGCCACTATCCCTAGTGTCCCAAATTCCAACCCCAACCGGCTCACCCCTAATGTCATACCCACCTTCCCCGGTGTGCCCGGACAACACCATGGAGGCAACCTGGCCTCGTCCTAGGCAGGATCCGCACCCGCCTACCAACCCCACACTTCACCCGGAGCTAACCCGTCATCCGAAATTCCCCTTAGCAGGGACAAACTGAAGGAGTTCGTTTAGGGGCTGGTGGTTGAGAGTCGTGGCCAGGCACAGGATTTGGCAGTTTTGCAAAAGCCTTACTTCTATCGTATCCTATACAAGTTGTATCCTGCCGAATACACCTCCTCGTAGTAGTGGCCCCAGTACGATAGGCAAAGAGGCAGTCCGCAGGAACACATAAGCAAGTTCGAAGAATCTCTCGAACCCTTTGCTCTAGACGGGGACCTCAAAGTATGAGAGTTCTCAAAATCGTTGATAGGGCCAGCATACACGTGGTTCATAAGCCTCACCCTCGGGGGGGATCATTTTGTGGGGGGAGTTGGCAAAGAGTTTCCTATCGAAATGGTTCACGCTAGAAAGGAAACTGACAATGGCCGATCTCCACAAGGTAGAACAGGGGCCAGGGGAGGATCTATTGGCCTATGTCCTGAGGTTCTAGAAGCTTACCCATTATGTTTTTGATGAGCATGCCACCGAGAAGAGCTTTGCCGAACAGTGCGTTCAAGGCATGCGACCGGCATATTGCATAGGCATTGAAAACATCGAGGCGGAGACATTTAGTCAACTTTGGAAATGCGTGGAAAGGACAATGTGGATGGTCAAGGGCACAAATCTGCACGCCAGAGAGGAGGAATATGCAGTCGATAGGAGACCCCGAGACCGTGGAATGGTCAGACCGGGGCCGTATCAAATAAATAACATCCAAGGAAGAATAGATTTGCCAACACCTCCCCCTTTATTGTGTACCAAGGAAGAAGAGATATGCCAACACCTCCCCCTTTTCCATGTACCAAGGAAGAAGTAATCATGATCATGAACAAGTTAGTGGAAGATGGGGTCATCACCTTGCCACCGCCACCCCTGGGAGTAAACCCAGAAAAAGGCGAAGCACAACGGCCGGTGGTGCGAATACCATCAAACCCCGCATCATGAATGGATGAATTGTTTCATCCTTAGGAGGATATTTGCACAAAGGGTAAAGTTGGATCAATATGTAACCAAAGGACCGGCTCGCGTAGAGACTGATCCTCTGCCAGCACACGCTCGGGGAGGCAGCGTCAATGTAGTCGGGGCTGCAGGGCAGCACCAAGTGGATGCCCTGATAGAGAGATTGGAGCGAAGCGAGGAATTATGTCAATTCTTCACCAAGCAAGGGGCCAACTCGGCAATACAGATATTGGCCATCAGAGCACTAGCCAAAGTCTTTCGACACCCCCCCCACCGCCGTGCAGCTACAATCTTAGTAATGTAGAGTTCACGACAAATGACATGTTGGCGGTTGATCCCCTTCATAACTGACCACTGTACATCATGCCTAAAATAGGGGGATATGATATGCGGAGATCCATGGTTGATCCTAGTAGTTCTGTCAACCTCATGCCGATCCACACACTGGATCTCATGGGCATCTGAAAAGAGGACATCAAAGGGCTCCCGTTGGAAACAACGGACTTTTAGAACGCCCATAGGAAACTTTTACTACAAGATAATGCCCTTTGGGCTTAAGAATGCTGGGGCAACATACCAAAGAGCGATGACTAGTATCTTTCATGACATGATCCACCGAGAGATAGAATGCTATGTGGATGAAATAGTAGTGAAGACTAAGAAGAAAGAGGAGCACCTTGAAATCTTAAGGAAGATCTTTACTAGATGCCGAGAATTTAAACTGAGACTACTAAACCCGTTGAAATGTGCATTCGGAGTGCAATCGGGAAAATTTCTTGTTACCGGGTAGACCAAAGCGGAATACATCCGGATGAAAGTAAGGTCTGGGCCATTCTATATTTGCTGTAGTCGGTGAATCAACCCCAGTTGAAGGCCTTCCATAGAAAAGTTTCCGATCTAAGAAGGTTTATCCCTGGTCTCGCTCACTCGGCCCTACCACTGATGAGATTGGTCCAGAAAGCCACTGGATTCAAATGGACCAAGGAACACGAAGACGCTTTCGAACAGTTAAAACGAACGTTGGCTAAAGCACATGTGATGAAGCCTCCTAAGGATGGATGTGAGTTCAAGATGTACATCGCAACAGGGCTGGAAGCGATAGGGTGTCTGCTAGCGCAAGAGGATTATAACAAGCTAGAAACCCCCATTTATTACGCCAGTAGGACCCTCAAGACAACAGAGAAGAACTATTCTCACATGGAGTAGCAATGTCTGGCATTGGTTTTCACCACGCAGAAATTTAGGCATTACATCCTTGGGCACAAGGTAAGGCTCATCGCATAAAGTGATTTGATCAAGTTTCTTATGGACAGACCTTCCCTGTTTAGAAGGCTTGTGAAGTGGATGATACAACTCAATGAATACGATGTGAAGTGTACATAGCCCAAAGCTATTAAATGTCAGGCCGTGGCCGACCTCTTGGCCATCTTCCCGTTAAACTCCGGTTTTCCTATATCGGAAAAAATCCTAGGAGATCTGCCCATGGTCGCTTTGACAGGGGACAACGAGTGGATCTTGACCTTCGACAGAAGTAGTACAAGCACCTCTACCGGCGCTGGAGTAACATTGACTCCCCCTGATGGATGGACGATGGCTTTTTCATTTAAACTCCATTTTTCGTGCTCGCATAACATAGCAGAATACAAAGCATTGATTCTTGGTATGATGAAAGCTATTGAATCTGGCGCGAAGAAGATAAAGGTGTTTGGCAATGCGAAGCTGGTGATCGGGCAACTTGACGGAAGCACGACGGTAAAAGAGCTCACCATCCTACCATATAGGACATTGATACAAAAACTGATTCATGGTCTCAACGTACGCTTCAAGCATAAAGATAGAGCCAAAAAAAGGTTCACTGAAGCCCTAGCCACATTAGGATCCAAGATGCAAGCCAGCCCCGAACTAATAGAAATCACTGTCCAAACCATCGACGAATAGTTGACCATCACCCTAAATGCTTAGGTGGAAGATGAGGAGTAGATAGCGGTCGACGACTAGAGGCATGAAGTGATACGAAAACTAAAAGGGGAGATCATGGGGACCCAGGATATAGGGTTGATCGCGAAGTTTCAACTGGAGCAAGGGGTATTGTACCATCGAGAATTGAACGGCGTGAGGACAAGGTGTTTAGGAAAGAAGGAACTGGAAGTCACGCTCGGCAAGGTACATGAAGCCACCTGTGGAGCAACCATGGAGCACTTGTTTTGCAAATTACAATGTTTGGGACACTATTGGCCTGCGATGAAATTTGACTAAAATAAAACACAACGGGAATGCAGCAAGTGCATCCCGCAGTCAGATAGCAAAGAATACTTGGTGATCTGCAATGAAGACTGGAGGAAGGTATACGTAGAGTACCTGCAAAAGTGCATACTTCCGATCGACATTAACATAAGGAGAAAATTACTATCAAAGATCAAGAGATTTTAGCTCCAGAACGGCATGTTGTACAGGAGATCGCACACAGGTAGACCCTTGCGATGTTTGGCGGGCAAGGAAATCGACGATATCTTGGAAGCGACCCAATTCCGAACTTGCAACCCATTAGGGTTAGCTCGCATTACACAACCATATACTGCATCTCGGGTTCTTCTGGCCAACTATGTTGGAGGATATGTAGTGGCACGTACGCCGTTGTCATAAATGCCAAGTTCACGGAGACAGGATCCACAAACCTGCTAATGCACTACACCCTGTTATTACCCCCTATCCGTTTCATACGTGGGGGATAGATCTTATAGGAAAGAGACACCCACCGTCCAAAGGGTACTGCTTCATCATTGTCGCGACGACTTACTCACTAAATGGGCATAAGCCATTCTCTTGCGGCGAATTTGCGCTAACAACATTGCAAACTTCTTGCAACAGATCATCCACAGATTTGGGGTGCCGATGTGGATACTAACAGATAACGGCTTGTCAATCAAGAAGCAAGAGGTCCGATAACTTTTAGGGCAGTATGGAGCAAGACTGGGGACGTCAACAACATACTATACTCGGGGCAATGGTCAAGCGGAAGCCACAAACAAGACATTACTGAAAATGCTAAGTAAAAGTGTAAGTGACAACTAGAAAGATTGGGCAGAAAAGCTATCAGAGACGTTATGGGCTTATCGCACCACAATCAGGAAGGGCACGTAGGCGACACCTTACTCCCTGGTATATGGGCAAGAAGGAGTACTGCCAGTAGAAATCAAAGTTGTGTCTACAAGAGTAGCCACACAGATGGGCAAGAAGATTGGGACTGAGACCGCGGATATCTTACTCGCAAATGGACTTGAGATAATAAATGAAGTTAGAGACAAAGCAACAGAAAAGCAAAACAAATATAAACAAGCGCTAGCGACCAACTTTAATAGACATTTGAGATCCTGTGGCTTTAACGAAGGTGACATCATGTTAAAAACAACCCTTAACGTTAGGCAGGGCAAATCTGCGGGGAAATTTGCCCCAACATGGGAAGGACCTTACCTAATAAAAGAAGCTTATAAATCGGGATACTACGTGCTGAAAACATGTGCATTCATTTTATTTGAAACGAATGATCTTGACTTTTTGACTTTTCACAATATGATCTTGCAGTTGAATAATCATATGTACACCGTTCTTAACTTTTTACTTGCACGAATATGTGATATTGCTCCCTTCTTTTTCTCTCTCTCTTTGTAGATACAAAATATGTTTTTCCTTTATACACATGTGCATTCGTTTTATTTGAAAAGAATCAAGACACACCAATACGCCCTGGATAGCATGATATAATTATCGCTAATGGATATATTTCGATTAATGCGATGAATATTGACTACACTTCTCATATATACATATACATATATACTCTTATCTCCTAATAACCCCATGATTGCACTTTCATTCCATGTCCAATTCCACGATGCCACATGCTCCATGCGAAGGCCCTGGCAACCCCAGGCACAACTCAAAACCCCGGCAACCCTGGGCGCTCTATACTGCATGCTCCATGCGAAGGCCCTGGCAACCCCAGGCATAGCTCAAAACCCCGATAACCCTGGGGGCCCTATATCGCATGCTCCATGCGAAGGTCCTGGCATCCCCAAGCGCAATCTAATTCCATGGCCAGTTCCACGATGCCACAAACTTCATTAGAAGGCCCTAGCAACCCCATGCGCAACTCAAAACCCCGACAACCCTGTGTACTCTATACCGCATGCTCCATGCGAAGGCCCTAACATCTCCAAGCGCAATCTAATTCCCTATCTTGTTCCATGATGCCGCATGATCCATGCGAAGGCTCTGGCAACCCCAGGCGCAACTCAAAACCCCGGTAACCCTGTGCACTCTATACCGCATGCTCCATGCGAAGGCCCTGGCATCCCTAAGCGCAATCTAATTCCGTATCTAGTTCCATGATGTCGCATGATCCATGCGAAGGCCTTGACATTCTCAGGTGCAATCTGATTTCGTGGCCTGTTCCACGATGTCGCATGCTCGATGCGAAGGCCCTGGCATCTCCAGGCGTGATCTGATTCCATGGTCAGTTCCACGATGCCACATTCTCCATGCAAAGGCCATGGCAACCCCAGGCGCAGTTTGATTCCATGGTCAGTTCCACGATGCCGCATACTCCATTCGAAGGCCCCGACAACCCCGGGTGCAGTTTGATTCTGTGGCCAGTTCCACGATGCCGCATGCTCCATGAGAAGGCCCCTGGCAACCCCAGGTACGACCACACCCTCACGTAACCATTAGGGGGTTTTCAACAACAGCAGGTATGACTCCTATTCAAATCATAGGCATAAATTTGATGTCCAACTGCGATGAACCAAGGATGACAAACTACACCCATCTCGTGCAACTAGCATACTTTGCTAAAGCACAACACTAATTCTGATCATCGGTGCCTCACACCCACACGGAAGTCGAAGACACATACACCCACACCGAAAGACAACAAAGGCCTGATATTCAAAATAAGCCTCTTGTGCAGTCGCTTCCTAGGTAGGATTGCAATAAAGTCCAAACTTTTGCTGATTATTTATATAAACTAAACCATAACCACATTGCCCATGGAGGGCCCCCATTGACATCAAACACGACAACATCGCGACTATGGGAGACTTCTCCCCAACGAACACGTTAAATATTTACTCATTTCATGTAATTTTATCGCATAAAATAGCATCTTGAATATTGGAATAACGTTGCTCCATCAGTGATAAAGTCCACTATACAGGTGCCAATACTTAGTCACGACAGAGTCTAACGGGCTCTCAACCCAGGAATAGCTAATCATGGCACCCCGACACTCTTACTGATATTAGCAACCCTCTCCGACAAAGACTAATACTTACACTGAATCCCAAACTAAGGGGGCACACACGTTTTCTTTCCACAATTAGTTGTTGATCACACTCGCAATGGTGTTCGATTGCGATAGACTCTCGTAACACTTACGACAATACTTGTTTATGACGAAATATACAATGCGGTCAACTCTGAGCAATTTGATTACCACTCAACATTCACACGCCAGGCAAAGGTTCACAACCATGCGATTTTCTTGATAGAAGAAAATCTATCAAGATGCAGGGGGGCTGTACCCAGTAAAATAACAACGGGATCATTCCCAAACAACATAAGCATAAGCCATTGGCGACAAACACTCGTCGTTTGAGATACACATATAGTCAGTCATTTGTGTTAACCATGTCATTCACAACAAAGAATTTTTTTTTACATTGTTAACACATCTCAACAAATTGCAAATTGCACATTACATTTTTTTGAAATACGACAGTGCAAAGTACCAAGGTGCCCCATCAAAGGTGTGTTACAATGAAAGAAACTATTTGGCCCATTCACTGCATACAACAATTATCGCGTCTATCACCCCACTGGTCTCCTCGTTCCTCTTCAAGGAGTCCAACTCCGCCCTATAATCCTCTAGGATCCATTCATGTCATGCGCATTCGTCCCTTAGAGTCACAAGTTTTTCGGTAGCCCTCTTCATATTGGCCTCAACGACCTTGCGTCATCCTTAAATGTCTCTCAACTAGCGGAACAAAGTCTACCTGAGGCATGTTGGAGCCCGCCTTCTAGAGATCATGCGCAAACACTACAATACGCCGCCCCATGCGGAAGCCCATCGACGAGAAAGCACGACAGGCCTCCATCCAGCAAGCAAAACCGGTCCATGACAATTCATCCGATGCTTGACTCATTATCCGACTCATCAAAATCACCACAGTATTCAAAGCAGGACTCACGAAATTGGTATGTAACTTTCCCTCCAGCAACCACCCTACCTGAACCACATGGGACACAAATGAAGCTACAACACTAGATATGCTATACTTCACTTCGTTGCCTTGGACCGATACCGAATCCACTATTGGGAAATGTGAGGGAGGTTGTGGTGATCGCAGTACTCCAATAGTTGTTGGATCTGAAGCAACTCTTCTTCATACAATAGTCCTTCAGGAGGGAGAGTAAACTCAGGACCTTCCCTTGCACTTTCAGAACAATGTTCCAGATCACCAGCAACCTCTAGTTGAAGTGAAGCAGCACCATCGTCGGCCGCATTGGTCCCCTCCCCAGCAGCATTAGACACGTTAACACTGCCGGCAGCAGCAATGGCCTGCGGTTCGAACACTACTGCACATGAGCTCATTGCCATTTGCCCAGCACGAAGCATCGCCGACCTCACCTTGTCGCGAGCGTCCTCATCGGAACCCTCACCCACCACATTGACCGTAGGCTCAAACTTGGGGGTTGTTCGTTCCTTACTTCCCCCGCTGCACCGTCGACTGGTTCAACGAGCGAATCCTGTAAGAATTCAAATACGAACAGTCAGCAGACTACAGTTAGAGAAGAAAGAATATGTGAGGGTCAATATGAAAATAACCACAACTGACCCCATGACCTGCCCCATCAAACCCGACAACATCATCATTGGGTTGGGCACCGCTACGATGTACCAGTTGTGGAAGTATAGAAAACCCGACAGTTAACTACCATGTCATACAACATAGCACGACCTATCCATAGATGTCTGCCAACTTACCAAACTTTGCCCGTTGTCGGCGCCGAGCGAGACATTTGCCTCCTTGCGTTTGCCTACACCTCCTGGAAGACGTGTTGCGATAGAGATGGGGACGACTCCCTAGTTGGAAACATGATCTTTCGAAGGTGCTAAGACAAGGCGAGGTCTAGGGGATTTCCCAATGGCTTCTTGGAATCCCGCCAACAATGCACAAAGATAAGCCAATTGTAGCGCCTTGCATTGCGACTCCCGATAGAAGCCGACAACTGGCAAATGCGAACAACCTAGGAAGGCTCGATTGTGTCGACGAACCCAGAACACATCCTCCCCGGTGGCCTATGGAAATTGCCCACCGAGATCATCATACCTGAATTGTCGCATCACCCGATCCGGGCAATACACAGCTAGTTGTGATTCGCCATTGCAATCGAGATAGGCTATCACACCGAGCCATGCGATCAACCACATGATGCTCGCTGCAACATTACTCGTATCTAAAGCGCAATGTTGGTCTGTGTCGACGGGGACAGGTGCATTGGCACAGAACGACATAGTATCGGGAACTATCTGGGAATAGGGCCTCCACTTGAATCAACCCAGGGAGGCCATTCGGACGTCAATCTCACCTATCCGGAAGCTTTTATGGTGACTGGTTTGTAACCATCGATTCCCCTTGCAAACCCCGAAGATCTTCTCCTCGAATTCGTCCCCTTGCAGAGTCGCCACTAGAACTCTGAGATGCGCGAGCGGACGCGGGGTCACCGTGAGATCGAACCATTCATAGAGAAACATCCAAAGAAATGAAGCATAAACATAACTGACGCGACACTTACAATTGGGATCCACCGACTGCGTCACAGTGTCATCTAGCTGCTTGTACAAGTATTCCACGAACATGGAAGCCAAAGGAAGCCGGTGACAGGTTGCGGCAAGGATGGCAAGGGGGACTAAAGAAGTATGCATCCCATAGTCTGGCAGACCAAGGAAGAGAAACCGGGATAGCACATATAAGATAAATGCGGTGAGATGGCATTGATTGTCCCTACCCCTCACCATTACGTCGCAACTTCCATGCGACTCGAACCAAAACTCTATCCAGTGCTCTAGGGGCATCTTTCCGCTGGCTGAGGTCTGGTCCTCCTATGCTTTGAAAGAGCCTATCGCATGAAGCAACTAATCGCATAACTCCATGTAATCTACGGGGATGGACTCGATATGCTGCAAATGATGGGTGAATAAGGCACCACCAACAGAGTGGCCGTGTCCTCAACCGTCCCTATGAACTCTCCAAATGCCCCATCAAATGTGTGTGTTCAACAACACCACAATTCCACCAGACGACCCACATACTTCACACCCTCCCTTCCGGATAAGCCTATGTAACAGTCTATGAGCCTGAGTAGACCGGAGTCCTGCAACATCCGACAATACATGGGGTTTTCAAATACAAATTTTGCCCATGTCGAATAACTGTTAGCGGATTTTGAATTGTCAATCCTTGACTCCTGACACTTGTAGGACATGGATTGATCTGAATGACCGCAAAGGCATAGCAACTCAGTCGCAAGAACAGGGTCGAATATACCCTCTATACCTCTCAACACAAGAACAGGAGGCCAAAACCCTGGTAGTGGCCAAAGCTGCCTCCCATTCCAAAAGCAGTTCAGCCATGTCTATCATCCGTACAAAATTGACAAAAGGGCTCTCGACCCTCTTCTTAGTCTCTCTTCTCCTCTCCCACCCAGCAATCCTAATGTCTCGGTGGTGACGTGGAGCCATGGATGACAAACCAATCGAACTTCAAAGGAGTCTATGAAATTGAAATTATCTCTGCACAGAAAGGAGTGAACACTAGTACACCCAGTATGCTCCCACCTTTTTGTAAAACCAAACCCCTTCAATAGTCACACATGTCACAAAACGAACAGTAGCGAGGCACACGAACAGACGCCCACTCAGAGCTCGACGGGTTAGTTAGGACGAAAGCAATAATGTAAAATTCCCTAAACACCCCTAGCAGGGCGGGATTGGAAGACCTCATCAATTCAAAAGACACACTCCGTCAGTAACCGTCACCCGACTGTATTGAGCGCTAACTCCATTTTGATTGCACGCTTGAAATGTAATAATTTAGGAGGCGCAGAATCAGGCGACACTATCACAAACCGCCACCTGTCCAGAAATAATTAATTATTAAGACCCGATGGGACAATGACTTGAATCACTTCAGTCGATTTAGATGTATATTGACAATACTACAACTCAAGGATTTGCTCTCTTTCCGCAAGCCACCTTAGGCTCGATGGACGGGGTAGTTACAAGGTATCGAGGCGTTATCGCAACATCACAAGTATTGTAGCGTGAACATAGACAAGTAGTCCAACTAAAAGAGTTTTACATGTTAGGGATAAAGACTGTGCTGAGATTGAGTTGGACAATCACAAAATTAAGCAAAACACCAACATCAATATTTGTTATAATTGTACAACGTCCATTAAAATATTTACAAGATGAAGTACAACATCGATCAACCTACCCACCCAGCCCTCACAACCTCGATGTCCCGAAGCAGAGGTTCCCAAGCCTCATAAGCCTATAACTCAGCAACCTCCGCTTCGCACTCCGCTAGAAGCTTGGTGGCCAATTCCAGTCTGGCTTCCCCTGCCTCCACGCGATGACGCACATCCACCAAGGATTGACCGCAGACTAGCGGCGTGTCCCCAAGCACTGCCCTCCAAAATACGTGTGCCAATCGAACAACGCACTCCTCTACCCCCGCGACTTTAAAACCAATTGCGGTGAGGCTATCACAAGTCTTCACTCATTGCACAAGAATGGGTCACGAAACTCGATCATGCAGGAGGTTGACAATCTCTGACATCACCAACGTGAGCGTATTCAGTGCCAGACTGACAATTACCACGGGCAGTTCCACTACAGGCAGATCTAGACCGAATGGCTACCTTCGCAAAAGACACCACTTCCCTCGACACCATGAATTGATCTCGCGGGCAGATGCCATGAACGACCACCCCATCAGTAATATTGTACCCCAAAGGGGCGATGTCGTTTTCTTCACAGTACTGCCCTAGTTGATGGCGGATCATGGCATGCTCGAGCAACAATGCCGACCCCACTGGCGATGGCGAATTAGAACCCATAGATTCGCCATCAGGCAGTTGTGCACCATTTTGACCAAGATCTATTTCCAAGTATAGAAACACGAAGTCAATACAAAGCATTGTGATACACAATAAGACGTCCCCTTACCTTTTATAGACGAACACCACCCCAAAAATGGGAAGCCGACAAGGCACATCCAGAAGAATCATCACAAAGAAACAAAACACTACGCCTCCTCAGTACACCGAGCAAAGAACACCACACCGCGAAATGTGGCATTAAAAATAATGAAGTATCTAACGTTGTCACTAAGCTAACGGGAACCCAAGCGCCACACATGGCAGTTGTCTTATCAAAACTAAAAGGAGGTAGGGTGACCAGCCCTATGACCCAACCACCAATTAGCCTGTGAAAAGCCAACAAAACTAGCATCCCATAACCGACCGCCTCGTTATCTTTTGGTGACTTACTTGCCGCCAATATCCAAAAGGGGGGGGGACTAATCATAACACGCGATCCATATAACACCAAATGCTGTCAGGACGCAACTCACCAAAAGATAGGGGGGCTAATCAACCCTATATCGTATCAAGCTACCATACACGAATATAAGGAATACACAATATGTGCAAAACTACTTTGTGAGCAAAAACACCAAACCCAACAAAGCAATATGCTTATTGCTAAGATCCTACTTATCAATAAACAGGGGGGCTAATGTAGGTGCATACAGTTTACATAGACCCTCAAAGAATACTCAGACACTAAATGGACATCAGAAAGATTTTTCTAACTATGCGATGAAGTCACACCCACAATAGATCAGAAGGACAATGAACCGAACCTGCGACGAAATCTGAGTGCGTACCCAAACACACGGAACCGTTACAAAGGAGTGCCTCGCGAATCTTTGCATGGCGCCAATGAACATCAACTTTCAGACGGTGACGTCAATATCCCCCATGTAGGATCAGTGATGGTACACAGGAAAGGTAGTAGCCTTCGTGAGTAATGAAGATCTTAGGGATAAGGAAAGCTGATCCCCAAGGGTATCTTCATGATACACGTGGCGACACCCCGTAGCGTATCCAATAATTACTGGCAAGTTGTATATTTCCTTCCTCGATATTGGACGAATACACTTGGCTCCTACCTTTTGGAGCCCCAACGCTTCCTCCATAAATACGGGAACCCTCTTTGTAGTTTGGGGAGACACCAAAAAAGCTTATTGAAGACACCCTTGAGCTTATACGCGCCCCTCCTTTTTTATTCCCCTTTGAGTCTACTCCGTAGATCTTCCTTTGTCTTTTGAAGAAAGATATCGTCTTTCCCACACCTTACACAACCCATTTAACAAATTTTGAACACCGAAAAACCTATATGTTAAATGGGGAACTGTTGCAATCCTCCCATTATTTCAAAATCCCAGTGCATCCCCCACTCAATTGACATTCCATGTCATTGTCCAGTATATTTTCGAACAATAAAATTACCCCCAACTCTTTCAATCCATATCTCTATGGGTTATTACGTCTAAAAGCTAACTGCCTAAGTTCCACTATTCTACGCCTAATTCCCTCTTGTTCGAATCTAACTGCCCCACTATTCTATGCCATTTACAACCACCATCTAGTTCATTGTTTTCAGTATTTCTCTCGAGAACAACAGGCAATAGAGAGAGAGAATTCATGCTTATGGTATCTTTATCTTGATACAATATGTTCATTCATTGGGAAAAGATTTTTGGATCTAATTTATGATTTTGCAGGAATAATCACATCTTTTTTTTACTTTTCAATTTGAACATCAAAACCTCTTGGGTTTTCTAATTGAAAATGCTTTGATCCCTACTGTTATATGCCATTGTCAGTCGCCTTCTAGTTCATCATTTTCAATGTTTCTCTCAAGAATAAGAGGCAACAAAGAGAGAGTGTCAAAGCTCGTCCTTTTGGAATCTTCGTCTTGATAGAGGAAGAGGAAATCGTGGTTGCGCTTGGATATTAGGGTTTTTATTAGGTATGTTGTTTCATGTGTTTTCTTAGAATCCCTGAGTTTTTTTTTTCGAGAAATATGTGGGAATTGCAAAGATTTAATTTTTTAGATATATTTTTTCGTGTATCATGTGGTTCAATTAGGAAAATAATTGATGATCTTTTGGTATTATTGCTTAACTTTACCCAAATAGTAGGGTTTGCCTGTAAACACTGTGTTGGTGGGATATTGTAAGTATTCATTCCGTCCCAATCGTTAGTTTTGTGTGTTCCTTTGACTTGATTTGAGTTTTTAAGTATTCTTAGATGTACCTATAGTACTACAATAAAATGACAGAATTTAGCTTACTTGACTATTTAGGAAATCAATATTCATATATGGATCCACTAGTTGTTGTAGAGAATAGCATAAAACATTCTCATTTAGTTCATTTTGGTAAGTTCTGGTCATTATGACCTTCATGGCCTATCTATCTCCACTTTTGCCGATGCAATCTCCTCTTAATCAAGTAACTATCCTACATATCTACAAAAAAAAATATTTTAACAAAATAATAAGGGAAGTAATTCCTATTATTAGAATTGAATGGTCCTAAGTGTAGTCAAAGTAAAAGAGGGAAATTTGGCTCTACCAAATTACACCTTTTGTATTACTTGTTTAAAATAAAGGAAATCCAATTTTGTTTAAGCCTAAATATAGTATAGTACCCTACCATGACTTTCCTAAAAGGTAAGGGGTTCATTAAGTTGCATAACTTATAAATTGCTAGCCCAGGTTGGGATTACTGGCTTTCCGAGCATAATGACATCCAATAATAAAAATTTAATTATTTAAATTTTATTTTTTAAATCAAATTATATGCATAAAAAAAAAGTATGACACAAGCTCAAGGTAAATTGGGCTTCGCTAACCTTTAGGCCTATGCACAAAAAAAGGCATGGACCTCATTTAATTCTTAGAGTTGGTTTGGCTTGACTTACCTATCTTTTTATAAATGAAGGCAAGACCTCCATTCCCATTCTTGAATAATGTGGGGCTTGGAACAACACTAAATAATGAGTGCTACCATTCAGTATACTTATAAGTCCTGCGTTGCTTAAATAATGAAATGAAGGCCTTGCCTAAGAAGACAATTTACATACTTGAGTTGGCTCAACTGTTCACACATGTATTGACATGTGTCAACTAATTAATATTTATTTATATGTTAAAACTTAAAATTTTTATATCTTATATAAAGTAATAAACATTTAGCATAAAATAGAATATACTTGTATATATATATATATATAGCATATATAATATAATGTTATAATATATATTTAAAAATATATATTATATTATATTGCAGGCCCGATCTAGGTTGGGCTTACACACAACAGCTTGGGCCCAGGCCCGAAAATTTACGGGCTAGGCCGGGCCAAGAATGATCACCCTTAAGGGTTAGTAAAGTTAGTAGCTTAGTAATTGCACCAAGAAATTTGTATCTTGTAGACAAAAAAAAAAAAAAAGAAAAACAAAAACAAAATAAGGTGCAATTTCTACAAGATAAGCAAACCTTCAAGTTTTAACATTACATAGAGAAGTTAGTAAATGTTAGTAGCAAGACTAAATTGGTAAAGCTTGGGAATGGGAATGGAGGTGCTTGCAATACATTACTAGTTGGACTTACAGGTGCCAACAAGACTAAATTGGTAAAGCTTGCATGTCTATTAAACCTTTTATTTGGCTTTTGGGTGTCAATCAAACCTTAATGGTGTTCAACAAAGAACACCTCCTATACTCAAGGATGTTATAAGTATAGCACAATAGTAGGATACAAAAGCCTCAAAGATAGGTAGCTAAAACAATACAAACTCAAACTACTCAATTTCAATAGTATATTATCAAGATTCTTATCTTAGAGAAGAGACACACAATAGATGGGTGAGACTATACAAGCTCACAATCTTCTCATTTTTTCTCACCTCTCAAACTATTGAAGCTCAAAAATCTCTTCACCAAATGGACTCTTACAAACTTGCTCTCAAAAGACAACTATCCACTATATATAATGTTAGCTCAGGTTAGGGGTGCTCACAGTTTGGTTAACCGAACCGTGGGCCCATTTTCCAAACCAAACTAGTAGTGCAATTTCTAAAAAACTCATAAGTGAAACCGAATCTCAATTAACCAATTGATCGATTTAGTTAACCGCCCATTCAGTTCATTGATTTTTTTTTGTTTTTTTATTTTTATAATATATATTATAAATAAATATATAAATATATAATAAACACTAGAAAATACATATAAAATATTATATATGTATTAACCATTGGAGGGATTTTACCATCTTTAGATATCTTTCAAAATGACTCTAGGATGTGGGAAGGATTACCAAACATTGTAGTAGTCATTTAAGCCTTCAAACGACCAAATTCATCAAAAGAATCTTTTTTTGGTTGACCAAACACAGTATTAGCTATTAGATGAAGGAAGAAATCTTTTTTCCCTTTGGTTGGTCGAGTCTTCCAGATCATAATAAATCAGGTACAATATATTAGTTGGGGCTAAGGGCTTACACACTGTCTAACATACATTTGTTATAAAATATAACCTATGGTTGCTTGGAATGGGATTTTGTTGAACAAGCTTTGAGGTGATTTTGATTCTTGGACTAGTGGGTCAATTGGATAATGCAATGTATAACCATTGTATCCTTTCAAGTTTGAGTTAATCGGTCTTCAAACTCTCGGTTTGAGCAAACAATGGCCATTAGACAAGGAGATCCCCCCCCTTTCTCTCCATACATTTTTGTTCTTTGTGATGAAGCTCTATTAAGGATGATAATTATTGTTTCTGGCTCTAAAAATGATGATCTTGGTGTCTTTACTTCAAGAAATGGATTAAACGTTCTCATTCTCCAATTTGTTGGTGATTGCTTAGTTTTTGCCAAAACTACTATTCTGGAATGCCTTAAAATTAGGGATCTTTTATCAAAATATGCCAAGGTAACGTGTAAAAATCCAAAATTGCCAAGTCTTCTCTTCTTTGCTCTAGGAATATTAATAAATGATTCCAAAACATTTTGGCTAGGATTCTTAAAATCCCACTAAGTAATAAAGATGAGAAGTATCTTGCGACTCCGATCATTAACTCTAGTGTTAAAAAAGAAAAAGAAACTTTCCACTAATGCATTAAAAAAGGAAAATATAAGCTTATGGATTGAAGGAGAAGACCTTGTCCAAAGTTGATAGGATGAGCTTTGGACAAGGAGACCCTTAGTCATCTCAACTATCCCACAATATCTTGAAAGGATCCTTTCTCTTCCTAAAGATAATCTAAAGCAAATTAATAAGTTTTAGGGGAACTTATTTTGGGTCTTAGAAATAACAAACTAAAGATGACTTGGGCCATGGGACATCATTTTCAACCATAAGAAAATGGGAGGGTTTCAAAATAGAAAAGCTAAAATTGTAAACAAGGCTAATATAGCAAAGTTAAGATGGAGAATCCTCAAGGATGACCAAAGCCTTTGGGGAAAATTCATAGAGCTAAATATGTAAGTAAAGAAAATTTTAGAGAGGACTAACCAACAAAGGATTCATGGGCATGGAGGGGAATTTTAAAATGTAAGGGCATAGTTTTCAAAGGCCTAAGATGGGTAATTGGTGTTAGCACCCAATTTTTACTCAGTTACCTCTCCAACCCACTTCATACACTCTGGATGCTCAATTGGACCCCACCATTCACTCCAAAACATGTCAAAACCTTAAGATACCACATATCGGTTTAAATACCCTCAAATTCAGCGCTTAATCTATAAGATTCCCTTCTAATAGTTTCGATTATACCCCATCATCACACCTATCACACGATCAAACTCCATCATGTG
Organism: Nelumbo nucifera; assembly: GCF_055504915.1. Classification (NCBI taxonomy): domain Eukaryota; kingdom Viridiplantae; phylum Streptophyta; class Magnoliopsida; order Proteales; family Nelumbonaceae; genus Nelumbo; species Nelumbo nucifera. The sequence continues at coordinate 29,268,341 of NC_142656.1, read as the reverse complement.
AAGCATAACCTTTAAACAACCAATCACTCCAAATTCCATCATTGATTCACTGTTCATCCATCAAGGATTCCATTTTGGAGAATTTAACATTATGACATTTCCCAAGCCTAAAACATATAATTTGCACATCTCTGACATGATCAAACCCTACTGACAGCCTTATATTCAAATCTATGCCATTTCATCTAATTTCAGCTCAAAACCTCCCTATTTACTCATCCATCAAACCAAGATTATATTTTAAGTCCATCATTAGTTGAAATACCTGTAACCCTGATTCCCATGATTCCAACACCTTTAAAGCCACTAGACATTCCCATTAGACTCGAAATGCAAATTCTCATTTTAATTTTGTTTTGGGTTTTGCTTTATTCTGCTTCATATCTTAATTTACTTCACTTTTAATGCAATCCAACAAAATAATCTAAAATTTGAAACAAATATAGGTCAAAATTTACACTCAAATCATTTGCACTGCCATGGTTTCGCACCAGTGCAAATTTATTTGCATTGCAACCAAACACATCAAAAAGCACAAAAAAAGAACATGTTCTTGTAACTTTTGGTTTCAAAAGCATGTTTTCATCTGGTTATTTAATATCATACTGTTCCATAAATTACAATATTTCTACATTCTAAATTTCTTTTTGTTTTAAAAATCATGTATTATTATTTTTTAAATAAAACAAACTTGTTTTTTCCTTTCAAAACAAAATTAGTATCATGTTTTTGTTTTTTAGTTTTTTTTTTTTTGCTAATGTGGTGATTTCAAAAAGAAATTAATAAAACAAAGACATTCATGTTGTAAAACACCCCTTAGTTTCTTTCATTTATTTTCTTTTGTAAGTTATAAGCACTAATTCACTAATGTGGGAATACTAACATACTTTTTTAGATGCCCTCCCTATCTGACTATTTTATACATGGCAGTTGTGTATTATAAATGTTGCATGGACATTAGGGCAAAAATCAGAATAATCTAACAAGTGTTCAAGATAATTTTGACTTTCCAAGATGAAAAAATGGATTCATGGACACATCTACAAAAAAAAAGGTAAATATCATTGAAATAGTCCATATACTTTGAATTCTAAAATTTATAAATACCTCTAAACTAACATTAATTCTATTGGAAAACCGGCAATATTCATGATTTGTTGGGTGTTGGAATCCAATGTACGTCATTGAATTCTTCAACTATAACCTCATCAGTCATCACCTGTATTTTTTCAAGAAGCCATGCAACTGGATGCAAGAAACGGATTGAAAAGTTTTTTCCTTATCTGTGCCTATCCATAGCCATACCTGGGCATTTTGTTCTTATTCTGTAAAACTGAGTAGACATAATTTTTTAAAATGTAAAAAGGCAAGCGATATACAAGCTTTAATATTAATTAATGTTATCTCATTGTATATTTTAAAAATAAACCAATTTCATCTTGTAAATCTATTCCTTTTCTCCATTATAATATCTGATTTGGGAAATTAATAACTTGGACGATAGATTTTAAGGATAAAAAAGGATATATGTAGTTTCCTTTATTTCTACCATAGGTTATTTTGCATATAGTTTTCCTGGGAAGTTGAGACCATATTAATTTTTTTAATAATCTAAGTGCTTAGGCTGTATAATAAAATATTATATGCATTTTTGACATTAAGTAGGATTTGGCAAGAGTGTTTATATATAGTTAGATTGATGCAGTACAGGATTCGAACCAGCTAAGTAAACATGGTTCGACAATCCATCTTAGTTCATTTTTACTAAGTTAGCATCATCTTAGAATTTTCATCTTAGTTCGTATTTGCCAAGTTAGTGTTAAGCGGGATTTTTGAATTTGTCTTCACTTAGGACTTTTTTTTTGAGATTTAGTGGGACTCTAATAAGGAGTAATATTCAATTAGATTAGAAAACTTTCTTGTAAGAGACATAAAGCTGTAAAGAATTTTATATAAAGAGTAGGTAGGGCAAAGTTAGTGTTAAGCAGAATTTTTGAATTTGTCTTCACTTAGGACTTTCTTTTTGAGATTTAGTGGGACTCTAATAAGGAGTAATATTCAATTAGATTAGAAAACTTTCTTGTAAGAGACATAAAGCTATAAAGAATTTTATATAAAGAGTAGGTAGGGCAAAGCTAGATAAGGTTTTATTGATTTTCTCTTAATTATTCGGTGAATAATTGTTCTTGTTATTTTCTGCTTTGATTCTTTTCTTTGAAACTTCTCTGAACGTGATTTGTTTTACAAACTGCGCCATAAACCTACTAAACGCATCATATTGTCATTAACACAAAATAATGCATACCATAGAAGGCTCAGCCCACGACAAATTAATGAAGGCATTTAAACTATGAGAATTTCTAAAAATGAGAATCAGAAACGTCACCACAAGAACCCAAAAACTAACTGGTTGACATTTCTCCAATCCCCATTGAATTGTCTCTCCTCCTACAATAACAATAACGTGAACATAATCATCATCAATAACAATGTCAGCATAGACCCAAATTTGAGTCTCTCACCAGCACTCACTATCTGCACCGGGAATAGGCAAGACCCTCGAGAGACATTCTTGGTTGTTAGAATCGCCAATCCCTGGAAGTCACAGGCATCCATTGCCTGGTTTTGCATTTGGAAATAAATATTGAATGCATACGATGTTTTCCATTTAATGTCCAAACCACTACATGACCCTCCATTGACAAGAGGCGTACAGTCTGCGTAGTTGCAGGCGAAGTCCATGTTGGCCGGAACCCGACTCATGTTCTTGATCTCCCTATCGAATACACACCACTGTCTTGGCAAGTACTTCACCCCTTTTGCAGCCACAAGGAGCTTATCGTGTCCTTCACCGGAGAAATCCATTCGGAACTTCGGCTTGCCGTCATACCGGAAGATGCCCCAGTGTCGCTCGAAAAACCCTGGTAAAACACTCTTCTGGTTCTCGTCAAAAAGACTGAACAGGTATATGTCCATCCGCCCGGCCCTCAGTGGGGTGCCCTTGTCGCTCGCCAACCTCTTAAACAGGCCATCGTAGAATCTCTTTGCATAGCGCACATTGGCATTCTTGTAAGAGACATAAAGCTATAAAGAATTTTATATAAAGAGTAGGTAGGGCAAAGCTAGATAAGGTTTTATTGATTTTCTCTTAATTATTCGGTGAATAATTGTTCTTGTTATTTTCTGCTTTGATTCTTTTCTTTGAAACTTCTCTGAACGTGATTTGTTTTACAAACTGCGCCATAAACCTACTAAACGCATCATATTGTCATTAACACAAAATAATGCATACCATAGAAGGCTCAGCCCACGACAAATTAATGAAGGCATTTAAACTATGAGAATTTCTAAAAATGAGAATCAGAAACGTCACCACAAGAACCCAAAAACTAACTGGTTGACATTTCTCCAATCCCCATTGAATTGTCTCTCCTCCTACAATAACAATAACGTGAACATAATCATCATCAATAACAATGTCAGCATAGACCCAAATTTGAGTCTCTCACCAGCACTCACTATCTGCACCGGGAATAGGCAAGACCCTCGAGAGACATTCTTGGTTGTTAGAATCGCCAATCCCTGGAAGTCACAGGCATCCATTGCCTGGTTTTGCATTTGGAAATAAATATTGAATGCATACGATGTTTTCCATTTAATGTCCAAACCACTACATGACCCTCCATTGACAAGAGGCGTACAGTCTGCGTAGTTGCAGGCGAAGTCCATGTTGGCCGGAACCCGACTCATGTTCTTGATCTCCCTATCGAATACACACCACTGTCTTGGCAAGTACTTCACCCCTTTTGCAGCCACAAGGAGCTTATCGTGTCCTTCACCGGAGAAATCCATTCGGAACTTCGGCTTGCCGTCATACCGGAAGATGCCCCAGTGTCGCTCGAAAAACCCTGGTAAAACACTCTTCTGGTTCTCGTCAAAAAGACTGAACAGGTATATGTCCATCCGCCCGGCCCTCAGTGGGGTGCCCTTGTCGCTCGCCAACCTCTTAAACAGGCCATCGTAGAATCTCTTTGCATAGCGCACATTGGCATTCTTGTCTCCGTCCGTCGGCCATCCAATCTCGCCGATGATGATCTTCAGCTTGGGGACGCCGGCCTTCCTCAACGACCAGACAAGTGTGTCGTGGTTGGCATCGAGGACGTTGGTGTACTTGACGCCATTGTCGTAGATTGGTTTACTCCCACCTTCAAAGAAAGCAAACTCCATGGGAAAGTTGTCGTTGGCGTAGAGGCTAAGGAAAGGGTAGATGTTGACAACAAAGGGTGCTTTGTTCTTGTTGAGGTGCTTGACTATTTTGGTCATGACCTCCCTTATGTCCTTACGGAAGCTCCCACCTGATGGCTTCCCTGTTGAAGAGTCATAGACGTCTGCGTTTAGGGGGATGGTAGCTTTGATCTTATTCCCAACGCCGGCCTCGTCCAGGGCTCTCTGGATGTTCTTCAATGTTGGGAAAGTATGTCTGGTGAAAACACCATGATAACTCTTGAGGAATGGTTCATTTCCAATTGCAACGTACCTGTAAATTAAGGAACGTGAGAGAGGATGAAACAACCCAGAATTGCTTAATATAATTCTAGCTGGGTTAGGGTTAGGGGTGGAGATCTAGAGAGGAATTGAATTAATGTAGAGATGGTAGGAAGCAGGAAGCTGGCCTATTCGTTGATGAATTACTTGATATCAACGCCTCCCTTGTACAAGTGTGATGTGATATTCTCTTCCACCCAGTACTTGGCGCTATCATAGTCATTGCTAAATAGTTGAAGCTGATCATTCGGTATTGCCACCATGACTTGGATACCACTCCCTGCCAAGGAACTAACAGTCCGATAATCTGAATCAAACAACTTCACCTTCTTAATCCCATTATCCTTAAGCATTCGGACAACAGTGGTTGGGTGTAAGGGTTGGGACATGATATTCCCCCAATTCACTCCAATTCCCTGTGTTAGATGGCCGGAGAGCAGTAGTACTGAACAAGAGACCCATATCAAGACTACCTCAGCTCGGAGCATGGCAAAGAGGTTAAAGCAAAACAGAAGGGCTTGGATTCATGCAAGTTTTGGGAAATTTGGAGGTTGAAAATGTGGCAGTACTGTAGAGAGAATGTAGAGGTTTTCTAAAGTTGGGGGATAGACCCCTTCTCATTTTGGTTGGCATTCAAAAAGCTGTTGGTGACTCAACGGCTTTTTACCACTTCCTGCACCACAAGTCTGCTTAGGTTGGATCTAAAATATTGTAAGACTTCTTCTCAAGATGCAGAAGGCTGTGTTAGGGGCATGGTTTGAAAAACCAGGAACCGGTCACCTGATCGGTTCTGTTTTACCTCAGAACTGTCTTTTGGTAAAAAACTGTTGATTTGGTCAGTTAATCGTTGGCCCAAGTGGTCAAACCGTTCGTACTATCCAATGATTTTTGGCCGTTTCTTATTTGTTTGTCAGAACGGATCATCTATTTGGTTCAAATGGTTGAACCATTTGACCTGGGAACCGGGCCCCTGAACGGTTTGTTATGCGGTTCGATTTTAAAAACCTTGGTTAGGGGTTATTGCTCAATTGAACTGAATACATTAATATGACTACTTTTACTACACTTTAGTAATAGTAAATATATATACTATTATAATTACAATATTGTAATATTAATATACTACAAGGATCAAATTTTCAATATGAGAACCCGATACCGAGAATATCATATTGTATCTTTTGGTTTCCCATACATCCGTTTACAGGTGTCTTTGGGAACCCCTTTTTAAAAATTATACATATATATAATGTTAATTAATATTATATCAGGCCATGTTTGATTTGAAGGAAAAGGTAGGAAATGAAAAGGAAAGATAGGAAAATCTATACAAGATTTGTAAAGGTTTCCTTCCCTTTCTTTTCCCTATTTTTTCCTTCAAACTAAACATAGCCTAAAGTATTTGTGATGCAGAGGATGATGTGTGGGAAGTAGATCAACTGACTCACTTGCAAGTTACCAGAGTCTCGGTGGGTTGTAAGAGAGAAGAAAGGATCAGTTTTTATGTGAGATGGCTTTTAGAAGAAGATAGAAAATCCAAAGCTTTCATACTTTGGTGAGACTTTATTCATAGAATAAGAGATGAGAATGGGAAGCGGGTTTATTTTGAGAAAGTTTTGCGGAATGAGTAGGTGATAGATGATAATGATTTATTATCTGTCATTCCTTCTATATGGTGAGTGATGAAGACAATGCTTTTGTTGAAACCATTTGTGAGTGGTTTCAACAAGGCCAAGGACATCGTTAATTATATTTCGAGGTGAAAACATTAGCTACTTGGAGGGAGGTGGAGAATCTCCCTGGGGCCTTGGAGGTAGGGGTGTCAATGGGTTGTGTTTGGGCTGGATTCTGTCTAAATCAAAATCAATTTGAATGGATTGGGCCGTCCAATAAGACATATTAAATTGGATTTATCTAAATTTAATGGTCCAAAGTATTTATTGAATAAGACTTAGCTAAAATCTGTCTGTAGTCAAAGCTCGTCATCGATCAACTGCTTTACTGTTGACCCGTCTTGAAGATTGAAGAATATCATTGAGGAGTGTCATTGTGTTTGCGCTTGCTTAAGTTCAGGTATCACATTTCGTCATGCGTATAATAATATATCTGGCGATAGAGTTAGTTTGAACTGTTTGTTGTGGTATCTAAATTTCACTTATTTGTTTTTCTGATGTTTGGGGTTGTGTTATTTATGGTTTTCAAAACTGGACCGGACTGGAAAAACTGGGAATCAGTCAGGTGATCGGTTTTGGTTTTCCCTAAAATCGGAATTTTTTTAAAAACCGTTGATTTTGGTCAGCAAACCACTAATTCGGACGGTTAACCGTTTGAACCATTTTGACCATTTTTTTTGTCAGAACAAACCAACCATTCGATTTGAACAGTTGAACCATTTGTCCCTATAACCAGACCCCTGACCGGTTCGGTCTCCGGATCGGTTTTAAAAACCATGTTGCTACCCCGTTTTGTATAACACCTTCTGATCTATCAAAAAAATTGTATATAGAAATAGAAAAGTTACTTTAGCTGCCCATTCTCTGTAGCGTAGAGGGCAAAATTTTCTGTTGGGGACAGATGTTGGTGGCATTGTCTACCTAGATGGTTGGAACTTTATTTATGTAATTTCTCTTTGTTTTAGTTTTAATTAAATTTTGTCGTTTAAAAAAAAATGTATTTATTGGATGGATTGGAGCTGATTCATCTGTAATAGATTTATATTGGATTGGAGCAGATTAAACCAATATTCAATTCATTGACAAAAGATAGGAACAGAGTCTTAATGGGCCGGGTTTTAATTGGATTCAATCAGAGTTGAGACCAATTCGAACAGATTGGATAGTCCAATAAGACATATCGAACCTAACCAATTTAGACTTTATTTATTGGATTGGCTAGTCCATCTATGATGGAGACTCATATTGGACTGGGTTGGATTGGATCAATATCTAGTCCATCGACAGCCAGCCTAGAAGTGGCTGAGGTGGGCTGGTGGCAAGGCTAAATGAGAGGTGAGGAGAGTTGCCTTGCGCCTTTGTAACATTGAAGCTGGGCAAAGATGGATCAGATCAACATCATATGGCTGAGGATATAATTTAGTTATGCCAGAAGAAGTTTCCAACTTATTGGCTTGATCAAAAAGATTAAGACAGAAGAAAATAATGGGTTGCATGTGAAGCTAAATCTTGTATTTTTACGTCTGTTAAAGTACTCGAATCAAATTTGGAAACAGTGCAAATGTTGATTTTATTTAAAACATGTTCTTAGTTTTAGTTTCAATTTTGAAACTAACAACCAATTTATTTTCAAACCAGATTGTTTTGATTCATTTTTGAAATTCGTGCAACTTTTCTATACTATAGAGTTACAAAAAATAATTTCAGTGTCCCATGGTGCAATAGTTTAGCTACCACATGAAACCGGAGGAAATCCTAAACCATGTCATATGAAGGTTTACTACGGTTCAGTTCTAAATGATTTATCCAATAACATGCATACAAGTTTATTACGTCCGAACATGAATGATGGATCATAAACACGTTGCGTTATTGATTCCTAATATGAATGATGAATCATCAACGCATTGCGTAGGTAGGTTGGTTTAAATTAACCACTCAAATCGTTGATACATATCGTACCGCATTGGTCATAAAATAAAATTGCAGCAATTAAATCCATTCCCATGATACACGAGTCATTGGCCATTTTAACAGTATGGCAATGTTTATCATTTAGGCCTTTAGGCCTCGATCGTTTTTCAAATGTTTCACTTTCTTGAGCAACACTTACCCTTGTTCTTTCAATTCCAGTGAAGTCAAATGATGAAAAATAAAATAGCAAACTCATCCCATTATGTTTTGTAAACATTACTAAAGATGTAAAGGTTACCCATCTAAAAGGTGTTAATACTTCCATAAAAACAAACTGTAAATCGGTCAGTAGGAATTACTTTTGCGTTGACCACCTCCCCCCTCTTATTTCCCCAAAAAACGAACAGGGCCTTAATAGTAGGGCCTAAAGTCTAATAAATTAGATGAAAAATGTACCCAGCTAACATGCCAATCTCGATTGGTCCCATTGGTGTGGTTGAAACCATAGAAATTGTGACATAGCAGAGTTTAATCCAACATTATAGATCAAATATGAAACATGGTTTTATAACTTTATTCACAGAAATAAATAACTTGGTCATTCATTCAATATACAGTGGCATGTTAAACTGTGATATAGCCCAGCACAATCCACGGTATATAGTCTATAGTGTAGATCAGACTGAAACTGAACTACACCCTCAAAGGAACAGTCTTTGACTGAAGTGGATTGAAAGAAAAAACCCACAAAATTTCCACAGTACCGAACTCAAAACTAGATTCCCCAGGTGGGGCTACGAACAGATCGGGTACTTTAATAGCAGAGGAAAAATACCATATCATTCAGAGGAAAAATACTAAATCAAGAAGGCTAAAATAGAAAAAATGTAGTTCCATCTGTATACTAGGCAATTCAAACAAAACTGCTCTCAAAATCACTAGAATTTCTTAAATCAAAACAAATCTTTAACAAAGGATGGAAAGATAGAAAAAAAAATACTTAGATTATACCGATCTTGTTTGCCACATCCAGTGCATCATAATCAGGTGTCAACCTCACATATGCCTTCTTAGTCCCATCAGGCCTGAAACCACAAGAATAATCAGAATGAATACAAACCACTAATTTGCCTGAAGAATGGAAATAATACAGTCTTTATATATGCCATAATCGCACTAAGAAATATCACACAAGTACTTGGATAAATAGGGCCTGCAAAATCATATCATAAAAAAATGAAAAAAGAAAATCATGCACAGTAAAAATCAATATTTTTAATGATTTTTAAATAGTTAATTTATGCAGCCAAAGTCCAAATTCTAGCAACAGCATTGAAACTTGGGAAAACAGAAAAAAAAAATCCTTATTAAATTATCATGAAACATTGTTAATGCGAAAATATCAACAAAGTCAACTTAAAGTTTATTCAAATAATTATAAATACATAAATAAGTGAAGAGGGAAAAACAGAGTACATTGTAAAAATGATAGCTAACCTGATCAAGGTATTCACTTTCTTGGTCTGAATGTCATACATCTTCTTCACTGCAGCCTTTATCTTCTTCTTATCTGCACGGATATCAACAATGAAAACCAGTGTGTTGTTGTCTTCAATTTTCTTCATTGCAGATTCTGTCGTTAGGGGATATTTGAGTATTTGATAATGGTCAAGCTTGTTCCTTGGTGGTGCACTAAGGCGAGGGTACTTAGGGTTCCTGTCCTTCTTCAATGTCTTTGGCCGATGAAATGTAACTGATGTTCTAATCTTCTTTGTCTTCTTCTTTATGGATGAAGCACCTGATTTCACGGCTTTGGCAGCCTTCAAGGCCTGTGCCTTGGGATCAGCCTTCTTAGTGGTGGCAGCTGTGCAAGAGACAAATTCTTAAACTATAGATTGCAAACAAAGAGAAAAATGCATTGCTAAGATTTGACATGGCATGAGAAAATAAAAGAGATTTCAGAAGATAAATCATTGCTAGTTGTCAAATCTTTTTCAAGGATTTTAAGTTGATTAAGGCCAGACTTCAACCCTGTGCACCTCAAAGTCTATAAAGGTTAAAACGGTGGGTACTTCAGAGGATTGAGCATCCAGCCCACCCATGAGAGAAGTTTTACAAGCTCCTGCAGATATTAATAATAAACGTGATTACTAATTATCTCCCCAACCACAATCATGTGTCAGAGAATTGCCAAACTTAAAAGTTAGAGATGAGCTTGGTCAAATATTGATATTTTCATCTATTATTTATATTCACAGTATACTATTATTTATGCATGTCTATAAACCCCACATTGTATTTTTATATTGTATGCTTGGAAGAAACTTATTTTGAATGGTAATTACATATGAATATAGCACTACAGACATTTAGTATCACTGTATCAGTGGTAGGCTCCAAAAAATGACTAATTGGCCATTGCCCTATTTCTTCTCAACAGATTAACTTGATACAGAACCAGTAGCAGACGACCAGAGAAAGAAGAAATGGCATACGCTATAGCCAACAGTTTTCCATGTTGGGTAGGAAGATGAAAGAAACTTCCAAATCAGGAAAAAGGAAGTTGCTTTTACATTAATGTTTTATCCATCCCCTTTAAAGCTTTAAAATTTGCTAAATTTTGTAGTTCTCATGGTGTCACATATCATCAAATGTCACTAAAGAAAATATTTATCAAAATCTTAATGCATTTTTTGTGGTAGATATCATATTTTTGTTTTAAGAAACTTCCCTTATACTTGATGGCATAAAATTATCTTGTACTTGTAATCTACACAGGGTGCGCATGAGAGTTGAGTCAGGATTTGGAAGTTCAACATTAAACATTTTATGGGATTGACTATGATCTTGAAACTAAAAGAAGCCTAAATAATCAGATGATTATAACCATCAAATATCCCTTGTTGTTCTCCATAGTCCAGAAAGAGGAGAAAGAACAGCTGAATGATCTAAGAATGAGAAGTAGTGTCAAAAATCAAAACAAAACACACACAATATCAATACATGATGGGACATATTAACCAGACAGTATCCATCAAATAGTAAGGAAATGCCATATGGTCAAAAATATAAAGCACTCGATTGGGAAAACATAGTCTCCCCAGTTTTCCTAGTCATAACTCTTAAAACTAAAATGAATTCATAATAAAGACAAGATATTCTAGGGCAGGTAGTGACTAAAGAAAATCTACAAGCCCAACCATCCTCTTACTTCAAGAATATGAAACAGGCACGTTCCTACCTTTAGCAGGAGGCGCCATTGGTAACTAAAGCAACTCCCTCCACCCGAAGTAGTCAAACCTGGCAAAACACAACCAGAATACAATACTTAGTCTACCAAACTGCAAGGATTCCGAAAGAAATCTCAGCTATGCATTTATCAAAAAAAAAAAATTCACCTATGCATTATATCAACTGGTGGAAACTCTGAAGCCCATAAAGAAACGTAGGATACAGTGGCATATTTTCCTTATTTATTTAAAATGCTTTAAGCGTATGACCTCATGGATCACAGTCCAATTGTACAGGAAACGATAAGAGGGAAACAAATGAACCAAACAGATAACAAGTATTTTACTTGTACTACGAGAGATTTCAAGCACTATTTGGCAAATGAATATATCCAGAATCCATTGAACTATGCGCAGGCCCTCATATTTCATGAAATGCCCCGTTTGCAGTGGAACCCTGATTTCACGGTAGCTAACTCTACCTTTCTTAACACCTGATATTCGAACGTGAGAAATGTTTTTGAACAAATGATGAATGATTTCGAGCAAGACAAGCATTCGCATTGATCCAAAAGCAATGAGAGCCAAAATGAAGATGAAAATTGGGGAAAAGAACAGTAAATAGTGAATGATTTAGATGGGTACCTACACAGTCAAGCCCCAAAGTAACCAAAACAAAAGAAACTAAACTGTCTAGACTAGTATCGACATTGAATCAAATTTGTACACAGAAGTGACGAAAAGATACTCATATAGACGCATGTAATTTCAAAAGAATTGAACTTTGCTCCCTAGACCTGCAATAGAATAGAATTCAAGATGGCGTGAGAGAGGTATAGAGAGAAACCTGGACGAGACGGGGCGTCTGTTCTGCCGCGGCCGTTCAAGCTTTCTAGGGTTTGAGTTGAGACGTCGAGGATGAACATATATAGGGGATGCAAGTCGGGCCAGGTTTGGTCGGGTAGACGTCAACCCTAGCCGGCTAGCTCAACGAGGACTTCTGAACCACCAACCCTAATTCTAAATCCGGGCCAACTTCCATCTGCACCCGCTCAAAAAATCCGTAGTGGGTTTGGATTTTGAGAATGCAAACCCTTTTATTTCATGAAAATGCATAATTCTTTCTAATCCTGTTCATGTGGCATTCAAAGATAGGGGTGGGTTAGGTTTAGAATCCGTATTTAATTTTCTATTATTTTTTATCATATATAAGCAATAAATAAGTAAAATAATATAAATAAATTACAAAATTCCTAATTATTTGATTAAGACATGTAAAAAGGCATATAAATTATCAATAATTCTTCGCATAAAATCCAAAAGATTATTAAATTCAACACATAATATTAAAGTTTATATGCAATCCAACAATAGGACAGGTTGTAGAATCCCAAAACTTAGCCTAATATTGTACCTACTCATACTCGTACAGGTTGTAGAATCCCAAAATTTATCCTTCAAGCAAAAAAAAACATCCCTATTCGTCGAAGTTAAAATTTTACACTGCATCAAACTTAGGCCCTAGGGAAAGGGGTGCAAGTCGGGCGGGTTGAGTTGGATTTATGGCCAACCCAAGCCTGACCTGAAAATTTGGGCTAAAGGCCCAAGCTTGAGGTCAAGCCCAATCTTCCCAACCCAAGCCCAGCTCGCAATATAATTTGATGCACTCGGATTGGATTAGGGCTCAAGTTGGTCAATGAACTCATTCTGAAATTATACATATATTTATGTATATTTGTAAATATGTATGCAAAATATGTATATATATACAAATATGTATGTATATATGTAAATATGTATGCAAAATTTACATACATATACTATATATAAAAGTGATGGCTAAGTAATTCAACTATTCGAATAAAATTCATAAACCTATGAAGTCATAGTTAGGTATTAAAAATTTTTAAATATAAATAAATATAGAAAAAATTAGACACATTTATGATACTTTTATTAAGCAAATTAAAAAAAAAAGTGTAATAAAAAGAATTACTTTTATTGATAGTGGAAATGAAATACATACTTTAGAACTCACCAAAAATGAAATTCTTTTACTATTTGGCAAATATCAATAATTCAACTTTTGGGTCAAATGTATCAATATTTAATGTCATAAATACAAATAAAAATTAATAAAATATAAATACAAAAAAACATTAAAACATTTAGGCACATGTATAATATTAATTAATTATCATATTAAACAAAAAGTAAATGTGACATATCAGAATTATTTTTACACAAAAACATAAAATAAATATACAAAAATTTGAACACATCTATAATTCTATATTTATACTATTATTAAAAATATAAATAAGATTGTGGAACATTCTTTTGGTTAAAATCAATGTTTTAAAAACCGGCCCAAAAACAGAACCACTTTGGCTTCTGGTTTCCGAGTCAACAGTTCAACTATCGCTACAACATCGCTTACCCTCTTCTTACATCTCTCTCATCTTTCTAAATCTTTCTCAAATCATTTGAATCATTGGTGTATCTCATATTTTAATATAAGATTAGTGTTTGATCTCGCATCTTCTGCATCAAATTTTCAACTTTGTCATTAGAGTTGCAATTTTTTTGTTGTTATAATTTAAAAAGAATCACAGAAATGAGAAAACTCAAAATCAAAATGGAATAACTAAAAACCCTAACTAATTTTGGCCATTGGGAACAATTGAACAAGATTTAAAGATATGAAAGTTTCTTTTGTCATTTTTTTATTTTCTAATTTTTATTTTAAAATAAATAAAAAAATTGGAATTGAAAGCAACTCGAGAATTGTTAACCGGGTCGAATGTTTTAACAGTTAAACTTCCTGATCAATAGTTCCTTAACCATTTCAACGTTTTTTTTTTTTTTTTGTAAAATAGCGGTTCATGGCCAAAATAAAATCGATGACTTGACCAGCTCCCGGGCCAAAACAGTTTGACTATCTGATCTAATCCGATTTTGAAAACATTGGCTAAAATACTCATTTTTGAATTTAGTCCCTATTTAATTATAAGATTTAAATTGTAAATTAAACTACTACTTTTCACTTCATTCAATTCCCTCTATTTAAATCTTACATTTTTTTGATAAATAAACAAAAAAAAAATCTATACTATATATAAAAGTGTAGATGTAGAGTGGAAGTTTTTTTAGACTAAATTACCCTTTATTTCTTTGTTTGATAAAGGGTATGAAAGTCATTTTATTACAGCTTTAATGCCAACTTTTGATGACTACTAAAATGCTCATATTTGTCTATTTATTACATTTCTAATTGTAAGCATTGAAAATGTAACTTCAATTATTACTTTCTACGAGACCTAGCAATTGGGTTGGGTGGGTTGGGTCAAGGTAATTCGGGTTGATTTCGGGTTGGGTTGGATTTCAGATGGGTTGTCAAATGCTAAACTTTAACCCTAAATGTTCGGGTTAGGGTTGACCCATGGGTCAATTCGGGTCATCCCAAAAAATAATTGAAATTTAAAAAAAATAAAGACAATTTACATGAAAAATATCAAAATTAAAAGAATTAACCTTAAATTTCCAAATATAAAATAAAAAACATAAACATTTAACAATTTAAAGAGTAAACAATAAAAAGTAAAGACTAAATAGAAAAAATGAAAGACTCGAAACTTCTAACTATGCATAAATAATCCCAATTAGACTTGACAATCGGGTCAGCAGGTTGACCCATGACCCAACCTAACCCAACCCAGTTTTTTTCGAGTTGGGTTGGGTCGGGTCATTTTCACATTCGGGTAGCTAAATATGAGATCATAACCTTGTTTTTTGGGGTTGGGTTGGGTTGGGTTCGTGGGTTGGGTCAACTTTTTGCCAGGTCTACTTTCTACCTCATTTAATCCTCTTTCATTAAGTCTTATACTTAAAGGTATTAACTCCCGTTTTCTCTTATTAAATCGTATATTTAATTTATTTTTCACTAATAAATGCTACTAAATATATCTATATCAATATTTTTAACAATATAAACCCATATATTTTAAAACTGGCTAAAAAACAAAAAGATTCTTTATCCAAGTAATGGATAAGTAATTCAACCATTCAAATCAAATCAATAAACCTATGAAGTCATACTTAGGTAAAAAAATTTAAATAGAAAATAAATATATAAAATTACAAAAAATAAAAAAATAGACACATTTATGATACTTTTATTAATCAAATTAAAAAATAAGTGTAATGAAAAATAATTTTTATTGATAATAAAAATGAAGTACATACTTTATAACTAACTAAAAGTGAAATTCTTTTACTATTTGGCAAAAATCAATAGTTCAACTTTTGGGTAAAAAATGTATTAACATTTAATGTCATAAATAATTAATAAAAATTAATAAAATATAAAAATACATACATGTTGTAAAAGAAAATCAAACACATGTATAATATTAATTAATTATCATATTAAAGAAAAGTAAGTGTGACATAACGGAATTATTTTTACACAAAAATATAAAAAAATATATATAGAAAAATTGAACACATCTATAATTCTATATTTACACTACTATTAAAAATATAAATAAGATTGCGGAACTTTCTTTTGACTAAAATACTAATTTTTGAATTCAGTCTCTATTTAATTGTGAGGTTGAAATTGTAAATTGAACTACTACTTTTCACCTCATTCAATTCCATCTATTTAAATCTTATATTTTTTGATAAATGAACAGAAAAAAAAAAAACAAAATAAAATAAAATATTAAAAAAAAGAATCTAACCAAGTAAATAGACCTATCAATGATGCTTGAAACTTCACAACTCGATTTGATTATCACATATTTAGATGAGATGTTTATGTAATCAGATTTAGATTTTGTAATATGAATCCGATTAATAATAAAAAGCAAAGAACATATAAAAACAAAAATAAAAATATATTTATAGAAATTTTTGGATACATTATTACTATCATTATCATCATCTATAATTACCACGTGCAAAGCATGTACATGCTTACTAGTATGTACATATGTGTGTATAAATATGTATAGTTGGGTCAGGCTCGAGCCAGGTTCGTGCTACCTAAGGGGAAGGCCCAAGCCCAGCCCAAAAAATAAAAAAGCCTAACTTCTTGAGCCCAAGCCCGGCCCAAGGACCGAAAATCCAAACTCAACCCATATAAAATTTTAGGCTAGGCCCGCCCAAGTTGCACCCCTACCTAGGGCCATTCAAATTTTGACAATAGACCAATGCGTGCCCACCAAGTTCCACGCCTAAACCCAATCGTCCCATCTTATAAACCAATGCTAGAGGGGCATGTTTTGAGCAAATGGTGTTGCATTGGCATGTCATTTTCTCATAAAACGTTTTTTTTTTCTTTTTTTTTCTATTTGGTACCATTAGTGTTGTTGCCACATAGGCATTTTCCAATGTCATGTCAACATATTGTTGCTAGCAATAGTTAAAAAACAAGAAAACACCAAAAAGGGCATTTCCTTATGCCACACCTTTCCCAATTTCCAAAGCATGGTCTAAGAAAATGTTTATTTGGAAAAACTCATAACCAAACATCAAGCATTTTCGAAAAAAAAATGGATTTCAGACATGGCACTAATGTGGTGTCATTTTACGAAGAAACGACATTGGTTCCAAACACTTACTTAATCTTTAGCAAAGAAACCCACTTTAATAACCATAGATTGACCATGTTGAACCGGGTTGTAAGCAATGTTAATAATAGCCTGGTTATCACAATATAACATCAGTGGCTTGTCATGTGTCTCATATCATCAAGAAGAGATCTAAGCCATAACAACTCAGAAACCTCATGGGCCATAGCCCTATATCCTGCTTCAACTGAAGATCTAGCAACCATTGTCTGCTTTTTACTCCTTCAAGAAACAATATTCCCAGCTAGACCTGTTCATGGGTTAGGCCAAGCCAGGTTTTGCCTCTGTATCAACTAGAGTATACTCAGGCTTGAGCCCGACCTAACCCAACCCGACCATCAAGCCTAGGTCTTGAGCTTGAGGCCCAAGCCCTAGCCCAACTAGAAAATTGGAAGAAGATTTCTTTTTTCTTTTTTATTCAATCAAAATTTGTTTTATTTATATTAAAAGACCTCAAAGCCTAAAAAATAATGAAATATCTCACTATTTTACTTGCAAAAAAAAGAAGAAGAATAAAGAAAAAATATATTATATATTTTTTATTATATAAAATGTATTTTTATTATATAATACATTATTAAGTTGGGTTCAGGCTTGGGCTTGGCTTTTTAGAGAAAGCCCAAGCCCAACCCAAAAAAAGGCTGGGCCTGGTGTTTTAGGCCCGAGTCCAAACCCGCAGGCTTGAAATTCTGTCCAAGCCCGACTTTGATCGGGCCGAGCCAAGTCGGTCTATTAGGCTACCCAGCCCATGAACAGGATATTCCCAGCTACCATAGCACAATAACCTAATGTGGACCACCTATCATCAACATTATTGCCCAATCAACATTTGTATATGCCTTTACTTTCATATGACCATGTTTACCAAATAGTATACCCTTCACAAGAGTTCCCTTAAGATAGCGTAGTTGTGTGTCTCTAGGAGCATGGATGAAATGGCTTTTTACATTGGCAGCATATTAAATGTCCGAACGAGTCATACAAAGATAAAGAAATTTCCCCAACAATCTTCGAAACACTCCCTTGTCAACTAAAAGCTCTTCATCACTAGTTGAGATTTTATGATTCACATCAATAAGGGTAGAGGTAGGTTTAGCATAAGTTTCCTAATCTCGGTAAGAAGATCTAGCACATATTTTTGTTGAGAAATGAAGACACCTTCTTTAGATCTAGCAACCTGAATGCCTAGAAAATACTGCAACTCCCCCAAATCTTTGATCTAAAATTCGTAGTTAAGGAACTTCTTGAGATCATTGACTTTTTGTGTATCACTGCTAGTAACAACAATATCATCCATAAACAATAAGGAATGTGACAAAAGTATTTCTCCTCTTAATAGAGAGGGTATGATTTTATTAACTCTTAGTATATCCAAACTGAACAAGAGCAACCCTAAACCTGTCAAACCAAGCAGTGGAGATTGCTTCAAACTATAAAGTGACTTATTCGATTTAAACACATTGCCTTGCATCTCATCACCATACATGCTAGGGGGAGAGATATATAATCCTTTATGGTCCATTTGGTTGCTGAGAAAAAGATGGGATGGGAAGCATCTTTAAAGAATATTCTATTTTCCATGTGTTTGTTTTGAAAGAAAAGCTGGGATTGAGAGAGAAAGAGGTGGGACACGGGTTCCCAAAAATCGATACACAGGGTCGCACCAAAATGGTGAGACCCCAGTGGGAAAAGAAAATTTGGCCATTTGTGAGAAAATATTATCAAGAGCACCTTGAAGACAGTCGTGTTCTTCCTACACGCCGTCCAATAGTCATCTCTTTGGCGATTTCTTTTAGCTTAAATCTGGCATCCGTTTGAGATTTTCGTTCTTTTTTGTATTGTTTTTGTCTTTGTTTGTTTTATGAGTTCCCCCTTCATCTCACCGTCGTCTTCTTTCGTTGAGCGAGTTCCCCCTCCAGATCCCAACACCAGATCTAGCATCTCCGGCGCCATCTCACCATCATTCTAGATCTCAACACCAGATCTCTCATTTTAACGTTGGAACTCATCATATCTGGCTTTTTTGTTGTGTTTATAATAGATCTTCCGTTTTTTGTAGTTAGAAACTCTCTAGTGTTATGTTGGGAAACTGATCTTCCGTTTTTTTGTTGTTGGGAACTCATTAATGTTATTTTTTTATTTTTTATTTGTTCCAAATCTACAATAATTGTGATTATATTTAGTTTTTGATTTTTGATTTATTGTTGGGAACTCATTGTTCAAATCTTCCAGTTTGATGTTTGATGTTTATTATTGCTCTGTTTCAAGTCATCTCAGTTTTTTTTTTAAGCTACTGAAGGTTACAACAGTTTTTTTTTTTTCTTTTTTCTATTGACTCTTACTCTGTTAATGATGTTTATTATTGCTCTGTTTCTTATTTTTCTATTGAACACTAATACATATTTAGCTGATTCTTTTCCTTATTGTATTTGTTCGACCCAATTTTTACCATATTCTTTGTTTAGGTATAATTTCTTCTACCATATTAATTTTCTAGTTTTTCTAGTTTTCTTTGTGGAACTGTAAGATAGTTTTTAATGGTTACAGGCATATTGAGATATTAATTTTTTGGTTTTTGGCTGTAGTATATTGATAAGAATTCTAGATTAAGGTGCCAATAACTCGAAATGAAACTGAGAAGAGCAGGAAATATGTATACTTTCTTCTCTAGAAACCAGGATTTTGGTTTCTTCAACCTCACATGTTTCATTGTTCAAATACTATTGTGCCACGTCGTCCCCAAAACAAGTATTTTAAGAATGCATGGATTTGTCAAATTGGGATGGATCTAACAATCCTGTAAAATTTTCTCATCAATCAAACACTAGAAAACAGATTTAGCAGGATAACTGGTCTCAGCAACCAAACACAGGTGACAAAATTGAGAAAAAAAAATTCTCTTTCCATCACATCCTTTCTCATCTCATTCCATCCTTTATCAACAACCAAATGGATTGTTAGTGAGGTCACCTTCAAGAATGCATTCTTAACATCAAATTGATAAATGGGACAATCATAGCTCACTACCAAAGATAAAAGAACTCTTGCAAAAGTCATTTTAGCAACTAGAGAAAAGGTCTTAGTGAAATCTATCCCATATACCTGGGTATATCCCTTGGCAACAAGGTGTGCCTTATATCTCTCAATCAACCCATTAGGATGACACTTGACGGTATAAACCCATTTACACCCAACAGGTTCCTTTCTATATGGCAAGTCAATAATGTCCTACATATTATTTTAATAAAGTGCTTCTATTTCCACCCTTATATCATCCCTCCATTTTGGTTTGGATAGGGCTTCGGTCATTGACTTTCAGATGGGTTAAGAGGAAATGAAGGCTAAAAAGGAATAGTAGGATGGGGGCAACAGGTTGTAAGAAACATGTTTGGAAATACAATGAGTTGTACATTTTTACTTACCTTTTCTCACAACAATGGGAAGGTCAAGGTTTGAAAACAAGGGTGTTGGTGGTAGAAATGTTAAACCTATCATCTCTTTAATAATCGGGAGTATCCAAGACTCAACTGGAGATGTGGGAACAATTTGTGCCTGCCTTTGTTTTTGTCACTGGTACCACCTCTAGAGAATAAGATGAGTGGCAAAAATAGGACTAGTAGGAGGAGGGGGAGGAACAAGAATAGGAGATTTAGAAGGAGAAGAACTCTGCATGGGAATGAGAGTAACTGTGGAAGGCTCAACATAAGACTCAACCAGAGATGGCAAAGGAAGGGATGAAGAAAACGATTTAAGTGGACTCTTCCCCTCAAAATGATGACTATAAAAGGGAACTGACTCTACAGAGGTGACATTCATGGAAACAAGCCAAAAGTCACTAATGGGATCAAAATAACAATACCCTTTTCTGTGTGGAGGTATAACCAAGGTAGATACACTTCTGAGCCTTGGGTTCACACTTATGTCTATTGGAACTAAGAATGTGGACATAACACATATAACCAATTACCCATAGAAAAATAGAAAAAACCTCAACACCAGGAAAGAGGACACCAAAATGAGACTTTAACCCCAATACTCGGGAAGGTATACATATAACAAGATAAGTAGTAGTTAAAAATGCATCACTCCAGAATTGCATAGAAGCATAGGTAGCAAAAAGAATACTCCTCGCAACTTCCACAATACATCTATTTTTCCTCTATGATACTTCATTTTTGCTATAAATTGCTTAAATCGTAGCTATAGGTTTTTGTTTTTAGCTATGGACAACCTAAATCCATAGCTATAGATTTATACTTTTAGTTACAACCAAATTAAACTATAGCAATAGATTCATATTTGTAGCCACGAACATCTCAAAATCATAACTATAGATCCAAATTTTATAGCTATAGACATCTCAAAACTATAACTAAAAAGTGACATTTAGCTACGGTTATGAAATAAACCATAGATATAAAGTCAATTTTGTAGCTATGGATAATTGAAAAATCATAGCTAAAATTGCACATATAAATTGTAGCTATAGCCTATAGGTTAGTTTTAGCTATGGATTCTATTTTCCATAACTATTGCCTATAGCCACCATGGCTGTAGCTACTTTTTTTTTATTGTAACTAGTTCATAGCTATAGACCTATAGCTATGTTTTTTTGCGTTTATAGCTATATGTTTTTCTTGTAGTGTGCTCTGTGAATTGTTGCATGACACATGTCATCATCTTAACGGCCTCAAGATCTACATTCGTAATAGACAAGTGGAATTTCTAGATCTTTTAGTAAATGTGCATGCAAAACCAACTCTCTTTTTTGTTTATAAATAGGGGTCCCGTACAACAAAAAAGACACACTACCATCTTTATGTTATGATACCATTTTATCTTTCTAAACCTTTTTGTTATTCCCTTTCTCCTGCAACCTACTTACATTTTTAGAGCAAAGACCATCATAACCACATTAGCCTTGTACATACTCTCTTGCTTTTTCTCTTACTCTTTAGTCCTTAATTATCAACTTTATTCAAGTTTAGACAAGATGAAGACTTGCTCAAGTATCTCAAGCTAGCAATTTGGTAGGTTTAGAAGTTTCATCAATTAAAATCAAGTTGGGATTCTGGATCAATTGACTATATAAGTGGTAATTAATTTACATTTTCTAGGGTTTTAATATTTCAAATTTTTAAAAATGGTCAATTCCTCTCAAAATCCCTCTCTCTACAACTTTAACTTCTAAGTCAAGAATTTCCTTCTTTGTTGTAGGAGTTTGTTAAGATGGATGATCATTGCTCATTAGAACTTAGTGGATGCAATGTTTCTAAGATTAATCCTTTGTCTATTTAAGGACTTAAAGTTTGATATTTTTGTTGATCATTTAGAATCTTTTGAACAATAGAACTTGAACTTTGATCATGTTGGTTTGTAATAATTTTATTAATTTTAGAGTTAAGATATTAGATGATAATGGTGGTTGAACACTTGATGAACTTTAAGGCCATGTTTGGTTTGAAGGAAAAGGTAGGGAAAGGAAAGGAAATGTAAGGAAATCTATACAAGGTTTGTAAAGGTTTTCCTCCCTTTCCTTTCTTTTCCCTACTTTTTCCTTCAAACAAAACATAGCCTAATAGTTAATTATGTTTGATTTGAATAATTGGTTAATTATCCATGGTGATAATATTCATTTGCGAATTATGATAAATTGACTATACAAATTATAGGTTGGATAATCAATTATGTGTCAATGGTGATAGTCCTTTTCATTTCTAAATTTGATCAATTGTTCATACATAATACAAGTTGGATAAATGGATAATATTTAAGTGTCCATGGTAATCATTTGTAAATTTGATCCATTGATCATATAGATTATAGGTTGGGTAATTATTTAATTCATGATCACTACAGGTAATTAGGTCAGACTAATGGTAATATTCATGTTGGGTAATTATTTAAAATTTGTAGTATATCAGATTGGTGATAATGGGGGGGGGGGGGGGGGGGGGGTAAATGGGTGGATCCTATGGAATTGCAATAATCTTGCACTTAGCCATTGGTACAATGGGGCCCATGGAAAACATTTTTTAAGAGAGTATTGGTTAATTACCTAGGTAAACCATCTTTTGAAAACTCAAATCACATGGATTCTTATGCCTTATTTGGGTAACATTTTGCCCAACTAAACGCTATATTTATGAGTACTTGAGCAATGTTTTCCTAGGAATCATTTGCTCGGGGAAACACGTTACTCGAGTAATGCAAAATATATGAGGCTTTAGTAAATTTGTGCTAGACCAAATTGCTGAATTACATGGTAAATTTGTACCAGATTAGTTTGAATGAAATCAGATTGAATTGGATCATTAGATATTCAATTCAGAACTCTTTCAATTAAATCGATTGAATCTTTACTAAAGAATATCTGAAAAATAATTTGAGTAGTATACGAATGAGGGAAAAATCTGACAAATTTGCATTATATAAATTTTTTATTGAATCAAATTCAAATATACTATGTTCTAATTTACGATCCGATCCAACTATTTGCACTCCTACCAAACAACTGTATCTTACACGTAGGTAAAAGTTTAGGCCTTTGATTCCATAGTTTTGAAGATCTTGATACTAAGAATGGTTATTCCTAGGGGTGAGCATGGGTTAGTTTAGTTTGGTACCATGGCATAACTTGGAATGTAAGGGTCGGTTACATTCTGGCCTTGGCGGTTTCATGGTTTTAGGGTCAACCCGTAGAATTTGTTTGTTCTTTGCTCACCCTTCAAACAAAGTTCTTTCTTTTTTAGGAAAAACTTGATTTTCAATAAATATAATATATGGTATAAAACTTATGTTATCTTTATTAATAAATTATGTAATACAGTATGTAGATTATTATAATATATTAATATATAGCTCAAAACTTATCACTATAATTTAAATTTTGTAAATATTAACTTTTTACATTACTTATTATACACATTCAAATATTAGAATAAAAACAAATGATTAAGGCAGTGTTTGGCATCGGTGTCGTTTTTTGAGAAAACGGTGCCATGTAGGCGTCACATCAGAGAAAATGGTGCTAGGAACAATGGAAGGCCATCTGGTTATGTTTTTCCAAAAAATTGGGACAAAACGACCATCCCTTGGAAATCGAGAAGACATGGTTGGAAGTAATGAGAAAATTGACATTTTCCCAAATTACTTACCCTTGCTACTAACAATGACATGATGAGGTGATTACTTGGCATCTAATGTGGCACAACTTTGAACTGATATGGTGCATCTCAATGCACAACAAAATTTGTTTCTCACCTGTTAAACAAACCCTAACACGGTTTGTTTTCTTCCCATTGCTATTGCTCTCCCAGCCTGCAGCAGACGTCAAACTCATTGCTAGAGGCCGGACTTTTGTTGTTTTTAGCCATTGAAGGCCAAACTTCTTCGTTTTCAAATACTGGAGGTCAGGTTGCTATGTTCAAACCATTTGTCTTTCTCTTTGGAACTGTTGAGGTCAGGCTATTGTTATTGCTCTCCTAGTCAGTAGTAAATTTCGAACTCATCCTTGGAGGCCGGACTTCTTATTGTTTTCACCCACCAGAGGTCAGGCTACTATGTTCAGACCATTTTGTCTTCTCTTTAGAATCGCCAAGGTCAGGCTGCTGTGTTCAGACCATCTGTCGTTTTTAGCTGTTGGAGGCTAGACTTCTTTCCACTGCAGTTTTTAGTCGTCAGAGTTTCTATTATGGTTATTTTTGTATCATCAATTAGAGGACGATAGCATATACACATGAGAAGCACTAGATAATGGGTACTGGGACGGAAAATGGACATGAACCATTGATACCAAATAGAAGGCGGTGCTGTTTTCTTGGAAAACATCTTACCTAGCAACTTTGTTTCCAAACAAAAAAAAAGCAAAAATGGTGCTTACAACATTCCCAACAACGATGCTAAACACCTACTAAATCATTTAAGTAACTTAATGGTCAAGTGAGATCATAACCTTTATAACCATGAATGCCGAGGTTCAAATCTTCACATCCTCAAAAATATTTTAAGATTTATTTCAAGGCAAGTTGGGTTCTAAGACTGATTCCACCAAGGCCAATTAAGACCAGTCATTCGATTGGTTCAGGTAAGATAAACCCTTAACCTGGAAATGGATTGAGTGTAGCCCGATTCCAACAATTTGAAACCAGGGTCCATGTCGGTTCAACGCTAACTACTTATTCCAATCCAACGGGTATCAATAACTTACATATCATGAATTTTCTAAGAATAGAAGATAGAAGAGAGAAGAGGAGGAGAAGAAGAAAAAAAGGGAAATTTTCTAAAATTCACCATGAGTTTTCAACATTTCTCTTAAACTCACCACAACTTTTCAAAATGTCTAAAACTCACTATGTCAGTAAGTTTTTATTTTCCAAAACTCACTTTCCGTTGGTGCACCATTAATGCTTCTTAATAGAGGCTTCCACGCCAGCATAAATAACAATTTTCATGACCAAATTACCCTTAAATGGCAAGTTAGAGGAAAATGGTGCACCGTTATCCAATCTTTATATTATTCGAGTTTTTTTGTCTTTTTCAGTTTTTAATTTTCTGTCTTTTTTTTTGCATTTTTAGTGTTTTGTTATAATTTCCAATGTTTTTTATAATTTTTGTTTTTTACATTTTTCTATTTTTTGCAATTTATAATTTTCTTAAATTTTTTATTATTTATTTGTGATTTATGTGTTTTTCTATAATTTTTGATAATTTGTCTACAATTTTTATTTTCTGATTTTGTTTTTCAATTTCTTTAGTTTCTATAATTTAAAAATATTTTTTTATTTTATTTGCAATTTTTATACATTTTTATATTTTTTATAATTTCTATGTTTTTATGTATTTTATATTTGAAAATATTTTTTAAACCTTTTCTTTTTTTTCCTTAACACCTGGTCTATTTAAATTAGTGATTTAGACATTTTGAAAAGTTGAAAAGTTGTGGAGAGGTTAGAGAAATGCGGAAAACTTATGGTGGACAATTGAAAGAAAAGAGAGCGAAACAGAGAGAGAAGAAGAGAGTTCGCATCTCCACCCCATCGCCTCTCGCCCCACAAACGCCCCACACGCCGAGCGTCCGCCATCTGTCCTTCAACTTCTCTTCGTAATCATCCTCCGCACTCTGGTTATCGTCCAACTACTCCAGCACCCTGAGGAACATGACCCTAGCCTTGGACCAATTGCTGTTTTCTCCCTAAGATCTGATGTAGTTGGAGAGAATTGAGTTTGCTTCGCTTTCTATACCCTTGAGTAACTGCTCTTTCTCGTGCAAGATAAGATCCACAATGCAGCCATCCGCCGTTTCCCATGCCTTAGCTAACTTCCTCTCTGGCCCAACCCTCAACCATTGCAGCAGTCTCCACAGAGGCTTTGGCGTCGAAAGCCTGAAAAGTATGGCTTCTTGATCATCATCAATGGCCTGCGAAAGCACGTCGGAAGGGAAATCTTTATAAAGACCCCCCAAATCTTTGCCGGAGATGGTAATGTTAATGACGTCGAAGGTGAACCGCATGATCAGTTCATGCAAATCAAGGGTAGAGACTTCCCTGGCCGCACGAGCTAGCAGGGGTAGAAGCTTCTCGTCGACCACCTTTTGGAGCGTGTCATTGACGAATCTTCGGAACTGGATCGTACTGAAGATGGATTTTGCAGTCGTCTTCTTGAACAAATCCATGTTCAGCTCTTCAAATCTCGCCCTCGTCAATGGCTCCGAGAAATCGACGCCATCAAAAGGGATTCGATCTCGACGCGGACTTGGTGCTAGCTGCTCAGTGCTCGCTTGGAGCGTTTGCACTCCCAACAGAGCTTTCCTAGAGCTTTGTTGTCCTTGCTGATGTCCTTCTTATACTTCTTCTTGATCAACTTGATGAAGTAGTTCATCACTCTATGGTCGAAGTCTTCTCCTCCCAAGTGGGTGTCTCCGCTGGTAGCGAGCACCTTGAATACACCATTGTCGATTGTCGTCAAGATGCTGGCATCGAAGGAGAATATCTGGTCAAGCTGAGCTCATCGGAGCAGTCGCCGCTGCCGGAGAAGGAGAGCTCGAGTGAGGGAAGAAGAACGGAGTCAGGGGAGGCCAGTTCAAGCATGCGGAAATATAGAAATAAGTAAATGGGGGGTTTTGATTCGGTTTTGGGCTAACACGCGGGAATGCCGATCACGTGTGAAAGGACAGATGGTGGACACTCGGCGTGTGAGGCGAGAGGCGGTGGGGCGGAGATGCGAACTCTCTTCTTCTCTCTGTTTCGCTCTCTTTTCTTTCAATTGTCTAAATCACCATAAGTTTTTCGCATTTTTCTTAAATTCTTCACAATTTTTTAAAATGTCTAAAATTCATCATATCACTAACTTAACGTTAAATAGAATAACAGGTATTAATATATTATTATTTTAATAAAAAAGTTTTAAAAATATTTTTAAATATAAAATACATAAAAATATAAAATTACAAAAAATATAAAAAATTATAAAAATTTCAAATAAAATAAAAAATTATTTTATAGAATTTGAAAAACAAAATCAAAAAATAAAATTGTAGAAAAAATATAAAAAATTATAAAAAACAAATAAATCGCAAATAAATGACAAAAATACAGGAGAGCGAACGAGAGAGAGAGAGAGATTTTATTTCAAGATAGAGAGAGAGAGAGAGAGAGAGAGAGAGCGAAAGAGGGAGAAATGGCGTCGGCGGCGGGATCAAGTGCGGCGGTGCCGTTCTGGAGAGCAGCGGGTATGACGTACATTACGTACTCAAACATCTGCGCGTCACTAGTACGTAACTGCCTGAAAGAGCCATACAAGACAGAAGCTCTTACCCGGGAGAAGGTGCATTTCGCCGTTTCCAAGTGGGCCGACGGCAAACCCCAGAAACCCAGTAAGATCCATTCTCACTTTCTTCTTCAAATCCCTTCTTTTCCTCATCTTTTCTGGATTCTTGTGTAGTGTGTATTCGGAATGAAATCTAATGTTCTGTTTGTGGATCTCTCTATTAGTTTTACCCGAGATCGTTTTGAAAATCTCATGCTGTCTGAATTGCGAGATTCCTGATTGTGTCGATGGGCTCTGATTTTCTTGTTTTCAATGGTTTTATGTGGTCTTTCCAGTTGATGGCATTATGCAGAGATTGCTTTTCTTAGCATACTGATTAAACTTGGAACGAGTTTATAGTAAACTATTGAGGGGTTTGAATTAGCTGAATTGCTCTTCTGTTATTATGATATTGTGGCATATTTCTGGTGAAAGGAGTGATTCTACTCTGTGTATTGGTCGCGGAAAAATTATTGTCTGAGATAGGATGCAAATTTATAGGAACTTCCTGTAGATTGTCTGAGCCTATTTATGTATGAAAGGAAATTCCAGTCAAATTTGTGAGGTTCCGAAGTTCTTTGGATTTGACTCATAGATGCAAGAAAGTATCTTTTAGCAAGAAATCTAAGTAAAATTGGGTTCCAAAGTTCTAGTTGTCGAAGGCTTCTCTTAAATAAGTGGTGGGGGTTCTATGTGTACAATTCTAACTCTTCTCTTTCATATTTCTTTTATCTTTTTAGTAAATATGCGTTTTCCTTTAGTTGATTCCAACCTGCATGAATCCTTCCAAGATCTTGAAATGGTGCTTCCTTGCGGGCTTATACCAACAGAATGGTGTCAGAGCTTGTAAATGCACTTCGTTATGTTTTCTGACTTGCCCAATTTTGTTTTGAAAAAGGACAATCAGCATTTCCTCTTCAAACAAAAATTGTCTATGCCACATATATGCCATCCTAATTTTGCCTCCCCTCTCTTTAAAAATAAACAAAATGCGAACTTTATCTGTTTTGAAAAAGGTTCTGTGTGTATTATTGTTGCCCATGTCTATTGACCGCAATTTTGTTATTGTTGGCTATCTAAAAAATTGAAGGAGATTGAGAGTAAAACTTCTGTGGTCAACATTTTCTCATAAAGTGCTGACACCTGAACATGCCATCTGACAAAAGTTCATGTGCATAAAAGTGCAAAAGTATCAGTAATTGGACAACAACCCCGAATGGGATTCAACTAACATAAAAATACTATTAGATGGGAACTGTCTCCAAATGTGATCCTAGTAGCAACTTGGTAAAGAATTTAAATTGAGGCTGATAAAAAGAAAAAACTGTAAAGAAGGATTATTTTCTAGGCCTTGTCCAATTCTTTTTGTTTTATAGTTATGGCCCATGTGGCCACACTGTCGAAGTGCCTATGTCCTTCAAAAACATCTCAAAGAATTGGTCAGCAAATTTGAATTGCCATTACCATATGTTTTATTTAACGTTCTCATTATTAGTTTTCAAACTGCTATGGAGATTGACTATTTTTTTTTTGAAGCTGTTGTTACCATGTTTTATTCAATGTAGTCATTATTGGTTGTCAAACAACTATGAATATCAACTTAAGGGATAAAATCACTATTGTGAGTCATGAAGTGGCTTCCAATAAGGAAATAGAGCAAAATACAGTGAAGCGAGCATTAAATAGATAAACGTTTGTTTAAGTTTTAAGGTTGATGATGTGGATTGGAAGGAGTTTCAATACACAAAATGGATGAAAGCGCACAATAAAGATCATATCCAAAATTGAAGTCCATGGTTCAAAGGGCTGAGTTCTTGGTTTGTCAATGAAGAAGACTCTATTTTTGTTGAAGATATAGAATAGGCAAGTCCTTTTTTTAACGGGGGATAGTAAAAAGCAGTTAGGTCCTCAGGAACTGAGGAATTTATAAAAACTTGAAAGGTTCTTTCTGTCAGATTTATTTTAGAACAGAGAATTTTTAGTCAAATTTGTAAATTTCTAAAGTTCTGGGGACTAGCTCTAGAATTTGACTATAGATCTATACTTTCTTGGTTCCATCGAGTATAGGAAGTTGAAGTATGACGTTCAGTAGAGTAGAGTTGTAAAGTAAGATTGATTCTGAAATTCTAATTACGAAAGGTTTATCTATTGTGGGAGCTCCATATGGAACCCTTGTGTCATATAACTCTAAGTCTCTAACTCTTATTCATATTTCTCAACTTCTTTGTTAATTGGTTTTATTCATATGTATTTTATTGTTTAGGAGTTTTATCCAGGTATTGCCATGCATGCATCCTTCCAAGATCCTAGGCTAGCACATTCTTACACCAATAGAATGAGAAAATGTTGGCCATCAAAATTCCTTTCTCAATCTCATTCCATTTTTTAAACAAATAACCATTAATACCATTCTGTTGGTACAAGAAAGTGTCAGCCTAGGAGCTTGGAAAGATGTGGACATGGACTTTTTTACCCTGTTCTTGGGTCTTTACAGCCCACTTTGGTCTCCCATGGAGCTCCCAACATGTGTCACGTGTATGTCTTGAACGACGGCAGTGGGTGCAGAACAACTTATCCTTATCATCGGCTTTCCTAGAATCATTTTTCTTTCCCATATTATTTCCACCCATGGCAGCTAATGCTACCTGTCCCCCCCCAACATGTGCCACGTGTATGTCTTGAACGACTGCAGGTGCACAAGACCAGTCCTCACACCAGTACTACTTCTAATAGTCACAATTAAGGCACAAAACTCCACACACTGCTTCTGAAAACATGTAAACACTACTGAAGGGCTACTTGCAGCAAATAAACAGTCCAGAAAGAAGAAGTATACTGCTGTAAACTCCACACTTCACATACCAATTTAAAAACAGTACATACCTGGACAAAGGGGATCACACACCCCTGTACGAAGGTACAAAAACACAACTAGGCCTTCACAGCATCAGCCAAAGGTAGAAAAGGAAGCTTCACAGCATCGGCCTCCTCCAACTAGGGTTACCTTGGTGCTATGACCAAGGAAGGACCCAGAAGAAGCGACAAAAGGTATTTCTGATCAGTCCAATTAGATTTTTTTTTTTTCACAGTCCAAGAAATCTGACGCCTGGGTTGAATGGATACTTCTCAGCAGAAAACACAACTCCTATTGCCCAGAGTTGTGCTTTGATACCATGTAATCTTACAAGAAAAGGAAGAAGAGAGAGGAGAGAAGAAAGGAGAAGAAAAGAGGAAGAAAAAAATATGTGAAAGTTAAAAGTATTGTGCTGGCGGCGCTCGGCATCTATTTTATCTTAATGTGTTATAACAAAATAAAGAATAAAGAAATTACAAGTAGGTCCCTGGCGGCACACCTAAAAAGAAAGAAAGAACATGCTGACAGCATTCTAACAGCAGAAATAAAAAACTTAAATCTAACAACATGTAATAAGGGAGATAAGACAGTTGATGGGGGAGTTGGAGGCTACTTTTACTTGGGTACAAAGATCAGAAAGCTGATCTTGGGTACAACAATGGCGTGCATCCCCAAGTCAAACGCCTTAATCCTTGCAGCAGTACCTTTCAGGAAATTATCTTGGGTCAAACTACAGGCCTACAGAGACCGGATTCTCTGTTACAATTGTGATGAGAAGTTTGGTCCAGGCCACAAGTGTAAGGCCCAACAACTGTTTTTACTGCAAATGTAACTGAAGATGGGTTAAGCCCACCTCAGATATCCTTACATGCCCTTACAAGCCTTACATCATTCTAAACTATGATGGTTTTGGTATTGATAGACGGTGGAAGTATACTTGATTTTGTGACTCAACTCACAGCCAAACAAGTGGGCCTAGTCATCCAAGATGTTACCCTACTTGCTGTCCACGTGGCAAGTGGCAACCAGATCTGGTGTGACAGTGTGTGCAAACATTTATCCCTCAAGCTACAAGGACAGTCTTCATAGTTGATCTACATCCACTGGACTTCAGTGAAGCTAATTAGGTTTTAGGGGTCTAGTGGCTAAAGCAGTTA
Source organism: Nelumbo nucifera (assembly GCF_055504915.1). Taxonomy (NCBI): domain Eukaryota; kingdom Viridiplantae; phylum Streptophyta; class Magnoliopsida; order Proteales; family Nelumbonaceae; genus Nelumbo; species Nelumbo nucifera. Next base: position 29,236,526 of record NC_142656.1, on the reverse strand, counting down.
GCACCCATGATTTATGACTGGTCACAACTGACCATGGACTTCTGTATAAACGATGTAGCATACCTATTGGAGGGCTTGGTAGCAGGGGCTCCACAACTTGAAGGGTGGAAGACATTACTCAAGAGTCATGCTAAGGGGGTAACCAGCATATTTTTATGCACCTGGGCTTGGACCCAGCCAGCCCCTTTCTCACAACAGCCACTGATTAAGCAATCAATCAAGAGGCCCATCAAGCTCTTGCAATCCTATTCAGATATTTTTGAAGAGTCCAAGGAGTTAGCACCATCTTGGCCCATGGATCACTGTATTGAAATAATGCCAAGAGCACCACCAACCAATGTTAAGCCGTATCATTACTAATATTTTCAAAGAGAAGAAATGGAGATGATTGTATAGGAGTTACTGGACAAGAAATTCATCCAACCCAACTCCAGTCCATATTCAGCGCCAGTACTCCTAGTAAAAAAAGACAGATCATGGAGATTCTGTGTTGATTACCAGGCTCTAACCCAGAGTGTGGTTAAAGACCATTTCTCAATACTTCTCATTGATGAGTTTATGGATGATTTGCAAGCTGCCATAGTATTCTTTAAACTTGATTTGAGGTCAAGTTATGATCAAATAAGAATGCACACAGCTGATGTGCCCAAACCAGCCTTCCAAACACATGACGAACATTTTGAATTCCTTGTTCATGCCGTTTGGCTTGACAAATGTGCCATCCACATTCCGGGCCATCATGAATGAAGTATTTCGACCTCACTTGTATTGCTTTGTTTTTGTTTTTTCGATGGTATACATGTCTACAGTGCAGATTGGGCCTCCCATTTGCAACATCTATCCATCACATTGGTCTTACTACACCAACACAAATTATTCTCTAAGGAATCAAAAGTGTGTATTTGGGCCACGTAGTGGGGGCGGGTCAGGTCATGACACCCTAACAAATTCAAGTGCATCAGACAATGGTCCACTCCTATATCTTTGAAGGCACTTAGGGGGTTTTTGGGCTTTACAGGATACCATAGATGGTTGATTCCTCAATATGGGCTCCTAGCAGCACCCCTTACACAATTGTTGCACAATAATAGCTTCCAATGGTCTCTCCCAGGCCCAACGGGCTTTTGAAGAATTAAAACATGCAGTGTCTACACCATTAACACTTTGTCTTTCCAATTTCTCAAAGCAGTTTGTCTTGGAATTGACACATCAGGGGGTGGTCTTGGGGCAGTGTTAATGCAAGACGGAAAACCCTTGGCTTATTTCAGTAAGTTTCTCTCCCCACATGCCCAGCCTCAGTCAGCTTATGAGAAGGAACTCATGGTTGTGGTTTTATCAGTGCAAAAGTGTTGAGCCTACCTTCTAGGCCATCAATTCATTATACGTACAAATCACAAGATTCTGAAATTTTTGTTGGAGCAAAAAATCCATACACCAGAGCAACAACGTTGGGCCCATAAACTGCTGGGGGGTGATTATATATTTGAATACTAACCTGGTGTGGTTAACATGGGTGGCCGGCGCACTCTCATGCATTGCTGAGTTTGCCCAGCTTGCCATGTGCATACCAGATTATCCATTGCTTGACAGTCTTAAGAAGGAAGCCCAAGAAGACCCGGTTCTCAGCAGGATCCATGAGAAGTGGGCTCAAGACCTATCTTCAGTCCCAGGCTATTCAGTCATTAACTCCCCTTTTTATAAAGGTGGGCTAGTTATTTTGGCCACGTCAGCGTATTTGCATGACATCCTCACTCTCTTCCATAGCTTGCTCTGGGGTCTTCAAAACATTTAAAAGATTGGCAACCCATTACTGCCGGGCTGGCACTTGGCATGCAGCGGATATTAGGGACTTTGTTACATCCTACCACGTCTATTGATTTTATCACTGAGTTACTTGTATCAAAAGGGAAATTTGTTCTCTTTATGGTCATGGACCAACTCTTAAACTATGGCTATTTCATCATCTTCATCCACCCATATATGACAATTGACAACCATGGTAGCTGAACCATTTGTGAGCAAAATCACATGACTTCATAGCACACTCAAAGCAATTGTTTCAGATAGTGACCCTGCATTCCCAAGTAACTTTTCGAAGGAGTACTTTAAACTTCAGGGGTCTGAGCTGATTCACTGTACGAGCTACCACCCTCAATTGGATGGTCAAACTGAGGTGTAATAGGTGCATTGAGACTTACCTCCTCTTTCCACGTCACAGCTGGCATGTCTCCATTTTGGGCCCTCAATGGCTGTGATCCACCACCAATCCTACCATATGAAAGGGGATCTTCTGTCAATGCAACAGTAGATGAATGGCTAGCATCCAGAGATTATCTTCTTAGGGAGCTTAAGGCCCATTTGGTGCGGGCCCGACAGCTTATGAAACAGCATTATGACAAGAAGCATAGGCCCATTGAGTTTCAAGTGGGAGACGCTGCCTACCTGAAGCTGCTGCAACCATACAAGCAATCTTCAGTGGTCCTTTGGTCTTGCCGTAAGTTTTCATGTTTCTATGGCCCTTTTTAGTTCCTACAGTGCATCGGGCCTTTGGCATACAAGCTAGACCTCCCAGCCAACTCACATCTTCACCTGGTTTTCCATGTGTCATTCCTTAAGAAGGCAGTGAGTCCACCTAGTGTGCCTTCTCCCATGCTGCCTGACTTTACTGAAGATGGATGGATCCACTTGCAACCTAAGTCGGTGTTGGATTACTGCTGGGTGAAGAATGGGCGACTTTCACTAAAGAGACCTTAGTGAATTGGGTGCGCTTTCCAGCAGAAGAAGCTACTTGGGAACCATGTCAGGCCTTAGACAGCAGTTCTCTTAGCTGGGCCTTGAGGATGAGTGCCATCCTAAGATGGGGGGAGATGTTAGGGATGGAAAAGATCAGCCAGGGAAAATGAAGATTTATTCTAGAAGAAGATGGAGAAGGCCATGTCAGCATAACGGCCTGACTAGCCAAGTTGGCAAGTTGTGAATGAATTAGTTAGTCAAGTTGCAAAGCTGATATGAATAGGTTACAGTGGTTACATGTAGTTGAGCAAATGTATAAAAGAAGGATTGTATTCTGAATTGAAATAAGGAAACATTTGTGTCATTTCTCTCATTCTCACTTCTCTGTTCTTGGAGGAGGAAGCTCCACCTTGAGGAGCATGAGTTGGGAAGATTCCCAACAGATTCACAATCAGTCATATCCTGGACCAAACAAGTCAATTCAGCATGGAACTATAGACATTTCAGATAAGCTGACCTCCTAGGAAAGAGAATTAATTCTAAGTTCGGCCGGGTGAGAAGAACTGCAAACAGGATGGCAGATATATTAGCAAAAGCTGCAAAACAGGGGAGTTGACAGACCTCTTTTATTCTGGACCCAAATGTAATCTGATATAACTAAGGCTGGTGGGAATATTCCAACAGTTGTACTACAAAAAAGGGCAGCCCAGTGTGCATGAGGCTCCCCCCAAATGCAGGGTCTGGGGAGGGGCAGATGTAAACAGCCTTACCCCTGCACATACAGAGAGGCTGTTTCCAAGATTTGAACCTGGTCACCCAGGTTGCAATGGAGCAACCCAACTGTTGCACCAAGGCCCACCCTCTTGTACTAAACCTCCGTTTTAATTAATTAATGAATTTTCTGTGCTGGTCAAAAATAAAAAAAAAGAAGAATGTATCCTAATCAATCCAACTTCAGCTTCAGCCATTAGGGAGCTTACAACCTCCTTAATTTCACTAAAAGACAACGTAGCAAGTTGTTCAGTTCAGCCATTTCATCTGTTAACAAGTGGCCCCTTAATTTTGTCTTTTCTGTTAACAAAGCCCTTCTGGTTTTGTGGTCAAAGGGGATATAAGTTATTAGGTAAACCTGAGGGGTGGTTTAAGTAATTTACCTGTTTAAATATCTTGTGGAGTATGTTGTAGTTTATTGCTTGGAAAATGGTGGTAGAGAAATAGGGGTGGGAAATGGTAGAAGTACATTTGGTACATGGTTGTGCTGTTTGCTAAGAATCAAAAAAGCATATTATTTGTTTATGCATGGATTTAAACTGAAGATAATTCACTGGGTTAAGACATTGGAGATCTTTATCGACTATTTTGTGGATGACTTTCTAGAGGGTGGGGAGGAATATTAGCATCATCTACATTAAAGGTGTCAGTGCAAGAAGTGTGGGCTACTTCCAGCTACAACAAAATTGAATTGAACTTTAGTGGTCTGCAATCCTGACCCCTATGCTATAGGGGGAGTCTTTAGAGATGGCAAGGGAGTGATAATGACTCTACTCTGGTTCAATAGGGGTAGCAGAATTGTTGACAGTGGAAGTGTCAGCTCTCCATCAAAGTTAGTATGTGCTGGATAGTAAACAATAGCGAGGGTCCTTAATCAGACAGGTGATAAGGGAAATTAGGAGGCTAGCGAAAGAGGTTGAGAGTTGAGGCCACTTTTAAGTGGGTCAACAGGTGAGCAAATGCACTGACAGATGCTTTAGCAAAGCAAGGGGTGACAAAGGAGCAATTATTTTAGGACAATTTGTACTCATAAGATATATGTGGGGGTTGGCTTGGGCTATGAGCCATGTACCATTTAATTTTCTCAATTAATTCAAGTTTATTAGCGATTAAGCTATCAGAGATGGTTACGAGGAGAAGCAGAGTATTTCATGGGCACCAAGGTTTAGGTGCATCCTTAATGACTGAGGGATGCAAAAGATTAAAGAAAACATTCCTAAACTACAGTAGAGGGAACACAATTTGGATTTGGGAACCTGATGGAATCTTCACAGTTCAAGTTCACTCTATTTTAAGGTGGCTACAATTAACAACTTGAGTAGACGATTTTTCATCAAGGCAGATTTGGAGTCAGTGTGGCATTCATGGTGTATGTGGAAACTCATAGGAACTGCTTATCAATGCAGCAGCTTATGTGTAGAGGAATGCAAATGGATACATAATGTTGAATGTGTGGAGTGGTTGAGGAAAAAGCACAGCTATTTTATGGAAAGCAGATACTACCATTTGGTGGTGTTTATCAATTCAAAAGGAGTTCAGGGAAGTGTCATATGCAGATCTTTTGAATCACAACCTTTTATGGATAGTACGGTGAGAACTAATTTTTTCTCAGTACTTGAGCATATGTGGTCTCTCAATGTATGGTCTTGTGCACATGGGTTCATTTTATACAAAATTACACTTTTTGGATGAAATATACCATATCAATTAATAAAAGCATTACCTATAGCTATAGTTTTGCCTATGTTTTTTAGTTTTTAAGTGATTCTTTTAAACAATACTAGCATTATGGGCCTTGTCCATATGTCAATTGAATGATCCTTTTTTCTTTTCCTTCATTGGCAGCATATGCACTATGTGAATACCATTATAATGCATGTACACCTCTGTTTAATGTATGCATGTTCTATTCTATTATTCTTGGTACTTCTATATATAGTCTATGATTTAATTGTGTTCTACCATTTGTTTGATACAATAGTTCCGTTATTAATCCTTTCGTGTGGTTTTCATTAGCTATTCGTTCAGATACACCTGAAGAATGAGCGGAGGCAGCTGGTGGCTCAACTGTTTGCTGGAGTGGAGGGTTGTGTGTCTGCCTCAATGGGGCTTCCTGTTTCTATTAGAACACTGAGTTTATTCTTCTTTTGGTAAGATTTTATGTTCCCAGACAATGGTGGCATTTCTTTTTTGGTTGTTCAAGTGGGAATACACTGTAATAAGGTAACTGCAATTATCATACTTGGAATTAATCAATATTTTCTCATTATCCAATGAAATGTGGATGAATTGTTTAGGGGCTTGGACCATTTCGCAGGAGAAAGCATGGTTTTGGTGTGACTCATATGCACAAATTAGTATTATGTAACTTGTAACTTGTAAATTGGGCCGTGCTGCCTGCGGTCCGGCTCAATGGTCCATGGGCCATGCCATGGCCCAGCACGATTGTATGGGCCGATGGGCTGTGCTGGACTTGGAGTTTCAGGTCAGCGGGTCGGGTCGGCATGGCTTGTACTATCGTGCCATGCCACTAGTGGCCCATGGGCTGGCACGGCTTGACACGACCCATATATATATATTATATATATATAATATAATAATATAAAGTATATAATATATTAATAAAATAAACAAGTTTTTTCAATTTTATTATACTAATTTATTTAATTATTGTATATATAAGCAATTGTATACATCAAAATTCATATAAAATTAAAATTTTAAGTTTTTTTTAAAATAAATAACTTTGGCCTGGTCCACGGCTTGACCTGACCCAAGGCTTGGCCATGGATCAGCCTGGCCCGGCATGGGCCTGTATGGGCTTGGGCCATGGGCCGTGCCAGCCTGACCCCCAAAATATCCCAAAGGAGAGAGGCACGGCTCAGGATGGCCCGGTCCGCATGTGGGCCTTGCCGTGCCGGCCCGTTTGCACCTCTATCCTGATTCTTGAGGCGGTCCAGGGCTTGCCCTAGTCATCATAAGCCTCTAGCAAGGATCAACCTTGTGGTGTGTTCCTTGGTATTAGTTATGAGCTGCGACTTCTGAATGCAAGGGCAATCACTTTTTTCAACAAATTAAGGAATATTTCGAATGTCATGATTCAGGATCCTATCCAACATTGAAAACCTGGAGAAGAGGAAGGGGTGAGGGTAATCAGAGGTTGCCCATGGTTGCCAGCTTTGTATTAATCTTCTACATGCAAGTTTAGTTTCTTGGGTTTTCAGTGTTTTCCATCTCACAGGAGAATATCTAGGTATTTATGCTACGACTCGTGTAAATATTTTGGATGAGTAGGAGTGGAGTGGTCCAGACACAACCCTCTTGTCTTGTGTATAACCCGCTATAAATGGAATTTACTATCAATAGTATACGTTGCTATTAATGGTTCCCAAGACTAAGCCTGCTATTAGTGGAAAATCTAAAGTAAAATCATATACCACTAGCAATTAACCCGTCCAAATAAAAATTGAGCAAAAATTTGATGTACTAGAGGTCGGTTTAATCAGTTCTGAAATCGAATTGAAATTCTTCTGTTTTTTAGCCCAAGTTAAAAAAAGACACTTATCAGTTTTCACATGCACCAAACCATCCAAAAACAATGTCTGATGTAATATTAGCAAGTTTTCTTTTTTTAGTAAAATATTATTAATAACAGCTTTGAATATTGTCAGCCTTCTGACATGTAGCCTCTCTTTTTTATTAGGGAAATTGTCTAAAATTCATCATGAATTTTTAGCATGATTTTTAAAATCATACCAGACCGGACAGTTGGACCGGAAAAATGGGTAACCGGTCAGCCCCCAGGTCCGGTTATATTATAGACTGGAAATTCTTTAAAAAACATTGAAAAAGTCAGAAAACTGCTGACTCGGATGGTCGAACCGCTAAACCATTCGACCTAGGCAGTGGTTCGCGGGTTATAATTTTTGATTTTCGCTGATTTAATAAAATAAAAAAAAATAAAAAATTAAATGACTACCATATCCCCGACCCCAAATCTTACATGCTTAGGGTTAGAACGACCCCATTTTCATTCTAACCCTTCCCTCCTCTCAGCCCTCACACCCAACCGACCACATGCGGCGGCCACACCTACGGCGTCTGACGATGATTCACAGCGACCACGGAGATTCACGATGACCAGTGACGGCAGTGAGATTCATCTACGGCGGCAGCGTTGATTTTGCAGCAGTCCAGCCGTCCAGCAGTAACAGTCACGGCAGTAACAGGTCCGACAACCGACTTGCAGCGGCGGTTTGCGAGGGTTTCTACTTTCTAGCGGCAGTAACAAATTGCAGGCTTGCAGCAGCACTTGCAGCGGCAATCACCTGCGACCAAGCCCGAGCCCACCGTCACACCACCAAGCCAGAGCCCACCGTCGGACTCCAAGCCCTCCTGTCTTTCTAGTCTTCTTTGCGCCAAAAGGCTTCTTAACAGTGGTGTTAATAACTGTATGAGTAGAAGCTTTAGGTGATACAGTCACTTCAGGAGTTTTACGCTTTTCACAAGAATTTTCTTTTGAGATTTCATTAATCTTGACATCAGGTAGTCCATTAGATACATGAGCTGACTGAGAAGCAACAGGAGATGAGGGCAAACCCGCCTCCTCAGCAAAGCTTTTAGCAACTTCTTTTGAAAGTAGTTGCCTATATAAATCAGCAACTCTTGAAGTATATTTGGCCTCAATTTTTCCTCCATCAGTCCATCCATGCTGCTTAAAGAAGACTTGCGCACGGTTGTTTCCCCCAAAACTCATGATCTTCAACTGCTCTGGAGTCCATGAATCAAGATTTGTAGACCTAAAGTGAAATGAAACGAAGTCCTTAAAGCAACATTACTTGAAAAGAAATCCTCAAACAAAACCCTTCAACCAGCATTACTTGAAAAGAAATCCTCAAACAAAGCCATTAAACCAGCATTACTTGAAAAGATCAAGTGGTTTCTACAAGAAAGGGAAAATCCTCAGTTTTCATTTTCTGGTCCTTTTATCCATTTTAATCAGTTTACTTATCTTTCATCTCATATTTTGCCCTCTTTAAATCAGTTTACTTATCTTTCATTTCATATTATGCACTTTTCTGTTTTATTTTTCTGTATTTTGTTGTTTTATTTTTTCTGTTATTTTTGGTGTTTTTCTGTATTTTTTAGAATGTCTTTGTACTTTTTTGTATTTTCTATTTGTTATTTTTGTATTTAGATAGTTTTATTTCTCTTTATTTTTCTGTATTTTTTAGAATTTTTTGTATTTTATTTTTATATTTTCTATGTGTTTGTACTGTATTATTTTTGTATTTAGATAGTTTTATTTTCTGTATTTTTTCTGCTTTATTTAATTTTATGATATTTTTTTATTATTAAATATATGTTTTATTTTTAATTTATTTATGACATCACTGGTCGAACCGTTCGACTTGGACAGTTGAACCACTTAACCAGAAACCGGTCTCCTAATCGGTTTTGTTTTTGGTTCGTTTTTAAAAACCTTGGTTTTCAATATTTCTCTTAAACTCACCACAACTTTTCAAAATGTTTAAAACTCACCATGTCACTAATTTGATGTTAAGCAGACTAACGAGTGTTAATATATTACCATTTTAACCTTCAAAAAAAATATAAAATATATACAAAATAAATTAATGGGTGTTAATATATTACCATTTTAATATTTAGACATGAAAAAAGGAAAAAAGTTCAAAAAATATTTTCAAATATAAAATACACAAAAACATAGAAATTATAAAAAATATAAAAAATTATAGAATTTTCAAATAAAATAAAAAATTATTTTCAAATTATAGAAATTGTAGAAAAAACACAAAAAATTATAGAAAAACGCAGAAACAACAAATAAATAAAAAAATACAGGAAAATTTATAGATCGTAATGTAAAAAAACAGAAATTATAAAAAACATTGGAAATTATAACAAAACACTAAAAATGCAAAAAAAAAAAAGAAAATTGAAAACTGAAAAAGACCATTTTTCCTCTAACTCACTATTCAAGGGTAATTTGGTGATAAAAATTGTTATTTATGCTGACATGGACACCTCTGTTAAGAAGCATTAACAGTGCACTAATGGGAAGTTAGATTTGGAAAATAAAAACTTATTGACATGGTGAGTTTTAGACATTTTGAAAAGTTGTGATGAATTTAAGAGATGTTAAAAAGTTATGGTGAGTTTTAGACAATTTTCCTTTTTATTAAGATATAATTGAATAACATGTCAATGTCAGCATAAACCAATCCGAACTCTCGACTTATCATAATTTAGGAATTGAAACCAACCAGCATTGGACAGCCTTACCTACTGCAGGCTGAGAGAATGAACAAGAGGCCTTAAGCAGTGACAGTTCTGGGTGCAACATCGGAATACCAGTTAAATTTTCGAAGATTGATTTTCCTTGTTTCTGAGGTGAGGAGTGAGGACCCCATGTCTTGGATATTTAGGCTGAGTTTGAAAAGAATACATATGCAAATATGTACTATGCAAATACATACAAAATAATACAAAATAGTGCAAAATATAAGGTTTTGCGCTCTACATATTTGCATTTGTACTCCTTCCAAACTGAGCCTAGGCTAAAAGATATTTCAAATACCATGAAAGATGAAGCCCCTAGTTTTCAAAGTGTATTACTTGCATCCCTTTATATGGAAGGAGAGGCAATTTCATGGCTTCAGTGGTTTTGAATATCCCACTCTCAATGCAACTAGGCAAATTTCACAAATGTACTAATTGCACCAGATTTGGATCAATGACATTTGAATAAGAATATTGTTGGAAATTGGTGGGTTTACAAGATCAAGCGCAAACCCGATGGGTCTATTGAGCACTTCAAGGCCCACCTTTTTGCAAAATGTTACATTGAAGAAGTAGGCCTAGATTATGATGAGACTTTTAGTTTGTTAGTTAAACTCACTATTATCAGGACTATTTTCTCTCATGTTGTTTCTTACCATTGGCCCATTTGTCTACTTGACGTCAATAATGCCTTTCTCAATGGCATTTTACATGAGGAAGTTTATATGAAGTAGCTAGCGGATTTTATTGACCCTCGTCATCCCTCTTATGTTTGCAAATTGAATTGATCATTGTATGGGTTAAAGCAAGTTCCTCGTGCATGGTTCACATGGTTGCGAGACTATCTACTGTCCTTGGGTTTTCATGAGTCCCAGGCTGACACTTCTCTTTGCTTTAAGCATGAGAGGGGTGACATTCTTATCTTACTTGTCTATGTGCATGACATCTTAATAACTGTATATCGGAGTTCATTGCTTTCTTCTCTCATTGCTCAATTGTTCTCCCAATTTGCTTTGAAAGATCTTGATGAGGCCCATTATTTCCTTGGGTTAGAGGTGCATCATACTACCACTGGACTTCATTTATTTCAGCACAAATATGTGCAAGATCTCTTGATGTGCACCCATCTACATGAAGCTAAATCCATGCCTACTCCTATGGCTGCTTCTACTAAATTGGTTGCTGATTTTGGTCATCCTCTAGAAGATCCTTCCTCTTTGGCAGTGTCATGAGTGCACTGCAATATCATCACCCTTACACGACCTGACATAGCCTTTTCTGTTAATAAGCTATGTCAATTTCTCAAAGCTCCCACATCTAAACATTGGTCAGCAGAGCAGCTGCACCGGGCAAAACACACAACTCTGATCAGTGATCAGCGAACTTCTTGTTAATATATCTTTTATCCATGTAAATACATCTCATCTAACAACTTAACAAGAGAGTTGCTCATGTACTTGCATATACTACATGCAAAGGCCATCTGGCCATAACCCATAACCTATCGCCATGAAAATTAAGGCTCCTACTCTACAAATATTTGCTAGTAACTATCAATGAAGCTGCTTCTTCCTCCTTTTGCCAAATAAATTATTAATTATTTAATAACACATTAACAAAATAATTAATAAACAACTTGATATAAATAATTATAATAAAAATTAATTTAATAATTATATTATTTTCAGAATAAAATATTAAAATTCTTAATTAATTCATAAGTATTAATAAAATAAAATATTAATTAATGTTAATAATTAATTAACTAATTAATATCAAATTAATAATTAGTAATAAGTCATAAAAATATTACTAATTAATTACTAACAAATCAATAAATAAATAATTATTTTATAATTAATAATTTAATTACAATAAATAATTAATCATAGAAGAAAAAAAAATATAAATAATTAATATTAAATTTAAAAAAAATTGTTAATTAAGTCATTGATATTAATAATAACTTATAACAAACTAATAAAAAACCACTAAAAAGTCCCACTGAGCCGTTTGGCGACGCCCAAAGTCCGTCAGTGACTCGCTAACACGCTAAAATTGCGCGTCGTGACAGGATTTCTCCCATTAGAAGATAGTCGTGCTCTCAATACAGTAAGCTTCAGAGAAAAGAAAAGTCATTGCGGAGCAGGCGTTGGAGGAGGGGGAGATCTAAACCCTGTGTCCGGTCCGTGATGAACTCGTAGATTCCCAGGGAATATTGATAGGACAAGTTTACATCTCTCGTTATGGATCTAAATCAGGTGAACCATACAAGCAGATCTGTCACCAACATCTCCATTTGCTGCAAATTTTAGTATAATTTTCACTTCCATCTATGTAGCAGAGTCTAACTTTCTTGTATTAGGGCAACCTATCTGTTTCTACTCACATAGTTCTCTTCAATTTCACTAATGATCAATTTCGGTACGCTATGAATTAGGGTTATTAAGGCTGCTTGGTATCGCAGTTCTTACAGTTCGATCTCATTTTTGTAAACTCTGAGGCAGTTGAATGTTCTTTGCTATGTTAAAATGCTAGTAGTTAGAACTTCTGAGACCACCAAATGTTTCACTTAACACTGTTTGGTATAATTGTTGTAAGTTATCAGGTTTTGAACGTTGTATTGGGTTGTAGTTCACACTTTTGATATAATTATCATTAATTCTAAGGAATTCGAGTATTGTCCTGTTAATTATGTGAGCTTCACGGTTTATAAATCTGTTCCCTGAGGATTGTATTTCGCTTTTATTTCTTGGCTGGATTTATGTCTTAACAATGTCATTGCATGGGAGTTCGATTTTTTGTTGTATAGAAGGACATCCGGGATGTCTCCGTTGTCCGTGCCTACTAGAAGCTAAAAGACTTCCTAATTTTTCCATTCCCACTTCCTACGTATGTCGGAAGGGGCTGGTCTGATGTATTTAATGGATGTTTAGGCATACAAACATTGTGGTTCAGAAAGTCATAAGCACTGCCTATTATTTTTCTACCAATGCAAAAAAAGTATGATCAAGCCAAGATAATCTGGTTTTTGGCCCTTGATGTGATTTGGGTGGCCATCCCTGATTAAAAGGTGGATTGGCAATTCAGAATTTGGATAAGTCTAGTTGGATGTCCTAATTGGCCCTAACCATTTTTCCCGCTTTAGAACTATATTTGGCTTTTTGGTTTTGATGGATATTGTTTACACCTGTTATTCCCTCTTTAAGTAATCTAGTTTTACTTTATGGTTCAGCCTGCAGGAGAAAATTATGCCAACCCAAGGACATGTTTCTTTCATGTTATCTTCAAGGTCCAATATTCTATCTTTTGCTTTTGACAAGTTTTGTTTGCCTAATTCCATTTGATATGTAACAATCTGTTTTTATACTTTGACAGGCTGCAGCTTTGGCATTTTACATTCTTTCGGCCCTTTTCTTTGACAGCTTTGTAATCATTTTTGTGGTTACGGTTCTTCTTGCTGCTCTTGATTTTTGGGTAGTGAAAAATGTCAGTGGACGAATACTAGTTGGTCTGAGGTGGTGGAATGAAATAAATGATCTGGGTGAGAGTGTGTGGAAGTTTGAGTGCCTTGACCAGGAGGTTGTACACATATAGTCTTTTGTATATCAATGATGTGCTTTTATTTGTCAGCAAAAGTTTGTTCAATCTTGTATTGGATTGCTACATATTTTAGTGGTTACCTGTTTCTCATTCTTTCTGCTGATTGTTATTGTGTCTGCACTGCAGTCATTGGCTCGAATGAATAAGAAGGATTCATGGCTTTTCTGGTGGACCCTTTATCTTGCAGTAAGTTCATTGATGTTTTGATTATTATATGGGAAACCCAAAGTTCATACTGAAAAGGAATTAATGACATGTAGAGTGTTTGGAGGAGGGTGTATCAGTGTCATTAAGCCAAATTTGGTGTCTGTTGCATACAACATACAGGAATAGGATCTGTGTGCTTACTTTTTGCATACATGTAACATGATTGATGTTTCAACAATTATGTTCCTTGTTACCATCTTGCATTCACTATGATGGACCTTAATATATGGAACTAATATATAGTATGGGCTTCAAGATGGAACTTGTGATTGTGTTATATTTCATTTTATATCTAAAAGGCTGAACCATTTGTATCTGTTTCATCCACTGGTAACATAAGGTAGAACTGATGAATATGCAGTGTTATCTTATGCATTTTTGTTAACTTCCTTTTTGGATATTAGATTTCTATTATTATCACTCTTACTCACTGTGCAGGCAGCTGCCTGGATCTTCCTTGGAATATTTTCACTCATAAGGTTTCAGGCAGATTATCTCTTAGTTGTAGGAGTTTGTTTGAGCCTCAGCATTGCAAACATTGTTGGCTTTACTAAATGTCGAAAAGGTATGCAACCATTTTAACTTTCTCAGAAGTCGATATGCATGCACTGTTGCATTACATGGGCATGATTACTTGGATTAGGACTGATCCTTCAATGGATCCCACCACGGACCCTTGAGATTAATTGGGCCTAACTCAGCTTGAAGCATGATAGTCATTGTTCTTTTATTGTATGAATTCTGAAGGTGGTCTTTTAGTTATATTACAAACCTTAGTAAGCCACTAGACTTTTTTATTTTTTTATGGGAAACAGTTACTTTCATTAAAGATAATTAAACAAAAATAGAGCCGTCAACCACCCAAGTACAGGGTGCTGACCCCATTGGTATACTCTTGAGTTACAGCACTGTACAAAACAAGTTCTTTCTAATAGTCCCTTGCTTTGCCAATTGGTATGCACTTGAAAATTTTTCTCTTTGACGTTTTAGTGGTTTTTAGTCTCTTCCTGTGGCTAATGTATAGAACTAGGAGGTTCCCTCATAGGTGGACCTACTTTGAAGTATTCCAAGAGTCTGGTATTGGCTTTCTGTGAAGTCCATTAAATTAATTTATAATTCCTTGATGATTAACTTAGGGTTGGAGCTTAGTCTCTTGCCTAGCGTAAAACTTGGGAATTGGCATGTACATAGAAAGGGAGAGGGGTCCCTAACACTTTCCCTCTCTCTTCCCCAACATATGTAGATAGCCTTTCCTAGGTGTTGGAGTCATTACATATCAAAATAAAAACTGTTTTCTAAATTTCGACCTCAAGAGACTCACCACTCCCAATCTTTTTCAATGATGGGTGGTGGATCCAACACTTCAGCCAAGAAGTGGGCCACCTTCTGGTGCTCACAGGTTTGTGACTCCACCGGGGAGTATGGGAACAGTGTGAATGCCATTTCCTTCACTAGTTTCAGATGTAGCAATCGATTTCAGTCCTCAAATGGTAATTTAGTGATTTCAACTACTATAAGTGTTAAGTGCTGAGTGGTAATTTGTTTTGGCTTGAAAGCAAATAATAAAAGTAATTCCAATTTGTCTGCTCAAAATTTATAATATTATCTGGATTTAATCAAATTGGACCTTGAGGCTTTCAAGCTTTAGGTTCATCCCCTGCTGTTTCTTTACCTTTGTAGGATGCTAGACTGATTCCTGATATTGGAGGTAACACTGACTTGGTATTTCGGGGTTTTCAATTTCTGGTTATCATTATGCTGATAGGTTGGGTGAAAATTCATGACAGAGGCCAAAGGTTCTTTTCTAGGGATCATTTTAACTAAAGGGGAATTTACTCATGAAGCTGGACTTTATTTGAATCTCTTAATGAAACCAACCCGGGTTAAGCTAAGAGTGATCGTTTGAATATGGTCTTGTGTTGGATTAAATATGAACCTGACTTGTATTGGCTTTCTGTGTATGTTTGCCCTTCTAACTGGTATTGACAATAATTAGTGCTGGATGGTCAATTTAGCATGATGTTATGACTGTTTATAGGGCTTTTGGGATGTTTTTCTGACCAAGAAGGCTGACTATGAAAGATTTTGTTCCCGCATCTGGTGGCCTTTGACTTTTTCTCTGTTCCTTTCCTGCTTCAGTTCTTAGATACAGGAAAAATAATTTCATTCTGAGCTTATAAACCAATTTATATTAGCTTCCTGATCATGTTTTGAGCTTGGATATAAGCTAATTATAGCCTGCTTCTATTCACCTTTCTCTTTTGCTGTAGTTTTCAAATGAAAGAAGATGGTTTCGGTTTTATGCTCATATTTGCTTTAGTGTTTTTTTTTTTTTTTTTTTTTTTTTTTAAGTTAAAAAAAGAGAGGGCTAATTCTGCTGGCATTACTCTTTGGTTTGATCCAGGTTTTAAAATAAAGGAAGGTGTTAACATGGTAATCAGCTCCTTGTTTTTTAAAATCCCTAATGTTATGTGAACCTGCCTTCATTAGTATCTTGCATGATCTCTTTATCCAAGACCCACTGTCAACACTTTGGGGCAGATTGATTCCAACCCCCTCTGAGTTGGTATGAAATGAGAATTGTCAGTTTATGGTCTTCACACCCATTTCCAGTTTCTAATTATGATTTGAAGCCAGAACTTGAAAAATATTTTGGAGAGGGGAGCGCTTGCATTATTGAAGCTTGTTGGCTTTCCAAGAAACTTTCTGGTTTCAAGTTGCAACTTTCAAAAATAAAAAATAAAATAAAAAAAAACAAGAAAGGTAAAAATGATATCCCATTACCATCTTCAATTTATGTTTTTGAACTCAGATTGTTTTTCTAGGCCAAGTCATTGTGGAGTTCAGAATGGAATTATCTGAATTGACTCCTTTTCTCCTGTTTTACTGAAGAAATAAGACTTTCTTAAGGTCGTTCTACACATGCATTATAATAGGATTTCCAGATGATGTTGGCAATTGAAATTGACCTGTTCTTGGTTATTAGCAGCCACAGTCCATGCTGATTTTCCTTGGATGTTGAACTATATGGTATAGGCAGTGGCTGATCAGCTTTAGAATTGTCATTATAGTTGTTGATTTAATAATTGTCACAGTTTTTTTTCCTCGTTCACTTTCCTTTTCAAAGTTATGAGTGTTTCTTTGAAGTTTCCTTCTTGTCGTATGTCTGCATGCTCTCATTGTCTATGATGGAAATAACAGTTCAGAAAGAGAGTAACAAAAGGAGAGAAAAAGTAAAGGGAAACACAGGGGGAATGACTCTTTGATAGTTGGATGAGGAGAGAAAGTCACCTCTAGTTATTATCATACGATTGTTGCATATTGTGCTTTTGTTGCTTGAACAACTATTCCCAACTTGTATTCAGGTTTTAAGTTCAGACCCTGAGCTTGAGCTTTCTTCTTCTTCTTCTTCTTTTTTTTTTTGCTTTCTTTTTGAAAAAAAAAAGAAAAGAAATCATTGCAATCCTTGGCAAAACCAGAGATTCCTGTTTCTATGATTAATAAAACAAGTGAAAGAGTTTCCTGTTTCTATGATTAATAAAAGAAGCCAGTAAAACCCTTGGCAACACCTGAGAATGCCAAACATGTGTTACTCAATGGGTCAATGGTGAATTACCAAAAATTAGTTTGATGAAATAACTACATTTGCTTACTTTCAAAAAATGTTGCATTTTCTTTATGACATAGTGTTTTCCCTTTCTTGGACAGGTCATTACTTTATGTATCTAACCCCAATTGTCCATTCCATAGCTTAGCTCATCTAAATAAATCCTTACCCAACTATTCTGGGTCAACTACAAAACTCTTGTTTCACCATTCATCCACACAGACTGATCATATTCCATAAAGTGCAATAAAGACTGACAGTGGCCATTTAAGTGGGTTGTTTTCTTTTCTTTTCTTTTTTCTTTTCTCTGTAGATCTTCTAACCGAATGATGGTTGCCCAATATCTGACATGTATTCTGTTAAAACTATTTGTTATAGACAACCTTGGTCTATCCCAAAGATACTTAGATTTATTCATTCAAACCTTATTCTCTAAGACCAATTAATGTGTAGGGTCCATGCAACAAACAGATTGCATCTTCTTCTGAGTTACCTTTGTTCTATGTGCACATTCTGGTCATTTCTTGTCTGGTTTGAATACCGTTTGCTATTATGGTAGCCTTCTATGGGTCCAACCATCTTTTGTTTTAATGGTTAGCTCATATGGGCCAACTATACACTTGGTTAGCAATTTAGGATTAGGCTAGTGGAGTCTGTCGATTGTGTTTTTACTAGAGAAGAATATTTGTTTTCTTTTGCAAGATTATCAAGGGTAGGACTTCTATCAAAAACAAGGGAGATAGATAACAGGCCAAGTATTGGTAGCTAATGAGTGTTCAGAAGAGGTAAAGAGGATGGGAGAAAAAGGGATGGATTTCACTGTGAGTAAACAGTTTTTGGTGAGCTCATTTTATAACGGGTTGACTAAGGTGGAAGATCAAGATTTCCCTATGAAAATAATCTGGTGCAAATTCATTCCTTCTAAAATTGCATTCTTCATCTGACTGGCTTTCCTCAAGAAGGTTCAGATTAAAGACAATCTAATGAAGAGAGGTGTAGCAATTGACCCACCAGTGTGTGCCCTATGTAACAGGGTGGATGAATCCGTTGACCACCTGCTATTCACTGTGAGTTCTCTGGGATGTTGTCTGAACTTGGTGGAAAGTTTCTGCAAGGGGTGGTAGATTCAAGAATTGAGCAAAAGAGGGAAGGCTGTTTGGCAAATGATTCCAGGATTTGTGTGGTGGTTGATATGGCAGGAAAGGAACTCTAGAATTTTTCACAACAAAAGTAGTCAGGTGGAGGGTGTATGGCATAAAGTTGTGGGCAAATAATTCTCCTGGTCTTTAGCTCAGATCAACTTAGGTGTTGTTTGATAAATCTGAAATTTCAGATCTGAAAAGTTAAGAAGATATTTTTTTTGTCTGAAATCTGAAAAGAAGCATAATGCTTTTCTACTTTTTAGAGGCACTGAATCCATAAGTTTGTTTGTGTTGGATCAACCTTTACCATCTGAAATTCACTGATTTTACTATTTTACCCCTAGAACATTACTATTTGGAAATGTTGAGTTCAATTTGCATTATCTCATAAAAAATAATTTTCAACCTCAAAATAATATTGAAACAATACAAATAAAAAATAATAAATTAATAATTAAAAATTACTAATTAATAAATGAAATGATTAAAATTAAAAAAATAATTAATGACTATAAAAATATTAAAATGTTTAGTTCTATTCACATTATTAATTATAAATTATTTTTATAAGTGCAAGTTGTAGCGGCGGTGGCGGGAAGACAGCGGGGAGAGAGAGAGAGAGAGATAGAGAGAGAGATAGAGAGAACCACTGCTGCTGAGAGTTGCAGCGGCGGTGGTATGAAGACGAGAGAGAGTGAGAGGTCGAATGGGGTTGGGGTATTTTTAACTTAAGGCTACGTCTGAAACGCGCCTGAGCGTGTTAAGTGACAGGTCTGAGTCTCAAAATTTCAGATCTGAAAAAACTTTTCAGATCATATTTCAGATGCAACACCAAACAAAGGTGGCGTCTGAAAAGCAACATTTTCAGATTCAGAGATCTGAAAAGTGCTATCAAACGCCACCTTAAACATTCGAACCATAGTTCCTACTTTGATTTTGTATATCTGTTTGTTAATGCTGAAGCCTGAAGGGATAGTGGCTTAGTTCATTGTATGTTCCCCTGTTACAATATCTAGTTGTAAAGGGTATTTTATTTTCCTTTTAATGAAATTATTACTTTACCAGTTTATCTCTTCTCAAAAACGAAAGAGAGAAAAAGGGATGGATTTCCAAGCTTGATTTGGAGAAAGTTTTTGATTTCGTATTGGTCTTTTTAAAGCTTGTTTTATTCAAGTGTCACTTGGGGGTAAAATGGAGAATGCAGATTTGAGATTGCTTACAATGTTGTCACCACTCAGGTCTAGTAAATAGTGTGGTACATGACCTTTCCCCAAGCAAATGAGGACTATAGCAACCCTTTATCTGCATTATTGTTCACTATGATTGTAGACATCCTTAGCAGGCTGATCACTAGGGCAAAGATGGTGTAGGCTTAATTAGGTGAAGAGAGATCAGGTAGTGGTAATTGACTTGAAATTTGTGGATGATATCATTATTTTCTGCCATGGTAGATGGAATGAGTGAGGAGTTTGCGTTTATTGCTGAATTGTTTTGAATACTCAAATCTAGAAGTGAACATGGGTAAAAGTTGCATTCTCAGTCTGAATTTAGAAGAGGGTGTCTTGGGAAGGTTTGCCAAGATACCGGGGTGTTCAATGGCTGGTTGGCCTATCAAGTATTTCTTCCTTTTGGAAGAGGGGTCTCCCTGTAGAGGGCAACCCAAAATCTTTTTCCTTTTGGAATCCAATTTTGGATAGGTTTTCAAAGAAAAGAAGGTTGCATGGAATTACACACATCTTTAGGCGGTAACCTTAATAAATTCAACCCTCAGAAACTTACTCATCTATTATCTCTCATTCTTTAAAATGGTAGTTTCAATTGAGAACATTGAGAAAATTATGAGGGATTTCTTGTGAGAACTAGAGGATTCTAAGAAATCTCTTGATTAATTAGGAAGCAATTTGTAAAATGCAAAGAGGAAGGGGGGTTGGGTTTAGGAAGACTCTAAATAAGAAACTAGTCTTTGTTAGGCAAGTGGCTATGGCAACTTACAATAGATTTGGGCAAATTTTGGCACAAAGTTATCAAAAGCATTCATGGAGTGACTGTCACCAATGGTTGGGACATGAGCTTTAGCACCAAGGTGTGGACAGAATCATATATTTTGGGGTAAAATTTGCCGAGAGGCAACTTGTAAATGGAGCTATCCAATTGTGGTGCTTAGCAGTTAGCACATTTTTCTACTACACTTTTACGGATGATAATAAAGTTTTGAAATGTTAAATAAAATTGTTTTCTTACTTCAATTAATATAATGGATGTTGGAGCAATTGATAAGTGCTTGAGGTACGGTAACAAGGTTAGAGCTCAAAATGTAGTTATAAGGTCCAAAAAAAGGAAAAAAAAGCTCATAACCTATTCAGTGATTGAAAAGACGTGCTCAAGTACATAGGCGAGGTGCATTTTAAGGCCTGCATGCTTCAGCCAAAGGTGCGTGTGCCTTTGTTAGGTTTTGCGCTTTTTGCACTTTTTTTAAGAATGGTATTCATTTCGTTCAGTGGTGCTCTGAGGGTCCCCTTTTTTTTCTGATATTCATTTCGTTCTCCTAATATATGGATTATTTTTTAAAGAAAGATAAGGAACTAAAACTAAATAATAAAATCCTTTTTTTTAAGTAATGATTAGGAATTTAAAACCCTAGCATGGATTTATATGGGCTTAGCCTAGCCAAATTGAGAGTGAATTTTTATTTTCTTTCTTCCTTTTTTTTTATTTATTTACTGGGCTGCAAAACAGTGGTATGCCCAAAACCCCTAAACCCCTCATCTTGGATGAAGGTGGTAGTACTCAATCCCAGGTTTACGTTACAACCAGATTTTACCAGCAGGTTTGCTGGCACCTTCAATTTTAGAGAGTGCTCTTGCTTGTGGCTTTTTTGATTTCTATTTCTGATCTTTAATTGGGCATATATTTTATTTCTCAAGTTAATATTGCTTTCTATTTTTCCAGATGCCAAGAAGCAGATTCAAGCATTTGCCACCCAGACTATCGCTTCTCGTGTTTCATCAACAATTCAGTCAGCATTTAGTGTTGTTTGAATCATTTATACAGAAAATTGAAACAGATAGAATGAAATTACTGAATACATAGTTGAGAACTTGAGATATTGTGTGGAGAAAGTTGGCACCTGGTTTGGTGGGAGTGATTATTGAAATTTCTTTGGTTCTTGCCCGACTTTTGTGGAAATATGTAGCAGAAATACATAGCAAGGTCGCCTTTTCCCAAATTTTCACTATCCATTCATATGCTTGTGGATTTCTGGATTGGGATTTCCTGATGTTTTGTATAATCGGAGAGTTCAATGGAAGAACAGTGTTTAAATCTGCTGGGGGAGTCCCAATGTCTTTGGTTTCACACTTTCACTTGCATGGTAATGTAAAAGATTACTGGTTGCCCTATGGTTCATTCCTATTCTGCTAATGGGACACGTGTCTGTTGTTAGATTAACTTTTGTTCAGTGTAGTTTAACTTTTTGGATCTTTTACTTAATGTGTGTGTTTTTTTTAGTTTAACATGCATTTGGGGGTGGAGGAGCCCTAAATTGGTTCAATAAAATAAAAAAAGCAACAAAAAGCAGTATCGATTCGCCCGATACGCCCCTACCGGCGTATTGGGCGTATCGATATTTTGAACCTTAATCGTTGTATTTACGTTTAATGGCTGTCGGCTGGGCTAGTTTGTAGCTTGTAGGGTCTACTGACTACTCTACTGAAGGTATCACTCTTCAGTCTTCACTCGGTGTGCTGTAATGACAAATCACAAATGCATTGAAGTCCTGGTACTTGAACTTTGGTTGTGTTCGTGACTGCAGGGTGGATGTGAGCTGAGTCGACTTGAATATTTAGCTATTCAAGTTCCGCTTGATTTTGAGCTGGAGGCGTGAGTTCGAATTTGCTTTAGTTCGAAAGCTCGTAAATTTGTGTTCAGCTTGGCTTGAACTCAATTGCAAGTCAAACTTCTTATAAAAAATAAAAATTATACATATATTTTTTTTATTGTGCATACAAAATATTAAGAATTGTAAAAATTATTTATTATCATACATACAAAAAAAATAAAAATATTATCTATAATATTTATTATTATACATATGAAAAATAATGCATATATAAATTATTTTTATTTTACATACAAAAACTAAGAATTATAAAAATTATTTATTATTATACATAAAAAATAAAAATATTATTATACATATAATAAAAATTAGGCTTGATTAGGCTCGTGAGTCTAATGAGCCGAGTTTCATTGGGCTTAAGCTTGGCTCGATTAACAAATGAGCCTATATGTCGGGTCCGAGCTCGGCTCAAAACTTGGTTTAAATCGAGCCGAGCTCAAATAGCTTGTGAAAAGCTCGATTCATTTCTACCCATTGATTGGGGATTTTCTTGGTCTTTTATGTGTAAATCATGGATTGCCCTTGCCCCTTGAACTTTGCTTGGTCACTAGGGGGTAATGAGTAATGACACTTTGCTGAGTTGCTCTTGCCCTTTGAACTGCAACCGGATTATACACAACTAGGGGTGAGAACAAATCGAGCTATTTGAGCTCGACTTGTGAAAAACTCGATTTTGCTCAGTTTTAATCAAGCTTCACCCGAGCTTGTTCCCGATATATAGGCTTGTTTACTAATCGAGCCGAGCTTGATCCTAGTGAAGCTTGGCTCGTGAGGCTCGCAATTAGTACCCTGTACTTTGGAAAAATTCTCGATTAGTACCTTGTACTTTGGGCCTAGTGCCACTTTGGTCCCCAAACTTTAAAATGCGACAATTCCGTACCCAAACCTTTAAAACTTGACAATCTAGTACCTACTGTTATCTAGTTGATAACCAGCCGTTAAGTGGCATTTGAAAAAGACAGAAATGTCCTTCGAGTGTCATCTAATTTTCTTTACCAACCATCCAAACATTGACAAAAAATTAACAGTCTCAAATCCTTGCCTCTTCTATTCAAGAAAGTTGGGTCACTAGAATGCCCACTCAAACGTGACCCCAACTTTCTTGAATGGAAAAGGCAAAGATTTGAGACCGTTAATTTTTTTGTCAACGTTTAGATGGTTGATAAAGAAAATTAAATAACATTTGAAAGGCATTTGTGTCTTTTTCAAATGCCACTTAACGACTGGTTAACAACTAGTTAATGGCAAGCAAGGTTCAAAATATCGATACGCCCGATATGCCAGTATGGGCATATCGGGTGAATCGATACTGTTTTTTTAAGTTTTTTTTTTTATTTTTTATTTTTTTTGAAACTGGTTCAGTGGGGCCGGTTTAGGTCTCCTCCACCCCCTGAACCAGTCAGACCCCCGATACACCCACTATAGGGGCATAACGGAGGGGTCCCGGAACGATACATATCGGTCGAAACTGATCGATACGTGTCAATACTTTGAACCTTGACAATAGGTATTGGATTGTCACGTTTTAAAAGTTTGGGGACCAAAGTGGTAATAGGCCTAAAGTACAGGGTAGTAATTGGAAAATTTCCCTTTATTTTTTATAGGAAACTTAACTCATAGTCGAGCTTGAGCCTAATATTATTTTGGTGAGTTGAGCTCGAATAACCAGGTATTGGAATCGAATCCACCCCTACACCCAACACGAGATAGCCCTTCCCAGGGAGCAGAGTGACAAATATAAGCAAAAATACCAAAAGAACCT